>NC_080541.1:160676501-161926501 GCF_028640845.1 Ahaetulla prasina
TCTGGAAGAGAAAGTCAAGATGGTGTGACCATTATCTATAGTGGGCTGTGTTGGTTGAGGAAGCACCAAAAGCAGCTTAAAGCCTACCAGTGTTTTACAAACTGCAGGTTTTAAGAGCAATTTTGGAGAAGTTTCTTTAAGCCATAGAAACTCCTTTCCCTGATGAATAAAAGTCAAAATGAAACTCCCATTTCAGGAGATGTGGAAGAAAGAAAGCTCATCCTTCTCATTAAAAAGAGGGTTTTAAAATGTTACTGAAGGAGAAAGTTGGCTGATTTCCCATGAAATTTCATTTTATAAAGTTGCAAAGTTCTATAATAGCTTTAACATATGAATTAAATTTATATTGCTTGGTGTATTTATTTCTGGCCTAATCCTAACCTTCATGAAATGATACATTTTATACAGGGGGCTAGTAGAACTTTATTTATTATTTCAAGATGGTATCAGAAGGCTGGAGAACTGGGATCATAACCATTAACACCTTTGAGAGAATTTCAAACAGAAGCCTTGAGTATTGGCCTTCAGTCAAACTTGCAAAAGATATAGGAATATAGATGGCTGGATTCACACAACATACTAAAACCAAGCTAAATAATGTGCTGGCCTAGAAACCAGGAGGCTGTGAGCTCCTGTAGTCCCACATTAGGCATGAAAGCTGGCTGGGTGACTTTGGGCCAGTCACTCTCAGCCCAAACCACTTCACAGGGATGTTGTGGGGAAAGTAGGGGAGGAAGAGAATTAGGTATGTTTGCTGCCTGGAGTTACTAATAAAATAGTAAAGGCAGGATAAAAAGATAGATAGATAGATAGATAGATAGATAGATAGATAGATAGATAGATAGATAGATAGACAGACAGACAGACAGACAGACAGACAGACAGACAGACAGACAGACAGACAGACAGATACAGTGGTGAAATCCACATTTTTTTACTACTGGTTCTGTGGACGTGGCTTGGTGGGCATGGTGTGGCTTGGTGGGTGTTGCAGGGGAAGGATACGGCAAAATCCCCATTCCCTCCCCACTCCTGGGGGAAGGATATTGCAAAATCTCCATTCCCACCCCACTCTGGGGCCAGCCAGAGGTGGTATTTGCCGGTTCTCTGAACTACTCAAAAGTTCCGCTACCGGTTCTCCGAACTGCTCAAAATTTCCGCTACCGGTTCTCCAGAACCTGTCAGAACCTGCTGGATTTCACCCCTGGATAGATAGATAGGTAGATAGATAGATAGATAGATAGATAGATAGATAGATAGATAGATAGATAGGTAGGTAGGTAGGTAGGTAGGTAGGTAGGTAGATAGATAGATAGATAGATAGATAGATAGATAGATAGATAGATAGATAGATAGATAGATAGATAGATAGATAAGATGATAAATATAGACAGAGACAAATGATTATTGTATTGAGGGTAATGTGTAAAGTGAGTTATATACTATTGTTTATAGGTTTGTGGCTAATTAACAGTCATTTAGCACAATATGTGATCCAACCAGTGTAATATAAGTGAAATCATTATCTTTGCTTCAGAATTGTTAGTATCTATCAACATTCGAAAACTGTCACTCTTCTTCAGAAAACCATCATGAGCCACAGACAAAAAAAGGTCAACCTTTTCTCTAGAACTCTGCACTTCCATCAGATAAGTTCACAAAGATAATTGATCTTGTAAAGGTGGGGAAGCAATGTGTGACCCTCTGTGTTTTTCTTTGAGATGTGTGGACTTCAACTCCAACATGCTGCTTTCTGGGGGATGTTGGGAATTGAAGTCCACACATCTTAAAATTGCTGAGGTTGAGAAACACTGATCTCAATATTGTTGAACTACAATTTACAGCATTCCTCATTAGAGGCCAGGCTGCCTGAGGCTGGATAGAGTTGTATTTTTGCAACATCTGGAAACCCATATGTTGCCCATTCTTCATGTAAGGTTAATTGGAAGGACATTTTAAAAATACTGGCTTTAAAGTATGTCCTTGTGGAATTGGACACTACTTGTAACCTCCTTATAAAATGGCTGTTTAATTAATATTCTTTCAGTATCCAGTCAGTTCACATATCTGTAATTAATGAGTTATCTTGTGATTTTCAGTCAAACACCAACTGACTACACTATGTCCAGAGTACTCCTGATAATGAGGAACTGGGGGAAAGGTGTTCTCATCATTATGCTGTATGGAAGAATGAAAATGTGCCAGATATTTAAAGGTAAGAAAATATATAGTGGAAGTTTCCCTCTGAGGTTTTCACTTGGAGATTGGAACAAGATTGACAATAGCATAGCAAGCTGGAAGAGTTAATGAAGGAAATTAGTGAACGCTAGATTGGGAAGCTGTTATTGCTGTGAATTTTGCTTACATCGAACAGAATCCAGTCTAATTAAAAGCAAATGCAGAGTTTCTAAGTGCAGTAGAAATATTTTTAACACACATTCATCTCGCTTTAAGATAAATTAGTAGATGTGTAGTCCCGAAGATTTCTAAGAAGTGTATATTCTCCATCTAATTTTGAGAAATTATTCTCCTCCAAATGTTGTTTCAAATGCCAGAATTCTCAAATATGCTTTTCTAACCCTATTATTAGGATAGAAATATTTAAAATTAATAATGGAACTAATGTAATATTAGACAGCCAATTTGGAGTAGAGGTTAAGACACCAGGCTAGTAATTGGGACATTGAGAGTTCTGGTTCTGCCTTAGACACAAAGCCATCTAGGTGACCTTGAGTCAATCACTCAGGCAGCAGGCAAGGGCAGGCTACTTCCAAAAAAACCTTGCCACAAAAACTGCAGGAATTAGTCCAAGCACTCACCAGCTGACTCAAAGGCACAAAAATAAATAAATAATTGTGTAATATTGGGTATAAACATTTGAATGTTGTTCCACCTGAGGGTAGAACAAGAAGCAATGGGTGGAAACTGATCAAGGAAAGAAGCAACTTAGAACTAAGGAGAAATTTCCTGACAGAACAATTAATAAGTGGAAGGACTTTCCTGCAGAAGTAGTGAATGCTCCAACACTGGAATCTCAGAGCAATCTTATTATTCCAATCTGATCCTTGTAGCTGCAAATGTCGAGCTGGATTAAGGAAAGCACGATGCTACCATCTCTTAATAGTCCTTCCCTTAAAAAAAAAAAAAGAATGCCGGACATTTAGTTCAAATAGTTTAACTTTCTAATATGTACGGAGTAATGAAAATATGGACTCTTAAAAAAAATTTTTTTTTTTTTTTACAATTAAGATATCCAACCTGGGAGGGAGAAGTCTTCCTAGGTGGTACAGAGGCAGAAGGTGAAATCCAATGGTGGACCTCTGCCTTTGAGGTTGAACTTCTTGTTCTGATTTCCAAGGGACAAGCCAGTACTTCCTATACTTCCTAAGCTGCTGTTTCCAAAAACCAAACATTATAAACTGTTCCTTTTTTTGTGGCAGGAAGATCAAGCCGGTAAGATGCCACGATGGTATTATCGTTCTGATTCTGCATAAGTCCCTTTTGCTTTCTTATTTTGCTGTCTCACTTTGCTGCCTTCTTATTGGCCAATACTTCTATACCCTCAATCAGTATTAGACTTCCTATGCAATTAGTAGAAGCCCAGCTGTCACCTCCTAAATAGGGCCTAATAGACTGTTCTTTTGCATTATTAGTCAACTAAATCCCTGAAGGCAGAAAGAAATTATTTCAGACTTCTTCAGAGTAAATGCAAGATACTTTTCACAATAACAGTGCAATGCTTAATCTGTGTAGTCAGAAATAAACCCGTTGTTTCAGTGGACTTATTCTCTAGTTACTGAACCCCAACCAGGGGTGAAATCCAGCAGGTTCTGGCAGGTTCTGGAGAACTGGTAGCAGAAATTTTGAGCAGTTCAAATACCACCTCTGGCTGGCCCCAGAGTGGGGTAGGAATGGAGATTTTGCAATATCCTTCCCCCAGGAGTGGGGAGGGAATGGAGATTTTGCAGTATCCTTTCCCTGCCACGCCCATCAAGCCACGCCCACCAGCCCATGCCCACAGAACCAGTAGTAAAAAAAATTGGATTTCACCACTGACCCCAACCTACAGCAGGCAGTATCATCCATGTGCATAAGGGATCACCTGGATGCCCCAAATCTATAGGCTGCATTGGGAAGTCAGAAACAATGCCCCAAGAAGCACTGGCCCTAATGTAACATCTGTATCTCCCTGTTCTGTGAGATTTACAGTAAGGAAGGTGGATTGTCATTGTAGATGCCATTCTGAGAACATCTATATACAGCTAGTCCTTGGCTTACGAGCACAATTGAGTCTAGAATTTCCATTGCTAAGCTCTGATATCTTTCAGTCAAGAAGGATTGGGACAGTAAGAATCAGAGAACCTATAGTGCTCAGCTACGTGATATGGAACAGGTCATCCATTCTGAAGTTATCACTAGATAACATTGAGATTCTTGAATATGGGCTGTCTCTTTCAGCCTCCTGCAGAATAGTTCAGCTACTTACATTTTATGATATTTCTGCAAAGTGATAGCACTACAGTGTGGAATAGCGGATAGGTGTTGGACTGGGTCTGTCACATTTCTCAGCCTAACGTTCTGTACATCACAGAACAGTTGTTGTAGAGAAAACTGGGGGGAAGGAGGGCTGTGTATGCTGTCTTGAGCGCCTGAAAAAAAAGCAGTATACGAATCTAGCATGGGTAGAGGATGCACAATCAACTCACATGCTGAATCTGATGTGAAACAATTACTACTGTCCTTCTTCACTCTGGTTTAAGGAAGTTTCTTTAATTTAGGGTACAAATGGAAATAAGCTTGAACAGTGCTTCACATGGAGTAATGCTGAAGATATCCAGTTATGGCTTTTTGTACTGCAGAGGAAGCCAACAGCTACAATTACATATGAATGCTGCTTCATCTGAGTGTGATATAGAGACTGAGCTGGACAAATGTAATACCATCAAGAGCATTTTAACAGTTTAAAATGTAATTGCCAAACCTGGGATTTTCCTTGATGCCCACATAAGAACCAGTTAATGATGATGGCATATTGTGTGTGTAGGTGGAAAGAAAGGAGGGGAGGGAGGGAGGAGGGAGAAATATATCTATGGACAAATAATTGCTATAGAATGCACCCAGTTCCAATAATATAATCTTCAGTAAATTAAATAAGAAAACCCCATTAATTTTTTTCGCAGATATGTTTGTGTCTAAAATCTCTCTCTGCCTATTGTACGTACCTGAATATTTGTAGTTACATTACAAATAGTACTTGAACCATTAAAAGAAACCATGGAAACTCACAGTTACCACAGAAACATGGGAAGATGCAGAAAAGGAATGTAAGGTTAAAATTCAGGTTCCTAACACTGGATTCTGCACTCACCAATGCCGAAAGGAAGAAAGGGTTTTACCGGTAAATATTCCAAGGGTCTCTTTTGAACCTTCCTTTTCCTTCCAGCACTGCCTCATTCATGGTCACCCTGTATTTCCACAAGGTGGAATTATAAAGAGATCAATTACATAAACCCACAATTTTTGAATATTGTTCATTTATGAGAGAAGGGAGAAAACAGACAATATTATTTTGCAGGTTGAATGCCATTCATGCACATGCAGGAATCCAAGGGAATCCGTGCTACACCTAATGGCCTAAGCCAATTCTGAACTTTCTCCTATGTAGAATTACAACTAGTCACCCAGTTGGCTTTCATGGCTAAAAGGCGGGACTGGAGCTGACAGTCTCCTGCTTTCCAGCCTGGAGCCTTACCCGTTGGACAAACTGGGCTCCCATTATATTGAAAATAATGGTGACTCTATTGGAGAGCTTGCGTGTTTTCTGCCTTGAAGAAAGACCAACTGCTAACATAAATTTCTATAGTAACAGGAGGATTTCTGGGGATGGAAAGCAAGGAGGTGAGGAATAGGGGGACGCATTCTCCAGGGCTGTGGACAGGAATGGACAGATCACTTATAGCAGATGCCTCTATTGTGTGTGGAGATGGTGGCTGCAGCACGTGGCTGCTGATTAGCTTTGTGAGGCATCTCCAGGCTTGGCATTCTGTGGCTGACAGGCTAGAGTGCCTGGCAATTGCAGGTAGGCAGTTAGATACAGCTGCCTGGCTGAATCTGCATTATGATGAATGAAGGGGGATGGGTACAGTTGTTCTGCATTGAAATGCAGAAGCATGCTAGCGAACCCCACCCCCTGCTACCCACTGCGCATTTCTAGCATGCGTTACACACAGATCCAGTTTGCCAATCTGCATGCAATGCCTTCATTATCCGTGCACAACAGGATTTGGGGCCCAATTTACATATCCTGAAGGGAGGGGTAGCCACTCTTCTTCATTTCTCTGTGAGTCGGAGTTGAAAAGCCCAGAACAGCTGCTTTATTCAAAGGATATATGTCTATAGCACGCAACAGAGTATTACTGATCGGGAATAATTGGAGAGAAAGTTAAACATGCTTAATTTTTATAGAAAAGAGTTGCACGCTTTGCTCTTTTTACATTTGCCTAATTAAGTTCTCATATACAGGATTCAAATGGTTTATATTAATTTATGTACGTCGTTATCCATCAAAAAGGTAATGCGTATACTGGGAGAGTTTGGACTGATATCAGGAAGCACATAAACTAATCAGTAAATCAGCAGTATGCTGCGGAGCTGGCAGCAGAGACCGACAGTGAGGAGGTTGGGGAGGAACATGGGCCAGTCCTGGAGTCTGGGGAAGGCTCGGACGAGGACTCTGCGTCAGAGGCAGAGAAAGGGCCATCTGGGAGGAACGTGCTGCCTCCGAGCTTCCAGAGTCAGACCTCAGTGAGGCAGAGGAACAGGGGGAGCCTGTTCCAAGTGCACACATGCGCAGAGCTGCCCAAAGGCAAGAACAGTTAAAACAAAATTGTGAACTCCAAAATTCTAGAGTAGGGCTTGGAGATGATTGGCCCCCTCCCATAAGACTTAAAAGAGGAGCAAAGGTATGTGGGCCTTTGCAGGAACATTGTTAATTCTGTTCAGTTTAAAGTCTGAAGCTCTGCTTGATTCTGGACTTGTGTGGCTTTGCCTGTTAGGTCTTTGGAAGCGTGTCAAGGGAGATAAAAGTGGGTGATTATCAGCCTTATCCCAAAGGACTCTTTCCAACTATTTGGGACTCATCTGTGAATGAACAGAATTCACAGCTGTTAAACTAAAACAGGTTTTTGGGATTACTCGTGTGTTTTACTGACTCAGGAAGCCTAGGTCAGAACACAATAAGACATGTTAAGCAAGATGGAAAGTTAGAAATATTAAAAATATAAGAGTTAAATCTCTGCAATCCAAAATCTAATCGGTAGTTTAATTCAGAGGGATTTACTGCCCGATCAGTGTATGTATGTATGTATGTATGCATGTGTGCGTGTGTGTGTGTGTATATATATATATATATATATATATATATATATATATATATATATATATATATATATATATATATATATATATAGGTCTTTGGTTGTTCGGGTTTTCTCCCGTGTAAGATTGGAAGTGTCTTGGCGACGTTTCGACGAAGTCTCATTCGTCATCTTCAGGCTTCAGCTTCGTGCTTCTGGGAGCAATGTGTGATCGCAGCTGTTTCTTCCTTTTAACTGCTAGTGGGGGTTTGAACTGATTGGGTGGGAGCTTGGCTGTGCTCTGATTGGATGGGGGTTTTTCTGTGCTCTGATTGGATGGGGTGTGTCCTGTGTTGGTGGGGGCTTGGTTGTGCTCAGTCTAGTCTGTGCTGCAGGGGGATTTGAGCTGGTGAGCTGCATAGCTGTTGTTTGGCTTTGTGGTCGTGCTACATCTTCATAGTGGGTGTCAGTCTGCTGCATGAATGGATTGGAGGGGTTTGAAATGGCTAATGTTGCAGCTGCGGTCTGGCTTCTGGTCCTTGGTCGTGCTTCATGATCAGTGTGGGTTTGGGTCTGCTTTCTGGGTGGATGTGCGGTGGTGACATCCTGTGTGGACCTTGTGAGTGTGGGTCTGGTGTCATTCCTCGTGTTAGGGACTCGCTTGTCAATAAGGCGGGTTTCAAATGGCTGGTAGGCGGAGGTGTCATCTCGTTTGTTCATGCTGTGTGGGCGTTTTCTATCTCAATGGCTTCTCTGATTATTCTGTTGTTAAAGTGTTCAGTTTTGGCGATAGTTCTGGTCTTTTAAAGTCAATATCATGTCCTGTGACTTTAAAGTGTTGGACCAGGGAAGAAGTTGGTTCCTCTTTTTGAATGAGTTCTTGTGTTCTTCAATGCACTTATTCTTCTGTTGGTTTGTCCAATGTATGTGGTGGGGCAGGCGGTGCATGGGATTTCATATACTCCTTGATTTTCTAACTCAATTTTGTCTTTGGGGTTTCTTAGGATGGTGGATATTTTTCTGTTTGTGCAGAATGCTGTCTTGATGTTGTGTTTGTGGAGGATCTTGCTGATTCTGTCTGTGGTGCCTTTTATATATGGGAGGAGGGCTGTGCCGTTTTCTTGTTCTCTGTCTTGGATTTTAGTGGGGGGTTCTTTTTGGATTAGCTTGGTAATCTTATTTGTTTGGAATCCATTGGATGTTAGTACGTTAGTGAGAGTGTCTAGTTCGGGTTTTAGGTGTTGTTCATCAGCTAAGCATTTTGTTCTGGAGATGAGTGTCTTGGCTACGGAGTTGATCTGTGCTGGGTGGTGGTGTGAGAGTGCGTGCAGATAGCGGTTTGTGTGTGTTTTCTTCTGGTAGATGGTATGTCCTAGGGAGCCATTGGGTTTTCTGTAGACTAAGACATCCAGGAAGGGAAGTTGGTTATTAACTTCTGTTTCCATGGTGAACTGTATTTTGGGGTGTAGGCTATTGAGGTGTGTGAGGAAGTTGTCAAGTTTTTCTTTCCCGTGTGGCCAGATTATGAAGGTGTCGTCAAAAAGGAAGAAACAGCTGCGATCACACATTGCTCCCAGAAGCACGAAGCTGAAGCCTGAAGATGACGAATGAGACTTCGTCGAAACGTCGCCAAGACACTTCCAATCTTACATGGGAGAAAACCCGAACAACCAAAGACCTATATACAAACACCCGTGAAAACCTCAGAAAACAAATATATATATATATATATATATATATATATATATATATATATATATATATATATATATATATATATATATATATATATGTACACACACATATATACATACAATTGATAATTTAAGGGGTTAAAAATATGGCAAAATGTAATACCCCACCACTAAAAATAAAATTTGATTGGCAATTTAATTTGAATTCATTATGTCATTATAAAAGTTGAATAGAATTCAGATCTACAGTAGTGTCACCTGAAGGAGATACACTGAAATAAGTCAAAAGTCTTTAAAGGATAGGCATGCTTACATCTAGACCCAACAGCATGGAAGGTAAGCTTTACAGCAATAAAAATTCTGATGGATATTGAGGTGAATATGGTGAGAAAAATATTACAGAAAAGGTATCTTAAAATATCTTTTTTTCCCCCCTTACGGCAGTAAAGCAGTAAAATGTTAAAGAGCGGAAGTGAACATTATTCATGACTATGCCACTAAACAAACGGTGCCATTCTACTGGGGCTAGGGAAATGATGGGAATTTGTTTTGAGATAGAGAATAATATGACCCACCTGCCATTTTTAGTCAGTGGATTTGGGCAGAGAAAAAAACAATGAAGCTACAAATAAAGTTAAACTACAGGAATGATCTAAGGTTAAAAAAAAATAGGAAAGCACTCGAGCCTTTGCAGTCTCCTATAGCACTATTTATTCTATCCAGGGTATGGATAATGGAGCAACACTATCATCAAAATGGGCTATGGAGTTTAAAAACTAAGATGGCAAAAGGCTTCCATAAAGAAAGAAGGCACTTATTTCTGTAGGAACAAAAATAGGTCAAGGAATTACAACCAAGTTTCCAGTTTTTATTGCAGGAAGAATGAACTTATGTCTGGAAGTGGTTAAATGCCTTTCCTACGTAAAAAATAATAATGATAATCATCCTTCTTTCTTGCCTGGATTAAATGAACAGAAATGCAGAGATGGCCTTGATGAAAATATACAGGACCCATTAAGAGAAGAAAAATGGCAATTCATTCTTGGGAAAGGGGAAAGAAACTCGAAATAACTTGGCCCTGATTCTGGCTGATACAAGAGGAAGCAGAGGGAAATTCCGACAAGCTTTGAAAATCCTGCTATTGTATCCTCCAACAATACTGTAGTTTTCCTGTAATTCTTACAGTGTCTGTATTCTGGCCTAGCCTATCATGGTGAGGTGACATCTAGCTTTAGTTTATTATTTCAAATCCACTCCATTAATAAAGCCAGAAATTGATTTAACTCTTTTATTATTTCAAATGCACTTCATTATTGGAGCGAGGAATTGATTCAAGTCTTTCCCAGTGTCATCTGCCTTTGATAAAAAATATTGAAATTGAAAATTGGAATAGAATTGGAGTAAATTATACAGGTAGTCCTTGACTTATGACTACAATTGAGCCCAAAATTTTTGTGGCTGAGCAAGACAGTTGTTAAGTGAGTTGCGCCCCATTTTATGGCCTTTTTTGCCATAGTTGTTAAGCGGATCACTGGAGTTATATGTAGTGCCTCGTCCTCCCGCCTCTCCTCAGCCGGGCCCCGCCTGTCTCCTCCCGGGCCTGCTATCAGATTTGGAGTCTGATAATGAAGATGAACGGCCTGTCATGCCTCCAGCCCCCAGCCCTGACCCCATGGCCGGACAGGATGTCAGGAATGAACAAACAAACCTCACTCCTACAGCGTGTGAGCAGGGAGCCAGCCACGTGCTGGAATTACTGGCAGCAGATCCAGCGGAAGAGAATTCACAGTGGGAGGATCCCTGCTTCCGGAGATCTGAGAGGCGACGTCAGCAGAAGGAAGGGAGGGGCAGGCCTGGATAAGTGCTGAGTCACGGAGCCACACCCCACAGCCTATATAAAGGACCAGCTTGAGACAAGCAATTTTGAGTCAAGCAAAGTCTCATTCAGTTTGCTGAAGTCACAACTTGGATTCCTGCCTGCCCTGAGAAATCTGAAAGGAATTTGGCAAAGCTGCAGAGGCTTCATGGCCACACTTGATACGGATTTCCTAGACCCAGTCATCAGAGGGGGAGGGGGACACGACATTGTAAAGCGAATCATGCAATTATTAAGTGAATCTGACTTCCCCCATTGACTGCTTGTGGGAAGCCAGCTTAGATAGTTACAAATAGCAATAGCACTTAGACTTATATACCACTTCACAGTGCTTTACAGCCCTCTCTAAGCAGTTTACAGAGTCAACATATTGCCCCCAATCATCTGGGTCCTCATTTTACCCATCTCGGAAGAATGGAAGAAAGAGTCAACCTTAAGCCTGGTGAGATTCAAACTGCCAAATTGCAGGCAGCCGGCAGTCAGTAGAAATAGATTGCAATACTGCATTCTGACCACTGTGCCACCGCAGCTCATGGTAAATGGTGAACACAAGACCCCAGGACAGTGCAACTGTCATAACTATATGCCAGTTGCCAAACGCTCGTATTCTGATCAGGTGACCATGGGAAAGCAATGATCATAAGTGTGAAAACTGGTCAAAACTCACTTTTTTCAGTGCCGTTGTAACTTTGAATGATCATTAAATGAATAGTTGTAAGTCAAGGACTACCTGTATAGGTGTTGTGACCCAGGCCCAAGTAGGTAGTAATAAACTTAGTCCATGGAAAAACAAACTTTATTCGAACAGCTGGGAATTACTTCATTCCCAGCGTCATTCAACTCAAAGTAAAACAAATGCTTCCCAACACAAATTCCTCAGTTATCTCACAAACCTTAGTCCAATTAGGTAAACTGCCAAAGGCGCTTCCTGGCAAACATTCAGAAGCCACAAAAACAAAGACATGTACGAAGCAGAAGATGAAGCAGAAGACGCAGCTACAACATTGTTTTCTGGCAAAGCTGAAACGCTGGTGCTAGTCTGTTTTAAGCCTTATGGAAGGGGCCAATCATCTCTTAGCCCTACTCCAGAGTTGTCCTGTCTGCTTGAGCTGCTCTTGCCTTCTGACAGCTCTTCTCATGCGTGCATTAGGAACAGGCTTCTCCTATTCCTCTGCCTCACTACTATCAGTCTCTGGAGGCTCTCACCTCACTTCCCGATGGCTGTGGCCTCACCTCAGCCTCATTGCTGTCCGACTCTGTTGCAAGCTCCATAGGCTGCTGACAGACCACAACAATAGGAATGATTCTTCACTCCATATAGTTCAATTCTCATCAGTTTCTGCCTTAGCTGAACCTTAGATAGAGTGGGCGGTGGTGGTGGTGGAGGGGAAACCACATTCAATTGCCCCGTATCATTGGACTATACAAAGCTCTGAAAGGATCCTTTGATAGAATCACTCAATGAAGCAGATTCATGTTTTGAGGAGGGAACTTACTCAATTTAACAAATCAAATCCGCCAACTGCTATGACTTCTTTGCTCTTTAGGAATTCTTTCCGACAACACACAACACAACACTATAATTTCATTTCCAATATGGACAGTTCTGAAAGGATGTGGATGTGATGAGTAGCTAGCCAATGAATTTTATTACCTTATTAAACTCTGCTTATCGGTGCACCTTCGGGATAGTAGAATGATGTAAGTTTTAACTTCAAGCTTCATTCACTGTTTCAGCTTTCGGGCATCTTTATTGTATTCAGCCATAACCCTTAAGTTCTGCCTTTTTTCATGTGTTTATGAGAGATTACACTTTCTTGCCCGTTTCTGCCAACATACCTGGGAATTCAGATTAACTACCAACACTCTAATATTGGCTGCAGACCAATTCAAGGTTTTGGGTCAAACTTCACTTTTGAGACAAATGATAAAGTTTCCAAGTTGTCTCAAATGTTTTGTGCCAGTTTCTCTGAATTTTAATGCATCTGCTATCTCTGTTAATTAACCAATCAACTAGCTAGCTAACCCCAGAGTCTGGCAACAGCCATAATTCTTTTCTATTGAACTATGATTATCAAACATTTTCAGGTAACTATATTAACATAAACCCAAGGTGCATAGAGAAAAAAAAAGTAGAAAATGCAAACAAATCTACTAAAATGAAGACGGACAGGTACTATACATGTACAAATTTACCATATATCTGTTGTATATGCGCACCTCACTTCCCGATGGCCCTGGTCTCACCTCAGCCTCATCGCTGTCCGACTCTGTTGCCAGCTCCGTAGGCTGCTGACGGACCACAACAATACTAGAGATGCGTTTCAGCAGGTTCTGACCAGTTCTGGAGAACCAGAAGCTGAAATTTTGAGTTGTTCGGAGAACCAGTAAATACCACCTCTGACTGGCCCCGCCCCCATCTATTCTGTGACTCCTGAGTCCCAGGTGATCAGGAGGAAATGGGGATTTTGCAGTATTCTTCCCCTGCCATGCCCACCAAGCCACGCACAGTAAAAAAATTTGAAACCCACCACTGCCATATACGTAAAATATTACCAAATTATCATCTATTGTTGTTGAGGTAAATTTAATAAAATTATGATTCCTGCCTCATTGCAGGTAGTCCTTGATTTACAACCAAATTGAAAGGAAAATTTCTGTTGTTAAGCCGGATAATTGTTAAATGAGTTCTGCCCATTTTTATGATCTTTCTTCTTAGTTGACAAATTAGTAACAGGCCTGTTAAGTGAATCTGGCTTCCTCATTGACTTTCCTTGTCAGAAGGTCACAAAAGGGGATTGCATGACTCCAGGACACTGCAACCGTCATAAATACAGGCGAATTTTGATCATGTGACCTTGCAGATGCTGCAATGGTTGTAAGTGTGAAAAAAGGTGGACTTCCGGGTTGGCTCCGTAGGCAATGGAGGTGATCCTTTTGATCACCAACCTCTGGATCGTGTTGGACCGCTAAGACAGCGACAATCAGCTG
Organism: Ahaetulla prasina; assembly: GCF_028640845.1. Classification (NCBI taxonomy): domain Eukaryota; kingdom Metazoa; phylum Chordata; class Lepidosauria; order Squamata; family Colubridae; genus Ahaetulla; species Ahaetulla prasina. The sequence continues at coordinate 160,690,418 of NC_080541.1, forward strand.
CCCAGCGGTTCGAAATTCCCCCTCTTTGGGCGAAGAAGAGGAGGTGAGCAAAAGAAGCAGAGGTAGAGCTTCCCTAGAGCCCCCTGGAAGATACCAGGGGGCTCGAAGGGTTAAGCCCCCTCAGAACTTCAAAGTGCTCCAGATCTGAGGCTTTTTTTCCTGCTTCGGCAGATCTAATTGCCGCGACCAACTGTCGGGACCAATTTTAACTTAAAGAAGAAAATACCGGACTGAACAGAAACAGGAGAGTTTTAACGATAAAAGCAAGTAATTAAATCAATTCCCTGTTGTTATTTTTTTAAGTTTTGGAGTTGACTTTAAAGCGAAAATGGCGATTGTTCTTTAATGAGCTACGCAGTTGAAAACGAAAGTGTTACAATCCTTACTGCTTGCTGTTTATTGCTGAAGACCAGCTGGAGATTTTTTTAAAACATTGTAATGAGAAGGGAGAAGAGATATTGAGACTGTTTAAAAAAAAAAAGACTTAGAAGATCTATACGTAATATTAAGTTAAAGAGAAATTTTAAGAGATGGCAGCAAAACAATTAAAGACAACTGTTACAAAAACCCCAGGAACATCAACACCGGGAGCTTCTCCAGCACATACTGCAGATACAAAATCACTAAATTTGGAAGCACTTCAGGATAATCTGAAAGATTTTATGAAAGAATCTCTTAATGATGCTATGAACTTGCAAACTTCTCAGATAGAAGAAAAGTTTAAATTAATTACAGAAGAAATGTCAGAGATGAAAAAACAGATGTTAGAAATCCAAATTGGAAATAAAGAAGTCAAAGAAGGTTTGGTGTCAGCAGTACAGGGTCTGGCATCAAATGTGATTTTACTGGAGCAGGAAGTAGAAGAAATAAAGAAAGATAATTTAAAATTGGAAAATAAGATTGAGGTAGTTCAAAGTAAAATGGATAAAGTTGATGATGAAATTGTTTTGGTACAATATAGAGCTATGGAACATGCTTTACGAATACGTGGTTTGAAAGAGCATAAACAAGAGAATTTGAAGCAAATTTTTTCTGAGGCCTTTGCGGAGATTTTGGCAGTTCGGCCAGTAGATGTGGCTTTTCATATTGACAAAATTTATCGTGTGAATTCCTGGATAGCAAGACAAAGAAATCTTCCGAGAGACATTGTTATTTATTTTACTACTAGAACAGTGAGAAATGAGATTTTACAAGCTTCTTTTAAAGGAGACAAGATTCAAGCGGCTGGCCAAGATATTTTAATATTAAAGGAAATTCCCCCAAAAATGTTGAGAGGTAGGAAGGAGTTTGCTTTTTTGGTGAACGAACTTAAAAAATGTCAGATTGAGTATAGATGGGACATCCCAACTGGTATAATAGTTTATTATGAAGGGAAAGCACATCGTCTTAATACAGTCAGTAAAGCACGAGAGTTTTATGCTTATGTGCTTAAAGCTGGAAGTCCACCATCTCCGAATGGTAGGAGAAAGGAAGGCGAAATTAAAGAAAAAGAAGTGATAGTAATGGAAGAAGACCTTTTACAAGTGTTGGATGTGTCTAAGATGGGATCAGAGCTTCCAAAAGAGCCAAGGATGACAAGAGCGGCTGTCAAACGCAAGGAACAAGAAGAAAAGGCTCAACAGGCTCAATCTGCTATTACCAAGACGGAAACAGTGGGAGGAGCAAGGCCCAAAGAAAGATATGATTTGTGGCTGGTGCTTCAAAAGTTTCCGATTGCTGATAATGGCAATTAGACTTTTATCTTGGAATGTTAATGGATTAAACTCACCACAAAAGAGAAGAAAGATATTTCATTATTTGAAGCAATTTAAAAATGACATTGTATGTTTACAAGAAACACATATTAGAACATTAGACCAGAAATATTTGATAAATTCAAAATTGGGAATACATTTTGCTGCATCTGCTACAGAAAAGAAGAATGGACTAGTTGTTTATATAAAGAGTAATTTATCTGCAACATTAATTGAGGCGGATAATCAAGGAAGATATATTGCTATTGAACTTTTATTGGAGGGGAGAAAAATATTTTTAATAGGAGTTTATGCACCAAATCAATAACAAGAAAAATTTTATAAGTTTTTACATAAAAGAATAACATCTTGGGATTATAAAACTTATATATTAATGGGTGATTGGAATGGAGTGATGGATAACCAGAAAGATAAAAGAACTCTTAGAAATATTTCCAATCGTGTAAAACTGCCAAAGGCTTTCTTTGATTTGATGGAAGATTTAGAATTGAGAGATGTATGGCGAGAACGCAATGAAAAAGAGAGAGATTTTACATTTTTTTTACATCAATCTTTTCTAGGATTGATTTTATTTTAATTACTAATGATTTGTTTTTCAGAGTGAAGAAGACCAAAATTTGTTCTAGAACTTTGTCTGATCATAGCCCGGTTTGGATTGAGCTAGATCGGGAAAAAGAGGCCAGGAGGTCATGGAGGATGAATGAGAACTTGTTTAAATACGAACAAAATGTAAATGAATGTAAAATTCTAATGAAGGAATTTTTTTCTTTGAATATGGATAAAGGGACACCTATAGAGATAGTTTGGGACACTAGCAAGGCTTATATGAGGGGAATTTTATTAGATATGAATAATAAATATAGAAATAGACTGCACAAAAGGCGAAAAGAATTAGAAGAGGAAATTAAAAGGAAGGAGCAGTTATTGGTATGTAATCCAGGAGATATTAAAATAAAAGAGTCAATAGAAATATTAAGAGGTCAATTTAATATGTTAATGGCAGATCAGGTGGCAACTAATTTACAATATGCAAAACATAATTTGTTTAATAATTCTAATAAACCTGGAAGGTGGTTAGCATATTTATTAAGAAAGAAACAGAAACACCGTATAATTGATAAAATAGAATATAGAGGTAAGGAAGTATATCAGCAAAATTTGATTAAAAAAGCTTTTTTAGAATATTATATTAAGTTATATTCTAGAGATGTGATTAATGATAAAGATATAGATAGATATTTACAGACCACGGTATTTTAGAAATTACAGTAGATCAAAGGGAAGAGTTGAATCAATTAATTTCTTCAGAGGAAATAGTGTTTGCAATTAAGCAGCTTAAAGCGAGTAAAGCACCAGGTACAGATGGTTTGACAACTACTTATTATAAAAATTTACAAAATGAGATGATTGTACCACTTAAGGAGTTATTTAACAGAATACAAAGGGGAGGAGAAGTTCCTCCCTCATGGAGGACAGCTTTTATTTCATTAAACCTAAAGAAGATCGAGATGGTGTTAAACCAGAGAATTATAAGCCAATATCGCTTTTAAATACTGATTATAAGATATTTGCTAAGATATTAGCGAATAGATTGATGCCACTGATGACTCAATTAATTCATAATGATCAAACAGGATTTATTAAGGGGAGACAGATGAGATATAATATGAGACAAATTGTAAATTTACTTGAATATTTGGAAAGAAACAGCCAGGTCTCAGCAGCATTCCTCTTTTTGGATGCGGAAAAAGCTTTTGATAGATTGGATTGGCAGTTTTTGTTTAAAGTAATAGAAAAAATGCAATTTGGGGATTATTTTATTCAAGCAATTAAGGCTATATATCAAAAGCAAACAGCTCAAATAATAGTAAATGGTGGATTAACAGAATCTTTCAAGATTGAGAAAGGGACTAGACAAGGATGTCCCTTGTCACCATTATTATTCATTCTAACTTTGGAAATATTATTGAGTAATATACGTGGTTTAGATCAAATAAAAGGAATTAGAATTAAAAATCAAGATTATAAATTAAGAGCGTTTGCAGATGATCTGGTTGTTTCTTTATCTCAACCAATACATTCAGCTGTATATCTAAAGGAGACAATTGATCAGTATAGTAAGGTATCTGGGTTTAAAGTGAATCAACAGAAGACAAAAATGATAATTAAAAATATGAATACACATCAGAGGGAAGAACTAGAAAGAATAACTGGATATGAAGTAGTTAAAAAGGTTAAATATCTAGGAGTATATATTACAGAATCGAATGTAAAATTATATAAAAATAATTATGAGGTATTGTGGGGAAAAGTAATTAAAGAAATGGAGAATTGGAAGAAGTTACAATTATCATTGTTGGGAAGAGTGGCAGCTATAAAAATGAATGTTTTGCCTAGATTTTTATTTTTGTTTCAGATGATTCCAATATTGAAGAAAGATGCAAATTTACAAGAATGGCAAAAAGGGATTAATAATTTTGTATGGAAGGGTAAAGTTAAAAATAATGCAAGACGTTAGGGAAAGAGGGGATTTAAAAATGCCTAACTTGAAATTGTACTATGATGCAGTTGTTTTAGCTTTAATTTCTGATTGGATTAATTTAACAGAGGAAAGGATTTTGAATATAGAAGGTTATGGTTTGTTATATGGATGGCATGCATATGTAATATATGACAAGAAAATTGATAAGACATTTAAGAATAATATGGTCAGAAGTGCGTTGTTGAGGGTTTGGAAAAAATATCAATATAAGTTAGATGGAAAGATACCAATATGGACTATCCCCAGACATATGATAGAGAATATAAATATATTACAAAAAATGGAGGTCATCACTTACAAAGAGCTTTTGACTATGGAAAAAGGGGAATTACAGTTAAAATCTAGGGAGAAATTGAGGGATGAAGGGAGAGATTATACATGGTTCCAGTATGGACAATTGCAATCTAGATGGAAAATAGATCAGAAAATTGGTATAAGGCAAAGTGATGATAATCTGGTAAAACAAATAAAAGATCAAGGTCAACAGCATATAAAGAGATTATATAATGTATTGGTTGAAATTGATTCAGAAATGGAGTTGGTTAAAGATTGTATGGTAAAATGAGCACAAAATTTTCAACAACCTATAATGTTAGAAACATGGGGGAAAATTTGGGGGAGGAATGTTAAATTTACGCAAGCACAAAATTTAAGACAAAATTTTTATAAAATGTTTTATAGATGGCATTTAGATCCTAAAAAACTGTTATGTATGTATCCAAATGTGAAAGCAAAATGTTGGAGATGTGATTGTGAGGATGCTACCTATTATATATGGTGGACTTGCAAAAAAGTTAAAGCCTTTTGGATTAAAATATGGTGGATTATGCAGAACATTTTGAAAAAGAAGATCAAGTTTGTTCCACAGTTCTTTTTATTAGGAATAATTCCAGATTGCACTGTTATAGAGACACTGTTATAGAAAATTTAATAACTGCGGCAAGACTATTGATTGCACAATATTGGAAGAAAGAAGACTTACCTGCAATTGGAGAATGGATTAGTAAAGTATCAAATTTAGCAGAAATGGCAAAAATTTCTGCCTATTTGAAAGACTGTACACAAAAAAAATATATTTTGGAATGGAGAAAGTGGATTGATTATATTCAAAATAGGTATCAGATTAAAAAATATCAATTAGTTTTTGAGTGAAGTTAGGAACTGACATGTATTAGAGTTTAAGAAAGAAGGGAATTGATAGTGTGATGGTTTGATGGTGTGAAACGGAATATGTTTTATGTTATATTTTAGATTATGTTTGTTAGTTACAATACCCTGTATTCTGTTCTGGGAAGTCTTGGGGGGGAGGGGGGGAAATGGGGGGGGGAATGGGAAGATTATAAGTTGATTGATTGCCATTGTACAGAAATAAGGGTAGAATTAAACAAGTTGGAATGGTGTAAAGTTGGGGCTGCTCGGTAACCACTCCTGAAGGGAAAGGGTAAGGAAAGAGGAGTAAAGAAGGAAGAAAATAGGTAGGCAGGTGGGTAGGTAGGAAAGAAGGGAGGGAGAAGAAAGGATAGGAGGAGAAGGAGGAGGAGAAGATAGAGGGTTAGAAAGGATGGTAGTGAGAAGTGGGAAGGAGGAGGGGAAGTAGGAAAGCGAGGAGAAGGATGGTGGGGAAAGTTGAAGAAGGATGAGAATGGTAGAAAGGATTAAGGGAGGGAGTGGCGGTCGAGTAGCCCGGATTGAGCATAATTTGAGTATAGGATCGATTGCTGTATAAGTGATTGTATTGTACACTGGTCAAATTGTGGGAATTATTATGGAAAAAAAATAAAAAAATTTGCCCTAAAAAAAAAAAGTGTGAAAAAAGGTGATAAGTAGAGGTGAGTTTCAGCAGGTTCTGACCATTTCTGGAGAACTGGTAGCGGAAATTTTGAGTAGTTCGGAGAACCGGTAGTAAAAATTCTGACTGGCCCCGCCCCCATCTATTCTTTGCTTCCCAAATCCCAGCTGATTGGGAGGAAATGGGGATTTTGCAGTAACCTTCCCCTGGAATGGGGAGGAAATGGGGGAATGGGAAGATTATAAGTTGATTGATTGCCATTGTACAGAAATAAGGGTAGAATTAAACAAATTGGAATGGTGTAAAGTTGGGGCTGCTCGGTAACCACTCCTGAAGGGAAAGGGTAAGGAAAGAGGAGTAAAGAAGGAAGAAAATAGGTAGGCAGGTGGGTAGGTAGGAAAGAAGGGAGGGAGAAGAAAGGATAGGAGGAGAAGGAGGAGGAGAAGATAGAGGGTTAGAAAGGATGGTAGTGAGAAGTGGGAAGGAGGAGGAAGTAGGAAGCGAGGAGAAGGATGGTGGGGAAAGTTGAAGAAGGATGAGAATGGTAGAAAGGATTAAGGGAGGGAGTGGCGGTCGAGTAGCCCGGATTGAGCATAATTTGAGTATAGGATCGATTGCTGTATAAGTGATTGTATTGTACACTGGTCAAATTGTGGGAATTATTATGGAAAAAAAATAAAAAAATTTGCCCTAAAAAAAAAAAGTGTGAAAAAAGGTGATAAGTAGAGGTGAGTTTCAGCAGGTTCTGACCATTTCTGGAGAACTGGTAGCGGAAATTTTGAGTAGTTCGGAGAACCGGTAGTAAAAATTCTGACTGGCCCCGCCCCCATCTATTCTTTGCTTCCCAAATCCCAGCTGATTGGGAGGAAATGGGGATTTTGCAGTAACCTTCCCCTGGAATGGGGAGGAAATGGAGATTTTACAGGATCCTTCCCCTGCCATGCCCATCAAGCCATGCTCACCAAGCCACACCCACAGAACTGGTAGTAAAAAAAATTGAAACCCACCACTGGTCATAAGTCACTTTTTCCAGTGCTGTTGTAACTTTGAGCAGTCACTAAATGAATGGTTATAGGTTGAGGACTACCTGTATTTCAACTTTGTAATTTTTTTCTCTAATATGGCAATTGAAGAGACTTTGTTAATTCACATCTCAATTGTTCTATTATCTAGAGTTTTGCAGTGTTGGGCAATTATTATTTTTGATGCAAAAATTAAATAGATAATAAAGTCCTTTTTTAAGCTTGCAGTTTGATCCTGTAAAGGAAGGCAGTAAATCTAACTTAGAGCAAGGACCAAGTTTGCCAGGCAGCTGTATTTGCCCTCGTGACATCACCCATTGATCAGACGCAGCAAATAACAGCAGCCCTCAAGGATCTATCAGTGGGCATTTTTCAGGATTATGCCAGCTCTGGAATTCTACAAAAGTACATAGAAAAGTAAGAACATATATTTTCATTCCACTTTGAAACTTGTAATTGAAAGTGGAGTAGGAAACTTTTTGCATTAGTTCCTTTAGCACAACTCTTTATTGTACAGCTTGGTAGCTGCCGTGATATTCTTCCCTCATCCCTGGGATACAGAAGTCCCAATGTTTTATTGTAGCGAGACCTTTGAAGGAATCTTATTGAAGTTTAGTAGGGTTGAAAAAATGTCTCACCTCTGCTATTTTCATCCCATTCTTCCAAAATTACAGAAGATGCTGATATTTTATGTTTCCCCAGGATATGGAGAAGACTTATGAATAAGTCTTTCTCTCTGAAACAATTTTTTCTATTAGCAATAGCCTATTAGACTTATATACTGCTTCATAGTGCTTTACAGCCCTCTCTAAGCAATTTACAGAGTCAGCATATTGCCCATAACAATCTGAGTCCTCAGAAGTATGGAAGGCTGATCCTGAACCAGTCAGAATCGAACTGCTGGCAGTCAGCACAGTTAGCCTGCAATACTGCACTCTTATTTATTTATTTATTTATTTATTATATTTGTATACCGCCCTTCTCCTGAAGGACTCAGGGCGGTTCACAGCCAATAAAAAACACAATACATAGAATACAAATTAAAAACTATATAAAAAACTGATTCAAGAACGGCCTAAAAATTTAGATACAATTTAAAACCCCATTTAAAACCCCCAATTAAAACCCATAAATTTAAAAAACTAACCCAGTCCTGCGCAGATGAATAAATGCGTTTTAAGCTCATGATGAAAGGTTCGGAGGTCCGAAGTTGACGGAGTCCCGGGGAGTTCGTTCCAGAGGCGGAGCCCCACAGAGAAGGCCCTTCCTGGGCGTCGCCAGACGACACTGTCGTGCCGACAGCACCCTGAGGAGTCCCTCTCTGTGAGAGCGCACGGGTCGGTGGGAGGTATTCGGTAGCATAGGCGGTCCCGTAAATAGCCCGGCCCTATGCCATGGAGCGCTTTGAAGACGTTCACCAGAACCTTGAAGCGCACCCGGAAGGCCACAGATAGCCAGTGCAGTCTGCGCAGGATAGGTGTCACGCGGGAGCCACGAGGGGCTCCCTCTATCACCCGCGCAGCCGCGTTCTGGACTAACTGAAGCCTCCGGATGCCCCTCAAGGGGAGCCCCATGTAGAGAGCATTGCAGTAATCCAGACGAGACGTCACGAGGGCGTGAGTGACTGTGCATAAGGCATCCCGGTCTAGAAAGGGGCGCAACTGGCGCACCAGGCGAACCTGGTGGAAAGCTCTCCTGGAGACGGCCGTCAGGTGGTCTTCAAAAGACAGCCGTTCATCCAGGAGAACGCCCAAGTTGCGCACCCTCTCCATCGGGGCCAATGACTCGCTCCCAACAGTCAGCCGTGGACTCAGCTGACTGTACCGGGATGCCGGCATCCACAGCCACTCCGTCTTGGAGGGATTGAGCTTGAGCCTGTTTCTCCCCATCCAGACCCGTAACCACTGTGCCTCTACAGCTCTTACTCATCAGTTTGAATTGAACTGATTTGCTTCCCCATCTCAAAGCTCAGCTCTGACTCCTTCTTTGAATCTTGAATCTTCAGATCAAATTGAATCAATACCAATTGGCATGGGTTTCACACTTCATCAATGATTTTAACTACCAACCTATTTCACTCATCCCTAATTACATGGGAATCTACCGTCTGCAGCAAAACGTAGTGATGGACATTAGATTGAAGAAGAAATAGATAAATTCATGCCTGTCAATAGTGATTACTAATCTGGAGGAATTATGGAGCTTCCCAGGATCAGAGACAGAATAGCAATAGCAATAGCACTTAGACTTATATACCACTTTACAGCACTTTACACAGGGGTGGGATTTTACCAGTTCTCACCAGTTCGCTAGAACCGGTTGTTAACTTTCTAAACGGTTTGGAGAACCGGTTGTTAGAAGAAATCTCCTTTTGTTTTTTTTCCACTTTACAGGGTTAATTAATCCTGTAAGGAATTACAACATTCTGATGTTGTTTCTAGCCTAATCTTTATTGCCCTGCTTACAGAAACTGCCTTTCTGTTAAACCTTATTACATTCTTGACAGTACCCTTAGACTTACTGTCGCTTCCGGAGCTTCTCTGGAGGTTTTTTTTTCCCCTTTACTTGACTTTCTTAAAGGGGAAGTGTTTTAAATTGTTTGCACTGCTGTTGGGAGGAAATACTCAGCTACTGGTGTTCTTCCAGCCAGGATGCAATGATCAGGATGCAATTATTTTGAAGAAATAATTGAATAATGAAGCAGAGCTGTCATTATTTAATGACAAGGAACCAAGATTGCAGAAAATATGACTTCAGTAACAGAGTTGTTAATGCCTGGAATGCACTACCAAACTCCGTGGTCTCATCCCAAAATCCCCAAAACTTTAACCTAATACTGTTGACCTCACCCCATTCCTAAGAGGTCTGTAAGGGACGTGCCTAAGAGCACCAGCGTGTCTACCATCCCTGTCTTAATGTTTCCTTTAGTTGTAATCATTTTATGTATTCAATTCATGCTTATACTTATATATATTATTTAATATGTATTTGACAAAATAAATAAATAAATAAGATGAGTGACATTCAGCAAGGCTTCTTGGCTAGCCAGAAAGATTGATATTCAAACCTTTCTGACTTTTGGTCTAAAACTGGTTTTTGGTGAAGTTTAATCCTGTGCTTGGTGATGTTTAATCCTGTGTTTATTGATGGGATAATTTTCCCTATTCAGCTTTGTTTGGAAGGAAAAATGTTAATCTCTGTTCCTGAAAAGAAGCAGCTTCAGAAATCTGGTTAGTTCCTGTGTCTATTTGTTCTGGTAATTGGTTTAAGAAGCAACAGCTATTGTGTTTGCTCCTTTGCTTCATTCTGGAGAATTTAAATGATCTCTTTGCTAAAGGGCTTCACTTTATGAGCAAGAGTTGGCTGCTGATAGTTATCATTGCATTTTAACTATTTTAATTCCTCAAGGTGCTCTGGCATTCTGCCTGATTTGTAACTCCAGTTTGCAGATATTTCTAATCTAATGATTGGTATTTAGAGCAGCTTTTTGCAAGCAAAGAAGCTTTTTGTATTTTTGTACAGGTAATTCTTGAGTTAGACTTGCACAGAAGAATCCAACAATATTATCCCCCAGTCTTAAGGTTTTCTGTTCATCCATTCCCTAAAATATTCTCAGAATTTCCTTACAAGACAGCTGTACCTCTAATGCCTCTGTTGAGATGTTGATATTTCTCACTAAGCATATTCAATATGTTTTTTTTTTTTTTGCAGACTGCATTTTCTTTTCTGGGAAGAAAACGAAGCTCTTTTTTTGACCCATTTGCCGCTCACAGTAACTTTCCTGTTCTTGATACTTCAAAAAGGCTTATAAACAATTCATTAAAATGCATGTGATGATAAAAGCTACTTGGACAACTCTTCTTCAGGGATCAATTAAAGATAAGGTTGTTTTGTTAACATGGTCTACCATAAATTAAAGTGTGGAAAAACCTGTATGTTGTGAATCAAACTCTTTGGAAGCAACAATTGCTGTAAAGCTAGGGAAGTAAGACCTGTTGGGAAGTAAGTCTGTCCTGTAACCAAGGAGGAAGATCCGAAGAACAAATGAAAAGATTGTGGCATTTAAAAATCATGCATGATGTGGAGGAAAGAGGAAAGTTTTCTTCTTCTCTCAAAAGCTAATAGCAGTAGCCGACCAACAAAAATATTTGGAGAAGAAACAAAAAGAAGCACTTTTTCAGAGAGTACAAAATTAACCTGTGGGATTCTTTAGCCCAAGATATAGGGATGGCCCAGTGGTGAAATCTAAATTTTTCTACTACTGGTTCTGTGGGCGTGGCTTGGTGGGTGCGGTATGGCTTGGTGGGCGTGGCTTAATGGGCATGGCAGGGGAAGGATACTGCAAAATCCCCATTCCCACCCACTTCAGGGGAAGGATACTGCAAAATCCCCATTCCCTCTCCATTCCTGGGGGGAGGATATTGCAAAATCTCCATTTCCATCCCACTCTGGGGCCAGCCAGAGGTGGTATTTGCCAGTTCTCCGAACTGCTCAAAATGTCTGCTACCGGTTCTCCAGAACCTGTCAGAACCTGCTGGATTTCACCCCTGGGATGGCTCTTGGCACACAGCATACTTCTCCTAGAGATACACTTGGCTGTATCCCTTCTTGCATTTCACAAGCCTGCAAAAACTGCACTTCTCTGGTATGCCTTTGCCCTGAGTTGATTGTGGGCACCATCACAGACACATTTGTGTGATGATACCCTTGGACATTTCCCCAGATACCACTCTAAAAGTCAGTTCAGAGGAAGACACATCAGGCACATCAGGAGGGAAGTTGGTGAATGGCTCTAAGAAACCATCTGAGAGTGATTTGGAGCACAGCTGCAGCAGGACGGCCCTTTCAGGTGGGAAAAGCACACAGCTGCAGCCAGTCAGGAATGAGGACGAGGATCTGCTTGCTGCACCTACTCCAAGAACATATAGGGCAGACAAAAGGCAGGAGCAGCAAAGGTCAGTCCAATTATTCATGAGGAGGCAGCCTTGCCCCTCTTGATGGACTGTGTGAGAAGCTGGCTATTTAACATAGCAGACAGATGGAGACAGTAGTGGGCTGCTGTCGGTTCAGACTGGTTTGGGTGAACCGGTAGTTCCAATGATCAGCTGACCCACCCCTGCCCTATCCTGTATCCTATATTTCCTTTTTTCTGGCACAGTTGATTTCCGTGCCTCCACTGTTCTACTTACCAGGGCTGCCTTAGAAGGTAAGCAGCTGTATTTTGAACGCTGTGTGCAAGCGTGTTAGGTGCATGCGTGCGCGAAGCACACGTTCACAGAACCAGTTATTAAACTAGTTGCAGCCCACCACTAGATGGTGATGATACTGGGAAAAATGTGTTCACTTCTTTGCTGTATGTTTCCTGGTCGTTGTAATTCCAGCTTGTCTTGCCTTGGATTGACCCCGTGCCTTGACTTTGGATCATGCTTTGTGAACTCTGGTCATTTCTTGTTTGTTTGTTTGTTTGTTTGTTTGTTTGTTTGTTTACATTTATAGCCCGCCCTTCTCCGAAGACTCAGGGCGGCTTACAATGTATAAGGCAATAGTCTCATTCTATTTGTATATTTTTACAAAGTCAACTTATTGCCCCCCCAACAATCTGGGTCCTCATTTTACCTACCTTATAAAGGGTGGAAGGCTGAGTCAACCTTGGGCCGGGCTCGAACCTGCAGTAATTGCAGGCTCTGTGTTCTAATAACAGGCTTCTCTATTGCCTGAGCTATCCCGGCCTTGTCTCATGCACCCTCTTGTATTGCAGATTTAATTTTGGCTAATGGATTGATTTTGTTTGGAAACCTTTCAAGTGCCTTGTGGACTCATTGGCCATTGCTCTGTGGACTAGCATTGGTCTGCTTTTAGCTGGATTTAAGTGGGATAGTTCTGAGTTTTTAGTGAAGGATATTGCTGGGGAATATTAATAAACCCACTAACCCTCCATTACACAGTGGGAAAGCAAAGTTTATAATCTTAGTGTTTTGAAATAGCTTTGATTATCTTTGTTTTTTATTTATGGTGAACCACTCTGAGACTTTTGGGATTCAAGTAAACTACAGATATTGCAAATAAATAATCATTTATGTGGGTAATAACAATAACAGTAATTCACTTGGAAGATAATTCTATCAAAGACTATCAGGTCAAGATAGTCTTTATTATTATTATTATTATTATTATTAAGACCCAGTGTTATCTCCCGCTTGGAGGTGGCATGGCTCCACTAATTGACAGAATAATGCAGCTTTTTGCTATATTGTTATATAAATAGAAGGGGATCTTCCACGGGCATGTTGGTGCTACAGGATGGAACAGAAAGTGCTCGCTGGACCAGGATCCCCTTGTCCCCCTTCTAGTAGAACAAAGAGTTAATGTGGTAGTCCTGTTTTTGGCATGGTGCCATTTCTTATCATCTAGGAGTTCCTTTGAAAATGACGCATCAGAACAAATGGTAGAGAGTAACATAAAAAGTAATCTTTTAATAAAGCTCATAAAGGCAAAGCAAAATATTTTACATTTCTTTTTAACTAATCTTGATAAATATACAAGTAGTCCTCAAGGTACAAATGTAATGGAGCCTGCCCATTCCATTCGTAACCCGAGGATTTGTGGGCGTGAATCTTGTACATTGTACAGGAATGCGGAGCTCGTTAAGTGCACATGAGGTATTTCAGGCTGGAGAAGGCCATGGGGACCCGAGTGGTGGGATAGACCACCTGCCTAAGACCACCCAAGGCCTCCCCGACCTACTGAAATACCTCATTTGCTTTTTCTTTTTTTAAAATATTTTACTAAATAAACATTAAAAACATTGGACACAGTGTGACCATCCTGGTCTTGTCATATCCATACCTATTTTTAACATAACAAATATTATGACTATTTAACATACATTGCTACTTTGTTCTTATATGCATATCCCTTGTCCTCATTTACATATTTGTCTAAATACTATCCAGTATTAATTCTACAAACCCTAAATCTTTTTTGTTCCAACTCCTTTTCTCCTTTTCAACCATTGGTACACTTTATTCCAGATTTTATAGTATTCTGTCTCATCCTTGTTTTTGAGTTCTAGTGTCAGCCTGTCCATTTCTACACATGTCAAGGTCTTCTTTGTCCAGTATTGTGCATAAATCAGCGTTACTGCTGTTATTACATGCAGCATTAAGTATATCAGTTCTTTGCTATATTTCTCTTTTGTAATTCCTAATAGGAATAATTCTGGTTTCAGGTTTATGTTTTGTTCTAATATCTCCTCCAACTCCAATGCCTTAATCTGGTGCCAAAACTCCTTGGCTTTTTTACATAACCACCAGATGTGATAGAAAGATCTTGACACTAAATTGCATTTCCCACGTTGTGGTGATAAGTTCCTGTTCATTTTTGCTAATCTTGTGGGTGGGAGATGCCACCTGTAGAACATTTTATACAAATTTTCTTTGTATGCAGTGGCTAAAGTTAGTCTCCTGTTTCTCTCCCATAGATCCTGCCAATCGTCCGTATTAATATTGTAACCAAAATTTTGGGCCCACATTACCATAGTTTCCTTCACTTGTTCTTCTGCCATTTTATATTCCAATAGATATTGGAATATAAAATGGATTATGGATTATCCGGATGGATTACACCCCAAGGTTCTGAAGGAACTGGCAGACGTATCTCAGAACCACTGACGTATCTTTCAAAGATCCTGGAGCACAGGGGAGCTGCCAGAGGACTGGAAAAGAGCTGATGTAGTTCCCATCTTCAAAAAAGGAAAAAAAACAGATCCAGGAAACTACAGACCTATCAGCCTGACCTCAATATCAGGGAAGATTCTGGAAAAGATAATCAAGCAACGAATCACCGAACACCTAGAAGCAAACAAAGTAATAACCAAAAGCCAACATGGGTTTGTCAAAAACAGATCATGCCAGACTAATCTTATTGCATTCTTTGACAAAATGACAAAATTAGTAGACCAGAGGAATGCTGTCGATATAATTTACTTGGACTTCAGTAAAGCATTTGATAAAGTAGACCATAACCTACTACTAGATAAAGTAGAAAAATGTGGGTTAGACAGCACCACCACCAGATGGATTCGTAACTGGCTGACCAACCACACTCAACGTGTAGTCCTCAACAGAACTACATCCACATGGAGGGAAGTATGCAGTGGAGTACCCCAAGGCTCTGTTTTAGGCCCAGTACTCTTCAACATCTTCATCAATGACTTGGACGAGGGGATAGATGGGGAACTCATCAAATTTGCAGATGACACCAAGCTGGCAGGAATAGCCAACACTCCAGAAGATAGGCTCAAGTTACAGAAAGATCTTGACAGACTTGAACATTGGGCGCTATCTAATAAAATGAAATTCAACAGTGAAAAAGAAAGATTTTCATTTAAAATCTCCTTCTTTGTGACTACTTTTCCCAGGTTGACAAAGTTTGGTCGTTAGGTATCTTTTTAGACTTTCGGCCATTATTGCCATCAATATTTTGTAATCCGAATTCAAAAACGCTATGGGTCTATAGTTTTTAAATTAGTGTTAAATCAGTGTTCTCCTTTGGGATCAGTGTAATATTTGCCTCTGCCCTTGAAGCCGGTACCTTTGCCTCTTTTGATACCTCATTTGCTTTTACCCACCCACCCAACCTGCCACACGGGGTCATTTACCTTGTGAAGATCTAGCAAGCAGTCTCTTCTCCAGCCTTTCAGCCATGTGCAGCGTTTAGGTCTATGCAAGTCTCGCCCGACACATTGCAGGCCCAAATGGAGCTCCCAAGGGGCGAATCCACCTGCGCAGTCCTCAACTGAGTGTCAGAGGGGCGGATCTGCCCCTCGGGAGCTCCATTTCGGCCTGCATTGTGCCAGTGAGGCCTGTGCAGCTCAAATGGAGCATCGGAGGGACGGTTCCGCCCCTCTGAACCTCCATTTTGGCTGGCAACATTCAGGATGAACATTGCAGAGCCTCTGCAATTGTTTCTGAAGATGAACAATTGCCGTGGTGCTGCAAGATTCGTAATTTCAGGACTTGTTTGTAAATTCTAAGGGGTGCTTATTGCATAACTCCAAAAGTTCGCTAAGGGATTACCTGTATCTTGAGAAGGAAAAGTAGAACAAATGACATGTTCATCGGAACACATGACTTACGTACTTGGGTTGGCACCAGGATGTCAAGACACTTGTATCATCACTTTTCCTCACCGCAATCTGTCAAACACAGAAACATGCCCCTCAAAAAAGAAAAAAAACCATCTCCATGCATGGCAGTAAATTTCTGTGACAGAATATTGATTCAAGTCATTTTGGAACATGTCAATAGTTGAAGGATCAATCAAGTGGACAAGGGAAACAAATACTGCTTATTTCTTATTCCCATTCTCTTCTATGCCAGTCACATACATAAAATACATCTATATTAGTGTGAAAGATACTTCCAATAGTCCAGTTTCATCTTATTTAAATTCTAGATATATAAAGTATCATAAGCATGGAGATAGATCCAGTTAAATTAATTGTTCCAGTCTCACTGACACTCTCCCAAGGCATTCTATTAAAAGCAAAATTAATTTTGTGTTAACTTATTAATAATAACATAAATTAAAATAGTTAGAAGAGCATCTAAGAAGAGCAATGTTCCTACCAAATGGAAGAACAATCGTAAAAGATACAGATCGCCAATCATTATATTTTGCAAGGCATTAACAGAGAGATTAAAACATTCCAATCTTTGAAGTTATTAGCTTTGCATGTTTTCTAAGTATTTGCAATATTTCAGATCAGTTTATTCCATATCCGCTAAATCTACAGCAGCATATATGACTGACTTCTAGAGAGTGTCTGATGGAAAAATGGATAATCTGAAATGATAATCTTGCGTTCTGCTTCTTTCTCTTCTCCCTGTATGTTGAGTAGAGAAGTACCTTACTCAAGGAGAATCCAAATGCAAAAGGAGAAAACTAGTTACTAAACTAGTTCTTTTGAGAACTATGAGTAGATATGCAACAGCTATAGACATTCTGCACAGATTATAATCCATGCAATAGAATTAAATCTATTGCAGAATTGATGCCTTTCAGAGACGTTGATTTCTAATTGTGCCCTTTTTAACTGGAAATTCTGATATGATGATATTTTCACAAATCCTTGGTTTGGCTTGGATGGTGCATCACATCGGTACTGATTTCTTTCAGAAGAGAGAGCCTTTGTGCCAAATAAACAAACAGAAATAAACAGAAATCACTTTTTAAACAAAAGGATGGACCAATTTTACCTGATCTGCAGCTAATAGAAATGGAAGATTTATTTATTTATTTATTTTTATTTGTCACAACAGTATATATAAGCATAAGCATGAAAATAACTATACAATATATAAGCATATATATGAGCATAAGTATGTAATAACTATATTAATTGGATATAATGAAAGGAAACAACAGGACAGAAACGGTAGGCACGTTTGTGCTCTTATGCACGCCCCTTATAGACCTCTTAGGAATGGGGTGAGGTCAATAGTAGAGAGTTTTTGTTTAAAGCTTTGAGGATTTTGAGCAGAGACTACAGAGTCAGGTAGTGTAATGTAATGTAATGTAAACCGCTTTAATCTAGATTGCAGAAAATATGACTTCTGCAACAGAATCATCAGTGCTTGGAATACTTTACCTGACTCTGTGGTCTCTTCCCATAATCCTAATAGCTTTAACCAAAAACTTTCTACTATTGACCTCACCCCATTCCTAAGAGGACCATAAGGGGCGTGCATAAGCGCACAAACGTGCCTACCGTTCCTGTCCTATTGTTTTTCTTTTCTTCTTCCTATATATGTTTATATGTGTATATACTATATAATCTTTTTGTATGATGTTGTGACAAAATAAATAAATAAATAAATAAATAAGTGTGTTCCAAGCACTAATAACTCTGTTACAGAAGTCATATTTTCTGCAATCAAGATTGAAACGGTTAACATTGTGTTTAAATCTATTGTTTGCTCTTGTATTGTTATGGTTGAAGCTGAAGTAGTCTTCAACAGGAAGGACATTGCAATAGATGATTCTATGAGTCAAGACACGACAGGTCTTGTCGAAGGCGGCAGAGTTCTAAGTTTTCTAAATTCAAGATTTCAAGTCTGGTGGCATAAGGTATTTTGTTGTATTCAGAGGAGTGGAGAACTCTTCTTGTAAAATATTTCTGGACACATTCGATTGTATTGATGTATGAAATGTGGTGTGGGTTCCAGACAGGCGAGCTGTATTCAAGAACTGGTCTAGCAAATGTTTTATAAGCTCTGGTTATAAAGCTCTGTAGTGTTTCTGGAGAAGAAGCTATGTAAGATTAGGTTTACAACTCTTAAAGCCTTTTTTGTGATGTAGTTGCAGTGGGCTTTGGCACTTAGATCATTGGATATGAAAACTCCAAGGTCTTTAACAGGGTGGGGGTCATCTGTAAGGTTATGTCCATTGAGTTTGTATTTAGTGTTTAGATTCTTTTTTCCAATGTGTAAGACAGAGCATTTGCTGGTTGAGATTTGGAGTTGCCAAGTTTTTGACCATTCTGACACAAAGTCAAGGTCTTTTTGAAAGATAGCTGTATTGTTGGTAGTGTTAAATATTTTGACATCATCAGCGAAGAGAACACAATTACTTTTAATATGGTCACAGAGATCTTTAATGTATAATATAAAGAGTGTTGGTCCAAGAACACTGCCTTGGGGAACGTCGCTATTGACAGGAACAGGATTTGATAGGGCACCGCCTATTTTGACTACTTGTTGTCTGTTTGACAGGAACACTGTTATCCAATTGTGGAGGGGTCCGGAGATGACGTAGGATTTAAGTTTGTCATGTACCACTGAGTCAAAAGCTTTACAGAAGTCTATGTAAATTGCGTCTATTGTTTTGTCTTGATCAAGATTTGTAGTCCATATGTTTTTGCAGTGAAGAAGTTGTAAGTTACATGGTAGTTTTTTTTCTGAAACCAAATTGTTTATTAGAGAGTAGATTGTTTGTTTCTAGGTGGAGGGTAATGGATTGGTTGATGATAGATTCCATTACTTTACAGGTGACACAGCATAGAGAGATAGGTCTGTAATTTTCAACTAAGCTGGGGTCTTTGACCTTCTCCTCTGCACTTGCAATCTTGATAAAAATCCTCCTCTTGTTCATTAGTCTAGAAAGAAGCTGTCTTAATCAATGTTGGTTGGAGACCAGCCATATCTAGAAGAAAGCAGTCTTGGTATTTAACCAATATATAAATAGAGTGAGAGAAGCTGTTTTGGGGTGTTAATTAATTTGGAACATGTCATATTGCTGCAAACAAAGATCTGAAGTTTACCATAATATGAAATTATGTGGAAAATTACTAATACACACATATACACAAAACGTTCAGAAACCAAGCCATAAGCTCGGAGAATGAAACTTTACCCTCATCCTACATCCAAGCTACAGATATTTGCCACTATTGCAAATGTATACATACCCAAAAAATATGGAGACTATTGTGAGACTCCACATATGCAGGTGAAGCTAAGCAGAATCACTTCAGATACCTGTACAATTAGCACAGGGGCCCCCCAAGGCTGTGTGTTCTCCCCATTTCTCTTCTCTCTGTATACCAATGACTGCATCTCCAACGATCCATCTGTTAAACTACTGAAGTTCGCAGATGACACAACAGTGATCGGTCTCATTCAAGACAATTATGAATCCGACAGGAGGTTGAACGACTAGTCTCGTCGTGCAACCAGAACATTCTGGAATTGAACACATTCAAAAGCGTAGAAATGGTGGTAGACTTTAGGAGAAACCCGTCTATACTTCCACCTCTCACAATACTAGACAACACAGTATCAACAGTAGAAACCTTCAAATTTCTAGGTTCTACCATATCACAATATCTAAAATAGACAGCTAACATCAAAAACGTCATCAAAAAAGGACAACAAAGAATGTTCTTTCTGTGCCAACTCAAAAAGCTCAAACTGCCAAGGAGCTGCTGATCCAGTTCTACAGAGGAATTATTGAGTCTGTCATCTGCACCTCTATAACTGTCTGATTTAGTTCTGCAACCCAGCAAGACAGACACAGACTTCAGAGGATAATTAGAATTGCAGTAAAAACAATTGCTACCAACCTGCCTTCCACTGAGGACCTGTATACTGCACGAGTCAAAAAGAGGGCTATGAAAATATTTACAGATCCCTCACATCCTGGACATAAACTGTTTCAACTCCTACCCTCAAAACAATGCTATAGAGCACTGCACACCAGAACAACAAGACACAAGAACAGTTTTTTCCCCAAACGCCATCACTCTGCCAAACAAATAATTCCCTCAACACTGTCAAATATTTACTAAATCTACACTACTATTAATCTTCTCATCATTCCCATCACCCATCACCCTCTTATGATTGTATAACTGTAACTTTGTTGCTTGTATCCTTACGCTTGATATTGATATTGATTGTTTCCTGATTGCTTATTTGTAGCCTATGACTATCATTAAGTGTTGTATCATTAAGTGTTAAATTTGTACCCTATGACTAATGTTAAGTGTTGTAAGTGTTGTACCTTGATGAAGGTATCTTTTCTTTTATGTACACTGAGACATAATGCACCGAGACAAATTTCTTGTGTGTCCAATCACACTTGGCCAATAAATTTTTTTTAAAAAAAAATTCTATATGGAGACTATTGTGAGGATCTTCACCTATTCCTTTAAATACTTGGCTTTAAATACTTGCTGTAGAGATTTCTAAAACCCAATCAGATTTTTTTTTTTTGCAACTGTTAGCTTTTTGTAAAGCTTTGTCTCCCACAGTGCTTCACAGAGCACTTAATTACATATTAGCAACAAGAAAATGCAGCAATTTGCAATGTTCCAGCAATTCATACAGAACTCTGAATACCGAGCCCTATTTCCTAACTTTAATGCGTTGCTTACAGGCATAGTGACACTGTGGCTTTTGCTTAGAACATTTCAGAGTTTTGTTTGATGATTTCCATAGAAATGGCTTTAACATGAGAGTGTAATAAAGACCAATCCTGATCAAGGAAAAACAAAAAACTTATACCTAGTTATTCACACCTTGGCTTCAGTACATATGGATTACTGCCTAAGGGAGCAAAATTGTAGCTCCCTTGATACTACTTGTTACCAGTAATACTGGACACCTGGGTGAAACTATTCCATGGATCAAAAACTTACTACCATTCTGGATACTAGACTCTAAGATAGCATTTTTCAAATTTGGCAAGTTTAAGGTGTATGGACTTCAACTCCCAGCTTTCCTTGTGGCTAACTACTAGACATCCAAATTTGCAACTCAGATACGGTAGTCCTAAATAATCTCATGTTTTCTAGGCATGCCCAGACTTATTTTCTTTCATTTCCCACCTGATGCATCAAGATTATAATTGCAAACCTCCAGAGATATACACAGACACACAGGGGTATACCAAAAGACAGGCCCTATAGGCAAATCCCGTTATGATTTTAAAAAAATTCTCCCACAGAAAATTATATTGTATTTAGGAACTGTTCAAAGGCCTTGTGTCAAATAAATAAGGAACTACTGAGAAGAAAATGGCAGCCAGTTTAAATATTTAATGTAATGTACACATAATAAATTGTCCATGAGGGTTGACATTTGGTACACATGGTGTGTCTTTATATATGATCTAAGTTATTTAAAAATGTTTTATGTACACAAACACATTTTTTTTAAAAAAACTTAGACAATGAAACATAATTATGATATTTGTTGTTAGTTGCAAAGTCTGTCCAATCATCGCGACCCCATGGACAACGTTCCTCCCCATGGACAGGCCTGCCTGTCCTCTACCATCCTCTGGAGTCCATTGTTCTCTGTTGTCCCCTTCTTCTTTTACCCTCAATCTTTCCCAGCATTAGGCTCTTCTCCAGTGAGTCCTTCTTTCTCATTAGGTGGCCAAAGTATTTCAGTTTCATCTTCAGGATCTGGCCTTCTAAAGAGCAGTTAGGATTGATCTCCTCTAGGACTGACCGGTTTGATTGCCTTGCAGTCCAAGGGACTCGCAGGAGTCTTCTCCAGCACCAGAGTTCAAAGGCCTCAATTCTTTGGCGTTCAGCCTTCCTTATGGTCCAACTTTCACCACCATACATTGCAACTGGGAAAACCGTAGCCGTGACTATACGCACTTTTCTTGGCAGGGTGATTTCTCTGCTTTTTAGTACGCTGTCTAGATTTGCCATAGCTTTCCTCCCCAGGAAATTATGATATTAGGGATATGTAATTGAAACAGAGCAATTAACAATTTAAAGTTGCTGATACTTTGCACGCTACTTACACAATTCATTCTGAAGTGGTTTTGCATCAACTAATATCTTACTATTAGTTTTAGTCCTGAAAATGATTTGAACTAAATATCTGAAGTAAAAAGTCTGACCAGCCATGCTGAATGCATGGGTAATATATCCTGCTAAGCCTGAATAAATTAGTAATACAATAATAATGGAACATGGCAGTGCAGTCATGAAGGTGCTACCAGGAAAACCCTGAGTGTAGGGTGTAGATGAACTCCTGTATCCTGGTTGTATGGATGATAGGCTAAATCATATCCAGTTGCTGTGTGTTTTTATTTTCTATTACATGCTTTTTCTGTTTTTATTTGCTTTATTGTAAGCTGCCTAGAATCAAGTAAAAGTGAGATGGGCAGCTGTGTAAGTCAAGTCCAAGTAGTCCTCAGCTTATGACCATGATTGAGCCTGACAAATAGGATCATAAGCAGTGATGGTATTCATTTCTGTGGGCATGGCTTGGTGGGCGTGGTGTGGATTGATGGGCATGGCTTGGTGGGTGTGGCAGGGAAGGATACTGTAAAATCTCCATTTCCACCCCACTCCAGGGGAAGGATACTGTAAAATCCCCATTCCCTCCCCACCCCACTAACATGCTTTCCAGCTCTGTTCTCCTGTGCAGGGCAACAAAAGACTTAGCCAATCAGCTGAGACTCTGATCAGCTGGGATTTGGGAGGCAGCAAATAGATGGGGACGGGGCCAACCTGAGGTGGCATTTACCAGTTCTCCTACTCAAAATTTCCGCTACCGGTTCTCCAGAACCTGTCAGAACTGGCTGAATACCACCTCTAGTCATAAGTCATGATGGTTGTAAAGCAGATCTCCCTGTGACCTGACCTGTTTTAACAAAGCTTTACAAACAATTGTTAAGCAAATGCAGTGATCATGAAGTGAACCCATGGTTTGCTATGGGCTGCTGTTTGACAGAAACCACAAGGAAACACCCTGACAGTGAACCACAGCAAACTGCCATACATGCAGACCGGTTGCCAAACATGCAAAACAATCACATGACCATGAGGGCCTGACATCAGAACTTCAAAATTGGATCATACTGAAAATAGTTTTGGGGGGGATCTGTTGTAAATTTGCATGATTGCTAAGCAACTGGTCATAAATTGAGGACTACCTCTAAATAAATAAACAAACAAAGAAACAAACAAACAAACAAACAAACAAACAAACCCAGCTTCTAGGTTGGGGTGAGCAACGAGGGCAACTTTTACAACCTGTGGACTTCAGCTCCCAGAATTCCTGAGCCATTCTGGGAGCTGAAGTCCACAGGCTGTAAAGTTTCTCTCGTCGCCCACCCCAGACTGGTTTATACTCTGGCACAGCAGTTCACTGAGTAATGGAGCCAAGCATTTTCTCTCAGCCTAACCCACTTCACTATGTTTTTGGATAGACATATCAGAGGTCTGAGTACCATGTGTGCCATCTTCAGCTCCTGAACCACAATACCTCATCCAGCTAAGGTCATCTGTGCAGAATGTATATCTCCCAACTGCAACCATCCTGTGCTGAATGCAAGGCACCTCGCATCACAATTAATCTTAATTCTATAATGATTGGAGCCATTGCGCTGATAGTTAGGATACCTGTACATTTTCTAGAGCCTTCCTCATCGCTGGATTAATCTATTCTGTCAAAATTGGCACCAATTATGCTGATTAAATTTAAGGGGTTCATTAGTGAAATGCTAATTGCGGTACCATGCATGAAAATGTGACGATTTACAAAATTTGCTTTCAAGAGAGGAATTTGTCCCTTTTAAGATAATCTCTAATAAGGCTACATTAAGCTGAGAAAGAGCAAATGCACTGCATGGGGGGGAAAGGCATAATCATTTTAATTAATTATTCATTTAGGTAACACCATTTTTCTTCTCTGTCTTCTTTCTCTCTCTTTTAATTTTTACATCCATTTGCCCATCACTTCTTTCCAATGGTTGGGGGTTATTTTTGTGTGTGCTTTGCCCTGAAAATCTCTTAGTGTATTCAACTAAGTATAACTACATTTGCACAAAAATTGACTAAACCTGTTATATTTGTTGGTTTGTTAGATTCATGTTCTACCTTCTTTCTGGGAATCCAAATAATATATATAGCACTCAGTGGTGAAATCTGAACTGGTTTGCCACCGGTTCACTGGCCACACATGCATGCGCGCCAAACACGTGCTGCGCGTGCATGCCCAGTACACACCAAATGCACGCTTCACACAGAAAAGGGAGACTGTTGTGCCTCGCCCGCCCTCCTCTCCTCAGCCAGGCCCCTCCCTCCTCCTGCCGGGCCTGCTATCAGATTCAGAGTCTGATAATGAAGAGGAACGGCCTGACATGCCTCCAGCCCCCAGCTCTGGCACCATGCCCGGACAGAATATCAGGAATAAACAAACAAACCTCACTCCTACAGCGTGTGAGCATGAAGCCAGCCACGTGTTAGAATTGCCGGCAGCAGATCCGGAGGAAGGGAATTTACAGTGGATGGATCCCCGCTTCCGGAGAATTGAGAGACGACGTCAGCAGAAGGAAGGGAGGGGCAAGCCTGAATAAGTGCTGAGTCATGGAGCCACACCCCATGGCCTATATAAAGGATCTGCTTTTTGGCATTCCTTGAGTCAAGCAAAGTCTCATCTGGTTTGCTGAAGTCACACCTTGGATTCCTGCCTGCCTGAGAAATCTGAAAGGAATTTGGCAAAGCTGCAGAGGCTTCGTGGCCACGCTTGATACCGACTTCCCAGACCTAGTCGTCGGAGTGGGAGGGGGACACGACAGAGACTTGGGAAGGTAAATAAAACAGCAAGGGGAAAAACAGCTGTGCCACGCGATTTGGATTCACTAGAAAGCAGGATTTCCTGTTTTCCAGCGATTTTAAATTGTGTGGCACAGCTGATCATTGGACATACCAGTTTGAAAGAACTGGTAGCTTTTTTTTTACTATCAGTTTGACCGAATCAGTAATTTTTATTACTACTGGTTCATCTGAACTGGTGTGAACCGGTAGCATTTCACCACTGATAGCACTCCACCCTTTGGTTATTTTCCAGAACAATATGTGGGTTTACCTGAGAGAGAAATGATTGGCTTGAAATCACTGGAGTTCACTAGTTGAGTCTGGACTTGAATTTTAATCCTAGTCAAACACCTTAACCACTGCATCCACTAACTACTAAGTCTAAGACTGACTTCTCCATGATACAGTTCAGAAATTCCTAACTCGATGGCAAAGAAATTTACAATACCACAAACTACAATATAGTTTACTTTTTGTGTGGTAAGAAGCACTATGTGGCATCATCAACAAAAGAAGAAATTGTCGTGATTAGTTACTATCCAGAACTCACTAGTCCTGGAGTTTTAAATTCATGAGAGAATTAAATGGCTAAACTGAAGAGGATTATTACAGCTCAGCCCTGCCTATTTCTTCTTCTCCTTAGAGAAACAGTAGAGTTGGGGTGTCGAACCCTGACAACTTTAAGACTTGTGGATTTCAACTCCCAGAATTCCTCACCCAGCATTTTGGAAATTAAAGTCCATAAGTCTTAAAATTGCCACAGTTGGACACCCCTTCCCTAGAGAAACTGTCTCCTACTATGTGTTCTTTATCAGCCATAGTAGTCCTACCTCTGAAGTCATATATCACTTGTTTTCTTGCCGCTATAATGCTTTAGAAGTATATAAAAGAATTAAAACTTAATCTTGAGTGTCTCCCAGCTAAGTAGTCAATCATCTGAATTTGTTGTTGGAGGGAATAATGATGACATTTGAATTAAACATTAAATAGCTTTAAAACCTCCGTGGAATTTCAAAAAAGTAACATCCACCTTATGATAAAGAAAATAGTAAAGAAATGGGAATGTGTTTCTTCCTCATATATTTTTTCTTAGCTTTATAGATATATTGGGTTAATAGCTTTTTAAATATTATCATTCATATTAACTAACAATTGTCCAATAAGAAAATAAGAAAAATGCCATATTTATTGTTTCTGGAATTTCTCAGCTTCTATCTATTACTTTGTTACTAAACTAAGAGACATTTTTCCTGACTTCTAAGTAATAATAGGTAACAATAATTTAATACCCTCCTTTTTTAATGTGTAGACCCACGTACTCCTTCAAAGAGTTACATCTGACATTAGGAAATAATGCCAAAGTGTTTAGAACTTCTTTTGCAAACATTTCTTCAGTTTTGCATAACACACTTGTGTCCCTTATGTTCTTGCTGACTTAAGAAAGAACAACTGATTTTAAAATACCTGTTTCTGAAGTCAGAGCATAGAAATATACCATATACTGTAGCTTATGTACTCTGAAAAAACAAATGTCAGACATTCTACTGCAAACATTTCAGTTGTAAGCTATAATTTTTACCAAGTTTGTTTTGCCAGGATCACTGAGATAGAGTTGCAGAGCTATCCAGCTAACAGTTTATGCAGAGGAGCTGAAGAAGGCAGGAACAGTGAAAGAGCTATAGCTTTGGCTATAGCTCCAAAATCCTAACTTTGCATAATGTTTATCTAGATCACAGCTGAGACAGAAAGAAATCAAATCAATTCTCCATCATTGCTGACATAATCCAGAACAGCTCTGTAACTAGCCCAGAATCCTTGTATGGAAGTACTTCACTTTCATAAAATACCTCTAAGCTTGGTACTAAATTGTCATTACCAATGGAAGACCAATTTTATTGGTAATGACATGTAGTTATTATCTGTGACATATCTGTAGTGAAACATTAGATGACTATTGTAAGTTCATCAACTATTTGATATCTTGGCAAAGTCTAGAGACAAAGTGCAGAGTAGAATCTGGATTGGAACTGGAGGTAGACTGTAGTAAATGTTGAATTGGAAGTGGCATCAGAGACTTTTAGTGGTCTTGGAGTGACACCTGTAAGTCTTTGATGGTTGCAATGAAAGAACTAAGTGCCAAAGCTGTCTGCCTTCATAAGAAGTGCTACCAAGAAACAACTGAGAAGGAATAAATCCAATATTATCCTTCTTGTGTTTCAGACAATTGAAGGATGGGAACAGAGGATGGGAAATGTGATTAAAGAATAACTAGACTTTTTAGCTAGCAATCTTATTGTCTTGGCCTGTGTAAGAGAAACATTAGGATCAGGGTTTCACTACAATTGCTTTCTAGAATTTCTCTCCAACTGTGCATTCACTATGTGGAAGAAAAAGGAAGAAAAAGTCCCCTAGCATCATTTCTGGCATTATGTGCCTTGCTGATCCTGCTCCTGATGACTACATTTTGGAGGGATGCCTGTTGCTTCTCAAGTGATTACAAGGAATGATGTCACAGAGGGACATCAGTGAAAGGGTGTGGTTAGCTCTGTCCATGTGCATTCACTGAGTGCCTAAGTTCTTTAACTGTGTGGAAAAAAAACTCCAGAGAAACATGGCATTTGAGAATCCTAATAGAAATCCAACTCACTCTACTTTCCTAATGGAGCATATTATATTATATGATTATATTTATTCTGGATTATATTTATTATATTTATTCTGGATGTTCATTTGAATTTGTTTTCCTTGGCTCCTCCCCCCACAGACACCCCACAAAAGTATTTTAAAAAAACTTTGTAAATGAATATTTAGATAAAGGGAGGGGGGCATTCCCATCGTATATATATTGACATGAAATGGGAAGAAGTTATTACAGACAAATAATACAAAATAAAGTGCAGTATTTTGTATAGTTCTGTTCTCTGACTGCTGCGATTTCTAGAGATTTTAGTAGTTATTCTCATATTTTTGATCCAAGTTCCTTCTAATTTCTGGAGTTCCACCTGATGAAATGAGCTGCAGCTCTTGCAAGCTTATGCCTTTTAATAAAATCTGTTAGTTGGACAAAGGTGCTACCAGACTCCTGATATTTTGCCACTATAGACTAACTTTTCCCTATAAACTATTTATATGTGTGCTTATATATTCAGCCATCACTGGGGTGGAGACTAGGACTATTCAAGGCCTGAAGAGATTTTTTTTTTAATTCTCTACTATCATAAGTACACATCACGGAATCCTGGAGAAATGTAAACATTTTCAACAATATATTTGGCATAACCAAAACTCAATCTTCTAAGGTGGGTATCTTAATTAAATGTATATTGTAATCAACCTGACAGAATGGATAATTTTACCTTAGGGGGCCATTAAATTAAAAACCCTGTAAAAGACTGAAGCAACAACAGAAAGTGTAAAGATACTATTTGGGGAATGCTGAAGACCTTTTGTTTTATTTATTTTTTCCCCATTTACACAAAGAAATGCAAGAGACATATCAGTATCAGAGCTGTGACTTTTCTGTATCAGTAAGAACAGCATAATAACTATTGTTAGAAATGTATAGGTATATGCATAACAATTCTCTCAAAATTAATATTGTATATCTGATAACATAGACAGTCACCCATGATGTAATAAACATTTTAAATTTTTGGATAAGATTGCAGATAGTCACCACTTAACAATGGCAATTGGGACTGGAATTTCTGCCACTATGCAATACGATTGTAAACCACAATGTCACATGTCCAGTTAGCGACAGCAATCTCAGCATTTTCAGTTGCCCTTATTAGGCAAATCCTGCATCAACATTATGCAAGAATGTCATGTGATTATCATTTGTAACTTCCTGAGGACTTCCCCATTGATTGTACTTGTAAGAAACAGGCAAAGAAGGTGACAAATAGCATTCACTTGACAATGAGACAATGTAACACCAAAAGTGATCACTGGGCTAACCCATAATCACATACCTTTACTCTATAGGTTCAGGAAGTTTCATTATTAATTATTAACATTAATGATCTTTGTGACCATATCTCAAGTAATTGTGTTCTCTTTGCTGACGATGTCAAACTATTTAACACCACTGATAATACATCTATCATTCAAAAAGACCTTGATCATCTAACCGCTTGGTCTAAAACTTGGCAACTCCAAATCTCAACCAGCAAATGCTCAGTCTTACATATAGGAAAAAAGAACCCAAACACTAAGTACTTGCTTGATGGACATTACCTTACAGATGACCCCCATCCCGTTAAAGACCTTGGAGTTTTCATGTCAAATGATCTAAGTGCCAAAGCCCACTGCAAATACATAGCAAAAAAGGCTCTAAGAGTTGTAAACCTAATCTTGGGTAGCTTCTTTTCCAAAAACACTACACTACTAACCAGAGCATATAAAACATTTGCTAGACCAATTCTAGAATACAGCTCACCTGTTTGGAACCCTCACCATATCTCTGACATCAATACAATTGAACATGTCCAGAAATATTTTACAAGAAGAGTTCTCCATTCCTCTGTAAACAACAAAATACCTTATCCACTAGACTTGAAATCCTGGGCTTGGAAAACTTGGAACTCTGTCGCCTTCGACAAGACCTAAGTTTAACTCATAGAATCATCTATTGTAATGTCCTTCCTGTCTAAGACTACTTCAGCTTTAATTGCAATAATACAAGAGCAACCAATAGATTTAAACTTAATGTCAACCGCTTTAATATTTGCAGAAAATATGACTTCTGTAACAGAATCATCAGTGCTTGGAATACTTTACCTGACTCTGTGGTCTCTTCTCATAATCCTAAAAGCTTTAACCAAAAACTTTCTACTATTGACCTCACCCCATTCCTAAGAGGACCATAAGGGGCGTGCATAAGCGCACAAACGTGCTTACCGTTCCTATCCTATTGTTTTTCTTTTCTTCTATACCTTTATATACTATATAACCTTTCTGTATGATATTGTTGTGACAAAATAAATAAATAAAAATAAATAAATAAATAAAATAAATTATGGAAATTATTTTATTTTTTCCCATTTTATTTTCTAAAAGAGACTATGGTACCCTATCTTTCTCACAGACCAGGATTAGAGGGAGAACAGCAAGTGATTAGTTTTAGATTAAGTAGCAAGTTGCATCTGGTTTCCTGATTGGATTGTAATTCAAACAGCCAACATGGCAGGTAGAATATTTGGCAAATGAGGGGTCATAGAGACCAGAATCACAGCTTTAAGAGATTAGATGTAGGGCTCCCAGAAGTCCACAACCAGGATGACTCCCTGGAGAATTCTGGGAGTTGAAGTCCAAAGGTCTTAAAATTGCCAAGTTTGGACACCATTACCCTAGAGAATCTATCTACTGCTATATGGGTTCTTCCTAAACACTAGCAACCTCATCGACCAGCCAGATAAAATTATATTGTTCTCAGATTAAACTAAAAACAATAGATATGGCATTTGATTTTGGCCAAATAATTCTCCCTCCTTTGACAGACTCAAAATATTAACTTTAATATTATTACAGCAGCCAGCATTGTGTTTGCTAAAAACTGGAAAAATGAGAAATTACTTTTGCAAGACGAAATAATTAGGAAGATGATGGAATGTGCAGAGATGAGTAAATTGACATTTGAAATTAGAGACCAAGAAGATAAGCAGTATTATGAAATATGGAATTTATTTTACCAAAGGTTAGAAGGAAAAATATGTTAGAAAAGACAATATAAGATATCTATATGAAAGAGATGTTTAAGTGGAGATTGCACAAGAAGATATGTAAACACCCCTTCAGCACATTGTAATTGTTTGATGAGAATGTGGTTTTTTTTGTTGCTATGGAAAAATAAAAACTTTTATTTTAAAAAAATATTAATTTTAACCCTGGGGTTTAGTCTTAGCCTGAAGAATAATCTGTTTTATTCTACTCTATTATATCTAAATTTATACCTGTAAATTATATTACAGAAAATCCTCAATTTATGACTTACATTTGAGCCCAAATGCCTAAGCTAGACAGTTGCTAAGTGAATTTTGCTCCATTTTGTGACATTTTTGCCACGGTTGTTAAGCGAATCACTAGAGTTGTGAAGTGAATATTTTGGTCCTTAAGTGAATCTGGCTTCCTCCATTGATTTTGCTTGTCAGAAGCCAGCTGGGAAGGTTACAAAAGGTGATCACATGACTCTAGGATAGTGCAACTTGATAAATACATGCCCGTTGCTAAGCGCCTGAATTTTTTTTTTGTATAAAAAATTTTTTATTTCCATTTTCCAACATCATATTTCTGTACAGTCTGTTATCCATCATTAATCATTAATTTTTATTTATTGCTGATTCGGGCCTGCCCGACTGCCACTTCTTTTCTTCACTACCTCCCTCTACCCTCTACTACTTTCCCCTCCTTCATCTCCTTCACTTTACTACTTCCTCTCCTCCTTCTCCACTTCTCCCTTCTTCCACCCTTTCTAACCTTCTTATTCCCCTCCTCCTTCTCAACTCTTTCCTACCTACTTTCTTCCCTCCTTCTACTCCTCTCTCCCTTTCTTTCTGAAATGGCAGTCGGGCAGCCCCAATATCATTTCAAATTTTAATTTCATATCTTCAATCACTACTGTACATTAATAACCAATCCATGTATCATTTTCCCCCACTTTCCCCCACCCTCCCCCCTCCTCCCCCCTTCCCTCCCCCCCGGACTTCCCAGAGCAAATACCGGGTATTATGACCAACAATCACAAGCTAAAGTATACAAAGTATACATAAACTCCCACCCCTCTCTAAAAGTTTAAATCCCCTCACACTAAAAATAAAGAGATAAGAAAGAATAAGAAAAAAGAAAAAAGAAAAAGAACAATACCAATACAATCTTCCCTTCACATATTACTTCTTCTTACAGTCCATTTTTAAAATTAGTCCATCTTCTCAAATTCAAATTTTCTCCACTTGTATATTCCTTCAAATTTCATAAGTCCATTTCTTAAATTACAGTCAATCTTCTCGAGCTCAAATTTTCATCACTTATATATTTCTTCAATTGTCATTACATTTATTGTCCGATCTTCCAATATTACTCCATCAGTCAAATATCATTACGAATAGTCTCTCAGATACAATATTTCCAACTTAACTTCATAACTTTTGTTGTCTATAAACTTATCAATTAAAACGAATAATCATTTTTTTTCTTTATTTATTTACATTTATATCCCGCCCTTCTCCGAAGACTCAGGGCGGCTTACATTGTGTAAGGCAATAGTCTTATTCTATTTGTATATTTATATACAAAGTCAATTTATTGCCCCCACAACAATCTGGGTCCTCATTTTACCTACCTTATAAAGGATGGAAGGCTGAGTCAGCCTTGGGCCTGGTGGGACTAGAACCTGCAGTAATTGCAGGCAGCTGTGTTTAATAACAGGCTTCTTACAGCCTGAGCCACACCCCGGCCCTAAGTTACATCCACAATATAACAGTAAACAATTAACATCATTACATCCACATTATCTAAATTCATAAATTTTACTTTCCATCCTTCACAATTAAATAATATCATCCCATAACAAAAATCCTATAATTTATATCCTAAACAAATCAATTCTAGAAATTAACTATAATCATCATATTCACATCTTAAACATTCCTCCCCTCTCCTATTCTATTTTCCATCATCTCCAAACCAGTTAACTTAGCACCATCTAACAACAAAGGATTCCCACTCTTTAAAACATTAATATAGAAATGTCTTGCTTTCATAACTGTACTAAGAAAATACTTTCTACCTCTAAAATTCACTGACAAACCCATTGGAACTTCCCATCTAAAATATATCTGATGTTTCTTAAACTCATCCACTAAAAAAGCAAATTCTCTTCTCTTTCTTAACATTTTAGGAGGAATTTCCTTCATCATTTTTATATCTTGTCCCAATATTTGAAATTTATTTTTATAAAAGGCTTGCAAGATTTCATACCTAACCTTTTTAGTTGTAAAATAAATAACCACATCCCTCGGTAATCTATTTTGTCTTGTCCACCAAGAATTAACACGATAAATTCTTTCAATATTAATCTCAAAGTCTTCTGGCTCCACACCCTTTATCTGAGCAAAAGCTTGCGTAAAAATCTGTTTTAAATTTTCCTTCCTACTTTCCCTTAACCCCCTCACCCTTATAGCATATTCCATTAATCTATATTGTAATATTACTCTTTCTTCATCTGCTCTATCTACCTTTGCCTGTATATCTTCCATCCTATTATCTAAGTTCCAATTGTTTTGATTCTTTTGAATTTCCTCTATTTTCCTTTGTAACTCTAAATTAGCTTTATTAACTTCTTCCAAACTATCCTCCATCTGAATACAAGACCTTAATATTTGCAAAATTGCATCCTTTACCATTTTCATTTCCCTCTTCTGCTCTTCCACCACTTCCTTAAAATCCAACATCTCTTTCTCTATTTCATCAAATTTTTGATCTATTTCTGAAAAATGAGTCTCCAGAAACTCCTGTAAAAAATTTCTTAATTCTTCTTTAATTTCTTCTTTTAATTTTCGTATCTGAACTGAACAAATTTCAAAGTTTTTAGTGGCTTTTGATACTATTTGCTTAAAAGCCATTTTTTAAAATATATAACCTACCTAGTAACAGAGGACAAAAAGGGGCTAAAAAGGAAAGATTCAAAAAACTTTTCTTCTAAATCACTATAATCCCAAAGAAGAAGAAAAAATATAAATCATAAAATTCTCATTTCTTCTGTTTAGTCAGTATCTTCTTGTATATCTCCTAGTTCCACACTAGCTGTTAATAAGCATTTCCTTAACTTTCGTTTCCAATACACAAAACGCCATTTGCATTCTTCTCTCCTATCTTTGCAACAAATGTATCCTCTATTAGGGGCTTGCAGTCTTTTTACAAACAAATGCTAGAACTCCAGTTTCTGCTCTGTCCGTGTTACAGTCCATCATAAATCAATTTCTGCCGCGGAGATTGGACACTACATTTTTTCCTGCCAAAAGGCAGATGCCCTCCGAGTCTGGAGCTTTTTTCAGGCTTTGGAAGGAGCACTCTCATCAAGCCTCCAGAAACTTTTCTGGGGCTTCTCTGGGTGGCTCAACTTCAGCCTGAATGCTCATCTCTCCCTCTTTGCCTGAGGGGGAGATTTACAAGTTTCCGGACAGTTGATTGACGCTGTCCTGGCAGCTATACAGACTATGGGGTTAGCAGTCTATAAAAGACTGCCATCAATGAAGCGGAGCCAAACCGGAAGTGTCCTAAGCGCCTGAATTTTGATCCTGTGACCATGGGAATGTTGCAACAATCATAAGTGTGAAAACTGGTTGTAAGTCACTTTTTCAGTGCTGTTGTAACTTCAAATTATCATTAAACAAATGGTTATAAGTTGAGGACTACCTGTATATCCAAATGTGAGCTCATTCTCTGTTGTCCTTTTTTTTTATCCCTCAATCTTTCCCAGCATCCTCTTCACTTTCTGCCATTAGTGGTATCATCTGCATATCTGAGGTTGTTGATATTTCTCCCGGCAATCTTAATTCCAATTTGTGATTCAATTATCCCCTCCTTTCTCATGCATATAAATTAAATAGGCAGGGTGACAGTATACAGCCTCGCTGAACTCCTTTCTCAATTTTGAACAAATCAGTGGTTCCATGTCCAGTTCTCACTGTTGCTTCTTGATCCGCATATAGGTTTCTCAAGAGACAAATAAGATGGTCTGGTACTCGCATCTCTTTAAAAACTTGCCACAATTTGTTGTGATCCACACAATCAAAGGCTTTAGCATAGTCAATGAAGCAGAAGTAGATGTTTTTCTGGAACTCCCTAGCTTTCTCCATGATCCAGCATATGTTGGCAATTTGATCTCTAGTTCCTCTGCCTCTTGGAAATCTTGCCTGAACTTCTGGTCAAGGCCTACTATGCAGAAAGTTTATTCAAACAAATCTGAGGTAGTACCCTAGCTGTGTGGTCAAAACATTTTTTAAAAAAAAAATAATAATGGCAAATTATGCTGTATGCTCATATATTCAGAAAGACTGAATTTTATATAGTTAGTGGAAGGTCACTTTTAAGACTATTTTTAGGAATATGAAAACTGACAAGAAAAAGATTCTTTTTGGGGTATTCTTTTAGACATGTTCACTTATTTGTGAGCAAGTTTTGCGCGGCTGTGATGACCTGATCATTTGGGGCTATTCTAGATGAATTCACAGAGGGCTCAAGAGAAGGCAAATGACAAAAGCCGCCTCTCATTAACATGACATCAGCTCCCTCCTTTGAGCCATGTGGTCTGATGTTGCATGAACTTATAGAAAGAGAGGAGGTCCATCACTGTTGGCTGAACTCTTTTAGTCCCTTTGACAAAAGCCCTAATTCCTGCAGATGCCTCTGAGCTACAATTTTGGATCCAACACTATACTAGCAGAGTGTGCATTTTGTTACCATAAGAAAATCCCTGGAAAAACTAGGTGGAGAACCCAAACATGAGGAAATTGCAAGTCCATAAGTGGTTCACCCTGGAACTATATCTAAAGGCCATCAAAAACAAAACTCCTTGAATCCTAGTTGTGAAATCAAGGATCCTAACAATACTATACTTCTGTGCCAGAAGTACGGAAGTGCTTCCATGGTGAAAGGATTAGCTGGTGACATTCCGGTTGCCTGATGGATGCATAGTTGAGGGCTGGTTTAATAAGCCTACCAAAATGGTACCTATTTATCTACTCACATTTGCATTTGTTTTCAAACAGTTAGGTCGGCAGGAGCTGGACTGAATGACAGGAACTCACCCCATTACACAGCAGCACTTGGGCTCTGAATGCATTTGCAAATTGTCAACCCAGTGTCCTAATCAGGTGAGTCACCACACTTCTTATCCAGAGGTGGTATTCAGCAGGTTCTGACCAGTTCTGGAGAACCAGTAGTGAAAATTTTGAGTAGTTCTGGTAAATACCACTGGTAAATACCACTTCTGACTGGCCCCGCCACATCTATTCTCTGTCTCCCGAGCACCAACTGATCGAGAAGAAATGGGGATTTTGTAATAACCTTCCCCTGGAGTGGGGTGGGAATGGAGATTTTACAGTATCCTTCCCCTAACACACCCACCAAGCCACTCCCACAGAACCGGTAGTAAAAAAAAATTGAATCCCACCACTGTTCTTATCCTAACAACGAAAAGCAATTAATAAATTACAATGGATACTGGAGGAATGCTCTTATTTTAACTTGGGAGCTAAAAGTTGGAGAAGATGTAATCCCGAAGTATCTGGATCACCAGTTTAGGAAGAGCGATGACCCAGAATGATTGCGAATAATCTCCTGAGGAGTTGAGTAGCTACCTCCTGAGGAGCTGAGGAGCTACCAACATCTCTTGAAGTATCTTCCATCAGTCCACCAGGATGTGTTTGTTCTGCAAGGAGAATTGGGCCAAGCTGACAAGGTTTAGGTCCTCAAAGAACACAAGGCTGGAAGTATTTTCTCAGCTGAAATGTGTTTTCTGCTTTAATCATCCCCTGTGGGGTTGCTCTTTGCCTCACGGTTGATCTCACTTGAAAATACAGGAGAAATGGGAGGGAGGATTTAATTATTAAATATACCTAGATAGAGGCGTGGAATGAAATATGTCTTCCTTAGATTTATGGCTAGAAAAGTTCACATTCCTAGAGCAGAAGCAGGCTTTCAAAAACAAGAACACAAATCAGCAAATAGAGCAAGATTCATTTCTTTGTCAGCGGCGCAGATCATGCAGCCGATCGTGATGTGAAATATCGAAAACAGATCTCTAGTTGTTGTTGGATTTGCCTTCAAGCAAGAGTAAAAAATGAAGTGTTTATTGACTTTTGCAAATGCACAGTTCAGATCAGAGCTGCTGCAGACTTTTTGAATCTGAAAATGGAAAACTCGTATAGGCGATTTCAGGCAACAGGGTGGGCTGTTGTAGGCTGTATCTGAAGTCTGGAGTTTAAAATAAAGTTCATTTAAAGACATTAAACAGGTTGCTCTCTCTATCAGAAATGTAGAAATGATGTAAGAAATAAGTTGCATTTTAGAACTAAATACTATAGAAAACTATTTAAATAAGTCTATTTTCACAGAGGCAGATACATTTGTAACAGCAAAACAGCCACATCAACAATAACAACAGCAGCAGTTAGTGGTATCTTAAACATTAACATTTTTAAATGACATAAATTTTGTGGATTTCACTTCCCATTTCATCAAATGCATGTCACATTCCTGTGAGACAAGGTATTTCTCAAAATACCTTTTATGCTTGTGTGGAAGCAGATTATAATTCATAAAAGCTTATGTCATAATAATAATAATGCCATAAAAATTATTTGCTATAACCATTCAGATGTATAATCAGGAACTTGTGCCTCTTGCCCAATGGGAAAGATTCAACTCTGCATTGTAGATGGTAAAAAAACAAAAACAAAAACCCCGTCTATTTATATTTACTATTTGATTAAGGCTCTTCCACCTCTCTCAAAGGAGAGAGAAAGAAGAAAGAGCTACTTCATCATCTCTGCTTTTTGGTCCTTCCTCAGAAAATTACCTGAGTTGTTTTTATCCCAGGTAAATATGGGAACAACTAACACTTTAAAAAAATGGTGGTCCTTTTCACCTGTCCTTTTTTGCTTGGATTTGCTTGGAGATTGAATATTCAGAACTACTGTGTATGATTTATAGATAGATGATAGATAGATAGATAGATAGATAGATAGATAGATAGATAGATAGATAGATAGATAGATAGATAGATAGATAGACAGATAGATAGATAGATTTCATTCTTTATTGGCCAAGTGTGATTAGACACACAAGGAATTTGTCTTTGGTGCATATGCTCTCAGTGTACATAAAAAGAAAATATACATTCATAAAGAATCATAAGGTACAACACTTAATGATAGTCATATCTATCAATCTACCTCTTATTAACTGATTAATTATTTATTAATTATTCATTAATTATTCATTAATCTAAATCTACCTCTTATTAACTGGATAACAAATGAATGTACAACTGAACCTATCCATACTACCCTGTACAATGCTGTTTCAAATCTAGGTCTTGACAATACAAGACTACAATACAAGACTCAACAACTGCCTTGACCTCATCTTCTGCAACAACACAAACTCAATTTATGGACTACAAATAAAAGAACCCTTTTCCAACAGTGACCACAGCATGATAGACTTTTGTCTCAATATACACCCTTACAAAAATCTTCATAATAATGGTATTCCAAACTACAATTTCAAAAAAGCCAACTATGACCATATAAACACCGACCTCTCATCTCTTGACTGGCAAAATCTATTCTCAACCTGTATCACTGCTGAAGACCACTATAGAGTTTTCCTACTTGAAGTCAATAGAGTCATTAAACTATACGTGCCACAAACCACCACCAAAATCAGAAAAAATAAATTACCCATATCAATAAAAAAGCTCCCAAAAAAAATCCAAAAAAAAAAAAACCCCTCTGTCGAAGAAAAAAAACTGGCCATGTAGCCAATTTCAGAAACCGCTACAAAAATATATGCAACCAAATAAAAATTGAATGCACCAATTACCACACCAAACAAGAAGACCTTCTGTGCACAAAATCCGATCATGCTTTTTATAATTTTGTGAACAACAAACTTAAAGACTCGAGATTCATCCCATCACTAAAAGGATCTAATGGCAAAGAATATAATGATGAAACAGTTAAAGCAAACCTCTTTAACAAATTCTTCGACTCAGTCTTTGTTAACAGTAATGGCTCATACCCAACATTCCCCAGTCGTACCAACAATGAGTACAACGACCTGACACATATAGATTTCAAAGAAGATAATGTTGAAAAGGCCCTTCGCAAACTGAAACTATCTCTATCTATTAGACCTGATGGTCTATGTGCATACTTCTTAAAAAAGCTTTCCACTAATATAGCAGATCCTCTAAGCATAATCTTTGAAAAAGCTTTCACGACCAGCTCCCTTCCCAAATTTTGGTCACTAGTCACGGTCATCCCTGTCTTCAAAAAAGGAGACCCCAGCCTATTTGAAAATTACAGACTATTCTCTTTATGCTGCGTCACCTGCAAAGTAATGGAATCAATCATCAACCAATCCATTACCCTCCACCTAGAAACAAACAACCTACTCTCTAATAAACAATTTGGTTTCAGAAAAAAATTATCCTGTAATTTACAACTTCTTCACTGCAAAAACATATGGACTACAAATCTTGATCAGGGCAAAGCAATTGATGCAATTTGCATAGACTTTTTTAAAGCTTTTGACTCAGTGGTACATGACAAACTTCTCCTAAAACTAAAATCCTACAG
Source organism: Ahaetulla prasina (assembly GCF_028640845.1). Lineage (NCBI taxonomy): Eukaryota > Metazoa > Chordata > Lepidosauria > Squamata > Colubridae > Ahaetulla > Ahaetulla prasina. The sequence goes on from NC_080541.1 coordinate 160,730,018, forward strand.
CATCTCGGGACCCCTCCACAATTGGATAACAGCGTTCCTGTCAAACAGATAACAAGTGGTCAAAATAGGCAGTGCCCTATCAAATCCTGTTCCTGTCAATAGCGGCGTTTCCCAAGCCAGCCTTCTTGGACCAACACTCTTCATATTATACATTAATGATCTCTGTGACTGTGTTATAAGTAATTGTGTTCTCTTCGCTGACAATGTTAAACTATTTAACACTACCAACAATATAGCTACCCTTCAAAAAGACCTTGACTTTGTGTCGGAATGGTCAAAAACTTGGCAACTCCAAATCTCAACCAGCAAATGCTCAGTCTTACACATTGGAAAAAAGAATCTGAACACTAAATACAAGCTCGATGGACATTACCTTGTAGATGACCCCCACCCCGTCAAAGACCTTGAAGTTTTCATATCCAATGATCTAAGTGCCAAAGCCCACTGCAACTACATCGCAAAAAAGGCTTTAAGAGTTGTAAACTTAATCTTGTATAGCTTCTTCTCCAGAAACACTACACTACTAACTAGAGCATATAAAACATTTGCTAGACCGGTTCTTGAATACAGCTCGCCTGGCTGGAACCCATACCTCATTTCGGACATTCATACAATTGAGCGTGTCCAGAAATATTTTACAAGAAGAGTTCTCCACTCCTCTGATTACAACAAAATACCTTATGCCACCAGACTTGAAATCCTAGGTTTAGAAAATTTAGAACTTCGCCGCCTTCAACATGACCTGAGTTTAACTCATAGAATCATCTGTTACAATGTCCTTCCTGTTGAAGACTACTTCAGCTTCAATCACAACAATACACGAGCACACAATAGATTTAAGCTTAATGTGAACCGCTCCAATCTTGATTGCAGAAAATATGACTTCAATAACAGAGTTGTTAATGCCTGAAATGCACTACCAGACTCTGCTGTCTCTTCCCAAAATCCCCAAAGCTTTAACCAAAAACTATCCACTATTGACCTCACCCCATTCCTAAGAGGTCTGTAAGGGGTGTGCATAAGAGCACCAACGTGCCTACCGTTCCTGTCCTAATGTTCCCTTTGATTGTATCCAATCTCGTATAGTTATTACATACTTATGCTTATATATATGCTTATATATCGTATAGTTATTTCATGCTTATACTTATATATACTGTTGTGATATATAAATAAATAAATAAATAAATAAATAAATAAATAAATAAATAAATAAATAAATAAATAAATACGGTTAAAATAAGCAATTGAATCATACTAGGAAACAATCAATATAAATTGTAAGGATACGGCATACAAGTTACAGTCATTCAGTCATAAGTGGGAGAAGATGGGTGATAGGAATGATGAGCAGATTAATAGTAATTTTTATTTATATATTTGCATCTTTAACATCATCCTGGCTGTTGAGTTTTTATTCTGCTTCTTGAGCTGACCAAGTTTGCACAATGACTCACAAAGAGAATTATTTTCAGGTTTACCATCTGTAATCTAAGTAAAACACATAATCTAGAGCTAACCATGCTCAAATGGCTATGCATGGAATTGTTTCATAAGTGAGTTCAGGCAAAAAAAAAGATGAGATTTGGAAATGTGCAGCAAAATAGTATTACCAAACACATCCATTTTCCTTCATTGCTCTGGCAATATTATTCAGATTGCTCTAAGCAAGGAAGATAGTGCCAAGTAAAGGTAATACTAGTTGGACTCGTGTTTGTGTTGGAAACAGGAAGAATTCAAATATCACACAGCAACATCAGAGACTGCAATTGTTTCTAAGAAGAGTAGACTTTATCCTGGGATTTCCAATCTCTGAAAGTGTTTGTTTTTTTTTTATTATTTGAATTTATATCCCGCCCTTCTCCGAAGACTCAGGGCGGCTTACACAGTATTAAGCAATAGTCTTCATCCATTTGTATATTGTATACAAAGTCAACTTTTATTGCCCCCAACAATCTGGGTCCTCATTTTACCTATCTTATAAAGGATAGAAGGCTGAGTCAACCTTGGGCCTGGTGGGATTTGAACTTGCAGTAATTGCAAGCAGCTGTGTTAATAACAGACAGACTTAGTCTGCTGAGCTACCAGAGGCCCGTAATGGTTTAATGGTTTTAGCACATAAATACATTGCTGCTTTCAGTTTACATTTTTCAGACATGGTTTTTTTTAAAAGTTTGGAAGTTACTTTAGGAAAAGACATGTTTTGAAAAAGGACATGTAATTTTGTAAACAGTAACAAGACAAATCAATCTCTTAGCAATCACCAGGAGAACACCTTTAAAATGTGCATCTTCATATGCATGAAGAAACAAGTGAATAGAATTCTGTGAATGGCTAAGAAAATATGTTTAAGATGGTAACTAAAGCATTTAAAAGTTTATGTAGGTGGGTAGCTTGACACTTTTGACTAAGAGACAAAAAAGGGGCAATACATTAGTTGCCACTTTGAAATCTGTCTCAAAGGCTGCATCTTGGATAAAGGTGCAACTATTATTGAAATAGCTCTAATCTTATACAAATTAACAATTGAGGAAAAACTCAATTAAGTGTATAAAGTGAAAAACTCAATTAAAATGTATAAAGACATTTTATGAATTGGTGATTGTAATTGGTAATCTTGCGTAGTTTCTTCTCCAGAAACACTACACTACTAACCAGAGCATATAAAACATTTGCTAAATCAATTCTTGAATACAGCTCATCTGTCTGGAACCCATACCTCATTTCGGACATTAATACAATTGAAAGTGTCCAGAAATACTTTACAAGAAGAGTTCTCCACTCCTCTGATTACAACAAAATACCTTATGCCACCAGACTTGAAATCCTGGGTTTAGAAAACTTAGAACTCCGCTGCCTTCGACATGACTTGAGTTTAACTCATAGAATCATCCATTACAATGTCCTTTCTGTTGAAGACTACTTAAGCTTCAATTGCAACAATACAAGAGCACACAATAGATTTAAACTTAATGTTAACCGCTCCAATCTTGATTGCAGAAAATATGACTTTAGTAACAGAGTTGTTAATGCTTGGAACACACCACCTGACTCTGTGGTCTTTTCCCAAAATCCCAAAAGCTTTAACCAAAAACTGTCTACTATTGACTTCACCCCATTTCTAATAGGTCTGTAAGGGGCGTGCATAAGAGCACATATGTGTCTACCGTTCCTGTCCTATTGCTTCCTTTCTTTATATCCAATTAATATAGTTATTACATACTTATGCTTATATATATATATGCTTATATATTGTATAATTATTTCATGCATATGCTTTTATATATACTGTTGTGACAAAAAAAATTGTAGATTGTAGATCTATTGTTGTAGATCTATTATAGCTAGGCAGCCCTGTTCTATGTTGTGGCTGTGTGTGCCATCTGAGAGGGGCTAGGGTCCTTTAATAATCCCAGTGACCTTTAAAAAGGAATTTTACAAAATGTTTTGGGCTTTTATACGACAAAGATTTATCTTACTGACAGTTAAAACTTTCTCTCCCCGTCTCAGTTTTCACTGCTGTCTTCTTCCTGTGCAACATATGATGGGACAATAGAACTGCTACCCAAAAGTTCATTCATGTGAACAAAGTAAGCAAAATTGTTAAGCCCTGTTCCATACAATTAAAAATAAATCACGTAATTAAAGCAATACATAAATCAATAGATCACATATGATGTGATTATTTGTTTGGGGCACCAAAAGTCAAGTATTTATTGTATAGGCAGTTCTGTTATGCCAACAAATAATCACACTTTATAACTGCACAGTAATTAGTCAACATTTGTTTTGTAACTGCTTGATATACGATCAGGATATTCAAACTTCTAAGACATCATTTTTTAAAGGAGATCCTTGTTAAACATGGTGTACATTCTGGGAGTCTTTCAATCAGCAGCTTGCAATCTGTCAACTCATTTTTCTGCTTTTGAGATGTTCTTCTTTCAATATTTCAACTGGAAAGGGAAAACCATAAGAATGCAAACTCTTTCCTGAATTTCATTTGCTTCTTTTCAGTATGAGTGCTTGAAGTCATTGTTTTTTGTCCAACTTTTCACTTTCCTTTAATTCTGTAATTTTGACAGCTTTTATCTGATTCTTTCAGTATAGAAATATGCACAGTTTTGAAAGATTCAGCAGTGATATCTTTTAAAAAGCAGCAGTCCTGACAGCTTCTAAGACAGCTATAATTATGTCTGCATGGATATGCAGGTGGTTGGATAACCAATGTCAAAATATATCTATACTGGATTGGAAAGAGACCACAGGTGAAATCTAAAAATTTTCCCTACCTGTTCCGTGGGCGTGGCTTAATTGGTAGGTGTGGCTTGGTGGTCAGGTGGCCGGGTGGCCGGGTGGGCGTGGCCAATAACAATAAATAATAAAAATAATAAACAAAGTACACAAAACAATAAGAGGTACCAAAAAAACAACTTCCACACTTTACACACACACAGCACAACTGACTCAAACACAATGTAAAAGCAGCTGTACTTCACCCAAAATGGCCCCTGCAACAAGCAGGAACATCACACAACCACAAAAAGCTCAAAAACCAACTTTCACACTTTACACACACACACAACACAACACAACACAATATAACTGCCTCACACACAATGTAAAAGCAGCTGCACTTCACCCAAAATGGCCCCTGCAACAAGCAGGAACCTCACACAGCCAGAAAAAGCTCAAAAACCAACTTTCACACAAAATGCCATATACAGCTTTGTGAGATTTTTTGTGTTTGTGTAGTTAGAATGAAACACTACAGAAACACACCAAATCTCAGAAAGCTGCACAAATATTTTATTTTATTATTTTATTTAATTTATATTTTTTAGATAAAAGCAGCTAAATTTAAAAGTTCCTTAATTTTAAATTGCTAAAAAAAACTCCTTAAAAAAACCCAATTAACTATTTTTTAAAGCTTCCCCCCCCCCAGTTATGTACCCAATTGGAGGCAGCCAGATTGAGTTGCTCACCGATGAAATGGATTGCAGGCAAGCAGATTCAGTTGCCAGCTGATGCAACTGATTTCAGCAGCTGAAGCAAGGCTTAGCAAGCCTGAAAGAAGCAGCAATTAGGCAAGTGGGGACTGGGCAATTGCATGAGCATGGGTGGGGGCTGTTGTAAGAGGTTGTAAACAAATAATTTTAAAAGCCCGTGATGATCAGGCAACTCAGCTGGAATTGCCAGAGGAAAAAAAGCTTTTAAAAGGCTCCTCTGATGATCCCAACTGAAGTTGCCTGAACACCAGAACCTCTTAAAAGGATTGTTTTAATCTCTTCGGCCAAAGAGCTTGTAGAAAACATGCTTTTTAAAAGTTCTGGCAATCAGGCAACTCAGCTGGGATCACCAGAGGAGCCTTTTAAAAGCTTTATTTTTACAACCTGAAGAGGTTGTTTTAAAAAAAGCTTTTAAAGGGTTCTGACGATCCTAGCTGAGACGCTCGATCATCAAAGGCATTTTTTTACTTTTAAAAGCATTTTTTTGGCCGAAGAAAAAATGCTTTTAAAAGTAAAAAAGAAAAAAAACTTCTGATGATCGCGTGGCTCAGCTGGGGCAGGGGGCAGGGCCAGGGATTTTTGCTACCTGTTTTCTGAACCACCCGCCGCCATAGCTACCGGATCAGGTGATCCGGTCCAAACCAGGAGCATTTCACCCTTGAAAGAGACTTCTAGTACATTCTGGAAATTTTACTACTGCATTTCAAGGCTTTCTTGGGTGATTCTAGTGGACTTTAGATAAATTTGCAAAAGAGATAAAATCCAAAAAATATTTTGGGGAGCATCATCAAATCTAGAAAATTATACATGTTCTTTTTTATTTTCCTTGGTAAGATTAAATTTAAAAATCATGTATTTAATGTAGTCAATTGCCTGTAAATGTGTGGGGTTTTTTCTACTGAATAATCAGGAGGTTGCCAAATGAGTTTATTTTTTTATTATTTTGTTCAGATTTGGGGTTTAATTTTGGTATTGAAAAAGCTATAGTTGATCTATTCTTATACATTGTTATGAAATTTATCAATTATTGGGTTTATTTTATCTTGTTACTGTCTTGCCTTCTTTTATACAGACTTATACCTGTATATTTTTTGCCTCTCTTGGTAAATAGTGAATGTAAATAGACTGGTTAAATAAGATTTCATGCTTCAGAGAGTGAGTTTTGCCTAGAATTTCTAATTGCTTTTTCTTCATGGGATTCAGGATTGCATTTTAGACTGTTGAAACACTGGCAGCAGAGGCAGCCAGCGTGAGTCAGTCATGTCAAAATGTCAAGTGTAGCTGAATGAACGAAGCCCTGCCCATTTTAAAAGTGTATTTCATACGCTATGCTACCCTCTTTTTTTAAAAAAAGTGGAGCATTGATTGTTCTAATGACATTTGCCATTTTGATGCTGTTGACCCACCCTGAAGATGGCTCTGACCATAGGGAAACTGCCATTTAGAGTGGAAGCGGGGGGAAGGTGTCAAACATGGGCTTAGTTTAGAGTCCTTGTGCAGCCACAAAAGGCATAAGGCTTGATTCCTCTGAAATCCATGAAGCTTTATCCGGTCTTTCCCGGAGGAAGGCAAGCAGGCTGGGAAAGAGTCTTGTAATTAAAAAAAAAAAAAGGTGCTTACTTTAGCTATTTACAAGCAGCTCTGGTTGCTTGTGCCTGACATAAGGTGACTTCTGAACATTTTACTCAGTAGGATCTGAGGCACAATTTGGCTTGTCCTATCCCAGTGCCTTGAACTGAATCCATATCGATGCACTGAATCTATATCAAATCTCCTTATATTCTGCCACCATCTTCCTGAGAATTATCATAAAGCAAACTTTCCTTAAATTCATGTGCTGCTCAAAAGGGAAGTTCCTAACAGTTGTTATGGAAACTCTACCAGAAACAACTTGAGACTCTCTCCCGCAGAAAACCCAACCCAAATTGATATTTTTGGAAATTTCTTAATCAGAAGCTAACTGTAGAAGGAAAACAACCAGTTTTGTGGAACATATGCTTAATTCAGCAATAGACAGGGAATTATTGATTCCGTGGTTACAAATCCGTAAATACTGTACTAGCTTTGGCCACTGTCTTTCCCCTCCATACTGGAGCAGTATGAAGCAGTATACTGCTTCGTACTGGAGCAGTATGAGTAGGAGCAGATCCTCCATACTGGAGCAGTATGAGTAGGAGCAGATCGGCTGATGGCAGGTGTGGAGACCATTTGCCACAAGACCACAATCCGTGTAATATATCACAGGTGTCAAACTCATGATGTCACATCGGCGTCACATGATCTATCGTGACTTTTTTCCCCTTCGCTAAACCGGGGTTTGGGCAGGGCCAGCACATGATGCATCCAGGCCACTGGCTGTGAGTTTGACACCCCTACGAATCATTGAATGTACCTAGGTGAGTGTGATCAGGCAAACACACCCTTCATTTTGATTTCACACCAAAATTCTGTAGCAGGTAGGATTACTGTCCCTGCTGCCCATTAAAAATAATAAGTACTAAAGAAAATCCTCCTCTGAAGACATCTATTTCCTCCTGAAGATAAAATCAAAAGGGATTACCTTCATATTCAGCTAACTGCTTTCAAATTTGGTAATTTGGTCCATCTTTAGAAGGGGAAGTCAAATATCCAATCCCCTCGTTGTCTCATTAATCTCCATAGCTGGGCTTTGCCGATCAAGATCATGACAGGATTTAGACAGGATGGTATGTTGAGGGAAGCTGAAGATCGCTAATGGTACCGACGAGTCCAGCTCTTTATTATTATCATTATTTCAAAGGCTCACCTGTAGTAGCAAAATAATTCTGACCGTCACTAGTGGAGCATCCTAATAAAACAGCATGATAAGAAAACAGTTGACCTGTTAAGGGATTGCAAGGGCACCATTTATTTTTTCGTTTTTGAACATTAATCAAGTTATTTCTAAAAAGTGGGGGACATTTTTCCCCCCAATTATTCTGGAATTAGACAGAAGACTGGCTAACAATGAAGTGGAGTCAAAAAGCCAATAAATATTTGTATGAACTTTGAACTAATCTGAATGTGTACTCCTTCCATTATTCCCACTGTTGCTTTTATTTAAGGGAATGAAAGAAGAAAGAGCAAGGAGAAGCCTTTCGGTTTCTCAGATCTTCCCCGTTGCCTGCAGAGCTTTTGAGTGTATCAGCAGACTGGACTGGATGTCTTTTACTGCTTGGCCTTCAAGCATGAGCTGCATTTTTCTTTCCATGACCTTGTCCAACTGATTCCAAGCACTGATGAAATAGCCGGGAAGGTTTTCTTGAATTATGTTAGAGGGCACAAGATGATTGAGGTGGGGAGGCAGTCTCTGAAATATAATAAGCTTACCCCATGTAGGGTGTTCTATATCAGACCATGTCTTCACCCACCTTTTGGTACTCTGGAATCATTTTCTGCTAATGACTATGATAGAATGTCAATGACTGACCAGAATAAAAATTAGATTCAATGTACCTCTTGAGAATTTCAGAATGATAGAATTGAGAGAGCCAGAGAAGTTTAAGTATCTTTCCCCATATAAAATTCCATTTTCCCAGCAGTTGGCATAATTAGAAATTACACACTTGACTGATCTTCTAGAACTAAATTTAGGAAAAAATAATTGGTATTGTTAGACAAGGTCAGACCAAAATATGTTGCAAGAATCTAAAGGGCCTGATGTAGTGAGTGCTCCAGGCTAGGATCATTTATTTAGTAAATATAAATATTTTCTTGACCTTATAAAGTCCTTATAGAAAAAGGACCTTTTCAATATAATGTCTAGTTTTAGAGCAAATAATTGTAATATTCATTGCATTTAGCTGCACAGGAAATATTAACATGAATAAGGAAAAAGGAAGAAATATTTATTTTTTGCAATAGTGGCAAATATCTGCAGCTCGAGTGTAGGATGAGGGTGAAGATTTGTTCTCTGAATGTTCGGAAACTAACCCACAAGCTCGGAGAATGAACTTCACCCTCATTTTATTTTTTTTTATTTAGAACAGTAATATAGCTGCCCATCTTATACCAAATTCTCATTATTGAATCAGCAGATGGGCTTCCTTGACGCTATGATTATTTTACGCCTTAAACAAATTGACATTGATATTATTGCTACTGTATTAATTTTTGTGGGCTTTTAAAATAATTTTTTTTACCTTTAATTATATAATACAATTAGCCAATTTTATTACATCATAGAATTTTAATAGATTCAATAAAGCAACAGACAATAATTAAGAAATGTACTACTCTGAGCTTCATTTTAAACTAACAAATATTTAAACATAAATTATTTTGTGTCTCAGGCAAATAAACACTAGTATTTCGTTGTTCATACTCAGTAAAGCTACACAAAATTATTAAAAGAAATCATTTTCAGATATGCCAAGCCTTTCTCTTCTGTTGGTTCCTCATTAATTAAATATATTTCTAAAGCTGGAGAATTGGACTCTCCAGTTTTAGAAATATCTAAATACCTCTGCGGATATATTGCATGGTGCCTTTAGTGGTCTCTACTATATCACCCCAGAATGAACAGATCAGTGCGTCCTGGGATCAGTGGTGGATTTCCAAAATTTTTACTATCGGTTCCGGGAGTGCAGCTTAGTGGGCGTGGCATGGCTTGGTGGGCGTGACTTGGTGGGCGTGACAGGGGAAGGATACTGTAAAATCCCCATTCCCTCCCAATTGGCTGGGACTCGGGAGGCAGAGAATAGATGGAGGTGGGCCCAGTCAGAATTTTTACTACCGGTTCTCCGAATTACTCAAAATTTCCGCTACCGGTTCTCCAGAACTGGTCAGAACCTGCTGCAACCCACCTCTGCCTGGGATGTTCCCAAACATTCCCTTTCCTAAATGGTCATTCTTGTCCATATCTGACTTTGAAAATGTTCATTATGGCCCTGGTTTCAAAGGAACAGGAAGTAAAGGGCCAACAACATTACCTCTGTCCATTGACTCCAGCAAATATTAGCCATTGTCCATTGACCTGTGCTAACAAAGATGTAGGCAGAAAGATGTATCAAACTTCCAATGAGTAAAACAAGCAAAGAGATCTTTCCTTCCTTCCTTCCTTCCTTCCTTCCTTCCTTCCTTCCTTCCTTCCTTCCTTCCTTCCTTCCTTCCAAGATGACTACCTAATTCTTGATATGAATGTTGCCCATTTTACCACCTTTTTCCCACAGCTGTTAAGCAAATCACTGCAGTTGTTAAATAAACCATGTGGTTGTAATATACATACACATAGTCAGTCAGTAAATTATGATAACCCAGTTCAAAGAACTACAGATATTCCTCGACTTATGACCACAACTGAGTCCAAAATTTCCATTGCTAAGCAAGGAGGTTAAGGGAGTTGCACCCCATTTTATGATCTTTTTTTTGCCACAGTTATTAAGTGAATCACTGCAGTTGCTAAGTGAATCATGCAGTCATTAAGCAAATCCAGCTTCCCCCATTGATTTTGCTTGTCAGAAGCTGGCCAGGAAGGTGACAAACGGTGATCACATGACCCTGGGGCAACGCACCTGTCATAAATACATGCCAGTTGCCAAGCACCCAAATTTTGATCACATGACCATAGGGATGGTGCAAGAGTCTTAAATGTGAAAAATGGCTACAAGTCACTGTTGTCAGTGTCATTGTAATTTCAGTCAATAAACGAACGGTAGAAAGTCAAGGACTACCTGTATTTCATCATCTGGCAATGTTGATTTGTCTTGGATTGTGAATGTGCTTTCATATGCCTACAAATCTGAAGGTAGCACCCAGAAACTGTATGGCAAAAAAATCATTTATGGTCCGTCAAGTAACAGCTCCTCAAACATTTTTGTGAAGATTTCTGTTCCAACTTCACTTTTAGCACCAGGCTGAAATCCTTCTTCTCTTAATCCACATGCCTTTTGCTACCTGGCAAGCTCTCTGGATAATTCTAAAAAATAAGCGGTTTTTCTTATTTCAAAGGCTCACCTGTACTAGCAAAATAATTCTGACCCTTACTACTGGAGGGAGGGTGCTGATAAAACTGCGTAATTAGAAAACAGTTGGCTTGTCAAGCTTGCAAGGATTCACAGGGAACCACTTGATTTTGTGTTCTGGAAAATTAAGCTATTTATTTATTTTTTAAAAAGGGAGGGAGAACACGGTTTTAATTATTCTGGGACTAGGCAGAAGACCAGTCGACAGTGAAATGGAGCCCCAAAAAACCATAAAATAGAGAAGATACTTGAATAATAAGCTTTCTGCATTGCTTCAAGGTAGAGCTGCATTAAGACCTTTATAAAGTGCATTTGTTCTTGTGGACCCTTGTTGCAAGAATAATTTGAATGTGTACAGATATAAAAATAATTCCCTCAGCCTATAGACTTAAATAAATCCCAAGGAATAATCCTAAACATAATGCAATATATTTTATGTAGAATATGTAAATTGTGGATTTTATTTATTTATTCAATTTCTATTTTTACTATTACTTTTCAGATTTTTTTTTTAAATTAAACATTTTCTCAGCTCCCCTCTCCCAAAAGTTCCTAGGCCCTAGGCATTGTCCTTAATGGATAATAAACACGTTCAGGTAGTCCTAAACGTACGATAATAATGAAGCCCAAAAATTCTGTCATATAATGCTGGTAAATCAAGCTACCTATATGACCAGCCCAATTTTATAACCTTTCTTATGAAAATCATTAAGTGAACCCATTATCTGCAATAGGTTTTTTTTTTAAATTGAAAACTAGAAATGAATGCTGGATTTCAGCATTAAAAAAAAATCACGCATCGCAGTCATTTGACTCTGTGATATGGAAAATATCGGTTGCCAAGCATTCAAAATATGATCACATGACCATTGGGGGACAAGCATTGGAACTTCAGCTCTGGATCTTAAGATCCTTTTGAGGGGGGTCTATCATAACTTCAAATGGTCACTAAGCGAGGTCAAGTCAAAGACTACCTATATTCCCAGGACTATGCACTGTCTGAAAACATGCTACCATTGCTTGTTTTCTAGAGGTTACTTACTTCTTATAGCAATAACTTGTTAGATAATATTTAAGAGGGTCCATTTTCTTGAATTTTCAGGTATTCATAATTTACACTTGGGATCGAGTCTGGTTGCCACTCTGATAAAAACATTGGATGTTTTTAAAAGAGTTAATTTTGTGTCATGGAATGTTGAAGCATTGAGAGGGACAGCTAAAATAAGGCAAATTCTATTTAAACTGAAATTGATGAAATCCAAAGTCTTTTTTAAAGCAGGGAACATATTCTTCTACATGAGAAAAAAGGATTGGCAAGAGAATAAATTGAAAATATTTCCATAAGTAGAAATTCAAAATCTGCGAGAGAGGAGTAAAAATGGTAGTGAGAGCATCTTCTAATTTTATAGCTGAAAAAAGACTGAAAGTCACTGTATAATTTTAGTAGTTAAATATGGAACTCTTCCAATGATGCGGATACAATTTTATGATTTACTGGTAACCAAATATTTCCCAATAATCATTTTGCTATTATTTTGCTTTGGGATACAAGTAGATCAGATTAAAGTTGCTAGAATCTTTCATTTAGATTCAGGACTATTACAGGTAGTCCTCGACTTACAACAATCTGTTTAGTGACCGTTCACACTCACAATGGCACTGAATAAAATGACTTATTTTTCACACTTATGACCCTTGAAGCATCCCAAAGTCATGTGGTCAAAATTCAGGTGCTTGGCAACTGACATGTATTTATGACAGTTGCAATGTCCCAGCATCCCATAATTCACTTCACAACTGTCTTGCTTAGCAATGAAAATTCTGGACTCCATTGTGGTCATACGTTGAGGACTCCCTGCTTTGGATAGGAATAAGATTTCTAAAAAGAAAATGAATCCGCAGAGTTGCCCTGATCTTTAGATGTACATTCATGATTTTAGTGGACATATGGAACTGTTTAATGCTAACAGAAAAGAATATATCCTATATAGCCTACATGGCGTTTGTTCAAGCCTGCACTATTTCCTAATGTCACGCTTGTTGGTTAACTAAATGAAAAAAATTAGCGTGTCCACTTTTAATTTCTGACCATGCACCTATAGTGATGTCACTGAACTTGGGGGTGAGGGAATCCAGCTTCTAGGAAATGGTATTTCAAGACTCCTCACTAGAAGTTTTCGCACGTGCAGAACAACAAAAGAAAGATATCGATTTATCTTTTCAACGGGAGCTTCAATTAGCTTGAGGGTAGTTTGAGATGCATTTCAAGCATTTAATTGTGGTAAGATAATAGCCTAAGCTTAATGGCAGGAAAAATGCATTAATCACAATGCAGGATGTTTTAACCACAAGTACAACAAGCCATGAAAGAATATACCACAAGATGGATCTCAGGATGCATTTCAACAGTGTACTCATGGCCACTAGAGTCGTATCTGAGTCCATCTACCTTGCTGCTGGTTGTCCTCTTCTCTTTCTTCAACCTTTCCCAACATTAGAACCTTTTTTCAGAGAGTTAAGATTTTGCATTGTGTGTCAGAAGTAGGAAAATTTGAGCCTGGTCACTTGGAGCTGAAGGGAGAACTTTGGGTTGATTTGTTCAATAATCCATTGGTTTACTTTTTGACACATCTCTTTATCCGCGCGGGGCTGGCTTAAATTAGATTTAATGTGAAATTTTAAATTAGATTTAATGTGAAATTTTATCAATTTTTAAACGGGGTTTTTAGTATGGAAATTTTTAATTTTAGGCTAATTTAAATAAGTTTTTTAAATGGTATTTTAATCTGTATATTGTATTGTTTTATCTTGCCTGTACACCGCCCTGAGTCCTTCGGGAGAAGGGCGGTATAAAAATCAAATAAATAAATAAATAAATAAATAAATAAATAAATAAATAAATAAATAAATAAATAAATAAATAAATAAATACTATCCATGTTACTTCTGTACCTCACAGTCTTAATTGCCCAGGGATGGGTTTCACTTACCTTTGCTATTGCTTTGCTCACGCATGTGCCACTTCTGCGCATGTGCAGGAGCTTCTGTGCATGTGCAGATCATATTTGATGACGTCTGGGTGGATGGGTAGAGCCTCCTGCTGCCGCTGCTACCGGTTCGCCGGAACCGGGGCAAACCGGTAGCAACCCACCACTGAACCTGCCTACTAAAACTGTTGAATGCAATATATTCAGATTTTGTTTTTCTGTGGAATCTAGTGCAATAGGAACTTAAGAAACTTCTATGGTTTTGAATGTGCAAAGTAAAGATTTTTTAAAGGATAAGCAAATAATCTAATTTCGTGATAACTAAACAGTCTTATTTAAATTAATTTAATTTGCAAGAAATCCAGAATAGAGAATTAGGATTTCTTCTTTAACAAGTCAATGGTTTCAAATTTTTAAAAAAGCGAGAGATGTTTCTTAGGACCCTATTAATTCATTAACAAACATTTGTCTTGGTAAGGCCACACTTGGAATACTGCATTCAGTTTTGGTCGCCGCGATATAAAAAAGATGCTGAGACTCTAGAAAGAGTGCAGAGAAGAGCAACAAAGATGATTAGGGGAATGGAGGCTAAAACATATGAAGAATGGTTGCAGGAACTGGGTATGTCTAGTTTAACAAAAAGAAGGACTAGGGGAGATATGATAGCAGTGTTCCAATATCTCAGGGGTTGCCACAAAGAAGAGGGAGTCGGGCTGTTCTTCAAAGCACCTGAGGGTAGAACAAGAAGCAATGATCAAGGAAAGAAGCAACTTAGAACTAAGGAGAAATTTCCTGACAGTTAGAACAATTAATAAGTGGAACAACTTGCCTGCAGAAGTTGTGAATGCTCCAACACTGGAAATTTTTAAGAAAATGTTGGATAACCATCTGTCTGAGATGGTGTAGGGTTTCCTGCCTGGGCAGGGGGTTGGACTAGAAGGCCTCCAAGGTTCCTTCCAACTCTGTTGTTGTTATTGTTGTTATTGTTATTTGGCAGATGTTGAAAAAGGAATAGCTGTGTTTTGTTTTTCCTAAAGTATTTCCTAATGCCACAGGGGTGGTGTTCAGCTGGTTCAGACTGGTTCTGGCGAACTGGTAGTTCTGATGAACAGCTGGCCCCGCCCACCAGCCCCTGTCCTATCCTGTCCTATATTTCCTTCTTTCTGATTCGCTCAACTGATTCGCACAGCACAGCTGATTTCCGCGCCTCCGCTGTTCTACTTACGGGGCTGCCTTAGAAGGTGAGCTTCAAATTGCTGTATTTTGAACGCTGTGTGCAAGTGCATTAGGCATGCGCGTGCAAAGTGCGCGTTCACCAAACCGCTTGTTAAACCGGTTGCAACCACCAGTGGGTAGAGATTGTTAGCTCTTCAAGGTAGATCCGAATGAAAAACCAAAGATATAAATGCTAATACTACATTTATTATAAGGTTTCCAGTAACAAATTCTTGCAGGTCTCTGCTCTCTCCCTGCTCTCTCCCTAATTATCTTCAAGAGAATTAAGGAGATTTGAAGATGATGGAACTTGCTGAGATGACTAAATTAACTTCTTTGATCAGAGAAAAGACAGTAGCTATGCTTATTGCTGACTGGAGACCCTGTTTTGCTTAAAAAAAGGGGAAAAAAGTGAATTTATGATTTATGGTTTTGATGATTATGATAGATTATAGAAAGAGGAGAGTTATGAAATTTATAATTATACTTATAACTGCCATAAAGAAGATCAGAAACTACTTCTTTTACCTCTGATGTTAACCCTGCTTAAGTGGGTGTTAGTTGCTGGAGAGGATATATTCTGGTCCTCTGTTTCCTTTTTAGCTTTGTTTTTAAATGTCTCTTTTGAATGGTGTGCAAATATGGTTTATCTCCAAGAGCACCAAGGTTTCCACAGTTGCATCCTAAGCTATATATATTCTCTTCTGTGGGATAATTATAATTATCATTCATTTAGTTTCTTCTGTTGTAGATATTTTTCTTCTTTTATCTTTCCCCCCACAATTATACCTTTTGTTTTCTTCTTTTTCTTCCTCTCTTGTAGTTAGTTGGTGTAAGTGATATATATACAGTCAAGTTCAAGATACTGCAGGAGACATCAACCTGCCTATCCTCTCCTCCAGCTCCTTTCGAATTCTCACATGTTCAGATGAATACTTAAAGAGGGATTGGCCAATCTCCAAAATGAGCATTTAGTACTCAAACTTGCTGTTTTTCTTGTTACAGTCCCATCTTATTGTTGTTCTTAACTCTGGCTTCTAGAAGAAATTTCAGTGGTTGGGAATTGTATCCATAACTTAGTTCCCTATTCCATCCAAGTCTAGAACTTGGGATTCCCACTTCTTGTCCAACATTTATACCTGGATCTGGAAAACCAGTTTGGTCTAATGGCTAAGGCACCAGGCTAGAAAGAAGGAAACCCTGAGTTCAAGTCACTTCATAGCCATGAAAACCAGCTGGGTGGCTTTGGGCCAGTCACTCTCTTTGAGCCCAACCCCCTTCACAGGGTTGTTGCTGAGGAGAAAATTTGAGGAGGAAGGTGTGTTGGATATGTTCACTGTCTTGAGTCATTTGTAAAAGTAATAAAGAGAGGAAATAAATAAATAAATAAATAAATAAATATAAATAAATAAATAAATAAATAAAAGATCTCAGTGTCTGAAGTGAGACTGTCTAATCCTTTTCGCTATACTACTTACCAGAGTTCCATATAAACAATCTGATCTTTGCCCTATTGAAGATCTAAGTAGTTTCTTAAAATTAATATTGGGACCATGGAGAAATTATAGAGAACCAAATTGCTAAGAATCCAGGATTTTGATACTGACTATGTCACAGAACACAGTTTGTAGCCTCCCAAGTTATTTTATTCCATCTCTTGAGCCTTTTTTTTAAAAAAAAGTTCTTAAAAGCTTTGAATTTGATTCTCCAAAGGTGCTTCAAAGCAAGGGTCTCCAACCTTGGTCCCTTTAAAACTTGTGGACTTCAACTCCCAGTGTCCCTCAGCCAGAAAAGCTTCAAAGTACATGGGGTATGTGGAAGTAGCATCTACTGAAACTCTTTAAAGCAACTATATCTTTTTCCAAAATCAGGTGGAAGCTGTGGAGGGCAATCCAAGTAAAAGATGCAGCTGCTTTAAAGAGTTGCAGTTAGGTCCTACTTCCAAATTCCAAGTGCTGGACAATCCTACTCTCTAATAATAACACTGAAATTCAGCATCATAATTGCTGAAACGTGGTAGCGTGGCTTCCTAACGTTTCCCAACCACCACTATCCAAACCAAAAGACAGCAGAAAAAAATATAGATTCTAGGCCCACACCTATCATGTAACCCTGACCGTTTTATTGCCTTATTAAGTACAGCTCTCAGCCTCCTCAAAATGTTGATTCATCAACCAACAAAGCTTTAAAACCGGTGTGGGTTTTAAAAAGTCCACTTCTGTTACCAATTTTTTTTTTAAAAAAAATAGAACACGTGTTTACCATGCCCTTAATTTTTTTGCCAAGTCTACTGAAAGCACCATCATGGGGTAAGTAAGACTATTAATTATTTCTATGTCTTATAAATCACTGCAGGTTACAATTATCACGGTGTGTATTATTTATTCCATTCTATTATTTATGCGCATCTTTTCTTTCACTCATAAAGGTTTAAAATATACAAACAATATAAAGATAACCAAACAAAGCACAGGAGAATGGGACAGAGACATGGAGGGACATTTTAATCCAAAATCAGAGCTCTGTATTACTATCTTAAAGCTGGTTTAAAAAAAAAAGTCCTCCTATTTAAATAACCTGCCACAAATCTTTTACATCAGATAAGGCTCTGCTCTGTATCAACCCGATATTGTCGTGTCCCACTCCCACTCCGACGCACGAGTCAAGGAAGACTTGGCAACGAAGCCTTTGCAGCTTGCCAAGTTCCTTCGAGGTTTATCAGGGCAGGCAGGAGTCCAAGTTGTGACTTCAGCGATAGAGTCCAATATCAGCAAACTAGCTAAGACTTTGCTTGACTCAAGGTTGGAATGCCAAAAGCAGGTCCTCTATATAGGCTGTGGGGTGTGGCTCCATGACTCAGCATTTATCCAGGCCTGCGCCACCCCTCCTTCTGCTGGCGTCGCCTCTCAGATCTCCGGAAGCGAGGGTCCTCCTACTTTGAATTGTCTTCAGCTGGATCTGCTGTCACTAATTCCAGCACCTGGCTGGCTTCCTGCTCACATGCTGTAGGAGTGATGTTTATCGGGCTTGTCCATTCACTCCTGGAATCCTCTCCGGGCATGGGGCCAGGGTCGGGGGCTGAAGGCATGACAGGCCGTTCATCTTCATTATCAGACTCGGAGTCTGATAAAAGGCCCGGTTGGAGACGGGAGGGGCCCGGCTCAGGAGAGGAGGGAGGACGAGTCACAACAGATATACAATAACAACATGTCAGCTTAGCCCCTATAACCAGCAAACATCATTGTATTTCACTGCATTCCTGGGATCAAAGTTGTAGGAGAAAACCTCACTGCACCTTTCTTGGCATCCAGTATGTCCCTTAGCAAGCTGAGACCTAATTTTCTCCTTTCCTAATGATCTAACTATTAAAGCTGTCCCAGTCCGATGGTTGGAACGTGTTTGCTGCGATCTGCCATCTTGGAAATGAGACCTAGTGGTTATCAGAGGCCTTGGAATATATGCCCAAATAATCTAGTGGCCCTGATCTGAGAATCCTGGAATAAGATCAAACAATAAGGGCCAGTTAGCACCAAGCTGACACCACAGCTGGATTCAAGCATTCAAAGGCTGCCTGGGGGGTTGCTTTGGGGGGGTGTCCCCAAATGGCGTGAAGCAGACACCACTGCTCCTATAGCGCCTTTTTTACTGCAGCGTTGGCAGGGGGAGCTAGCCTCCGACACCACGGATCTTTTTCTCCACCCCTGCAGGCGCGAAGCTGACACCACGGCTTCTCCTGCGCTCTGCTGGCCTCCACTTACAGTTTGGTGAGGTCCAGCGATGTCCGTTCCTCAAACTGGCGATTCTGCGAGGCTTGAGAGGCTTGGAATGTAAAAAAATGGCCGCCGGCCTTCGGGCGGCTCAGCTGAGCGGCGCTGGGCTGCGCGTGAAGCGCGAGCCTCTTTCCTTGCCGCTCCGGCTCCCAGCAGTCAAGAAAAAACAATTTAAAACTTACTTTAAAGAATTTTTCCTAATTTATTGAAGTTCTATGAGCTGATAAAAGAGTCAAAAGCAATGGAGCTAAAGGAGGTAGTCTCTCTATGGCCGACTTAGTTAATAAACCCCTTCCTTTTTGAGGGTTTCACTCTTGCCAAGTACTTTGGGGTTTGTTCTCTACATTGACTTGAGTCGGACTGTCTGGTGGGCAAGAGGAACAAAGGTGTTTCCA
Source organism: Ahaetulla prasina (assembly GCF_028640845.1). Lineage (NCBI taxonomy): Eukaryota > Metazoa > Chordata > Lepidosauria > Squamata > Colubridae > Ahaetulla > Ahaetulla prasina. The sequence goes on from NC_080541.1 coordinate 160,749,375, forward strand.
CCAGGTCGCATCCATGTTCATTAGTGGGACAAACAAATTATTTATGTGTTGTGGGCACTTAGCAGAAAGGAAGGAAGTCTACACAGGCATTATGACTCTCAGTCATAATATTTGCATAAACCACCAAATTCAACTGCAGGAGGTAATATTTTTGGCACCGCAAGTCCAGCCCTTAAAGCCAAGTTCTGTTACCCCTGCTGAGAGTTTCCAGAAAGGTTGAGACAATCTGATAGCATCTGGTGGGGGGGAGAGCTGAGACTACAATTCCCAGCAGCTCCAGGAAGTTTGGCTAATGGTGAGAGATGCTGGTTGTAATTCAGCAATGCAGATAATTTTCACTTAGTGACTACAACTCCATCCCTAAGCGATGCAGTCACTAAGAAAACAACACGTGACCACAACTTATGATTTTACTGCTGTCTTCTCCCTTGACTGTTTGTCAGACGCTGGTTGCGAAACACACAAATGGAGCTCACATGACTACGGGATGCTGTGGGGGTCATAAAGGCCAACGGTGGCAAAGTGCCCAAGTGTTCATCACATGACTACAGGGATGCTGCCACAACCGTAAATGCAAGGACTGGTTGTAAAGCTATTTTTTTTAAGCACCATTGCAAGTTTGAATAATCACTAAACAGAGAAGCCAGGTTTGCCTGTCTCTGCCTCAGCTTAATAAAGGGAAGGCTTGATGAAGTTTAAAAAGCCAGATGTGTCCTACAGGAATTACAATTTGGAAATGCAGATACTGGGGAAGAACCAGGGGTGAAATGCTCCCAGTTCAGATTGGATCAGCCGATCTGGTAGCGATGGCAGCGGGTGGTTCAGAGAACCGGTAGCAAAAATCCCTGCCCACCCCCTCCACCCATGCCCACCCAATCGCCCGTTTGCCCGCTTGCCACTTCTTTCCTGCTCACTCGCTTTTCCTGCCCAAATGGTAGGAATAGGTTGTAAAAAAATACTTTTAAAAGTAAAAAAAAAAGTCTCTGACGATCACGCGACTCAGCTGGGATCGTCAGAGCTTAAAAGGTCAGAGGTTAAAAAAAAGGCTCTGACGATCCCAACTGAGCCGCGCAATCATCAGAGCCTTTTTTTTTACTTTTAAATGCATTTTTTTACAACCTATTCAGCCGAATAGGTTGTAAGAAAATGCTTTTAAAAGTAAAAAAAAAAAGATCGTGCGTTACAGCTGATCACCCCCCTGGGCACTGTTCTACTTACCCCATGCCTCTTTTTGGCGTGCACTGCACGCACGCACACCTTTCATTTGGTGTGTGGTGCGCACTGCACATGTGCACATGCAGCACGCATGCGCAGCCAGCGAACTGGTCATAAACCGGTTCAGATTTCACCACTGGGAAGAACTTCACTGAAGCCATCATCATCAGTGTAGGGCAGATCCTCACTTTCTGCCTGGTGCATCACCAATGCAGGACTTCACCACCTCCTGAGTGCAGGAACAGAGGGCATCGTGTTCTTCCTACAACTATCCTACTGCAAATGCAACCCACACCCTTATTTCCAGCATGATTCAAAACCACTGTTTTCCAACCCTTAAGCCAGTGGTTCTCAACCTTTATAGTGCTGCAACCCCTTTAATACAATTCCTCACAATGAGGCGACCCCAACCGCAGAAGGGGAAAAGAAGTGGCAAACTGTTTTTTTTAATTTATCGCACCTGAAGCCGTATTGGCTAGCGATCTGAACTGTTTGCAATTGCCTTGAGGATGGAGGCATTAAAGCAGAGACCCCTCCCCTATTAAGTTTATTGCGCCTGAAGCCAGATTAGGCTAGCGATTGGGAGTGATTGCAGCTGGCTTGAGAAAGAGACATCAGAGCAAAGATTTCTCACTTTTTTAATTCATCGCGCCTGAAGCCGAATTCGGCTAGCGATTTGAAGAGCCTGCAGCTGGCTTGTGGAGTCAACCATTGGAGCGCGATTCTTCGACTCGCAAGTATACTTCCCGTATTTCCTATGGTCTTAGGCGACCCCTGGCAAATCGTCATTCGACCCCCAAAGGGGTCGCGACCCACAGGTTGAGAACCGCTGCCTTAAGCTGGGAAGTGGCTCACCAGGCTAATGCAGCCTGTTATTAACACACAGCTGCCTGCAATTACAATTACTGCAGGCTCAAGTCCCACCAGGCCCAAGGTTGACTCAGCCTTCCATCCTTTATAAGGTAGGTAAAATGAGGACCCAGATTGTTGGGGGGGGGGGCAATAAGTTGACTTTGTATATAAATATACAAATAGGATGAGACTATTGCCTTACACAATGTAAGCTGCCCTGAGTCTTCGGAGAAGGGTGGGATATAAATTCAAATTTAAAAAAAAAAGCCATCTGCAGTGCTTCTTTCTGTTCTAGTAACAGGCCCAGCTTTGTTTGGCTAAAGAATCTGGCGTGCTTCAGCAGCTAAATGGGGAAAAGGCATGTCATCCTGGCTTCTGTTTTCTGTTCTCTGCTGTTTTGTTTTTTTTAATCTTGCAATTCATGGAATGAAGATCCATTAGTCAATGAGCTATCCTCAACCGTAGAAGCTCATACTCCACTTAGCCCTTACATCTCTTAGTGGGCATCCTTTCCATTTCTGGCCAGGTTAGATGAAGCACTTGAGGGGCTCCTACAAAGACAACGAGGTCAAACTATTTTCCAAAACACCAAAAGGCAAGATGAGAAATAATGGATGGAAACTAACCAAGGAGAGAAGCAACCTAGAACTAAGGAGACACTTCCTAACGGTGAGAGCAATCAACCAATGGAACAACTTGCCTTCAGAAGTTGTGGGTGCCTCCATCACTGGAAACTTTCAAAAAGAGATTGGACAATCATTTATCTGAAATGGAATAGAGTCTCCTGCTCAAGCAGGGGGTTGGACTAGAAAACCTCAAGCGTCCTTTCCAACTCTATTATTCTATGTTCTAGGATGCTCTTCTTGGTTTGCTGCTCCCTGAACACAGTATGTCAAAGCTTCCTTTATTTATTTTAAAAACAATCTTTAAGATGAAAAGTAGAAATGTGGCTACTTCATTTCTATGAAGATGAATGATTGGTTCCTCCTTGCTACAAGATCTCCATGGATTTACAAAGAACAACCTATTGCATTGGTTGCTGCAACGTCAGAATAACAATGGGACCATAAGGAAAGAAATAATCTTGAGAAAGGGTCTGTATTAGTGTCAAAGTGTAGAGGTAAAAGGTTGTGGTATCGGGCCGTGTGCAGCCCACTGCTACACCTCAGATGCCTATGTACCTCACATGTCTGCATTATCTCATTCTGGCTCTGGTCTGCATTATCTCACCTTGCCTTCTCCATCAGGGCCCCTGGTTGGTATCTTAAGGAGGGCGAGGAGAATCCACCAATAAAAATGCTGTTACCAGTTTGCCTTTTTCTGCTTGTAAAAACTGTATAAAAGAAATAAATGCTGTGCAGGCAGTGAGACATTTTTGCACCTTGCAAATGACTGGACCCTGATTTCTACATCAAGGAGATACTGTGGCAGAGGGTTTGTGCCTGTGAAGGCATTCACGTCTGCAAATATCTGGGAGGAAAATGGGAAGGCACAATTGAGGAAGGAAAGACTTCTAAAAGTATAAGGTAGGCACTGATAGATGGATTCACACAGGTGCCAGCCAGAGAGGTTTCCCTTCCCTGTCAGGATGGGAAGGGCAAGCATGAGGGCTACACCCAATCAGGTCTTGCAGGGGCCATTCATCTGGACTGAACTCCAGTCCAGCAGTGTTGCCCCTGTGTTGCAAACAGACCAGTGGTGGGATTAAAAAATGTTTACTACCAGTTCTGTAGGTGTGGCTTGCTGGACATGACAGGAGAAGGATACTGCAAAATCCCCATTCCCTCCACACCCCACTAACCTGCTTTCCAGCTCTATTCTCTTGTGCAGGGTAACAAAAGAAGATCCAGCAGATCAGCTTAGACTCGGGAGGCGGCAAATACCAGAGGTGGTATTTGCCAGTTCTCCAAACTACTCAAAATTTCCGCTACCAGTTCTCCAGGACCGGTCAGAACCGGCTGAATAGCACCTCTGAAACAGACTAGTAATCCTGAAGTTGGCTTCAAAAACATCAGGGGTGGAGCCTTGGTGCTCTCTGAGCTTAATGGTTTTCTTGCAGATGTTTCATTACCCAACTAGCTTTCATCATCAGTGCTGTTACCTAGTTGGGTAATAAAACATCTGCAAGAAAACAACCAAACTCAGAGAACACCAAGGACCCCATAATTCCATTCGGAGCTACAAATATTCCCTTTTATTTGAAACATCTAAGGGCAGAATGGAGAGACATAGCTCAGGCTGCAGTGCAGAATTGCTATCTAACTCACTCCCAGGTGAGTGTATATATCTTAAGTAGAGATAGAACAACTGTAGATTGTTTTCTGGTCTATGCTTCTTTAATAAAGACATTTCGTATCCACAATGTATATACTAGTTGATTCAGGTTTCTTGGCCTTTTTAAGTGTTAAGAAAGTCCCATTCTCTTATAGTCACAGATATGTGTCACTCATAAGCCACACTTCTATGGTTATCACTGTGCTTATCCCACCTACATATGTGGGTAATCAGATATCTATTACTCACAAACCAAAGCATTTCTCCCAAATTGACACACATCCATCAATACCCCGGATGGCTGGGAAGAACGGAAAGAAACAAAACTTTCCAGAGTTCCTGCTTCAAACTTCCTGTAGTGGAAATCCATAATCAACTGACTGGGAAGCTGCAGGGATCATGCCCTGCCATGCTTGAGAGCTTCTAAGTGCTGGGCATAGTACGGAGCTCACCAGCAGTTGGCCTATCAGCTGATTGCTAAGAAAGCACTAAGATCTATGTATCACTGTAGGTCACAAGCTGACCTTTTGGCTTTAAAGGTATTGATAGAACTTTCACCAAAGGACGTATAACACTGCAGTTTCATGCACATATATAAGAAGTGCAACATAGTGCTTCTATGTTAGTCATTTTGATATTAAGCCCGTGTCTCACACATACACTTACACACACAATCTGACTAATCGATTAATTATGTGTCATCAGTCAGTATCGACTCTTGGCGTCCACATAGGTAGATTTTCTCCATAATAATCTGTCCTTAACCTGGTCTTTCAGATGGTGCCATTGTAATTAATTTTTTTCCCCCAGAGTCTCAATATCAGATTCTGGCATGTGGTTCAAATTATTTAATATTTTAGAGTTGCTTTAAACTTGGGAGGAATTCACAAAATTCTCCAAACCCCATTCTTTTTTTGCACACAATAGTGACTGGCAAGAAACAATGCTTGAATCATCACCACATCTGCATAGGTGGTGGTGTGTTATTTTAATACACAAACTTCTCTATTATCCTATCATGAGCCGAGGTGGCGCAGTAGTTACAATGCAGTACTGCAGACTACTTCTGCTGCTTGCTGCTTGCCTGCAATTTGGCAGTTCAAATCTCACCAGGAAAAGATTAACTCAGCCTTCCATCCAGTGGTGGGTTTCAATAAATTTTACTACCAGTTCTGTGGGTCTGGCTTGGTGGGTGTGGCATGGCTTGGTGGGTGTGGCATGGCTTGGTGGGTGTGGCATGGCTTGGTGGGCGTGGCTTGGTAGGCGTGGCAGGGGAAGGATACTGCAAAATCCCCATTTCCTCCCGATCAACTGGGATTCGGGAGGCAGAGAATAGATGTGGGCAGGGCCAGTCAGAATTTGTACTACCGGTTCTGTGGGTGTGGAATGGTGGGTGTGGAATGGTGGGTGTGGCATGGCTTGGTGGGCATGGCTTGGTGGGCGTGGCAGGGGAAGGTTACTGTAAAATCCCCATTTCCTCCCAATCAGCTGGGATTCGGGAGGCAGAGAATAGATGGGGGCGGCGCCAGTCAGAATTTTTACTACCAGTTCTCTGAACTACTCAAAATTTCCACTACCGGTTTTCCAGAACTGGTCAGAACCTGCAGAAACCCACTTCTGCTTCCATCATTCCGAGGTCAGTAAAATGAGGACCCAGATTGTTGGGGTCAAGATGCTGACTCTGTAAACCATATAGAGAGGGCTATAAAGCACTGTAAAGTGGATATAAGTCTAAGTGCTATCGCTATTGCTATCCTTGAAATGGGATGTCCATGTAACTCATTCAGTTGTGCTTAAAGATGCTTCTAGTAGTTTATTTATTTATTAATCAAATTTATATCACCATCCATTTCACGGAAAGTTACTCTGGGCAGTGCAGAGTAACTTTCTGCTTTTTGTAGCAACTAGCCCAATGAAAGTCCTGCTGCTTTGAAATGCAAGTCCTATGAAACAGTAATTTTCAGGCTCCACATTAAAGAGTGAGAATTTTCATTCTTTGTGGTTTAGAAGGGACTTCCAAGATTAAACAAATAAGTAAAAAAAGAAGACACAAGGAAGTAAAAGTAGGAGATTTCCTTCATGCAAACGAAGAAAGAAGTGAAAAAAAATCTTTTAAAAATCTGGATTTGAATTCCTTTGACCTCAACAAGTTTCTGGTGCTGGAGACTGTCTTTTCAGCCTTTCTCAAAGCAGGTGTTTTATTTGCAAGAACTACTAGGTAAACAAACATGTTAAGGTTTATTGTATGCTCAACCAGTTTGCTGGCCCTGTTAAAAACAGTTGCTGACTCAGAGGGGATCAGAACTTTTCTGTAATTTTAATTTTTTAAAAAACAAATATTTTATCACCAAAATAAAACAAAATGGGATGAGGATGGGGTGGTAGCGATGGTGGTGGTGAAAATAACATAAGATTTTAATAACTGAACATTGGGGGGAAATGATGCCAGAATGCATAATAATCTCAGTGTGAATCAGGTACAGATCTAAGGCAATCAGGGCTTGCAAATTGCCTGTAATATACGGTTAGCATAATACAGTTGTGTATTATGCACCAATTGCTCCCAGCTGGAACATCTTATTTTGACATTTAATATTCTTTATATCAGAACAACTAGTACTCAGTGCTTCATTTAAACCAAACATATACTGTACTGTGTGGTCTTCAATGAGTTGACACACAAACTGGTTTCCATTAACACTGGATGAGTCACGTTGCTCCCACACCATTTTTAAATACAACTTAAAAGTTGCAACTTCCTAAAAACCTGCCAGCCAATAAATTAAAGTACATTTCCAGTAGAAGTGTTTGAATTGTTGCTCCAGCCATGTAACATCATTGGATAAACATCATTCTATGCAGCACATGGAAAGCCACATTTTGACAAAAGGGAGTTTTTGAAGGTTGTTGCTGAAGTAGTTGGGGGAACAGTGGGCAGGATACTATGTTATGACCACAGCCGCTTAACCCAATATTACACAAGAAGTGAATTGCTGTTTTGCTCAATCATCGTTGCCAAAGAAGATTAGTATTTAGCAAATTACAGCTTGTCTTAATTACTGAAAGCAACTCTTGAGTTTTCACTTATCCAGAAAAGCAGAAATATCAGGTGTGTGTTTGAACCAGAGTGAACAGCTTTCTTTTAAACAGAAAAATAGTCCTCGTAGTTCCATTTTTCAAGGAAATTCAACATTAGGGGTTATTGCCAGCATCAAATATCTTAATTGGGCTGAAGCATTCCTCAAAAGATAATAGTTTGTATGAATGAAGGAGAGGAATAAGGTTTGTATAAGTGGCTGATCATCATTTGAAACAAAAGTTTCATCAAACATACAATCCTGAGTCTGGTTCACTTCTTACTTGTAATGGTGTGTGAAAGTGACCTTGGGAGACAGAAGGAAGAGCTGCAGATGGGAAAACCATCCTGTAAAAGATGTCTCATTCCATAGGAGGGGGATGCAGAGTCCAAAGGAACCCTCCCTAGTTTTCCAGTGAGCAAAATGAGAGAAAGCAAGAAATGCTTTCAAGATTGTATTACTAGGAAATACTTTTGCAAGATTGTATTAACTTTAAGGGGCACAGTGGCCAAGCAGTTAAGACACTAGGCATGCCAACTGGAAGGTTGGCAGTTTGAGATCCAAGCACCACATGATGAAGTGAGCTCCCATCCTTGCCCCAGCTTCTGCCAGCCTAGCAGTTTGCAAGCATGCAAATGTGAGTAGATGAATAGGTACCACTTCAGTGGGAAAGTAGCAGTGTTCCGTGCATCTTGGTGTATAGTCATGCTGGCCACATGACCATGAAAGCATCTTCAGATAAAACTGGCTCCCTCGGCTAGGAAATGGAGATGAGCACCATCCCTAGAGATGGACATAACAGGAAACCATTATCATTTTATTAATCTAACCTTACAATAAAGATGGAGTTAATGCTCATAGCTGTGCTTTCTGTCTGGACTAGCTATCACTATTCCCCCCCACTCCCCCAATGCACAATATACTAAATGCAGGATTGTACTTCTATCATGCGAGGTTACAATTTGGGATATTAAACAAAGCAATCCTTTGGCTGCTCAGAGTGCTCCAGAGTTGTGCAGCTATAATAAATTTAAATAAAAAATAAATAATTTTCTAAGGAGTACTGTGCAGGGAGAGCTGCATATAAAACTGAGGTGTGGTGTCATTAGTACACTTATACTCGCCATCTTGATTTTTTTTTTTATTCCCGCCATCATTCCATGTAAAGGCTGAGCAAAAGAGTGTAAAGAGGTTAATAATCCATACGGTTCTACAGTAAAAGGTCAAGTGGGACGCGGTGGCTCAGTGGCTAAAATGCTGAGCTTGCCAATCGAAAGGTCAGCAGTTCAGCAATTCAAATCCCTAGTGCCATGTAACGGCATGAGCTCCCATTACTTGTCCCAGCTTCTGCCAACCTAGCAATTCGAAAGCACATAAAAAATGCAAGTAGAAAAATAGGGACCACCTTTGGTGGAAAAGTAACAGTGTTCTGTGCGCCTCTGGCATTTAGTCATGCCGGCCACATGACCACAGAGACGTCTTCAGACAATGCTGGCTCTTCGGCTTTGAAACGGAGATGAGCACCGCCCCCTAGAGTTGGGAACGACTAGCACATATGTGTGAGGGGAACCTTTACATTTACCTTTAGACAGATAAATAGCTTGACCCTCTTAGTTTCTATTTCTGCATTTAGGTTAAGGCTACCATATTGAGGATTGAAGTTTGGCCTCACGAAGCTGGAATCATTCAGAGTAATATTTATAAAGACAAACATCCTTCTCTTGATATTGGGATTCTTGATGGGGAGAAAGGTGGGATATGAATAGAAATAAATAAGATCCTATGAGGAAAAAATAGAGACTTTGGAAAACTATTTATTTATTATGGCTTATTATTCAGAGTAAGGACTGGGTCTTTTAATAGCAGCCTTCATTCAACTCAGTTATAGTGATTAAATAAATTAAAAAGCCACCTCTGTGAAGAAATTGAAAGGACCCTATCAAAAAATTGTAGATGCCACTTTATGCCAGGGTGCGTTGTCGTCTTCTCATTATTAATAGAAATCAGACATGGAAAACGCACACAATATACTAATAGTTCCTGCTGAAAAAGCAGTGCAGACACTGATGCCTTGATTTCTGATAAAACTTATCAACTTTTTAATGACTTCTTTATGAAATTTGCCTCTTGGCATGGAAAAGAGAGAAGGTCAGCAGCTCAGGAAAAGGAACATAGTTATCCTTAAGACTTAGGAGAACAATCAGAGATCAGAAATATTTCTTCAAAGAGGATCCAAAGGGAGGAAGCTTTTTCCATTTGCCTTACAAAACTTTTACTTGTGGAAAGTCAGTGCTGGACCATTGACTTTCCACAAGGACCATAGATCCTTTTTTGGTAATTCGTACAAAACAAGAATGGTAGCACTGTCAAGGAACTCAGATCTCTTTTGGTGCCGAAGGCCAGGCAGAATCTGTTTCTAATCTGTCGATTAGAAAATGGTCATTGATATGTAAATTATCACATGATATCAATCTTTTACGCTGGCATTGAGATCTAGTTTGGGCTAGTAAAAGTTAGATATCTCATTAGCTAATATCAAATAATTCCTGTTAATATTCCCATACAAAGTTGTTTGGCAGAGTGGAAAAACCGGGTAACAAAAGTATTGGAACTGCGGTACAGCTGGCTGCAGATTTCAAGTAAAAAAGAAAATGTTTACAACCGGCTCTTTTTTTTTTTTTTTTGTCTTAAAAAGTTTTATTTTAACATTCTTATCCAATAACATATCCAATAACATATTTAATGTACCCTCATATACAATTAATCGGGTTTGCCCGGTCACCACCCCCTTCCTTTTCCTTTTACTCTCCTTCTTTACCTTCTTCTACTTTCCATAACCATCCTCCCCCTCTCTTATCTACATCCTCTCCTCTTTCCTCCCTACTCCTTTCTTCTCCCTCTTCCCCTCTTCCTTCCTTCCTTTCCTCCTCCTCCTCTTCTCTTTCCTCCTTCTCTCTTCTACTCCTTCTTTCCCTTCATTCTAAAGTAGTAACCAGGCAGGTCCGATCTTACATTAATTATACATCTTCAATCATCTTTGTACATTAACTATCAATCCATTTTCTACCCCCTCCCCCTCCCTTCCCTTCCTCCCCACCCCCAGGACTTCCGAGAACCGAGTACAGGGTATAAAACTAACAACAAAAATTAAAATCTAGCCCAAATCATAATCCATAGTCGTTCCTTAAAACCACCACTCCCCTTCCAAAGACAAAGAAGATACTTTTCTTCCACTCCATTATATATCAGACCATTCCACTCCTAGAATTCTCAAAGTTTCCGATTGAGTTAGTGTTTATTCTTGAATAAAGTACGTAGTTTTTAATATCCAACCTTCATCAATCAATATCAAAACAACGTTCCATCTTCCAATATTCACCAAGGTTTCTTCTAAAATGTCTTTCTTCCCTTAGCAGTCTCTCAAAAATAGTTCATATTTCCAACTTGGTTTCTTTAATTTTTCTGTCCAACCTTCAGGGGTAAGCAATAGTCCATCTTTTCACATCTTTAACATTTATATATACAACAAATAATATTACAAATATCCAAAGTGTCAATTGTAATAATTAAAATCTTCACTTTACCTTACTTATGTCAAATAACATTGTTAAAATTACACCTATAACATCCAAAATATATCTATTATAACAATTACATTCTAATTAACATTACATCCATCTCTTAAATATAATATTTAATCCAAGTTCCTAAATTTTACTATCTATCCTCCAAAATTAAACAATATTCCATCTTCCTATTCCTTTATACCTTTAATATATCATATAGTACCCCTAAAATTACACATTTATATCCACAATAAATCATTTACAAAAATTAACCATAATCATATATAATAAAATTAAACATTCTCCTCCTTCTTCTATCTTACACATTTTCAACCATCTATTCACCATTCAACTTAACATCTGTTAACAAAGAATTCCCAATCTTTAATACATTAGTATAAAAATCTCGTGCTTTACAAATTGTATTGAGAAAATACTTTTCTTCCTTTATAATTCAGTGTTAAACCTGCTGGAACCTCCCATCTAAAATATATCTGATGTTTCTTAAGCTCATCCACCAGAAAGGCAAATTCTTTTCTCTTTCTTAACATTTTAGGAGGAATTTCCTTCATCATTATTATATCTTGTCCTAATATTTGAAATTTATTTTTATAAAATGCTTGCAAAATTCCATACCTAATCCTCTTATTTGTAAAATAAATAACCACATCTCTCGGTAAACACTTCTGCCTTGCCCACCAGGAATTAACACGATAAATTTTTCAATATTAACTTCAAAATCTTCTGGTTCCATTCCTCTATCTGGGCAAAGGCCTGAATAAAAATCTCTTTCAAATTTTCCTCTTTAAATTCTCTTAAACCCCTTACCCTTATAGCATATTCCATTAATTTATATTGTAATATAACCCTTTCTTCCTCTGCCTTATCAGCCTTAACCTGAATATCATCTATTTTATTTTCTAAATTCAAATTAATTTGAACTTCATCTATTTTCCTTTGCAAATCTAAATTAATTTGGTTAAATTCATTCAGTCTTTCTTCTGTCTGTGTACTAGATAACAATAATGGAGTAATTGATTCCTTTAATTTTTTCATCTCCTTACTCTGCTCTTCCACCAAATCTTTAAAATCCAGTATTTCTTTCTCCATTTCATTAAATTTTGATCTATTTCTGAAAGATGAGCCTCCATAAGCTCCTGTAAAAATTCCTTAGACTGTCTTTAATATCCTCTCTCAATTTCCATTACCTGAAGTGAAGATATTTCCAATAATTTAGAAGTGGTTAAATCTCTTTGCTTAAAAGCCATTTTAAACTAAGTAATATCAAGAAGAAGAAGAAGAAAAAAAGGGGAGGAATAAAAAGAAAAAAAAACCCAATAAATTTTTCTTCTTAAACACTGTAAAAAAAAGATAATAAAAAAAGAAATAGATTTTTTTTAAAAAAAAGAATTCCATTTAGAAAAAAAAATCTTGTTATTTTCTTCTTAGAGGTTCCACACCAGCAATTGTAATCAGCATTTCCTTAGCTTTCACTTTCAAAACACAAAACGCCATCTTTCTTCATCTCCACTCTTCAAATAACTTCTCTGTCAGGGAGTTAAAATCATCTTACAAACAAATGCCAGCCCTCCTGCTTTCGATTCTTTCCGTGTTGACAATTTATCAGTAATCCTCTTCAGTCACGGAGATGGACGCTGCGTTTTGCTCTGCTTTTGCAGAGGCGTTCTGGACTCTGGAGCTTTTTTTGAACTATCGAAGGAGCGTTCCCATCAAACCACCAGAAATCATTCTGGGGCTTTTCTTGGGGGCTCAAACTTCAGTTCAAATGCTCATCTCCCCCTCTTTGCCCGAGGGCAGAGATTTACGAGCTGTTGACAGAAGATTAGCACTGTCTAAACAGCTCTCACAGAATCACAAAGAACGGGCGGACTGAAATCGCCCGCCATTAACACAGCGGAGCCAAACCGGAAGCCCTACAACCGGCTCTTTAATGGCTTTCTGCCTGGGATAACAAGATATTTGAAGATAAAATTGCTGGTTCTGAATGAGCTATGAAAAAAGAAGAACAATTGAAAAAGGCATCTCATAATTTACAAAGGATTTTCATCTGGGTGGGCCAGAGGTTTGGATCTGTAGGCACTATATGAATCAGAGCGTGTGTAGGCACACATATAGTGTGTGACAGGAACAACTTTAAGCAATGGTGTTCTCCCTTGTTGTAAAGCACCAGAAGTAAAGCTGCAGACTCTGAATTACATTTTTTTTCTTCAAGTTTAAACCTAACCCTAACTCAGAAAAACTGAATCACTTGCAGAAACTATGAATATTCCAGAGGAAAATTGAATTTGGAACGAAATTTACACCGAGAAAGACTCTTACAGCTAAGTGATACTTACATGTAGTGTAGAATGTAACTGAAGTATTATTCAAGTATCATTCTATGGGGCTTAAATAAGAATACTTTGCAATATGCCATATCAATATAGATGTTTATGTTGGAAGAGATTACATTTTGTGAAGCCTCTTCACATTCAGCTATAAGCAGCTAGTGATCATTTATATGTTTCTCACTCATCCACTCAATCACTCCAAATTGTGCCCATCTATAGAAGAATACTGGACAAACTCCACTTTATGGGACTTAAATAGAAATACTTGCATTATGCCATATAAATATAGAAGTTTACATTATTTATTTATTTATTTATTTATTTATTTTTCAAATTTATATACCGCCCTATCTCCCTAAGGACTCAGGGCGGTTCACAGGCAGTTAAAATACATATAAATACAAATTAAAAAACAACAATTAAAAAACTTATTCTATTGCCGAATTTAAAAAACAATATAAATAATAAAAAACCCCTTAAAACCAATAACTTTAAAATCTAATCCAGTCCCGCGCAGATGAATAAGTGCGTTTTAAGCTCGCGATGAAAGGTTCGGAGGTCCGGAAGTTGACGAAGTCCTGGGGGGAGTTCGTTCCAGAGGGTGGGAGCCCCCACAGAGAAGGCCCTTCCCCTGGGTGTCGCCAGACGGCACTGCCTAGCTGACGGCACCCTGAGGAGTCCCTCTCTGTGGGAGCGCACGGGTCGGTGAGAGGTATTTGGTAGCAGTAGGCGGTCCCGTAAATAGCCCGGCCCTATGCCATGGAGCGCTTTAAAGATTGTCACCAACACCTTGAAGCGCACCTGGAAGGCCACAGGTAGCCAGTGCAGTCTGCGCAAGATAGGTGTAACACGGGAGCCCCGAGGGGCTCCCTCTATCACCCGCGCAGCCACGTTCTGGACCAACTGAAGCCTCCGGATGCCCCTCAAGGGGAGCCCCATGTAGAGAGCATTGCAGTAATCCAGGCGAGACGTCACGAGGGCGTGAGTGACCGTGCATAAGGCATCCCGGTCTAGAAAGGGGCGCAACTGGCGCACCAGGCGAACCTGGTGGAAAGCTCTCCTGGAGACGGCCGTCAAATGGTCTTCAAAAGACAGCCGTTCATCCAGGAGAACGCCCAGATTGCGCACCCTCTCCATCGGGGCCAGTGACTCGCCCCCAACAGTCAGCCGAGGACTCAGCTGACTGTACCGGGATGCCGGCATCCACAGCCACTCAGTCTTGGAGGGATTGAGCTTGAGCCTGTTTCTCCCCATCCAGACCCGTACGGCCTCCAAACACTGGGACAGCACTTCGATAGCTTCATTGGGGTGGCCCGGTGTGGAAAAGTACAGCTGGGTGTCATCAGCGTACAGCTGGTACCTCACACCGAAGCCACTGATGATCTCACCCAGCGGCTTCATATAGATGTTGAACAGAAGGGGCGAGAGAATCGACCCCTGCGGCACCCCACAAGTGAGGCGCCTCGGGGCCGACCTCTGCCCCCCTGTCAACACCGTCTGCGGCCGGTCGGAGAGATAGGAGGAGAACCACCGATAAACGGTGCCTCCCACTCCCAATCCCCCCAACCGGCGCAGCAAGATACCATGGTCGATGGTATCGAAAGCCGCTGAGAGGTCTAATAGGACCAGGGCAGAGGAACAACCCCTATCCCTGGCCCTCCAGAGATCATCCACCAACGCGACCAAAGCCGTCTCCGTGCTGTAACCGGGCCGGAAACCGGACTGGAACGGGTCTAGATAGACAGTTTCATCCAGGTGCAGAGGAAACTGATATGCCACCATACTCTCTACAACCTTCGCCGCGAAGCGAAGGTTGGAGACCGGACGATAATTACCTAAGACAGCCGGGTCCAGGGAGGGCTTCTTGAGGAGGGGCCTCACCACCGCCTCTTTCAAGGCGGCCGGAAAGACTCCCTCCAACAAGGAGGCACTCGTAGTCGCCTGGAGCCAGCCTCGTGTCACCTCCTGAGTGGCCAGCACCAGCCAGGAGGGGCACGGGTCCAGTAAACACGTGGTGGCATTCAGCCTACCCAACAACCTGTCCATGTCCTCGGGAGCCACAGGGTCAAACTCATCCCAACAAATGTCACCAAGACCACCCTCAGACGCCTCATCTGAATCGCCGCAATTTTGGTCTAGACCGTCTCGAAGCTGAACGATTTTATCGTATAGATAACCGTTAAACTCCTCAGCACGTCCCTGCAACGGGTCATCCCGCTCCCCCTGGTGAAGGAGGGAACGGGTCACCCGAAAAAGGGCGGCTGGGCGGTTATCTGCCGACGCAATGAGGGAGGAGGCGTAGCAACGCCTCGCTTCCCTCAGTGCCACTAGGTAGGTCCTAGTATAGGACCTAACTAGTGTCCGATCAGCTTCTAAACGGCTAGACCTCCAGGAGCTCTCTAGGCGTCTTCTCCGGCGTTTCATCCCCCTCAGCTCCTCGGAGAACCAAGGAGCCAGTTGGGATCTGCGCCGGGTCAGAGGCCGCAGAGGCACGACACGGTCTAAAGCCCCAGCCGCAGCCCGTTGCCAGGCTGCGGCTAGTTCCTCTGCCGTGCCGTGAGCCAGACCCTCAGGAAGTGGCCCAAGCTCCGTCCGGAACCTCTCCGGGTCCATCAGGCGCCTGGGACGGAACCAACGTTGTGGTTCCGTCTCCCTGCAGTGTTGAGTGGCGGTCAGAAAGTCCAGGCGAAGGAGAGAGTGATCTGACCATGACAAAGGTTCTATGACTACATCTCTCAAATCCAGATCCTTCAACCACTGACCAGAGATAAAAATAAGATCCAGAGTGCCACCCCCGATGTGAGTGGGGCCATCAACTACTTGAGTCAGGTCCAAGGCCGTCATGGAAGCCATGAACTCCCGAGCCACTGTCGATGACGAGCCGGCAGATGGCAAGTTAAAGTCCCCCATGACTAAAAGTCTGGGGGTCTCCACTGCCACCCCGGCAAGCACCTCCAGGAGCTCGGGCAGGGCAGCTGTCACGCAGCAAGGAGCCAGGTACGTGACCAGCAAGCCCATCTGACACCTATGACCCCATCTCACAAAGAGGGATTCACACCCGGCGATCTGAGGTACAGTGGTCTCCCTCGGCTCTAGACTCTCTTTAATAGCAACCGCCACCCCCCCACCCCTACCCTGGGCCCTCGGCTGATGGAATGCACGGAAACCCGGTGGGCACATTTCGACCAGGGGCACGCCCCCTTCAGTGCCCAACCAGGTCTCCGTAACGCCTATAAGATCCGCGGCGCCCCCCTGGATAAGATCGTGTATTAGGGGGGCCTTATTGGCCACGGACCGTGCGTTGCATAACATAAGACGAAGGCCCAGGCTCTGAGGGTCTTGACCATCCGGGGAACGGGAAAAGTCAGAGGGATCGGGGCACGCGATCGCTTGCAGACATCGAACGCGTGACCCCCTAGACCGATACGATCCCCCCCTTCCGCCATATCTGCCCCTCCCACTTACTGCAAATGGAACCACCTCACAAAAGGAACACATTCCCCCATAACCTCCGAACCCACTAAATAATCGCCACGAGCACGCGAGGACTGGTTTCCTCCCGACGGGCTACCCCAACACCCGCCCTAACCCTCCCACCCCTTAAAAATGCCCTATCTAAAAAACCCCAAAGGCTCTTTCTCTTCGCATGCCACCTCTGTGGGTCCCAAGACCCGTCATTGAGGCCGGCCCTTGGTAGTGAGACGGGCCATTCCTGCGAGGCGGGGGCACCTCGCAGGCGCAAGAGTTCATGTGCAGCGTAACGCATAGAAAAGTACGAATCGGTGAGGGTGCTAAGATGGTAACATCCCAGATGGCAAGACGTTAAAAGATGGATCCTCCAACGGATGTCCAGATGTCAAAGAGGACAAATAAAGCTGGAACCAGATGAAGATGATAAGCCCAGGTAAACAGGCCGGCAGCCTCCATGGTAAACCTATGGAAAATGTTTCTACAGAAGGTCTTAATAAGGTAGAAATGGCCGTCAGTCTGTTCATAGTCCATAGTCCAATCCAGTCCAGTCCAGTCCAGGAACCCGTGGGTATAAATACCTGACGACCCAGCTTCGATGGTCAAAAGTCCGGGGGGGGGAGGAAGGCAGGCCATACAGCAAAAGGCAGATGAACAAAGCACGATGTAATGTGCCAAAAGTGCCAGAAGAGGGAGCCAAACCATAGCCTTGCCTCCGGCATCATCTCCGACCACGGCCTCACCACGCCCGCCGCCGATGGAACCGATGGGGCCGCAGAACACTGGACGCCGCTGGACGGGCGCCTCGCGGCCCACAAGGCCTCGCCAGGCGCAACAAAGCGCCGATGGAACTGGCGGGCCCATAACCAGGCGAACGGACCGGAATCCATGCCCCAGATGGAATCGGGCCGAATTCTCATCGCCGCTGGAATCGGCTGGAGCCGGGCCGAAATCGAGGCCTGCAATCAGCACAGGCAACAGCAGGCCTCCCTCGCCTCCCTCGCGTCCCCAAAAATGGCCACCACCAACCGGTCCGCCGCTCTTCCCTCGGCCCGTTCTCGGCTGCCGCACATCCGAGAGGGCCAAAAGACCTCTCCTGCGGCTGCCAAGCAGATGATACAGCACACCGAGGGACAGGTGACACAACAAGCAGCCTGGTAAGTCATCCGGAGTCCCCCATTTCGGGAAAAGCACCCCACGCCGATCCGAGCTCCTCTAGTAAACCGCCATCCTCGCGCATGCGCAGAGCCTCTTTAGAAGAAATTATATTATCTAGAGGTCTCTTTGCAGCCAGGTTTAAGCAGCCAATGATCATGCATCCGTTTCTCACCCATCCCATTCATTTGAGCCGTGGTGGCGCAATGGTTAGAATGCAGCACTACAAGCTACTTCTGCTGATGGTTGGCTGCAATTCGGCAGTTCAAGTCTCACCAGCTCAAGGTTAACTCAGCCTTCCATACTTCCAAGGTGGGTAAAATGAGGACCCAGATTGTTGGAAGCAATATGTTGACTCTGTAAACTGCTTAGGGAGGGCTGTAAAACACTGTGAAGTGGTATATAAGTCTAAGTGCTATTGCTATTGCTATTCAATCAGTCTAAATTATGCCCATCTATCAAATAATGCTGGAAAAATCTAGCCATCATGGTTTATAAATCATGTTAAGGTATTGTGCGAACCCAGTGAAGTGTGGGTGTCCAATTAATTCTGGTTATCCATAGATATATTTCTCTGGAATATTGCTCTCCATCCTATTCTTATTATGAGAAGGCATAGATTGGGAAAGTTGACTTACAGTCATTTAAGAGCAATAATCTAATCTATCAGGGCCTAGTTTGCTAAAAGATTGCCCTAATATCCTCCGGACTCATGACCTACTTCCTGGTCCATCTGCATGGCTTGCAAAACTGACCCCATGGCTATGGACAGCTGGCTTCTCAGAATCACCAAGAAGGAAGAACAGGCACCTGCCTCTTCTCCAGTGTGTCCCGTCCTCTCAATTATGTGCTGCCAAGATGAGTCAGGACCATCTGGTTCTGCTTTACATAAAAGGCTGGCTTAGAAAGAATGGTAGGTCCAATGCAATCTGAGCATTTGAGATGGCTTATAGCCACAGAGAGCATTGCTTTATATTAATGTAGGCAGAAATATGGATTTTATAATAGGTTGTAATGAGCAGTGGTGGGATTCAAGTAATTTAACAACCGGTTCTCTGCCCTAATGATTTCCTCCAACAACGAGTTTGCCAAACTGCTCACAAAGTTAACAACTGGTTCTCCCGAAGTGGTGCGAACTGGCTGAATCCCACCACTGGTAATAAGGAATTAAAGACAAAATTACTCATATTTGTAATAGTCCCAATGAACTAAATGGGTGTTAACTTAGTTATTACTCATTACTTCATATACTTTAAAGGGCAAGCATATATTTGCAAATGTACATTTTGTACAAAGAAAAATAGTTTATAACTTGGCTTTGTAGGAAAGAGCTGTTTAAAGCGAGCACACAATGACATAATAAAACAAAGGAAGTGCAAATTATTTTGTCTGTCATGTTCAATTCTGTGTTGGAAAAGTAAATAGTGACAAGCTGAAGACATGAAGCGAAGGGTTTAAGAGTCCTTAGTCCAGTATATACAGCTCTTCTCCCTGCTGGCTTCCTTTTTCTGGGCCAGTCTCTTAACCTCAATAGTATAGAATTACTGACTACTTAACAATCAGTATTTTCTTCATTCTTTTCCCTAATTTATCTCTTGCATGCATTACCCTGGATGACATTTTCTACTCGTAGGAGTATTTCTAAGCCATTTACATGTATCTTTGTTCTTTTTTTTTTTTTTAAAGAAACTCACCAGGGAATAAGGTTAAAACAGGATTTATTCAGGATTCCAATTAATTTGACTGGCCTGTTTCGTACAAAGGAGAGTTGCTCAGTGTCATTTTAAAACCTTTTTCTATCTGGATCTTGAACCGATGCTTGGATTCGTATAGCACAAGAATGAGCAGCTTTTCAGTTGCCACTAGATCAAAATATCACACATAGGGATCGGTGGGGGTTCAGAAAATTTCTTTTAACTGTGATACATCCCCCACTTATACCAAAGAGAATCATGATGGGGTTATTTTGAATGAAAAGAAGGACTATGATAGCAGTGTTCAAATATCTAATAGCCACAAAGCCACAAAGAAGAAGGGATCGACCTAAAGTACCTGATGAAGAATGTTGCATTATCTCAAAATCAGTCAAACGATGCATAATCAATATCATTCATTCTGGATTATTTATTGATCGGTTTCCATTCTCAGCTCTGTCCTCCAAATAACTTTCTCCTTTTAAAATCTTTTTTACATTTTGAGAGGTTGGCATAGAGTTAGAGCTAAATGTTTCCATGCTGTGGAGTCCTCCCACCCGCAATCTGCTTTGACAGGTTATTCTTAGGTTTAGGTTCCTAATGAATAAAGCTTAGTTACTATATCCCTGAATATCCAAAACGCTTACCTGCCTGAACTTTGTGAATGCATATGTCCTTGGAGCTGATTTGGTTGTTTTGTCTAACACAGGAACTCTCAATGTCTGATTTGCAGGCCACTAATGGTCTGTAGAGATCCACCAAGTGGTTCATCATAGTCTGCCCACATTCCCAGTCACATCCTGGTCACCACCTCAGATCCATGTCTCCTCACTTTCATGAGGAAAGTGAGGTTAAACCCAAGGCTAAACCCAAGCAGATCACTGCCTCATCCTTACTACCTTACATTCACTGTCAACCAGCTGTCAGACCAAAGATAAGGGTTGCTGTTAAGCATTAAGGAATCACTGGTTGAAACTTGCTTTATTGAAACATAAAAATGATGATACGAGTAGCAAAGTGAGTAACCACAATTCTTTTTTTTTATAAAAAGTTTTTTATTTTTTATTTTCTTATACACATATTATAAATGTACATTTTCTTATTCATAGATAATCATACATATTCTCTCTAAAGAAAGCACAAAAATAAAACATTTTGATTACATTTGGAGTTGCTCTTCTACCCTTTCTTTCCCTCCATTTTACAACAAACCTTCTTCTCTTTTCCCTCCTTCCTTCTTCTCCTTTCCTACCTTCTTCCTCCTCCTCTCCTTCTTCATACCTTCTTCCCTTTCCTCTCCCCTACTCCTCTTCTCTTTCCCTCCTTTCTCACCTTCTCTCCTACTCTTATCCCCTAACTTATCTTCCTTTCCTTCTCCTTCCCTCCATCTTTCTCTCTCCTTCACCTCCTCCATCTTACCTTCTATTCCTCTCTTCTTTCTTTCTTTCTTCTTTGTTGTATGATATTTCCTTTGTTTGGTATCCGAGCAACTCCAATCTTCTGATAATATATACTTTCTTTTTAGTTTCCAGTAACCACAATTCTGAAAATGTACAATAGTGAACAGGCTGGATGTTGAATAGGTTTGATGGGCAAAGGTAAGTGGAATTGTGATTGTACACAATGTAATCCTTTCTCCAACTGTGAACCTAAAGCAAAAATGAGATCTCATTGGATGAAGATCCACTCCCACCTAGCAACTTAGGCCTCAGAAATTTATATTGAAAACTTTCTTGATCAGCAAGTTTCTGTTAAGAGATGCTATTATGCCTTGTGTACAAGGAACCATTCAAGCAATAAATAAATAATAGGTCTGGATTATATTTTAGTACAATATTTACCTTTAAAAGGCCTTGAAAAAGGGACAGGATGCATACATAGATACAACTTTAATAGTTATTCATACACAAATAAAAACGCAAACTCCCAGGCTTTTAGGATGAAAATATAGGGACTGAGTAATTCCTGCGTTCTAAAAGTTTATTTAGTGCTTCACAATTGCTGTAAATTTCAAAACACTAAATCATATAAAGCTGGCTTTGCTTACTTGCCTATTTACTATTTTCTACCAGGCATTGAAGAGACTTAAACAAATGGAAATGGGGCTTCTCTTTCCCCACAGATACTAGCTGTAATGTATCTTTAAATATTTTGGCGGGAAACAAGCACGTTGCTGATTGGTTGAAGCCGCCGGTTAGACTGTATATAAGGAGAGGTTTTTCCCCAGCCCGGTTGCTGGGTTCA
The DNA here is from genome assembly GCF_028640845.1 of Ahaetulla prasina. Lineage (NCBI taxonomy): Eukaryota > Metazoa > Chordata > Lepidosauria > Squamata > Colubridae > Ahaetulla > Ahaetulla prasina. Next base: position 160,771,271 of record NC_080541.1, read on the forward strand.
CCATATATTAAAGAGCTGTTGTCACTACCCTGGTCTCCAGCCTCGTTACTTCCCGAACTTAACACTGGCGACGAAGGTGGGATCTCGAGGCTAAGAGCACCAGGAACGAGCTGAACGCGCGAAAGAACCGAACCCAGCAAATTCAGGGCAGAAACGCAGCGATGGCCAGCTACACTCCGCCCGCACCGTTTGACCCATCCAGGGAGAAATGGGGAACGTACATGACCCGTTTCGAGAGCTTCCTCGAGGCAAACGAACTGCAAGGAGTTCCAGACAACCGCAAAAGGGCGTATTTCCTGAGCCACTGCGGTCCCGAGGTCATCGACATCGCGGAAGCCCTGGCAGAGCCAACGCCGGTACAATCGGTATCGTGGCAAACTCTGCAAAATCTATTGAAGAACCATTTCGCCAACACCGTCCAAATATGTACGGCGCTTTGAATTTGGAGAGCGAGACAGCAAGAGGCGAATCCATCAGCGATTACATGGCCGCCCTGAGAAAAGCCTCCAAGGACTGTGGGTACCGAGACTTGGATGAGGAGCTGTTAGAGCAACTCATCCGTGGGGTCAGAGACATTCGTTTGCGGAGGCGGCTGCTATCAAAAAGCAATCTAACGCTGGCAAACGCTCTGGACGAAGCCAGAGCTCATGAGATGTCCACCCAAGCGGCGGAAACCCTACAAAAGCCACTCACGCCAACGGCGAGCGCGAAATCAACCCCGGTCCACAACGAAGAGATCCAGACCGAATCAGACGGCGAGGATGAGGAAGGAGTTTGCCTCACCGAGAGAAGGGGCAAAGAAGACCAGGATGAATGCGGAAGTTGCGGAGGGCAACACCAGCGTCAACGATGCAAGTTCAAGGACGCTACATGTCGGCGGTGCGAGAAGAAGGGGCACCTGGCTCAAGTCTGTCGAGCACCCCAACCTTCCCGCCGAAAATTCAAACCAACCAATCAGAGCGCGGGATCGGCAAGGCGACCCGCGATTGGTCAAAACAAAAAGGGCGCGAATTCAAATCGAACGACCGTGATAATAGGCCGTGCGGCAACCCGCGTCGAGAAGAAAATCTTCACGAAACCGAAAATCGAAGGAGTGCCGTGCCGACTAGAAGTGGACACAGGGTCAACGATCACAATCATGTCCTGGGACACTTTTGCGAAAGCTTTGCCGAAAATCGCCAAACGCAAACTGCAAACACAGCGGCTAAGAGTTCACGACTACCAAGGGAATCACATCCCTGTTCGAGGGACCACCTCCGTCCGCGTCGAGTACGGACCACACAAGAAGACCCTGCCCATCACAATAGTCGAAGGGACCCTGCCAAGTTTGTTGGGACTAGACTGGTTCCGTGCATTGGGCATGGGAGTGACTGGCATCTACAGAAGTGACGTTAACCTAAAAGACGCACTCATGGACGAATTCGAAGATGTGTTCAAGGACTGCCTGGGCAAGTACAAGGGGACCCCTATTTCCTTCAATTTAGACCCCCAGGTAGCCCCCATACGGTTAAAAGCAAGGAGGGTCCCTTTTGCCCTTAAACCCAAGATTGACAGGGAGATAGACAAGCTCATCAGTCAGGGGATACTGGTGCCAGTCGATCATGCAAAGTGGGAGACGCCAATCGTCACCCCAGTGAAACCAGATGGGTCAGTTAGAATCTGCGCTGATTACAAGGCAACGTTAAACAAAGCCTTGCAAAAAAGCGCTTACCCGGTCCCCGTGGTGCAACACTTGCTGCACTCGCTGGGGCAAGGGCACGTTTTTGCCAAATTAGATTTGGCCCAAGCCTCTCAACAACTGCCCGTAGACGCCAACACAGCCGAAGCCCAGACAATTGTGACTCACAGAGGTGCTTTCAAGTGTACCCGGTTACAGTTTGGGGTGAGTGTGGCTCCTGGTCTATTTCAAAATTTAATGGAGCGACTTCTGCAAGGGCTCCCGGGGGTAGTCCCCTATTTCGATGATGTATTGGTATCAGCCGAAAATTTAGAAGAATTGGGGGAACGTTTGAGAAAAGTTCTGGGCATTTTCCGGTCAGCCGGTCTAAAGGTTAAAGTGAACAAATGCCAAATAGGGGTAGAATCCGTAGAGTTCTTGGGTTACAGAATAGACAAGGAAGGAATCCACCCCACTGAGAGCAAGGTCAAGGCAATAAGAAAGGCTCCAGCGCCCAAAAACAAAACAGAGCTACAGGCATTCCTGGGTCTAGTGAACTTTTACGCGGTCTTTTTGAAAAATAAGGCAACCGTTGCCGAGCCGCTACATAAGTTACTGGGAAAGAATACTGCTTGGTCTTGGGGAAAGACGGAAGCTAGGGCTTTCGAAGCAGTAAAAAACCTACTCTCGAGCGATAGCTTACTAATTCAGTATCATAGCACAATGCCATTGGTATTAGTTTGCGATGCTTCCCCTTACGGAGTGGGGGCTGTGCTCAGCCACAGGCTTCCAAATGGCACAGAAGCCCCAATAGCCTTCTACTTCAGAACGATGTCCTCGACAGAGAGGAACTATAGTCAGTTAGATAAGGAAGCTCTAGCTATAGTGTCAGGGGTAAAAAAGTTTCACGAATACGTTTTTGGTAGAGACTTTGAAATTGTTACAGACCATAGACCACTGTTAGGGTTACTGGCTGGCGACCGCCCAACGCCTGTGGCACTTTCGCCCCGATTGACCCGATGGACTATCTTTTTGGCCGCCTACTCCTACAAACTGCGGCATCGACCAGGAAAAGAGTTGGGACATGCGGACGCATTAAGCAGATGCCCACTTCCAGGGGCGATCGAGGACCCCACTCCGGGGACGCCCATACTATTAATTGACTCTCTGGACTCTGGCCCAGTCACGTCTAAGGAGGTGGCTCGGGCGTCATACCGGGACATTATTCTGAGAACTGTACTTGGTTGGGTACAAAGAGGGTGGCCCGCTGCGCCGGGCGAGCGTTTTAAAGAGTTTGTAAAGAAACGTGGGGAACTTTCGGCTCAAGGGGGGTGCCTGCTATGGGGGGATCGAGTGGTGATCCCAGAGAAATTGAGAAAAAGGGTATTGGATCTCCTCCACGAGGGGCACCCAGGGATCGTAAGGATGAAGGGTCTAGCGAGAAGCTATGTGTGGTGGCCCTTAATGGACTCGGAAATTGCTGAAAGGGTAGGGAAATGCCAGGCCTGCCAAGAGTCCAGACCGCTACCCCCAACAGCCCCGGTTCGGGAATGGGAGAGACCCCAAGGGCCCTGGTCGAGAATCCACATTGATTTTGCCGGCCCCTTCCACGGCCAAACCTTCCTGGTAGTAGTGGATGCCTACTCCAAATGGCTGGAAATCATTCTCATGAGATCCATGACAGCCGAGGCCGTGATCTCAGTCCTACGGCACCTATTTGTAACCCATGGGTTGCCCGACACACTAGTTTCCGATAACGGCCCGCAATTCACGGCAATCCAGTTTGAGGAGTACTTGGCAGAAGAGGGCATCCGACATGCCCTCTCGGCGCCTTTCCACCCTGCGACGAATGGCCTTGCAGAGCGTTTCGTCCGAAGCGCAAAAGAGGCATTGTCCAGAATCAAGCCAGGCGACTGGCAAACAAAAATCGATGTTTTCCTGGCCGTCCAACATAGAACCCCCTGTGTCACAACCGGCAGAAGCCCAGCAGAATTATTAATGGGCCGAAAGCTCAGGTGCCCCCTAGACCGTTTAAATCCAAACTATACACCGGAGGGTTACAAGGGGGGACTTGAAAAAACAAGGGGGATGGAAATAGGCGACCAAGTGTGGGCACACAACTATGGTGAAGGCCCAATCTGGGTAGCAGGACAAATCATAAACATAACAGGTCCAAAATCATACTTGGTGGAGTTAAAAGACGGCCGAGTATGGAGGCGCCACATAGACCAGATACGAAAACGCATAACCGAGCAATCCGAATTAGACGAAACAGGCCCTGACTATACAATGTTTGAATCCACAGCTGACTCAAACCCGGGAAAATCGCAGGACTTATCTGAGTTCCCGGAGGTCCAGCGACGCCAACAGGTTCCATTAGAAAACAGCAGGGACGACTCTGCAAATAATCCAGGGCCGGAGGGCCTAGAGGAGGAGCTGAGAGGAGCAAACAGCCCCTCCGGTCAGCTCAACCCACTCCCAGGGAATGAACTGCGCAGGTCCGAAAGAGTCAGGAGACGCCCAGCCTATTTGCGTAATTACGTTGAAAAATAATATGTAAATATCATGTAAATAGGGGTAAAGTGTTTTCTGGGAGGGAAGGAGTGTAATGTATCTTTAAATATTTTGGCGGGAAACAAGCACGTTGCTGATTGGTTGAAGCCGCCGGTTAGACTGTATATAAGGAGAGGTTTTTCCCCAGCCCGGTTGCTGGGTTCACCATATATTAAAGAGCTGTTGTCACTACCCTGGTCTCCAGCCTCGTTACTTCCCGAACTTAACACTAGCCACCTACATGTGAGCATAAATAAGTCTGCACTTGCAAAAATTATCTGAATATGAGTTGCAAAAACAGCCATCCACTAGCCACCGGCTGCAACGTCTGTCTTGATTTTTCATTCCAAATCGCAAAGAACGTGAGGCAGCATTTCGTACAAGGTCATTCAGAACACAGAAGGGAGGGGGGGAACCCAAATTTATTTGAATATATTAATGAAGGGGTGAGAAAAATGGGCATCACATTTCAATTCAGTCTTGGATGAGAGTGTAAAATGAGCATCAATGATCAAAGAACTTGCAGTCCTAAAAACTTAAATTAATGTGGGAATAATTATTAGTCATCTTGTCAAGGTGCTAATGAGAAGCTGGAGACTGACGTTATGAAAGGTTTTGTAAGATGTTTTTAGTTGTTCAGGTAAATGCAGCCAAGAGAAAGCCAGTTTGGACTATATATGGTTAAGGCAGCAGGCTAGAGACCAGGAGGCTGTGAGTTCTAGTCCCACCTCAGGCATGAAAGCTAGCTGGGTGATCATTGGGTCAGTCACTCTCTCTCAGCCCAACCCAGGTTGTTGCGGTGGGGGAAATAGGAGGAAGAAAGTGTGTTGGATATGTTTGCCTCCTTGAGTTATTTGTAAAAATAATAAAGGCAGGATATCAATCAATCAAAATAAATCAAAGTAAACAAAACAGAACTATTTAGTAAGCTCGCAGGAGAAATCAGATCCGTAAGCTACTAGCCATGACGGATGATACCCGTCTGCACATTTTCTTTCTCTGAGCTTCTTAACTTGCTAAGTAAAGCAAAGACCAGGAGAAATCTCTGTGTGAAGACAACAGAGTCCTTAAAATTCCAGCCATGGTCCACTATGGTTAGATTTCTGAGACAAGGTCCAGAGCCTTCAAACAATACCAAATGGCAATGGGAAGAGAAATATATGGTTAGATGTTTTTTGTTACTTTTAAAAACAAGTCATCATTAAAAGTACAGTAGGAAGACAACAAAGCCTATACATTGGCTAATTATTACTTTTAAAGTGTCGTTATTTCTTCTATAGTCCATAGAACAAATTACTGTTATTGATAAAGATATATTTAATGCCACGGGAGCAACTACAAAGTTCATATAATACCTTAGTCAAATAGCTGCAATCGCAGTAAGTTTAAAATATAGAACTGCAAATCTTCCTCCCTCCCTCTTCTTTTTTCTTTTCTTTTCTTTCATTTCTTTCTTCAAGGTGTATCATGGACATAAAAGGAACAGTTGAAAGCATGAAATAGGAATTGAGCAGGAAAGAAATGAAAACTGGACAATTCCACATTGCGTCCCAAGGTGCTTATCTCCTATGCTACCCCTCTCTGTTTCTTAAGTCACCTCCAGAAACTCCAATTCAGATTGCAGTGGGTTGGCAATAGAGGCAGACTGGTGTGAAACCCAGACTACAGGTGGCCCTTGTTTAACAATGGCAATTGGGAGTGGCAGCTGTTATCAATAAACAATGTGATCGTAAAGTGTGGCATAATGAGACCACATCAACTTTTATTTATTTTATTTTATTTATTTATTTATTTTGTCACACAGTATATATAAGCATAAGCGTGAAATAACTATACAATATATAAGCATATATATAAGCATGAGTATGTAATTATATTAATTGGATATAACGAAAGGAAACAATAAACAATAAACTTAGAACAGTAGTTGTGACAATCCCAGTCACCTTAGGGGAATCCTGCATGGTTGCAGCATCCTGCGGTCATATGCAACCTCTTGCTGGCTTCCCATTGACTGACTTGGAAAGCAGCAGTGAAGGTAGTAAATGGAGATTGTGTGACTGCAGGGATACTGCAACAGCCACAATTATGAGGAGTTGTTTTAAGTCCCCCACATTCAGCATTGTCCTAACTTTTGAAGAGTGACTAAACAAGGGATCCTTCAGTGTGTATCCCCTACCTATGTGACCACTGCAAAACCTGTTTGTTTCCCAGCTTCAAGTCCTTTCCATTAAATAGAGAATGGCCTACAGTACCTACCTTTCCCTTTTAGGAATTGTTCCTCCTCATTATTCCCTGTATTTTTCCTAGCCTTTTCCAGATATTTGCACAAATGGATGCCTCCCCTCCTCAATCTCCTGTCACACTAACACAGACCCTTTTTCCCATTCTTTTTTTTTCCCTTCCCTAATAGTACTACCATGGCTTCATGTTACAGTAATCAAAGCAATAGGGTACAGGTCAGAGGTAGATTTCAGCAGGTTCTGACCAGTTCTGGAGAACCGGTAGCAGAAATTTTGAGTAGTTCGGAGAACCTGTAGTTAAAATTCCTGGCCCCACCCCCATCTATTCTCTGCCTCCCAAGTCCCAGCTGATCAGGAGGAAATTGGGATTTTTGCAGTAACCTTCCCTGGAGTGGAGTAGGAATGGAGATTTTACAGTATCCTTCCCCTGCCATGCCCATCAAGTCATGCCCACCAAGCCATGCCACACTCACCAAGCCACATCCACAGAACTGGTAGTAAAATTTTTTGAAACCCATCACTAGTACAGGTTGTTCTTCCTTTCTATGTTCCTCTAAAAAGGTCCATGGAAACTTTGAACTAAAGAAGAAGCAATAGTTCCACTTCATAGGAAGAAAAGGACAATGTTTCTACAATGCAGCTTGAAGACACTTTAAAAATGTAAAGAAGAGGTGTCCAACCTTGGCAATTTTAAGATTTGTAGACTTCAACTCCCAGCATGGCTGGCTGGGCAATTATGGGAGTTGAATTCCATAGGTCTTAAAGTTGCCAAGGGTAGACACCCCTGGTGTTAAGCAAAGGAATGGAAGTGTTGGAAGTTAAATCTGGTCCATGCCTTATTCCAAGCTGGGAGATAGAGACACAGGCAAATGAAAAATAAGTTTGAGGCAGGCTGCAATTGGAAAGGAGGTTTTTGTTTATTGCCCCAGTATCAACAGGAAAAACAGCATGCGTTCCTGGGGGCAGTTGGCAAATTGGGGTTGTGAGATAGTGAGTTTTTATATGTTTCTGAGCTCGCTATTTATTTATTTATTTATTTATTTATTTATTTATTTATTTATTTATTTATTTATTTATTTATTTATTTATTTATTGTCACAACAGTATATATAAGCATAACCAGGAAATAACTATACGATATATAAGTATATATATAAGTATAAGTTTGTAATAACTATACCAAATTGGATACAGTCAAAGGGAACTTTAGGACAGGAATGGTAGGCACGTTGGTGCTCTTATGCACGCCCCTTACAGACCTCTTAGGAATGGAGTGAGGTCAATAGTAGATAGTTTTTGGTTAAAGCTTTGGGGATTTTGGGAAGAGACAGCAGAGTCTGGTAGTGCATTCCAGGCATTAACAACTCTGTTACTGAAGTCATATTTTCTGCAATCAAGATTGGAGCGGTTCACATTAAGCTTAAATCTATTGTGTGCTTGTGTATTGTTGTGATTGAAGCTGAAGTAGTCTTCAACAGGAAGGGCAAAGAAGCTCTTTGTTACTGGTGTGTTAGTAGTTGCATGAAAATGTGTTCCTGCTATATTCTTTAGATTGGATGTAGTATTTTAATTGGTGATTTTTCAAGAGGCAACAGGACTTTCTGATTTTTCTTTCAAGACATTTCACTTCTCATCCTAGAAACGTTTTCAAAGGAAAACCAGAAAGTCCAGTTGCCTATTGAAAAAGTATCTTTGGGACAACCATGACCTGGATGACTGAAAATCTCCATACATATTTCAATTATCATTGCGAGATTTTCTATTGTGACATGTGGCCTTAAGGGCAAAGGAAAAATATAAATCCTAATTGTTTCGTTTTCCTCATTTAATCTCTTTTGCATTGTCATCTTCGGTTCCTGTTCTACTCTGCGGTCTATTTGGAGATTGTTTTAGTTAAATCCAGTTTTACAATGTATACATTGTTTTATGAATGAAACTTAGTTTCCATAAGCTTTGTCTGCAGGCTGTTTTAGCAGAGGAAGGATTGGAGGGTTGGGTGGGTTCTGCCTTAGCAAAGGCTTTCTGCCTTTGCTAAGGAGATTTTTCTCCTCTTCTCTTTTAGGGGAAATATTCTATTCTGCTTCTTTTCTTATGTTGTGGAATATTTTATTCTGGGGAGGGGGGAGCTTCCTACAGAAGCTTTGTGATACTTTGGAAAGGAAATGAGAAAGCCGGGGAGCATGATTTCCCTTGTAGAGACCAGACACAGGAGGAAAGGGGGTTTGTCAGGCCCTGCAACCTGAACTGGAGCAGCCACTAGAACAGAAGGAAGTACAGGAGGCTGTTTCTGCTCTGAACGGCTTAAGATGGTTTAGGCCCAAACAAAACAACCACAAATAAATGGATTGACAGCAGTGGTGGGTTTCAATTTTTATTTACTACCGGTTCTGTGGGCGTGGCTTGGTGGGCATGATAGGGGAAAGATACTGTAAAATCCCCATTCCCTCCCCACTTCAGGGGAAGGATATTGCAAAATCCCCATTTCCTCCCGATCAGCTGGGACTTGGGAGGCAGAGAATAGATGGGGGTGGGGCCAGTCAGAATTTTTACTACCAGTTTTCCAAACTACTCAAAATGTCCACTACCGGTTCTCCAGAACTGGTCAGAACCTGCTGAAACCCATCTCTGATTGACAGTGGGTACAGCTCAACAATCTCCATTTTGGCATGCCAGATGAGTGAGTAGCGTGTACCAACAGCTAGTGGACATTATGTTTAATAATGATGGAGAAGTGAGCATTTCAGAGGTTGGTCTTTGTCAGACGGGTTTACCACAGATAAATTTAGATGCTGCCCTAATTCCTATCTATTAAAGCTAAGTAGGAATTAAGTTATTAAAGGCAAAAGGACAATACTTGTCTTGTAAGCTGAACTTTACTCCCATGGGGTGCTTCAACATAAAAAAGAGGAAAATACTTTCAAATTTATGATTGGCTTCTGAAATGCGAATAAGAAAATTGTGAGCTGAATGAAAGTTTAAACGATTTTATTCTTCTAAATCTAATCTGTTTATTATTTTTGTTGCCTGGTACTTCCTATTACAATAGAATAAAATAGAATAGAATTTTTTATTGGCCAAGTGTGATTGGCCACACAAGGAATTTGTCTTGGTGCATATGCTCTCAGTGTACATAAAAGAAAAGATACATTCATCAAGGTACAACATTTACAACACAAATGATGGTCAATATATCAATATAAATCATAAGGATTGCCAGCAACAAAGTTACAGTCATACAGTTATAAGTGGAAAGAGATTGGTGATGGGAACTATGAGAAGATTAATAGTAGTGCAGATTTAGTAAATAGTTCAACAGTGTTGAGGGACTTATTTGTTTAGCAGAGTGATGGCCTTCAGGAAAAAACTGTTCTTGTGTCTAGTTGTTCCGGTGTGCAGTGATCTATAGTGTCGTTTTGAGGGTAGGAGTTGAAACAGTTTATGTTCTGGATGTGAGGGATCTGTAAATATTTTCACGGCCCTCTTCTTGATTCGTGCAGTATACAGGTCCACAATGGAAGGCAGGTTGGTAGCAATTATTTTTTCTGCAGTTCTAATTATCCTCTGAAGTCTGTGTCTTTCTTGTTGGGTTGCAGAACCGAATCAGACTAGTGACCAGACTAGAATTTAGTTACTGTGCATTCCAAGAAATATAAATTATGGGTTATGAACTCTAAATAACAAATCAATCATTAGTGATAAATCCTCTGTATGTTGGGAAAAACCCTTTGGAACTGGATACATTTATTCTTGTCATAAGTTAACTTTAAATGTTTATATTTTTGTTAAGTGAAAACATATTGCACATTAAAAAGCAAAATGGATCCCTGAATATTAAAGAGTCACAATGTTTGTCTTTATTTTTTTTGTTTCCTATGCATAAGGTGAATTAAATCTAGATAGTACATTTTATGATAGTAAAAAAATACATCTCTAAAAGCATTTTTTATTATTCCATTAGCATCAGCAATCAAAACTCTTAATTAAAATTAGACATTCTCAATTACTTTCTAAATGAATCCTGGTGACTTCATTAATCTGATGTGATTAGGCAATGGCAACACTTAATATTTTGGAAAAGACAAGCTGGATGATGGAACGTGAAATAGAAAGTTGATCATCCCTGCTAGCATTAACTAAAAAAAAAACCAAACAACAAACGTTTAAAATTCATAGCCATCTTTGGACTTTACATGCAATTCAATCTCATGCATTTAGACTCAGAAGGAACTTTCATTTTCAGGTTAATTTATATTTAATAGGAATGTAAATTTCCTCTTTTCCACTCTTCCCCAGTAATACCTGACAGTGGAATAATTTTGAATTATTTATTTTATTTATTTGCTTTATATATTTGCTTTATTTATTTGCTTTATTAGCTTTATTTTATCATATTTTATATAGCAGCCCAGCTCACAAGAAAGTGGAAGTTTGAGATAGGGAAGCATTTCACCTTCAAAAAATTGCTGAAAGAAAAAAAAACCCTCTAGATTTGATTTGATTTAATTGAAATGAATTGCACTTAATCTGATTACTTCCGACATATTTTAAAAGTTTCCCCTTCTGTCACATAAATATTGCAGCTGAGTCAGAACTTTGCGAGGGGGTTCCAGAAATCGCACTTAAAGTTTGCGGGGGTGGGGGTGGAATTACACAAGGCCTCAGATTGTATACCTTAGTGTATAGGATTGCTGTCATATGCGTAGAGTGTAGAGGATGACCTTGATGGAGAGAGGAAAGATCTGTTACTAAGGCAAACAGACAGATACATATAGCTTAAGCCCATACAAAGAGAGAAGTGTACAGAAAATGCCTCAGACAGGAATTTTCAAGAAGACAAAAGAGGGAATAGGGAGAACACCTTCAGACTTGCACGATTCTGTTACTATATTATGCCTAGTAAAAGCAATTTTAGGCTTCCACAGCATCTCTTTTTGGTTGGGTCTACCTTGTAGGGAGGGGGTGGGGTTCGCAGGGGTTCGCAGGGGTTTGGGAGCACCTCTAGCTAAGATTCTGTGCAGTTCGGAGAACCTTCAAATCCCACTCCTGGCTGGCCCCGCCCACCCTGCCCCACTCTTTCTAGGAGTCCCCATATGGCCTGTTTTGGATGCAGGTAAGTGCAGGGTGCATGCCAAGGCTCGGGGAGGGTGAAAAATGGGACTATCAGAAGTTCGGAAAGGCCGGCCTCCAGAGGGCTTCCGGAGCCTGGGGTGGCCATTTTCACCCTCCCAGAGACTTACGGAAAACCTCCGGAGCCCAGGAGGGGCAAAAAGTGCTCCCCCCCATGGTGCAGCAGGCCATCTAGGCCATGCCCACCATGCCCACAATCATCCAGCAACCTGGCCGAGAACCCCTTGCTAAAATTTTTGAAGCCCACCCCTGCTTGTAGGGCTGACAATATGAGAACTCACAAAATGTCTATTTAAAAACAGTTTTCTTTATGTTCAATCAGGCTTATTACTAAGTAAATGAATTGATAGATATACGCACACAAGCTCCACTAGTATATGCCCTGATATGTCACAACTTGATCAGGCTAGGAGTAACCTTAGGTTACTGAACTTTGTTGGAAAGATGCCCCTAGAAATGTGTCTTCTTGTTGGCTTCGCATCTCTATTCTTGTGGGCTTAATCTATGTTTATCTATTTCAGAGATGGGGGACTATGGCCCTTTTATGACTTTTGGACTTCAATTCCCAGATTCCTGAGCCAGCCATTTTTTATTTTATTTTTTTATTTGAATTTATATCCTGCCCTTCTCCGAAGACTCAGGGCGGCTTACACTGTGTTAAGCAATAGTCTTCTGAGAGTCTTCTGATAGCCATGCTGAGAGTTGAAGTCCACAAGACATAAAGAAGTCATGGTTCTCCACCTGATCTATTTTATCTATCTTTCTAGTTAGTTAGTTAGCTAGCTATCAAGATCAATCTGTGTAATGTATAAATAAAAACATAAAAAGCCATAGAAACATTATATAAAATTTAGAAGACAAGCAATGTTAAAAATGAAAAGATGGAGGAAGGGCTTTCAGAGTTGTGTTTTCATGCCTTTCCAGAAGGGCAGAAAAGTGGATGCCTTGGTAATGGATGTTTCCTGTCTCGATCAAAGTCATCCTGTATATTCTCTACACATATGTCAGCATCCTATATATAAATATATATAACCTTAGGCCTTGGTGACACCCTCCTCCCCAGAAATCTTACGTGTGGTTTCAGGAACCCCACGCAAAATTTTGACTATCATCTATCTTTTTTATGTATTCACTGATCTGATGCAAGCAAAGTGTCTTATGTTGGACAAACCCTCCAATTGTCCAAAGGATCTCTTCTGTCAGCAAATCATCTATTTTTATCATCAATTCTCCTTATTTCCTACCAAATGGTTAGAGCAAAGTTGGATAATGAGCACTGTCAAATAAATGTCCAAGTAAACCTTGCATCTTGTATCTCATCTTTTATCTTGAAAAGAAGTGTGAAGTTGAAAGAGCACTATGTTTTATTACTGAACTTTGCCGACATCAAAAGATTGAAGTTTTCATAATATTGTTCCCCAAAGAATGCCATAATGTGCAGCAACCACTTGAAGCATTCACGGTTTGGCTGGTGGATTTAAAAATAAATTTCTTTTTACAATGTAAAAAGAGGGATGGAGGGAAAGAGGAATAAAAAATGCCTCCACATTCCTAAGGTTTATGGTGGAAAGCATCTTAATATTATTACCATGTTTCCCCAAAAATAAGACCCTGTCTTATATTTGTTTGAACCCTGAAATAAGTGCTTGGCCTTATTTTCGGGGAGATCTTATTATTTTGGGGTGTGTGGAGCAAGACAGGGATCCTCTTGCCATCTTACCTGATTTCCAGCTTTGTCTCCCTAACCCTAACCAGAGAAAATGGCGGGGACCAGCTGCACATGCATTTAAATATTTTGGGGGAGGGCTTATTTTTAGGGAGGGCTTATTTTCAAGGGGGGCTTGATTTACCACATGTACTCAAAAGCCCGATTGGGCTTATTATCAGAGGATGTCTTGTTTTTGGGGAAATGGTATTGTTTCTCATGTGTTAGTTATGTATATGTTGTATGTGACTTCCAATTTAAGATTGTAATACAAAATGCTCATTTTCAAAATTATATTGGATTAGCACAGTTGGATAGTAGGTGGATTGTATTGATGCCAGCTCACATTTTATAGACCTTGGCCAAGAGCATTCTGTTTGATCCTGAATTTATTATTTATTTAGTTTGTCAAGCATGTATGAGAAAACAAGTATAAGTATGAACATAACATATAAACATATAAGTATAAACAGGTATAAGTATATACATAATAAATGAGTATGAATAAATGGGAACAATAGGACAGGGACGATAGGCACACTAATGCGCTTATGCACGCTCCCTTACAGACCTCTTAGAAATGGAGTGAGGTCTACGATAGACTGTTTAAGGTTAAAGTTTTGGGGGTTTGAGGATGTAACACAGAGTCAGGTACTGAGTTCCAGGCATTGTCCACTCTGTTGCTGAAGTCGTATTTTCTGCAATCAAGTTTGAAGTTTGGAGTTTGAGTTTGTATCTATTGTGTGCCCATGTATTATTGCGGTTGAAGCTGAAGTAGTCATTGACAGGTAGGACTTTGTAGAAGACAATTTTGTGTACTAACCTTAGGTCAGACTGTAGGCGGCGTAGTTCTAGGTCAATGATGGCTAACCTTTTTGCCATCGCACGCCAGGAGTGGGGGGGGTCACGGCCATGCATGCCCACACCCATAATTCTGTGCGCCATGCCCCCACGCATGCGTGCGCACCTCCCCCACTTCCCCACCCCCCCGCTCCTGGCACACGATGGCACGGTTTTCTCTCTCCCTAGGCTCCAGAGCCTTTCCAGGAGCTTGGGGAGGGTGAAAAGGGCCTTCCCCACACACACCCAGAGGCCCTCCGGAGGCCGGAAATGGCCCATTTGCCAACTTCCGTTGGGAGCTCTTTTGCTACAATTGTTAAGCAATTCAGAGCAGTTGTTAAACGAATCATGCAGTTGTTAAGTGAATCTGATTTCCCTCATTGATTTTGTTTGTTGGAAGCTGACTGGGAAGGTCCCAAAAGGCGATCACATAGGCCCAGAACAGTACAACTATCATAAATAAATACTAGTTGTCAAGTGCCTGAATTTTGATCATGTGACCACAGAGATACTGGAATGGTTGTAAGTGTGGAAAACCAGTCATCACTTTTTTCAATGCAATTGTAACTTCAAAGTGTCACTAAATGAATGGTTGTAAGTCGGGGACTACCTGTATACACTCCTTCCAGCCATAATAGCAATGGTTGAAGAATCGGATGGCCTCCCTATAAGAATACGGATAGTTTCTGAGTAGGAAGAAAGCTGAATCAAACCAGCTATCTTTCTAAAGTTTACAAAGTACATGAGCTATTGTTCCTTCACGCAGGTGAAAATGTTCCAGCTAATACTTTCTAGATCAGGGGTGTCAAACTCACGTCGTCACAGTGGCATCACATGACATATCGGGACTTTTTTCCCCTTTGCTAAACCAGGCGTGGGCATGGCCAATGGGTGACACATCTGGCCAGGGGTAGTATTCACTTACCATCGCTACCAGTTCACAAATGTGAGCACTTGCGCCACCTCTGCAGGGCCATCCGCGCATGCACAGTGTCAAAAATGGGACATGATGACATCCGGGTGGGTGGGTGGAGCCTCCTGCAACCGCCGCTACCGGTTTACCCGAATTAGATAGAACTGGCTGAATACCAGCACTGCATCCGGCCTGTGGGCCAGGAGTTTGACAGCCCTGTTCTAGATGCTTTCTAAGGAGGGTCTTCACTATACCTGACCTAGTTATTTATAATTCTCATGCAGCTGTTCTCTTTTTAGCCTCTGACCTGCCAGCAGGATCCCAGTGAAGTGGCCAGATTCCTACAGGAAGCATTAATTCTGCCTTGGTAGAAATTCTGCCTCCTGGTTAAATGCCATGGCTTGGTGACTACAGAATTTTGAGTTGAAGTCCATACATTTTAAAGTTCCTAAGGTTATGAAACCCTGGAGTAGAGAATTCTTCAATTTGTGGGGAGAGGACTTGTTAAACTCTAGCAGCTGTGATAATTAGACAGTATAACTGATATCCTGATTAAATTCATTTTAATGAGGACCCAGATTGTTGGGAGCAATATGCTGACTCTGTAAACCGCTTAGAGCAGGGGTCTCCAACCTTGGTCCCTTTAAGACTTGTAGACTCTAACTTCCAGAATTCCTCAGCCAGCTTTGCAGTATATAAATCTAGGCACTATTGCTATTTCTAAAATAACTTTAACTCACAGGTTCAGAATCCGTGAGTGATTCTTTTGGAGCAGAGGTGTCAAACTCATGATGTCACGTTACCATCACAGGACGTTTCGTGACATTTTTCCCCTTTGCAGGGCTGGGGTGGCCATGACCTGCACGTGAGGCATCCAGCCCATCGGCCATCAGTTTGACTCCCCTGTTCTAGAATGAAAAATCTGAGCAGAGTTTGGCCTTTACATCTAAACATTATTATAGAACAGGTCTGTACTTAAAGGGAAGGTGTTCACTGTGCTATCCATTTTAAACAAGCTATGCTAAAGAAAGTAATGAAGAATTCTGCTTTGTGGCAAGAGGATGGACAGACTAGATATTCAACCAGCATCAGCTGGCTCAGAACCTCTGCCATTTTGCTAATAGTGTCTATTCTCCTTTTTTTTTGCCATATTGGGGGAAAGAGCTATTTGCTTACAGAGCAAAGAACATTAGAATGTAACATCATGTGTAAACACAGAAACCTATCAGCTAGGTTGCAGCCACCCAAATTTACCATTTCATACTGCTAGCCGACAAATTAGAGTAAAATCTGGTTCCTTAAGCTTGACGACATCCTACCTACTTAAACTGAGCCTCAAAGCCGCAGAAAAGGAAAACCAGAGTATTTTTCAATTCTTACTTACAGGGGGAAATGGACATGGATGATTGTCAAATGAAATGCATGATCGCTATTTGTTTGTTTGCCAGATTTATAGCACAGCTTTCCTGCAAGATTGTTTCCTTGTTTCCTTCTAGTGCAAGGTAGTTGACATGAGAACACAACAGCTAATGAAATACTGTAGATTAGTTGTGGAGCGACAGATTGGTCCAAATCACTATCAATATGAACAAGGGTTGATATGAAAACAGGGTCTCCCTAGGCCTATCTAATTCCTTAACCACTGCATCCGATCTGGCATTTCCTTTATCAAAATGCAATATTAAAATAAGCTCCTAGCCTTGTCAATGTCTTCTCAATGTGATTTTTTTTAATTAATTTTTTTAAAATAAATAAATAAATATTTAATTCATTATTTTTACAAATAACTCAAGGTGGTGAACATATCCAATACATCTTCCTCCTATTTTCCCCATTACTATTACTCCTTGAGATGCGTTGAACTGAGAGAGAATGACAGGCCTACCCAGCTGGCTTTCATGGCTAAGGCGGGACATGAACTTGTGGTCTCTTGTTTTCTAGCCTGGTGCCTTAACCACTAGACCAAACTGGCACCTTTTGATTCATCCAGAATTGTACCTGGAATAGGAAGTGTTGCCACCAAGGTTTAGAACTAAAGTGGAGCATAGTGGTAAATTTTAAGAAAATTAACATATCCAAACTATTTATAGCTAAATCTCCACTGAGGCTCGGGTGCCTCATAAGGAATTCACATCGAGACTAAAGCTGGAAGATCAATCAATTTTCAGTCTACATCTCTTTGGCAAATGCATTTTCTGAATTTCTTATTTTTTATTCTTTCCAGCCCGATGGAATATTAGAAAGAAATTGTGCAAAGGGACTCGGGGTATATTGTTCATCTATTAGGAAGCTGTGACACAAGAGGCGAACTGACTTTGTTTATTAAAATCAGTGTGGTTTCTGTTTTGACCAGGAGCAAAAAGGAATTTTGCATATTCAAAGAATATCTCATAATTTTGCACGACATGGGTAGGCTCAAATTCTGGCAAATATCAACTCCTCGCACTTGAGACTTTGACTCCCTGTCAAAAGGATAACACCCCTCCCAAAAAAATAGGGCAGTATAAGGTCAAATCTGGCCTAGCAAGAAAAGCCAAAAAGGAAAAGTGGAATTTGAACATGGGTTGAAACAGATTGGAGGCTGCAGAGGAATAAAATCCAAACCATTTCCCCCATACATCCCAATGGGGGAGGCAGTTGGGCCACAGCTTGCAATGCTTCCAGCTGATTCATTCTCCCTCCTGAACATCTGACCCAGATCAGACGATACACAACTCGCTCTGTGCTTCCCAAAGCACACATTTATAGAAACACACACAGATGCCATGCAAAATCAGGGTAGAAATACATAGAAAGATGCAATATAGCTTCACCAAGGCCCATTAGACCCTCCACACACAAAGAGGCAAAATGTATGCACCAGTTCCAATTAGACATACAGAGGTAGACCTACATTCAAAGATGCAACAGGTATGTACTTACCTTCATCAGTTCCTGGAGAGGAAATACACAAACAAAATGTTACATTTTCACACCCACATACCTCAAAAAAATGTCATCCAACATCTTACATGACCATTGCTGATGAAGGGTAAGAACTCTAGAAGCCATGCTCTGTGGGTTTCCCTATCGTATTTAAACCATACTAAAATACATTAAAAATAATTAAAAATAAAAAAATAAAACTCCTTCTCCAGTATGTTGGGTTTTTTCCCAAACATATTTTAAATCAGGGTTCTTCTTTTCATCACAATCTTCTTCTGAAGACTGCTGCATTCTGGCCTGGCTAGCCGAGAAATATTAGAACTGCTCCAGAGGTGGGTTTCAGCAGGTTCTGACCAGTTCTGGAAAACCGGTAGGGGAAATTTTGAATAGTTCGGAAAACCAGTAGTAAAAATTCTGACAGGCCCTACCCCCATCTATTCTCTGCCTCCCAAGTCCCAGCTGATGGGGAGGAAATGTGGATTTTGCAATAACCTTCCCCTGGAGTGGGGTGGGAATGGAGATTTTACAGTATCCTTCCCCTGCCATGCCCACCAAGCCATGTCACACCCACCAAGCCACACCCACAGAACCAATAGTAAAAAATTTTTGAAACCTACCACTGAACTGCTCACTAAAGGTAGTAGACTAATTTAAATTCTCCAACAATCCCTTTAAAAATCATCCCACAAATTCACCCAATGAGGCCTTCATCCATTCCTGATGCCTGAAGTGCTAAAATAGCATCATCTCAAACTCTATTGCCATGTGATGTGTAATTTTCAGGAGGTATAATATAATTGGGTGCCTTGAAAGGCTACATATCCAAACTCCATCATGTTTGGGTCATTTTGTGTAACAAAATAGCAACCATGGTTCACGTTGTTGTAACTATCAGGATTGGAAGCTGAATAACTCCTGACTTTTCAGTAGTGCCATACAATCCTGAGCCAATGGCAGAACTAGATGCCACACCATTTTATTTATTTATCATATTTATAAGGCTGCCCATCTCACAAGAGCATGACTCTGAGCAGTCTGCAATATTTAATTAAAAAGAAAAACCAATAAATATAAAAATATAAAAAGGCCATCATTAAAAACTACAAGTAGTCCCATTTATTTAGGGACCATTCAAAATACCAATGGCACTGAAAAAAGTGACATGACCATTTTTCACGTTTACGACCATTGTCGTAATGGTCACGAGATTGGTCACGAGAACAAAATTCAGACACTTGGCTACTGGCATGTACTTGTGACGGTTGCAGTGTCCCACAGTCATGTGATCACCTTTTGCAACCTTGTGACAAACAAAGACTATGGGGAAGCCAGATTCATTTTACAACTGTGTTACTAATAACTGCAGTGATTCACTTAATAACTGTGGCAAGAAAGATTGTAAAATGGGGCAAAATTCACTTAACTGTCTTGGTTAGCAATGGAATTTTGGGGGTTTAGTTGTGGCCATAAATCAAGGACCTACCTGTATCTAAAAAGTGCATAAATAGAGAAGATGGTGTTAGCCACATTAAGGATGCCATTGCAGGCCTGATGGAAAGATCTTGAGGGACTTGCAAAATGTTAAAAGGGGTGGAGCTAGCCTCACTTCTGGCAGAAGAAGATTCCATAAAGCAGGTGCCACAGCAGAGAAGGCCCAACTCCTGGGACCTGCCAAGGGTAATTTCCTAATAGATGGGACCCACAGCATGCCTCCTCTGACAGATCATGGGACTTAATTCCCATACTAATTAGTGACTCCTATCAGGACCATTTCAAAGTTGACTTCTAGTAAAATAAGAGGATAACTCAGAAATGCAAAAAAAAATGCTCCTCTGACTAGATTAATCTTTACATTTCTCATGCAGCACAACTGCAGAACGTGGACCACAAAAACCTGTGTCACCAAAATACCCTAGAGATATTCTACAATATATTTGCTATAAAGCATGCTATTGTTGTAAAATCAACTTTACAGAATGTTTAGACTCCTACTCTGGGCAGTCTCTGTAAACTTTAACACAAATAACAGAAGATGTATCTTCTGTTTTTGAAAGATAAATAACCCAAAGGTATCATTCCCTCAATTTTATCCTACCAGAATTCACGTTTTGTGAGAAGAAAATCTCAAACATCAACCTTTTATCATTCTCAGCTCTCTGTTGTGTTTTTACTACAGCAGGTGAAAGACAAGCCGCGTATTCCCCCATATCAAGTTATACTGAAGGCACCAAGAAATAAATTTCAAAGTATAAACCTTGTAAAGAAATAATCTGTCTCTGGGTGGTTTATTGAATTAAAAATCATGTTAAGCACCACATAAAGGTCAAGTTCTTGTCTAATGGAGATAACCATTTTGTGCTTTTGAAAACGTGGACTAAAGATATAATCCTTCACCTTTTTCTTTGGGAGTGAGAGGCATTGAAATCAATATCACACTTTTCCATGAGGACCCTGGATAAGAGAGAAGAGTCCAATCTGACTCAGGGATTGAGGTAATTTATTTTCACAAGTGCTCTGCTGTTTTCTACATGGATTAGTTTGCTTCAGAAGAATAGATGACTCGAATCCTTCTGGAATGATTAACTTTCTTGGGAGTAGTCAACAAGGCTGGTGTGGAATTTTTCTGCTTTAAAAAGGTATTAGCTTTGAAACATTGATTAGCACTGTGGCATCCCATTGATCTAAGCACAGCAGCAATTCACTGAAACGGCACAACCTACCCCATGCAACGAAACTGTAAAAACATAAATTAGGGGGCGGTCAATATGTTCCTTCTTAGGAGGGTAACCTCATTGCAAGTACAGCAGCTCTTTAAAAAGGGGGCAGCCACAAAAGTATTCTTGAACAGAATTTTAAAAATATCTGTGAGAATGATACGCCTCAGCAATTTTAGTGGTACATGCACTCACTACAGCGGTATAATCCCAGTGCAGATTCAAAGGACTCAAATAAGTGACAACAGAACACAGAAACCAAGATCTTGGATTTGAGATGTGCCTACTCAGCACAAATCTATGGTCACTTAATTTGTGTGCTTTGGCCATTGTGTGCTTTGTACTATTCTTGGCTACCTGCTCCACTTTCTGAGGTATGGTAGATAAATCTATTGAGCAGAATCGTTCCAGATATTATAGTTCACCTGTCAAATGTCACCCTCTCTTTCCACTACTACTTCTTTCCCCTTATTAAAACTCTGAATTTTAATAAGTTACGATAGCATTCCACCTCTTTCACACACAGCACATTGGGAACTTGTAAATATCCTGTTGTTTTAGGTATTAGTTTATGGTTATCTTGTGAGTCAAGGACTACCTGCATAACCATTGCAGCACCCCATGGTTGCATGATCAGATTTGGCAGTTGGGATGTATTTATGACAGCTGGACTGTCCCGAGTGTCCCAGAGTCAGGAGATCACCTTTTGCCATCTTCTGCCAAGCAAAGTAATGGAGAAGCCAGATTCACTTAACAACAGTGTCACTAACTTAACCACTACAGTGATTCATTTCACAAATCTGGCAAGAAAGGTCATAAAATGGATCAAAATTCACTTAACAATTGTCTCACTTAGCAACCAAAATTTTGGGCTCAATTGCCATTGTACGTTAAGGACTATACCTATATAGGAATAACAGGTTGTTACTTATATTACTTATTATTATATATCCCAATAGACATTTCAAAATACTTTTGCAGCATCATGGATTTTGGAGTCGGTCAACCATTGTGAAGAACCAGAGTCCCTTGACAGTGAGATGGATGGCATACATACATACATACATACATACATACATACATACATACATACATACATATAAGCGGCATTATTATCATCAGATTGCATCAGGCAAGAAGCTGAGAAGTTTTCCTTGACCCAAGGATTTTTAGATTCCCAGCTCAGTTACTTTTTTAGCCTTCTAAAATATGAGACTATAGATATCCAACAGCTTTGAATCTCCTAGGAAGAATGACTTGGAAAGGTCATGTCCGGTATTACCATCTATCCGATTCATAATCAACAATATTTAATTCATGGACTAGTTCACAGGGAATCCCCAAAGATCATGCTCTTGATATGCATGCCCTTCCATACTTCTTACCCATTCAGCTAGAATGAGTGAATTGTAATAGTGGTATCAAATATGGGGGTGTGGGCAGTGGTGGGATTCAGCCAGTTCGCACCACTTCGGGAGAACGGGTTGTTAACTTTCTGGGCAGTTTGGCAAACTGGTTGTTGGAAGAAATCATTAGGGCAGAGAACCAGTTGTTAAATTACTTGAATCCCACCACTGGGTGTGGGGTATGGAATAACAGTAGTTCAAAATACTAAATTTATACAGTTTGCCCATAATTCCTTAGTTTACAAAGAAATAAGGGTGAAAATAGGTGAATGATAATTTGCTTCCAGAAGTTTTTCATGACTTGCCTCCAGAAGTTATAAATGCTCCAACATCAGAAGTTTTTAAGAAGAGATTGGACAACCATTTGTCTGAATTGGTATAAGATTTCCTGCCTGAGCAGGGGGTTGGACTAGAAGACCTTCAAGGTCCCTTCCAACTCTGTTATTCTGTTCTGATCTGTTATAAGGAATGGATGTTTTGGTGATACATAAGAACAAAGAATAGTTCTGCTTAGCAGATTGAGGTCCATCTTAAACTAGCACCTTGTTTCTCTGTGTCCAGTCAGGTGCAGGAAATGGAAATAAATCCTTTCTTCCACTCTTGTCTTCCTGCAACTGGTATTTGAAGACATGCTTTCCCAACTCAGAAGTGATACTGGCTCGATTTTGAAAACTAATAAACCTGTCTTTTACAGATTCAGCCAATCTCATTTAAAGCCATCCAGCTCAGTAATCCTCACCAAGTTGTGTGCTAATGAATTCTCTGTCTTTGAAGATCAGCACCTTTTTTGGACTGTTCTAAATCTCCTTCCAATCAATGAATGACACCTGGTTCTAATACTTGGAGAGAGAGGGATAATTCAGCCTGTCCAGTCTACTTTCTCCATGTCATCCTTGCTTTTCACTGCCATATATAATTTTAGAGCATCTCATTTGGACACGGAAAGTCCACAATTCCGTTCCAACCATCTCTTGCCTAAAATTCTGGAGAGACATTGCTAATTTATGATAACTGAGGGCCACAGGACACGTATTTTTTACCTTGTTAACTAACATAGTTACTTCATAGAATAGAATAGAATAGAATAGAATAGAATAGAATAGAATAGAATAGAATAGAATAGAATAGAATAGAATTTTTTATTGGGAAAGTGTGATTGGACACACAAGGAATTTGTCTTGGTGCATATGCTCTCAGTGTACATAAAAGAAAAGATACGTTCATCAAGAATCATAAGGTACAACACTTAATGATAGTCATAGGGTACAAATAAGTAATCAGGAAACAATATCTATATAAATCGTAAGGATACAAGCAACAAACTTACAGTCATACAGTCATAAGTGAAAGGAGATGGGTGATGGGAACGATGAGAAGATAGTAGTGTATTTTAACTTGATTTATTTTCTCTCTTTTAAAATGATGTTCAGGCTCATTACAGACTGGCATATAGGAAATCTTTTATCCTATCATTGTATGGATTAATTGACAGCTTCTAACATTCCTAAACTGAAAAGGTAAGCTACAGAAGGATAGCTGGAGACTAGTTGCTGATAAGAAAAGTCTTTTAATGAGAACTGGTGCCTGGTTTGTCTCTTCATGAACTTCAAACAAGCTGTATAGTTGATTTACTGTGCAAAGGAGGGTGACTTTTATCCTGTCCTCTTGCATCTTCTTTTTTGTGTTAACTATAAAAAGGAATGTAAGATGGGTCTCAGGGCACTCCCTTTCCATAGGGAGATCCCACTATATCAGAGTACCCTAATAAACTGCTTTTAAATGATCTTCCAACTCGGTTGCATATTGGGAAGGTAAACCGAGACAGAACCTAGGGCCAGACTTGGCTATCATAACCATATGGATTTATGTAATTTGTAGGTGGGGCTTAATCTCATATCTATTGATTTACTCTACTATGATTTAGTAGAGATTACTTACCAGTATAATTGTTGTTTTAACATGTTTGAAGGACAGTTTTTAATGAAATGTAATTCCTTGTGTAGCCCAGCTTAACATGGCTTCCAGTTTTTTCTCCTCCATGCCTGGAGAAGCAAATCAGTTGGAATTGCTCTGGGTAATTACTGTCTGGTGATGTCACTAAAGAGCTGTGATGGCGAACCTTTTCTGGCAAAGTGCCAAAACCGAAACTTGCAGGCAAGTGCGTGCATGTGTGTGCCCCGGAGCACCGGAAACCCAAAGACCAGCTGGCCGGCGCCCATATGCCTGGTTTTTGGCCATTTTGGGACATTTTTGAAGCCATTTTCAGGCCATTTTTCAAAACATTTTCAAGCCGTTTTTGGGTTGTTTTCAGGCTGTTTTTTGGTCCGTTTTCAGGCCATTTTTAGGCCATTTTCAGGCTGATATTTGGACCATTTTTAGGCTGTTTTTCGGGCTGTTTTCAGGCCCATTTTCTGGGCCATTTTCAGGCTGTTTTTCAGACCGTTTTCCAGCGCTCTGGCACCTGTGAAGACCAGCTGCATGCAGGAAATCAGACAAGCAGCTGGTGAAGTGCACATACGCACAGAGAGGGATCTGCATGCCACCTCTGGCACGCACACCATAGGTTTGCCATCATGACTATAGATGCCCTCCTATTCCCATGAACTAAAGTTGGACTGTAGCCACCTCATAGATATTGAATCCATTCTTATGTAGAAATAAATTAAATCCTATTTTTCATGCTAAAAGATACTGATTATATTTACTTTCATTCCTGAGAGGCTTCCATGCATCATTGGTATTCATAGGCTATGGATCTTTCCCACTTGTATCTCTGTACAGCGTATAGTGTGAAATGTATTTGAAAATGGTACGCTGAGAAGTGATAAATGCCTTGAAAACTTCTTGGAAGATGCTCAGTGAACTGCATTAAATTTTTAAACACTTACAGGCCTTAAAAAAAATCTTGTTTTCATGAATGAGGCAAACAATACAGTGATTATCTTTTTTTATGTTTGAATTGAACAAGCAATGGTTTGAAGATGGTTTAGATTGCTGAGATACAAATATACTTCCATTTGCATGTACACACAGAAGGAACAATGATACAAAACTGAAGGAAAGAAATTCACTACAGTTTATTACAGTAGGAAAAAAGCAATGTCAGACCTCCCCAAGACTTTTTTTTTCTTCTGCTTTCTATCATATCCCAGATTTGGATACAAGCTTTTTAGCCGTGCATTAGGAAACATACAAAAGACTTGCAAAGATCTATGGAGATTCTCAGTTAAGTTTGGGACTTTCTTTCTTTCTTTCTTTCTTTCTTTCTTTCTTTCTTTCTTTCATTTAATTTAATCATTTGTCAAGCATATATAAGATAAGTATAAAAGTATAAACATGAATTATGAATACATGAAATGGATACGAATAAAAAGGGACATTAGGACGGTAGACTTGCAAAGATCTTTCTTGCTGTATAATTAAAAGAACAAAGAGAAACTCAAAACAGAAACATCCAAATAACAAGAAAATGAAGAATAACTAGGAATAACTGAGCTTTCTCTGTTACCTTCCTTTGCATTTCTTTTTCCCTGGACAATATTTTCAAATACTGCGCCATAGAAATTCCTACACTTTCTTGATCTCTCCCATTATACTTTCAGGACAATGCTAGACGTGGACATGGCAGTATAAAGAAAAGTAGACTTGCTAGCATCACCAAAGTGGATATCACAGAAACAGTTTCAAACCCTCTTTCTTCTGGAATTATATGTCATCAAGAGAAGTGAAACTCAAAGTACAGCCTTTCCTCCAACAGCACTTTTCACTTCTCAGTGGGTTTCTAAACAGCACTTCTAGCTACCTATTCTCAGAGACAGGCATTTCCTATTAGCCTTACATTTACTATTAGTTCACTGCATTCTATC
Source organism: Ahaetulla prasina (assembly GCF_028640845.1). NCBI lineage: Eukaryota > Metazoa > Chordata > Lepidosauria > Squamata > Colubridae > Ahaetulla > Ahaetulla prasina. The sequence goes on from NC_080541.1 coordinate 160,797,220, forward strand.
TGGGGTCTTGGGGCTGGGCAAAATATCCAAGATGCTTTAGATCAGTGGTTCTCAACCTTTATGGTGCTGCGACCCCTTTAATACAATTCCCCACGATGTGGCGACCCCAACCATAAAATTATTTTCGTTTTGAATTTATCGCGCCTGAAGCCGTATTGGCTAGCGATCTGAACTGTTTGCAATTGCCTTGAGGATGGAGGCATTAAAGCGGAGACTCCTCCCCTATTAAGTTTATTGCGCCTGAAGCCAGATTAGGCTAGCAATTGGGAGTGATTGCAGCTGGCTTGAGAGGGAGACATCAGAGCAAAGATTTCTCTCTTTTTTAATTCATCGCGCCTGAAGCCGAATTCGGCTAGTGATTTGAAGACCCTGCAGCTGGCTTGTGGAGTCAACCATTGGAGCGTGATTCTTCGACTCGTAAGTATACTTCCCATATTTCCGATGGTCTTAGGCGACCCCTGGCAAATCGTCATTCAACCCCCAACGGGTTCGCGACCCACAGGTCGAGAACCGCTGCTTTAGATGATGTCTTAGCTAGTTTACTGATCATAACTGAATAAATATACCGCTATGACAGAAACAACTGTTCAAATGCTTTATCTGGGATTTTAGTCCTGAAAAGGAGATTTTAAAGGTTCTCTATGTCAAATGTGGTATTATCCCATATAAGCTATGGAAATTTTCTTATGGAAGTAATACAATGATTTTTAGGAATTCCACAGCAGAAAACAGAAAGGGAAGCTATAGTTTTAATTTTAATTTTTAATTTTTTTGAGAGAGAGATCATCTTTACAGACTGGCCATTTTGTGAAATAGAAGGCCTTCATTAGGAGGGATTCTTTACTAGCCTTTTCTAATTGGATCCTCTCCGGATACTTTACGACTATAATTCTCAGAATTACCAGTCAGTCTGGATACTGGGTTTGCTGGCTAGAAATCTTGGAAATAAAAATAAAGAATATTTGTTGCTCAGGGTTGAAATGAAGGATCCCTGATGCTCTATGACATGGTTGTCAAACTCGCCGCTATACGTTGCTGTCATGTTATGTTTCGTGATGTTTTTCCCATTCATGGAGCTGGGGTGGGTGTGCACGTGACGAATCCAGTCCGTGGGCCGCCAGTTTGATATCCCTAGTCTATGAGATTGGTTGTTTTTGTGCAGATGTTTCATTATCCAAACTAGGTAGCACTGATGTTGTTACTTAGTTTGGATAATAAAACATCTGCAAGAAAACAATTAACCTCAGGCAGCACCAAAGACCCATCTATCTTGGAAATTAAATATATAGAGGTTGTTAGGACACTGAAAAGATTTTTCTTATCTGTAAGTGCTTGAGAAATACATCTGATAATGGCATCATACTGCAAGGCATTGGAGATTCTGCAGTAGGCTTTATTTGAAAACTGCAATAACCTATGTGCATTCTGTGTACAATGGCCAATTGTTCTTAAAATGTGCTCAGAATGTTGCATGGAGACTTGTTTCTGTAACTTTGCAACTCTGACAAATAGACAGTAGTCTCCCAAGCATAATCAAGCAAATGTTTTTACATCTCCCTTTATGATCTCAATTATTGCTTTGCTCTCAGATATTCAAAATGGATTTTTGAGATTAGCTGAAGAATGCCCACCCCATTTGAAAATGGCCCCATTCTTATTGTATTTTACACATGTATAGTTGTTGTTATTGTTTAAAAACGGACACCCTGTGTTTTATCCCTGTGTAGAATATAACCATTATAGAGGATAATTATTGGGAAGAATGTAATTTTGAGGTATAGTTTTTAGAATAGAATAGAATTTTATTGGCCAAGTGTGATTGGACACACAAGGAATTTGTCTTGGTGCATATGCTCTCAGTGTACATAAAAGAAAAGATACGTTCATCAAAGTACAACATTTACAACACAATTGATGGTCAATATATCAATATAAATCATAAGGATTGCCAGCAACAAGTTATAATCATACAGTCATAAGTGGAAAGAGATTGGTGATGGGAACTATGAGACGATTTTTCCATCTTTGGAGAATTTATGAGGCTTTGATCTGGAATTTGTTTCAGATATTTCAACCATTGAGTTTTTTCTTCACCATCCATTTTCTTCGAGGCTGGCTTATATGTTTGAGGTCATTATCTTGCTGCATAACTCATTTGTACTTAGGTTTGAGCTGATGGACAGATGGCCTAAACTCTGAGACTGTCAGGTTCTTGGCCACAAAGCAAAAATAATTGCTTTTCAAAGCACAATAGACTCGGAGTTTCTTTAGCAAGATTTATTACAAAGAGAGGTATGGGGTTACACAAAATCTGCAACCAAGCTATTTTCCACTCACTGTAAGACCATTATCATTTTTATATTCTTTCTATAAAATGGTGACCTGCCAGGTCTTCATTGATAAAGAAGAAAAACTTTAAAAAAAACATTCCTAGAATCTTTATCTGCCAGGAAATAGGAATAGGCTAAAACTAGCTGTAGCTCTCATTCTTCCCCTCCCAGGGAAATAAAAAGACCATAGATAGATTAGATTTTGGATCAGTTTGGTATTCAGCAACAGCACTAGCAGATTTCCACTGCTGGGATGAACCATTCTCCAGTCATGACAATGCTAATGAGAGTGTTTGTCTCCCAATTAGTCAACATGGTTCCTATACAATATATCAAGCTAAGATGACACAAGATTCTTAGGTTTGCCAGGAAAAACCATAGAACCTGTTACATTTTTTAAAAAGAAATACAATTTTATTGTGATCTCAAGTAGACAATCAAAGCTGCAACAGTAAAAAAGGAAAAGGTATGTCCAATCAAGTTCCAAAGACGCTTTTTCCAAATGGCAACTGGAATTTTTTTCAGAACTTCCTTGGTTCTGAAGAAGAATTTAGCTTCTTGGATGAGAAGCAAAATGTTTTCAAAGAAAAAAACAACAACAAGAAAGTACAGTTGCCTTTTGGACAAAGCATAGACACTCTATTGTCAAGGATCTTCAAAACCAACTGGCTTCAAATAATTCATCAGCCCATGTTGTTAAATATACAGAATATAATAGGTGGTTAGACAGCTTCCATTATATGCAGCGGTGGGGCTCCTGGGGTTTGGCAGGGTTTGGGGGATCCTCTAACCAAGGATCGCCGAGGTTCAGCAAACCCCCAAATGCCACCCCTGGCTGGCCATGCCCACACCTCCCCACACTGCCCACACCACCCCTCCCCTCCCAGGAGTTTCCACGCAGCCGTTCATCATTCCAGGTAAGTGCAGGGGCCACCTGGAGGGTCTGGGAGGGCAAAAATGGGCCTACCAGAGATTCCAGAAGTCTAGAAACAACTGTTTCTGGCCCCAGAGGGCTTCTGGACCCTGGGGGAGCTGTTTTCATCTTCCCGGAGGCTCGAGGAAAGCCTCCGGAGGGTGAAAAATGGAACTCCTGGAAGTTCTGGAAGTCCGGAAGCAGTTTTTGCCCTCCCAGAGGCTCAAGGAAAGCCTCTGGAACCTGGGAAGGGTGAAAAACACCCCTCCCCTGCCATGGTGCAGGTGACCAACTAGGCCACACCCACCCAGCAACTGGGCAATGAACCTGTTGCCCACCCCTGATTATATGCATTAGATAAAATTTGGTATGATTTCCACCACATTCCATCCAAAACTGGAGCTCAAGAAATATTGGCGTTAAGAAACTTAAAGACCAAAGAGAAGGCAGACTACTTAAATGTCTTAGTCGTCAAACTCAGTGGTCAAAATTGTGTCCAACAGTGGTCACTATTCTATTTCTTCAAGAATAAAAAATACACTAATCCTTTAAACTGTCTACCATGTTTACATGATCAAATCCAATTATTCTATAATTATGGTTATTGCTATGGCACACTGAAATCAATTGCCATACCGATAGCCTCCCAACGACCTGTACGCTCCCACAGAGTGGGCCTTCTCAGGGTGCCGTCGACCAAACAGTGTCGGTTGGCGGTCCCCAGGGGGAGACCCTTCTCTGTGACAGCAGAGTTGGAATGAATTGCCTCCGGGGTTACGCCAACTCCCCGACCTCCGGACCTTCAAATGGGAACTGAAGACTTTATTATTTCATCGAGCGGGGACTAGCCTTAGTGTATTTTAACTGTAAATTTTAAGGGGTTTTATGTCTATGACCCTTTTAGTCAATTGGCCTACTAAATATTTGTTTTTAAATTCTTTTTAAATTTGCTATTTATTCTTTGTATTTTAATATGGCTGTAAACTGCCCTGAGTCCTTTGGGAGAAGGGCGGTATAGAAATTAAATTATAAATAAATAAATAAATAAATAAATAAATAAATAAAAAAATAAAAAAATTGGTTTGCATAGCAACCAACTGTTATTGTTTCTTCTTGCTTCACTAAACCCATATAAATAATTATTTCTGCAATAAATTCTTCATCCCCTTATCTTGCAAATCCTATTAGCCATGTTCTTTTTTAAAAAAAAACTATATAGCTTTCCTACATTACAGTAAGAATTTCCGTTGATGGGTGTGGCATTGTGATTAAAAGCTCACACTTTAGAATGATGGGTGACCTGGTTTCTTTCACACATACACATAAGGAGAGGGGATTGGCTTTTGACACCACACATGCTGTCTTTCATGTTTTGACTCTTTCCCTTATGAGCGCAACTGTATGTGATCTTCCTTCCGTATACACAGCCTGAAGCTACAGCATTATATGTAGCCCAGAAACCTTTGGTGTTGTTTCCCAGAGCCTCTCCCAATTTTGCCATAAAATGGTAGTGTTATTAAAAGAGAACATTATTATGAGCAGGAGTGTCAAACTCCCATCATCATGTCGTTGTCACGTGACGTAGCATGACTTTTTCCCCTCCATTAAAACAGGGGTGGGGATGGCTAGCGCATGATGCATCTGGGACACGGGCTGTGAGTGTTGTAACCTAGGCTCAAGTAGTTATTACCAGACACAATCAGTCCTAAACAAGCATCTTTTATTAGAATAGCTGAGAATTACTTCATTCTCAGCTTAGCCCAAATTAATTCCAAAACAAATCCTTCAGAAAAAGTTCTTCGGCCTTATCATAACCTTTTTCTTCTTTGGCACCCTGCCCGACAAAGTTCTGAAACAAGAGACACCGACCAGAAACAAATGTAGCAAAACATTGCTTTCCTTCAATGAGCCCAAGAGTCGCTGATGCTCTTTTAAGCCTTATGGGAGGGACCAATCATCTCCTGGCCTTACTCCTGAGTCGTCCCTTTTGCTTTAGCTACTCTTACCTTCTGGCAGCTCTTTGCATGCGTGCACTAGGAACAGGCTCCTCCTGTTCCCCTGCTTCTCTGCTGTCCACCTCTGGAGGCTCTGGAGTCCATGCATTGTTCCCAGAAGGCCCTGGCCCCATCTCTGCCTCCAACGTAGAGCCCTCATCTGGGCCTTTCCCTGACTCCAGGACTGGCCCATCATCCTCCCCAGCTTCCTCACTGTCCGACTCCGCTGCCAGTTCTGCAGGCTGCTGGTGGACCACAACAGTGAATTTGAAACCCCTGATTAAGAACATATATAATAACCACATTAATACAGGTAATTAAAAATAATTCTTTTATGTGCATTAATTCAAATTAACTTGTGTCACTCTTTTGGAGAGCAACATTCATTCAAAGACTATGTGTGGGCCTTATCCCCAGTTCAATCCAATTCTATTAACTTCACAGGTCAAGGAAGAAAAGGGTCAAGTTGATTCACCTTCCTTTTTTACTTGTAAGCTGGTCCTATGGATTTTTCAAAATTTCAAAAGAGGGAGATAGAGGACTTCTTTATTTCCTACTAGCTTCATCATCATATTACAACCAACACATGTTCTACACCAGTGATGGTGAATCTTTTCGGCACCGAATGCCCAAACCAGAATGGACGTGCATGCATGTGTGTGTGTGCGTGTGTGTGCATTGGAGCACCAGAAACCAAAAGACCAGCTGGTTGGCGAGTGCATGCCTGATTTTTTGGCATTTTTGCACATTTTTCGGCCATTTTCAGGCTGTTTTTTGGGCAGTTTTCAGGCCATTTTTGGTCATTTTCAGGCTGCTTTTTGGCCATTTGCGGGCCAAAAAATGGCCTGAAAACAGCCCAGAAAATGGCCTGTTTTTTTGGCCATTTTTCAGACTGTTTTCAGGCTGTTTTCTGGTGCTCCAGTGCCTGTGAAGACCCGCTGGCCAGAGTGCATGTGCTTGCTGGAAACCAGAAGAGCATCTGGTGATGGCGCACATGCCCACGGAGAGGGCTCTGTGTGACACCTCTGGCACACGTGCCATAGGTTCGACATCACAGTTCTACACCCTCTAAGTTCAAAGCTCTTCCCCATGCCAGAGATGTCACCATATATATGGCCTATATTTTCCTGTATGAACCATCTGTTTGAACAGATAGGGACAATGAACCAATCAAACAGCTCAGAGCTGTGGCTTTTCAAAGTCCTTGCTTTGTAGTAGAATGTTGGAAGACATTAAGAAGACAAGGCCTTCTGTTCTATGTAATTTCCAGTCTTATTCTCCTTCTTATCCAGGAGTTATAATTATTTCTGAGGCAGCTATTATCCTTTGCTTGTAAATCTTACTAAGACCTCATTAGCTAGTTCTGTTTGCTCTTTGCATGTGCCATTGAATCATATTTCTTTCATCTGGACGGTTATTGCTGTTATTGTTTTGTATTTTTATTTATTAACAGCAGTTATCTTCAGCAACTGTGTTCGGTCTTTTCATTTCTAACTCTTTGATTTTTCTAGGTTTGCAAAGAGGTTGCTGAAGTATATGATTTCTGATTACTTATGACTTAGCAACAGTAGAGATTAATTGGGCCATGATTGTTGAAGATGCATTGTTTCCTCCATATGGAACTCATTTGTACACCTGCACCTCTCCCCACCTGGTACAACCAGACGGTGGGTGGGGCTTAAAGGTAAAGGTAAAGGTTCCCCTCACACATATGTGCTAGGCGTTCCTGACTCTAGGGGGCAGTGATCATCTCTGTTTCAAAGCCAAAGAGCCAGCACTGTCCGAAGACGTCTCTATGGTCATGTGGCTGGCATGACTCAATGCCAAAGGCGCACAGAACGCTGTTACCTTCCCACCAGAGGTGGTCCCTATTTTTCTACTTGCATTTTTAAGATGTTTTCAAACTGCTAGGTTGACAGAAGCTGGGACAAGTAACGGGAGCTCACCCTGTTACGCGGTCCTAGGGATTCGAACCGCTGAACCGCTCAGAGTCTTAGCCAACTGAGCACCGCATCCCTTGGGTGGGGATTTAATTAGGGCTTATTTTGGGGGTAGGGTTTCTTATTAGGTGCAGGTGCATTACATTAGTTTTTTTAATCTACATTGTAAAGGGTGTGAATGATGCAAGAATATATTGACCACATGCGTGCAAAACAACCTCGTCCTTTCCCAGAATATTTCAGTGTTACCCAGAGTATTCCTTTTTAAAAACAAAACCATCTCAGAATGCTGCCATCAACATATTCCAATGGCAAAATAGTCTGGAATATCCAGAAAATGACCATTCTTGTTTGTAAATCCATAGTATTCACAAGCAAAACTTAATATACATGATAGGAAAAAAGCTGCAAACAGTAATATAAACAACTGAAGCTGCTATGAGAACAATAACAATAAAATGTCATCATGGCAATAGTAAAAAATATTTCTATCATTATGAAGATGAATCCATTTTTTTATCACAGCATTTAATCTTAGTGATATCCAATAAAATGGATGTATATTATTTATCTGAACAGCTTAGTGAGCAATGCATTTTCAGATGCATTATTTTACTGACAACATCTTTTGAAATAAATTTATTGTACAGACACCTTTGGAATACTATTCTGATCACCTGATCTCAATATAGCATTCTAACTAGAAAATGTGAAGAATAGCAAACAGAATGAACAAAACATGATATCCTCTCCCTTAAGAGAGGATTGATAGAAGGCAAGCACTGTAGTCTTCTGAATAGAATAACTGATTTTGGATTTGTTTCAATGAATAAATGTAACCGTACTATTATCAATATTGCCTTTAAATAAGAGGATTTATTCAAATTGACCATACATCAGATCCGCAGCCTGGTTTAAGGACAATTAGAATGATTAATTGATTTTACCAGTATGGATATATACGGAATAAAACTTTGTCCAACTTTGGCAACTTTAGACTAGAATAGAATAACAGAGTTGGAAGGGAACTTGGAGGTCTAACCCCCTGCTTAGGCAGGAAACCCTATACCAATTCAGACAAATGGTTACCCAACATCTTCTTAAAAACTTCCATTGTTGGAGCATTCACAACTTCTGGAGGCAAGTTGTTCCACTGATTAATTGTTCTACCTGTCAGGAAATTTCTCCTTAGTTCTAAGTTGCTTCTCTCCTTGATTAGTTTCCACCCATTGCTTCTTGTTCTACCCTCAGGTGCTTTGGAGAATAGCTTGACTCCCTCTTCATTGTGGCAACCCCTGAGATATTGGAAACTGCTATCACGTCTCCCCTAGTCCTTCTTTTCATTAAACCAGGCATGCCAAGTTCCTGCAACCATTCTTCATATGTTTTACTGTGGATGTCGCTTATATAAATGTTCTTTCTAGCCATCTTCATAATTAATTGCTAATCACATGAAAATAAATATTTTATAAAGCATGCCTATCACTCCAAGATAAGGAGACTTCCATACTGAAGTTACAGACTTGTCTGAAAGAATTAATTTGTTTAAGCAAATATTCAAAATATTAGCAAATCCTAATCCTAAGGGAAAGTACTAGATGGATCAGCATGCACAATCCTTTTCAATCTCTTATTATGCAATAAGGAAAGCAGAACAAAACCACAATTGTGACATGTTTTATTTACTATATAGTCTTTCACATTCCAGGATCTGCCAAGAACTGAGAGAAATAAGAGGCTTCAAGAGATAACCAGCTTGGAGAGATTTTGCTTAAGGACATGGGATGTTTGGAAGATCCCAAAGCATTTCAGATTGAGCTCACATGATTCTGAGAATTTCAAATCAACTTTCCTTTCAGTGACAGCAAGTCAAAAATTCTGTAGTATTCTTTTGAGTAAATTATCGGTCATAGCTGGCAATGTTTGGAAAAGGTTCCTAAATCTAATGAGATATTTGAAAGATCAAAATTTTAGCAAGACCTATGGATTATTTTGGTTTGTTGAGCTAAAAACTCATTTTATCCTTTTGAAGAGATGAGAAAACAATTCTTTCTAAATCAAATGGTTGTAAGTAATTTGAACCTGCAGACTATTATTAGAAAACCTAATGTAACATTAGATGTTATTTCATGAGTGTATATTAATCTGCAGCAATAATCTTACAGATTTCAAATTCGGGGGGGAATCAAAGAAAACTAGATATAGAAAGATATAGTATAACTGCAAATAAAGTTTTAGCTAAAAGATTCATCTTGTGATTATTTAGGAAGAAAAAGTGATCCAGATAGTTTATCCAGCATACAGAGTCATTTGTTCTATTGCGAAGGGAAACAAAATAATTTTGCAAGGCTCTGCTAAACAAACACAAAACAGAATTTTTAGTTAGGTTTGTAACATGCATTTCAACAATACAAACATTTTCCGTAATTCTACATTCCTATAATTATTGATGTTATTGTATGGGTGTAATGGACTGTAAAAGTAACCTTGAAGAACAAGAGGATGAGCTAAAAACCAAGACAATGGGGTGACAGAAGAAATTTTAGTCTGAGGCAGAACTGTAGTTTGAGAAAACATCTCAGGCTTGACCTCTCATGTTCTCTTGAAGATAGAGGGAGGTGAGGGAGGCTCATTCAAACATGCAAGTCTGTTACTGTAACCTTATCATAAAAATAGCACTAGCATTCATAGTTTTGGCTTCTTAGTTTGATCTACCTTGAAGGGCTGACAATGGGAAACAATGTGAGTTTAAGCAGCTTTAGAAATGTATTTTCTTTATTGATTTGTTTTATTAAATTGCTTGACCACCATAGTTGCATGACTCTTGGTGGTGCACAAAACTAATTATAAACCTCAACATAAAATATCTATCGTACAATGATTACAACATAATACAAAAATTAAATCCAAGAGCCTAATTGAAGTAATACATACATTCCTATGGCCCTCTCTCAACTAATTAAAAAACCTCTCCAGAAGAGCTTATTTTAATTTGTTTCTATAAGGCAACAATGCCAGGCTATTCTACTGTTTCATAATATGATGATCATTACATTGTCTCTTTACCTCAGTTGCTGCAATTTCACACCAGTGGAGATCTACAAACTGGATGCACACAGCAGATGGATAGATTCTAGATCAGGGTTTCACAAACTGTGTGGTGTAAGACTCTTGAGGATGTACAAAGAATGTCCAGGGGAGGTGTGAAGAACCTTTCTTGTTATGTTGTTACAATAAATCCACATTTTCCAAATTAATTTGATTACAATTTAATTGTATGGTTTTCTTTGTTCATTTGTATTCATTCTGGAGTTTGGATTTTTAGGGGAGCTGTCCACATTACGATTACAGCAAAGGAAAGTATAACTGAGAACCAATTTGGTCTAGTGATTAAGGCATCATTTATAACATGACAATTGTCAACTTGCTAGGAACCAATCTTGTACAAACCTTCTAATATGAAGAACATCAATAATCAGATTACACAATCATGTCAAGTGCCAAGCTTAAGAGCAATTTTTCTTTGATCTGCCAATTGTCTTTAAATCATGTGAAACTTTTTGGTTGCTGTCACAGTCATCCATTTAATTTTTGATCACACAAATCAGTTTTTCAAAGTCTACCACCTTTACATTTTTGACTGGGCAATGTCCAGTGCCCACATCAACACAATCATTTCCATGAACAACCTGTTTTCAGTGGTCAATTTCATTGGGCAGACTGCAGGCTTCATTTCATGGACAATACTAAATCAACCTTTTGTCACAGCAATCTTCCACCAATTCAAATGCCGTAACAGATGTTAAAGAATATGTCAGAGTTTCTAGAATGTCAGTACTGCCATCTCCTGGTGACCTATTACATTGGAGGCATTACCTTTCTTTTAGTCCTTTAATTAATCAGAAAATATTATTTTGCTTTTTTTTTTTTTTTGATCCTGCAGTAAATATTTAAAAGGGAATGGACATTAGACTCGATATTACTTGATCTTGTCCAGGTATTATCTTCTTTAGATTTCAAGTTAGAATATATGTTAACACAATATGGGGCAGAAATACTATAACTCAGAAACATGTTCCTAAACTATGGAATATGTCATCTCATGGAAAGTTTTGGCTCTATGTCTGGAGAATGGCAAAGAGGGTTATTTTAGATATTTGGAAAGAAACCTGCTTTCCTAATTTTAATGAATGGATCTAGGATGTGAGTTTGTTATCTATTTTTTAGAAGCCTTAATATTCCAAAACTGAGAAGATAACACCATTACGTTACACTACGGTCTAGATTTAATTATCAGTCTAAGGACTGAATTTGTGTGATATAATTTGTATAATTATTTATTATTATTTTATGGATCTTTTTCCTGTTAAATACTTTTTGCTACATTTATTTGAATTACTATAATATATTTAGATATTTTATTCACTGTGTAATCATTATTTTTTTCTTCTGTTGATGTAGACTCTTCCTTTTTTTATAGTTCACTTATTTAAAAAGTAATGTTGCATCTCATGTTCAAATGAACAAAGAAAAATATAAAATGGCAAGCTAAAAGGAAAATGTGTTCTGATGGAGTTGCAATAATTGTATATCAATGATAAAAGTATTTAATGGCATCAACTGGAATAACAAAGTAACAACAGTAAAGCAGTTGGTTTCATATTTTTGTTAAGGATAACAATGGAGCCTGCATATTAGAAATCCAAGACAATTGCAGTTGTTATGTAGATAATGGAAGAATATACATATTTATCAATAGCATTTCATCAAGCAGGAGTAATATTGATGAAAAGCCATGGAACATATTGGTAAATTAAAGTTTAAGAACAGTAGCCTCAAAATGTTTGGGTGCATATTATTTATGACTAATTGTTATGGTTCAGTCATTTCAGTTCAATTTTGTTGTAGAAAAAAAGTAGGGTATAATGATTTAAGTATTATTTTGCTTTAAGAACGTGGAATTTTGAGTTTGGACAAATTCATTTGGAAATGGGCTGTTGACAGCATCTGATCCTTATAAGATGTATTGTTATAAATAGTAATTTTATTAATTATTAGTAAAATATAATAATATCCTTTGAATCTTCTGCTGGTTTTCATGATCTCTTTATAAAATGATGGACTATAAGGCAACAAATCAACACAAATTAAAGAATAGCATCAATGTATGGAAGGATATGTAACAAATGAAATGTCCAAATGTCCTTACCCTATTTCTTTTGAAAGACCTCACCTTTTTTTTTAATTATTTGAATTTATATCCCGCCCTCCTCCGAAGACTCAGGGCGGCTTACATTGTGTTAAGCAATAGTCTCATCCATTTGTATATTATATACAAAGTCAACTTTTATTGCCCCCAACAATCTGGGTCCTCATTTTACCTATCTTATAAAGGATGGCAGGCTGAGTCAACCTTGGGCCTGGTGGGACTTGAACTTAGAGTAATTGCAAGCAGCTGTGTTAATAACAGACTGCATTAGTCTGTAGAGCCACCAGAGGCCCTTATCAAAATGGAAGAAAGCAGAAGACAGCATGAAGCAAAAGAAGAAGGAACAGCTGAAATTCTTATCAATAAAATAATGAGACCCAAATAGGGTAAGTCTCAGAAAAGTCGACCAAGCTCTCCACACATTGCAGGCAACAACAACTGAAACCTGAGTGTTGACAAGTCCTTCAAGGTGTGGTGTGGAGTTTTTTCAACCCTTTCCTACATACATCTTCAAAACAAAATGATTTATTTATTTATTTTTAAAAATTAAACATTTAAAAATTTAAAGATTTATAGGAAGCTCATCTTACCTCCAGATTACTTTAAGTGGCTTATAATCATAAAAGATAAAAACTATGTAAACTGAGAGATGAGATCTCTGCAATGGTAGTTTAATACTCTGACGATGTCAGCAGATGGCTGACGAAAGCTTAGTAGAATAAAATTTTAATTATTTTAGTTCCGGAGCTCGCAGAAAGTCTGTTTTTTGTTTTACAAATATACGTGGAACTCGTATTTTTAGAATTGTTTGTAATATTCATAGATAGATAGATAGATAGATAGATAGATAGATAGATAGATAGATAGATAGATAGATAGATAGATAGATAGATAGATAGATAGATAGATAGATAGATAGATAGATACAACAACAAAGACAGAGACAGATATGGGGTTCTTGGTGCTTTCTGAGCTTGTTGGTTTTCTTGCAGACATTTCATTACCAAACTAGGTAACATCATCAGTTCAGCTCTGAGCTACAAATATTCTCTTCTATCAATGGAGATAGATTTATAAACTTTACTACAGGAGTTCAAGAGGGCCTCAATTGCACTCCTTCCTTCTGTTTTTCTATATAACAACCCTGTGGGGTAGACCTTGTTAACCATCTACTGAGTCATTTGCATCCAGGGCTATTTCACATGCCTGCTACAATGTGCCTTCTTGTAAAGCAAAGTAAACTTTTCAAACCACAGCTCCATGTATGGAGAGCTGTCTGGAGAGCTAAGATGTGGTTCAAGGATATTCAGTGACCATTCATCATTACAAGTGGAGTAGAACCCGGATCCAACACCTTAGTCCAGAGATGTCAAACTTACATCATTACGATGGCATCACGTGACGTATTGGGTTTTCCCCTTTGCTGCTGGCCAGGTGTGGGCATGGCCAGCGCATGACGCATCTGGCCTGCAGGCTGGGAGTTTGACAGCCCTGCCTTACTCACTATATCATTCTGATTCTCTCATGCTGCAAAATTCAAAAGCGATGACTTATCCTGCTATTGCTCTAGTAGTGTTTTTTTTCTTTTATGTCTCATTTCATGCTAATTTATGAAATAAAATCAATATGAATACATTGGCTGTCCATAATGAAGATCTTTCTCCCGTAGAGCAATCTTGCATCGCACAAAAATATATCGCTTCTTTTACTGTGACTGGCCATGTAAGGGTCACACGCAATGCCTTTGAAGCACACTCAAATCTGAAAGCTGAGGTCATCTGAAAGCTGAGCTAACAGTGAAGTTATATGGTTTGGTTGTTTCCCTGATATTTGTTTGGCGCTAAGCTGTTTGGTTTTAATCTTTCACATAATTCCAGTTATCACTTCATTGTATCGAGTAAACCTGATATATAAAAGCTGGCACAGTTTATCAGAACCCTGAAATAATTCAAAGAAAAGCAGCTGCAGTCCAATGAAGGCTTGGGAGCATTGCTTTGAAGACTTCCAGACCTTTCCCTGATGCCAGCAGAAGCATCCATCAGGGGACAGTTTTAAAAGTCAAAATGGCAATCCACTTTTCCTTATTTTATCCACTTTTACACCATTACGTTTAATTGAAATGTATTGAATGGTAGTTGGAGGTACTATAAAGCAGGGGTGAAATGGATGAGACCAGATTGCGCGATCCGATAGTGATCGCGGCCGGTAGTTCAGCGATGGCAGAGCGAAGCTCCACCCACCCACCCTGGTGTCATTACTTCCTGGTTTTAACCAGGAAGTAATGTGTTTTTTAAGATTTTGCGTGCACTTCCGAGCTGGTAAGGAGGGTAAGTAGATTTCACCCCTGCTATAAAGGGTTTGTGTTGATACAGCTAAAGAATACCACATATTATTCTTTGGCTTTAATATGCATCTTAGAGGGGCTAGTTAACTTCCAGCATTATGTTCTTACCTTCAACAGTCATGATCAAACTTGAATTACAAATACGTTGAAGGATTGCACGGCAATTTTATATGGCTCATAGTCTATGCATTTCTGATTAACAGCTATTGTTTGGTTACCCTTGAGTGTATATAATTTAGGCTAAAATACGGCATCTAGATGAGTTGTGGTTGTGGGAGCCTTAGGGAATGGTTGCTTTCAAGGCTGATGTGGTTAATTATGGAGATGGATCCTAATTTTAACCTCAATACAGTACTCACCCTCAATGCTAGTCACCAGATCTTAGGTGATCATGGGCTTCATATCACTATAAATGAATGCCAGGTTGGTATGCAGTAAGACCCCAATTCCACAGAGGAGGGAGGATCATTCAGAAAGACTGGTCCATCTGTATTCTCCCCTAGTTCTAAGTCATCAGATCCTCCAGATGATCTGGTCTCCAACTGCTGCTGTTATGCTAGTTTGGTTTGTATTAAGATCACTCTCATTGTTGACTTCACCTTGGATGAGGCAAGAGACTAGATATAGTCTCCAGAGAGACTAAGTCAGGGATGTCAAACTGACAGCTCAAGGGCTAGATGCACCCACCCGAGCTCTGTGAAGGGGGAAAACGTCATGATATGTCACATGACAGCAATGTGATGCCTTGAGTTTGACACCCGTGGACTAGGTGGTCCAGAGAGGGGCTGATCTTGGAATCTGCCTGCCTGTGATTGATCTGGATCTGAAGTGAGAGGTGGAGTTAAAAGACTGACTTGCCTGGAATTGCTGGGAGGGAAGAAGCACTGGAAAACAGACCCCACCTAAACCTTAGATTGCTTATCTAGTCATTCTGTAGCGAATGTAGTTATAGTCTGGTGAGATTCTTGTAAATAGGTGAACGGCAATAAACATACTTCTCTGTTCAGCTCTCAGTATTGCTGTGGTTCCTTGAGCCTGTTGTTGCCTGGAAGAATACAAATGTTCAAGAATAAAAACCAACCCATCAGCAAAAAACAATAGTGAAATCTCCCAAGACAATCATAACCCCATCAGAGCCACTCACTTTGGACAAATCCATCTCATTTGCCAGTTGTGCAAACTCCTGGATCAAAAGGCCCTCTTCATGTTTTGGTTACCAGTATTTCAACACACTTGGCATGCAGCTGCCCTTGAAGACCATTCAGAAATAGCAACTAGTCCAGTAAGTTCAGCAAGGCAATACTCAGAATGCATCAGTATGCACCTGTAACAACTCTGTTCTGTGATCTGTAACTAGCGACTGGTAAGTTTTTAGATGCAATTCATGTTGCTGGGTATACCTACAAAGCCATACATGACATAGGACATATCTGGGGTAGGCTGCTGGGGGTTTGCAGAGGTTCGGGAGACCCTCTAGCTAAGATTCCGTTCGGAGAACCCCCAAATCCCATTCCTGGCTGGCTCCGCCCACCCCACCCCTCCCAGGAATCCCCACATGGCCTGTTTCAGATGCAGGTAAGTGCAGGGCGCACGTGGAGGCTGGGGGGGGGGGGGAACGGACCATTTCCAGCCTCCAAAGGGCCTCTGGAGCCTGGGAGGCTCGAGAAAAGCCTCCAGAGTCTGGGGAGGGCAAAAATGTGTCTCCCCCAGCACCACTGTGGTGCAGGAGGCCAGTTAGGCCATGCTCACCGTGGCCATGCCCACTCAGAAACCAGGCAGAGAACTCCTTGCTAAAATTTTTGAAGCCCACCTCTGGACGTATCTCTTCCTCCTGTAATTTCTGCCTGCGAGCCAGGGTCGGTTTGTTTTGAGATACATCCATGAAGCACTCCCGAAAACTGATGGGATCAAAGAGGTAGGCATTCTCTCTCACACTGCCTGTCCCCTGGAATTAAATTGATATAAGGTGCCCCCATCCTAAAAAGGCTCTTTCCCCAAGCTTTGGGCTACATTAAGGAAGTGAGTGGCTCTGTTGGGGATACAATTGTCTTGGGAGATGTCACCATTGTTTTTTGCTAATGGGCTGGTTTTTATTCTTGTATAAATACACACACACACACACACACACACACACACATACACAGAGAGAGAGAGCCATAAATAAATGCCTCTTCATTGCTAAGTACTTTGATCTAAATTCAAATAACTATAGATAAATGGCAAACTGTTAATATGGAAGGAATTTCTGCTAACATTTGATTTATTCATCTAAATCACGAACTCGCATCCATCTGAATAAAAAAGGACTGTTTCTTTCTGCCTTGACTAAAAAAGAAGCAACCTATAAGAGGAAAGAGATAAAGTAGTGGCATTATCTATTCCTCATTCTTAGTACAGATACAACGAATTAATCATGAAAGACAGTTTTTAGGAAGGATTTTTTTTTAAGTGAAACTGGGCTCTTTTTTTTAATTATCCACTTTTCATTCACCTCATAGACAAACAATAAATTTCAAAGTTGAAATTAGGGATGTAAAAATGGAAGATTAAATTCCAACGTATAACAAACATTTTTTTTTTAAAAGAGCAAGCCCAAGTTGGAGCAGCATCTTTAAAAATAATAGGATGTTATATTTTGTTTTGTTTTGCGTAAGATAAATTCTTGCCCCAATAGTAGATTATGGGAAATGAATGAGAAAAAGAAGTTTTAAAAAGCCAAAAGCACAATATTAGTTTCTAACATAACGCAAAGCATGAAACGGAACTTCACTTCCTCATTGCTGTGAGACAAGTTATAACTAACTTCGAAATACCATCAAGCCATTACCATCATAGCAAGCACTATCATCCTAGCACAAAGCACGAGGATAAAATGGAAATAATTTGATGTCATTTTTCATTTTCAAATGAAACAGTATATGCTAATGGAGTGGACTTTTTTGAGCAGCATATGCTAATTCATGCCATTCAACTCTCTGCCTGCTGCATTATTTGCTTCCATTAAAATTCCCTTTTTTTTCCCTGCTTCCTTTTTCTCTCTCTCTTGAAGACTTAGGATGGCTATTCAAAAGTATATCTCCGTTTCCCCACTGTTTACTTGAGACAGGCATTTAAATCCAGCGAGGCTGGCAGACTCAGAAGACAAAACCACCTAGATTTTTCAAAAAAAAACCCAACACCTTTATTCCTCGTCATAATAGCAGAATCTTGAAAACTTATCAAAAATAATTACCCTGAACTGTTTACATCTAGCTTAATTAAGATGTGGTTGCTCTGAATCTCTCCTTCATGCTTCTTTCCTCTCTAGGCCCGGGATCTCTTTTACAATGACCTGTCAGGCTGCCTCCCCCAGCTTCTCAAGGTCTGGTTGGAAAAAATGTCCATCTGGGTTCATTTCCAAGTTGGGGGAAAGACGCTGGATTCATGGAAGTTGCTTGGAAAGAAGGTTTATTGATGAAAAGGATCTGAGATCCTGGGCAAAAAAGGGCAGAGATGCTGAGAGTGCCTGGGTTTTATGCCCTCTGTTGGGCTTTGAATTTGAGCTTGTGTTCTGAATGGTTGTCAGACTCCCATGGGGCCATGCAGGGGTAACTTTGTGGGTTGTCTTTTGAATCCCAGGCTTGGTTGACTCTTGCTGGGTGATAATGTAATGAAAGGGCTTTGGGCAATTCCTACTATGGCTCTGCCTGAAGGAGGTAGATCAATGTAGAATAGACTAGCCCAGGCCTTAATGGCCCATTGACAAAGGTGGGGGGGCTGAATTTCTGCCTCCCTTTTAGGGGAAATATTCTGCCCTTTTAATATTTCCTAAAATATCTCGTTTTCCTAGGAGAAGGACGGGTGCTAACTTCCTACAGTCTCTTAGGCTTTCCCTCGCATTAGCTCATCATTTCTTCTTGAACCCTGGCTTTGTCCCTGTCTATTTATTCCAAGGGTCAGTTTCGGCCAAAGGATTTGCTGCAATCCGTATAGCTGGAATGTCTCAATCTGCATTTTTGAAATGCCAGCAACCAAGGCTTCGCATGTTTCCAATCCATTGTAGCATAATTTAACCAAAAGCTCTTTTAACTTTCCTTGAAGGCTTACCTTTAGAACATAACAGTCTCCGTAGCCTAGTTTACACTGGCCAGTTGAAAGAATGGGCTATAGATGAAGGGCCATATTATGCACAGTTATAATGAGGAAGGCTCAGAGAAAAGAAATAGCCTGGCAGCTTATTTATTTATTTATTCGTTTAATTTATGTAGCTGCCTGTCTCACATTCGTTAAGGATTTGCTCAGTGATATCGTCTGAGGACCCAGCCAAATAGCTTTGGCTCCACTTGAGAGTTTGAAGGAGCTCTCAGCAAAATATTTTTTGATGGGCTTTCCCTTGCCTAGGTAACTACTAAACCCCTCCCCGCTGCTTAATCTACTTAGTGCAAAGCTTATTTTCTGATGAACAGAACATGAATTTTCCATGACATGATCGGAAGGAGTAACAATATATTTTGTAAAGAAATTCAGTGCCGACCTTGGGAAAGGTATGAAAGAGCCATTAAGAAGGCATTTGGAGAAGAGATTACACAGTCCAGTGGTTAAAAAGGGTGTGAGAAAGAGTGTCAAAACAACCCAGCCTTGATTTTGTTTAGAATAACACGGGTTAGAAATAAACTTGGACAAGTTTTTAAGCTTCTGTTGTTGTACTCTACAACAATAAAGGATTGCTCCTGGAATCACCATGCTGTCTGTTTTTTGACCAGGCCTATCTTAAACAGCTGACCATCTTTTACATTGCAAAAGCTTGAAATCTGCTACAGCAAAGTACAGCTATTAAACCTCAATCCTCTGGACTATAGAAGTAAAATTGAACACAGTGGCATGTAGACCCTAAAATCTGACCAAAAATGGGATGTGTCAAGGCTAAGCTGATTTGAAATCAGTATTGGATAGCATTCCTGAAGAACCCATAGCTTCCCCACTCCTCAGGGTTGCACATATTCAACTTGAATATAATAACTGCTTGATGTACAGTAATCAATTGACGGTGAAGGTTCAAGTGGCTTGGAAAGCAAAATAGTCCTGTTTTTTATATGAAACAACATTTTCTATTGCTCTTCTACATATGTAAACATACATCTGTGAAGTCTTTACCTATGTTATTCACATCAATAACAATACCATCTGTGAAATGAAGGAATATCATTCCTAAGGAATTTTTAAGAAAATGAATTATGGAGCAGACTAGGTCTAAGTAAGTCAATAAAGTGAAAAAGTGTAAGAGGAATAATTTTGACACATATTGGTGGGACTTTGATCTTGTCAACCTCCTTAGATTATAGTTTAATGAGAAAGCTGGAAAGTTTTAGTTGCAGCTAGACTGAGTCTGTGTGAACAGAAGTCAATCACTGCAGTCAATCACTGCTCCAGATTGATGAATTTATTGGAAGGAAAGAAGGAAGGAAGGAAGGAAGGAAGGAAGGAAGGAAGGAAGGAAGGAAGGAAGGAAGGAAGGAAGGAAGGAAGGAAGGAAGGAAGGAAGGAAGGAAGGCAGGCTAGATATCAGCTAAATAACTGATTTCTCAGAATGAAGCTCAGAAAATGATAGGAAATTGACCAATCTGTATGTAGCATTGGGTTTTCAAAGGTTCAAAGATACTGCTTCAGTTTTATGCATAATATGAGAGTGGGAAGGATCTCTGAGTCATGACACTGAGAAACCTATTAAAATCATAGCATGTGCAAAGTAACATCCAGAGAACAAAAGAAACACTGAAGGTCCCCTATTTCTTTGTTGATGACAACACAAAAGCCTAAAATGCCGCCACTTCAGCTGGCTTTTTCTGCTATTAAGTAATGTGTTCTTGGTTAGTCTCTATGCATCAGGCATAATTCGTATATAGTTCTACAGTCCATATAATTAAAATCCCACACATCACAGTTTGTCACCTCCAGTTTCCTTCCTGCAATTATAAATCACAACATCCTGGATATGAGGACAGGAAAAAAAATATTCTATATTTTTATGCCTGCAGTTATGCATAAGCATAGGTGAGGTTTTGACTTTGGTTTTGTATGGCTGTCAGAAATAGAGCTCAGTATAGAAGTCCTAGAGAGAAATGGTCTGACTGCATAAGAAGAACATTATACACATTATACACACAGGGTTCTTTTACCCCTAAAGGAATTGTATCACAATTTGGGTAACTAGAATATGTGTTCTGTGATAGTGGTACTATTAGCATGAAGGGTTGCAAGCCACTGAAGCCACCCATACGTGATCCATAGCTTGATTTTTATCTTTAGATTTTAATTGAATTCGATGGTTTTTTGAAATTTTTGTAATTTTATAGGGGTGTAAGTTATTTTAATACTTGGGCTAATTTAATCAGTTTTTTAAGGGTTGTTTTAACTATTGTGTATATTTGTATTTTACCTGCCTGTTCACCGCCCTGAGTCCTTCGGGAGAAGGGCGGTATACAAATTAAAATATTATTATTATTATTATTATTATTATTATTATTATTATTATTATTATTATTATTATTATTATTATTATTATTATCCACTTCTGCTGTTTAACCTGCAAGGAGAAAACTAATCATGCTTACAGAATACTAATTGCTCAGAATAGGAACCCAGCATTATTGAACTAAATCTTCACATCGCACAGAAAAAACATATTTATCAGGCTATCCTTGAAGACCATTTGGGAATTACAATTGGTCCCCAATGCAGTGGCATGCACAGTGGTGGGTTTTTCTAGTTTCACTCTCATTTGGCTCCTGTTGCATGAGTTGTACTAGCTTCCAGTTTCTGTGCAGGCACAATTCAAGGTGCTGGTTATCAGCTTTAAAAACCTACATGCCACGAGACCAGATTATTTGTAGGACCACCTCTCCCAGAGAGTTTCTGCCCATCCTACCAGATTGGATAGGTTAAGTATGCTCCAGGTCCCTTTCCAGAAATGTTATTATCTAGTGCAGGGGTCTCCAACCTTGGCAACTTTAAGACTTGTGGACTTCAACTCCCAGAATTCCTCAGCCAGCAAAGGTGACTGAGGAATTCTGGGAGTTGAAGCCCATAAGTCTTAAAGTTGCCAAGGTTGGAGACCCCTGATCTAGTGTGATCTCAGAAGTATGTCTTTTCTGCTCTTCCCAGGGGTGGGCTGCTGGGGGTTCGCAGGGGTTTGGGAGAACCTCTAGCTAAGATTCTGTGCAGTTTGGAGAACCCCTAAATCCTACTCCTGGCTGGCCCCACCCACCCCAACCCTTTCCTCCCACCCACATAGCCCATTTTGGATGCAGGTAAGTGCAGGGCGCGTGTGGAGGCTTGGGGAGGGTGAAAAACGGGCTTACAGGAAGTTCTGGAAGGCCAGAAATGGTGTCTTTTCCGGCCTCTAGAGGGCCTCTGGAGCCTGGGGAGGCTGTTTTCACCCTCCTGGAGGCTTGAGAAAAACCTCTGGAGCCCAGGGAGGGCAAAAATGCCCCCCCTGCAGTGGTGCAAGAAGCTGACTAGGCCACGTCCACCATGGCCACGCCCACCCAGCAACTGGGCAGAGAACCCCTTGCTAAAATTTTTGAAGCCCACCCTTGGCTTTTCCCCTATCTTGTGGAATACCATCCCCCTAGTGATCTAGGAGGCAAGACTTAGGTCAACCCTCCAAGATCAGACTAAGAAACCAAAAGTTATGAATCCCAGTACTACTTTTATTCTACTGTTACTATAACAGAGTCTGAATGTGCCTCCCTATTCTTTCCTTTTTTCTTCAAGAGAACTAGGAAAGGTCATGTCTGAGACCCTTTCTCAAATTACATTTCTGCCTTAAACCCACATTTCTATCATCTTGGTTATGGCTCTTCCTTCTGTTCTTCAAGGTTACTTTTACATCCCATGACACTAGAGAGTAAATAGAGAATTAAAATTTAAAAAATAACTTTAACTTACAAAATGAATTTCCAAGGCAATGTAACACACTGCCATGAAAATCATGCCATTTCCTAGGTACCACAAAATGACATATTCTAATAAAAGGATCTGGAGAATGCCTCATTTAGCTTGTGTTATATACGGTACTATCCATCACAGCCTCTTCTCCAACCCACATTATACTGGATGTAAGAATATTAAGAACCAAAGAGAGTTCTCAGAGAAAGATATTTGCTTCACCTGCTGCATATATGATAATTTCAGATTTCCTGAATACTTTGAGAGAACGATAGTACCAATTTGAACATTTAACTTATTCACCCATGGTATACCCATTTGTTTTACTGAAAGATTAGAAATGAACCATATTGCAAGCAATGGACTGAAACTACAAGTGTCCAAGTAGCAAAATTGTAGGTATCTGACATGACACCTACAATAATTTCAGAAGCTACTGTTATTCTCCTATAGTGCTGCCAGTGGAGTAGAACATGAATTAAGTTTGTTCCATACTGTTAACAACGTTTTCCCAGCACAGCAAAATAAGATAAGAAATCATAGAAGGTTAACAGGAAAAGAGTAATCCCAAAGCTACTTTTTCCAAAAGGCAACTGGACTTTCTCATTTTTTTTCTTTGAAAACCTTTCACTTCTCATCCAAAAAGCTTCTTTAGTTTAACTTCTTAGATGAGAAGAGAAACATTTTCAAAGAAAAAAACCAAGGAAGTCTTAGTTGTCTTTTGGAAAAAGCATCTTTAGGACAACCATGTCCTGGATGATTGAGAATCTCCATAGTCACGAAGAGAGTAAAGGTGCTCAGTTGCAAATATAGTTTTGGGGGGGGCTGTACAATCTTCTACACAAAAGCATCCTGGACAATGGTCTTCTGAGAAGGCTTCCCATGGTTGTCACCCTACTTTCAGCTTCTTCTTTGCTTCTACGTCATGGTGCCAAAGTCTGCTACTACCACTATTGCTTCTACTGCTATCCCACTTCTACCTTCTCTTCTGATAATTCTATTAACCAGCTAATTCACATTTTGGAAGTCAGTTGTCATTTTAAACATTAAAATATTGGTCAAATATAAGGTGCAGAGAACTTAGCCAATCAGCACTGGCTCTGGAGAGTATCCTGCCAAGTGAGAGGATGTCACTATTCCATTAACTCGTGAGAATCCAGGAGGACCCAATGAAGATATCATCCAGTTGATTCAGTTGCCCTGTCAGGCTGCCTCTGATTATATTTAGGAAAGAATACACCTTGACTTCATTTGCAAATAAAGAAAAGTACTTTTACTAGATACATCATGACTGCAGCAGTATAAAGTTGGATCTGAGACAAAATATGGCTAACATTCCATATCCCCCCATTTGTCCCTCCTCTCCTCAGGAGGTCAGGCTGGTCTGGTCCAATGCCAGCTCCTTCTCAGCCCCCGTGGTAATCTTCTTCCGCAGGTCTCTAGCTGTTAATCATCTCAGGAATGCAGTCTCTGTTGAAAAAGCCCCCGCTCTAACATTCAACCGTTAATCACCCCTCCCCTTCTGTTATGTCAGATGACACTCTTAAAGGGCCCTCTTCCCTTACCCTGTATAGGGCAGTGATACATCTTACATCCTTAAACTATTTTACATTACAGAAAGAACCCATTACATTCTAACTACTGAATATAAATTGTAGAAAAAATATGTGAGGATTGGAGTGGAGGCTGACATGCCCACAACTCCATTGGAGGGAAAGAAAACAATACTTCTAAAATGGAGAATTACTGTAGCAGCCTTGAATACTTGGCCAGCATTGCAGCTCATCATTATTGTGAACCCCTGAAGATTGTTTTGAGATTTTCCTGGAAAGTCTTAGGTTTCAAAAATAACAGCCCCATTCACTTCTAGAGATTTTAATGATGTATAGGATGGGAATCTTAAATGATCTATGCTTTAGCTTCAGCTTCAACTTCTTCCAAGGCAAGACCTCTTGGAATCCATGCATACTGGTGCAGTGGTTAGAATGCAGTATTGCAGGCTAACTCTGGCCATAGCAAGGAGTTTGATCCTAACTGGCTCAAGGTTGACTCAGCCTTCCATCCTTCTGAAGTCGGTAAAATGGTAAAACCCCAGATTGTTGGGGGCAATATGCTAACATTTGTAAACTGCTCAGTGAGTGTTGTAAAGCACCATCGAGCAGTATATAAGTCTTGGTGCTATTGTTGTTGCTATAATCGTTCTTTGAGGCAAAGGTGTATATTCTTATGCAACCCAAATGACATTTTGTCAGACATAGGTCCCACTGAATACAACAGTTGACGACAAGTGAGTTGATAGTTATATGTATTATAATAGAATGCATCTATTATAAGTATTTAAAATTTGGTTTCTTCCTATCTAATGTCCAGATGATACTGGACAACTCTGTACTAGAGTCACTTAATATACCTGTAAACTTAATTCTTCATGGGCAATGTTTGACATGATGCCTGGAACAATATTTTTTAGTGCTATTGTTGTGATCCAGGCCCAAGTAGGTATTATAAGATGCAATCAGTTCAAAAACAAACAGACTTTATTAGAACAGCTGAGAATTACACTCATTCTCAGCGTAGTCCAAACTAATTCAAAACAAATTCTTCATAACACAATTCTTCAGTCTTATCACCAACCTTGCTTTAATTAGGCAAACTGCCAAAGGCTTTTCTTGGCAAAAGTTCAGAAGCAGCAAATGCCAGCATGAGATACCTATTCCTGAGTTGTCCTCTTTGCTTTAGCTGCTCTTACCTTCTGGTAGCTCTTCTCATGCGTGCACTAGGAACAGGCTCCTCCTGTTCCTCTGCCTCTCTACTGTCAGGCCTTTCCCGGAAAACAACATTGTAGCTGGGTCTTCTGCTTCGTCTACATTTTTGTTTTTGTGGCTTCTGGACGTTTGCCAGGAAGGGCCTTTGGCAGTTTGCCTAATTGGACCAAGGTTTGTGAGATAACTGAGGAATTTGTGTTGGGAGGAATTTCTTTTACTTTGAGTTGAACGACGCTGGGAATGAAGTAATTCCCAGCTGTTTGAATAAAGTTTGTTTTTTTTCCCCACAGACTAAGTTTATTACTATCTACTTGGGCCTGGGTCACAACAGCTTTCAACCTATGGACTCTAATGAGATTTGCAGGAAACACCCTAGCACAGTGATAGCTAACCTTTTCTGGATCCAGTGCCCAAAGTGTGTGCCTGAACCCCCAAAATGCAATGGGTGCATGGGTCAGTGGAGCTAAACAGGGGCGACAGCTCATGTGCCATCCAAGAGGGTGCTGCGTGCCACCTCTGGCACATGTGCCTTAGGTTCCCCATCACGACCCTAGCATAGCCTCTGCCACATATAGGCTGAATACCTGCCCCTCCCAACTTTTTCAGATGCCTTTCAATTTGTATGTGAGGAGGTGGTCAACACTTTTATGAGAGAAAAGGTCCTACCTTCTGTTTTGACAGAAATAATGCTGTACCAGTTTAGATTCCAACCCAACCCTACCATGCCTATTGGATGACTATGTCAATGCTGACTATAAAAGATAATCTTCACTGATCTCGATGGAGACCCTGTTGAATTTATTACAGTAGACCCCTCAATAATGTTCCCCCATTACCAAAAATGTAAGAAGGTGGGGGTTCACAGCTCATATTTTTCTGTTACATCTTATGCTGTAGAATAACATCTCCTCTGAGACCATATTAATACA
This sequence comes from Ahaetulla prasina, assembly GCF_028640845.1. Lineage (NCBI taxonomy): Eukaryota > Metazoa > Chordata > Lepidosauria > Squamata > Colubridae > Ahaetulla > Ahaetulla prasina. The sequence continues at coordinate 160,823,570 of NC_080541.1, forward strand.
GTATTGCTTTTGACTTCAGTGTTGTTTTATTGTGATAAATTACTGGAAGTCCAGGTAGATCATTGTACATAAATAAGTAATATAAATAAGTAATTTTCTGGCTAGATTATTGTATTTTTATACTCTATTGCAAGTCTTTTGGACAGAATCTGTAAAAATCCCCTGGAGACACATATGCAATTGAAGTTTGCATCTATGTGTATGATTTTGCATTATGATTCATTTAGAAGAAAATTTTAGAAATTTCACCAGTAGGATATGACACCAATTCCATGCTAAGGCTTGAAGCAATAACTGAATACCTGCTAGCAACATTTATCAGCACATTTTTTATATTCTTAGAATTCATGTAATATTTTTATCAGTTCATGCCTGTCGCTGATAAGCATCATATCTAATCTTCTTTTACAGCTTTGATAAATCTTTCAATGAAAACCAAAAAAGGAGAGAGGGAGGGGAGAGGGAGTTCAAGAATCAGGTGTTATAGTTTGGTAGGTTGTTAGCAGGGGTGAAATCCAGCAGGTTCTGACAGGTTCTGGAGAACCGGTAGCAGAAATTTTGAGAAGTTCTGAGAACCGGTAGCGGAAATTTTGAGTAGTTTGGAGAACCGGCAAACACACCTCTGGCTGGTCCCAGAGTGGGGTGGGAATGGAGATTTTGCAGTCTTTCCCCTTCCATGCCCAACAAGCCATGCCCTCTAAGCCACACCACACCCAACAAGCCACGCCCACCGAACTGGTAGTAAAAAAAAATTGGATTTCACTACTGGTTGTTAGTTACTTATTGTGTGCTGTGTTTTATGTCTTAAGTTGACTCCTGGTGAATGCCTGGACAAGCTCCTGCATTTTTCTTGGCAAGATTTTGGAAATAGTTTGCCATTGCCTGCTTTCTAGGGCTGAGAGAACGTAACTGGGACAAGGTCACACAGCTGGTTTTATGCTTCAAGCAGGACTAGAACTTACAGTTTCCCAGTACCTTAACCACTACACCAAACTGGTTCCAAAATATATGCTTTTATTGACATTTATCTCTTACAGAGTAACCTTTTGAAGGACACTGAACATCGACCTGTCCAAGGGTATCAGGTGAAGAGAAAGATGAACATGAATCTTTCGTACATAGTTCCAAGGGCATGCATTTATCTTCACAGTCCTGTGAGGCAGCCTTTCCTGACAGGAGGTAACCTTTTCAAAAAAGCTAAATAAAAATTCAGAACTAAGGGATCTGTTATATTTACAGTCACCATATTTTCCTGGGAAAAGATAAAGACCAAACCTGAAAAGGGGGCAAATCTGAAAGAGGTTCATAAGGAATAAGTCTTTATGTTAGACCTTTGCTTTACAGAGGAAAATTCAAGAGCAAAATCAAGAACATAAATCATTAAATAAATCTACAGGAGAGCTTTTAGAAATAAATAACTGTCCTTTACAATAAAGGACGTGTGGTCACTGTACTTCTGGAACAGTAAAGGATTCTGAAATTCTAGTGACAATGACAAATATGTTTTGTCCTAAAGAGACATTTATGGAGAGAAGGCATTCCCTTTATTATGTTGCTGCTGGAGAAACCTCCAACATAGTAATATCTATTCTGCTATAGCTTTAAATTTAAAGGTTGGCATGGTAACAGATGTTCCCACATGGCTGGATCGGCCTTCCACTGCCATTTTGCCTAGGTTTCCTGGTGACTTTGGATTAACCGCCTACACTGTTACATAGAGAACAACAATTGATGTGCGAGGTGGAATGCTAAAACGTAAAGCACATACACCTGAAATCTGGCAAGTGGGTCCTGCATTTGGAATTTGGGATGGAACAATCATTTATTCATTTGGGCTTTGTGGTTTGCCCTCAACATGGAATTTGTTCTGACCCAGGCTTCCCCAGCACCATGAAGCTGAGTCCTCGTCCCAATAAACCCCTTTCATTTAATTTACAGTGAATTCCTCTCCAGTAAAGTCTTTCCTCTCCCACAGTCTTTCAAGATAGTTCACAATTACCGACCTTTATCAGGCTTGGAGAATGGCCAGGCTGATATCTTTCAGATGCCACAATACTTGGCAAGAATGCAGGAATGAACTAATTGTCGCCTACAAACACCCCTCCCCTTTCGCTCCTCTTTTATTCCCTATGGGAGGGGCCCTTCATCGTCCACCTGTGGCCTTAATCACCCAAGTTGATCCTTGTTCCTTAGCTGTTTCCTTTGTCTGGCAACTCTGCGCATGCGCACACTGGGAACAGATTCCAGCTGTTTGTCTGCCTCACTGATATCTGACTCCAAAGGCAGCTGATACCTGTCATATGGCTTTGGCCCCATCTCTGCCTCTGATGCAGAGCCCTCGTTTGAGCTTACCCCAGACACCAGGACTGGCCCGTGTTCCTCCCCAACCTCCTCACTGTCTGAATCTCGTGCCAGCTCTGCTGGCAGCTGGCGGGCCACAACAGAATTGTGTATTCTTCTCAATAAAGAGATAGAAAGCCCAAAAACCGGGACTTTACATAATAATATTATTTCTTTGTATAATAACAATATACAGGTGGAAGCTCATCAGAGGCGTCCTTGATACTCTCTGAGCTTGTTTGTTTTCTTGCAGACATTTCATTATCAAAACTAGGTAACATCATTAGTTAGCTAGCACTGATAATGTTACCTAGTTTGGGTAATGAAACATCTGTAAGAAAACAATCAAGCTCAGAGAATAGCAAGGACCCCTATTTCAATTCTGAGCTACAAAAATTCTCCTTTATTGCTCATCAGAGGGCGATCCAACCTGGAAACAAGGAGGAATTTTGTTACAATAAGAATGATTACTCAGTGGATTAGCTTGCCTTGCAGAGTTGTGGCTGTTCCATTGCTATATGTTTTTTTGTTTTTTTTAAAGGTTGTACAATCATTTATCTATGATGGTATAAGGACTCTTCCCTTCAGCAGGGGGTTGGACTAGAAGACCTCCAACATCTCTTCCAGCTTTGTGTTTCTATGATTCTAAGTCTTGCAGACTGTTCAGGTCTTGCCTGTGTTTAGGATATTCTCTGAGCAGTATATATATTCTCCAATAAATATGTACGCTCAATGGCTGCATTTCACAGCTTCAAATAAAAACTGCTGTTCTCTCAGCTGGGCCTTCTTAAACCCTTCAGAACAGTTGATCTTAGAGTTTCCTTCCATTCTAGTGGCAGCTCCAATTCCAATTGACTTCCATGCCTGGCATTTGCCCCTTTCTCCAGCTGTTGATTGCTATCCAGGGCACCCGTTTCATCCTAGATTTCTTGCCCTACTATGTTCTCTACTAGCTGAAAGCTCCTGTTTTTTTCTATAATCTTGCAATGGATTGACTGAAAGAGAACAACCAGCTCAAGGTCAATCTCGGCTTTATGCCTTTGGTGGGACTAGAACGCATGATCTCCTGGTGCCTTTACCACTACATCGAACTTTAGGTTCCCACAAGAAAGCTTCTCTCATGGGAGACAGGAAGAAGGACTGCTGGACTAAGTTAACATTAAGAGAGAAGGGAGGGGGTATAAAAAAAACAGAATTAGGGGAAGATCTGGATAGCAGTTTGAACAATGGCTGGAATAGAATCAGGAGCAGGTGGCCTCATACCGTGTTTTCCCAAAACTACGCCCTCCCTGAAAATATTTAAACATATGCACAGCCGGTCTCCGCCATTTTCTCTGGTTAGGGTTAGGGAGACAGAGCTGGAAATCAGGTAAGATGGCAAGGGGATCCCTGTCTTGGTCCATGTGCCCCAAAATAATAAGATATCCCCGAAAATAAGGCCAAGTGCTTATTTTGAGGTTCAAAAAAATATAAGACAGGGTCTTATTTTGGGGAAAACACAAGTTACTTTTAATATAGAGAATATTTGCCTGATGATCCTAAAAAGTGTTCATACTTGTGAAGGCTCCTTAGTTCCCAAACGGTCATAAACTCATCAAATGCAGCAGTGCACAATTCAAAGAAGCACCCAGAAGTCCAGGAGATGCTGAAGAGTCTCAGGGGGAAATGGTGGTTGAACGAAAGAAGCCTATCAGAAATGCCAGTCACCAAATCACTTCAGCAAGAGAACTTAAACTCTAGGACACCAATATTAACCAATACCACAACATGCACAACGAGAGAAACTTAGAAATACTTTATGCTAAAGTCTTGGCTTTAGAAAAAAAAATTATATATTCCTGCGGTGTTTTAAAGGCAAACAATTCTTATCAACTGAGACTAAAGAAGATGGAGAAATCATTCACAATGACATGTAGCAGAATTAGCTAGGTACGAGGTGAGGAAGTAAAAGCACTTTGCTGTTCTCTAGGCTCTGTTTTATCAGTAGCTGAAATAAGTAGAAAAAAAAACCAGTGCTGTTTTGTCCTGAATCTCAATCAAATCCCCAGAACTGCGCACTCCACTTGTAACTGGGGATCTTGACCCATAGTCCCTACCCATAGTCTTTTACATCAGGTGCCAAAGGTCAGCCTATTAGGCAGAGTTCACAGTGATATCATTCTGGAAAGCAGAATACTTGGCAATTTCAAAAGGCGCCAGAGCAAATAGGAATGGAAAGTGCAGATAAGATGATTGGGAGAAGCAGGCTAATCTATGGGAGACAGTACCCACAGGGCCTTCACTGTCAGATCAAGACAGAGCAGCAGCAGCAACTTTCTTGTTATTTCTCTTTTTATTTACAATATTTTAAGCCCTTGTTGGAACTTAAAAGTACAATGGTACTCAACTGCTTTGAAATTCATCGGATTTGATACTCAAAACATATTGATATGAACCAGTGGTAGGTTTCTACCGATTCGTCACAGTTCGGGTGAACCAATAGTGATGGGAGGCTCCGCCCGCCCGCCCGGACATCATCACAGACGCTCTGCACATGTGCAGAGCAAAGCAAGCACACACACATGTGTGCTCACAGTTCCAAACTGGTAGCAAAGATAATTGAAACCCACTACTGATATGAACACTTTTTGTCCTGGTACTCATTGTTTGTTTGCTAGTCAATGCACAGGCTACAACTTGTCAGTGTCAACTTTAGTACTCATCGTTTTTGGTACTTATCCAGGTACTTATCCTGGAATCAATACTAAATACCAAAGTAACATTGTAATCAGATACATAGATAGTTTAGTCCATAGTTTCTCAACCTTCGCAACTTTAAGACACATGGACTTCAATTCCCTGAATTTCCCAGCCAGCATGGCTAGCTAGGGAATTCTGGGAGTTGAAGTCCATGCATCTTAAAATTGCCAAGATTGAGAAACCCTACCTTAGTCTATAATAAAGTACAGGTGGAAATGATTAAAGATTCCTAATTCACAGGGAGTCACAGTGACCTTAACCAAATCTCTTGGTTGGCAATGGGCAATCAGGAGCAGTAAGGCTGCATCTGGCCTCAATTTTTTTTCTTCAGCCTCCTTTGACTGTTTCTGTCAAAAAAAGAAAACGAAACCCAGCAGCATATATTCCCACTATTTTGAAATAGAAAAATAAGCACATACAGAGACACACAAGTATATGCAAACCCTAGAATAGGTTTAGCAGAGTTTAAAAAACAAAATACCCCCATACATGGTATGGCCTATCCACTGCAGCATTTGGCTCCTCCCCCTCCAAGTTAAGTAAGGTTTTAGCCACCCAAGCAATGTGTTCTGTCCCCCTCAACCACAACCCAAAAGACACGGGAGCTGACTATATTTGCCAGCAATTTATTCCTACTACAGATATCAATTCTGGCAACAAACCTGTGATAGCCTGCCAAGTCCTCCTATCTCTTCAGTGGAACTGCGGTCCGTTGCTGGAGCAACCCAGAGTTCAGAAATAAACAGAAAGCCAAAGTTTCCAAAAGTCAGTTTTTGTCTGTCACGAAGCCCAATGGCAGTTCCACCCACTTTTATACCCTGTGGGATGTGGCTCCGTGACTCAGCACTCCCTGGGCCGGCCCCTCCCTTTCCTTTGCTGTGCACATTTCCCTCGGCGTCGCTGCCTTGCATCTAGCCAAGATTGATCCTCCTCAGCTGGCTCTTGGGGCGTTGCCAGGGAGAAGGAGGGGTCAAAGGAAAGAGGCTGTGTCAGCTCCTCCTCCTCCACCTGGCCTGCCTCTGAGAACCTGGAGCGGAGCCAGAGAGGAAGGTCCTGCAGAGGGAAGCCCTTTCGGCTCTTCCCCCTCACTCCCTGAGTAACTCTTTGCCAGGAGGCCAGGTTTGGGACCCGCAGACACAACACAATGGTTGTTGTAGGAATACAGAAACTATCCTTGATATGGCCTTCCCTGCTTCCCTAAAGGCCATGTGAAGACTGATCACTGTTCAGCTTCACTGTGACAATACATCTGTGGCAAAAGTGCCATCTCTTTCTTGCAATGTGCCATTAGAAGCAGGGAAGGCAGCGTTTCACAAATACAAAGCTTACTGATGCCAAATGTAGCTATAAGGTATAGATGTTGGTAGCCTTCTTGCCATTCTAAAATGTTGACTTTCCCTAAATAATTCATTCTGTGAGCTTTACAATTGTCTTCAAAATGTGCTTCATAGGAACACTAATTTAACCAAGTTGGCAGTAACAGCATATAAGAAATGGAACAGAACGGTAAAGGTTTCAGCATTATTAGCAAAAATCTAGTTCTAGAAAGCTATAATGTAATCAGAGACCCAGTGGGATGGAAACAAGATTAAGGCCAATACTGATCATGGTTAATCTATCAGGAAGAAATCAGAACATCATTAAGCCACAGATTCAGTGGATGATGCGAAGATGTGTGGCTTTTTCTGGAAGCAAAAAACAGGTATAGTCTAAAACAATGTTTTTCAAACTTGACAACTTAAAAGATGTGTGCAGTGGAAGAACACATATTAAAATCCCCAGGTTTTTAAAAACACTGGTCAGAAATAAGGAGAAGAAAAGGCAATTGAAAGCATGAAACAGACATTGAAAAAATGGAAATTTAAACTGTAAATTTGGGATAACAGAAGCTCTGCAGATGAGGCAACTCTATTGTTTATACTTATAGAAATCATTACTGTTTATAATTTTGGAATCAAAAAATGTCTTCTTACTTGCCTTGATAGCTAGATGATAGCAAGATGGTAAGATAGGAGTGGGGAGGGAGATAGCTGTACAGAATCGATTCATAATGATAGGGCATACAATTGGATATGTTATTAACTTATCACACCAAGTTAGAAAACCAAAGATCATATCCACAATGAATCTCAAGGGCACTTTGAGATGGTTGGATTAGAAAGTGAAAACTTCATTCTTCTGCCTCAAAGTGCTTTCTACTTTAATGAAGTTCTAAAAAAAAGAGGTTAAGCGCCTGTGGGAGAAAAGAGCTGTAAAAATAGATTCATGGAGGACTTCTTCCCATACATTAGCCTTTTCCAAGCTATGAAAATGGCAGCTGCCTGGGAATGTGGAGAGCTGTAATCCACGCAAACCAAGAGGATACCAACTGGGAAATGTGGAGTTAAGTAGGCCTCAGCTTCCTGCCAGCCTAACATCATGTTAAATTTATCCCATTTCTCTTTGGCAGACTCAGAATATAAATCTATAGGTCTTCTCAAATTAGACTATCCTATGCTACATCTACTTTCCATTTTTTTCAACAAGAAAGACTATTTAAAAAAAGATGAAATGCACAAAGAAAATAATTTTAGAAAGACTTGGCACCTCTGGCTATTGAACAAATGCAAAAATTTGCCACATTAAAAATGTATATTTTGATTTAAATGTAGGGTAGAATATGAACACAGGACAAGCTCTGGTGATATGCTTTCTACACCTGAAAGAGGAAGCATGTTTTCACTACATGAGTCCACTTTCAATAGATGGTAAAAGCATTCTTTTGCCCTATCCGCGTCCCCCCTAAATTTCAATACATCAGTCCCACCATGGTTGAGCTTTTCAGGGCAACATTTCTTTCAAACAGGAAAGTGTTGGATGACCTTCAGCCGTGTTGGACTTCAATCAGAAACTTTATTCCTCCCCATTCACCATGTTGGCAGAGGTGTAGGAGAGCTCAACTCAATATCTATAGGCATCCAATCTCTAGGTTGGGGAAAATCTAGACTCTAGCCTAAAGGGAGAAGTGCATTTCTCTGGTATTTGAAGTCGTAGCACAATATCCTGTAGCCACTGACTAGGTCTAAAATATGTGATCATTTACCTTGAATTATTGTGAAATGCAAATTCCTAAAGTATTGTCTCTTGCATGTTTACCCTCCAATTTGTCAATCATTTCAACGTTACCAAGTTTAAACTAACAGGCTGAGGAAACGTATGGATTGCATAAACACAATCATAGTGCATGTGCATGTGCATGGCTAAATATGTTGATTGTTTCTCTACTGTTGTTCAGCTATCATTTAATGATTGCTTTCCTAAATATTACTAAATACAGATGTTGAGAAACTGCCAGCCAGGCTGGAAGGAGGGGTCAAGCGAGCGTCTGCTTGAAGTCTTTGCGCACCCCAAGTGGCATAAGCTTGAATTCCCCCAAGATCCATGAAGCCTTTTCTGGTCAATCCCAGGGGAAGACAAGCTGTCTGGTGAGATTCTTGTAACATAAATGGTAGATAATAAAGTTACTGAGTTTTGTTATTCACAAGTGGCTATTGTTGTTTTCATCTGACTGTAAGTAAGCACAAGCTGTTGCTAACAAAAGCTTTGGTATCCCTGTGTTTGCAGAGTTTTTCCAAAGCGGAACAAGAGAAATTTTCACAGGCTTTGGAATACGAGCAGTCACTGTTCATATACTTAGAATAAAAGCATAAAGTATCTTACAGCTCCTTGATGTCTAACACATTTATTGTTGCATGACCTCTCTTAGGCCACAGAATACATCTTCAGATGCAAGAAGTATTCACTTAAGTTAAAAATATCTTAGCTCAGGAGAACTATATGCTTTATGATTAATTAACCTAGGCAGAAAACTAGTTTACTCCACAGTAAATGTTTGTTTTTAAGGCAGGTATGTGAAAATACCTTTCCAGATGTTGCTCCCTCACCGTTCCTAGGAGACCGAGGTTCCAAAGACTTGTGTTCAGCAACATCTGGAGGTCAACTTTATGGTGCTACAGCATTACTTATTTATTTATCAAATTTAGATAAGTTGCTTGCAAAACAAGGGACTCTGAGAGGCATACTTGCTGCTTATATAGAAAAAAAATTCTGACAATCCTTTTGTTAAGATTTTATTTCTGACTTGCATTGACTCCAGTTTCTTCCTTTAAACTAAGATTTTCCTGCTGAAATATTCTGAATCTGATCAAAATATATCACAAAAATAGTTTTTTTCAAATTGAAGTGCAAGATCACATCTATTCCACACCAGAGGTGGGTTTCAGCAGGTTCTGAACAGTTCTGAAGAATCGGTAGTGGAAATTTTGAGTGGTTTGGAGAACCAGTAGTAAAAATTCTGACTGGCCCCTCTGCCATCTATTCTCTGCCTCCCGAGTCCCAGCTGATTGGGAGGGAATGGGGATTTTGCAGTATCCTTCCCCTGCCACGCCCACCAAGCCACACCCACAAGCCATGCCACGCCCACCAAGCCACACCCACAGAACCGGTAGTAAAAAAAAATTGAAACCTACCACTGTTCCACACTAATGGAACAACGAAACTATGAAGGCTGAATAATTAAAATAATATTCCTTGGATGTTAAATGTTGTTCTTTAATGCCATCAACATTTAATATTTGAAAGGTTTATATTAGAAATTATTTCTGTTAGAAGAAAGATAATTATGAGGTTTGTATTACTCAAACTGAAACATCTCTTACTTTGGAAAGTTCTTTTCTGTATTTAAATTTTAAAAATCCTTTAATCCTTAAATGTTTCCTCTCAGAAATAATCAGTAGTTACATTTACAAATATTGTTGTTCACTTTGTTCGTGTTTTAGAAAGTTGGTCATTTTTTTAATTTCTTCTAGATTGGCTTATAATAATAATAACAACAACTGAGTTGGAAGGGACCTTGGAGGTCTTCTAGTCCAACCCCCTGCCCAGGCAGGAAACCCTACACCATTTCAGACACATGATTATCCAACATTTTCTTTAAAAATTCCATGTTGGAGCATTCACAGCTTCTGCAGGCAAGTTGTTCCACTGATTAATTGTTCTAACTGTCAGGAAATTTCTCCTTAGTTCTAAGTTGTTTCTCTCCTTGATTAGTTTCTACCCATTGCTTCTTGTTCTACCCTCAGGTGCTTTGGAGAATAGTTTGACTCCCTCTTCTTTGTGGCAACCCCTGAGATATTGGAATACTGCTATCATGTCTCCCCTAGTCCTTCTTTTCATTAAACTAGGCTTCCCTAAACCAAGTGTCATTAAACTAGGCTTCCCTAGGCTTCATTAAACTAGGCTTCCCTGAACCAAATGTCTTCCAGATGAATTCTGGTACAAAAGCCCAGTTAATCTATCAGACAGCAGATGGCGGAACATATCCTAGATGTTTCTTTGCTTGTTAAGAACAATAAGATACATTTCATATGGACATTATGTGTGACTTTTATATACAACTGTTAATTTTATTTAACAGGCAGGTATGTGAAAACACCTTTAATTCAGGAACTCAAAGAGGCATGGTGTACATTTATTCCCTCCTTTTTTTCCCACAACAACCCTGTCAGGTAAAGAGCCACCTAGTGAACTTCCATGACTAATGGTAGACCAGATCTAGTCTAGATCTAGTCTAGTCTAGATCTAGGACTGGATCCTGTCAGTTCTAGACTAATACCTTAACCATTTCGCAACACTGGCACTTAAATGTGTTGATATCCAAGGATAATGGATTTCCAAGGATAGTATGGAGCTTCATACTGAGAGGTATGAAGCTCCATACTAAGATCTATCTAGATTCAACCTCCGGATCAGGACTATGAAACTCGTGACCTGTGGGCCAGATGCATCACCCGCTGGCCACGCCCTTGCCCAGTTTACCGAAGGGGGAAAAAGTCCCGATACATCAAGTGATGCTGCCGGGATGACACAAGTTTGACATACCTGCTCTAGATCATGTGGTCTTTTACTGAAATCTAAATGGAATCTTGTAGCCTAGTATCTCATGTCTTCTGCTGAGCAATGTATTTTGCCTTTTGTATGTATGTACAATATTTATAAAGCTGCCCATCTTTCAATCAAATCTCGGCAGCTCCCAATCAAAAATTAAAAGACATATAAAATTATACTAAAACCATAAAACTCACTCAATTAAAACATTAAAAACAACAAAGCTGGCACCAAATCAGTTCTAATGTGTAATTATCTAGTCTTCTTCCAAATACTTAAGGGAAAAGCCAAGTCTTCAAAGACTTACGGAAGATTAAAAGGGTGGACACCTGCAGAACTTCAGGGGGCAATGTGTTCCACAGTACAGGACTGCCACAGAAAAGGCACATATCCTAGCTCCCATCAGATGACAGTATTTAGAGGAAGGGACTAGGAGTGTGCCCACTCTATCTGACCTATCTGATAACAAGTAGGTATATTTAAGGAAGGTGGTCCTGCAGAACCTGTCCCTGTGCCACATTGGGCTTTAAAGATGATGACCAGCACACTGAATTGCCCCTGGAAAGAAACTGGAAGCCAAGTGCAGTTCACACAACAGAGATGTAAGAGGGGCAAACCAAGGGCCCCCCATTACTGTACACATTGCTGCATTCAACTGGATCAGTTGACGTTTCCGAGCGGTTTTCAAGGGCAACTCCATGTTGCTTCTTGCTACCATTTCTATCAGAACATATAGAGACTAAAAAGGATGAAGTTGGTGGAGAGAATAGAGACCTATTAAGAAAACAAGCAGAACAACATAGCTCGAATCCAAAACAAGAAGGTTAGTATATCAGATTAGTTGGTGGGGAATAATGATGTTTTAAGAAATCTGAGGCTCTGGCTGGATTCAGTCATATTCTTTTGAGTCACTTTTTTGACAGAAAAAAAGTCCTCTACAAATTTTTGAAATGACTTCAATTGTAAAAAATGAAAAGATGGGGCATTATGGTTTTTATATATATTTATTTTTTTTTATTTTTTTTTCATATTTTTATACCGCCCTATCTCCCTAGGGACTCAGGGCGGTTAACAACCAGATAAAAATATACATATAAATACAAATAAAAACATCCATTAAAAAACTTATTATAATTGGCCGAATAATTAAAATGATGATAATAAAAATAATAAAATCCCCATTAAAACCAATTCGAATTTAAAATCTAATCCAGTCCAATTTTATGTTTAAAATTGGGCTAATTCTGTATTAATATTTATAGATCTTTTACTCATTATGTATCTTCCCCTTTTTCTACTCTTGTATTATTTTGGCTTATTTGTTACTATATTTCACTATTACATTTTTAAAAAAAATCTTCCAGGAATAATACTATCTACTTACTTTTGTTTCTAGTCTGAGCTTTAATTCTGCATTTCCTTGCTCAGCTTAACATTGTTATTAATTTTTGAATATTTTTATTATCATATGTAGATTAACTTTCATCTATCTCTTTCCTTTGGGTCTCTTTTTGCATAGTTATTCCATTTCTCCATGGAATAGTTTAATACCACATTTGTTGGCCTCAGTTACGAAAGATGCTTTACTCCTATAATTTTATTTCTTTTCAGAGTGAAAAATTGATTATCTTAACAGCACATAGACAAATTATATTTATCCTCTTGTTAAGCTGCTCAGAAATATCTAATAAATCTTTATTCTAGCTGGAAAAGTTACAGAAACAAAAAAACCCACATAAATCCATATCATTTTGAAGCTAGAAAGCAGAAAGCCTAATTTAAGGAGACCCATTACAACAGCAAAATTATTGGCTATGTTGTCTGGATAATATGGGAAATCTGTGTAAATCTCTCTTAATCAACTTATTTTGATAAGGTATAACAGCCCGATAAAATGAAAATTTGCTAAATTTTATAATAAACCACCTTTTTGAAGTTACATATATGTTTAATTCGGGGTGAAATGTAAAATTTGTTACTACTAGTTCTGTCGGTGTGGCTTGGTGGTGGTGGGGGTAATGTGACTGGATGGGTGTGGCCAACCTTTTTTTTTTTATTTTAAAAACATTTTTTCTACAACCTCTTCGGCCGAAGAGGTTGTAAAAAGTTACTTTTAAAGCCTGTGATGATCAGGCAACTCAGCTGGGATCGCCAGAGGAAAAAAAGCTTTTAAAGGGTTCTGACAATCCCAGCTGAGTTGCCTGATCACCAGAACCCTTTAAAAGCTTTTTTTTTACAGCCTCTTCGGCCGAACAGCTTGTAGAAAAAATGCTTTGAAAAGGTTCTGACAATCCCAGCTGAGCCACGTGATCATCAGAGGCTTTGTTTTTTACTTTTAAAAGCATCTTTTTGGCCGAAGAAAAAATGCTTTTAAAGTAAAAAAAACCTCTGATGATCGCGCAGCTCAGCTGGGCATGCAGGGGAAGGGGGGGGGCAGGGATTTTTGCTACCAGTTCTCTGAACCACCCGCCACCATCGCTACCGGATCGGGTGATCCAGTCCGAATCGGGAGCATTTCACCCTTGGTTTAATCCCTTGGTACAGAAAAAGCAATGGCCTTTTTCTTTTCTTTTCTTTTTATCTAATTCCATTTCCTTAGGTTAATATTCAATATAGCAAAGAGATTATTTTGGACTTCTGCTTTATGGATAGTTATCTTCAGAAGTGTCAGATAATGCCAATCCTTAATACACTTCACCAGCAAAAAAAACTATGGTCCTTTTTAAAAAAATCTTTGGCAGCATTTACATCAATTGACATATCCAAGCAGCAAATTTGCTCTGACTTAAATATGAAAAACTATGGGGCTCTAAATTAAATTGTGGACCATTAATCTGTTGAATGTTAGTGTTGATTTTGCAATCCTGTTAGACACCTGGAATATTTTAAAAGCATTACACTCAGGCAGTGGGGGAAAGAAATACAACATAACATCTTTTTAGTAGCAGAATCAGTTTTTATTATTCACTGTTTTTCCAAACCTGGTAGCAAGGCTGTATCTCTTTAGAGACTCAATGGATAGTGTCATGTATACAAAAAGACATTGATTTTGATATAGCCCAGATATATCAAAATAATCTATATTTTGATATATATGTAATATATTAAAATCAATGTCTTTTTGTATACATGATACTATCCATCAAGTATACAAAGGGATACAAGCAAGTCTGCGGTATCAGTTCTCTAGTTCTCATCATTAGACATAAATATATCCATGTTGTAAGATATGGGATAGAACACAGACTAATCTAATGAGATATAATTTAATAAGCCTTACTATACAAAATTGTAATATACATGTACTCTTTTCAAATTTGGGTACTGTCCTCTTTGTAAACAAATTAGCAGTCTACGTGGACAGATTACCTATCTAGAATCTCTAATCTATGCTCTCCAAGCAGAAATTAGGTGCCCAATTCAGCCATTCCAGCTGCTGTGCCATCAGCCCCCTCTACCACAAAGATCCTGCAGGAGAAGGGCAGTATGGACAACTGTGGGATCTGGCAGGGTGAGAGCTGTCAACCATAAACACAAAGCTTTTACAGTGTCCCAGTATAACAGATATAGTGCCCTTGCTGACCTTAATAGGAACACTAAAATGACAGATCAAGGTAGTTGTGATACTGATAATTCAAACAATCAAGGGATTATGGTCCGAGATGAAGAACTTACTTTGGAAAAATGTGTATCAAGTATTACAGATCGGTCACACAAGAAGAGCACGGTATCCAGAAAGAGAAGCCACCTTCTGATTGGTGATTCAATTGAAAGGGATGTAAATTTAGGAAATGATATGGAGGTCTTGAAAGAGGTCAGGTGTCTACCTGGTGCTACTGCCAGCAGAGACAAGAGGCGTATTCTTAAAATAGTCAAGAATGCCAGTAAGGATTCTGATGTTGATGCTATTATACATCTTGGCACAAATGATCTGTCCCAAAAGGATGTACTTTCTGTGCAGAATGATTTCCAGAGCTTGGGGTATGAACTTAATAGTATGGGTTGTAGGCTTATCTTTTCAGAGGTTTTACCAGTACATAAGGAACAAAAAGGTAAAGGCCAGCGTGTAGTGGAGTTTAATGTGTGGCTAAAGGAGTGGTGTAAAAGGGAAGGCTTTGGTCTTATTAGTCACGATGTCTGCAACTGGTCCAATGAAAAACTGTACAAAAGAGATGGATTGCATCCATCAAAGAAAGGGACTGAGTTACTTAGCAATAAATTCATAGATTTTCTGGAGAAACATTTAAACTGAACAGTGGGGACAGAGAATTAATTGATACAGAACATTTCTGTCCCCAGCAATCCAAAATTAATAGGGTTATCAGTGCATGTAACATAGATGTCTGTATGGATAAGATTATCAGCCCTGCTATCAAGCAAAACCAAGCATTTAATAGTGAGTACCATACCAAGTGCACTAATCAAACAGGTGACAAGAAAATAGGGGCAGTCATGCACAACACAGGTTATGTAGACAGTAAACACAAGGTCATCAAAATGGACTCAAATGTCTATACACCAATGCACAGAGTATGAGGAATAAACAGGGTGAATTAGAAATTCAAGTAAATGAGGGCAGATATGATATTGTTGCCCTTACGGAAACTTGGTGGGATGAAACTGACAAATGGAACATACAGCTAGAGGGATATAAATTATTTAAAAGAAATAGACCAAACAAAAGAGGAGGTGGAGTTGCACTATATATAAGAAATAACTACATTTCTACAGAAATAGAGCACAACAATGATGAAAATCATCTTGAATGTATTTGGGTCAATATAAAAGGGGTGAAAAACAATATTGTCATAGGTCTATACTATAGGCCACCCAACCAAACAGAGGAAGTAGATGAACTTTTTGCTAGTCAGCTAACTAAGGTATGTAGGAAACACATCACAGTAGTAATGGGGGATTTTAACTACCCTGACATCAACTGGGAGACAAACTCTGCACCAAGTGGAAGATCCAACAGGTTCCTAACAAACCTAGCAGACAACTTTGTTTCCCAAAAAGTAGAGAAGGCAACAAGGGGATCAGCCATACTGGACTTAATTCTCACTAACAGAGATGAAATGATAGAAGGTGTTGAAGCTACAGGAACCTTGGGGGCAAGTGACCACGCAATATTGGAACTCGACATTAAGCAAATACAAGTAATAGAACAAAGTCAAACTAGAGTCTTGGACTTTAAGAGCGCTAATTTCAATAAACTTAGAGAGAGCTTGAGAAGGATTCCATGGATGAGAATCCTCAGGGGGAAAACAACTCAAGAAGCTTGGGAAATTTTGAAAAGTGAGATTATAAAAGCGCAGTCTAGCACAATACCAATGAAGAAGAAAAATAATAGATCTCAAAAGAAACCAGTATGGATGCATAAAGAACTATCTGACAAATTGAAAGACAAAAAGGACAAATATAAAAAGTGGAAAGAGGGGCAAATAACTAAGGCAGAATATCAGCAAATAGCCCGAGCCTGTAAAGATGAAGTGAGGAAAGCTAAGGCTCACAATGAACAAAGGCTAGCGACAAAAGTAAAAAATAACAAAAAAAGCTTCTTCCAACATATTAAAAACAAGAAAAAAGTCAAGGAAACAATTGGCCCATTGCTGGGAGAAAGTGGCAAGAAGGTGACAAACAACAGGGAGAAAGCAGATCTACTTAACTCATTTTTTGCATCTGTCTTTACACAAAAGGAAAAAACAATCCAACCTATCAAAAACAGCACCACAAAAAACAGATTAGAAACACAAATTAAAATAGGGAAGAAAATGGTAAGTGAACACTTATTTATTTATTTATTATTCACACTTTTATACCGCCCTATCTCCCTAGGGACTCAGGGCGGTTTACAGCCATATAAAAAACATATATATATACAGGGTAAAACATGTGAATAATAAATAAATAAACACTTGTCTACCCTAGACGAGTTCAAATCACCAGGACCGGATGGATTACACCCCAAGGTTCTGAAGGAACTGGCAGACGTGATCTCAGAACCACTGAACTATATCTTTCAAAGATCCTGGAGCACAGGGGAGCTGCCAGAGGACTGGAAAAGAGCTGATGTAGTTCCCATCTTCAAAAAAGGGAAAAAAACAGATCCAGGAAACTACAGACCTATCAGCCTGACCTCAATACCGGGGAAGATTCTGGAAAAGATTATCAAGCAACGAATCACCGAACACCTAGAAGCAAACAAAGTAATGACCAAAAGCCAACATGGGTTTGTCAAAAACAGATCATGCCAGACTAATCTTATTGCATTCTTTGACAAAGTGACAAAATTAGTAGACCAGAGGAATACTGTCAATATAATTTACTTGGACTTCAATAAAGCATTTGATAAAGTAGATCATAACCTACTACTAGATAAAGTAGAAAAATGTGGGTTAGACAGCACCACCACCAGATGGATTCGTAACTGGCTGACCAACCACACTCAACGTGTAGTCCTCAACGGAACTACATCCACATGGAGGGAAGTATGCAGTGGAGTACCCCAAGGCTCTGTTTTAGGCCCAGTACCACTGTTCCCTCTAAGCTGCGCGCGTGCGCAAATGCGCACTGCTGACACGGTCTCCGCGCACAGAAAATCTGTGCTGCGCAGCTAATCAACGCCTGTCAAATTACGTTGATTAGCTGCCCAGCACAGATTCGTCTAGCTAAAACTTTTAGCTAGCCGAATCTGTGCTGCGCAGCTAATCAACGTAATTTGACAGGCGTTGATTAGCTGCCCAGCACAGATTCGTCTAGCTAAAACTTTTAGCTAGCCGAATTTAGCTAAAAGTTTTAGCTAGCCGAATCTGTGCTGCGCAGCTAATCAACGCCTGTCAAATGAAGTTGATTAGCTGCGCAGCACAGATTCGGCTAGCTAAAACTTTTAGCTAGCCGATTCTAGCTAAAAGTTTTAGCTAGCCGAATCTGTTTGATTCTTTTAATAAATCATGTGACTTGAATGGATGGATTTAATAAATGAATAATAATAAATAATAATAATAATAAATAAATAAAATAAAATAAAATAATAATAATAATAAATAAATAAAATAAATGAATGGATTTAATAAATCATGTGACTTGAATGGATGGATTTAATAAATGAATAATAATAAATAATAATAATAATAATAAATAAATAAAATAAAATAAAATAATAATAATAATAAATAAATAAAATAAATGAATGGATTTAATAAATCATGTGACTTGAATGGATGCGATGCTGGCATGACCCGCACGTCTGATGTTGCTCACAGTGGTCCAAGGGACCGCTCAGGGAGTTAGTGTGCTTGCTCAGACTCGTGAAAAATTAGAGGGAACATTGCCAGTACTCTTCAACATCTTCATCAATTACTTGGACGAGGGGATAAATGGGGAACTCATCAAATTTGCAGATGACACCAAGCTGGCAGGAATAGCCAACACTCCAGAAGATAGGCTCAAATTACAGAAAGATCTTGACAGACTTGAACATTGGGCGCTATCTAACAAAATGAAATTCAACAGCGAAAAAAGTAAGGTTCTACATTTAGGCAAAAAAAACAAAATGCTCAATAGTAGTACCTGTGAGAGGGATCTTGGAGTCCTAGTGGACAACCATTTAGATATGAGCCAGCAGTATGCAGCTGCTGCTAAAAAAGCCAACACAGTTCTGGGCTGCATAAACAGAGGGATAGAATCAAGATCACGTGAAGTGTTAGTGCCACTTTATAATGCCTTGGTAAGGCCACACTTGGAATACTGCATTCAGTTTTGGTCGCCACGATGTAAAAAAGATGCTGAGACTCTAGAAAGAGTGCAGAGAAGAGCAGCAAAGATGATTAGGGGACTGGAGGCTAAAACATATGAAGAACGATTGCAGGAACTGGGTATGTCTAGTTTAATGAAAAGAAGGACTAGGGGAGACATGATAGCAGTGTTCCAATATCTCAGGGGCTGTCACAGAGAAGTGGGTGTCGGGCTGTTCTCCAAAGCACCTGAGGGTAGAACAAGAAGCAATGGGTGGAAACTAATCAAGGAAAGAAGCAACTTAGAACTGAGGAGAAATTTCCTGACAGTTAGAACAATTAATAAGTGGAACGACTTGTCTGCAGAAGTTGTGAATGCTCCAACACTGGAAATTTTTAAGAAAATGTTGAATAACCATATGTCTGAGATGATGTAGGGTTTCCTGCCTGGGCAGGGGGTTGGACTAGAAGGCCTCCAAGGTCCCTTCCAACTCAGTTGTTGTTACTTGTTACTTGTATTTATACATTTTCATTTTCTACATAATCAAAATTTTATGATAGTTTATGTCAACATATCCAAACCTTACGTTATTAAAAATTGTCATTGTCAACATTCAGAGTGGTGAGATTCCTTTTATGTAATCTACAAATGGTCTAATACATGTCAGGTTAAAATGAACAAACAGACTCCTGACCAGTCAATATTCTGCAGACTTTCAAAGTGCCCCCATATGGATTGTGCTGTTTTCCTCTGTTACACAGACTTCCCTAAAGATGGCGACTTCTCTTCTTGTAATTTTGACTTACATCTCAGTTGAGTACAGGGTGACGGGGATGTTTCTTCCAGAAATTCATTGTTGCTGCATCTGAGGTGGGGGAAGGGGGAGAGACTCAGATCATTAAAAGTAGATTGAATGAGAATCTGCAGATTGAATGTGATAGCCATAGAAAATAAATTCTCTACAAGCCATTCTAGAACCACTTTGAAATAGAGTCTTTCTAATTCACCTTAGTTTAGGGGGGGGAGAGAGGCATGTATATACATTGTGGTATATATAATTAACACATATTAATTCAGTTTAACCAAATTGAAATACAAATACCATAAATTCTTATTTTTAAAAAAAGTATAATCGAGAGAAATTTGCCGTTTTAAACAACGTAATAATTAAAAAATGAAGTAAAATTAACCTGGCAAGACTTGTTCTTGGCAAATCAATGCCAATGTCTAGTAATCACCACACTGTTTTCAAGGTATTTACAAATTCATTGATGTAGGCTATGAATCTATTTGCACAGCAAAGAATGGTATTCAAAAGCTTTCATTATTTGCATTTCCAATTCTCAGCATTCACCCAGAGTTTTCTTTCTTTTTTCTTTCAGAACAGTCACAGTCTGACTTATCTATGTTCTAAATAAATAACATTTCAGAATTAGGTTATTCATGACAGGATAACCACACAATGAAATGTGAATTTTAAAAGCATTGTAGACAAAGTCACTTTTGTGTTTGCTCAGATGGGTTTTTTTTTTCCTCAGAAGTCATATCCTCTCCTGTGAACATTGGCTCCAAAACATGGAATATCAACATGAGAACTAATACCACAAAGATTATATATATATTATATTATATTATATTATATTATATTATATTATATTATATTATATTATATTATATTATATTATATTATATTATATTATATTATATTTATATATATATATATATATATATAGGTCTTTGGTTGTTCGGGTTTTCTCCCGTGTAAAATTGGAAGTGTCTTGGCGGCGTTTGACGAAGTCTCATTCGTCATCTGCAGAAGCACGGCTGAAGCCTGAAGATGACGAATGAGACTTCGTCAAACGCCGCCAAGACACTTCCAATTTTACACGGGAGAAAACCCAACAACCAAAGACCTATATACAAACACCGTGAAAACCTCAGAAAACATATATATATATATATATATATATATATATATATATATATATATATATATATATATATATATATATATATATATATATATATATATATATATATATATTCTGTCTCTTTCCACTTTATGCTAACTCAGTTCATCAAGCCAACATGAAATGTTACATCACTGAGCTTCTGTAATAGTAACATAAGGGAAAAATAGCCTGCTTACAATCCTGCATTCCTCAAGTCATCTCACTGGAATTTGTTTCAAAGCTTCCATGAAGTTAATTAAAATCATACAGTTCCCCTGCTGTATGATACATTATTTCTCCAAATTTCCAGCAAGAAAACAATAAGAGAAAAGAAAAAGACATTGCCACTGAGAACAAAGTCGCTCTTCTGGTGTCTTGATTCATAGAAATAACATTTTATACATCATGATTTTTAAATAATGGTTTCATCAGAGATTGTTTCCACTACTACCATTTTGCTGCTACACCAATTTTCCCGACTATTATTGTCTTTTTTTTTATGGTAAACCAGTCTATAATGAAAACACTGAAGGGTGAAATATAATATGTCTGAATGAATAAATACAGTACTATATATTGCAACACTGTTGACATTCAATTTCCTTTCGAGCCTTAGTGAATTATTGCACATGTAGTCATTCAACCAAGAATGTTCAATTACTGATATTCTTTATACTTTTAAGGCTATCTTCCAGTAAAAACATATAACACAGACTAAACACAATTTACTAATTCTAGATCAAGTCTTACACCAGCATAGCAAAACTCATTTAATGAGACTTGCATAGTTATAAAGACACCAGGAACCATTAGTTTCCTTGCCTGCAAAAATAAATAAGCAAAGCTTGCGATTCAGTTCCCACAGATTTGAATAATTTAGAAATGACATATTGGAAAATGACAATTTACTACGCATATTTTACACAATTGAGTAAGGTCTGCAATAAGACTCATGGAAAAAATATATGCTTAGTCACTGAAATAAACTCTTTTAGTGGTTACTTTCTATAAACAAGTCTTGCAAACTTTATTCTCAGTTTTAAGTATTTTAAGTAAGTATTTAAGTATTTTAAGTACCGTATATACTCGAGTATAAGCCGACCCGAATATAAGCCGAGGCACCTAATTTTACCACAAAAAACTGGGAAAAACTATTGACTCGAGTATAAGCCGAGGGTGGGAAATGAGGCAGCTACTGGTCAATGTAAAAAATAAAGATAGAGCCAAGTAAAATAACATGAATATTTATTTGAACGAAAAACATTTCCCTACATTTCTTGTGGGCAGAAGGTGGACCCCTATGTTTCCTTGAAAACACCTCCCAATATTTATTAGAGTGACTTCTCTCCCCAGAAGAAAGGTGCGAGCGCTGTTTAACAATCCCGTCAGCTAAATCCTATCGAGTCAAAGGGGCCAGTCAATGGGGCTAGGATGAATTCTGGGTCACCAGGGACCCTTTTTTTGTGCCCGTTCCCCAACCAGGGCGGGCCAAGCAGCCGCTCTTTTAGCGGCTCTGGAATGGATGTTGAGGTAACCCGAAGAGGCAGCCTCTTTTCAACTCCCCCGCCTTTTAAACGTCCTGCCGGGCGGCGACAGGACGCGGACACCAAAAGCGGCGCCCCGTTCTTCTCCGCTTTTATTTTATTTTAGTATTCAATCGGCAGCAGAGGCTCGAGCCTTCTGGGGCGCCGGGAAAAGGAGCCGAGGAGCTGCAGCAACGTTGCAAGAGAGCCGAAAAGAGGGGGGGGGGGGGGAGAGAAGCAAAAAAGAAGAAGAAGCAGCAAGCTTTCCAGCCGACTTCGGTGTGGCGCGAGAATCCGATCCACCGCCTCCTTCCCCCGGCCGACAGGGCTGAACTGCCGCGCTGCACCACCACTTCCCAAAACAGATTTCCAGACTTGGAAGCAGCCCGCCACGAAAGGAGGAGGAGGAGGAGGAAGCGGCGGCGCGGCTGCTCCTGCTGCTGTTTCGCTCTCCGCCCCTTCCAGCGCCTTGGCGCAGGCGAGAGAGAGCAGAGAAAGGAACCGCGCCGTCCGACCGGCTGTGTGTGTGTTTGTGGTGGGGTCTCGTCCCAGCCACCCACCCACTCGCTCCCTTTCCTCTTCGGAGCGTGGGCTGATCTTAGAAGCGCGCTGTCGGCGGGGCCGTCGCCTCCTCCTCTTCCTCCACGCCGCTCCTCTTGCACGCCTCAACCCCCATCCCCACCCTCTCCAGCGTGAAGGTCACCTCCTCCCTCTTCCAGGCGGCGGCGGCGGCGGCTCCGGCGGAGCGCCACAGCCGGCAGCTCCGCTTCCTCCCACCTTCCTCCTTGCTAAAGGGCCAAAGTCGGCTCCCCGCCCCGCGCGGACCCGAGCCAAGCGGTCGCAGTCCAGCCGAGCGGTGAAAGCGACATGCCGGCGCGCTCCGCTTTCACCGTTCGGCTGGACTGCGACCGGCTTGGCTCGTCCGCAGTAACTCCCGCCAGGCTGTGCCGAAGAAACCATTTAAAAGCCCAACTTCTGAAGCACGGAGGAAGAAAGAAAGCCTGGCGGGGCTTTTAAATGGTTTCTTCGCGGCACAGCCTGGCGGAGTTACTGCGGACCCGAGCAAGCGGTCCCAGTCCAGCCGAGCGGTGAAAGCGACATGCGGCGCCGCTCCGCTTTCACCGTTCGGCTGGACTGCGACGCTTGGCTCGGTCCGCAGTAACTCCCGCCAGGCTGTGCCGCGAAGAAACCATTTAAAAGCCCAACTTCTGAAGCACGGAGGGAGAAGAAAGAAAGCCCTGGCGGGGCTTTTAAATGGTTTCTTCGCGGCACAGCCTGGCGGGAGTTACTGCGGACCCGAGCAAGCCGGTCCCAGTCCAGCCGAACGGTGAAAGCGGAGCGGCGCTCGGCATGTCGCTTTCACCGTTCGGCTGGACTGCGACCGGCTTGGCTCAGGTCCGCGCGGCGAACTGCTCAGCCTTGGGCAAATCCCGCCGGACGATCTCGCCGCCTCTTTGGCGTCTCCTGTGCGGGGTTCCCGAAGTACATCAAGACGTAGACTCGAGTATAAGCCGAGGGGGCGCTTTTCAGCACAAAAAACGTGCTGAAAAACTCGGCTTATACTCGAGTATATACGGTATATATTTTAAATAAATTATTAAATATGTTCTCTTCTTTCCTTCTTTTTTTGTCCTTTATTTTAAAGCATCTTTCCTGACCAAGATTTATTGGCATGTGTGTACATATATTCATACACACACTACATATATAGTGATCTATCTATCTATCTATCTATCTATCTATCTATCTATCTATCTATCTATCTCTATCTCTATATATAATATACACATACAAACATGCATGAGTATATTATTAAAATCTTAAATATCTATATTTAATCATATATAGAGAAGTTTTAATGATATACATATACATACACATATACATGTATATGTATATGTATGTATATATATACAGTTTAATCATATAATATACATAAACGTAATATACATATACATATGATTACATCCCTATCCATATCTGGAGATCAAGTTTTGTGTAGTGGTTAAAGCTTAATTCCTACTCTGGCTTTAAGCACAAAGCCAGCTAGGTGACTGGGCCAGTCATTCTCTTCCAACCAGTCATAGGATACTACTGGTTCTGTGGGTGTGGCTTGGTGGGTGTGGCATGGCATGGCATGGCATGGCATGGCTTGGTGGGCATGGCAGGGGAAGGATACTGTAAAATCTCCATTTCCTCCCCACTCCAGGGAAGGTTACTGCAAAATCCCCATTTCCTCCCGATCAGCTGGGACTCGGGAGGCAGAGAATAGATGGGGGTGGGGCCAGTCAGAGGTGGTATTTACCGGTTCTCTGAACTACTCAAAATTTTTGGCTCTCCAAAACTGGTCAGAACCTGCTGAATCCAACCTCTGCTTCCAACCTTAGGAAGAAGACAGTGCCAACCTACTTCTGAAAACTTCAGCTAGGAAAACTGCAGGGACTTATCCAGGCAATCAGACACATACACATAAGTCCCTTGAGTTACCCTGATATAATTGCCTTAATATGTATTTTGAAGTCAGGTAGGTCTGACTCTTGTTTTTAGGGCCCATCACCCAATCATTTCCTGAATATTTGGTACAAACATGGTCCTGTTCCAATTTGTATAAAATTCTTCTACATGCAGAAGAATTGTTTCCTTTATGTTCCTAATATTGGATTCTCTTTCAGCCCTTAAACAACTGGGTAGTGAATTAATGCACACACACACCCAAGCACACACACACACCTACCTCCTATTGCTGAAAATAGTACAAATAATACATAAATACTTGAAAGGCAAATCAATACAAGCATAACCTTATTATGGAAGGCTCCTTCCCTCACACATTTTAAACAGGCTGTCAGAAGTAGAGGCCTGAAGCATCTTTCTGCATATCAATGAAAAGTTGTGCGTGAGTGATTTCATTTGTATGAATTTCCTGCTCTTCCATTTTTTTAAAAAAGGATCAAAGATTTCTTCTCTTTTATTAGGAAAGCAATGCATCTGTCAATGTCATTTGTGGCATCACATATTTTGCCTGTGCTTTTCTGGCATTAATTATTTCACTACTCAAACAAAATCAAAGAATCATTCACCAAAATAATCACTGGGCTGCAGAATGACAAAGTTATAAAGGTAATATTTTATTTGCCTTTCCTTAGCCATTATCCTCCCTGAGTATAATCATTTTAGTTGTACAACTTATGCCGTTTGAAGCTGATTTGTCTGACAAAAATGGAGCTGCCTTGAACAAATCAGGTTTCAGCTAGCCCTTCAGAATATCCCACATACACATAGTCAGTCAGTCAATTATGATAACCCAATACAAAGAACTACAGACATTCCTCGACTTATGAACACAACTGAGTCCAAAATTTCCATTGCTAAGCAAGGAAGTTAAGGGAGTTGCATTCCATTTTATGATCTTTTTTTGTCACAGTTATTAAGTGAATCACTGCAGTTGTTAAGTGAATCATGCAGTCATTAAGCAAATCCAGCATTCCCCATTTACTCTGCTTGCCAGAAGCTGGTTGGCAAGGTTACCATTGGTGATCACATGACACTGGGATAGTGCAACCATCATAAATACATGCCAGGTGCCAAGCGTCTGAATTTTGATGATGTGACTGTGGGGATGCTGCAATAGTTATAGATGTGAAAACCAAGATAAGTTTTCTTAAGCCATTTTTTTCCCAGTAATATTGTAACACTGAATGGTCACTAAACCAATGGTTGTAAGTCAAGGACTACCTGTAATAATAAAATACATATAAAAACCATTTGTCATATTCTTAAGGAAAGTAATATTACTAAAATTCTTTATACTTCTGATGAAGGGGTGATGTCCATTCTTTATGTATTTCTTTCCCTTTTTTTACTATATTATCTTTTCTTTCTTTTCTATTTGTTTATTTTTTCTCTTATTCTCTTCTTTTTGGTGGCTTTTATTGTTTCTCTTATTCTCTTCTTTTTGGCAGCTTCTATTTTTTTCTTTTTATCTTCTTTTTGTATTTTTTACAGGTAGTCCTCAACTTGCAATAGTTTGTTTAGTGACTGTTCAAAGTTACAATGGCTTATGACCATTTTTCACACTTATGACTGTTGTGGTATTGCATGGTCGCATGATCAAAATTCAGATGTTTGGCAACTGACTCATATCTTATGACACTTGTGGTGTCCCGTGGTCAAGTGATCCCCTTTTGCAAGCTTCTGTCAAACAAAGTGAATGGGGAAGCCAGATTCACTTAACAACTGTGTTACCAACTTCACAACTGCAGTAATTCACTTAACAAAAGTAGCAATATAGATTATAAAATAGGGCAAAATTCACTTAACAAATGTCTCACTTAGCAGCAGAAATTTTGAGGTCAGTTACAGAATACAGGACTGCCTGTATTCATTGTTATTGTTGTAATTGTAACCTTTAACAAAATTACTAAAAAGATTCATTCCAAATTTTTTTGTTCCTAACAAATAAATGTTTTGTGCAACACTGTCAGTGAAAAAGCTTCTTTTGTGTCTAGCCAAAGTCTAATCAATGTTTCACAAAGTAAAACCAAATACAAGGTAGCTTATTTAATGTACTTGCTTTCTAAATCCTTTTCCATCTCCCTCATTTTTTCCTCAGCCACAAAGTGTTCATAATAACACAGCAATTTGACTATTTAATTATGCCAGAGAAAATACCTGACAATCTCAGTTATCTCAGTGATCCTGCAGGGTTGTCCATTATAACTACTGAGCTGTCATTGTACATTTTAAAATGTCTTATTTCTGATCAGCTGGTAGTCTTACAGTGTGAAGATAGGAGTCTAGATATGTTACGCTGAGCTGAACCCTTCTGAAAAATAAATCTGGCTAGTCAGCAAACAGCTAGGCCATCACAAGAGCCCCACTCTTATTTCACTGATTTATATACCTTTATGAAATCAATTGAACTGTGAAGAAGCTCTTAGTGCCTCTCCAAGATGTCAGACCTTCACACCTGACCCATTGAGTTAAATTATCTACAAACCAAACGCAATGTGCCACTTTGTATTAATTTCAGCATCACATATTGCTTTCGCCTTTTGCTATAAATGAGAGTTCTCAAGGAACTATATATTCACAGGGCTGTTGAATAAATGACCTTCTCTGAACAAGTTAAAGTAGGAATCATAAGGGTTTTATCAGTTAATAACTTATATGGTGTTTTGCTTAGTTTTCTGCCACAGGCAACAATTTTCACGTTGACTCCTGCATTCCCATTCTGGATGCTATAGAGAAGACTCTGAAACTTCCTGTAAAGCTCAAGTCCACTTGCCTAACAGAACAATTGGGTCCCACTTTGGCCGTGTCTGCACTAGATTAGATGCAGAATTTTTAGGCAGCAGCCTAATCCAGATGAGAAGAGTATATTACCATGGCTGAACATTTGACCAACTCCTAAGGATCCCCTACTTCATCTTGAATTTTTTTAAATGTCACTGACATTTAGTAAAAATGCAGACTGAAGCAAATTGATACGGCTCCATAACATCAAATAATGAGGGAGACATTGGGCTTCACCAAGCAGGGCTGGCCTGATTGATTTTAATATGGGGGGTTTTAGCGGGTTTTTAATAGGGTTTTAGTTTCTGAAAAATTTTAGCTAATATTTTAAGTATACAGCGGTTGAATCAGATTTTTAAACTTGTTATAGTATTTTAATTTGTTTGGGATTTCTGTTGTTTTATTGGCTGTACACCGCCCTGAGTCTTCACAGAAGGGCGGTATAAAAAATATGAATGAATGGAAGAGGAAGGAAGAGGGGTAGAAGAGGGAGAAGGAAGGTGTAGGGTGGAGGGAGGAGAGGCTGTAGATAAGAGAAGGAGAGGAAGGTCTGGAAAGTAGAAGAAGGTAGAAGAGGGAAGAGTGTTAAAAAGGGGGGTGGTGACTGGGCAAGACCGACTAATTGTATATAACTGTACATTGGATGAACTATTTGATATGATTGTAAAAATAAAACTTTAAAAAAAATATATGAATGAATGAATGAATAAATAAATAAATAAATAAATAAATAAATAATGGTGCATTGGTGGTCAACTTTCAAAGCAAGCAAACAAGAACAAATACAAAGTAGAAGCAAGCATTCTTGGATGACCAGATTCTAAGCTGATGGCAGAATATTTTGGTTCCAACTTGAGCCAGGATTGTGCAAGAATAAATAAAAACGAGATCCAAACAGTTGTGAGGAAAGAAGAAATGTTTATTCCTAAAAGCAGAGTTTGCCTTTAAGGGTAGCTTGTAGAGAAATGGGGTACAGTGACACAGTTTTTATAGGGGAGATTGTCTGGGGATGGAAATGTCGATGTGCTGATTCTAGGGTGATACTTGTGGGACGTGTGTATAATTGTAGGTATGTCTATGATGTTTATTCTTGTGAACATGCAGTTCCATTGGGAAACCTAATTTAATTAACTCTATGTTTATTCTTTGATAGGTAGATTATTTGGGGGCTTGAGGAAGTTTGAATAAAAGATTTTGGCCCTTTTGCTATTTTTACTTGATTAACTTACTTTCAGCTTGACTGTCAATTATCTAGTAGAGACACTGATTCTCAGTCCCTTGTGGATTATGTTAATGTTTTAAGTGAAGGTGGAAACAGCATAAAGAATAAAATATATTTCGATATAAAAATTCTCACTCTAAGACTTGCTGCAATTTCTCTTCCAGATGCTAGCAGGTAGCACAATTGGTCAGACAGGCTCATGAACCATGGCTACAATATGATGTTCTAAGTAACATGGACAGAAGCACATATAGGAGTAGTTCTGGCAGCTAGTTCTTGAGTCACAACCTGGAACTGAAATGCAACTATGGCATAAAAATTATTTGAGTATTTAAAAATGATCCAATACATTATCTTGTCTTCAAACCACGAGCTATAGCAACCAACATTTACTATTTCCACTCGTAATGCTACTTTACAGAAACTAGTATGTGTATAAATGTCTTTGGACTGATGCAGCATCAATTCAGTAGTCAGGTTGTATTCCCTTTTATAACCTTCTGTGCTTGTAATTTTAATTTTGTCTTTATGAATTTATTAACACTCTGCTCACTCATAAGCATAACATCTACAGTATCTGCAGTACACAGAAAGAAAAATTAATTCTACTTTATTGGTCACTTGTGGCTTATTCAGGCATTTAAGAGCACTTCATAACATTCAACCCAAGATGAAAAAAGAGAATCTATACTTAAAATGTTTCTTTCACTTATTCTACCCGACTCTATTTGATGTTTTATGCTTCTTTTTCTACCACTTACTCACAGTTCATGCAATCTGAAATTTGTTGTATTAGAATTTACAACATATGTGTTCATGTTGATAACCTTGATTTCCATCTTCCATGGTTTAAGAATTCAATATGGTGATTGGGATTTTTGGAGATTTGAGTCCAACTCCATGCATAGAATAAACTGTTTCTACTTCAGTTGTTCTACAAGCTGGATCACAACACTAGGATTTGGTCATGTTATTGGATGAGTTTGTAAAATGGCTGGAATATTTACGTGGTGATTCTACTCCTCTGAGATCCAACAGTGAATGGTAGAACATTAATACACTGGACTAGTCAATCAGATGCATAGCTTCAAACAGCTGTTGTTGTTGTTAGTTGCGAAGTCGTGTCCAACCCATCGCGACCCATGAACAACATTCCTCCAGGCCTTCCTGTCCTCTACCATCCTCTGGAGTCCATTTAAACTCATGCCTACTGCTTTAGTGACTCCATCCAGCCACTTCGTTCTCTGTTGTCCCATTCTTCTTTTGCCCTCAATCTTTCCCAGCATTAGGCTCTTCTCCAGTGAGTCCTTCTTTCTCATTAGGTGGCCAAAGTATTTCAGTTTCATCAGTGGTGGGATTCATATAATGTAACAACCAGTTCTCTGCCCTAATGACTGGCTGGGTAGGCTTGGACGGGTGAGCCTGTGACTGGGTGGGCATGCCAACTCGACGTCATTCATCACACTCAGCCCCACCTCCTGGCTACTCACCTCAAAGGCAGAGGTGGAATTCAACCGGTTTGAACCGGTTCAGGCTAATTCTACCACTGGCTGGCCCCATCCCACCGGTTTCAGCCCGTTTGAAGTCCACAAGTCTTAAAGTTGCCAAGGTTGGATACGTCTGAGCTAGATGTTCTGATAGATCAGTGTTTTTCAAATTTGGCAACTTTTAAGATGTGTAGACTTCAAATTCCAGAATGCTGTCCAGGCAATTCTGGAAGTCCACACATTTTACGATTGCAAGTTTGAAAAACCCTGTCAAAAATGGGCAAATTAATATCCTTTTTAGGGATCTGTGCTTTGGTCTCCTTTTTTAAAAAAAAAAACATATTACAGATTATCCTGAACAGCATATCTATCAAGGAAGACTTTAATAGAAACATGTTTTATGCATAAAAATATAGAAAGGCATCTAAAGATCACTAATCTCCCCACCTTCATGGACCATAATTTATGAGAAGTTCCCAATGATCTCAACAGATGTTTTCCTCAGCTCTGCTTTGCCTGAATATGCAATAGCTATGTTCTGTCATTGACGTGTGATCATTTTGGCCCTAAAAATAGACACAAAGTTCTCCCAATCATAAAACTTTTCTCCTTTGTCTTTATTCTGGAATAGTCAGATAATGAGGAAAAGCTGAGCAGGAGGGACACATGGACCAACGTTATTATTGATCTGATTTATCCTAGAACTGTTATCACTGGAAAAAAGGGACTTTTACACTGATACTTAAAATTCCTTCCCTATCCCATCCCATTACTGATGTACTGATATGAGGAAAAGGTCCAAGTGGGTGGAAGGATTTTTGACTCCCTTTCAAGCTTATTTTCTCAGAATTGGTTCTAAAACTGGACGTAAAGTTTATTAGTACAGAAATTGTAATTGGAGCAAAGAAGGAAGCGGGGGACTTTAGGAAAATAACATTATGGCAATTCAAGTTTTTGATGAAGTTTTCTTGTTTTCCATATTTTCATATCTTGGCTATAAATCAACCACAGACATTACATTTGTTCAATATAATCTATATATGGGGTATGGGAACTTATATCAATTTTTTTCACAAAGTTTTGCTATAGTCCAGGTGTTACTGTGCTTAATACTGTGATTTTATTCTACTTCATATGGTTGTGTAATAATCAAAATTCAGAAGGAGGAACATGCTTTGGAGTGAAGGCTCACTTTGTGTTTGCCAGTAAATGTTTAAAAGATTTGTGCAGCGGAGCAGGAAAAAGCACAATGAATGTGAGGTTTAGAGAGGTCTGAAGTGTGTGCCCACACAAGCTATGAATTCCTCTTCCCCTTTCACATCCAGACTGTTGTACAGCTTCAAGAGAAGTAATTTAAGATTTGAAATCTTCATTTTTCAGCCTGTTTTTCAGCCATTTTCGGGCCATTTTGGATGTTTAGTAGTAGTAAATAGAGAGGGAAATTGTACCTCGTTGAGGCCTTTGACTCAATTTCCCTCTTTATTTACTATTACTGAATATCCAAAATAGGACAGAAAACAGGCTGAAAAATGGCCCAAAATATGGGCGGGGGTAGGGCCAACCAATGGTGGGATTAGCCAGTTTGCCAAACTGAGCAGGTTTTAACAACCGATTCGCTCGAACCAGCCTGAACCAGCTTAATCCCACCTGTGCTTCAAACCAACAACATTAGTCTGCTTTACATTAAACATCAGGTGAACATATTCCATTTCTTGTATATTGTCTAAAGACAATATGGCAAGAGCTGTTGAGAAGGAAAATACTAACCATCAAATGAAAAACACCAGCACAATATATTGCTTTTGCTCTTCCACAAGATGTTTAACAGAATGACAAAATACATACTGCAAAAAAAAAAAATTAAAGAGCCCATATTACTGTATTTTGTCAGTTTCCTCTGAAGGATAAACGCCCTCAGTCTGTTAATGCAACAATATGCTTCTTTTCCAGAAAAATTAGTGTAGAATATTAATCTAATAAAGATCCTAAAATTATACGACTACAATATTAAGGAAATTCCAGAGAAGCACTTCTTGTAACAAATGCAGTTTACATTATAAACAAGTGGTCCTTCCAAGACAATGAGACTTCAGATTGCACCAATCATTCAGCTGAGTTCCATCAAACAGCATTTCTTGCTTACAAAATACATAGAGGTCTGAGAAATACTGTATGTATATTTGTTTAGATGAAGGAGATCCAAGGGGAACTATTGGAATAATTTTCCTGTTTATTGCCGAATATAGCTCACTCCTTCATTCTGAAGCATTAACTGTATTAAAATCCTGAACATTCCTCAGAGGTTAAAAAAGCACTGACTTACATGAAACATGAAAAGGAAAAGATACATCACCATTAAAAGTTAGGCTTTCTGACAGATCTACAAATAAACCCCAACTTCATTATTGTTGCCGTGTGGAATTAGATGTCTCAGTTTCAATTGTTATTTATTTCAAAAGTGTTATAAAATGAGTGAATGGCCAGTCACTGAAGGATTAAGAAGTCGGGTTCATTGGAAAAGAGACCTAGAAAACATGGATGATATTTGTGTAACAGTATCTCCTAACACAAGACATTCCAAGTGCAAAGAGTTAATTATGTTTAAGTTGCAAAAATAGATTGTGATATAAATATTTACCTATGAATACATAAAATGGACTAGTACTTCTACATGGGAATGCCAGGTGTCATTTAAAAAATAACCATAGGTAGCAACATGGCTGGTTCTGAATAGTGAAAGAGTTGGAAGTCTCAAATCTCTTTTTTCAGAAGGACTGTGACTCTATACATCAGACTTTCTCAACCTTGGCAATTTTTTAAGATGTATGTTTTTGTAATCCTTTCTGCATGTTTCCTCCAAGGTCATTTCTAGGCCTCTCTGCACCTACAATGCAACACCAAAGTTTTGTAATACAAGACCCCACATCTCAGGGGCCACTCAAAGACAATTGCCAAGTTGGATTTCACAATCTTAACCCCATCCTCCATGCAGTGCAAACTTGGTGCTATGTTGACTTTCACTTTTTCCTCAAAACGAAGGAATTCTTTCATGGGTACCTGATTTAAATGAAATGGTAGGAAGAATGTCTGATTGAAGACATGTCAGCTTTAAGAAGCTTGTCTGTCCCTAAGAGAAAAGTGTAGCAAATAGTAGTGGCTAGAAATGGAAAAGTAAACAAAAGGCACTACATTTCATTCAACCCTCATATTTTAAAAATAAATAAATGCATTCCTCTGCTGCCAGAGAAGTTTACCTTCTCCAAACATCAGCTGAATGAGAGAATAAGTGTATGACCTTGCTACATGTAGGAATACATTGGAATAAAAAAGGGATGTAGCAGTAACCCTGGCTTCTTTTCATCTCAAAGGAAGATAAGTGCAAAATGCTAATATTGAAGCATCCCCCCCTCCCCCATTGTAAAAAGGTGTTGAAAATCATTTGACCTAACAAGAAGAAATTAACTGATAAATCCCTGAAGTTTTCCTGAAGTACTGTCAAGACCATTATATGAGGCAAACAAAGTTCTTGATCAAATCAATTGAAGATATAATTGTAAAAAGGAACATAAAAATAATATAAAACTAATTTGGAAGCATTTTACTTCTTGCTTAAAATATGGGATAATTATGTGACTCACAGACTTTATCCTTTATACAGGCCTGCTTTCCCTTGCTTTGTATCCTAAAAGGCCTTCCCTAATAGCAGTACTGTACACTTGGTGGGATCGTCCCTGATATCTTCCTGCCCCATAGCAATAATTACAAAGCTTGTATGTTATAAACATTTGTTCTGGGTGCAGTTAAATACTGTGACATCATGATGACGATGACGATGATGCATATTATACCTGTACATGAAATGAGAAAGGCCACAAGGATTGGGAAGGGAGAGAGGTTATAAGGAAAGTTTTCTCCACAAGAAAATAATTTGCCAACATCCCAGATTAAAATTAATGGCCTGTTCTCACTAGTTTAGCAATTGATCAAATTCTGGTACAACACTTGAACAGATTTTTGATAGCCACTGAAAAAGCCAGGAAGGTCAATACCTTTTCCAATTTCTGCTTTCTGGAATTAATATATTTTAAAAGGAATTTATTTGTGAGCAGCTGAATTTTGTTTTGAACTCAGTCTCATTTTTCAGACAAATGCACAACTGCGATGAATGTCTTAATGGTGAGCAAATGCTTTGGCAATTTCAAATGTAGAACATTTTTCTTGAAAACCTATTTGTGGAATGTGGAGCTCATTGAGAGTTCTCAAATCTTTCATCCTGATTCCGCTCTGCCGGGTTTTCAACAGAAATCTTCTCGATATAAAAGAGGGGAGTAATGAAAAGTATCAGAGGTGAAATGCTCTTCTCATCTACACAACTAAAGGTAGATACAGTAGCACCGAGGGGGCGGGACATTTTGTTTTCATAATTGCTACATTTCTTTGTTTTTTTTCCCTGCGTGAAAAAGCTACCCTGCAGAGAACCAACCAAAGAGGTTTAGAGCATGCTACACAGTGGGCTTGTTGCTAGGCCCTTGTGCTTGTGGAATATAGACAAACAGCATGCTGCTTTTGTACAATCATAGAAACATGTTCAATCATAGAATTTTACAGCATAAGGAGGCAGCTTTCATTGTTTTGCTATAAATAATATTGAAATACGAATGAATTATTTTAGAACTAAAAGTCTTTGCACATTTGATGGCATGAAACTTGGCAAAATGTTGCAATAGGCAGAGATCAGGTCAGATTCAATTGGCTGCAGGAGCGCAAAAATCCGGAAAGATTTTAAATCCCCCAGAAAATATTTCACGTACGTTTCAAGACTATGCCACTAAAATTCCTTCACCAATGATAAAGGTTGAAGGTTGAAGTAAAAAAGAAAAAAAATAGAAGGAAAGGAAATTTCTATCAGGTGATGCTACCATGAACAAAGGAGATGGTTACTCCAGTTTCAGTGATTATGTGAGAGCATTTCTGGCATGCAAGTCCTTCAGTTCTGCTGGTCAATTCCCGGATGGAGGCTGATTGAATATTTAATACTATAGGTAAAAAAGTATGGGATTATGAGACATATATTTTCTACAACATTTGGAAAAATTACAGCATATGGTGATAATGAATGCAGTGGGCAGACTGGCAAAGCCTATAGACATAAATTACACCTCCAGATGATATATAAGACATGCCTTAATACTCAGTTTGACAGGATATACATTTTTACAAATATATATTTTGCCTCAAATATATATTTATCCAAAGGCTGATTAATCAGTGGTCTAAATTAAGGACATTTTAGTACTATCAAACAGATGTCAACAGTATCTGGCAGAACGGTATTTAGTTGGCCAGTTAGGAATGAATTATTGTAATCTGTAATAAATGTAGAGCTCGCTCAAATTCTTGTATTGAAGTATTATTTTAGAGCTCTTAGAACCTGTGTGGGTTGATTGTTCTACTGAAATGTTTTGATGCCATGGAAACGCTAGCAGATATTTTCTCTTAATTGCATGAATGGTTGACAGATACGTTTGCGGCACAGTAGAATTAAGTTCTTGATTGCCAATGAACTATGCCTTAAAGCAAGAATGAAGCAGGAAAAACAGAGAGCTGGAAAGAGTTTCAAAGGACATATGAACAAGGAACAGACCTGATGTTGTGATGACGTAACTCAGTCTACAAGCTTGTAACCAAATGGGGAGGGAGAGGACTTCAGAGAGACTAATTACATCAAACACAGCACTGCTGGTTCTGTCTCTCTTTGGAACATAATTTGCTCCTTCATGTAGAGACTTCTTTTGCCTTGGGGATTAATGGTATCTCTTCCCATTCATCTTGCAGAGAGTAAACTCAGTCTGAATGGCCTGTCAGTTCTTGAGAGTAGCTTTGAATCTGTTCATGATAGCAAGATATATAGTTTCAGGTATTTATCTTCCAAGAACTACGGGATATTACTGATGGAATCCAACTAAATCCTTTAAATGTCAGTCCTGTTGACAAAGTCTCAAATGTCCCTCTACAAAGGGGATTATTAATATCCATCCCCAGATACAGGGAAATGCTGAGAAATATCCTTCCACTGCAAATAGAAAACGTTGAGGTCTTTCTTACCTAACCTGGTACCTTGTCTAAGTATGCTAGACAAACATTATTGTACTAATAGGGAGTTCAAGAGGTGTTGTTTCATACAACTGAAGGGCACCAGGTTAGTCATGGCTACTATAAAAGCACTGCACTGCTATGAAACTTAGCTGCCAATTATGGCATTTCTAATTGTTATAAGCAAACTCCCAGAGCACAAACCCTGTAGCAATTGTGGAGCTCAAATTCTAGCTGAAAATATCTACCATTGACCTCACCCCATTCCTAAGAGGTCTGTAAGGGGCATGCATAAGAGCACAAACGTGCCTACCATTCCTGTTCTATTGTTTCCTTTCGTTATATCCAATTAATATAGTTATTACATACTCATACTCATATATATGCTTAGATATTGTATAATTATTTCATGCATATGCTTATATATACTGTGTGACAAAATAAATAAATAAATAAATAAATAAAATATAAAGTTTAATATAATTACATCATGACTTTGGCCATTTAATGTTAAGCTTCCTATATTACTCCTATTGGTATCTTATGACTATTACTTTGTTGGTTGTATCTTATGATTTATGGTTTATCACTTTGTTGCTTGTATGAATAACTAAGAGCTTATGCACTAGAGACAAATTCCTTGTGTGTCCAATCACATTTGGCCAATCAAGAATTCAGTTTAGTTCAGTTCAGTTCAGTTCAGTTCTGTTCTGTTCTGTTGTTCTGTTCTGTTCTATTCTATTCTATTCAGTTCAGTTCTTATTCTGTTTTATTCTGTTCTATTCTATTCTTACAGCATTATTGACCGTGATGCTTAACTATCCCTAACTATTCCATTAATTTCCCAGAAATAATCCTGTGGCCAGTTGTGGAAGCCACTCCTATACATCAAGGGAGATTTACATCCCTTAGACTGCTAAAGACAAAGCTTTAGATTCAATATGAATTCTCATTTAATGAAAAGACCTGTTCTCAGTACCCTTTAGATGGGATAAACCTATCTGTTGGTAACCGTAAAACTTCCTGCAGAAACTCCTCTGACTAAATGGATGTGGGAAGTTTGGCACGCTTCCGTAGCATTACTCAAATATGCCCTGATTTTATTTTCAGCTTATTTCATTATGCTTATCAACTCTGACATTTCATCTACTTTACACTTACTTGAGTACTAAAATTGGAAGTGTCAAAATAGAAAATGCATTAAAATCAACTTAATTAAAACCACACTATAGTGTCATAAATGTTCATAGTGCTATAGAAAGATTTGAATTAGCGTACATGTTAGCTAAATAAATTCAGATTTAATGTATGCCCTGAATCTTTTCACTTCTTTTCGGAGTACATCTACCTACATGCCACTCTAAGCATGGTCTTGAGTTTGGGGGAAAAAACTTCTCCATCACAGAATTAGTAGACAGATCTAGAATTACATGGATCTAGAATTGAGGAAATGTTAAACTCAGT
Source organism: Ahaetulla prasina (assembly GCF_028640845.1). Taxonomy (NCBI): domain Eukaryota; kingdom Metazoa; phylum Chordata; class Lepidosauria; order Squamata; family Colubridae; genus Ahaetulla; species Ahaetulla prasina. The sequence goes on from NC_080541.1 coordinate 160,861,344, forward strand.
CTCCACTCAGCTTCCACTGACTGGATGATGACAGTACCTGATGTAACTGTCATCAGTCTCACAGAATGGCTCTAAGATTGGTTAGAATTGATTGATAGACTGCCACCTGGATGGCTGCTCCTTGCCAGGAAATCACTGGATAGGGGTTATTGCCATGGTCTGAGCACTGGAGATGAGGAAACTCTTCAAGCTCTCCACCATGGCAGAGTGTTCAAAGACACTGGTTAAGCCAAGCCACCTCAGTTTCAAATCACTTTTGTATTTACAATTATTTTGTTGTAAAAAGAACAAGTTTTAAAAGCTACCTAGTAAGTAAAACTTCACCCTAAAACTTCACCCCAAAAGAAGTTAACTAATAGTGAAAAGAACTGTTTCCCCCAAAATAAGACATTCCCTGATAATAAGCCTAATCGGGCTTTTAAGTGCATGGCAATAAGGCCAAGCGCTTATTTCAGGGTTCAAAAAAATATAAGACAGGGTCTTATTTTTGGGGAAACACGGTATTAGTACTAAATTCCAGGATTATTTTCTAAGACAGTTATTATATAAGAAAGTACAACACCTTTTGAGCTATCACATGAAAAAAGGCACACAGAGATAAAATGACATCCTTTAAGTATCACAATGTTGACACACACGTTAGACGTTCAATTATGTCAAGTTTTGTTAAAGTATAAGAAAGGCAAAAACTCTGTGTATATTTTGTTCCTAATGAAATAGCACACCATATTTTTCTATCTTGATATTCTAATTAACAAATTCAGAATTGCCTGGAGCAGCAAAGGAATAAACTGTTCCAAACCATTCAACGATCGACATGATTTTCCAAAAATTACATAGGGATTAGGAGTTTTGGGAAAGAAACCAAGACTGTCCTATCACTTGTCTCTTATAAAAACAAGATTATAATCATTTCTGTTGTTGTTGTTTTTTTTCATTTTTCATTTTGTAACCATGATACTAGCATATCGGATAAATGTTCAAATAGCACAGGTTCTATAATTTATTTACATGCCTAAAAAAGGAATTCAATAGCACCATCATGTGGCAAATACAAAACATGCCAACTAAAAAAGTAGATATAAAAGGAAAAGGTATTTCCTTCTATTGAGTTTCTCTTATTTATTTATCTATATTTATTTATATTTCTTTTATTTATTTTTTATTTGCATGGTCCAATCTTGAAATACCTGTTTCATCTGTTTATCTGCCCTTGTTCTAATTTTATAACACTTTGCTACTGTACAAAAGCTAGTATATCTGACCTTGTATCTTCTATCAAGGAAAAATCAATGCATGATAAAATAATTAAATCATAGTCTATTGAATTTAGAACAAAGATAAAGAATTCTGCTCTAAATCAGATTGGTTCATTTATCTTACATTGCTGCCAAGTTTTTTTAAGCTACTGTTAAGGATAAAACCCTTGAAGGATTTTTGAAGCATAAAACAGTGTCACTCAACATAATCAGTTACTACAAATAAAACCAGTCCAAACTTTAAATAACCCAATAGAAACAAGTCCCTATTTTACAGCACAGAAGTTCTGCAATGAAAGAACTTAATACTCACAATGGATGCTCATTTCAGAAGTATGAGGCTATTGATGAAAAGGCCTTTTCTTCCTGTGTCCTCAATCTTACAGCCATTTTTTTAATGGTAGGCAAGTGAAAAACAACCCGAATGACTTTAAATTGTAGGAAGTTGGTACCCACCCCTCCTAGAAGAATGAAATATTTTAGGAAATATTAAAAAGGAAATATTTAATATTAAAAATATTTCCCTGGATGAGAAATGGAGAAACATGTTTTAAAGACAAAGCTGCTCCCACCTTCCTGCCTCCCCACCACCACCTTTGTCAATGGGCCAGAGGCAGAAACCCAACCCCCCACACCTTTGTCAATGAACCATCATCTGCAACACAATAGGACCCATCTAGCAACAGAAACTCCCACATGGCACCTGGGGAGATTACATCAGCCAGCAAGGCTAGCTATGACCTCTGACAGCAACCAATCAGGATACTCTTCCAGTGCCCCTGAAAGTTCAAAGCCAGAGAGGGTATAAAACTCAGGGACTCTCAGCATCTCGGCCCTTTTCTGCTCAGGAACTCAAACTATGTGATCCTGTCCACCATTAAACCATCTTTCCAAGCAGTCTCCTTGTTTCCAGTGTCTTTTTCCCCACTTGGAACTGAACCCAGATGGACATTTCTTCCAACAAAATGAAGGCCAACTTGTACAGAAGACATGTCTTTAAGTATTTCTGCTTGCAAATAGTTTAAAACAAACTTAGCACTAATTTTGGAAATCTTGGAAATCCATGTAATTGTGAAATATTGAAGTCAAGTGAGTGCTTAGCCAGCTCGTAGCAGTATCTGTTCTGAACCAGCTAAATTTTCTCAAAACACATGTAACCCATTATAGCAGTTCAGGATCTGTTCAGAGCAAGGGTAGTCAACCTTTTTATACCTACAGCCCACTTTTGTATCTCTGTTAGTAATAAAATTTTCTAACCGCCCACCGGTTCCGCAGTAATGTGCCGTGTACCGTCGTCTGCGCATGCCTCTTGCGCATTGTGGATTGGGTTTGGGGGGGGCGCCGGCTACCAGCTCTGCTTGTCTATTACAGCTGGGTGGTGTGGGGGGATATGCACGAGCTATTCTGGGACGAGGCTCTTTTGTTTGCAGTCGCACTATAGCGCCATTTAGTTTCACTTACGTAACATGAACTAAATTTATGCATGGGTGATACAAATAATATATTTTCAGAAATTTAAATTGTCACAGGGAATTTTATGAAAACCTAATGAAAATGTTTTTAAATAATGCTATGGAAATTTTTTTAAAAGTCAATTAAATTAAACAAAAGGAAAATGCTTCAGTATCAGACAAAACCCCTACTGCCCACCATGAAAGCTGGAACGCCCACTAGTGGATGGTAGGGACCAGGTTGACTACCACTGGTTCAGAGTATTAATATTTGAGAAATAACATGGTATCTCTAGGTAGTACTGCAAGTGAGACAGAAGTACTACCATATAAGCTTCTCTCCAATTAATGCCAACCACCTAAAACCTCCCAGCTTCATAGGTTAAAATTGTATGCATTCTTTTATCTAAATTTGGTGAACCTCCAGCGTTGTTTTACATCTGTTATGGCTGGAGCTATAATAGATGTAAAATAACACTGGAGGTTCACCAAATTTCACCAAATGGAGCTAACAAAATTTATTTGCCCTCATCTATCAAAAAATTGTCTTCTTATGTAAATTCAGGAAGTCTATAGAGCTTCTATAGATGAAAATGAAAATTACAGTATTAATTAACCCCAGGCTTTGTCTATTCATTTTACTAAGATGTTGTTGTTTTTAATGTTAATGGACAAGATAAAACTTTATGACACTCCACAAGCCACTTATCATGAGGTGCAGCACAAGTCCTTAAACATCAACTTCTGAAAAAAATATTCATCCAGGAAGAACTATCCAAAGGATTATGTGGTTAATGCTCTTTAAAGCCTCTGAGCAGTACAGCAAAACCAAGAACATACTCCATAAACTAATCCTATCTACCAGAGCTATTAAAATTGATACGTTCACAAAGCCAAGTGTGATGCTGGACTGGAATGGATCCAGGTAATCACCACTATCACATTCAGTATAGTATACCAGCAAAAAACTCAGGCAAGACCTCACTCTTCCAATGTAAAAATTACATTGTTAGCTATTGCTGGGTACAAAGTATAAAAAAATAATGCCTGAAAACAAGTTGTAAATTATTTTAGGATCTGCCTGCATCAAAACTGCTTTTATAACAAAAAGATATAATGAATTTTATGTATTTTTTAAAAACTGTTCACTTATTTGGAAACAGGATTCATTGACCAGAGTAGAAAATGTATCTGCTCAACTGTCTGCATAATATCAGAGATATTATAAAACTATAAAATCTACATGCATAGAATTTCATGGGCTCATTTCTCTGTCTACATATGGAACCTTCACGCATCTAAGAAAGGAAATTTTATAACAATTTACATACATATACACATACTTTGAGTCAATGTTGATTCCTGGCGACTGCATAGATAATTTCCTGCAACTTTCTTGGCAATATTTTAAAACTTTGCTATTGCTTGTTTTCTGGGGCTGAGAGAGAGGGACTGGCCCAAGGTCACCCAGATGACTGTGTGTCTAAGATAGGACTAGAATTCCCAGTCTCTCAGTTTCCAGTCTAGTGACTTAACTACTACACCAAACTGGCTCTCTTTATCTATAATAGGGTCACATAATTGGGGGCACTTAAAATGAACATAGCAAAATTTATAAATATTAATTTTACTCAATGCCCTCTTAAAATTTAAATACCCATTAGAATATTTATAGAAATCCAGAGAAAGGTCAATAGCTACCAAGATTATCCAGCAATGAATGATCACTAGAAGATACTGCCTTCTGAAACTGAGGAAGTAAGTATTACTATTCTGGATAAGCAGTAAAAGACATTTGAATTCAGACCACATGCCAGGACCCGCAAAGTCATTCCTATTTAAAATTGGGGCAAAAGAGCTGCTCTTTTGTAATTGCACAGTGAAAGCAACACCATCTGGCTACCAGAAAGATAAAAGATTTTTTACTTTCCTTTTCTTGAAAAGGAAAATAAAAGAAGTTTTTTTTTCATTTGAAATTTTTTTTGAAACATCCAGTTAAGGAATGGCTCAGAATAAAGTATACTAAACTTTTCTTTATTGCAGAGCTTGAAGAACACTTTGTTTTATTTAGTAGCTGTAATAACAATATTTTAAACATTTATAGCATATAGTACACAAAGTTATGTACATGTTATTTTATATCCTTATATATTTTATAAACTAGATATAAAGATCCTGTTTCCTGAACTTCTTGCAGCTGTCAGAAATGAGTATACTCACCTACTTTCAGGATTTCTAATTGTGTGTGAATAATTATGTTACTTCTCTTTCTGGCCAATCCAGTTTGGAAATATATAATCTATATTCTGTTTACATGGATGGATGCATGACAAGATATAGCAATCAGCTGGTGTTGATCTCCCTAATCCTGCTCTACATGCACTCTTCCTTTATCCAGAATCTATCACAGGATTGTCACTGTAAAGATAAAATTGGAGAAGATACTTATGAGTTTTTGCAACAAAAGCAGGACATAGACCGAACAAATACATTTCCTTCCAAATGTATTCTAGAATTTCAAAGGTTTTCTTTAACCTTTCTAATTCAACACACAGATGACCAAATTAATTATCAACTGTAGGTTTTTATAAAGGCACCACAGCAGTTTTCAAGGGAAACAAAACATACACAAGCACACACACCCCTTTAGAGTATATATTGACATGAATGAATAGCTCCATAAAAACAGATCATGCCGAGTGTAAGTGCTCATTCTTACATGAGGGCAAATCTGTTGCCAAGAGACAGAAGGAAACCAGGCCTTGTGCCCCAAAGAGAACCAGCCAGTCCCCTGCTAAAAAGCACTGACGTAGTCTGCTTATAATCCAAGCTTTGACAGGCAGAGGGAACTTCAGTAAGAGACAGGGCTGGCTGTTCTTGGAGAAGATGCACTTGATTCCATGTACTATTTTCCTCTTTGAGCCCTCTGGGCTCACCCTAATGCTGGTCATCTGACCCTCTATGGCTTTATTTTTATATTTTTATATATAAGTTTTTATATATATAAAAATTTGAATAAATTCAAAAAATCAGCTCTCTCGGTCCCCACCCCCACACATATACCACTATTAGCCAATTGGTGTGCAGACTTCCAGGGTCTTTGAAGATTCTCAGCTATCCAGGTCATAGTTATATCAAAAGTGATTTTTATTTTTGAAAAAGCAACTGGACTGATTTTTTTTGAGGAAGGCGTTTGGCTTCCTATCCTGGAGGCTTCATCAGTTGTATGCAGGGGTGAAATCCAGCAGGTTCTGGAGAACCGGTAGCGGAAATTTTGAGCAGTTTGGAGAACCGGCAAATACCACCTCTAGCTGGTCCCAGAGTGGGATGGGAATGGAGATTTTACAGTATCCTTCCCCTGCCACGCCCATCAAGCCACACCACGCCCACCAAGCCGATAGTAAAAAATTTGGATTTCACCACTGATTGTATGCATTGGTTAGTGTGGGAGATGGAAGGACAGTTATTGACAGTTGAGATTAGTTGCGGGGCGGGGAGGGGGAGATAGGTTCCGACAGCGTTTTTTATATTTAAAAACAAGAACTACTTTTGATAGCTTAAGGGCACTTTTGAGGGCATTCAACTCTTTCGGCCAAAGAGAAAAAAATGTAATAAACCTTCCGAAAATTCAAGTTGTAACAGTTTCACAAAATACTAAACGGTGCGGATCTAGAGCAGGGCTAGTTCAGGCTCCAAACGCTTTTCTCCTGCGGCTAGTTGCTACTCCAGCTCTTCAACTATCCCGAGATTCTACACCCACTATACTCGATCTTAGCCAAAACGGCGAGAATTGATCAGCAAACGGCGGCGAGTCCCCCCGTCCCCATCCCCGTTTCCCATTACGCAAGAAGTGAAGAAATCACCATTTCTCCTCCGCTTTTATAACGCCCCCCCCCCCTCCACGGGTCACGGAAAAAGACAGCCTCCCCCCCCCCCCGCGGCTCGGGACACCTCCGAGCACGCGCACCTGCCTTCCGGTTTCTGGGTCACGCGACCTTGCAACTTCACCAATCAGAAACTCCGGAACGCAGTTCAAACTTCTTGGCAGCGGTTGCTCGCGTGGACCTTTTCACAGCTGCCGTTGTCCGTTCGCTGTGTTCGTTGGCTGCGCTATGTTGTAGCCGCGATGGAGAATCGGGTGGTCTCTCCCGGACCTTATCGCGCCACCAGGCTGGTAAACAAAAAACAAGAAAACGGGGAGGGAGCTTTCTCTGGAGGGCCAGTTCTTATGGGAGTTCATTGACTTCCCTTCCTTAGTTATTTCTCCCCAAGAAATGTCTTATGTTGTCTTGGGCGCATCTGCGCCTGTCTTTACGTGCGAGCCCAACATTCAGGTGTTTTCTTGTAGTAGAGCGCAGTCCGCGAAAGTTTACAAACTTAATCCTAATCCTAATCCACGGGCCAATCTGGAGAGGTGCTCCGAATCTGTGGTTTGTTCACGTTTGAATTCACGTTGGCATCAGTGACAGGGGCGTCACTGGATGATGATTCAGGCAAATCTCGATTTAAAAAAACCAGGATTCAGCCGAGTTTCTTTTGCTCTCCTTGAGAATCCACGTTTCAGAGCATTTCTAAATGGTCTTATAGCTTCAGATTTCTTTTCATGCTCTGTAGCTTGGCCTGATGTAGTAACAAGATTTACCAGATTTGACAGATGAAGTGAAGATGTTATTCTATATTAGCAAAGTCTTGGTTGCAGCACGAGAGTGTCAAATATATTAAACTGTTTTAGAAAAAAAATAAAGACCACTGTATGTACTTTTTGCACTATATAACTTGAAAACATAAAGTGGCTTAGCATAAATCTGATAAATAAATAAATACCAGTATGTACTTTATTTCTCTGTGTCCTCTCCATTTGCAATTTCGTTTCTCTTGACTTACAGTGGAATGAAGTTACTAAATACTTTCGGGCACAAATGCCACAAAAGAAACACAGACAACACTTTAGAAAATATGGAAATTGTTTTACTGCAGCTGAAGCTGTCGACTGGCTTCATGAATTACTCAGGAATAATATTAATTTTGGTCCAGAAGTTACTAGGCAGCAAACTATTCAACTGTTAAGGAAGTTTCTTAAAAATCATGTGATTGAGGACATAAAAGGAAGATGGGGTTCAGAAAATCTGGATGACAATCATAACTTGTACAGGTAATTTATAGAATTATTGACAGAATCTGTAAAAAAAAATATGTCGAATGTAAATGTTTAACTGGTTTCCTTATTTTGTGGCTTACTGGAACAGAGATACTTGGACATTTTACCCATACATAGAATATGGAATTTTAAAAAGTCTGTTTCAAAAGATCAGATTTAACCCAATATAATAAATGCTTTGATTGTACCAAGAGTGCTGTATCTTGTAAAATGCCACAGTCTATATTGTAATATCAAAAAGTGACGGATGTACCTATTTTTCTAATCAAAATTATTTATTTGGTGTATTGAAAATGTTCGTTCTTTTCCAAATATTTTTCTATCTTCAAATAGGGATATTAGATTTAGCTTGAAAAAGGACAAATTTTCTGTAAGGAGTTTTGTTACAGCCTAATTAAATTGCTACATTGATATTTTCTATGTCAAATTATAGATTTCCTTCAGCTTCCCCTGTTAAAATTTTACCACGGCGATATCCATTGAAAGAAACCCTACATAATGTACCCAAAAAACCAGAAAGCATATTTAAATTACCTCAGTACTCCAAGAGAACTCCAAAAAAACATGACCTTCAGGAATGTCAGGTAATCTATTATTGATTAATTGTGTTTACACTTTAATGCCTAGACAGCTGGAATTGAGCCTTATCAAGGTGAAGTCTTTATATGGAGTAACATTCCCTTCAGGTTTGGATGGTCCTGAAGATATAGAGGTTCTTTTGGGTAGACCTTGTAATCGTTTAAAAAATGATTATTCTTGAACTTAACAAGTATGGATCATTTTTAAAAGGTCTATTTAATAATTGATCTTGATTTTGGCCCATCAAAAGTGAGCTTGATTTGCCAATTTTTTTTGCAATTGTGTCCAACTGTTGTGCACAAAGAATGAGGTTTGAGTCATTTAGGGTCATATAAGGTTTCTATTTGTTTTGCATAAATTACACATTACAGATAATCCTCGACTAACAACAGTTCATTTAGTGATCATTCGAAGTTACAACGGCACTGAAAAAAGTGACTTGCGACCATTTTTCACACAACTTAGTATGTTTTTATGACAATTGCAGAGCTCCAGGAGTCATGTGATCAAACAATGTCAAGTAATGGTTTCCATTTTCCAAAGTTTACTGCTGTGTTTTGAAATAAATATTGTAAAGGTCATCTAGTCAATAAGCAAGTGTCAGTGTGACTGCTGGAAATTTCCTGCTAGTTTCCAGATTAGTTGAGACAAGAAAAAAATGGGTTATAACTAGGTAGCTAAAATTATTCTCTGTTGAATTTTGAATAAAAGTCTTATGCTTTTACAACTTGTTTTTAATTCTATATTTGCAGAACAACAAAGAAAATGTAAAATGTGAAGACGATAAAAAATGGGGAACAAGTGGCAGACAAATAACTCAGGCAGATATAGAAGAAGTTTGGCGAAACATTGTTATGATACAGTAAGTAACAGATATATTTCTTTTCTCCCAGAGATTTTAGAAATAGGAATAACAATTTCTGGGAAAACGATTATTCTAGTGTCCCAGTGATCTTTTTTAAAAAGTACTCTTTTTTGATGTATAAGCTTCTCACAATATTTTGAAAATCAAAATTATGAAAACTAACATACCAAACTGATGAAAAGGAGCTGCGTTTCTCCACTTCTACTCTATCATAAAAATTTAAATTACTTAACTAAGGAGGTAAAGGAAATCATTTTATCTATAGAGAAAATTGTAGTGTTGCTATAGAACTTCATCAAATTGCTATTGGACTTAAAATGGCAGTTTGTTAGCTTTCAGTCTTTTCTTTATGTGATCTTACTAATGCTCTTATTCATTATCCCTAGAATGCTTTAAGTAATACAGGGAATTTTATAATTGTGTGCAAAACTTTTAAAAAATGCAACATTCTATAGAATACAGGAGTATCATTTTTTTCCCCAAGAAAAATCAATCCAATTTCTACATTATCAGTTTTGCATCTTTTAGAATAGAAAGTAGTTTGTAGTATTTCAGATTTACAAGTAACTTCCTCTCCAAAAACATTTACTTGGAGAAAACTATTCACTTATATGCAAAACAGATGGATCAGCATTATTTGTTATTCCCCAGAACATTTCATATTTAGAATAATAAATTTTGCACATTTCTAGAATTTAGACTAGTCCTTTTAAGGAAAGCTAAAGAGGAACCACAAGATAATTCTTCTTTTGATGTATTAAATGTTTATCTCTTTTGGTCACCCACGATTAAGTCATCTTCTATATGGTATATAATTTGGCTTGTTGACAATACTACATAAAATGTAATTCCTAACCATTTTTGGGTTGCCTGAAGCAAGATACCGGTATATTGAATTTTTAAAAGCCTGTTTCCTTGAGAATTGCTGAAAAAGTTTCATTAGGTTTCTGAATTGATTGCATTTTTCCTCTTCATAGTTTGCAAACTATTTTAGGTATACCATCTTTAGAACACGTCTTGAATCCAGCACAAATAATTCCTCGCTACATAATATATAACATGACTAATACAACTAAACATGGGGTTGTTCTTCCACAAGATAAATCAGGCAAGTACTATAATGTATTTTTTAAAGTTCTTTCCAACTTAAAGATAAACAAAAGTGTGATATAATAGCTTTTGTATTAGGGTATGTAGGCAGTTATATTAAACAAAAGCTTGATCTGCATTCATTTACAGGAAATTTATGTCATAAATCTTTCTAGGTAAATAGATTATAGCATTTTGGTCCAATAGATATTTTAATTTTAAATACAGTTTCAAATTATGAGTAAAATTTTAAAAAGTTGACCTATTAAGTGTGTTCCACTTCTCAATTTGCTATTTGAAGTATCTTTATCATTAAAAATAAGTGTTGGGATTGGGTAAGCTAAATTCAGATTCCCATTCAATCACAAAAAGAGTAACCATGAGTGAACTGTGGTATAGTAAATATGAAGTTTAAAGCGATATGTGTTTTAAGTGATTTTCTGTATGTGCTGTTGTAGTCCTTGGAAGAGTGATGAAATACAAATATAACAAACATGTTTCAGTAGTTTGGCAATAAAAGTAAGAGCTGGTAAATCTTTTTTCTCCCCCTTTTCTTGCAGAAGACTTCCCTCACTGGGTATTGTCAGCTATGAAGTGTTTGGCAAACTGTAAGTTAGAAGTATATAAGGAAATTACAATGCAAAAAGAAGAAAAGTAAACATAATGTGAACACTATATTTGTAGCAGGATCCAATCTGGATCGGTCACTGGGACTGGAGCTTTAGCCTTCTGAGCTTTTGGGCTATTATATGTGTAGTACTTATGTGGTGCCTAGTTGTGTGTGTCTTTTTAGTTGTTGATTGGGATGTTAAGGGCCGGTTATTAAGTCATTGGCTGTTGTTCCCTTGTGCTGCCAAGTCCTTGACTCCTAACTACCTGATAAGCTAGTGGTAAATCAGGGCCCATTTCCCAGGCTTCAATCATTTCCCTGGGTATCTGTGTACCTGCTCAGCCAGCAATCTTAGTAGCTGCGAAATTGAATGCATGACCTTGTTCATTGCAATGTGAGGCTACCAATGAGTTGAGGTCTCCTCATCTGACCTGACTATACTTGTAGATTCTATTAAATTATTTTGCTCTAAATGTTACATTATCTGAATTTAGAAGATGAACGTGAGATAAAGTGCCAATAAAAAGAATACAATATATAGAATAATGAAAAACATGCATCAGAAATGAAGCATGTTTCAGTGAACCTGTTCTTTATAACAGGTTCATTATAAGGAACAAGTTTCAGTGATTTTGCTATATCATGTATACATAGATAAAATCTTGTATCCAGTAGTATCCGATTTAGTTTCATAAATATTTCATCTGATGAATTGTTAATGTAGGATGTTAGAAAAGCAGTGCTCTACTATTCCTAGGACTTGAAATTTCTTGGAGATTAGTGTTGTTGAGATTTCTTTCCTCTTGCATTTCAGGGCCTAGATGTAATGACCCAAGTCAGCCAACATACACGGGTTTTGAGCGAGATGTATTCAAAACAGTTGCTGATTATTTTCTTAGTCTCTCTGAACCTTTGCTTACTTTTCAGTATTATGAATTATTTGTGAAGATCTTAGGTATGTACCCATTCATATTAGGGTGGTATAGAATCCCGGTATATAGTTGAGAAGATCTAAAATGCCACAACCATATACTAGTTTTGGAAAGAAGTGTGTCTAGTTTCACAGAATAAGTTACCAAGTATAAAGTATAATTATTATATATAATATAACTTTAGCTTTTGTGCAAGACTGCTAATCATAGTATGATTTGTTATGTACACTTGCATATGTGAGCTATTCTTTGCATGTGTGTTTCTGAATATCTTCTGACTGAACATATAGTCTTTCAGCACCACTAACTTTTAAATATTAATCTCTATTTTAATTTTTCTGATTATGTTGCTTGTGCTTCTAAATTGCCTGCATTTGAATTTGTATTTCATTTTCTGATAGTTTTGTGTGGCTACATCACAATCCCCAACAGATCCAGTGGAAATGTTGGTATCCAGAACGATTTGGTATGTTCAAAACCTTGTCATTTAAACTCGTTCAAGTCAACCGAATGTCTTCTGCTAAGTTTGCTTCAGCGTGACACTGACAAAGAAGATAAATCTGAGACTTCTGATAAAGGTTCTAAAAGGCATACAAATGAGATAAGATGCAGTATGAATTTTCAGCACTGTAACATGACTTGTAAAGGTGGTACTCTTCATGTACAAAAAGGTGGCAGTTGTCAGAATCTTTCACAACTGAAAAATGAACAAGCTCTGCCTCTGAGGCTTAAGGCAAGATGTCACTCTTTGGAGGGGATTGCAGAGACGACCTCAAGCAATTGTAGTAAGGATGAATTTAAACAATTTTCTCGATCTGGAATTCATATTGTGCCATTGACAAATAATGAGAAGAAACTCTTGCACTCTGAGAGTAAACCAGTCTCTTCAATGGATCTATGTTTGGATAACATTAGTGAAAAACTGACTCATGGCTTCAAGGATGTTCCTGCATCAAGTGTTCCTGACCAAGAGAAATCTAGTGGTAACCCGGAATCAAAACAACTTTGCCGGTGTCAGAATCTATGTGGAATTAAAAACTCCAGTTTATGTGGCATACACACTCCAGTTGCAGAGATCACAGTAAAACCACATCCAGTAAATCTTGGTCCCAAAGCTCAGAGCACTAGCCGACTGGCTCTTAAAACAGGAAGTAAATATGTGGGTTCTAATATGGCCATCAATAAAAGATTCCACAAAAGTGCAACACAGCTTTCAGAATACATGTTTTCCCCCAGCTTCTTTATGCTGACTGGCAGATCACGTAAGATTGCTTTGTGGAGCATGTCTGTATGCATTTGTACTAACTAGCTTGCTTGTGTGCTTTTTTTTTTTTAAGGGGGGTGATTTTGCTAATCCCAGTATTTTAAGTGACTGTTTTAACAAAATTTGCTAAGAAACTCATTAGCCTGTGAAGTTAAATAATTTTTAAAGCTAATACTATCTGTTCTGCAAATATCAGTATTTCCTAGAACGCATGTTGATGCAAAATGTATGTTTTCTTGCCGATGCTGGTATTTCTATTACTCAAATTATATTAAGTATAATTTTTGCATTATGATTTTAAATAACTAATCATTTAGCGTATAAACAGAAGACAATAGGAGAGGCTGTGTGCAGTAGTGGTTAAAGGGTTGGACCTATGGAGACCTAACTTCAATTCCTTCTGCAGCCATGGAAGTTAATTTTGGGCCAGTAGTTTTCTCGACCCAATTTACCTCACAGAATTAATGTGGGGATAAAATTCCACGTGTGAGAAAGATTCCCCATGTGAGTTACCTTATAGCTTCTAGAGAAAAGTTTAGATTACCAACAAATAAATAATAACATGCACATTAATCAGACTTTAACTTGTATTAATGATATAAAAGTGAATCATAATTTCTAGGAAAGTTGCAAAAATAATGCCTCTGATTTAATAATTTTCTAGATTTGTTGCAACCTCATTCAGAAAGAGTTGCAATTGAAGCTTTGCAAATTTGCTGCCTATTGCTTCCACCACCAAATCGCAGAAAACTCCAACTTTTAATGCGCATGATCTCTCGGATGAGTGAAAATGTTGACATGCCACGACTTCATGATTCAGTAGGCACCAGATCTTTGGTATGATTATTTCACATAATGGTTTTTAAGCAGGTCTTCAAGTTGCCTCATTGACAAATGTATGCAAAATTCCTGCCTTGTCCTGGATGCGTGATCAACTGCCAACATTTTAATGGCCTTCTATAGACTGGCAAGGAAGTGCTCAAGCATTTAATCGTTAAATTTAAGGCAACAAATATAAATTTTGTTGTCCTTCCTTGCTTGGCTTTCTCATTTCAAAAGTGGCTTTAGGAGCCCTGAAAGAAGATGCAGCAGCAGAAGGCTTCTCTTACTATTCTCCTCCAGCAGCTGGCTCTGATTCTGAAGACTGAAGATAGCTGTCGTGATTAGTTGTCATGATGCAATTTTCCATTCTCAGAATCTGTTTTGAAGCAATCTAAATTGATGATAAAAAGATTCATTGGTAAACAATTTCTATGTTGAGGACAGAACACTTTGGAGAGTGCAGAGTGAAGCGACAGAATGATTTGCAGAATGAGATGGGCAGCATATAAATTTAATAAATAAATCTCTATAATAGGTAAGGATCCAAAGAAGGGAGCCACAGTTCACTTTCAGAAGAGAGAGGAAACATTTCACCTGTCCTCCCCAATTCTGTTTATTACCTGCATGCGACTCTATATTTTCACCGGCATGCAATTCCTTGTTGCTTGTAATATCCAAATAAGCACTGAAAATGCAAAGTTGGATGTGATGCAGCCCTCCCTACCAAATACTTGAGTTAAATTTTAGAGACGCTTCGAAGTTTGCCATCTAGTGTATACGTATAATAGAGATATTAAACTTATGGGGATTAATTATGTAAACAATATTGAACATAATGTAATTTTTATTTAATGCAAATTTAACTCATGTTGCCCTATGCTGTCCTGCTATTTGCTTTTTTTTTTTTTTTTGCATAATAAAAATTAAATATGGTCTTCAGCCTCCAAACTGTTGGAAAAGTCCTCTACTGTAGAAGAAAGTTATTTTAATACTTGGTGTTTTATAACTGCATGTTTAAATGCTTACAGATGATACAGACGTTTTCTCGTTGTATACTGTGCTGTGAGGAAGAAGTGGATCTAGATGAGTGGCTTGCCATAAGATTAGTTTCCTTTTTAATGGATCACCAACAGGAAATTTTAGAAGTCCCTATATATTTACAAGTTGCAGTTCAAGATCACATTGAAACATTAAAAAATACTCAGGTGAGGAAAAATGTTAAATTATATCTGTTAACTTGTTTTGAGTCAGATTTACATAAATAATTTGCTTTAACAGCCATGGTATTGGAATTGTTTCTTAAAATTTATCTGACCATTACTGTTACTTTTCAGATTTAAATAAAATGCTTTGCATTAATAACTGACATTTTATAGTCCATGTTACCGGTATATATTTCCCCATATTGAGACTTTGTTCTGAATAGATTATTGTATGCTCACCAGATACCATTTATCTGGTCTGGCATTTCTATTATTTTCCATAGCCAGTTTGCAGTGCAATACATGAAGAATTAACATCTGTTCAATGCTGTTTTGAACTTTTGAACAATTTTAAGAAAAAAGTAATAATTGCAGTAATCTGCATCCTGACCATCAAGATTCAAATAAACCATAAGACATTATTCACACTTAACAGACATTGAAAAAATGTTTTATGTGAGTATAAACAATTATTAAATGTATAGTAATACTATAGATTGCTAGAGTTCAGTTATAAGTTAGTTCTTAGTTCCTAGCTTCTTCTCTGAACCTGCAGTGACAGCTATATATATCTGCTTCAGATAATATTTTAAGTCTTAGATTTTTTTTTCCCTTTAAAAATATGCAGCAATCAAGTTTCAAAAAATACTTGTGAATACCCTTACTTGTGAAATGTGATCTAGTGTGTATCAGACATGATTAAATGTAAGCCTTAGAACCTATTTAGATGTTGGAATGAAGTCATCTTATCTGAAGTGCTTTTTGACAGTCCAGTTGATATTGACTTTCCACTTTTTTTTTTTAATGTCATCAGGGGAATTTAATGAAGTTGCATTTGTGCATACTAGTGAATTGAAGGCTAAGAATTGCAACTACAGGTTCCTATATCAAAATAAAGTTCTTTTAGTTGTGGAATTCATTTCATATTATTTTCTTAGTTATTGTGTTCTCCTGAGGTGTTTCAGTTGCTGTAAGCATGTTCATCTTATTCTTATATTAAATTGTGTGAGAGAATTCTGGTTTATCAGAGATCTTCTCACTGGCCACTGTTTTAGCTCTCAGATTGGCGCTTCAGAATTAAAGCTCTTGCTCTTAGCCAGAATTGGTGGTGTCATCCATTTGTTAAAATGTCTATCCTGTTTTCTTTGTTTGCTTTTGCCTGCTTGCAGATGGAATGTCTTGAAGAAGAACTGAGCACCATATTTCCAAGTTATTCCTATTGCATGAGGATTACATCTCAGGAATTTGACGAACAGAAGATTTCTGTTTCTCAGGCAGCAGTAGCTGAACTTTTAGAAAATATTATTAAGGATAGAAATTTATCTCTGAAAGAGAAGAAGAAAAAACTTAAACAGGTAATGAGATTGGTGAGCTATTTAGACATCATTACTTGGCAAGAAAGCCTCAAGTAATTTTGGGAAATTGATTTATTTTTGATAGATCTGGATACCAAAGTTATTTTTTTCTGGAAATAAATGTGTTCTGTGGAAAACATGGGGTTGCATCCCTTTAGCTAGATTATTTTTGAAAGCTTTCTACAGTCCCACTTTATAGCACCACTCTAATTACTGTGGTGCAATGAGGTCTTAGACTGCAATAGTGAAAGTGGTGTCTTAAGAATCTTTACCTTTTGTCAAGAATAACAATTTTGACCTAAACCATTGCTTTAGATTTGTTATTATATGTGAAGGATTTCCACTATCTACTCCCCTGTTAGAACCTTTAACAAGCTATTATACTGGATCAGGCTTGTATCTCTGTTAAAGATATGAGGTGATATCAGCACATTTAAGGGTGATGAAATAATTATTAATCCTCTCTTTTTATATCCTTCTTGGATGATTACAACATGGAGGGATTTTCTAGAATGGCAGGATGACAGTTCCTATCCCAGCCCAAACAGTTGTGGTAAAACCCATAATGGGTAAACACAACATCCTCTTTTCCAGAGCTGCAATCTGGAAAATAGCATATAGAGTCAGACTAAATGTCAGAGCATTTTGAAAACTAGATTTGCTGCCACATTGTGTGTTACATTAGGAACAGGAAATCCATGGCATTCCAGATATCTCACCACAGGCAAGGCTTCCTTAAGGATGATTTATAGTTGAGCAGTTAATTGAAATGCCACAGGTTGCCTGTTATTACTTTTAAGAGCAAATTAGAGATTAGGAAAATTAGAGATTACCACAAGAGATTGGGGAAATGTTCTTTACTCTTGGGATTACACATTCCCTTAATCCAGAGTGTGTGTTGGATTGTTACATTGTGTTTTGCAGTTAGCATCATTTCTGATATTATTAATACTCTTAAAATGAATATATTATGAAAACTTGCATATGATACTAGAGAATTGTTTTCTAAATATTTACTTGAGTTATTCAAGTTCACCTGACACAGTTTATTGTAATCTGCTTTGTGGCAAAGTAGAACATCTATGGCAGAGCTTAATACCGAGGAATTTTTTTCTAAATAAATTGCTTCATAGAATTATACTTGTCCTAGAATGTATTAAACAAGTCTCATGACTGAAGTCTGGCTTTAAATTACCAGAGTTTAAGCCACTGCATTGAAGTTACTGTTCTTTATTTTTCCCTCTTACGTTCTTTGTGAAGATTGAAAAAAGTTGAAAAAAGTTGAAATTATTTCACTTAAAGGTCCATGACAGTGTTTTATAACATAGCTAGACTTTAAAGTTTGACATCTTTTATAGCAGCAGCATGTCTTCTAACTATGGTGGATTACAACTCACAAGATTCCGAATTAGTATGACTGTTGGAAATGCGTGCTAGGAATTTCACTCCAATATATCTAAAGGTCAGCTTTAGATATGTACATATTCCATTTAAGAGGAACAGCAACGAGTCCTGATTCTCATATGAATATGTTAGTACTCACAATCATGAAATGCATCTGCTGTTATGTAATTTTAAGTATAAAGGTACATAAGTGAAAGAACTATATCCCTTATTAGGCACGATAGAGAGATCACAACCAAACTTTTGTTTCTGTTCCAAATTCTGGCAAAACACATATATGCACACACATACACTATCTCTTTCTGGGCTTTGCCTACTTTTAAATTTAGAGTTGCTTGAATAAGAATTTATTGGTTGCTGAGAAAAGACCCAACTATTTTCTGATTCCAAATTTCTAGCTGTGTTTAGTTTCTCAGTTAGAAAACCATTGTAAATCACTGCCCATATCTTTTATAAATCCTATCTTTGTTTTGACACAGAATGGTTAGTAAAGTTAGGGATTAGAAGTTATATATATATATATATAAACAATGAATTTTAAATAAGTTATTATTTAACCTTTGAAACAGGTAAAAATGTAGGCCCATAGAATATCAGACACTTCCTGCAGTGTGATTTTTTATGTAAGTGCATGACCAGAAGTAGGAATTTACATTTACATGTACAAGTTTCTATTGTATGTTTAAGGGTACTTGTGATTTAGGAATAAATATTTGCAAGAATTGTTAGTTGATTTGGCTAAAAATATTGTAATGTGCATGTGGTAACCCAGTTTTTGGAGAATATATATATATTGATGATTTACTGTTTTGATTTACAGTTCCAGAAGGAATATCCAGAGATTTATTGGAGCAGATTTCCAACTTCAGAAAGTGAAGCCATCTTGTTTGATCACAAGCCTACAATTAAACAGCCAATGCTTAGCTTGCGAAAGTCCAAACATGTTAGCATGAAAAGTTAATCTGTACTTCATTTATATATTTATAAAGAAACTTTTTGAAAGTGAACATTAGAAATCTTTCAGTAAGCATATTCATGCAAGTATGCATTTTATGAAAATTTCTTCATGAACCCTGAAGTGTATTTTATAAATGCCATTGTTTACAAAATAATTCCAAAATTGTGAATAGTTCCATTTTTTTCATGCTTAATGAGATACAAATAAATAGCATATTAAATATACCAATAGCAAACAAATATAGTAGTAACTATTATAAATACAAACGTGTTGTAACTCTTTGCACTTTTTAAAAAAGAAACATACTGTGTTCTGAATACCACAATACTGTGTTAATGTTGATCTTCAGTATATAATTTATTTATATATTGTATGTGTTAATGCTGAGTTAAATAACACAGCTGAGAATAGTGAGCATGGAGCATGGCCATAAAGGTAATGATTGCCAGCCTCACTTTTATTGTAGAAATTGAACTCTTGGTTAGAAAAAGTGGACAATATTGCTTATACAGCCATAAAGCAATCATTCAATCATTCATTCTAATTGTTTGGAATGGTAATTAATGGTCCTCTATTGTTTATATGTGCTCACATCTTTGTTATGCTTAAATTAGTTGTGGTTCATTTTTTTATGTTGCTTTAGTAGAATTAGATTACTGAGACTATCTTCCCCATCTTACTCCTGTTTGTGTTTTTCTTCTAAGTATTTTCTGTTTATGATATATATTTGCAAATATCAGATTGTTAAGAATCGCTGAAGAGATTGTTTAATGAAACAATCTAAATGCTGATAACTCAGTTATATTGTGTATAAAAACATGTTTTATAAAATGCATTACTATACATATGCAGACCTGAACTTTAAATGAAAGAATTTAAAGGACATTGTTTCATTCCCTTTCTATGTTCTACTATGTGAACAATTTCTAATGTACCATAAACAAGCTTTTGCAGTAAGCCTTGAGTCTTCTAAAAGGAGCAGAAATATTATATTCTGTTATCTAACTATAAGAATTTAAAAAAGGAGTTTATATAATGGGGAAAATATTTTATTTTCTTATCTTAATTAAATTTTTATGGCTGCCCATCTTACAGCAGATGGATCTGAATAAAAATTTTTAAAAATCAACAGTTAAAACTGTTTACAAAACCAGTTAATACAAATATAAATTAAAAAGACAAAAGGGAACATATCAGAATAAAATTCATGATGCAGCCAATGCATTTTAATTAGTAAATTAAAATGTTTTAATCAACTACCAATGTTAGTTGAGCAGGCTAAGTAAATAGAAACAGTTAGCAGATATTGGTTAGGTAGCTGAATTGTTGCTGAATTTTATATAATTGTTCTATAAATAAATAAATGTCATATAAATCAAATTACATTTCAAATGCTTTAAATATGAATTCTACCTTTATAGACTAAATAAGATCTAATGCCTGGCTAGTCAAAGGAATATAAGCTGCTCAAAAAAATAAAGGGAACAGTTAAACAACACAATGTAACTCCAAGTCAATCACACTTCTGTCAAATCAAACTGTCCACTTAGGTAGCAACACTGTTTGACAATCAATCCCACATGCTGTTGTGCACATGGAATAGACAACAGGTGGAAAGCATAGGCAGTTAGCAAGACATCCCCAAGTAAGGAGTGGTTCTGCAGGTGGTAACCACAGACCACTTCTCAGTTCCTATGCTCTCTGGATGATGGTTTGGTCACTTTTGAATGCTGGCGGTGCTGTCACTCTAGTGGTAGCATGAGACGGAGTCTACAACCCACACAAGTGGCTCAGGTAATGCAGCTCATCCAGGATGGCACATCAATGCGAGCTGTGGCAAGAAGGTTTGCTGTGTCTGTCAGCATAGTGTCCAGAGCATGGAGGTGCTACCAGGAGCAGGCCAGTACATCAGAAGATGTGGAGGTGGCTGTAGGAGAGCAAAAACCCAGCAGCAGGACCACTGCCTCCGCCTTTGTGTAAGGAGGGACAGGAGGAGCACTGCCAGAGCCCTGCAAAATGACGTCCAGCGGGCCACAAATGTGCATGTGGCTGCTCAAACGGTCAGAAACAGACTCCATGAGGGTAGTATGAGGGCCCAACGTCCACTGGTCGGGATTGTGCTTACAGCCCAACACCGTGCAGGGCATTTGCCAAAGAACACCAAGACTGGCAACTTCACCACTGGTGCCCTGTACTCTTCACAGTTGAAAGCAGGTTCACACTGAGCACATGTGACAGACATGACAGGGTCTGGAGATGCCGTGGAGAACGTTCTGTTGCCTGCAACATCCTCCAGCATGGCCAGTTTGGCAGTGTGTTAGTAATGGTATAGGGTGGCATATCTTTAGGGAGCCGCACAGCCCTCCATATGCTCGCCAGAGGTAGCCTGACTGCCATTACTGACTGCCATTAGGTACCAGGATGAGATCCTCAGACCCCTTGTGAGACCATATGCTGGTGCAGTTGGCCCCGGATTCCTCCTAATGCAAGATAATGCTAGATCTCATGTGGCTGGAGTGTGTCAGCAGTTCCTGCAAGACTAAGGCATTAATGCTATGGACTGGCCCGCCCATTCCCCAGACCTGAATTCAACTGAGCACATCTGGGACGTCATGTCTCACTCCATCCGCCACGTTGCACCACAGACTGTCCAGGAATTGGGGGATGCTTTAATCCAGGTGTGAGAGGAGATCCCTCAGGAGACCATCCGCCACCTCATCAGGAACATGACCAGGCATTGTAGGGAGGTCAAACAGGCACATGGAGGCCACACGCACTACTGAGCCTCATTTTGACTTGTTTTAAGGACATTACATCACAGTTGGATCAGCCTGTAGTGTTGTTTTCCAGTTTAATTTTAAGTGTAACTCCAAATCCAGACCTCCATGGGTTGCTCAATTTGATTTCTATTGATAATTTTTGTGTGATTGTGTTGTCAGCACATTCAACTATGTAATGAACAAAGTATTTAATAAGAATATTTCATTCATTCAGATCTAGGATGTATTTTTGTGTTCCCTTTATTTTTTTGAGCAGTGTATATGCATTTAACTTTGCCACTCGTGGCTAAGATTTTATTGATTTTAAGTCATGCTGCAGTAGCAACAAGGAAACTATCAGTAAATGTTTTTGTTCCTTTGACTTATTTAAACCCATATCCACATCAGATTTTTATTCAAATGCTGACTGTAAATATATTCATAGGTCCCCTAATTTCAGCTGAAAAGTGACTCACTAACATTTTTAAGAAAATGCCCTCATAATTCAGCTAAAGCCAGCTGACAACTTTTTGATTTGATGCTGACATAGCATTTTTCATTTTCTCAAAGCAAATCTGTGTAACATTTGTGTGCCTTAAGCAGCAATTGTAGCAGGGATGTAGTCAGGCTGGATCTGTCCTGCTCCTACCGACTGATGGCAGTTCTTGTGTGTTGTTGTTGTTGTTAGTTGCGAAGTCGTGTCCGACCCATCGCAACCCCATGGATAACATTCCTCCAGGCCTTCTTATCCTCTACCATCCTCTGGAGTCCATTTAAACTCACACCTACTGCTTCAATGACTCCATCCAGCCACCTCATTCTCTGTCGTCCTGTTCTTCTTTTGCCCTCAATCTTTCCCAGAATTAGGCTCTTCTCCAGTGAGTCCTTCCTTCTCATTAGGTGGCCAAAGTATTTCAGTTTCATCTTCAGGATCTGGCCTTCTAAAGAGCAGTCAGGGTTGATCTCCTCTAGGACTGACTTGTTTGTTCGCCTTGCAGTCCAAGGGACTTGCAGGAGTCTTCTCCAGCATCAAAGGCCTCAATTCTTTGGCGCTCAGCCTTTCTTATGGTCCAACTTTCACAGCCATACATTGCAACTGGGCAAACCATAGCCCTGACTATACACACTTTTGTTGGCAGGGTGATGTTTCTGCTTTTTACTACGCTGTCTAGATTTGCCATAGGTTTCCTCCCCAGGAGCAAGCGTCTTTTAATTTCTTGGCTGCAATCCCCATCTGCAGTGATCTTGGAGCCCAGGAAAATAAAATCTGTCACTACCTCCATTTCTTCACCATCTATCTGCCAGGAATTGAGAGGGCTAGATGCCATGATCTTAGTTTTCTTAATGTTGAGTTTCAAGCCAACTTTTGCACTCTCCTCCTTCACCCGCATCAAGAGGCTTTTTTGTTCCTCTTTGCTTTCTGCCATTAGAGTGGTATCATCTGCATATCTGAGGTTGTTGGTATTTCTCCCGGCAATCTTAATTCCAACTTTTGATTCATCCAGCCCCACCTTTCTCATGATGTGCTCTGCATATAAGTTAATTAGGCAGGGCAATAATATACAGCCTTGCTGGACTCCTTTCCCAATTTTGAACCAATCAGTGGTTCCGTGTCCAATTCTCATTGTTGCTTCTTGACCTGCATACAGGTTTCTCAAGAGACAAATAAAATGGCCTGGTACACCCATGTCTTTAAGAACTTGCCACAATTTGTTGTGATCCACACAATCAAAGGCTTTAGCATAGTCAATGAAGCAGAAGTAGATGTTTTTCTGGAACTCCCTAGCTTTCTCCATGATCCAGTATATATTGTCAATTTAATCTCTAGTTCCTCTGCCTCTTTGAAATTCTGCCTGTACTTCTGGTAGTTCTTGATCCACATACTGCTGGAGCCTAGCTTGTAGGATTTTAAGCATAACCTTACTAGCATGTGAAATGAGTGCAATGGTCCGACAGTTTGAATATTCTTTGGCATTGCTTTTCTTTGGAATTGGAATGTAAACTGACCTTTTCCAATCCTGTGGCCACAGCTGAGTTTTCCAAATTTGCTGACAAATTCAGTGTAGCACTTTTACTGCATCGTCTTTTAAGATTTTGAATAGCTCAGCTGGAATACTGTCTCCTCCACTAGCTTTGTTGTTGCTCAGATTTCCTAAAGCCCATTTTACTTCACGTTCTAGGATGTCTGGCTCAAGATCAGTGACCACCCCATCGTGGTTATCAGGGATGTTAAGCTCCTTCTTATATAGTTCTTCTGTGTAATTTTGCCACCTCTTCTTAATCTCTTTTGCTTCTGTTAGGTCCCTGCCACTTTGGTCCTTTATCATACCCATCTTTGCATGAAAGGTTCCCTTCATATCTCCAATTTTCTTGAAGAGACCTCTGGTCCTCCTTATACTATTGTTTTCTTCTATTTCTTTGCACTGTTCATTTAAGAATGTATTCTTATCTCTTCTAGCTATTCTCTGGAATTCTGCATTCAAC
This sequence comes from Ahaetulla prasina, assembly GCF_028640845.1. Classification (NCBI taxonomy): domain Eukaryota; kingdom Metazoa; phylum Chordata; class Lepidosauria; order Squamata; family Colubridae; genus Ahaetulla; species Ahaetulla prasina. The sequence continues at coordinate 160,885,535 of NC_080541.1, forward strand.
TGGGTGTATCTTTCTCTTTCTCCCTTGCCTTTCACTTCCCTTCTTTCCTCAGCTATTTGCAAAGCTTCCTCAGACAGCCATTTTGCTTTCTTGCCTTTCTTTTTCTTTGGGATGGTTTTAGTTGCTACCTCTTGTACAATATTGCAAACCTCCATCCATAGTTCTTCAGGCACTCTGTCTATCAAATCTAATTCCTTCAATCTATTTGTTACCTCTACTGTATATTCACCAGGGATATGATTTAGTTCATACCTGAGTGGCCTGGGGCTTTTCCCTACTTTCAATTTAAGCCTAAATTTTGCAAGGAGAAGCTCATGATCTGAGCCACAGTCAGCTCTTGGTCTTGTTTTTACTGACTGTATAGAGCTTCTCCATCTTTGGCTGCAGAGCACATAGTCAGTCTGATTTCTGTGTTGACCATCTGGTGATGTCCATGTGTAGAGTCGTCTCTTGGGTTGTTAGAAAAGAGTGTTTGCTATGACCATTGTATTATCTTGACAGAATTCTATCAGCCTGTGCCCTGCTTCATTTTGTACTCCAAGGTCAAGCTTGCCTGTTATTCCGGTTATCTTTTCGCTTCCTACTTTGGCATTCCAACCCCCATGATGATAAGAACATCATTTTTTGGTGTTAATTCTATAAGGTGCTGTAGGGCTTCATAGAACCGGTCAATTTCATCCTCTTCAGCACCAGTGATTGGGGCATAGACTTGGACTACTGTGACATTGAATGGTTTGCCTTGGATTCGAACTGAGATCATTCTGTCATTTTTGGGATTGTATCCCAGTATTGCCTTTCCTACTCTTTTATTGATTATGAAGGCTACTCCATTTCTTCTGAGGGATTCTTGCCCGCAGTAGTATACCTGTTGGTCATCTGAATTAAATTCACCAATTCTTGTCCATTTTAGTTCACTGATTCCTAAGATGTCGATATTCAGTCTTGTCATTTCATGTTTGACCACGTCCAGCTTACCTTGATTCATGGATCTTACATTCCAGGTTCCTATGGAGAAAAAATCTTTAAAGCATCGGACTTTCCTTTCACCACAAGATACATCCATAGCTGAGCGTCCTTTCGGCTTTGGCCCAGTCGCTTCATTCTTTCTGGCGCTACTAGTACTAGCCCTCCGCTCTTCGCCAGTAGCATATTGGACACCTTCCGACCTGAGGGGCTCATCTTCCGGTGTCATATCTTTTTTCCTTTTTGTACTGCCCATGGGGTTTTCATGGCAAAGATACTGTAGTGGGTTGCCATTTCTTTCTCCAGTGGATCACGTTTTCTCAGAACTCTCTGTTATGACCTGTCCGTCTTGGGTGTCCCTGCCCGGCATAGCTCATAGCTTCATTGAGCTACGCAAGCCCCTTCACCACGACAAGGCAATAATCCATGAAGGGGAGTTCTTGTGTACATATGCAGTTTTCTCTATCACCATTGACTTTCCATGACTATTGTGGTTTGTGTTGCTGAATTGACATGACACTAGCTGCAGAACCCAGACTACTAAAGGAAATGATAGGCCCAGGTCCATTTTAAAGCAGCCTGTCTCTGAAACCTGCATACAGATAGCCTTTAGCAACTGTTTTGTTAAGTGACCATTTGCAAATACAGTTGGTAAATGGTAACAAGAAAAAACATTTTCTGACCAATGTGCATATTTATACCCACAATTCTGGGCGTGACAATAACATGCTGGAGTGTAACACTGGTGTTTCTGCATGACAGAACTTTTAAGTGAAACAGCTACAATTAGCAATCTGCAGCATGTCACTCCCTCATATGGTTTACTCAGCTACCATTTTGCTGGAACTATTTGTGGTTGCTAAACAAGGATTATCTGCATACACTAAAACCCAAGCAATGGCCTCTAGGGCCTCCAATGCCCTAGAAGACAATCTGCCTTTTAGGTAGCTATTGTCAGGCTTCCCTCCTTGAGTTCCAGACAGAAAAGTTAATTGAAGGAATAAGAATTCAGGGAATCAGATTACTTTATTAGAAGAAAAGTTTTTAAAATACCAGCAACTACCTTACTTTCAAAGGAAGCACCTTTAGGCAATTCATGGTAGCAAAACACTTCTCTATTTCTTCCTGCTTTTTTGATACAAAAGATTGGAATCTTGTCTTTTTAGCAAAAGCAGGTCTCTGTGTGTTTTCACTGTTAAATAAAGCTATATTTTTGTGTTTGGCACTCTGCAGCCACAGAGCATATTATGTCAGAACTCATTGCCTCCTGACCTGGAGAAATATTTATCAAATCAGTTGTTTGGATGTGCCCTCACTCTCATCATGTTCCTTCTACGTTCATTCATTTCATTTTCATTTCATTTATTTGATTTTTATACCGCCCTTCTCCCGAAGGACTCAGGGCGGTGTACAGGCCAATAAAAAACAGACAAGACAATATTCTATAAAATACAACATTAAAAACCTTATTATAATTTGCCTAAAAATTTAAAATATATAGAAATTAAAACCCCGTTTAAAATTAATAATAAAAACTATAAAATCCATAAAATTTAAGCCAGCCCGCTTGAATAAAAGATCGCTCTTCAGTTCGCGGCGAAAGGTCCGAAGGTCAGGTATTTGGCGTAAACCCGGGGGAAGTTCGTTCCAGAGTGTGGGAGCCCCCACAGAGAAGGACCTTCCCCTGGGGGCCGCCAGCCGACATTGCTTGGCGGGCGGCACCCTGAGAAGGCCCTCTCTGTGGGGGGGTACGGGTCGGTGGGGGGCATATGGTAACAGTAGGCGGTCCCGTAAGTACCCAGGCCCTAAGCCATGGGCGCTTTAAAGGTCATAACCAAAACCTTAAAGTGCACCCGAAAAGCCACAGGTAGCCAGTGCAGTCTGCGCGGGAGAGGTGTTATGTGGGAGGTACGCGACTCCTCTATCACCAGCAGCTGCATTCTGGACTAGCTGAAGCCTCGAGTGCACCTTAAGGGAGCCCCATGTAGAGAGCATTACAATAATCAGCGAGAGAGGTAGCAGTGCGTGAGTGACTGTGCACAAGGCATCCCGATCAAGGAAGGCGCAACTGCGAACCAGGCGGACCTGGTGGAAGGCCCCCCTGGAGACGGCCGTCAAATGGTCTTCAAACGACAGCCGCTCATCCAGGAGGACACCTAAGTTGCGCACCCTCTCCATCGGGGCCAATAACTCGCCTCCAACAGTCAGCTGCAACTGCAGCTGACTGAATCGAGATGCCGGCATCCACAGCCACTCCCTCTTGGAGGGATTGAGCTTGAGCCTGTTTCTCCCCATCCAGACCCGTACGGCTTCCAAACACCGGGACAGCACTTCAACAACTTCATTGGGGTGACCTGGGGTGGAAGTACAGCTGAGTGTCATCAGCGTACTGATGGTACTTCACCCCAAAGCCACTGATGATCTCACCCAGCGGCTTCATATAGATGTTGAACAGAAGGCGAGAGAATCGACCCCTGCGGCACCCCACAAGTGAGGGCCCTCGCGGTCGACCTCTGCCCCCTGTCAACACCGTCTGCGACGGTCAGAGAGATAGGAGGAGAACCACCGATAAACGGTGCCTCCACTCCCAATCCCCAGCCGGCGCAGCAGATACCATGGTCGATGGTATCAAAAGCCGCTGAGAGGTCTAATAGGACCAGGGCAGAGGAATAACCCCTGTCCCTGGCCCTCCAGAGATCATCCACCAATGCGACCAAAGCTGTCTCCGTGCTGTAGCCGGGTCGGAAGCGGACTGGAGCAGGTCCAGATAGACAGTTCTTCCAGGTATTGGGGTAACTGACGCCACAGCACTCTCTACAACCTTCGCAACAAAGCGAAGGTTGGAGACTAACGATAATTTCCCAAAATAGCCGGGTCCAAAGAGGGCTTCTTAAGGAGGGTCTCACCACCGCCTCTTTCAAGACGGCAGGGAAAACCCCTTCCAACAAAGAAGCATTTATGATCCTCTGGAGCCAGCCTCGTGTCACCTCCTGAGTGGCCAGCACCAGCCAGGAAGGACACGGATCCAATAAACATGTAGTGGCGGAGCCTCCCAACAACCTGTCCACGCCTCGGAGCCACAGGTCAAACTCATCCCAAACAGAGTCAACAAGACGTGCCTCCTCTCCCTCGCTTGGATCATCCCAATTTCGGTCCAGACCATCCCGAGCTGAGCGATTTTGTCGATAGATAACCACTAAACTCCTCGGCACGCCCCTGTAAAGGTCATCCCGCACCTCCTGATGAAGGAGGGAGCGGGTCACCCGAAACAGGGCGGCCGGGCGGTTATCTGCCGACGCAATGAGGGTGGAGGCGTAGGAACGCCTCGCCTCCCTCATTGCCACTAGGTAGGTCCTAGAATAGGACCTAACTAGTGTCCGATCAGCTTCGGAACGACTGGACCTCCAAGTGCTCTCTAGGCGTCTTGTCCGGCGTTTCATCTCCCTCAGCCCCTCGGAGAACCAAGGGGCCGGACGAGATCTCGCGGGTCAGAGGCCGCAAAGGCACGACACGGTCCAAGGCCCCAGCGCGGCCTGTTCCCAGGCCGCAACTAGTTCCTCAGTCGTGCCGTGGGCCAGATCCTCAGGGAATGGCCCAAGCTCCGTCAGGAACCTCTCAGGGTCCATCAGGCGCCTGGGACGGAACCAACGCATAGGTTCCGTCTCCCTGCGATGGTGGGTGGCGGTTCGGAAGTCTAGGCGAAGGAGAAAATGATCGGACCATGACATTGGTTCTGTTACTAAATCGTCTAGTATCAGATCATTTAACCACTGACCAGAGATATAAATCAGATCCAGCGTGCCTCCCCCCATGTGCGTAGGGCCATCATTTACTCGAATCAGGTCCAAGGCCGTCATGGAAGCCTGGAACTCCCGAGCTGCAGTCGATGATAAGCCAGCTGATGGCAAGTTGAAATCCCCCATAACTATAAGTCTGGGGGTCTCAACTGCCACAGTGGCAAATAACTCCAGCAGCTCGGGCAGGGCTGTGGTCACGCAGCAAGGAGCCAGGTACGTGATCAACAAGCCCAACTGATTCCTATGGCCCCACCTCACATAGAGGGATTCACAGCCGGCGATCTGAGGAACAGTGGCCTCCCTCGGCTCTAGATCTTCCTTAATTACAACCGCCACCCCTCCACCCCTACCCTGGGCCCTCGGCTGATGGAATGCTCGGAAACCTGGGGGGCACAGTTCAACGAGGGGCACCCCCCCCTCTGGCCCCAACCAGGTCTCCGTAATGCCCATAAGGTCCGCGGACTCCCCTTGAATAAGATCGCAGATCAAGGGGGCCTTATTTACCACGGACCGGGCATTACATAACATCAACCAAGATCCAGGCTCTGAGGATCACGGCCGCCCGAGGCAGGTAGGGACTAGGGGCGGAGCACGTGATCGCTTTCAAACATCGCACGTGCTCCCCAAACTCGACACGCCCCTCCGCCATATCTGCCTCTCCCACTTACCGTACAGATTGAACCACCCTCTAGTCCTGGAACAAACCCCTCCCCTGCCTTCAGACCAGGTGTAATAGTGCATGAACTGGCACCGGGGCTGGATACCTCCCCGACGGGTTCTCCCCTGCACCCGTCTTGTCCCTCCCCCCCTTTAAAAAACCCTTATTTAAAAATCTATTTAAAAAACCCCATACATTCTTCTTAGCAGCATGCCACCTCTCTGGGTCCCAAAACCCTTGTTGAGGTAGGCCCTCGATAACGGAGGCCATTCCTGCGGCGGGGAACCTCGCAGTCGAAGGAGGTCAATAGGCGAGTATCTCATGGAGAAGAAATAATAAATGGCAGAAAAGGGTCCATCCCTAACCGGTAAAGGCATCACAATCCTTCAGATGACCCGGTCAAGACACGCTGTAAGATGTAAAGAGTTTAAGAGATTGAAAACGCGGCCAAAAAGCCACCAGCGTGCCTCGACTAGAAACACGCGTCAAGATGACATAGCAGCAGAGGGTAAACGCGCCAAAACCAAGGCCGGACGAGATCTACGCCGGGTCAGAGGCGCAAAGGCACGACACGGTCCAAGGCCCCAGCCGCGGCCTGTTCCCAGGCCGCAACTAGTTCCTCAGTCGTGCGTGGGCCAGATCCTCAGGAATGGCCCAAGCTCCGCCAGGAACCTCTCCGGGTCCATCAGGCGCCTGGGACGGAACCAACGATAGGCTCCGTCTCCCTGCGATGGTGGGTGGCGGTTCGGAAGTCTAGGCGAAGGAGAAAATGATCGACCATGACATTGGTTCTGTTACTAAATCGCCTAGTATCAGATCATTTAACCACTGACCAGAGATATAAATCAGATCCAGCGTGCCTCCCCCCATGTGCGTAGGGCCATCATTTACTCGAATCAGGTCCAAGGCCGTCATGGAAGCCTGGAACTCCCGAGCTGCAGTCGATGATAAGCCAGCTGATGGCAAGTTGAAATCCCCCATAACTATAAGTCTGGGGGTCTCAACTGCCACAGTGGCAAATAACTCCAGCAGCTCGGGCAGGGCTGTGGTCACGCAGCAAGGAGCCAGGTACGTGATCAACAAGCCCAACTGATTCCTATGGCCCCACCTCACATAGAGGGATTCACAGCCGGCAATCTGAGGAACAGTGGCCTCCCTCGGCTCTAGATCTTCCTTAATGACAACCGCCACCCCTCCACCCCTACCCTGGGCCCTCGGCTGATGGAATGCTCGGAAACCTGGGGGGCACAGTTCAACGAGGGGCACCCCCCCCTCTGGCCCCAACCAGGTCTCCGTAATGCCCATAAGGTCCGCGGACTCCCCTTGAATAAGATCGCAGATCAAGGGGGCCTTATTTACCACGGACCGGGCATTACATAACATCAACCCAAGATCCAGGCTCTGAGGATCACGGCCGCCCGAGGAACGGGTAGGGACTAGGGGGCCGGAGCACGTGATCGCTTTCAAACATCGCGCACATGCTCCCCAAACTCGATACGGCCCCCCCCTCCGCCATATCTGCCTCTCCCACTTACCGTACAGATTGAACCACCCTCTAGTCCTGGAACAAACCCCTCCCCCCCTGACTTCAGACCAGGTGTAATAGTGCCGCGAACTGGCACCGGGGCTGGATCCCTCCCCGACGGGTTCTCCCCCACCCGTCTTGTCCCTCCCCCCCTTTAAAAAACCCTTATTTTAAAATCTATTTAAAAAACCCCATACATTCTTCTTAGCAGCATGCCACCTCTCTGGGTCCCAAAACCCTTCGTTGAGGTAGGCCCTCGATATCTTGGAGGGCCATTCCTGCGAGGCGGGGAACCTCGCAGTCGAAGGAGGTCAATAGGCGAGTATCTCATGGAGAAGAAATAATAAATGGCAGAAAAGGGGTCCATCCCTAACCGGTAAAGGCATCACAATCCTTCAGATGACCCGTCAAGATACGCTGTAAGATGTAAAGAGTTTAAGAGATTGAAAACGCGGCCAAAAAGCCACCAGCGTGCCTCGACTAGAAACACGCGGCCGAAGATGACATAGCAGCAGAGGGTAAACGCGGCCAAAACCAAGGCCGCCACATATCACTCTCGCCAAGCTGTTAATGGTGATCGTCGATATCGTCGATGGAAATCGTGGCCGCTAACGGGGCCACTAGCATACCTCCGCTGTAGTTAAAGTTCGCAAAGCCGCGGCCGGGAACATGCTGGGGGGGTCGGCCGATGTCCAAGGCCGATTAAAAAGTCCGAGCTCAGTTCGGAGTCGGCCACCATACCGCCGCTGATGGTAGCCGCGGCGCAGGCTAGGGGGTCGGCCGATGTCCAGGCCAATACAAAGTCCGAAGGTCCAAAGTCCGGAATCATCTGATGGTAACCGCGGCATAAACGCCACTAATGGCAGCCGCGACCTAAACGCCGCAGATGGCAACCGCGGCTAGGCCTCAGGCCGCACCAGGCCGAAATACCCCCCCATCGCCCGAAAACTGACCGCCACCATCCACTATCCGTCCACAGTCCGTCCACAGTCCGTCCACAGCTGTCCGTCCACAGCTGTCCGTCCACAGCTCCGTTCTCGGCAACGGAGGGTCTCCACAAGCCCGAAGACCTCTCCCTCGGTTGCCGACACGCTGTTCTCCTGCCTTCTAGCCCATTGGTTTCTAAATTATGTCTTTCTGATACAACCTGGGTTTCCTTTGTAGAGAATCAGTATTCCTAGCCAAACCAAAAATATTCCCCTTCCAGCAGGCTGCTATTGCTCAGACAACGAAGCAGTTTATATACAAGTCATCCAATAGAGATGTTTCAATGTCATATGTACAATAACAATTAATTTAGTATTTCTGGACTCTAATGGTTTGCTCTGACCCAGAATTAAAAGTGAAATTGAAATAAAGAAGGGCATTATAAATTGTAATTTATTCAGTTCCTCTATAATTTCCAGTTATAAAAAATTACATATTTATGTATCCTAAAATAAATAGGCAAAAGTTTCATACTAAACATGAGAAAAGAAACCAAGAAATGTTAAGAGGGCATAAAATCACAAAAAATACCATAATGCTAAAACCAATATAGATAGTCCTTGACTTATGACCACAACTGAGTCCAAAATTTCCACTGCTAAGCAAGACAGTTAAGTGAGTTTTGCCCATTTTCTTGCCACAGTTGTTAAATGAATCATTTGGTCATAAACCAAATCTGGCTACCCCCACTGTTTGTTGAAAGCTGACTAGGAAGGTGATCACATGATCCTAGGACAGCACAGCTGTCATAAATACATGCCAATTTTCAAGTATCCAAATACTGATCATGTGGCCATGGAAATGCTGCAATGGTCATAAGTATGAAAACCAATCATAAGTGTCGTAATTTTGAAGGGTCAATAAATGAATTATTGTAAGTCTAGTATTACCTACCTGTATGGCTCTACATTAGAAGGGTGAAGCTTCCATCAGTATGAAAGCATTATTAGGCTTTGCACAATGTGTCAAAACATCCACACCACAAATGACCAGAACCATGTTGAATTTGGACAATACTTGAAGGTCTTAAGTGGAGGTTAAAGTATTTTATTTAACCCTAACCCATTCTTTCTTTAGCCTTTGTCCATTCTTTTAATATGCAAATAAGAAGTTCAGGGAAGAACAAAAGGAATGTTGGCAGGTTATATTTTTGTGCTGTGCCCTTAATAGATGATGATAATGATGATGATTATGATGAATGGAGGGTTGCTCTTTTAAAATATATTGAAAAGTCTGTACAGGTTACTTGACTCAAAGTAATTCTGAATTAACTGCTGTAATCTTTTATGCTTATCTGAGACCTCCTCCTGAATAGAAGAGGGTAACCACTGAATCTGTGGTGCATTGGGAGACTACTATTTTTTTTCCTCTTAAAATTGGAGTTAGCAGTATGCCAGTGTCTCTAAGCTGGAAGTTTGGAAATAGGGCAAAGTGCTGGTGCCAAGAAGAGCATGTTACAGACTGTGTGACTATAGCTTTCTTTGTTTCCTCTGGTTGTTTCTTCCTAATCCATTTCTGCTATGGGGATTTGGGTCCCTGGAAAATATGCAAACCACAGCAGGACAAAATCTCCAGCAGAATTTGAGCCCTGAAAGATGCTTCTGTTTCTTAGGGCCAAGCTGATTGGCTCATAAGTTTCCTTAGGTAATTGCTTCCATCAGTAAGACAATGTTCATATAAATATCCAGCACAAATCTCTTACTTCGGTGCTCCGTCTTTGGCTCAGGAAAGGCTCCATTCTTTCCTGAGGAAAAAATGTCTAGCCGGTAAGTATCCTCTAGGATTTTCTATGAATAAAGATTTAATGCTGACCAAATAAGTCTAGTCCTGATGCTAGATAGCCTATTTCTAGAAGCAGGAGGGACATCCTGTATGCTGTCAAGCATTGTGCTAAGAATCTGAGGGATTTTATGGAAGGAAACAAGTTAAAATCCTATTGATGATGAAAAACTGAATATTTAGAAACAGTTTTTTCTCTACTTTTAACTATTGAAATTGAACTTATTGTATAAAGGTCTATTGAGTTAGACTTCCATTTAATAATAAAATTATTTGGTTGTTCTTAGATTAATTAGGTTTTTTTTCCTTTGAAGAGCAGAGCCACTTATGTTTCATTTATTAATCTTTCTGATTGTCTGACTTATGGAGAACTGTTGCTATTCAAAATTATATATACCTAGAGCTTCACTAGGCAAGCATAGCTGAAAACCTGATTTTCAAAAAAAAAAAAAAGGCTTAGGATGAGGCTACAGAAAATAATGCTACTGAAGGGTTCAGGTATATGCAAGAATGGGAAAATAATTGGCACATATAAGTGTACAATTTCATCTACTGAAGGAATTTTATATTGTTAGACTATTATACCTGCTGCTGAAAATATCCCTTCCTTCCTGAGCAGGTATCTAGAAACACAACAACTATGCTAAAACAAAAGACTTTCCAAATTTCTTCTTTCATCCAATTATTAGGAAAACTATTAAAGAAAATGCTAAATCAATCACTTTTGACTTTCTTAACATCTTGCAGATTTGAGCATCCAGCTGGTGGATACAAGAAGCTTTTTGAGACTGCAGAAGAACTGTCTTCACCAATAACTGCTAATGTTACAGGTTTGTGTCAGTCCCGATTAGCACATAGATAGGAGTCCAGTGTTACAGCCTAGCCTGGGAAAAAGAAATGGGAAATCATTTTTGTACAATTGTCAAGAAAACTATGGATGTGCCAATGTAGTCCTCATGAGTTGAGCTCACTTTGATGGCACCTTTACCTTTCTGCAGCTTTCTTTTGCCTTCATGAAAATAAAATTATTTCAAGATGTAGATAATGAAAATGAATAGGTAGAATTTACTGCAGAAAACCAAGCCCAGTTCACATAATTAAGACCATTTTCTAGGTGTTTAATATTGCCATTGCTACAGTACCTGGTCACTGGCCATGCTGGTTGGCATTGATGGGCTCTTAAGTACAAAATTTCAGAATGACATTAGATTGAACAAACTAAATTGTAATGTATTTTTTTTCTCCTTTTGATGATATCTCATTAGAATATTACAGAATATAAGGACTCATATGAAAACAATGGTTTTACACTATAGTTTGTGTTAATGCAACCTTGTTAAAATGGGAATCATTTTAGGGAATAAAAATGGATAATTCTAAACTACATTTTATTTACAATATTAGTTTAACTGCAGTAGATGTAAGGTTGAATTTTTGAATCTCTTCATTTCCACAAATGAAGAACTTGGTTTATACCTTGTTCTAACTATAAATTCTGCAGCAATTCAAGCTGAAATCATTATGTATCAGTCGGCTACAGTCATACAGTAGTTAAACTAGCAAGCAATAGGTACCAAAACACAGAGGGACTATTGTTAGAAAGTAATGAATTCCAGATGATATCAAGTTTCCTGTGTTACCCAAGATCAGAACTTCTGCATCTTTGTATCTATCCCCCATAAATGAATATTTAGGTCTAGGGCTTTTCTAAACACTTACATTGTGAGGGTATAATACAGGAGTCTCCAACTTAGTAACTTTAAGGCTTATGGACTTCAACTCCCAGAGTTCCTCAGCCAGGTTTGCTGGCTGAGGAACTGGGAGTTGAAATCCACAAACCTTAAAATTACTAAGGTTGGAGACCCCTGGTATAGTATAAAGTTATATGCTAAAAAGAGTCTTATTTGTATCAGAGATCCCAGCTGTTCTCACAGGTGGTCATAGGACTATAGCTGTTAATCTTGCTAGTGTTGAAAGAGCACACAAGCATTTTGGAATATGAGCTGCTCATTTCCAAGTGATTTACATCTTAAGAGAAAGTTTAGAGGTGAAGGAATGGTTTGGCAGTTATATAGGTAGTCCTTGATTTATGACCGCAATTAAGACCAACAAGACAGTTATTAAGAGAGTTGAACCCCATTTTACAATCTTTTTTGCCACATTTGTTAAGCGAGGCATTGCAGTGGTTAAATGAATCATGCAGTCCTTAAGTGAATCTGGCTTCTCCCATTGACTTTGCTTGTTGGAAACCAGCTAGGAAGGTTACAAATGATGAACACATGGCCCTGGGACAATACAACCATGATAAATCCATGCTGCTTGCCAAGGGCTTGAATTTTGATCATGTGATTATGGGGATACTGCAACAGTCATAAGTGTGAAAAACAGTAATAACTTAATTTTTCCAGTGCTGTTGTAACTTCAAACAGTCACTAAATGGACTAAGTCAAGGACTACCTATATATTCTGTTTTAAGATTGACCAAACTTTTTCTCAGTATAATCTTTCTTTCACTGGTTGTGTGCAACCAGAGGCCGAGCAGCAATTTGTTGGCAGTACTTAAATTAAATTATATGTATTAAGTAGGATTTGTGACCTAAATTGTCCCGTACCATATTCTGATACTATAAAACAGGGGTGTCAAATACACGGCCTGCAGGCCAGATGCGTCACATGCCGGTCACGCCCAACCCTGTTTTAGCTACCATTTTACCGAAGGGGGAAAAGGTCGCAATACGTTACGTGATGACACTAGTTTGACACCCCAGCTATAAAAGCAGCTCCATACAGAACATAGTACAGTAGTCCTGTCTGGATGCCAGTAATCTAGATAACCAAAGCGAGGTAACAATCTCCCACAAGCCACTTAACACTGAGTCCAAGAGAATGCCTAATTGTGCTTTGAAAAAGTTTAGACCTATCTCAGACCTGCTATAACCTTATATTCTTACTATAAGTAACCCTCCATTATCTAAAATATGTTTCAGAAAGATGTGGAATGGAGGTTTGTGAGGCAGGCAGATAACTAGGCAAATATCCAGCCTTGCAATCCCATATGTGGTCAATCCTGCATTTCCAGCCACCATAACTAATCCTGAGTAAGAGATTCTAGAAACTCAGTATTGGACAGTTTTAGCCATTTGACTAACAAGGTTGACTCAGCCTTCCATCCTTTATAAGGTAGGAAAAATGAGGACCCAGATTGTTGGGGGCAATAAGTTGACTTTGTATATAATATGCAAAAGGATGAAGACTATTGCTTGACATAGTGTAAGCCGCCCTGAGTCTTCGGAGAAGGGCGGGATATAAATGCAAAAAAAAGAAAAAGAAAAAGAAAAAAGAAAGAAAGAAAGCTGAACCCAACACCGCTCAGGAGTTGCAAGTAGTAATATATAATTACTACTATATAATTATATATAAGTAAAGTATCTTTACTTCAGATAGTGAAACCTCAATAGGACCTTCATTTCTCAACCTTTTTAGTAAATATTTTTTGCTGATTTGTAACAGGCAAGGTTCCAGTTTGGCTGAAAGGCAGCTTGCTCAGATGTGGGCCTGGTTTATTTGAAGTTGGATCAGAACCGTTTTATCATTTGTTTGATGGCCAAGCACTTCTTCACAAGTTTGATATCAAGGAAGGCCACGTCACTTATTACAGGAGGTAAGTTACACTTCCTGCCTATTTTCTCCATTCTACAGTCCAGCAACTCATCCAATCAAGCTGTCTATCTAGACCAGGGGTGTCCAAACTTGGTCCCTTTAAGACTTGTGGACTTCAACTCCCAGAGTTCCTCAGCCAGCTTTGCTGGCTGAGGGACTCTGGGAGTTGAAGTCCACAAGTCTTAAAGGGACCAAGTTTGGACACCCCTGATCTAGACCCATTCCAGTCCGGCTTCCGGTCCGGATATAGCACGGAGACAGCTTGGTCGCATTGGTGGATGACCTCTGGAGGGCCAGGGATAGGGGTTGTTCCTCTGCCCTGGTCCTGTTAGATCTCTCAGTGGCTTTTGATACCATCGACCATGGTATCCTGCTGCACCGGTTGGAGAGCTTGGGAGTGGGAGGCATCGTTTATCAGTGGTTCTCCTCTTATCTCTCTGACTGGTCGCAGACGGTGTTGACGGGAGGGCAGAGATCGACCGTGAGGCGCCTTACTTGTGGGGTGCCTCAGGGGTCGATTCTCTCGCCTCTCCTGTTCAACATCTATATGAAGCTGTTGGGCGAGGTCATCAGAGGCTTCGGGGTGAGTTACCAGCTGTACGCTAATGATACTCAGCTGTACTTTTCCACCCTGGGCCACCCCAACGAAGCCGTCGAAGTGCTGTCCCGGTGCCTGGAAGCCGTACGGGTCTGGATGGGGAGAAACAGACTTAGGCTCAATCCATCCAAGACGGAGTGGCTGTGGATGCCGGCACCCCGGTAGTCAGCTGCAACTGCGGCTGACTGTTGGGGGCGAGTCATTGGCCCCAACAGAAGGGGTGCACAACTTGGGCGTTCTCCTGGATGGACGGCTGTCGTTTGAAGATCAGTTGGCAGCCGTCTCCAGGAGAGCCTTTTACCAGGTTCGCCAGGATGCCTTATGCACAGTCACTCATGCTCTTGTCACTTCTCGTCTGGATTATTGCAATGCTCTCTACATGGGGCTACCCCTGAAGTGCACTCAGAGGCTTCAGTTAGTCCAGAATGCAGCTGCGCAGGTGATTGAGGGAGCCACACGTTGCTCCCGGGTAACACCGCTCCTGCGCAGTCTGCACTGGCTACCTGTGGTCTTTCGGGTGCGCTTCAAGGTATTGGTTACCACCTTTAAAGCGCTCCATGGCTTAGGGCCCAGGTACTTACGGGACCGCCTGCTGTTACCTTATGCCTCCCACTGACCCGTACGCTCACACAGAGAGGGTCTTCTCAGGGTGCTGTCCGCCAAGCAATGTCGGCTGGCGGCCCCCAGGGGAAGGGCCTTCTCTGTAGGAGCACCTACCCTCTGGAACGAACTTCCCCCTGGTTTGCATCAACTACCTGACCTTCGGACTTTCGCCGTGAATTGAAAACATACTTGTTTATTCAAGCGGGACTGGCTTAACTTTTTAAATTTTTAAATTTTTTGAATTTTAATAATTTTAACTGGGGTATTTTATTTTTGGGGTCAAATTTGATGGTTTTAATTTTTGGCCAATTATATAATATGTTATTTTAACTGTTGTTTTAATTTGTCTATTGCACTGTTTTAATCTGGCTGTACACCGCCCTGAGTCCTTCGGGAGAAGGGCGGTATAAAAATCTAAATAATAAATAAATAAATAAATAAATAAATAAATAAATAAATAAATAAATAAATAAATAAATAAATAAATAAATAAATAAATCTTATCAATTCATTAAAATCCAATTTACATCAAAAGTTTATTCTGTTCCAAAAACAGAATATGGATTTTTGACTGCTTAGGTTCTGTAAAATGAAAATCTGTTTCAGAAACTGTATGGAGGAAATATGAGAACTATAAAGCACATAAACAATGAATAAGTCAAGGTAGTCCTTGACTTATGATCAATCTACTTAGTAAACTTCTGATAATAGGTGACCTATTAAAGATCATTAAAGAATTCTGCATGTTTGCTTCCTTGCGGCATTTGCTCTTTTAACATGAATATCTGCAAGAGGAAAGCATGGCTCATGCAGAAGTCAATTGGACTTCTCTAATGCAAGTATTCCCATATTAAGTCCAAAGAAAGTAGGGCAGTTGTTGTATCATGAATGAATCTAGTTTCTTCATCCAGATTAAGTCTCTATTAAGTTTGCCTTCATCAATTCCAAAAGTCCTTTGGAACATTGCAACACTTTCTCTAAGATTATTGGGAGGAAATAAAAGGAAGATTTTTTTTCTTCTCATCCACATTCTGCTTCTTAGATATGGATGGAGTATTTACAAACCTAGGATTGCGTTTCATCCCAGAGATGGCTCTAGAATATATTAATAGAAGTGAGAAATGAGCTGGTAAGATGTAAGTAGAATGGAACACAATATATAAACTTGCTTTGTTTCTCCATAGATTTGTTCGAACTGATGCCTATGTTAGAGCAATGACTGAGAAGAGAATAGTAATCACAGAATTTGGAACATATGCTTACCCAGATCCATGCAAAAATATATTTTCCAGGTGAAAAAAAATAAAGGTATAATTATGGAAAGCCTGAAACATATTGTTGTATTAAGCAGCAATCTAGAAATAATCTATTTTCTTTGTGTCCGGCAGATTTTTTTCATACTTCCAAGGTGTGGAGATCACTGACAATGCCCTGGTGAATGTGTATCCTGTGGGAGATGATTTTTATGCCTGTACTGAGACAAACTTCTTAACAAAAGTCAACACAGAAAATCTGGAAACAATTAAAAAGGTCTTTTTTATAAATTAAAGACAGAGACAAATGAAAATTGGAAATGAGTATTCATGGCACACATATTGTATCACTTACAGAACACCTAAAATGGGAACAGTAATTGAAAAAGTATTTATAGATCATTTTATTGAAATAGAATAGAATAGAATAGAATAGAATAGAATAGAATAGAATAGAATAGAATAGAATAGAATAGAATAGAATAGAATAGAATAGAATAGAATAGAATAGAATTTTATTGGCCAAGTGTGATTGGACACACAAGGAATTTGTCTTGGTGCATATGCTCTCATTGTATATAAAAGAAAAGATACCTTCATCAAGGTACAACATTTACAACACTTAATGATAGTCATAGGGTACAAATTTAACACTATGATACAACACTTAATGATAGTCATAGGCAGTGGGGGGATTCAAGTAATTTAACAACCGGTTCTCTGCCATAATGATTTCTTGCAACCACCAGTTTGCCAAACTGCTCAGAAAGTTAACAACCAGTTCTCCCGAAGTGGTGCGAACTGGCTGAATCCCACCACTGGTCATAGGCTACAAATAAGCAATCAGAAAACAATCAATATCAGTATAAATCGTAAAGATACAAGCAACAAAGTTACAGTCATAAGTGGAAGGAACTGGGTGATGGATACGATGAGAAAATTAATAGTAGTGCAGATTTAGTAAATAGTTTGACAGTGTTGAGGGAATTATTTGTTTAGCAGAGTGATGGCATTCAGAGAAAAAACTGTTCTTGTGTCTAGTTGTTCTGGTGTGCAGTGCTCTATAGCGTCGTTTTGAGGGTAGGAGTTGAAACAGTTTACGTCCAGAATTTGAGGGGTCTGTAAATATTTTCACAGCCCTCTTTTTGATTCATGCAGTATACAGGTCCTCAATGGAAGGCAGGCTGGTAGCCATTATTTTTCTGCAGTTCTAATTATCCTTTGAAGTCTATGTCTGTCTTGTTGGGTTGCAGAACCAAACCAGACAGTTATAGAGGTGCAGATGACAGACTTAATAATTCCTCTGTAGAACTGGATCAGCAGCTCCTTGGGTAGTTTGAGTTTTCTGAGTTGGCACAGAAAGAACATTCTTTGTTGTCCTTTTTTGATGACGTTTTTGATGTTAGCTGTCCATTTTAGATCTTGCGACATGGTAGAACCTAGAAATTTGAAGGTTTCTACTGTTGATACTGTGTTGTCTAGTATTGTGAGAGGTGGAAGTATGGAAGGGTTTCTCCTAAACTCTACCATCATTTCTATGGTTTTGATTGTGTTTAGTTCCAGATTGTTCCGGTCACACGACGAGGCTAGTCATTCAACCTCCCGTCTGTATGCGGATTCATAATTGTCTTGAATGAGACTGATCACTGTTGTGTCATCTGCGAACTTCAGTAGTTTAACAGATGGATCTTTCGAGATGATATAATCTCCAATATGGTCTTATACAGAGCTGTATATTCTATCTGCTGATTAGAATCTCATTCAATCCTATTCTCGTTTAGTACAAGAATTACCAGAAAGCACTATTAAAAATAAAAATAAGACTGTTTAGAATTAATGCTAGAACCATATAAGATTTTGCAATTTAACAATGGAAGCAGAAGTGATGTTATAATTCCAGAGCAGTTATGTGATTTTTTTCCCCTTAGTAACCATAGCTCAGCAGTTGAATTGTTCATCCTATTTGTGGCCAGTAAGTGAAAGGGATATATATCTTTCAACCGAATGCTATGTGCTGGATGCAGATGAATGTAATTGCACTCCTGTAATAATATTCTATGATCCCTTGTATTCATCCCATCAAACCCAAAGAAAGTTTGGAATGGTATAGATCTCTCCTGCATGGACAAGAGAGTTGGACTAGAAGACCTCCAAGGTCCCTTCCAATCCTATTATTCTATGTTGTATGTTCTTTTAATCTTGTTGTTTACATTTTGAAAGAAAATAGTTTTTCTGAGCTGGATAGAGAATTATGGCCCTCTCTAAATTCACAAAAGTTGCACCTGTAGTTGTTCAGAAACTCATTTCCATTGCTATTCCACAAAGCATTTTCAGATACTGTATTTCTGAGCACAAAGGCTCAGTTTTGTAACAACATAAGGTTAAGATTCCTGTTCCACTGCCTTCTAGCCTAGGATATGCTTTCTATTCCCACCTAATTGATCAATCTACTGTAGTATGCTTTATTTAAAAATCACAAAATACAAATTTTTAAGGATAAGCAAATTATTATGTTTATTTTATTTAAAATCATAAAATACATTCAACACAATGTAATGTGCTTATAATGAATGCATTTTGTCGGTGGCCAATGTATGGATTTTCCCCAAATTACCAAATTACTCTGCTATATTCTTCAGGTGGATATCAGCAAATATATTTCAGTCAACGGGGTCACAGCACACCCTCATATTGAAAATGATGGAACAGTTTATAATATTGGCAACTGCTTCGGAAAGAATTTATCCTTTGCCTATAATATCGTAAGGATACCTCCCCTTCAAGCAGGTCTGTTCGCTTTCAAGCATCAGCTGCTAAAATCAGAATGTTTCTCCCTTCCAGTGCAGATTAAACCAACTTGATATAGATTTTTATAGCTAAAACTTTAGAATACTTTTATTTCTGAAAAAAAAGGCTTTTTTAATATTCAAAGAATCAAGACTTGTATTTAAATTCTGAATGCTTATTTATTCACTAGAATTTTTTTTCCTTTTTTTTAATGAATTTTTATTAATTAGCCTATACAACTAAACACAGATAAATGCATTGCCCACCTCCTTGTCTTTCTCAGATAAGAAAGATCCAATGACAAAATGCGAAGTGGTGGTTCAGTTTCCCTGCAGTGAAAGATTCAAGCCGTCTTATGTGCACAGGTAAAAGGCAATTCCACAAAAAGATGTATTTAAATACCTTAGGCATAGCTTTATAAAATATTTCTTTTATCATTTTACTTATTTAAGTTTTAAAACCATCTAATAGCCAAGATTATTACAATAAACATCCTAAAGCAGGGATCACCAACCTTTTGGACCTAAAAGACCATTAAATTCATGATTTTAAATCCCACGGACCACTAATACGATCTGCCTAATGACAGGCTGGGTGGGCGTAGCTAGGTGGTCATGTGAGTGGGTGGGCATGGCCAACTTGATGTTACTCGTCAAAGGGCGACTCGCCGGCCTTTACTCGCCCCTCCCCTTCTCTCCCAGCCCTTCCTCGCCTGCCAGCCCAGACTCCTTAGTACCCCAACAGGAAGCAGTTGTTAGAGCTAATTAACCACCACGAGAAAGTTGGCAAAATAGCCGGCTCAGTTCAAATTGGATCTGACTGCTCAGCAGAAGCACCTCATTGAGGACTAGGAGCATAGGCTTTCCAAGCAGAAGGAAGACCTGTGGGAGTGCAAGGCCAGGTACCGGCGCCTGGAGGGTCAGAGGGCTGAGATGGTCAGTCAGTTCCAGGCCATGATGCAGTCCCAATGGAACAAGGTCCTACGGCTCTTTGTCACCAGCGGCACTTCCCTCCAGCCTTCCTCCAAAGCCCCACACCAGGAGGCCGAAGCAGACCCCAAGTTGGAATTTCTTCCCCCCTCTGATCCACACAAGAAGACCCCTAAGGGGGAGATTCTCTGCAGCAATCCTGGCATGGGTGATTGCAAGGAGCTGTCATGGGCCAAGTTGGGACTGCTGCAACCCATCCTTTAGCAGCAGAACCATATGCAAGGGAGCTCAGAGCCCGATTGGAAGAAGTCCCATACTCCTGTGAAGATGGGGAAGGTCTCTGGTTCGCTGGCTTCCCACTCAGGCATACTTTGTTTCCCTCCACCCCTTTCCTGTTTTGTCTGCTGGATTGATGCAGGGGGACGTCAACCTAGCTTGACATTGGGGTGCTGTGTGCCCAGACCAGGCACTTTCTCTTGGCCTCCCGCCCATCTCTGCTTCTGTGATGCCTCCGGGTGGAGGCCCAAGAGAAAATGCCTGATCTGGGCACACAGCCTTTCAGGAACCTCTTTTGTGTTCCTTCTCTCAAGGAGAAGCAAGGAAAAAGAAGACGGAAAGACTGATGGTAGCTTGCTGACATCGGTGGGAAAGTCGGTACCATATTCCAGGGCTTTAGTCACAGGACTGGCCCATTGGTCATCCTGGAGCAGCTTCTTTACCCAGGTGCACAGGCCGGTCGGGGAGCTGCTGGGCAGCTCATGGTGGGGCTGGAAATCTCCGCTGTAGAGGGTGATAAATGCAATGTTGCAAGTGATGCAACGTGCAAGCAGTATCGCAGCCCTCGCTGGTTGGAATGAGGTAATGGTGCTGTTGCAGCAAGGGGGGGCAGCAGGACAGGTGGGCCGAAACGGCCGTGGCGATGACCGGAGCGAAGTGCCACTTGTCTGTGTGGCAACAGCATTCTGCCTTCGTCATGATACATTTGTGCCAGCTGGTAGTGCCAAGGCAGCCTTTGTTTCCCGCCACTTTGGGCTCGGAGTGGTAAGCCATATCCAGGAAGCACTACAGTGGAGAGAAGCAGCCAGTGCGGGCTCCATCTGCGTGGCCATTAAGCGGGATCGTATCGGGTCACTGCCGCCACCTCGGCTGGCCAGTCCCTCCCCATTGCTTGATTTGGGGCAGATGGTGTCTAGCAGGCCCAGGTGTGGTGGAGCAAACAACCTGGGGATTTGGGTGGCCTTTTCGGGATGCCTGCAGGCTTCTGAGGCCAGGGTTTGGCCTCCAGAGCGCTCCTCTCCTCCCAGGTGGCGGGAGTTTTGCGTGCTGCTCGCTGAGGCACCTGATCTCCTGTGACAGAGGGAGGGGCTGGAGCTACTAAACAGGAGGCCAAGCTAAGTGCCTGAAGGACCCCATCCCGTCAGTGGGAATCCAGGCGCTTCAGTGAGCGGCATGTGAAACTTCGGCTGGCTCCTTGAGAGATGGAGTTTGCAGGGGCTGATGTAACGCCCGGGCTGGCTACAACACAAATGTTCATTGCATGTATCTGGCCCAGGGGCCATAGTTTGAGGACCCCTGATTTAGTGCAATATAAAAAATGCAAATAATTTTTCTACGGACCACCAAAATTTTCTCATGGACCACCAGTTGGTGACTGCTGCCCTAAATAATACAGCCCAAGTTAAAACATATACAATCAAATCAAATACAAATAAAAGTGGGCAGGAACAAGACAATCATTGAAAAACAAATAATATGCATTAAAAGACTATTTTAAAATAAAAAATGCAGTTAAAACACTATATAAATACCCTGGGAAAATAGAAAGATCTTGACCAACGTCAAGAAGATGCTCCTTCAGATAACCTGGCCCTGAGAAGTTTAGAACTTTAAAGTTGAAAGCCAACACTTTGAATTTGACCCAGAAATGGACCAGCAGTCATTGTACTTGATAAAGTATTGGCCTAAAATAATTGTATTGGCCAGTTCTATTGATCAGTCCAGCTGCTTTAATCTGAAGCAATGGAAGTTTGCAGACCACTTTCAAAGGCAGCCTCACGTATAATGTTTTGTAATAACCCAACCTGGAAATTAAGAGCATGGGTAATGGTTGCATAGCTCTCTTTCCAAATAGTTGCAGTTTTTAGATAAGCTGAAACTGATGAAAGGCACTCTCCATCACTGAAGCTACCTGCACCTCTAGTGACAACGATGAATCTAGGTTCTGCCTCTCCCACCCCCAGCTATGAACCTGCTCCTTTGAGATGAAGATCCCTCCAGTCCTACATGGACCCAGCATTCTTGTCATTTGTATAAAACAGTGTTTACTGAGTTCAAATTTGACACTGATACATTTAGCCCAACAAGAAGCAAACAAGAAACTATTGGCATTTGAAAAATGAACCTACATTTTGAATCTCATGTACATATGCAAAATGCTATGCTATCTCATATACGATCATCAACTGTCTTTCCTAACAGTTTTGGGCTAACTCCGAATTACATTGTGTTTGTGGAAACTCCAGTGAAAATTAATTTGCTCAAGTTTCTTTCTTCCTGGAGTCTTTGGGGAGCCAACTACATGGACTGTTTTGAGTCGAATGAAAAGATGGGGGTAAGTTTTTTAAATTTATTAGTCCCTTTGCCAT
Organism: Ahaetulla prasina; assembly: GCF_028640845.1. Lineage (NCBI taxonomy): Eukaryota > Metazoa > Chordata > Lepidosauria > Squamata > Colubridae > Ahaetulla > Ahaetulla prasina. Next base: position 160,907,719 of record NC_080541.1, read on the forward strand.
GCTCTGTATGTGTGTTTGTGCATGTATGCATGCATAATTGTGTGTATTCATGCATGTGTAATTGTGTGTGTGTGTGTGCATATGCGTGTGTATCAGCTGAAACTGATGAAAGGCACTTTCCATCATCAAAGCTATTTAAACATATAATTACACCCGCACAGATGCATATACACATATACACAATGACACAAGAATATAGTTTTATTATTTAACAAAGTTTTAATAATATTTAATTTTTAAAGGTATGGATGCATGTTGCTGACAAGAAAAGTGGGGAGTACCTCAATATCAAATACAGAACTTCACCTTTTAATCTTTTTCATCATATTAATACTTATGAGGATAATGGATTTCTTATTGTGGATTTATGTACATGGAAAGGGTAGGTACTGAAAAACCTATGTGTACAGAAAATGATACAACTATAATTAAAAGCAATCTTCCTAGCCCAGTTACTGGACTCCAGATGCCATAATCTTCTAGCTGAGGATATATTTGAAGAATGTTAGTTCAGAAAACTGGCTTTTGAATAACTTCTATATATTCATTTGTTTTCAATTATCCTTTCTTCATATATTTGCAGTATAACAGATTGCTTTCAGGGATTATCACATTAGTTTATTATTATGTTCAAATGAGTATACAATAACAGAATAAAGTCAAGAGGTAGTTAATTTAGTGGCACACATAAAAATAGAAGAAAAAAGAAAGGAAGCACACAAATATAGGACTAGCATCAGTCTGCCTTTGACAACCACAGTAAGGAACTCTGATTGAATAGAAGGTAAAATTTATTCTTAACAGTACAAGTGACATTTGTTAAAGGTCAGTTTTTCTTTTTAAGGGTAAGAAACAAAGTAGACTGTGTATCAGCATACACAGAAAAATGCTGTGATGACAAAGAATTTAACAAAATATATGTGACTTTTCATGAGATACTTTAGGATATTGAAAAGGTCCTGATTTGGCTAGTACTAATAGTTTTATTAATTTTCTTGTGGTTACTTTTTATTTATTTATATGGCACCTTTATTATTTTTATAAATAACTGAAGGATGCAAACCTATCCAGCACACTTTTCTCCTCCTATTTCCTCCACAAGAACAACCCAGTGAGGTTGGTTGGACCGAGAGTCAGTGCTTGGTGCAAAGTCACCCACTTGGCTTGCATAGCTAAGGAGGGACATGAACTCATGGTCTTCTGCTTTCTAGCCTTGTGCCTTAACCACTAGACCATAGCTATACTTGATTTGGGTGCCATTAATAGAAAAATATAAATTTACATACAGTGATATTTTTGGCACATACATTTCAGTGACCCAGAAATTATTATTCTGCCATAGTCAAATAGGTAGCTGTTAGGCTAGATCCCATGACCTGTTCATTGAGAAGCTGATGCCTTTTATTCCTCTATAGATATGAATTTGTTTACAATTACTTATACTTAGCCAATTTACGAGAAAACTGGGAAGAAGTGAAGAAAAACGCACAAAAAGCTCCTCAACCTGAAGTTCGACGGTATGTCCTTCCCTTAAATATTGAAAAGGTAAGAATTAAGTATTATACACTGAAAAGAAAACCAATATTTTGCACATGTAATGTGTACAGATATTGCCAGTAAGGACTTCATAGAGAATGCAATGTACATTGGGATGGTTGGGTGTGTGTTAATGTTCAGACGTTCTTTGCAATATTATTTTCAAGAGCAATATTTTGTATTTTCCCAAAGAATAAGAGGCATTTGCATACAGGAATAATAAAAAAGAATGTTTTGAGAGAACATGATTGAATTAGTGTTTCAGTTTCCCTCTTAAAACCAAGACTTTTAAAAAAAGAGTTCCTGAGATCTTTTACTTATATTGTTGGAAGAATAGATGGAATGTTGAAAAATGGGACACAGTATAGAATGTTTCTTCTTACTTTCTTTTTGTGGGCGATGTTCTAGGCTGATACGGGGAAAAATCTAATCACATTGCCTAATACAACAGCAACAGCAATTCTGCACAGTGATGATACCATATGGCTGGATCCAGAAGTTATTTTTTCAGGACCACGACAAGGTAAGGCTAAGCTCAGCAAAAAGCAAAAAAGACCATCCTAACAAATACAAGAAACCAATTAAATGTGTTTGTTTTGCTTTATAGCATTTGAGTTTCCACAAATAAACTATGCAAAATATTCTGGGAAACCTTATACATATGCATATGGTCTTGGACTGAATCATTTTGTTCCAGACAGAGTAAGTATTAGATATTAATAGACTAGATTTGTTTTTGCAAAAAGGCAAAGGAAAGTCTAAAGCAAAACTATTTTATATGGTTCATAGGAATATACAAGATAGGTGCATCATCTTGAACTGCTTCTTTTGCTATTCAGGTTATTATTACATTTACTTTTAAGTCTATTTCCAATTTAACAGGAAAATAATATCATTGTTGGAGAGAGGGAATGCTCCATTTTCCCTAGGGTGCTAAGGGAGTCACACATACGGTACTTTGCAAAGCCAACTCTGGATGCCTATCTTTATTATAGGAAAAAAACATATCAAGTATGAAATCCATAGATAGCAACTATACAACAAATTTTTCTTCCAGGTCATAGTGTCTCGACAGCAGTCACAGCTACCATAATGCGAAAGGGTTGAGTTTCTCATAAAGCTCTGCTCCTAATAGATTTCCATTCAAACAGATTACTTGCATTGCTCATCCTAGCTCAATCTGCTCCTGAGCTCAAACTATCAAGAAAATACAATGTATTTGACCAAATGAACAGATGCAAATGTTTCATACTTCGATAAAAAATAGATTTTATGCCTTCTGAGACTTGCATTAAGTTTCATCTTTGAGCATGCTGTACAAAACCAAATAGCCTTTAAAATGTAGCCAATTCTAACTTATCTGTTTTGTGTTCTGGGACAAATCTGACTTGTATTTGAACAAAATACAAAATATATTCTTTTTAGGCACTAAAATAATATATATTTTGTTATGCTGTTCTACAAAAGATTATGAGCCTCTTGTAAGCCTGAATTTTCACTTTCAATATAGGGTGATCAAATCAAGGTGACAGCTCCCTATCTCTTGATTATATTGTTGTGGTTCCAGCTTATGCCTCATCTTATTCCATTCATAAACTGCTCAAGTCCATTGTGGCTCAGAGTCACATACAATATACAAAATTTAAATTTTAAAATTTACAATAAAACAATACTGTTTTACATACAAAAATATTGTCCAAAGAAATTGGCCATCATTTCAGATCAGACAACCCACAAGGATTGGCTGTTCTCTCTAGCCCAAAGCCTGGGAAAAGAGCCAGTCTGAGGGACTCATCTAAATATGGTTGGGGTGAGGTTCGTAAGAATATCAGGGGAAAGCTATTGCAGTGGGCAGACACTACAATACAAAAGGTGGCATTACTTCATTGATGGGACCCAGAACTTGCCAATTTTGCCAGACTATATAAGGCACAGGTGTCAAATTCACGGCATCACATTGCCGTCATGTGACTTTTGGCAACGTTTTTCCCATTCACGGAGCTGGGGTGAGCATGGCCTGCACATGATGCATCAGGCCCACAGGCCACCAGTGCTATGTCAAGAACGGCTTCATAGATGACAATACCATAAACTGCACCTGGAAGCCTGCTAGTAAGCAGTGCAAAGACTATGTTGTCTGACATAATTAAATGGGCATACCAAGAACCTGAAAAAATTACATGGGCACACCAAGGCATCATCATCTGTAGCTTCCAGATGGTCTTCAAGTGCAGCCCCAGGTATAGTGCATTGCAAAAATCCAAACATAAATAACCAAAGCACATATGTTACTGCCTTAAGAGCCTCTTAGTCCAGCTACGAGCACAATTGGTGCATCAATTGAATCTGTGCAAAGGCCAACATCACCATGGCTGCCATCTCCTGAAGCAGAAATTGTGAGTCCAAAAGATCCCTAGGTGAAATGCCAGCCCCAGAAGGCATAGTACAATCCCATTTAGAACTAAAGATGGAATATCTCCAGATCAGGTTGATCCAAATAAACTCTTAACCAAAAGAGTTAAGTTTTAATCTTCACTTTTTAAAATGCAGTTCATTTAAATGCACTATAGCAGCAAGAAACAACAAAAAGCAGAGCAGACCAAAGCTTAAACAACCAACCTTAGCAGGATTATCAATACAAATGTAAAGTACAACAATGTATGGTAGTCCTCAAGTTACATCTATTCACTGAATGATGTAATATTTGAAGTTACAAAGGCACTGAAAAAAGTGACTTATGACCATTTTTCATGCGACCACTCCAGCATCCCTGTGGTCATGTGATGAAAATTCAGACACTTGGCAACTGGCATATATTTATGATGGTTGCAGTGTCCTGAGGTCATGTGATCACCTTTTGTGACCTTCTGACAAGCAAAGTCAATGGGGGAGCCAGATTCACTTAACAACCATGTTACTAGCATAACAACTGCAGTGATTCACTTAACAACTGTGGCAAGAAAAGTCATAAAATGGGGCAAAATTCACTTAACAACTATCTTGCTTAGCAAAAAAAAATTTTTGGCTCAGTTGTGGTTATAAGTTGAGGTCTACCTAAATGTGCACTGACAGAATGGGACAACTTGCAGCGACCACGGCCATCTCGCTGTAGATGGCCAATTCACTGCAGCCTTCTTGCCATAGCCAACGTGCCATGGCCAACTCGCTATAAGAAAACTCACCACAGGACAACTCATTGCAGCACAATCCACATGGGGTAACTCCATGCAATAAATATTATCTGTTACTGTTTCTTTGACATTATTTCCATTGATAAAAATGGAAAATAATGAATTGATGTTCAAAACATTCAAAATTGCCATTTTAAGATTGGAAGATTTAGGAGCCAGAAAGTTTTATGCATCCTACTAGTGATGCATTGACTTCTTTACCAGCCTTTTTAGAAAAATGCATTTTTAAAAATGAAAATCTTCTTTTTCCAGCTTTGCAAAATGAATGTTAAAACTAAAGAGACATGGGTATGGCAAGAACCAGATACATATCCTTCTGAACCAATCTTTGTTCCTCACCCAGAAGCTATAGAAGAGGATGATGGTAAAGTTATGACATTTTGATTAAAGTTGAGAAAAAGGCTTTATCCAAATTTGGATAAATTCATATATATATATATATATGAAAAGGATTTAATAAATAATTAAACCCACTAAATATTCCCTGGGGGAATCAGTATATTTCTGAATTACTGTATTTTCAAACCTACTATCTGTGCTAAAGTTTTTGTGTTTCTTTGTTTAAGTAATTTGCATTTATTTTGATACAGGTATTATCCTGAGCATAGTCATCAGTCCTGGCTCTGGACCAAAGCCTGCCTATCTTTTGATCCTGAATGCAAAGAATCTGAGTGAGGTTGCCAGGGCACAGGTGGACATAAATATCCCAGTTACTTTCCATGGACTCTTCAAAAAAGCATGATGTCTGTCTTGTCCATCAATCTTTCTTTTTCATACAATGTGCAGAACAACATAAAGCATTCTGCTAATTATCTGCCAGTGATTTGCAAAATTAGTTTAACATTAATCATTTCCTGTGCTGAGGCCCAATTTTAATATTTTAATACTTAAGAAAGTATCCATTTTTAAGAATGCTTTCCTGACTGTAATGTACCATAAATAAGGATAATTAAATGTTGTTAATACTGTAGATTCTGATGAACAGCATCAGCATTATAATCTCAGTAAACTTCAGATAAACATTTACAATTTAAAAGTGTTAACATTGTTTGGTAATAGAACATGGGTGAAACATAACAAATAACCTTGAACTCTGGCAGATTAAGTAGTGAATAATTAGAAATAAGTATTTAGCAAATTATTAGTTCAGAAACAACTTTAGATTTCTTATATTTTTAATATTTGAACATAAATTATTTTTAAAAATTAAAATGAAATAATTCATCTTTTTCACTTATCAGAGAAAATGATATTTTGAATTTGATCTCTCTGATACCTTAAACATCTTTATCTTACAAATAATGATTTGTCTAATAAAAATTATGTAAAATGTGAATATTTTTTTTTTAAATAGTCATAACTTCTCCTTATCTTCAACTGTACTATAGGTAGTCCTCGGCAGTTCATTTAGTGATGGTTCAAAGTTACAACAGCCCTGAAAAAAGTGATTTATGACCATTTTTCACACTTACAACCATTGCAGCATCCCCATGGTCACATGATCAAAACTTAGCAGCTTGGCAATTGACTAATTTATGAAGGTTGAAGTGTCCTGGAGTCATGTGATCACCTTCTGTGACTTTCCGACAATCAAAGTCAATAGGGAAGCCATATTGACTTACAGCCAGTGGTGAAACGTAAAATTTGTTACTACTGGTTCTGTGGGCGTCGCTTGGTCAGGAGGGGTAATGACTGGGTGGGTGTGGCCAACTTTTTTTTTAATTTTTAAAAGCATTTTTTCTACAACCTCTTCGGTTTAATGCTTTTAATAGGCTCCTCTGACAATCCCAGCTGAGTAGCACGATCACCAGAGGCTTTTTTTTTTTAATTTTTAAAAGCATTTTTTCGGCTGAAGAAAAAATGCTTTTAAAAGTAAAAAAAAAAAAACCTCTGATGATCACACGACTCAGCTGGGCATGGGGGGAGGGGGGCCAGGGATTTTTGCTACCAGTTCTCCGAACCACCCGCCGCCATCGTTACCAGATTGGGCGATCCGATCTGAACCGGGAGCATTTCCCCCCTGCTTACCACCTTTTTACTAACTTGATAACTGCAGTGATTCACTTAACAACCATGTTAGGAGTCATAAAATGGGGAAAAATTCACTAAACAAATATTACAGATATGTTGGGCTCTAGTGTGGTCATAAGTCAAGGGCTACCTGTATTTGTATCTTCAGATTTGAACACCTACATATTCACAGTATGTTCTGTATATGTATGTTCTGGGAAGTGAAAACCTTTATAACTAGAAAAAGGGTTTTGATATAATTGGTGAAAAGATATGAGAAGATTCCATAAAAAGTATATTGCTCTACATCTGGCGCGCGTGCACACACACACACACACACACACACACACCTTGAACTTCTGGATTAATCTATTATAAGGATTGAGGTGCTGGGAGCTAGTCTTTGGCATTTTTGAAGTTTTTTTCAAAGTTGAAAAAGTTAGTGTCAATTGCTTTAAATCTTTGAGACTTTAAAAAAATTCTTGATTATATAAATTATACATAATAGTGTTCTAACATTGGAGTTACATTGGGAAGTAAAAAGTACTTTTCTTCTATATTGTTGCCAAGATCACAGATGGATGTGTCACATTGGGTAGAAGAGTCAAGATTGACTTGAGAGTGTCTGTACTTTTACCTATAGCATATAAATAAGAAAAACACATGATTAAATGGCAAACATATAAATATTTGTTACATCCAGGTACTTTTTATATTGTGATGCCATAATGGTATTTTACTGGCAACTTTAATGTATTATTATTTGACATCAGCCCAATCTGATACTCAAACTCAGTTATTTATAAGCCAACTTACTTGCTTACATTCTCATGATAGGAAAAGAAGATTGTTGCATGGACACTATCCGGTATCTTTGTTGCTTCATAATTCTTAAACATTGTCCAATAACCTGTCAAAAGATAAAAATTAGTATCAGTGATAATGTTGAATTCAGATCAAGAGAGAAAAAGTAGGATAATAAATACAGAGGTTTCCATGTGCATTATCAAAGCCATGTGCCAATGAGAAAGAATGGATATCTCAGGAAAGAGACAATATAGGACATGTTGAAATTAGTGAAAAAAAATGCTGCATTTTAATCACAGATTCTCTTATATATTTAATACAATTAATATGAAAAGAGCATATACATTTCTCAGTGATCAATACCACTAGCACAAACATTAGAAATATGAAATCAGATGCATGATAATTAGTTGGATGATATTTATAGAGGAAAACAGATTTATTCAATTTTTTTAATAGGAACCAAATTAATATTCAATTTTGACAGAGAATTTTAAGATCAAATGAAATTAAGATAATCCTATAAATATGTATTACAGAATATACTATTAATGTCTTAAAGAATCTTTATCCCAAAATTCAGATATTTGAAACAACTGCTGGTTTGTACAAATAGAACAGTCCTAGACAATTTTAGTCTAGGGTTTTTACATTCCTGATTACTACATTCTCTGAAACACTAATGTTTCTCATCATGACACCAACATGAGCCATATTTTCTTCATAGAAAAATATCCACTACATTTTAATTTCGCATAAACAAATGGCAATAACTTCTGATATTCCACTACAAAAAATGTACTGCATTAAATGTAGTTTTAAAACAGAAGAAAAGCCAGGATGGATACACTACCGCCATATTGGTTCTATCAGCAATTATCGTAAGTCTGCAATCTTAGCACTATACCCTTCTTAAATGTGCCTCTGACATTGTGGCCCAATTTTCACCAACAACTTTCTGTAAGAGACAATTAAAGACAGGATGAAAACTGTCTAATACCACAGGTTTCTTGAGAAAGAAAGGAGCACTGCCTCCTTAAGTGCTGACAAGACTATTCTCTCCTTCAAGGATAATCCATCACTACCTGGATCCAATAATGTATTATCTTTTCAAAAATCTTGATCTACCAGGAGGCACACGGATCTAAAACATACCGTATTTTTCTGAGTACAAGACGCACCTTAGTTTTTGGGGAGGAAAATAAGAAAAAAGCTGATTGGCAGGTAGATTGGCCTCCCGGAATACCCCCAATCAGCTGTTCCCAGAGGTGTATTTTAGCAACAGGTTCCTTGGTTGTGAGCTCTGTTCCTTGCTTTTTTTTAACTTTTTTTTCCTGCCTTTGAAACACTGTTTCAGAAAAAACTTTTTTCTGCCTCTGAAAGCCTCCAAAACAGAACTTCAGAAAAAAAGCCTCTGAAGCTGTTTGGGGCTTCTTTTCTGAAGCTCTGTTTGGGGCTTTTTTTTCTGAACCTCTATTTGGTGGGGGGGGGTTTGGTTTTTTTTCCCTGAAGCTCTGTTTAGGGGCTTTTTTTTCTGAAGCTCTGTTTGGGGGCTTTTTTTCTGAAGCTCTGTTTCGGGGCTTTTTTTCTGAAGCTCCATTTGGGGGCTTCTTTTCTGAAGCTTCTTTCAGCCTCTGAAAACTCCATTTGAGAAGCTGCGTGAGCTACATTTGGAATATAAGACGCATCCAGATTTTCACCCTCTTTTTTGGGGGAAAAAGGTGTGTCTTATACTCCAAAAAATACGGTAGTTGGCTGTGCTTACAGTCCCGAGGACCTTGTCTACCTCTTCAGTCTATATAACCAAGTCCATATAACTAACTTCCTAACCCAGGTGCCTTTGAGATTGTTACGTTGAGTCCAACTAAAAATGAAACAAAGTAACTTTAACTAATAGATGCTTTAAATAACCTACACATAGCCCCATGGATGTTTCACCACCCCCTCCTTACCAAGGAGGGATTGAGTTACCTCAAACAGGATTGCTGGCTTTCTGCAGACATGATAAGAAAACTATTTATTTTGTCGCTTTTATTATTACAAAGTAATTCTTAACAAACCATTATTTACTTGGGGTTTTTTGTTTGTTTTTTGCTCTTTGCATACCTTGCTTTCCACTTTGTCTGAGTGAACTTAAAGGAATTTATTGTTTTAAAAGAATGTTTCATTATACTCTTCATCATATGAAAGACTATTGCACAGCTATCTCTTGTGGTTACAGGTTTTCACAAGATTTTCAGAATTCCTGCTTTTCTGGGTTTGGAACAAAAAAATCCAAAAAAGGACACTTATTTGTCTTTCCTAAGAACAGCAATAAAGGTACCTTGATAGAAGAGATAAGTGCTCCAGCTGGACAAACTAGGAATGTAAGGAGGATTACTCTGATTACTGATAGTCTACTAATCTACTCTACAGTAGTCCACAGATTCTTTCTTTTTTAAACTGGGCAATCTTGGGAAACTTTTTACCAACAAAGTAAAATCATCATGTCTACCAAGTTCATAACACTGGTTAATAATAAAATAAAGAAGAAACATACTACAAATTAGACTTTTCAAACCAAAATGCCTTCTGAAAGTATAGGTATCCATCTCCAAACTTTCTACAGACATGGCCATAGGTGAGATAACAAGAATTAAGATTAACATATCCAAAGGATGCCCAAGTTGAGATAGATTTCATGATCTCCATATTGTTTTCAAATCTAAGAAAGCAACTGATTTGTCTGGAAAAAGAAGCATTGTGTTGAATACTGCTCAATGTACAGCAATGGATAATTCAGTCTATGATATCTGGTAAGATTAAGGAACTAAAATGACACAGCTGATTTTAAAAGGAAAAATAAACTGCAATTTAAAAAATGAGCTTTTGGAGAACAAAAAGAAAGAAAAGTCCTAAAAACACATTTAGTGCATACCTTCCTTGAACTCTGGGGCAAGATTACTCCATCATCCCAGATCCTGGCAGAGGAGTAAAGTGCATTACTTTCATTTTGCAGCCTGAAAATATAAGAATTTGTTTTTTAACAGACACATTGCTATATCTTCAGGTTTATATAAATGAAGATTCTGTATGGAATTATTAAGAGCTTACAGAGGTTTTCTTTTCAAGAATGAGAAGCAAAGATTGATTATTAGGTATGTGCAAAACCTGCTGTTGTGAGAATGCAGTGTTCGGGATGGGTGAAATCTAAAAATTTTCCCTACCAGTTCTGTGGGCGTGGCTTAATTGGTGGGCATGGCTTGATGGTCAGATGGCTGAGTGGGCGTGGTCAATAACAATAAATAATAAAAATAATTAACAAAGTATACAAAACAATAAGAGATACCAAAAACCAACTTTCACACTTTACACAACACAACACAACTGACTCACACAATGTAAAAGCAGCTGCACTTCACCCAAAATGGCCCCTGCAACAAGCAGGAACCTCACACTTTCACACTTTACACACACACAACACAACTGACTCACACACACACAAAATGCCACATACAGCTTTGTGAGATTTTGTGTGTTTGTGTAGTTAGAGTGAAACACTACAGAAGCACACCAAATCTCAGAAAGCTGCACAAATATTTTATTTTATTATTTTATTTTATTTTTTTAGATCAGGGGGTCTCCAACTTTAGTAGCTTTAGGTTTGTAGACTTCAACTCCCAGAGTTCCTCATTCAGCAAAGCAGGAAGTCAAAGCAGGCTGTAATCAGTAGCTGAAGTAAGCATTGCATTGCCAGCCCGAAAGGAGCAGTAATTATAGGTGAGGAGGGGGCATTGGGTGGGCACGGGTGGGGGCTCTTGTAAGTAGGGGCTGTTAAAAAGTGGTTTTAAAAGCCTGCTAGGATCAGGAAACTTCTCTGGGATCGCCAGAGGGAAAAAAGTTTTAAAGTCAGCTCCTCTGACGATCTCACCTGAAGTTCCCTCATAGCAGCCCAGAACCTCTTAAAATAATTATTTTAACATGTAGAAAACATGTTTTTTAAGGTTCTGGTGATGAGGAACTCAGCTGGGATGGCCAGAGGAGCCTTTTAAAGCCCTTCCCCTTTTCCTTTTTGTCCCCTTCGGCTGAAGAGCTTTTTTAAAAAAAAACTTTTAAAGTGTTCTGATGATCCCCTGCTCAGCACCGCAATCATTAGAGGTTGGTTTTGTTTTGTTTTACTTTTAAAGACATGTTTTTGGCTGAAGAAAAACTTTTAAAAGTTAAAAAAAAGCCTCTGCTGATGGTGCGGCTCAGCAGGGGCAGGGGAGGCGGGGCCAGGGATTTTTGCTACCGGTCCTCCGAACCAGCAGCTGCCATCGCTACCCAATCGGGGGAGCCGGTGCGAACCAGGAGCATTTCACCCCTGGTTCGGGAAAATTCTGAAATATTCCATTTCTCCTCTGGATCACATTGATTCTGCTATCAGATGGTGGTTTCTGAAAGTTAACTTTACGAGTTAGGAGCAGTCTATGCTGTTCTGGAATATATAGACCAAACCAGATCTGTTTCTGTCTAAGTCACCATGAAATGACAAATGCACCATGAACAGCTATTTTGCACCGAACCCTTAGAATCCCAACAGCTATCAAGACAAACATTTCAGTTTTGGCTCATTTTGATCAGTTCCTCAATTCATAAATGCTCTCCAAAATACAATTAAAAATATGTCCTTCACTGCCAAAATCTGTCCATTTGTAATATAGTTATTTTGCCAAAGCATATTAGCACAAAAGATGCAGTAAAGACACTTCAAATGTTTAAAGTTTAGGAGTTACACATTGAAATGTCAATGCTTTAATGTTTTAATACACTTACTTTCCTTTTAATAATTTTAAGTCTATTTCTGATTCTGAATAGTTATTGTTCCAGAGCTGTGTGAATGTGAAACTACGTCTTGAATCCACAAGGGCAATTCTTGCATTTGGCCAAAGAAACAGAAAGTTTGGATCAAACGATCTTCCACACTGAAAAGGTTAATAATATAAAAGCAATGAATTCAGAACAAAGCTCATTTTAAGTTAGCTGAACAAATTGATGACTTATGGATAACACTTAAAGTCACAGAAAGACTAGGAAACATAATGCACTTGGCTCAAAATTTACGTAGGATCAGGGTTGACAGTACATGGATGGAAGATATCCAAGAATAGCAAGGATGCAAGACATTATTGTTAAGTTAAAAACATCCTGAAAGAAGGAAATGACAAACCACTTCCATATTACTGCTTAAGAATATTAAATGGATACGTCCATTTCATCACCAAGAGATGGTCTTCATTTCAGAACGTAATTTTTATCTTAGTAATTGCATGGAAATACTTAACAGGTTCCACGTTACAGACCTAAAATGACTGCAACAACTATAGCACTAATTAATGTGTATATTTTATGGAAAAATATCATGAAGCTGTTAAAAAGGAGGGAGTTCATGTCAAAGCTCACTTTTGCTCCTAAGCTATTAATTGTTGCAAACCGACTGAAAACCAGCATATGAGTTATTTTACATTATTTTTATTATATAATAGAGACTGTTTGGAGTTGGTGATTAAGACAGGCAAGCTGATTTTCACACATAATATCCTGATAATCTAAAATATCATCAGGTCTGAAGAATACTTTTAATCAAAGGACTTCTAATCAAAGGGCAAGAAACCTCAGATCACCACCACCCCCAAAACAGGATGTTCATCATCTTACCATAGCATAACTTTCACTTCCTAAACAGCCACCAATCACAACTGTTATCTTTGGCACAGAGGCACAGGCAACTGCAGCCATCATGGAGGCCTGTGCCTTTAACCTATTAGCTTGATCTTCTGCCTAATTTAAAATGCAAACAATTGAGTTATTTTATGTTATATAGAACAGAGAGGTTCTGTTATTCCTTTTAATTAAAAGTTCACTTGATTACTCTGCTCAATCAGTTCTGATTTTCAATAGACTGATAAGTTGCAAACAAATAAAAATAAAATGCCAGAAAATGTCTCTCTCCTAACATCCTGTTAATATTTCCTGTTAATATTTAATCATTTGTCAGGTGCTTTGTTTTTAGCATGCGCACACCCACATACACAACTACAAGAAATAAAAAGATATGACTTTTCAAAACAAATCCAAGCCATATTCCTGGTGAATAATTATCAGAGGTAAATATATAATTTCTTATGTTTCCAGCTTGGCACTACAATTTTCATCTTAGAAACGTACATTGTCTTTACTGTTCATGCATCCTTTTTCTATAATGTGCTGTTAAATCAATGGAAGGGAATGGGAATCCCAAAGGTGCTTTTTCAAAAGGCAACAGGACTTCCTGATTTTTCTTTGAAGACATTTCGCCTCTCATCCAAGAAGCTTCTTCAATTCATTCTTGAATGAGAAGTGAAACATCTTCAAAGAAAAACCAGAAAATCCAGTTGCCTCCTGAATAAGCACCTTTGGTCCAACCATGACCTGGATGACTGAGAATCTCCATAGACAACAGAGGGGAACCGGTGAGGACCCAGGCTAAACATGAACAAAGCATCGCAAGATCAGTTGAGAAAAAGAATACGATCATTGCTGTTGGTATCTTGGGTCATGGGTAAGAATATCCCTTGTTATTTATATGTTTATATATGCATGGATATGGAAAAGAAACTTACCTTGATCTAGTGATTGAGAAGCATACAAACAAAATAAATAGTTATTTTAATAGAAAATCCAGCAGTAACAAATTAGAGCTCCACAGGAGAGACATGATATACTATCTCAGGATAATTAAGTGTAAAGATCCTTCAGTTGTTCCCTTCATTTCTCTCAGAATCTACAACTATCAAAAGTGGCAACCAATTTGCTAAAATTTATAAAGAAAAGTATGTATTAGTTTAACACTAGTTACAAGCCACTTGTCTCTCTCCTAGCCAAATAACATCCTATCAAATATTTCACAATAATCTCATCATTCCTCAGTTGATATACAATACTCAAGTAAAAATGGCCTAGGTTTTTGTTTTCAGATTTAGATTTTGAGAGAAATGCCAACATAAAAAGAATTCCTACCTGTTGCAATTATATATAGCTACACTAAAAGAAAAAATAGAACCTGTGGGCATTGTCTTGAAAAAAAATCCATAATATCCACGCTTAACTAGATGGCAGTACTTAATTGAACTTAACAGATTTAAACATGTGAAGAAAGGTTGACCTGGTTATTACTAGAATGGTGAGAGATATGCTAGAGCTATAGGACAAATTAGAAAAAAACATTTCCCAAAGGCATTGGAAAAACCATTTCCATACTGCTGTCAAAAAATCCATAGGGACAAGCTAAGCTAAGCTTTACCTTTTTTTATATTCTTCTTGAAGGAAAACCGATCCTTATTGAGCCAAAGATTGCTTGGAACAGAGTTTAAAAGTCCACTATCCTACATCTCTCTCATATTCCTACTTGGCATAATATTAACTTTCTCTCGACTATTTGGGGCAGTGGAGATCTAAAATAGTTGTTAAGACTGTTGCTCTTCACTATCAAGACTCTGATCTTTTGAACTAATAAAGCTGAGCTTCCAAATTAGAGCCACTTGAATGCATTTTGTATCAGTTACTTACCTGTATGGGATTGGTTGCCTCTGCAATATATGGAGCAGTATTCATGAGAAACAGGATAGGAATGTTTCTTTGGCTACAAAGCTGTATGAAATGGCAACCTTTTAGAGAAGCATTCTGTGTCAGTTCACCATTGTTAGCCACTATTCCAACTAGTTCTCTAAGAAAAACATAAAATACAGTCTGTACTGCAAGAACACTGGCTATCCTGAAGTCAGAACAGCAAATGTTCCCTAAACATTTAATAAATATTGTAAATAATATTATAAAAAAGCTTCTGAAAATATGTTTGGAAGCTAACAATGCAGAGGGTTATATTTTTGCAAAGCTGTATATTCAGTAAATATTACATGGTTCATCAAAGGACGAATACCTAAAGGAAACAATAGTTTCTACTGATGTGATGTTTATACAAAAAAAGACAGAGAAACCAGTTTCAAGTACCGATACAGGAAATAATTAAATGTGTTTGCTACAGGATTTCAAGCTCTTGATGCATTTTTAGCAACAAGTATTGCCCTAACTTATTTTTATGTTGAACCATTAAAAAAAAATCTTAATAATTACATTTTCACCACGGGGGAAATCAAGGAATTTAAATTTGCAGTATGCTTTATTAATCCTGGCAAAATAATTTACTTTCTAACCTATTTCAAAATCAGGTTAATATTATCAGAAAGTATTGGGATTTTAAAAATAGCTCTTTCGCAAACTAAATTAAATTTAAGTATTTGTTTAAAGGTTTGGAGGGCTTATGAGAATAGCCTTATTAACACTTCTAAAGAAATAAAACTTGTTGTTTAGGACAAGTTTAATTTTTACAATGTATTTGTATTGGGAGAATTTTTTCAGATTCTTTCATGTTACATTATAAATACATACTGGTCTAAACTCATCTTAAACAGCTGGTTTTATAGACTGAGTTTTCTGCACAAGAAACCATTACATAAGAATACAGTATCACTACATTGCTAAAATAGAAGTAGCCCAATAACGTCTATAAGATTTAGTTACTAGTATACTGAATGGACTAAAACAGATGATCAAAACATCAGTACACTAAACCCAGCCTTCTCTAATACTATATTTAATTCTAAAGAGGCTGTATAAGTATGAATACTGAAGAATACTGTAAGAATGAATGTTATGGAAGACTTGCAAAGCTGCAATGTTATGTATGAAAAAAAAATCTGACTAGTATTTGTCAAGATCCTTCTTTACTCAGTAATTTAAGGCTAGATGAATACTCATAATCAAGCAGCACTGAAGAAAAAAAGCAGGGAGGAATACTTTTTTCATACAAAATACTTTGAAAAACAAATTGAGCGTTTTAAGGGAGAAAGAGTAGAAGAGGACTTTATGCATCTTTAGTACTGTGGTATCTAATACAAATACACAACATCAATGATAGTCTAAGTTAGCACTCACATACCATTATAAAAAACCTTCCCTTTTTACAACCCTGTAATCCCTTAATTCAGGGTAGAGTCGAGGTGACTGGATGGAGCTGAACATTTTCTGGCCAAATGCCCAGCATTCACATACTATATGCAATAAAAATATTGTTGTAGGGAAGATGAAAAAGCAGATTTCCCTATGAACTGACACAACAACAACACGCAGAGGACTGCAACTACCCAATGATTTTATTATCTAAAACAGTGTTTTTCAATCTGTATTCAGAAGAATCCTTAGGATATATTGGAACTTGATTAGGATCCATGAGAAAGTAAGGACAAAAATAAAAGGTCAGTTCAGCTGAGTGAATTTTCTATCACAAAACCTTTATTCTCTCCCTTTTTTAAAAATTACGGGTTCTCCAGTTTGAAAAACTGTAAACACCTCTGATCTAAGAAAGCTGGAAGGTAAAGGTAAAGGTTCCCCTCGCACATATGTGCTAGTCGTTCCCAACTCTAGGGGGCAGTGCTCAACTCTGCCGGATAGCTCAGGCTGGTAAAGCCTGTTATTAAGAACACAAAGCCTGCAATTACTGCAGGTTCAAGCCCGGCCCAAGGTTGACTCAGCCTTTCATCCTTTATAAGGTAGGTAAAATGAGGACCCAGATTGTTGGGGGGGCAATAAGTTGACTTTGTAAAAATATACAAATAGAATGAGACTATTGCCTTATACACTGTAAGCCGCCCTGAGTCTTCGGAGAAGGGCGGGGTATAAATGTAAACAAAAAAAAAACAAAAAAAAAAACTCTGTTTCAAAGCCGAAGAGCCAGCGCTTTCCGAAGACATCTCCGTGGTCATGTGGCCGGCATAACTAAACACCAAAGGCGTACGGAACACTGTTACCTTCCCACCAAAGGTGGTCCCTATTTTTCTACTTACATTTTTTAAATGCTTTTGAATTACTAGGTTAGCAGAAACTGGGACAAGTAACAGGAGCTCCCCCGTTACGCAGCACTAGGGATTCGAACTGCTGAACTGCCAACCTTTCAATCGACAAGCTCAGGGTCTTAGCTAATAGGGCTTCAATTCAAAAAATATTCATTTTTGAAGATGATTTTTGGAAGCTGGCAGTAATTTGCAGCACATAGGCTTCCAATTTAAAAAAATTAAAATATTAATTAAGGAGCTTTTTAAATGTTGGAAGGGGCAAGGAGCCTAGTGTACATCAAGAAAGATCTTGCAGCCTAAAAAAGGCATAAAGGAAATAACAGTTGGCAGCAATTACAATTAAGATAACAATAAAAGTGGAATATATTTGATTTTTGCAGATACATGTTTTCACAAAGATAAAGTACATCTGATTCTTATTCAATGGAATTAGTTTCAGTGCAATTCTATAAACTTAATTCAGAAGTAAATCCTGCAAAGTTCAATGATGATTACCTCAGTATAAGCATACTTAGGATTTCAGCATCTAAAACGTGCACATATTACAATACTGGGGTTATCTAAATAAAAGGACTTAATTATGATTAATAAAATTAAATCATTTATTTTGAATAATGCAGTCATAAAAATTGTTAAAATAACTTGCCAGTTATTTCAAATTTCACTCTCACCCTTCTAAGTAGGCAAATCCTGTTACCAAAGTTATACCATAATTAGCTTTGAATTCTTGGAATCTGCTGCCATCTATTATCCGGCTCAGAATCTGTAAAATATTGTTAAAGAAATGAAAAATCAGCATGAAGTCACTTTTCTTCAATAAAAAAAATTATTGGCTCATTTTCAATTTTGTTTGATAAGAAAATCAAATCAAATACAGAATTATGTATTAAATTTTTAATTTGATGCTTAGACATCAAATGTATGGTCAGAATTTAATTTTATTTTCAGTCCTGAAAATCCTTCTAATTAATTAAATCACCACAGCATAATATCTACACTTAATGTAGAGTCGTCTTTGAGGGATATGGGTGTTTCAAAAATCTTGAAAAATTAATTAACTAAAATATAATTGCAGTAACAATAATGGCACTAGTCTGTTACATCAAAATTAATAAAAATCATAAAAATTAATAAAATTAAAAAATTAAAAATTTATTTTTTAATAAAAAAATAATAAGTCCCTAAACACTTTTTTTTAAATATAACATCTCTGGAATTTTAGCCAGTTTTTTTAGATGTATACTATAACCGTCACTGAAAAGTAACTTATATGTGAAAATATAGGTTTACACTTCATATATGAAATAGACAATGATCCACAAAAAGTATACCATAATAAAATTTAAGATTTTAAAATGCTTGTTGTCAGCAATAAAATAAGCTTCCATAAATGATTTATGCAGGTTAAGGATCTCAAGACTTCTGTTTTAATCACTGATTTATACACCCAAATAGGTTGCTCAGTCTTTCTATATCAGAATGATGAAAATCAATTTAATTGTGTTCAGACCTGCAACTGGATTCTTACCAATTTTACATGTAATGTGTAACTATAATCTTGTGGTGCAAGTCCTAGGAGGTCATCATCACCATACAAGGGATTATCAAATTCTAGACTCTCTTCTATAGGAATTACATAATTCAGTGTTGAAATAGCATTTTTAGTATATTCAAATGCTTCTTTTTCAGAAGTTGCAAAATGATCAACACAGCCACTGATCCTAAAAGAGAGATTTCCTTTATATGTAAGTAGTATAAAATACAACATTCAGGTTAAACCATTAAAATATTAGTATTAATAATGAAAGCATGAAAAATGAAGATCTATTTTAAGTAACAGCTAGATCCATGAAAAATATTAAATATTACTTTTTATTATGCTACTTCAAAATGCACATTTGAAAATATTGCCAGTATATAAAAGCTTATATGAAATACAGTAATTTGAACAGAGATATGCCTATGTTCAAGGCAACTTGGCAGTCACTCTTCCTAAGTCAGATAGCTTCTCGTGTATGACTTAGTTATGGGCAATACAGCATACAAATAAAACTATGCAGCAATCTGTATTTGAAAGACAAAATGTGATTTAGCTTGCACTTAACTAGTTATCACTTAAATGCTTATAGCACCTTAAAACCAGCTGCATCTTTTATCCAACTCCATCAGCGATCTCCACTGGTGATATACTATTATGGGAAAGATGTATTTTGTTACAGGCATTCTCAACAGACAAATGGAACATGCTGATGCATCCTCCAAATCACATTTTGCATCTATATTGCTGCACAAATACTATTACTATTATTACACCATTCACGTAAGTTAGTAAAGGATTGAGCTCTTTATGCATTTGAATCAAATTAATTCTGTATTGGCAAAGCTTAGCTTAGACTTTTAAGAAGTTCATCATTCTCATGATGTATTCATTCACATGAATGGAAGCAGTTAAGAAAGGGAGGGGAGAAGGGAATGGATGATGTTGGGGTGGAATAATTGGGTGGGGTGATTTTATTTTTTATACTATATTAATTTATTTGATTTTTTTTATTAGTTTTATTGTTTTAAATGTGGCTTTATATTCTGTAAACCGCCTTTATTCGTCATGTGTGAATAGGTGGCAATATTAAATAAATAAATAAATAAATAAATAAATAACAGTGTAATATGCCAGGCTGAAAATCTGTTCCTTTCTGTAGTACTGAGACCATCATAATAAAGTACAGAAGCTCAAACCAGTAAATCCCTTGGAGAGGCAATGGAAGGAGGGAAGAGAAGAAAAAGCTGGAAAGAAGATGGTCATAGGTTGCCCAATACTCAGGCTATGTAGAGGAGGGTAAAGAGGAAAATGTGGGCTAGCCTTACCTACAGATCTGTCTATATATTGTTTGTGTCAAAACTTGGAACAAGAACAACCAATATATCCTGGCTTTGTTTCTGTACTACTATGGCTGATCCAAAGTGGTTTAGCATATCACCCAGAATGAGCCACATTTTTTTCAGATTAGACAAAATGATGCAGGGTATGTTATGTAGGGGCCATCTAGATGGACCAAGAAGAAGGGCCTTCTCTGGGGTGACTCCCTCTCTCTGTGGTACACCATCCCTGTAGAGATAGCAATAGCGATAGTACTTACACTTATATACTGCTTCAGAGTGCTTTACAGCCCTCTCTAAGTGGTTTACAGAGTCAGCATATGGCCCCCAACAATCTGGATCCTCATTTTACCAAACTTGGAAGGATGGAAGGCTGACTCAACCTTGAGTCGATGCGAATCAAACTGCCAAATTCCAGGCAGCCAGCAGAAATAGCCTGCAGTACTGCATTCTAACCACTGCGCCACCATGGCTCAGAAGATTGGCTCCTGCCTTGATTTTCTTTCAAAAAGCCCTGAAGACAGGGGGATATGGAGCCCATCGAATAATTTTTTGTTGTTGTTGTCATGGGAGGAAGTGTCCACTGAGTTTTGTATCTGGGGTTTTAGTTGTTAAATAGCCTAGAGTCACCAGAGTTACCAGAATTGAGCGGCCATATCACTATATTACCATTTTATGCACACCCCTATTCAAGCTATTTTGTTTCCAGTCTCCTGACTATTTTGATAATTCTCCTCTGGACATGTTCCAGTTTGGCAATTTCTTTTTACACTGGCTTTGAAATATGTTTTTTCAATACCAGTAGTTTGAGTATATATCAGGCAAACCTTTATTATAGAAAATTACCTATGACTGAATGTACAATTCAATCAGTATTAAGAGCTGAGAAACTAATGTTTTACTTAGCATGCACACTGGCTCCTCCTAATTCCTCAGGATTAGTATCTTCTCCTGTGGCTGCTTTAACTAAAGGGGGACCACCGAGAAACACTGTCCCAATTTTATCTACAATGGATGTTTCTTCTGACATCACAGGAATATAAGCACCTCCAGCAGTACAAGAGCCACATACAATTGACATCTAGAAGACACAAGATAGCTGTGTAAGAAAAAAATAAATGAAATTAAATTTAAATTTCTAAGTAAGTTCTAAAGGCATGCTGTCTTCATAACATATTCTGGAGAAGCAGCATTTAGTAATTTCAGAAAACCCCATAGAAATACAAGAATAAAGATTGTTATTTTAGGATGCAGAACCAAAACTCCCTTCTAAATTCTACACTACAGCAAAAATAGCTAACATATAAACAATATATTAACAAAAAAAAGCATGCGTGCACATTTCTATCTATCATGTATCTCGGGTAATAATGGGAAATCTGTACTTGGTTTGATACAATACCCCAAATCAGTCACAGACTATTGGAATTTTGAAATGACTTGTTTTTTTTATGAATAATTGTATATGATCCACTTACTGTGCCCCAATAATTCATTGCAGAGAACCAGATAAAGAAGCTAATATAAATGCTTAACAACTTCATTAAATAATTAACCAGAGAGCTATTTACAAAATGTTTTCTGAATCATAACAGAATTCCAGTCCATGAAAAACAATAGCTCCTACATATCTCTTCTGAAATTATTAAGTGCTATGCTCAACAGTTGTTTATTCTTCTGCTTATTACTTAATTTTGCTGAAAATACATTTTGAAATGTACTGTCCAGTATAATATTATACCTGAGGGATTTTCAGTGCAGACATTACAGCCTGATTATAGAATATTCGGCCTCCGTGGAATTGGTCAGCAAACAGCTCAGCCTAAAATTTAGAGGCAGAAAAGAGCAAAGGAAAATAAGCATCAGCAATGTATAAATTTAGAGCCTATACATATCAT
Organism: Ahaetulla prasina; assembly: GCF_028640845.1. NCBI lineage: Eukaryota > Metazoa > Chordata > Lepidosauria > Squamata > Colubridae > Ahaetulla > Ahaetulla prasina. The sequence continues at coordinate 160,929,946 of NC_080541.1, forward strand.
TTTTCATTTTAACAAAAGTCATATTATGTTTCTGTATTTCCTTCACCCAGATTTAGAAAACCAGTATTATACAGGTAGTCCTTGACTTACAACCATTCAAAGTTACAATGGCACTGAAAAAAGTGACTTATGATTGCTTTTCATACTTATGACCGCAGCATATCTGCATTCAACATGATTAAAATTTGGATGCTTGGAAACTGACATGTATTTATGACAGTTGCAGTGTCCCTGGGTACAGTGTTAGCTTTTCAAGATTTTATTTGTTCTTTTTTCATGCAGTAACTGAATAAAGCTAAAGTTCTCTTATGTAAGGCCAACATTTACAAATCCTAGGTCTGGCTAGAGAAAAACGCTTTTAAAATGCCGATCAAAAGTTTGTGAATATACATTATTATATTTTATTTTATTATAGTACAGTACTTTCAATATATTTAAACAGTGTTATATATTAGTGGAATTTTGTTTAGCTGGTTTTTTTAAAAAAGCAAATCTAATCTCTTACATTAACCCTTGAAAGAACTAAAATAAAGTTACATGGTAAAAACTTCCTCTCCATTAATTTGCTTATGTTTCCAAACAAAAGCAAAATGATCAGATACTACCACAAAATGAATGCAGAGTGTGCCTCCCTATGAAATTAAATAAAAATAATTTATAAGGCATTGTGTTGGGAGCCCAATCTGTTTTATGACACTGGAAAAGATTTTGAGGGTATAACCTTTCTCAAGAAGAAAGCAATGAAAAGGGGGGAAAAAACCAATTTCCTAATTGTTGTAGAAAATCTGCATTCAATTTTCAGTTCTTATAACTCTCCCTCAGGCTGACCCCATAGATCCTCTTCTCTCCCCTTCTCTCCCTCAGGCTGGTCCCATAGATCCTCTCCTCTCCCCTTCTCTCCCTCAGGCTGGCCCACAAAGCCTCTCCTCTCCCCTTCTTTCCCTCAGGCTGGCTCCACAGAAGCCTCTCCTGTCCTCTCCACTCCCCTTCTCTCCCTCAGGCTTGCCCCATAGAAGCCTCTCCCCTTCTCTCCCTCAGGCTGACCCCACTGAAGCCTCTCATCTCCCCATCTCTCCCTCAGCCTTGCCCCACAGAAGCCTCTACTATCCGATCCCCTTCCCTCCCTCAGGCTTTCTAGCCCCTTCTGTGGCTTGCCCCACAGAAGCTTGTCTTATGCTATCCCATTCTCTCCAGTTATTTTCAAGTTGGGAGGGGGAGTAGAACATCTAATTAGCATCAGAGTGTATTATAATAATATAGGAAATACTAATGCTCTGATGGTCATTTCGAAAAATCCTTTCTTAGTGAGTACCTAGAAGCCAAGAGGAACATACGTGGCAAATTTCAAGTTTGAAGGCTTTGCTGTTCTGGAGATTTTGGGATTAATGTGTGAGTGGTTTTCGCTTTTATATAAATAGATAAGCCAAAACATTTAGGTGTCAAAATATACCTTCAAAATTGGGTTTGGCTTATCCATGGATAGGCTTGTTCAAAGTACATAAGGCATTTTTTAAACTACAGGTAGTTCAAAATTACAATACTCTCCAAAAGGTAGTTGTGGCCTGGTTCTGAAACTCTCAAAGCCAGTCCCAGCCCCCCAGCCCCCACCCCGTCTCATGGTGACCAGCCTGCATTTACAATCATTTGTAATGTCCTGCAGTCATAAGACTACAATTTACGTTTTGCCAAATCCTAGAGTTCCAATTTTATCAAGTGTGGAAAAACTATACCCACATGGAGAAGTTTCAGATTGCTGATTTATTATTAAAGCATGTGCACAGGAATCTTCTCAGACTAACAGTAAACATCTGAGTAGAATAAGGGTCAATAGCATTCAAGGGAATTGGACTTAGTTCATTTGTAGTTATGTAGCGATTCTAAACTGATGCTTCTTTTAACTCCTTCCCCTGGCTTTGCTAGTCCTCTTATAGGTTTTTGGTACAAAAATTCCATAAACGACCACAGCATTCACTTAATGACTGCTTAATGACCACAGCATTCACTTAATGACCACAGCATTCACTTAATGACTGCTGATAAAAAGACGGTAAAATTGGATGATCACATATGTGAAAACAAAAAAGAAAAAAGACATCATATGAAACCAGCATGGTTCCACAAAAAGCTCTATGACAAATTGAGGAATATAAAAAATGGAAAAAGGGTCACATAACTAAAACAGAATACCAGCAAATAGCCTGAATCTGCAAGGAAATAGTCAGGAAAGCTATGGCTCAAAATAAGTTGATACTGAGAACTAATGCAATATATATATATATAATTAAGAAGTTCATTTCAATATATAAGGAACAAGAAGGTATTCAAGGAAACAGCTTGACATCAATACCCAGGAAAATCTTGGAAAAAATAATCACACAGAAGGTCTGTGAGCACTTAGAAACAAACAAGATGATTTCTAGAAGCTAGCATGGATTTGTTAAAAACAGATCATACTAGACAAACTTTACTGCATTCCTGATAAAGTGACTAATTTAGCGAACCAGTGAAATACTGTAGACATATTATATTTGGACTTCAGTACAGTATTTTGATAAAATAGACCATAGCCTACCTATGAAGAAACATATGAAGAATGGCTGCAGGATTTGGGTTTGGCTAGTCTAAAGAAAAGAAGAATTAGGGGTGACATGATAGCAGTTTTCCAGTACTTGATGGGCTATCACAAAGAAGAGAGGGTCAAATTATTCACCAAAGAACTGGAGGGCAGGACAAGAAACAATGGTTGGAAACTAATCAAAGAGAGAAGCAACCTGGAATTAAGGAGAAACTTCCTAACAGTGAGGACAATTAACCAGTGGAACAGCTTGCCTCCAGAAATCATGGGTGCTCCATCACTTATCTGAAATAGTATAGGTTCTCCTGTTTGAGCAGGGAGCTGGACTAGAAGACCTCCACGATCCCTTCCAGCTCATTCCATTCCATTCATAATAAGACACACCAATGTGAACAGTACCATCACCAGATGGATTCACAATTGGCTAGCCAACCACATCTAGCATGCAACTCTCAATGGAACTCTTCACCATCTTCATAAATGATCTAGACAAGAAGGAGAAGTCATCAAATATGCAGATGAGGCCAAGTTGGGGATAATTGGAAAATAGACTCAAGATTCAGAAGGATCTTGACAAATTTGAGCATTGAATCCTATCCAAGAAGCAGCAAGTCAGTGATGAGAAAAGTAAGGTCCTGCACTTAGGCAGAACAATCAAATGCAAAGGTACAGAATAGGGGTTATCTGGCTCAACAATAGTAACTGTAAGAGAGATCTAAGTGGACAAGTGAACCAACATTTAATTATGAACCAGCAATGTATTGCAGTTGCCAAAAAAGCCAGTGCAGTCCTTGGCTGCATCAAAGGAGGGATAGCATCAAGATCATGAGAAGTGATAATATTGCTTTATATTGCACTAGTGAGGTCACACTTCGAATCCTGAGAACAGTTCTGGTCACTATAATACAAAAAAAAAAAAGAAAGATGATAAGACCCTAGAAAATATGCAGAGAAGGACAATAAAATTGAGAAAGGGTCCAGAGGCTAAAATGTATGATGAATGGTTGAGGGAGCTAGGTGTGTCTAGCCTATTCTATTCTATTCTATTCTATTGAAAAGAAAGATTAGGGCGTCTTGATAACTGTCTTTCAGTACCTGAGGGGCTGTCACAAAAGGGGACTGACTCATTCTTCAAAGCACTGAAGGGCAAGACAAAAAGTAATGGATAGAAACTTGTTAAAAAGAGATCCAACCTAAAAGAAAGGATAAATTTTCTGACAGTAAGACGATTAATCAATGGAATAGCTTGCCTCACAGAGTTGTGGGAATTCCATAACAGAAAGTTTTCAAAAATAGACTGGATAATCATTTGGCTGGGATAGTATAAGGTCTCCTGTTTCAAGGAGGTGGTTGGACAGAAGACCTTCGAGTCTCTTCCAGCCCTATGATATTTGTTCTATAGTCCACTTACAACTGTCAAGACTTACGACTGTAACTGGCAGGCTCCATTACAGTCATAAGTCAAGGACTACCTGTACCTGTATATCCAGTATATACTTACATATATGAGATGCACATATATGAGATGACCTTCAAATTTTTAGCAAAACTACTATGAGAAATGGATGCTCTGTGAATTACCCAGAGATAGATCAATTGTGGAAATTAAAACAAATGAAAATTTGAGAGTTGGCTTATTGAAAGTGGCACATTTTTCACAGTACTTTGGTTAAAAATGTGACAGATAAGCTTATACACCTATCCATCTTATAAGTCTTATATGCCTAAGTGTATACAGTATTATATATAACTTATTTGTTATATTATTAATGTTTTACCTGAAGTGGCAAGAATGCTCCCCCACTGTCTACTATATAGACAAATGGAAGTTTATTTTTAATTGCTATTTCTTGAGATCTTAGCATTTTCTTCAGTGTAATAGGATAAATGGTTCCACCTTTTATTAATGAATCATTTGCTATAAAAGAACACCAGATTCCAGATATTCTTCCAATTCCTTCAACAAAAGTGAAAAGAATTATCACGAGAGAAACATTAGCAGGCTTTCTACAAATGTAAATAAATTATAATTGTATACAACTTTAAGGCATAGTACAGAATATTCCAGATAGTTTTTGATAACTTTTGTAACTGAGCTACCAAGCAGATAGCTTGATTTTCAATATTTGCTGCATTACTATGATGATAGGGTTGAAATATATGGAATAATGCAGAGACAAAACTCTTGCTTTTTCAAAATCCCCAAATACCGTATTTTTTGGACTATAAGATATACCAGAATATAAGATGCACCAAGATTTTGAAGAGGTAAACAAGAAAAAAAGTTTTTGCCCTTCCCGGCCCCCAGGAGCACTCTGCAGGCCTCTCAAACCCTCTACACGTCCTGTTTTTGTGAAAAGCCCATTTTTCACAAAAATGAGATGCACAGAGGGTTTGTGAGGCCGTAGAGTGCTCCTGGGGGCTGGGAGGGCAAAAATGCTGTTTTGTGAAAAATGGGCCTGTTTTTGGCAAAAATGGGACACACAGGGCGGAGTTTGGGAGGCCGAAAACAGGGCACACAGATTTAGGAGGCCTGCAGAGTGCTCCTGGGGGCTGGGGAGGGCAAAAATGCTGTTTTGTGAAAAACAGGCCTGTTTTTGGCCTTCCAAACACCTCCCCCCATGCATTACATTTTTGCCCTCCCCAGCCCCCAGAAGCACTCTGCAAGCCTCACAAATCCTCTGCACATCCCGTTTTTGTGAAAAATGGGCCTCTTTTTGGCAAAAATGGGACATGCAGGGCAGAGTTTCTGGAGGCCAAAAAGGGCTGTATTAGGTGTATAAGACACACCAACATTTCCACCTTCATTTGGGGGGAAACGGTTGTCTTACACTCCAAAAAGTACAAAATTATCAAAGCATCTTGAAAACTCAGTTTGTACCCCAATTTTATTTGGTCTCCTTTTAGTTATTACCTTTGTCTTAAATATAATTACTTCTATCAACTTGAACTATTTAATTCATTAATAATTTGGTTTGCCACTGATCTGTTTATAATTTATATTTATTTCTGAATTAATTGATACAATTTTGGAGTTGCTTTTCATTTTAACTTCCCAATATTTATTCATTAATTTATTCCAGGTTATTCTATTTATAACTATGTTCAATCTACTTGCTGTTCGTATTGTAACAATGTGACTACCAGATGTTCTGCAGTTAGTGGGTTAGGGTCAGAGGATCAGAGACCAATCTTGTCATTTGTTATAACACCAACAGCAAGTAGATGTATAGATGACCAATTTACACACCATAATACGACTAGCAAAGCCACTGGGGCCCTCTGTCTTGCTTATCTGATTGTTTCTTAGGCAGTATATCTTCCCATCATTCCTCAAGGTCATCCACACATTGTCCCATTTACAATTTTTCCAGAGTACCGTCCTAGATCACAGTACTAAAATTCAGAGATAAAATTGACTTCCTGTTGGCTCCGCTTCGTTGATGGTGATCTTTTTTAGACCGCTAACCCCGTAGTCTGTAGAGCTGCCAGGACAGCGTCAATCAACTGTCCGGCAGCTTGAAAATCTCCCCCTCAGGCAAAGAGGGAGAGATGAGCATTCGGGCTGAAGTTGAGCCACCCAGAGGAGCCCCAGAAAAGTTTCTGGAGCCTTGAGGGGAGTGCTCCTTATAAAGCCTGAAAGAAGCTCCGGACTTGGAGGGCATCTGCCTTTTGGCAGGAAAAAAACATAGCGTCCAATCTCCATGGCAGAAATGGATTTGTGATGGATTGTAACATGGATAGAGCAGAAACTGGAGTTATAGTATTTGTTTGTAAGAAGATTGCAAGCCCCTAATAGAGGATACATTTGTTGCGAAGATAGGAGAGAAGAAAGCAAATGGTGTTTTGTGGAATGCAAGCAAATGGCGATTTGTGTATTGGAAACGAAAGTTAAGGAAATGCTTATTAACGGCCAGTGTGGAACAAGGAGATATACAAGAAGATACTGACTAAATGGAAGAAATGAGAATTTTATGATTTATATTTTTTCTTCTTCTTTGGGATTATAGTGATTTAGAAGAAAAGTTTTTTGAATCTTTCCTTTTTAACCCCTTTTTGTCCCCAGTTACTGGGTAGGTTATATATTTTAAAAAATGGCTTTTAAGCAAATAGTACCAAAAGCCACTAAAAACTTTGAAATTTCTTCAGTTCAGATACGAAAATTAAAAGAAGACATCAAAGAAGAATTAATAAATTTTTTACAGGAGTTTCTGGAGACTCATTTTTCAGAAATAGATCAAAAATTTGATGAAATAGAGAAAGAGATGTTGGATTTTAAGGAAGTGGTAGAAGAGCAGAAGAGGGAAATGAAAATGGTAAAGGATGCAATTGGTAAAGGATGCAATTGAAAATGGTAAAGGATGCAATTTCGCAAATATTAAGGTCTTGTATTCAGATGGAGGATAGTTTGGAAGAACTTAATAAAGTTAATTTAGAGTTGCAAAGAGACCACCTTCTGCCACCAATTGCCTCCCAACGACCTGTGCGCTCCCACAGAGCGGGCCTCCTCAGGGTGCCGTCGACCAAACAATGTAGGTTGGCGGCCCCCAGTGGGAGGGCCTTCTCTGTGGTGGCACCAGCCCTATGGAACGAGCTTCCTCCGGAGTTACGCCAACTCCCCGACCTCTGGGCCTTCAAACGTGAACTGAAGACCTTATTATTTCACCGAGCGGGACTAGCCTAAGACATATTTTAGCGAAATTTTAATGGGTTTTAATCGGTCTCCGACCGTTTTAGTGATTTGGCCAGTAAATATTTGTTTTTAATTGTTTTTAAATATTGTTATTTATTATATTTATATTGTATTGGTGTGGGTATTTTAATTTTGGCTGTAAACCACCCTGAGTCCTCCAGGAGATGGTGCGGTATAGAAATGTAATTATAAATAAATAAATAAATAAATAAATAAATAAATAAATAAATAAATAAATAAATAAATAAATAAAGGAAAATAAGGAAAATAGAGGAAATTCAAAAGAATCAAAACAATTGAAACTTAGATAATAAGATCGAAGATATACAGGCAAAGGTAGATAGGGCAGATGAAGAAAGAGTAATATTACAATATAGATTAATGGAATATACCATAAGGGTGAGGGGGTTAAAGGAAAGTAGGAAGGAAAATTTAAAAGAGATTTTTACGCAAGCTTTTGCTCAGATAAAGGGTGTGGAGCCAGAAGACTTTGAGATTAATATTGAAAGAATTTATTGTGTTAATTCTTGGTGGACAAGACAAAATAGATTACCGAGGGATGTGATTATTTATTTTACAACTAAAAAGGTTAGGTATGAAATCTTGCAAGCCTTTTATAAAAATAAATTTCAAATATTGGGACAAGATATAAAAATGATGAAGGAAATTCCTCCTAAAATGTTAAGAAAGAGAAGAGAATTTGCTTTTTTAGTGGATGAGTTTAAGAAATATCAGATATATTTTAGATGGGAAGTTCCAATGGGTTTGTCAGTGAATTTTAGAGGTAGAAAGTATTTTCTTAGTACAGTTATGAAAGCAAGACATTTCTATATTAATGTTTTAAAGAGTGGGAATCCTTTGTTGTTAGATGCTAAGTTAACTGGTTTGGAGATGATGGAAAATAGAATAAGAGAGGGGAGGAATGTTTAAGATGTGAATATGATGATTATGGTTAATTTCTAGAATTGATTTGTTTAGGATATAAATTATAGGATTTTTGTTATTTGTTATTTGTAAGGTATAAACCTATGGGATGATACTATTTAATTTTGATGGATGGAAAGTAAAATTTATGAATTTAGATCATGTTGTGGATGTAATGATGTTAATTGTTTATTGTTATATTATGGATGTAACTTAAATGATTATTCGTTTTAATTGATACGCTTTGGATATAGGTTTATAGACAGCAAAAGTTATGAAGTTAAGTTGGAAATATCGTATCTGAGAGACTATTCGTAATGATATTTGACTGATGGAGTAATATTGGAAGATTGGACATTAAATGTTATGACAATTGAAGAAATATATACCGTATATACTCGAATATAAGCCGATCCGAGTATAAGCCGAGGTCCCCAATTTTACCCCAAAAACTGGGGTAAACTGGGGACTCGAGTATAAGCCGAGGGTGGGAAATGAGGCACCTACCGGTTGAAACCCTCCTCCCTCAGCTGAGAAGGCTGGCGGCTCCCCGCCCGCCCTCTCACTGCACCGGCAGGGCTTCCGTCCGTAAATGTGAAAAAGGAAAAAAAACTCGAGTATAAGCCGTATAGACCCGAGTATAAGCCGAGGGCTTAAAAAAAAAACTCGAGTATAAGCCGTATAGACCCGAGTATAAGCCGAGGGGACGTTTTTCAGCACAAAAAACGTGCTGAAAAACTCGGCTTATACTCGAGTATATACGGTAAGTGATGAAAATTTGAGCTTGAGAAGATGGACTGTAATTTAAGAAATGGACTTATGAAATTTGAAGGAATATGCAAGTGGAGAACATTTGAATTTGAGAAGATGGACTAATTTTAAAAATGGACTGTAAGAAGAAGTAATACGTGAAGGGAAGATTGTATTGGTATTGTTCCTTTTCTTTTTTTTTATTACTCTTTCTTATCTCTTTATCATTATTGTGAGGGGATTTAAAGTTTTAGAGAGGGGTGGGAGTTTTTGTATATTTTGTATATTTTAGCTTGTGACTGTTGGTCATAATACCCGGTATTTGCTCTGGGAAGTCTGGGGGTGGGGAAGGGGAGGAGGGGCAGGGGAGGGAGGGAGAGGGAGAGGGAGGGAGGAGAGGGGAAAATGATACATGGATTGGTTATTAATTTACAGTAATGATTGAAGATATGAAATTAAAATTTGAAATGATATTGGGACTACTCGACTGCCATTTCAGAAAGAAAGGGAGAGAGGAGTAGAAGGAGGGAAGAAAGTAGGTAGGAAAGAGTTAAGAAGGAGGAGGGGAATAAGAAGGTTAGAAAGGGTGGAAGAAGGGAGGAGTGGAGAAGGAGGAGAGGAAGTAGTAAAGTGAAGGAGATGAAGGAGGGGAAAATAGTAGAGGGTAGAGGGAGGTTGTGAAGAAAGGAAGTGGCAGTCGGGCAGGCCCGAATCAGCAATAAATAAAAATTAATGATTAATGATGGATAACAGATTGTACATAAATATGATGTTGGAAAATGAAAATAAAATTTTTTTATATAAAATTCAGAGATAAAATTGACAATTTTCATCCAATTTCCTATTTTTTTTTATATGTTTAACACAGGTTAAATGGGTACATTTAAACTTTACATCTTTTCATTAACCTCTTAAACCATCTTCAAGCACTCCAAAATAAAATAAACATTTCAGTCTTGCATATTCTGCCAATAACATACCATTGCCATGTTTTCTAGGATCTCATCACCAATAATTATCACAGTCTTTTTCATCATAAATTATATCATTCTCCCAATCCTGTATATTAAATTCTGCTTCTAATAATTATCTGCCACTTACATACAATGGGTGGTATAGTTAACCAGAAGACCTAGAGATTAGTTAGGTATTCAGAAATTTTCAATTACTAAAAGAAATATATAATGTTGTTTTAAAAGTATCCATTATAAGCACATCTTCACCTAGAAATGTGGTAATCATAAGCTGGTGTGAATTTGGGTCAAACGATGACAATTTTATAAGATGTATCAGAACTAATTCCAAAAACGTGTCCAAGAAGTCACAAAATTCATACTTCCCTAATTCTGCATTCAAAAATATATCTTTGAATATGCACCAAATTTCTTTTCTTTTTTATTGTTTGACAGCAAGTCCAATTCCTACCACATCTGAACTGGTTAGAACTTTTGGACACACAAATGTTGATGCTATGTAGCCCTTGTTTATAACCACTTGTTTAGCGACCATTCAAAGTTGCAATGGCACTGAAAAGAGTAACAATAGGTCCTCACTCTTATGACCATTGTGACATCTCCACAGTTGCATGTTCAAAATATGGGTGCTTGACAACCAACATGTATTTACAATGGTTGCAATATCCAGGGTCATGTGATCATCTTCCCACTTTGCTTCTGACAAGGAAAGTCAATGGCGGAAGCTGGATTTGCTTAATAACTGCATAACTACAGGGATTCAATTTTAAAAAGTGGTAAAAAAGATCAGAAAAATCAGGCACTACTCACTTAACAATTGCCTTGCTATGCAACAGAAATTCTGGTCCCAATTGTGGTTGTAAATCAAGGACTACTTGTACACTGAATTTCTCCTTATACCAAGAGTGGGCAACTTTGGAAACTTTACGACCTGTAGACTTCAATTCCCAGAATTCCTGGGCCAGTTATACCTTATACAAAACTTACCAGTGATACATCCTCCAGCAGGAACATCACCATATGGCATATCAAGCCCTGCAAGAGGAGAAAGCTCAAGAAAAGATTCATCGTCAAGAAGCAATTTTAAGCGTTCATGAACAAGCAATTTCTTTTTCCTCTGTGTATGAATCAATATTGCACTTTTTGTTCTGCTTTTGACCTTCTCAGATAGCTCTGAATATCTAATATGAAAAAGAAACAGTCAAGAGACCAGAAATGTTTCCCAAATCTCCTTATCAATGTTCTCAGATGTTAAACAGCAGTATGCATATTATTTTGCTATCATATGGGTATGGCAGGGAAATAATGAGATTGTATATAGTTAAATGCAAATTCCACATACTTAACAGCTACTAGTATTTTTATTATTCAGTATGTAAAGAAAAGTAAACTTATATGAGAGTCTGGTAGAAATAAAACAGCCTGAATTAGCATGCTTGATTGTTCATGGTAAGCCAAAATTCTTGGCAAGACTGGCTGCTCCCTGACATATAAGCATGCCATTCTTGACTTAGATTTGATTATGTCTGATCTGCTCTATTATAAAGTCACTAAGAAATCTTTTGCCATGATAGTGAATATCGGAGATCTTAAAGAAATCTACCATTTTAAATTACTTCATTCTCTGATTTGTGGATTTTGGTTTTCTCAAAAAATTCTCTGGAAATTATTAAGCTGTAAGAATTTATGAAAAGTTATTCCTTTGCCTTCACGTTACTCTTTCGGCTCGTTAATGATTCTGAGTGAAGTTCTTGCTTTCTCTGCTTTTATCTGTGGAACACGATTAACTGAAGTAAACAGCCAATTCATTTGGTGGGATTTTACAAAAGATCGAGTAATTACAATATAAACATCTTGCATTCAAATTCAATAATATAGAAGATGTATTATTTGTATCTAGTTTTGATTACTTTCTTAGCCTTGTATAGATGCTAGAAAGAGAGCTGCTGAGTATTTATTTTCCTCTGAAATTATGTGGAAGACGTTTAAGGAGGAATTAACTTATGTTTATAAATAGCAGTGATAGAAGGCCCTTTCTGTAATACTTTTATAAGAATAGAATGTGTTATAATCCTTCATAATATTGATACGTATGACCCTATATACTATTTAAAGATGTAATGATTCTTTATATTTGCCTGTTAAGTAATTCTTCATTCCAAATACTTTGAATCAGATTGATTTTAAATCAATTGGTACTATATTCTTGATGATATTTTTGAGACGACAATATAATTTTCTGCCATTCTACATCCAAAAATGATCCTAAGAATGTACATAATAATGTAATATGGTTAAAGAATAAATATATTTGTATCTTTATCCATCCATCTTCGATTCTTAATAAACTATGGAAACTTTGTGAATACAGTATATGAGATGCTTGTGGTGACTTCTCAATTATTTCTGCCCACCTCACCACATTGGACAGAATCAGCATGCACTGGGTTTTATTGGTGAAGAGTGTCACTTGGTAGGGCCAAGAAAACATCCCTATATTGATACCTGTATTGTGAAACAGCCTCCCTTCCATTAAGACCATGAAAATCTGGCTATTGCCCAATACACTAGGCCCAGGGTACTAATGGAGTTCCCCTTCATGGTTCATTGCCTTGTCGTGACGATGGGGCTTGTGTAGCCCAATGAAGCTATGAGTTATGCTGTGCAGGGCCACCCAAGACAGACAGGTCATGCAGAATATGCAGAGCACATCATGAGAAAGGCAGGGCTAGATGAATCAAAAGTTGGAATTAAGATTGCCGGGAGAAATATCAACAACCTCAGATATGCAGTTGATACCACTCTAATGGCAGAAAGCAAAGAGGAACTAAAGAGTCTCTTGATATGGGTGAAGGAGAGTGCAAAAGTTGGCTTGAAACTCAACATTAAGAAAACTAAGATCATGGCATCCAGACCTCTAAATTCCTGGCAAATAGATGGGGAGGAAATGGAGATAAGCGACAGATTTTATTTTCCTGGGCTCTAAGATCACCACAGATGGGGACTGCAGCCAAGAAATTAAGACGCTTGCTCCTGGTTGTTGTGGTCGGCCAGCAGCCTGCAGAGCTGTCAACAGAGTCTGACAGTGATGAGGCTGAGGAAGAGCATGGGCCAGTCCTGGAGGCTGGGGAAGGCCTGGATGAGGGTTCTGCGTCGGAGGCTGAGGTGAGGCCAGGGCCATCAGGGAGTGATGTGCGGACTCCAGAGCCTCCAGAGACTTACAGTAGTGAGGCAGAGGAACAGGAAGAGCCTGTTCCTAATGCATGCATGACAAGAGCTGCCAGAAGACAAGAGCGGCTCAAGCAGAAAGGACAATTTGGGAATAGGGCCAAGAGATGATTGGCCTCTCCCATAAGGCCAAAAAAGACCAGCAATGGTGTTTGGGCTTTGCCAGAAAACAACGTTGGTAGCTTCGTCTTCTTGCATTTATTTTTGTATCGGTGTCTTCTGAATGTTTGCCAAGAAAGGTCCTTGGCAGTTTGCCTAATTGGATCAAGGTTTGTGACAGAACTGAGAAATTTGTGTTGGGAGGAATTTGCTTTAATTTAGTTGAACTATTACTTCATTCTCAGCTGTTTGAATAAAGTTTGTTAATTTTTTCACTGACTGAATTTCCTACTACCTACTTGGGCCTGGGTCACAACACTAGGGAGGAAAGCTATGGCAAATCTAGGTAGATTAACTAGATAGGTTAAAAAACAGAGACATCACCCTGCCAACAAAAGTATGTATAGTCAAGGCTATGGTTTTCCCAGTTGCAATGTATGGCTGTGAAAGTTGGGCCATAAGGAATGCTGAGCACCAAAGAATTGAGGCCTTTGAACTCTGGTGCTGGAGAAGACTCCTGTGAGTCCCTTCGACTGCAAGGCGATCAAACCGGTCAGTCCTAGAGATCTTTAGGAGGACAGATCCTGAAGATGAAATGCAAATACTTTGGCCACCTAATGAGAAGGAAGGACTCACTGGAGAAAAGCCGAATGCTGGGAAAGATTGAAGGCAAAAGAAGGGGAAGACAGATAATGAGTAGCTGGATGGAGTCACTGAAGTAGTAGGCGTGAGCTTAAATGGACTCCAGAGGATGGTAGAGGACAGGAAGGCTTGGAAGAATGTTGTCCATGGGATTGCAATGAGTTGGACATGACTTCACAACTAACAACTACTAATGGAATTCTGATGTATATGCAATTGTATCTCTTACATTGTTTGTTTTTCTTAAGTATTTGATTGTGATTTTGGTTTTTCTTTATCAAGTCTGCCCATAGTATCTTTGGTAGATGAGCGCTGATATAAATAGGCTAAATAAAATAAACATTTTAAAAAATAAATTATTGATTATATATAACTTTGGTTATGTGCTGACAAGTTAAATGAATCTGCAATCTCAGCTAAAGCAATACAAAATTACTTCCAATACTAATATATAAAATGTTTATTGTTACTATTAGATTTTTTAAACTCCCGTTTGCTGCCCAAAATTGCAATTGTGAGATAAGCAATATATAAATCAATACAGTAAATATATGCATATATAAATATATTACTCCAAATTGTTTGATGATGAAGTGAAAGATGAAAGTGGTAGGAATATTGCAAACAAGAAAATTACCTTTGAATACATGTCTTGCTGTTCCTTGCATTTCCCTCAAATATATGTTTACAGAATGAAGGTATTTCACCTTCCAATACTGGAAAATTTCTCATATCCTGACACTTATTTTTTAGGTTTAAAATCACAGGTGTAGAATGCATCATGTTATATGGAACTTTATTGATCGATTTTATTGCAGACTTGCAGTTCAGCAAATTCCATATTTGTTGTTTGCCCATGTCAATTTCCTGCTACTGCCTCTTGGTGTTTAGAATAATCTGAAGTAGGATGTAAACAAAGGGGACTGTGAATTCCCGGAGAATGGAATAAAGGGAACATAGTTCTACATCATTCTGGATTGAAAAAAACAACAAAAACATTTATTAATACCAAAAAAAAACATAATTACAAAATCACATAATATAATAGAAATCTTTTCCCAATTTTAGGGTCTCCAAATAGGTTGAGTTATACACCACAATTTTCCAGGTTATTTCACCAATGACTTTACAAGTTACAACCCTAATTGAGCCCCAAATATCCGTTGCAAAGCAGGACAGTTAAGTGAATCTTGCCTTGTTTTATGACCTTTGTTACCCCGGTTGCTAAGTGAATCACTGCAGTTGTTAAGGTTGTTAAGTGAATCTGACTTCCCCATTGACTATGCTTGTCAGAAGAGCACAAAAGGCAATCACATGACCCTGGCACACTGCAACCAGAGTAAGTACATGACAGTTGCCAAGCATCTGAATTTTGATAACATGGCACGGGGATATGACAAAGCTTGTAAAATGTGAAAAATGGTCATGTCACTTTTTTCAGTGCTGTTGTTAACTTTGGCCACTAAACTGATGGTTTTAAGTTGACGATTATCTGTACAGTTATCTGTTTGTGATATTATTTATTCTAATTCAAAATCAGATTTTACTTTTACGGTAGGTAAAATGTACCAGCCTCTTGTCAGATTCTGAATCAGGGCTATCACATCTGAGATGCAAAAGTACAGAACAGTGAAGATACTGTTGGAAGAAGAGTAACTAGCAACTGGGTATCAAAGCTTCAGTATTATTTGAAAACAGTTACTAAAAAGTTACTATTAGTAACTATTTCCTAATAATACTCAAGCTTTAGTATCCAGTTCCAGGGATTTTTCAGAATTAGGCATAGCTCTTCTAGATGAAAATGAAGAATTTCCCAAACATTTTAAAGCCTGACCAAGCTCAGAAATTAGTATAGTCTTCCAAATCAGATTGCAAATACTTGGAGGTTCGCTACAGTCATAACTATCAGTTGGAAACATATGTAAAATAAAGGTAGAAATCAGCTCCTAGGTTTTTTGCCATCAGTAGAAAAGTCCACTGGCCGTTTCAGATCGTTTCCAACCACTTTTTGAAAACAGTTCTAAACAGAACTTTTTGCAATAGTAACTGAGATACAGTCACAGCATAAAACTCATTTGATACATCTGGAGGTGGGGAGGAGAGTACTTTATATCCTTCCCATAGTTGCGCAAATGCACTTCGACCGCGCCGAAAACCTGGATACCCAAATCCCACAAGGACACCCACATTGCAAAAACCTGACTTTGCAACTGTTGCATACCGACATGCTGTGGCTCGGTATTGCTCAATAAAGGCGCTCCCCGACGAGAAATCCTATCATTCCGTAACCAGAAAGCAAAACAATAATAAAGAAAGAAAGAAAGAACCGAAGCGGGCCCGGCACCCTTCAGACCGTTGAAAATTTTGGAGCGAAAAAGAGTAAAAGATCCGAGTGGCTGGAAGCGGCCCCGGCCTCACCCAAACTCGGCCGTTCCAAACCGTTTATCAGGCGCAACGCTTCCCAGAAGCTTCACCCCGCGCTAAGACAAACGGCGCCGCGCCTTCAGGGAGGGAAAGGACGGAGGGACAGACGGACTGACGGGCCACCTCTCCCGGTCTTGGTAACTCCGGTCTCCACAACCTGGAACTCCCAGCCGCTCCGTGG
The DNA here is from genome assembly GCF_028640845.1 of Ahaetulla prasina. Classification (NCBI taxonomy): domain Eukaryota; kingdom Metazoa; phylum Chordata; class Lepidosauria; order Squamata; family Colubridae; genus Ahaetulla; species Ahaetulla prasina. Next base: position 160,946,436 of record NC_080541.1, read on the forward strand.
CGGAGTGCGCAGGCCCGCTCCGCTTCCTGGCTTTTCCGGCTCCGTCTTTTACCACGTGCCGAGGAAGAGCTGAGGCGGGGTTGCCTCATGTGAGGCCCCGGAGCCGTTTGCTGCCAGGCCGGTCGGTTGGTAGGCCGGCGCTTTTCCCGCCAAAAGTTTCCCTAAGCCTCACCATTAGTCGTTCGTTTTGCAGTTTAAAGTAGGAGCTCATTTTATTTTCCTTTTAGAAGCCCAATAGCTCCCTTTCTTTTCGTCTTTGTTTTACCAGGCGCTTTTTAAAAACGTCGTCTGGTCGTGAAGGTTCAGGGGGGCGCCTCACCTGCGATGGAGGCGACCAAACGTTTAAACTTTGGTTGGATTATTTTCCTTTGGGCGTTTTAATTTCATTCCGTGAAAAAAATAGAGCTAGAGGTTACAGCGGAGCTCTGATTTGTGGCGGGGGGGGGGGGGGCGGCGGAACGGACGGTGCATACAATGGGTCAAAACTCACTTAGCAACTTTCTTGCATAGCAGCGGGAACTTTGGACTCGGTTGTGGTCGATTGGGGACGGTCATGCTACCTCCCGCTCCTCATGATTGCTTGATGGGGATTTTAAAAGTGTCGTTTGTTTTTCAGCAGAAGCTTTCAAACTTTCGGTTCTGCAACCCAACAAGACAGACACAGACTTCAGAGGATAATTAGAACTGCAGAAAAAATAATTGCTACCAACCTGCCTTCCATTAAGGACCTATATACTGCACGAATCATGAAGAGGGCCGTGAAAATATTTACAGACCCCTCGCATCCTGGACATAAACTGTTTCAACTCCTACCCTCAAAACGACGCTATAGAGCACTGCACATCAGAACAACTAGACACAAGAACAGTTTTTCCCCGAAGGCCATCATTCTGCTAAACAAATAATTCCCTCAACACTGTCAAACTATTTACTGAATCTGCACTACTATTAATCGTCTCATAGTTCCCATCACCAATCTCTTTCCACTTATGACTGTATGACTATAACTTTGTTGCTGGCAATCCTTATGATTTATATTGATATATTGACCATCAATTGTGTTGTAAATGTTGTACCTTGATGAACGTATCTTTTCTTTTATGTATACTGAGAGCATATGCACCAAGACAAATTCCTTGTGTGTCCAATCACACTTGGCCAATAAAATTCTATTCTATTCTATTTGGATTGTGCAAACCCCTGCAAGAGTCTTGGGGAACCCTCAGTGGTCGTAGGGCAACATTGAAGAAATACTGCCTTCAGGTTTTTGTTCTTTTTTAATATGTAGAAAGTTAGCACTCACCCCTCTCCTAGAAGAATGAAATATTAAAAAAGGCAGAATATATTTCGCTAAAGGGGAAACATGCTCTGGGAAAGCAGCTCCCACCTTTCTTAATATCCCCAGCAGGACTGGGCAGGCCTATCTACAAAACAAAAAACCTTCAGCTGCAGGGTGATGGGATTAAGACATGACCCCTAAAGACATAATAGGATTAGCCCTCTACCATCTAGCAGCAAAGCTCACCACATGCCACAACAAGCCCCTTCTTTGCATCACCCAGCAAGCTTCAACCAAACCTGGGACTCAGACAGCCTACAAAGTTAGGAGTGACGGTGACCCCTACAACAACCAATAGAATACATGCTTTTGCCACAGGAACAGGAAGCCAAGGGCAAGGCCCAAGAGTGGTTATAAATAGCCCTCACTCTCCACTCCATGTGGTCAGCTGCCCAGGACCTCAAACCCATGTGGTCCTGTCCATCAATAAACCATCTTTCTAATTAGCCTTCATGTTTCCAGTGTCTTTTTTCCCACTTGGAACTGAACCAGATGGACATTTCTTTCAACCAATATAGGAACTGTCGAAGGAAGAGGATACAGATAGTCCTCAATTTCTGACCACAAGCTTGAAATTTATGTTGCTAAGCAAGACAGTTCTTGAGTTTTGGCTGATTTTATGACTTTTTTGCCACAGTTAAGTGAATCATGGCAGTTGTTAAGTTAGTAACCCTATTGTAGCTGGCTTCCCCATTGACTTTGTTTGTTAGAAGGTTACAAAAGACAATCACATGACCCCAGGACATTGCAACTATCATATGAATCAGTTACAGATGTCTGAATTTAGATCACATGACCTTGGGGATGGTGCAACGGTCATAAATGTGAAAAATAGTCATGTCACTTTTTTTCAGTGCTGTTATAACTTTCAACAATCACTAAATGAACTGTGGTAAGTCAAGGACTAAACAATCTTAAACATGATTTGTGTCATGTAGTATTTAAACAGGATTCAATTGTGTGTGCTTGTTAAGACTTCATCCTTATGTTATCTGGATTAGATGGACATGATTTTTATCCATAGATATTTTGTTCATAGACATAGATAATTGTTTTTTTCTTCCATGTATATTAACTATGGCCATTTTCATTTGTACTCCTAAACACAGACTTCAGAGGATAATTAGAACTGCAGAAAAAATAATTGCTACCAACCTGCCTTCCATTGAGGACCTGTATACTGCACGAATCAAGAAGAGGGCCGTGAAAATATTTACAGACCCCTCGCATCCTGGACATAAACTGTTTCAACTACTACCCTCAAAACGACGCTATAGAGCACTGCACACCAGAACAACTAGACACAAGAACAGTTTTTTCCCGAAGGCCATCACTCTGCTAAACAAATAATTCCATCAACACTGTCAAACTATTTACTGAATCTGCACTACTATTGATCTTCTCATAATTCCCATCATCAATCTCTTTCCATTTATGACTGTATGACTATAACTTGTTGCTGGCAATCCTTATGATTTATATTGATATATTGACCATCAATTGTGTTGTAAATGTTGTACCTTGATGAATGTATCTTTTCTTTTATGTACACTGAGAGCATATGCACCAAGACAAATTCCTTGTGTGTCCAATCACACTTGGCCAATAAAAATTCAATTCTATTCTATTCTATTCTATTCTATTCTATTCTATTCTATTCTATTCTAAAGAAGTACCAATTGGAAAGAAAAGTAAATGTAATTTCATGTAAATGAATTTAAATTTTACTTTAAAATTTATATCAGCAAATATTTGAAGATATACAAACTTGTTTACTCACATGTTACACAAGACAGTGCTTCTTTTTACTATTCCACTCCCACAGTCCCACTTCCCATTGTTTCTGGAGCTAGTTTGAATGGGCAGAGGCTAAATTGCTAATAGAATTAATCACTAGTTTCAGCCCATTTGAAACAAAAGGGTAATTTCCCCCTTTTTTTCCAGTCAGGGTTATTATGTAATCATGTGTACTGTACAGTGTTTTAAATTCAAAGGGAGTAAAAGTGCTTTGGAGCATGTGGGATGGCTCATATAAAACCTTTCAGTTTTTAACAGTTGCAGTTTTATTGTATTACATGGCTGCCCTTCTCAGCTGTGATGTGATCCCAGGAAAAGACATGTTTGGTTTATGGAGTTGCTTAAAATCTGAAGTGCTGCTTAGCCTCCGCTGAATAAAGTTTGCATTTCTTTCCTTGAAATTAGTGAGAAAAGGGACCTTTAATTAGTAGTTGCAGAAATGTTTTCACTCCGGAAGATTCTCATGTTGACTAAATCTGAACTCCAGATATTGGTATAGATGACAGTTCTTCCTGAATATAAATTTATGGGTTGGCACCAAGTTATCTCCAGGACCATATACACTTACTACAACAGTGTAATCAATTTGCATTTGCTGGCAAAAGAGCTGGTGGATCCCCACTTTTAGGAGTTGTAAGCCTGGAGGCACTGCTTTTCAGTAGTAATACTGGCCTTCTAGTCCAGGAAGTTAAAAAAAACATTCTGGAATAAAGAAATGACAAATTTCTTCTGAACTTTTCCAAGAAAATAATATGGCTAAGTTAACAAGTCATCAATTATCAACCTCAACCTGAAGAAGACTTCATCACTTTTGTCACATCATGAAAGAAGAAAATAATAGTTGCTGAATGTATAAAGAGGGTTTAGTTCCATAGAACAATAATGACAAAAATTAATGTTTCAACCAGAGACAGATAATGTGACATGAAAGGGGCATTGTGTCCCTTCCCTCCTTTTTTTAATCATCCAATAAATGAGAGATTTGAGGAAATTGGTATATTTGTATAATATGACCGGCAGATAATTTTATGTTTAGAAGAGTAATTCTCAAAAGTCTCAGGGTCAGCTACATTAAAGTCATATTGCCTTTCCACTGGATCACTAATCCTTAAAATGTTCATATATAAACTTGTTAAATATATTAACATCTTACTTTGTCTGACAACCATCTGTTCAAGATTGGAAAACATTCCTTCAGAGTTACTCACTGGCATATTTTTATTTAATTAACATGGTGTCTCAATGTTCAGCATCACTGGTAGCAAGCTGTCATAATCCTTTGAGGAACGGAACATTTGCTGATGAAGTAAAAGAGAAGAATACAGAATTGGCAATTAAAATTCTATTTTCACGTGACTTTCCCCACTGCTTGCTTCTTTATCCAGAATCTTTTCAAGGCAGGAGTGTAGAACTGTTTTCCAGTCAGTGATGAAATAAAACTCCCAGCAGCCTGTTAGCTTGACTGATAGTGATGTCTGCTGAGAGGTGCAATTCAGTAATATCCATAGAACTTCATTTTCTCATTTTTTGCCTAGAGATCTATATGTTTTTTATTTCTATCCCACCTTTATTTCTGTACAAATTCAGGCAGCATACATAATGCTCCTGCTTCCTCTCCCCACTGCAACAATTTCTATAAGGTGAGTTGGGCTGAGCTCATGTCTAAGGAAGGACTAGAACTCACCATCTTTTGGTGTCTTAATTCAACATCTTAACTACTACTATAACTTTTCAATTTTGCTGATTTTTAGAAGAATTTCAGGTAAGCTTAGAGTGTTTTTAAAAGTGATATGCAATATAACCCAGTCATAATCTTTAGTGTAATGATTTACTTTTTATTTATGAATACATCCATGTATCAGTATAGCAAATATACTTTCTTGTACTATCAGAGCTAAGAATCAATGAAGTAAATATATTGTCAGAGTTAAATATTTATTTTTATTTTTTATTTATTTATTTTGTCACAACAATATATGTAACTATCATACGGAAAGGTTATATAGTATATAAAGGTATAAGCATATATATATAGGAAAAAGAAAAGAAAAACAATAGGACAGGAACGGTAGGCACGTTTGTGCGCTTATGCACGCCCCTTATGGTCCTCTTAGGAATGGGGTGAGGTCAATAGTAGAAAGTTTTTGGTTAAAGCTTTTAGGATTATGAGAAGAGACCACAGAGTCAGGTAAAGTATTCCAAGCACTGATGTTTCTGTTACAGAAGTCATATTTTCTGCAATCTAGATTAAAGCGGTTGACATTAAGTTTAAATCTATTGGTTGCTCTTGTATTATTGCAATTAAAGCTGAAGTAGTCTTTGACAGGAAGGACATTACAATAGATGATTCTGTGAGTTAAACTTAGGTCTTGTCGAAGGCGATGGAGTTCCAAGTTTTCTAAGCCTAGGATTTCAAGTCTGGTGGGATAAGGTATTTTGTTGTTTTCAGAGGAATGGAGAACTCTTCTTGTAAAATATTTCTGGACACGTTCAATTGTATTGATGTCAGAGATGTGGTGAGGGTTCCAAACAGGTGAGCTGTATTCTAGAATTGGTCTAGCAAATGTTTTATATGCACTGGTTAGTAGTGTGGTGTTTTGGAAAAAAAGCTACGCAAAATTAGGTTTACAACTCTTAGAGCTTTTTTTGCTATGTAGTTGCAGTGGGCTTTGGCACTTAGATCATTTGACATGAAAACTCCAAGGTCTTTAACGGGATGGGGGTCATCTGTAAGGTAATGTCCATCTAGTATGTACTTAGTTTTTGGGTTCTTTTTTCCTATATGTAAGACTGAGCATTCGGTTAGATGATCAAGGTTGTTTTGAATGATAGAAGAATTGTCTGTGGTATTAAATAGTTTGACATCATCAGCAAAGAGGACACAATTACTTGAGATGTGGTCACAAAGATCATTAATGTATAGTATAAAGAGTGTTGGTCCAAGGACGCTGCCTTGAGGAACGCCACTCTTGACAGGAACAGGATTTGATAAAGCATTGCCAATTTTGACCACTTGTTGTCTGTTAGACAGAAAAGCAGATATCCATTTGTGAAGGGGTCCTGAGATGCCATAGGATGTTAGTTTTAGGAGAAGTTTATCGTGTACTACTGAGTCAAAAGCTTTGCAGAAGTCTATGTAGATTGCATCTATTGATTTGCCTTGATCGAGATTTGAAGTCCATATGTTTTTGCAGTGGAGAAGTTGTAAGTTACATGATAATTTTTTCCTGAAACCAAATTGTTTGTTGGAGAGTAGGTTGTTAGTTTCTAAGTGTGAGGTAATGGATTGGTTGATGATAGATTCCATGACTTTGCAGGTGACGCAGCAAAGGGAGATCGGTCTGTAGTTTTCGACTAAGCTGGGGTCTCCTTTTTTGAAGATAGGGATGACTGTGGCTAGTGACCAAAGTTTGGGAAGAGAACTGGTAGTGAAAGCTTTATCAAAGATAATACTTAGGGGTTCTGCTATATTAATGGAAAGTTTTTTTAAGAAGTATGCACATAGTCCATCGGGTCCAATAGAAAGCGATGGTTTTAAGTTGTGAAGAGTTTTTCCAACGTTGTCTTCTGTGAAATCTATATGAGTTAAATCATCATAGTCATTGCTGGTTTGTTTGTGGAATGTCCGATATGTGTTATCGAAGTTAACAAAAACTGAGCCAAAGAAAATGTTGAAGAGGTTTGCTTTGACTGTTTCGTCATTGTATTCTTTGTTGTTAGAATCTTTTAGTGGTGGGATGGATCTTGAGTCTTTAAGTTTATTGTTGACAAAATTATAAAAGGCACGATTGGAATTTGTGCGTAGAAGGTTCTCTTCTTGCTTGGTGTGGTAATTTGTGCATTCAGTTTTTATTTGGTTGCATATGTTTCTGTAGCGGTTTTTGAAATTTGTAACATAGCCTTTTTTGTTTCTTTTCCAGAGGATTTTTTTGATTGAAGCTTTTTTATTGATATGGGTAGTTTGTTTTTCTTGGTCATGGTAGTCATTTGTGGTACATATAGTTTAATGACTCTATTGATTTCAAGTAGAAAAACTCTATAGTGGTCTTCAGCAGTTATGCAGTTTGCAAACAGATTTTGCCAGTCCAGAAATGAAAGATCGTTGTTTATAAGGTCGTAGTTGGCTTTTTTGAAGTTGTAGATGGGGATACTATTGTTATGACGATTTGAGTATGGACGTATATTGAGACGAAAATCAATCGTGCAGTGGTCACTGTTGGAAAAAGGTTCTTTAATTTGTAGTCCATAAATTGAGTTTGGGTTGTTGCAGAAGATGAGATCAAGGCAGTTGTTGAGTCTTGTATTGTTAGTTACAAGTTGTTCAAGACCTAGGTTTGTAACAGCGTTGTATAGTGTAGTATGGATTGGATCAGTTGTACATTCATTAGTTATCCAGTTAATGAGAGGTAGATTTAGGTCACCCAGGAAGATGAGAGGGTATGGGCAAGAGGTAGCCCATGTTAGCAGTGAGGTTAGCATATTTGCATGGGTAATGTCATAGTCAGGGCTCTGTAGCATAGTAAGAATCAAGAGTGGTGTTAAGGGATAGGTCGCATACAATAGTTTCAGGAGAGAAAGTTTGTGTGAGACTTGAATATTTTTAGATTCAGTGACTTTTGTAAAGATAGCCACTCCACCACCTCTTCGGATTTCACGATCTGATCGATGAACTTGATATTCTTTGTTTGAGATAATAGAGTCAGGAAGGGATGAGTTCAGCCATGTTTCACAAACAAAAATGATATCGAATGTACCACTGTTTAACAAGAGGATAAATTCAGGTAATTTGTTAACAATGCTTCTCGCATTTATCAATTTGCATTTGAGATCTGTAGTAGTTGGTGTTGAAGAGGTAAGGGGCGTGCATACCTAGTTTTGGATGTTGGTAGGTTGGGGGTTGTGTACAACAGGTGGTTGTATAGATGGTTGGATGGGTGGATGGATGTTTTGGGAGGTGAGTGTTTGGATGTTGGGTACTTGATTTTTTATTGAGATGTTTGGTAGAGTGGTTGGTTGGGTGGTTGGTTGGATGGTAGTTTGGCTGGTTGGTTGGATGGCTGTTTGGATGGCTTATCTCCTAGACATTTATGGCACATGCTATTTCTTATTTAGACATTCAACAATGGACCATACGTGTACTAAATTATGATCATTCTGCTGTGTGTTTGCATTAGAAATACAAGAACCAGAAATTATAATAATTTGAAATGCATGTAAAAGGGTTCTCTCTAGAAAAGCACGTGAATATTTTTGCTGATTTGAATACATATGAGTTACTATCAGGTGGTAGTGAAACACTTTTGAGCACTTATTTTAAAAATCTGATTGTTCCACAAAGAGAAAATTAGCTGCAGATGGAACAATTTAGCCTGTAGATGGAATAGTTTAACCATATCTTGTCATTTCACTTTCAGTTCAGTTCAGTATGTATTCTTAAGTACCTTCTATGCTCTTATAAATTATCTAAGATAAATTTATTCTCTGTGTATGAGTGTGTGTGTGATATGTGTACTATTTCATGCAGTGTCCTATGTGCTCCGGAAATGCTTTGCACAATTGTGAACAAGACCAATGGTGTTTTAATATTAGCTTTTTATGAGTTGACCACGATACCAATTAAATTGTTTGGCTGAGATGAGATAAGAAAACACAATTTGGCAGTGGTTTTGAACAGGGGTAAAATGCACTTACCTTCGCTACTGGATTGCAAATGTGAGCGAGCGCGCCTCCTCCATGCATGCGCAGGGCCTTCTACGCATGTGCAGAGGGTAAAAAATGGGATGGGATGACATCCGGGCAGGTGGGTGGAGCCTCCCGCTGCCAGCCCTATCAGATTGAGCGAGCCAGATAGATCCGACTAAATTTCACCACTGGTTCTGAATATACATGAATAGCTAACTTTGCATTTGCTACTATTGATTGAATGGCTTAGTTTTCTCTATTATGTCTTACTGTTTTCTATTTGTCTCCCATACTGTTTAATACTTATTTGAAACATCAAGATTATTCATATATTTTAAAAAATTACATTGAAACATTTATAATATCTAACTACATTTTCTGTCACATTTCAGAACAATTTCAATATTTTGAACTAATCCTTTAGTTAGAATGTGGGTTAAGAAGCTAAAATCTTTATCAATATATCTATAAAATCATTCAAATAAACGATCACTCAGGATTTTTCTTGAGATGACAGCTTTCTTCTCTTACATAAGCATTGTTCTTGTACAAGTTATTTATTAAAAAATGTTCTCTGAATTGCTGGAGCGTACAGATCTTTTCAAGGAATGAGCAACCAACTAGTGTTACCTGGCATATACGTGTTTTTCTGATTTGTTTTTTAGCCCTTTAAGTGAAGTTTCTTTGTTCATTTTTTTCAGATTTATTTGATTAGTACTTCTAACTAAGCTTAAATTCAGCATCTTATGAGCAGGTTTAAGTTCTAGCAAATTTTCAGCAGAGGGATATAAGTTACAGCACAAAGCCCGGCAATTTTATCCAAATACGTCTTGCTTTGGTTTTTACTTGTACAGATTCTGAATAAAAAGTACGTGGATGCTGACTCCCAAAGGCACTATGTTCATTAAGATTTCTTAAGGAATATGGAAAATGTTATGATGCAAATAGATTTGGTTGTTATTTCAGGGCTACATTTCTTTCCTGTTGCCTTTATAGAATAAGTAAGTTGAAGGGAGCCATTTAGTTAGACGTCCAACCACTTGCTCAGTGCAGGAGTCCCAGTTAAAGCATCCCAGATGGATTCATCTCATTTGAACAAATCCAGTGAAGGGGAGTCTACTATGTATGGATAATTTGATCTATCAAATATCTCTTGCTATTCTAGATATTCATCCAGAATATGTTGTTATTTAAATTTATTTTTCTGGGTCCTTGACTCTGGAATAAGGTAGATCAGATTTTAATCTTTTGTGTAACATCCTTTCAGATACTTGATCTTTTCTCAGTGATTATTATAGTGAAATCCTCCAATCTTTTATTATAAGACTTGGTTTGTAATCATTTGATGATTCCATTTGTCCGATTCTGAATCTGTTCTACTTTTATGAATCCTTCTGTAGGAAGAAAACTATCCACCTTCCAACTGGATCACCCCTTTAAATAGGCAAAAACCTCTTCTAATCCACAAAGTTACAGAAGATACTTAAGCTTTCATTTTATGGAAGGCTACAAAAGGGCATCTTCCCGGGAAGCCAGCCAGGAAGTAAAATTACTTCAAGATAAAGAAATCTCCTAAATCACAATACTATATCAGATCCAGGGGTGAAATCCAGCAGGTTCTGACAATTCTGGAGAACTGGTAGCAGAAATTTTGAGCAGTTCGGAGAACCAGCAGCGGAAATTTTGAGTAATTCAGAAAACCAGCAAATACCACCTCTGGCTGACCCCAGAGTGGGATGGGAATGGAGATTTTGCAATATCCTTCCCCCCAGGAGTGGGGTGGGAATGGAGATTTTGCAGTATCCTCCCCTGCCACACCCACCAAGCCACACCACGCCCACCAAGTCAAGCCCACAGAATCGGTAGTAAAAAAAAATTGATTTCACCACTGATCAGATCCTTCATAATATTCCACATCTGGGAAGATCTATACATCTAACACACACTCTTTACGAACAAAGCCCATTTTGGACTTCACATGTCCCCAGGGCATCTTGTAGCCTAACTTCTGATTGCTGTACTCCACATAATTCTGTCTGAAGAAACTCTCTGTGTTTTATGTGTTCTATGAGAATCTGGCTAGATTCAAACCCAGGCATTTTTTCCAACATTTCCTAAGTTTGCATGCTCAGAACAAGATACAGTAGACTGTGGTGGGGATGTCTGCAAAATAATGTGGTTATTAGTTTCTGTGATTTTGATATTTCTGTTGATGAAACCTATAATTTTTTGCAGTGACATCATGTGTCTGGCTTATATTTATTCATTTTGCAATAAATTATTATTCCAGTACTTTTCCACAAGCATCACCATCAAGTCAGGTATTCTAAATCATATAGCTGTGAATTAGATTTTTTTCTAAATGAAAACTTGTTTCTGCACTTTTGAAAGTTCTTCAAAAACTAAATTTTTCAGTAATTTAATTCTATGATGTTTTCTTGCACTTGTATCTTCCGGTTTCTGCCTTATGTCTTTGGAGAAATTACATGTTCCTGAACAATAATGTAATGTACATTACTGCCAGTGTAGTTCTCAACCCCCCCCCACCATAAAAGTGTTTATTGCTTTCCCTTGGTGATGGATGAAGTTGTTTTTTAATGCACATCATCAAAAGTCTCCAAGCTTATATCATTTAATCAGAAGTTAAAACATTTTTCAGTCTATAAAATAAAAATAGAAAGACTGGTTTTTGCCAAGTTTCTGTACATCCATTGAACAAGAAACCAGAATCCATTCATATCAGCAGCCCAAAATTGGTACTCTAAAAAGGACTTATCAGGATCACATGTGCTTTGTCTCACTATTTGATGTCAGGTATCTGCTTTTTCCCCTTTCATTCAGTTGTATCTGATTCTCAGAGATTGACTGGAGACGTCCCTATAGCTTTTTGGGGGAGGTTTTTCAGAAATGATTGCCATTGCCTCCTTACTAGGGCTGAGAGAAAGTGACTGGCCCAAAGTCATCCAGCTGTCTTTGTGCCTAAAGTGGGACTAGAACTCATGGTCTCACTGTAACCTCATATCTTAATCACTATATCAAATGGCTCTCTTGCTTCTAGAGATATACATATCAAAGATTACTGTGGAAAGAACAAGAGAAAGGAGTATTGGGTATGTTTGCTGTCGAGATATTAATAAAAATAATAAAGGTGAAATAAAAATTCTAAAATAAAAGTTTCTAAAAACGTTCAGTCTCAAACAGCACTGTCTGTAGCCTGTAAGCATTAGACAAAAGCATTATTTTTGAGAAAAATGGTATGTAACTGAGGGGTCCTTGGTGCTTTCCGAGGTAGCACTAATGATGTTACCTAGTTTGGGTAATAAAATGTCTGAAAGAAAACAGCCAAGCTCAGAGAGCACCAAGGACCTTTCATTTCAACCTTGAGCTACAAATATTGTCCATTATTGGTATATAACTGTTGATGTATTCTCATCTAAAACAAATGAATACCACAAAAGATCAGACTACTATTAGTTTTCAGAACCGACATGTACTTATTTGTGTTATGTGTGGCATAAATATGCGTGTATCATTTGAATCATCTTCACATAAAGTAGACAGTAGGAAATATAATAAGAGAACCATTTGTTCATTATTCATGTCAGCTAAATTCTGCAGGGAGCCTGCTAATTGAAAGGAATGTTTTAAAAAAGAATTGAAAGAACTCAGTAAACTAGCTCTTAAAATGTTTCTATTACTAAAATTTGCCAAGTAAGATGTGTTGTATAGAAATGTTAGTTTGAACTATTTTTTGAATAAGGGTCACCTGTGGTTTCTTTGCAGAACTATTGTTCAGTAAAGTGGGTCACAAGGATTTTCATATTAAAGGTTTTTCCTTACTGTCTTTTTCTGTGATTTTATAATCTGACAGTGTGCCAGCCAGATCTTTAGTTTAGTGAAAGAAAATTTTTAAAGTATTAACAATGACAGTAGTGAAACAACTGAGATCATTTGTACAATTCAATTCTTCTACCTCATATTTATAGTTTCTGTAAGAAATGTGTTCAACTTTGTATCCTGAGTATGTGTCAGTATATTACATAAGATAGTCCTTGATTTATGACTGTTCATTTATCAATGGTTTGGAGCTATGATGGCCTTGGAAAAACTGACTTATCACTTGTCCTGAATGTTGCAATTCTTGCACATCCCCATGGTGACATGATCACAGTAAGGGCACTTTGCAACTGTCTTGCATTTACAATGGTTGCAGCATCCTGTGATCACATGATGGTGATCTACAACCTTCCCAGACAGCTCTCAACAAAGTAAATTGGGAAATCTGGATTCATTTAATGACTACGTGATTCATTTAATGAGATTTAATGACCATAGTGGTTCTCTTAACAACTCTGGTAACAACGGTTGTAAAATCAGATCTGGTCATGTGCTAACTCATCTAACAATCACATCACTAAATGATCACTTAGCAATCAAAATTATAGTTCCAACTGTCATAAGTCAAGGATTACTTGCATACTTTTGAGCTAATGAGATATTAGCAACAACACTAGCTTTGCAAGGCAGATTAGACATTTCATGTTGCATAGAATGTTGTGTATATGCTTGAGTTAACTCTGGACTTTATTTGCTTTTCTGACATACTGATCAGAAGGTTCCAAAACTGAGAAATACTATTATCATTAACAGACACCTTCTCTATATTATTCAAAAACATTTTATAAAATCCTCTATTGATCAAAAGCTTAATGGGCAGCAGAGTTCAATATGTATAGGCCCATCTGTGACAACCATGATATATAAAAGTTTGTAAATTGGAATGTAAAAAGAGTTTTTACTCTGTACCATACAGATAGTCCTCAGTTAGTGATCATTTGCAGATGATGACAAAAATGTAAGTTTGCATCCAATCCTCACATTTATGATCTTTGCAGGTCTGTAAAGCAAAAAAAAAAAAAGAAGCTGAAGTAAGATCATAAGCACAGTCTCAGTTTTACTTAGTGAATGCTTTGCTTAACAATCTATTTGCCAGTATCAGCTGGAATCATTAAGCAGAATACTTGTATCATAAAAAGTAAAACACAACTGAAGCCAAGTACCCAGCAGCAGTGAAGGATGAAGATGCTTGAGAAAAATATCAGGATTTGAATTGCTATTTTTTCTGATGAGTAGCTTGATTGCTGAAAGATAAATAACTGTTCATTATATTACATTTCTCAATACATATTTTTAAAAGTATAATTGCCTTGTGAGTTTTGAAATTCATCAAGTCTATGTAAATATCTTTATATCCAGGGGTGAAATCCAGCAGGTTCTGACAGGTTCTGGAGAACCGGTAGCGGAAATTTTGAGCAGTTCGGAGAACCGGTAGCGGAAATTTTGAGTAGTTTGGAGAACCAGCAAATACTGCTTCTGGCTGGCCCCAGAGTGGGGTGGGAATGGAGATTTTACAATATCCTTGCCCCAGGAGTGGGAAGGGAATGGGGATTTTGCAGTATCCTTCTCCTGGTGTGGGGTGGGAATGGAGATTTCGCAGTATCTTTCCCCTGTCACGCCTAAGCCACCAATCCACACCACGCCCATCAATCTATGCCCATAGAACCGGTAGTAAAAAAAATTGGATTTCACCCCTGCTTATATCTAAAAACATTTTGATTCATATATATTTGCAACAGCAATTGATATGTTATATAACATTTTTTTTCTACTAATAGTTGTTTTGTGATGACAATGAAAAACTTTTGTTAAAGTCTGGCCAAGATCTATCACCCATTATTTAAGTATTTTGTTTCCCATTTTTGCCTCTCTTCTGAACTGTAAAATACTGTAATTTTATTGTACTGTGAATTAATCCAAAATTGTTATGATTTGTAATAAAGTCATGGATTTGGGGTTTTTAAAACTAAATAATTTAGTTATATACAAGTGTCTAAAGTATTTTAATCATTTACTTCCCGAAAGCTAGTTTATAAACCAGATTTTTTGTTACATCTACATCATTTAATACTATAAATGTTCTATTTTCACTTTCCTTTTTTTAAACTTTAAATGCATCTATTTTATGAGAGAATGGCAGTATCCTAAAAAATCATGATTGAGTACCTTATAAATTGTTAAATGCCTTATGAATAATTTAATCAAATAAAGCTTTTATTGAATTTCCAGGGAGTATATTGTCCTTTAAAAATGCAACTATGTAGTTAATTACATTTGTTTTGTTGCATATTTTAAAGTCAAATCTTTGAATTAACTATTAGGTGGAATGACCTATTTGTGTAAGATAAGTTAAATACTATATGCCACATTTTATTATTTATTTATATTTAAAATAGGTATTTTTTCTTATAAAAAGCTAGAACTCTACTCAGGTAACTACTTAAGGAACAATCTATTTTAGGAGATTAGAAATATATTTTTATAACATTATATTGGAGAAATATTGCAACCTAAAGTAAGTCCACAACAGTATGCCCATAAATTTAGTTTTGAAAAACAACGGAGTTATTCTTAAGTAAATTTATGTAGAATTTTATCCCTGTATAGAAGTGTCTAATTCTGCTATCTACACTTAACTCCTTAGTGTGTGAAATTTCAGGCTTTGGTCTATATATTTTTCATATATTTTCAGACCTATAAAAGAGAGTATTGTATTACCAGGATGAAAGGACAGAATTATAAAGATATGTTTGAAATACCATCCTAAAACTTTTTTAAGGTGCAGATTTTTCTGCAACCAATTGGTTCTTTCTTTGCCTTGCTGGCCTTGGGTTTAGCTTGTCCCTCTGGGTCTTCACTTCCCAAAATCCAGGATGGTTCTCCTTTCTCCAAATAGGAACTGATAGTTGCCCTGCATGCTACATCCTTAAACACCTCTCCAGCCTTTTCTGTCTAGCTTCTCTGGATTTCCTGCAGCTACAAACTTTCAGTCTGCTTGCTTTCTCTCTAGTCTACACTTTCTCTTTCTCTCTAAATTTTAGACTTGCACAGTCCCACAATGTCTGAGGAAGTGGGGTTCTAGCCCCCAATACCTATAAATCTCACTGCACCAGTGGGACTGCTGATTCAAAATCTCTTCACACCAGTCCCAACCAACAGGCAGGTCAGCTCATGAGGCCTCATGATGGACCAGCTGCCTTTCACGGCTAAAAGTGAGCTGTTTTTTCTCCTTTTTCTCCCTCCATATCTGGTTCATGCCAGCAGAAAAGCCACAAAAGGCCAAGCCACAAAATTCATAGGCCACACTTAAATAACAAGAAATATGGAGAAAGAGGGGAATATGATTCAAGACTGCTGATGAGTTACAACGCTTTTTGGGACTCCCTTGTGAAGTTAAAAGTGAAAAGGTATACAGTTTGTTGCCCTCTCAGTGTTTCTCCATGAATCTGAGAGAACTGTGGACAATGAAATTTATCTCATTACTGCCAGCTTAATTGTTCACTGAATTAATACATGTTTCTCTAAGGAAATATAGAGTATAGGTTACTAAACGTTTTTGTATATGTGATGCCTGATCCGCCAGTTGCGTCCCTTCCTAGACCGGGATGCCCTATGCACGGTCACTCATGCTCTCGTCACTTTTCGCTTGGACTAAAATGCTCTGTACATGGGGCTCCCCCTGAAGAGCACCCGGAGACTCCAGTTAGTCCAGAATGCGGCTGCGCGGATTATTGAGGGAGCAGCTCGAAGCTCCCACGTAACACCTATCCTGCGCAGACTGCACTGGCTACCTGTTGTCTTCCAAGTGCGCTTCAAGGTATTGGTTACCACCTTTAAAGCGCTCCATGGCTTAGGACCGTGGTATTTACGGGACCGTCTACTGCCGTCTTCTATCTCCCAGCGACCGGTGCGTTCTCACAGAGAGGGACTCCTCAGGGTGCTGTCAGCCAAACAATGTCGATCATGGTTTCAGGGGAGGGCCTTCTCTGTGGGGGCTCCTACCCTGTGGAACGAACTTCCCCCTGGACTTCGACAACTATCTGACCTTGGGACCTTTCGCCGCGAACTTAAAATGTATCTATTTCGTCTTGCTGGACTGGCTTGATTTTTAGAATCTTAATTTTGATTTTATGGGTTTTAAATTTTTGTTAATTTTATAGGGTATTACTGTATTTTAAATTTGGCCAATGGGCTAAGTTTTTTAAGGGTTGTTTTTATTGTTGTATTTGTTATTCTTTTTGTATTTTTATTCTGGCTGTTCACCGCCCTGAGTCCTTCGGGAGAAGGGCGGTATACAAATTAAATTATGATGATGATGATGATGATGATGATGATGATGATGATGATGATGATGATGATGATGATGATGATGTAAGAAAAAAATGGCTCTTTAATTTGCAAAAGAATTAAGATGATTATTTGGCTCTACTCTTTAAAGCAGGAGTATCAAACTCATAGGCTGCAGGCCAGATGCGTCATGCACTGGCCATCCCCCACCCCCGTTTTAGCAGGGAGGGGGAAAGCGCAATATATCATGTGATAACAACATGATGATGCAAGTTTGACACCCGTGCTCTAAAGCTTTTTTTAACTAAAGATGTTCAAAAGATGTTTATGGCATTTATTTAAATGCTTTCTTTATGTAATCACTAACAAAAACACAGTTTCTGGCTTCAGGCATAAGATTGTCTTTATTATTAGACACAATTTCATTTGTTACTCTTTCCATCTGTTGATTACAGACACAGAACCTGATCTTCAGTTTAAATATCCCAGATGTAGGAATTTCAGAGATGAAGCAAAAGAGAATAAAACACTGTTGAGAAATATTAATTGCCACAATGAAAATTGAATGCAAAATAGATCAAATTCACCATCTTAAGTTGACCAAAATATATATTAAAAAGGCGGGATAAAATATAACATAAATTGCTAACATAATTCACATAGTTTTCCACTATTGATGAGAAGGGCAGAGTAGTCAGTACTTCATATAGGAATTAATGTTCATTAGCGATTGGAACTTCATATTATAATAAAGTTAACACAAGGAAGTATTTCCATCCATGTAACCATCTAGGTTATTTCTCATTAGCTAAATAATTTATTGTTCAGTTTAGTCCTCTAATTCTGTTCCTAGGCCTACATTATTTTCTAATGATCAATTTCCTTTCTAATCTTTTCTCTTATTTTTTTCTACAACTCCCCACCCCCAAAGTACAGAAATCCTCTTTTTCCTAATTTCTGTTTTTTTCTCTCCAGAATTTCCCAACTCTTTTAAACTGTTGTACCACAATTGTTTTTCCCTTCAGGATATTCATCCATGGAAATCCTTTCTCCTTTTTCTGGTCACTCTCCTCTAAAGTTCCTACCACTTTTCACTTTTTTAACCGTTTCTTTTTTGCTAGTAAGTAAGTCCAATATAATTGATCTTCTGGTTGCCTTTTCCAATTTTTGGATAATGAAACTTTCTACAAAGCATGCCTGCTTGTTTTAGAATTTGATTTCTAGTTGATTTCAGGAAAGCTGAAAACAATTGTGTTTCCTGAATATCTTGACTTTGCAAAGATTTTATGTCTAGCTTTTGCTTGGTTTGTTGCATTAGTTTTAAGTACTGTGGTACCTCAGTACTCATCATTAATTGGTTCTGGGAGGCTCAATGAGCATCAAGAACAATAAGTACCAAAATTTTTCCATAAGGAATAATATAGTGAGCCACAAAGCAGCTGACACCAACAAATTCTGGTTTGTGTGTCCAACAAAATTTTTGTGTCAAAATGTATTGAATACCAATTCAATGAATTTCAAAGTAGCTGAGTACCAAGATACTACTGTAAATATCCACAACAATGGTATTTTGATTCTTTTTCCCTTAATATTATATAATAATATAATAATTATATAATAATACAGGGGGGCAGAGGTCGGCTCCGAGGCGCCTCACTTGTGGGGTGCCGCAGGGGTCGATCCTCTCGCCCCTGCTGTTCAACATCTATATGAAGCCGCTGGGTGAGATCATCAGTGGCTTCGGTGTGAGGTACCAGCTGTACGCTGATGACACCCAGCTGTACTTTTCCACACCGGGCCACCCCAATGAAGCTATCGAAGTGCTGTCCCGGTGTTTGGAAGCCGTACGGGTCTGGATGGGGAGAAACAGGCTCAAGCTCAATCCCTCCAAGACAGAGTGGCTGTGTTCTGTTTCCCTTCCCCCAATACTCCCAGCAAAGAGTCCGTCAGAGGCCTTCCTTTTTTTTTCCTTTTATTTACATAGATACATGTCCTGGCCACGTCTACCCACGGGCCTGCCAAGTTTCTGGAGATAACGAGGAAATTATAGATAAGGCCAGAATTACTCACGAATATATTCTTCCCTCCATTGAAATAGTTAGCTCGCCAACTCATTACTTTGTCCAAGACAAAAACCAGGAAGTCCGCCTCCTATTTATAGTCTCTGCAGATGTCACTGCATGACAATTATGACTTGGCTTTGTCCCAACTCTTCCGCTGCTGCGCGCGATCGCCTTCGTAACCTTGCATCGCTCCAAAACTGTTCTTGGGCGTTGCCAAATCAGAAGAAGGCTCCATGGAATCAGGCTGTGCCGGCCCTCCCCTCCCTTTGAGTGGGTGCCAGGGAGGAAAGGGCTCAAGAGAAGCAGGGCTGGCCAGGTCTTCTCCCTCACTTTCTGAATCATCCGAGTCCAGGAGTCCGGGTCCAGGAACCTGGGTCACAACACTATCCTCACCGCAGGGCCCTTCCCCGGGCTGACGATCGGGATGCGGTCGGGCTGGGTTCTGCTCATGGAAGGCCTGCACCAGGTCAGGGCATGAACGCCGGAGGCATCTACCCAGGAGAAATCAGTCCCGTATCCCTTCCACGCGATCAAATATTGGAAACGACCCTTCAGCCAGCGGGAGTCTCAGACGCTGTGGACTTCAGATTCCTCCGATCCGTCCTCGGCGACAGTGACGGGTGCTGTTGGGCACCGAAGGGACTCGGTGTGGCCTCAGGAACCAGAAGGGACCGTGAAAACGGGTGGATCCGCATGGATCGTGGCAGGGTCAGTCGGTAGGCTACCGGGTTGATGACTGCCTCGACAGGGAACGGGCCGATGAATCGGTGGTCCAACTTCTTTACCGGGCGGTCGGACGGGAGGTGTTTGGTGGAGAGCCACACCGGTCTCCAACTGCCAGCGGGGCGTTGCCCGTCGGGAGCGGTCGGCGGACCGTTTGTAGTCCTCCTTTGCCCGATTCAGCTGCTGGCGTACCAACTGTTGGACCGCATGCAATTCCGTCAGGAAGGTCTGCGTTCGGGAACAGGAGAGTCCGGTGGTGCCAGAGGAAGAGCGCGGATGGTACCCCACATTGGCAAAGAACGGGTCATCTGAGTAGAGGTGTGCTGAGAGTTGTTAAAAGCAAACTCCGCCAGGGACAGGTAGTCGCCCAGTTGTCCTGTTGCTGGTTGATGAAGCAACGGAGATACTGTTCCAGTATACCGATGACCTTCTCTGTACCCCGTCGGTCTCCGGATGGTGCGATGACGACAGACACACCTGCACCTCCAACGCGCCATCAGGCTCTTCCAGAAGCGGGCTGTGAACTGAACTCCGCGGTCCGAAACCACCCTGTCCGGTAGACCATGGAGGCGGAAGATGTGCTGCAGAAAGAGACGGGCGTTTTGCGGCTGTGGGCAGTCCGCGGCATGGGATGAAGTGTGCCATCTTGGTGAGCATGTCCACCACCACCAGCACCGTGGTGAACCCAGAGGACGGCGGCAGGTCTGTCAGGAAATCCATAGAGATCGCCCCAGGGTCTGTCGGGTGTCGGCAAGGGCTGGAGGAGCCGGGAGGGGCCCCGTGGCGGTCTTGGCTTGCCGGCACGGCACGCAGGATGTCACGTAGGCATGTATATCATGCCGCACTGGGCCACCAAAAGGTCCGTGTCACCAGGTGGAGGGTCTTGAAGAACCCAAAATGTCCTGCTGCAGGGTTGTCGTGGCACTGGGTCATGACGAGGGCTCGGAGTGGTCCTGTGGGCACATATAATCGCCCAAACTTGAGTAAGTCCTCCTCCAAGGTCCAAGGAGACGTGGGGCCCACCTCCGCTCTCCTTTGCTGCGACCAGGCGTCCTGGCGCTGCGCCTCGCACCTGGGCCCGCAAGTCCACTGGCTCCCGTGCTGCGGCCAAGGCTTCTGCCGGCAGCACTGTCCGTGGAGGAAGGGGTCCTTGGCGCAGAGGTACTCTGGCTTGGGACAGGGCATCCGCCCTCCGGTTGTGACCGCTGGGAATGTAGGTCACGCGGAAGTTGAACCGGCAAAACAACGACCACGGATCTGCCGCTGGTTCAACTTCCGAGCTGTGGTGAGGTGCTCGAGATTCCGATGGTCCGTTCGGACCTCCACCTGATGTCGGGCCCTCCAGATGGTGTCGCCAAGCCTCGAATGCAGCCTTGATAGCCAGCAACTCTTTTCCCAGATAGTGTAGTTGCGCTCGGAAGGATTGAGTTTCCGGGAGTAGTAAGCGCAGGGAAAAAGTGTGCCACCATTCGCCGGAGCCTGTAGCAGCACCGCTCCCAGAGCCACATTGGACGCGTCTGTTTCCACCACAAAAGGCCGGAGCGGGTCGGGATGCCTCAGGACGGGTTCCGTGTGAAGGCTTTCTTGAGGGCTGTGAATGCTTCTTGCTGCGGGGACCCCACCGAATGCAACCTTCTTCCTGAGGAGCTGGGTAAGTGGAGCTGTCAGTGTGGCGAAGCCCGGATGAAGGTCCGGTAGTAGTTGGCGAAGCCCAGCAGGCGCTGAACATCCTTCACCCGACGAGGGCTTCCCAGCTACACAAAGCTTCTACTTTACATGGGTCCATGGCTATGCCTCGGGCGAGATGATATGCCGAGGAATTCTATGGAAGTCCGGAAGAAGACGATTTCTCCAGCCGCATTGAGTTGTTGCTCCATAGCGTTGCAGAACCAGACTGGCGTGTCGAAGGTGGCTTTCCTGGACCGGGAGTAAATCAGGATGTCGTCAGGTAGATAACCACGAACCGATCCAACATGTCTCGGAACACGTCGTTCATGAAGTGCTGAAAACGGCGGAGCGTTGGTCAACCCAAATGGCATGACAGTGTATTCGTAGTGTCCGTATCGGTGCGAATGCCGTCTTCCATTCGCCTCCTTCTCGCATCCGCACCAGGTTGTAGGCCCCGGAGATCGAGCTTGGTGAAGATCGTGGCCTCCCGCAACCTTTCCAGTAGCTCCGGGATGAGCGGCAGGGGTAGCGATTCCGCACCGTAATGGCGTTTAGCCGGCGGTAATCACAGCATAGGCGCAAGTCCCTGTCTTCTTCTTCACAAGAGGACCGGGGCCGAGAGAGGGACTTTGAAGGCGGATGAACCCTCGGGCCAGGTTTTTGTCCAGGAAGTCCCTGAGGCGGCCAACTCGGGCTCCGACATGGAATACAGGCGTCCCACAGGCAGTGGTGCGTTGGGCAGAAGGTCCACGGGCAATCGTGGGGCCGATGCGGGGTAGTCGGTCCGCCTCCTTCTCGCTGAACACGTCGGCGAAGTCCGTCAGCTCAGGAGGCAAGGTGATGGCAGCGGTGGGGCGTTCTGGCGGCACAGGTGTGGCGGATGTGATCGACGCACTGCAGACTCGGGAAAGAGATGGTGTTCGCGACCAGGCCACCTGAGGATCGTGGGTCCGAAGCCAGGCCATCCCAAGGACCAAGGAAAATGAAGGTCCGCCGTGACATAAAACTGGATCGCCTCCTCATGGTCCCCAATAGCCAGGCGCAAAGGCTGGGTGGCAAATTTAATGGGGCGGACACCAGTTCTCGCCCATCAATTGTCTCTACCCGCATCGGAGGGTCCACGGAACCACGGGACCGCAAACTGGGTCACAAAGGCCTGGTCCATAAAGTTTGTTGTGGCCCTGAGTCCACCAGCGCATGCGCCTGGAGCCCGTCCGACTGGTTCCCCAACCATATCCGTGTGTCCAGAATCAGATGCCGAGGGGCCCAGAGTCTACTTCCATAGCGTCCAGTGGGGCTTAGTACGTGCCCGACCTAGGGTTTCCCAGTCGGGCCTGCTCCGCTTCCCGATTGGTCACGCTGTGATTCGGGACCGGCGTGCCCCACTTCGCTTTCTGGGGCAAGAAGCGGCGAAGTGGCGGGCTCCCCACAGTACAGGCACAATCCCCTTGGCGCCTCGGTTCCGCTCCTGGGCTGTCAGGCGAGGTCTGGCCGCTCCCAACTCCATGGGCTCTTCCGCAGCGGTTACAAAACGTGGGGCGACCCTGGGTGCTGGTGGTGCAGGAAGTGGGGCAGATGTCGACGGAGGGTCCCGGGGTGCGACGGACGGTCGCCGTTGCAGACGGGCATCGAGGCGGAGACAAAGGGCACCAAGTTGTCGAGGGTCCGCGGCGCCTCCACGCGGGCCAGCTCGTCTTGCAATTCCTCTGAGAGTCCCTCCTGGGCAACGTCCACCAGCGCTGCATCATTCCAGTCAGAGTCCTGGCACAAAAGACGAAATTCGATGTACTCCTGCAGGGGCGTTTCCCTTGACGGAGTTCCTTAAGGCGCCTGGTTGCCGTCAGCATTCGAACGGGTCCTCATACATGGTGCGAGGTGCTGCCAAAACGCTGTTGGTCCGCCAGCAGGGGCTGTCCTGGAGCAAGAGGGCGTGGCCCATCGAGCAGCCGAGCCAGAAAGAAGGTTAATCACGAAGGCCACCTTAGCCCGGTCGTCTGGGAAATCCTCTGGCCTCATAGCCATGTAGAGCTGGCACTGTCCCAAGAAGGTCGGGAACATCTCAGGCTGCCCAGAAAACTTATCCGGTACGGTTATCGGGCACTGCGGCGAGGAGGAGGTGGGAGGATGGGGGCTGCAGGCACATTCCTGGCAGCAAGTTGGCCTGCCAAGTGAGCCACTTGCTGCTGGAGCTGTTGATTAGCCGCTTGTAGCCGCTGTAGCTGCTGCTGTACCTGCTGCTGATCCATCTTTGGTGGAAGATGTTTTAGTCAGGTCTTGGACAAAATGTTCTGTTTCCCTTCCCCCAATACTCCCAGCAAAGAGTCCGTCAGAGGCCTTCCTTTTTTCCTTTTATTTACATAGATACATGTCCTGGCCACGTCTACCCACGGGCCTGCCAAGTTTCTGGAGATAACGAGGAAATTATAGATAAGGCCAGAATTACTCACGAATATATTCTTTCCTCCATTGAAATAGTTAGCTCGCGCCAATTCATTAGCTCGCGCCAACTCATTACTTTGTCCAAGACAAAAAACCAGGAAGTCCCGCCTCCTATTTATAGTCTCTGCAGATGTCACTGCATGACAATTATGACTTGGCTTTGTCCCAACTCTTCCGCTGCTGCACGCCGATCAACGCCTCGTGACCTTGCATCGCTCCAAAACTGTTCTTGGGGCGTTGCCAAATCAGAAGGAGGCTCCATGGAATCAGGCTGTGCCGGCCCCTCCCCCTCCCTTTGAGTGGGTGCCAGGGAGGGAAAGGGCTCAAGAGAAGCAGGGCTGGCCAGGTCTTCTCCCTCACTTTCTGAATCATCCGAGTCCAGGAGTCCGGGTCCAGGAACCTGGGTCACAACAGGCTGTGGATGCCGGCATCCCGGTACAGTCAGCTGAGTCCACGGCTGACTGTTGGGGGCGAGTCATTGGCCCCGATGGAAGGTGAACTTGTCCTCCTGGATGAGCAGCTGTCTTTTGAAGATCATTTGACGTCTCCAGAGCTTTTACCAGGTTCGCCTGGTGCGCCAGTTGCGCCCCTTTCTAGACCAGGATGCCCTATGCACGGTCACTCACGCCCTCGTGACGTCTCGCCTGGATTACTGCAATGCTCTCTACATGGGGCTCCCCTTGAAGGGCATCCGGAGACTGCAGTTAGTTCAGAATGCGGCTGCTTGGGGTTATAGAGGAGCCCTCGTGGCTCCCGTGGCCTATCCTGCACAGACTGCACTGGCTACCTGTGGCCTTCGGGTGCGCTTCAAGGTTTTGGTAACCACCTTTAAAGCGCTCCATGGCATAGGGCCGGGTTACTGCAGGACCGCCTACTGCTACCGAATACCTCTCACCGACCCGTGCGCTCTCACAGAGAGGGACTCCTCAGGGTGCCGTCAGCTAGGCAGTGTCGTCTGGCGACGCCCAGGGGAAGGGCCTTCTCTGTGGGGGCTCCCACCCTCTGGAACGAACTCCCCCCAGGACTCCGTCAACTTCCGGACCTCCGAACCTTCCACCGCGAGCTTAAAACACATTTATTCATCTGCGCAGGACTGGACTAGATTTTAAATTTATAGTGGTTTTAATTGGTTTTAATATTTATACTATTTTAATAATTTGGCTTTTAGAATAAGTTTTTTAAGGGTTATCTTAATTTGTACATATATGTTTTTACTTGCCTGTGAACCGCCCTGAGTCCTTCGGGAGATAGGGCGGTATACAAATACGAATAAATAAATAAATAAATAAATAAATATTCACTCAGACACCTTTAACAGGATTTTCATTCTTGTAGAACTAATTCCCACACAGATGTAATCATTCTTTACATTTAATGTGGCTCCACTTTCCCTCTTGTCAGATCTGTTTCATTTGAATAGTCTATCCTTCCAGTAGTATGTTCCATCATGAGATCTATCGCACAGATTAGGATTCTGCATAGCAAAAGCTCCTGAAAAGCCCCTGAAAATTTTAGCAGCTCTTTTGTACCTCTTCAAACATTGCCTCTGAATTGTAATGTTCAGTATGACAGGAGAAAATAAGTAAATACATGTGGAAAAAACTACACTAATTCATTCATTTCAATTTTAAATAAGTTTAAATAATTATTGGTTTTGTTTGGTCTTTTGTTTTTAGATTGCAGCTCTGGTCATGTCAAAAAGTGGTAACTGGTCTATGGTTAGAAAAAAGTTGCATTATTTTGCTACATAGAATAATTGCAATTGTTCTGTCCATTCACTGCACACACACAGCACGTTAAAGAGAAGCGTGCAGTTTACACTCCCTTCTGCACTAAGTCCACTAATCCTGCAGTGTCACAGAGAAATTTAGATAAGCAAGAATCAGCACATTCCCTCCAGATAAACTGGAAGTACAAAGTTGTGCATCTACTAAAGTTCCAATACTAAACATGTTTAGTGAAGTGTATGTCCCATTTATCCTGAGGGAATGGAGACTTAATTTTTACCAACATGGTTTTAATTGCAGCATGAGACAAACCAGTTTTACGCACAGCATTTCTCAAAATACATATAAAATAGTAAACTATTCTGAGCAAAATGTTTATAAAATTAAATTGCCGAGCACCGAAGAGAAACGTGGAATCTATATCTTATGCCACCAGACTTGAAATCTTGGGTTTAGAAAACTTAGAACTCCGCTGCCTTTGACAGGACCTGTGTTTAACTCATAGAATCATCTATTGCAATGTCCTTCCTGTTGAAGACTACTTCAGCTTCAATCACAACAATACAAGAGCAAACAATAGATTTAAACTTAATGTTAACTGCTTCAATCTTGATTGCAGAAAATATGACTTCAGTAACAGAGTTATTACCGTATATACTCGAGTATAAGCCGAGTTTTTCAGCACGTTTTTTGTGCTGAAAAACGTCCTAAACTTATACTCGTACTCTCGCTTTCTCGAGTTTTTCTTCTTTTTTTCACATTATACCGGATGGCGCAAACTTGGCGGGCTTTTGCATTAGCGCGGGGAAGCCCTGCCAGTGCAGTGAGAGGGCGGGGCGGGGGAGCCGCCAGCCTTCTCGGCTGAGGGAGGGAGGGTTTCCCCGACAGGTAGCTGCCTCATTTCCCACCCTCAGCTTATACTCGAGTCCCCAGTTTACACCAGTTTTTTGGGGTAAAATTGGGGACCTCGGCTTATACTTGGATCGGCTTATATTCGAGTATATACGGTAATACTTGGAACACACTACCTGACTCTGTGGTCTCTACTCAAAATCCCCAAATCTTTAACCAAAAACTGTCTACTATTGACCTCACCCCATTCCTAAGAGGTCTATAAGGGGCGTGCATAAGAGCACAAATGTGCCTACCGTTCCTGTCCTACTGTTTCCTTTCATTATATCCAATTTATATAGTTATTACATGCTTATACTCATATATATGCTTATATGTTATATAGTTGCTTCATGTTTATGCTTATGTATGCTGTTATGACAAATAAATAAAAATAAAAAAAATCTATCTATCATCTATCATCTAACCGAAGAACGGTTGCAAGAACTGGGTATGTCTAGTTTAATGAAAAGAAGGACTAGGGGAGACATGATAGCAGTGTTCCAATATCTCAGGGGTTGCCACAAAGAAGAGGGAGTCGGGCTGTTCTCCAAAGCACCTGAGGGTAGAACAAGAAGCAATGGGTGGAAACTGATCAAAGAAAGAAGCAATTTAGAACTAAGGAGAAATTTCCTGACAGTTAGAACAATTAATAAGTGGAACGACTTGCCTGCAGAAGTTGTGAATGCTCCAACACTGGAAATTTTTAAGAAAATGTTGGATAACCATCTGACTGAGATGGTGTAGGGTTCCTGCCTGGGCAGGGGGTTGGACTAGAAGGCCTCCAAGGTCCCTTCCAACTCTGTTGTTATGTTATGTTATGTTATCTATCGAAATAGAATAGAATAGAATAGAATAGAATTTTATTGGCCAAGTGTGATTGGACACACAAGGAATTTGTCTTGGTGCATATGCTCTCAGTGTACATAAAAGAAAAGATATGTTCATCAAGGTACAACATTTACAACACAATTGATGATCAATATATCAGTATAAATCATAAGGATTGCCAGCAACAAGTTACAGTCATACAGTCATAAGTGGAAAGAGATTGGTGATGGGAACTATGAAACGATTAATAGTAGTGCAGATTCAGTAAATAGTCTGACAGTGTTGAGGGAATTATTTGTTTAGCAGAGTGATGGCCTTCGGGAAAAAACTGTTCTTGTGTCTAGTTGTTCTGGTGTGCAGTGCTCTATAGCGTCGTTTTGAGGGTAGGAGTTGAAACAGTTTATGTCCAGAAATCTGTGCATTTCTAGCATTGAATGCTATTTTTTTCGTTCTGTGCTTCACTTCTCTTTGGTCAGGCTGTTGGAAATGAATTTCAGCCAACAAACACTTGGATTGATGAAAACAAAGAGATTTTATTAAAAGAAAATAATAAAAGCAATTTTGCAAAATAGGGTGGGTATCCCAGCAGACCTCAAAAAAGAAGTTTGAGCCAAGAAGCCACACCCCTAGATTTCAAAAACATTCATTATATACTGTGGAAGTTAGCACCCTCCCCTCTCCTAGAAGAATGAAATATTTTAGAAAATATTAAAAAGGAGCATAATATTATATTTCTTTAGATGAGAAATGGAGAAACATGTTTTAAAGACAAAGCAGCTCTCTGCAGCTTCCTGTCTCCCCCCACCTTTGTCAATGGGCCTGAGGCAGAAACTCACTCCCCACCCACCTTTGTCAATGGACCATCATCTTCAACACAATAGGACCTACCTAGCAACAGAAACTCACCACATGGCACCTGGGAAGATTACATCAGCCAGCAAGGCTAGCTAAGACCCCCACCCCCTGGGAGTCTGACAACCAATCAGGATACTCTTCCTGTGCCCCGGGAAGTTCAAAGCTTAGAGAGAGCATAAAGCCAGGGCATGCACAGCACCTCGTCCTTTTTCTGTTCAGGAACTCAAGCCATGTGATCCTGACCACATTAAACCATCTTTCCAAGCAGTCTCCGTGTTTCCAGTGTCTTTATCCCCACTTGGAACAAAACCCAGATGGACGTTTTCTTCCAACAATACAATGCTATCCCAAGGGCCCATTTCCCTCCTCCTTTGGATTTATTGGATAGGCCCTCCAAGGTTTTAGCTAATCCAAGATGCCTCAAAGGAATACATTATATCTCTCTTTGTTTTCTCAGATTGCCTTCTCTTCTCTAGTACCTATCCATACCTATCTATCTGTTAATACATTATTACATAACATCTATCAGCTCTCTAGTGTTAAGGAATGTCTCCGTGCATCATCAGCAGGGCCCCTCTCCTATGCCAAAGAACGAGATAATGCCCACACGTCCTTCTCCAAGCATATGCACCATAAACATGGAAGAAAAGTTCCACAAAGCATATAATCTAACTACATTGTAAAATTCAGTCATATTTAGATCTTAATGCAGGAAGGATACAATTGATTCCATACATATGTTTTACATAGGTATGTGTATTATAAATGCTTAACAAATAAATGCTTAAAAGGAAAATACTTTTATAGAAGCATATCATATATTATACAATAGAATAACAAATTTATTACTATTCCCTTCATTATTCCTATTTTATCTTTGAATTCCCTTATTTCTTACAAGGCTCAATTGAAGCCATATCCAAATAATCCAGCGTGTGTCTGTGTTAGGAACTTGGGAGAGATAACTATCTGTAGCTTAATTGAGGCAAAAGTGAGATGATGTTTCTGTCTTGGAGGAATCTGTGAGAAAAGGTAGAAAGGCAAATCCATATTGGCAGCGCAGATAGAGCAAAATGCACAAAGCCTTGAAATGGATGATTCATATTCTTAGCAGTAGGGGGTGTTCATGTTATTATCCTTCTAGGCTGCCTCTCACAGAGCATTCCTTCACAGAGCATTTATTTCTTGGCAGCAGAGCAATGTATTTCAAACCATGCCAAAGAAATGCATGCCCACACTGTGAAATCCTGTAACACTTCCCGATATGCGCTCTCTTAAGACTAAGACTGTATTATCAGTCCGGCGGGCGGAGAGAGTTTGAAAACTCATTTCACTGAGTTTTTATTATGCCAGGAAAGGTCAAAGAATGTCAAGGAAGAAGAGACTGTAGTTTTGTCTAGCATGCTTCATTTAGTCTGTGAATTAAGTTATGACTTATGTTTTCAGTTTTACCATATAATTGGCTGTTCTGCAAAATTTAAAATGAATTTATTTCCCTTAATTAAAGCAATACTTTTCTCTTTTGTACATTATGATTTTTCTCTGTCTGTGTTTCTCTTCCCCTCCCTCGGACACCCCTCCCCCCAAAACATTTTGTTTTGTTTTGACTTTTTTATATACCAATAGTAGAACTGGGTGACTAGTTGACTAGTTGACTAGTCAAAAAAAACCAAAATCTTTGTAGTTCAGTTGCAAGCTACTTGGTAATTTATTAAGATGTCCAGATATATGTTATTCATATTTGATTTCTTAAAGGTATTGAGCTCTTTCTAAAAAAAATTAAAAGTCTATATATTTTCTTTTTTTAAAAAAAGAGGAATATATTAAACTGGATTGAGCTTTGACTTTTATCATAGGTTCAACAGGTAGGTATAGAGCTCTTTGGGCCTGCCTGATGCTTATTCTGAAAACTGATTTTTTTTCCTTCTTGCCCTCTTTCAGTTGTCTGCCATTAGCAGAGAGAGGGGGGGAGAGAGGGAGGGGGAGGAAAAGACAGGCAATATCTGTGCAGCAAGGGACCACATCAGACTTTTAGTTTACTATGATCAACTAGGAAGAGCAACCACATCCCTCCCATGCCTGTTAGGAACTATCAGTAACCTGGGTTGAGTTGGGTGGGGTTTTTTTAATATTTGGGCCAGCTACAAAGTATGGTTTACATAACCCAGTAAGCTGTAATATGTTTGGTTGATGTTAGTTAAGTAAGAATCTAGCCATTCTGATTTGTAGAATGTGGTTTATAGTTTAACTTGATATGTGAAACAATGGTAAGACCTACTCAATGAAACCCAGTTTATATAAATTAGTTAAAGTTCAAACCGAGACCTATCTGTCCATATATATAGCTCACTATAGCTAGACCAATCTTTCCTAATCTGTTCACCTTAAAATTTCCTTGATTATAACTCCCAGATTTCGTAGCCAGCAAGATCACATTTGCTGCCTGGAAATTTTGGAAGTTCTGCACAAGATGACACCTGTTTGGGAAAGACAGTTCTTCTCCCAAAGTGAGATCCTTCAGGCTCTTTTAATATTGGAAGGATATTATTTACTAAGCTAGCATGAAAATATTATTTGTAGATCTACAGTACTGCCAGTATTTTCTCGTAAAAATACAGCAATGCAAAAAATCACCATAGATTTTACTCATAGCCTTTGATTGCTGAGATAGGCCTCAGTATCATAGAAATTTTAGAAATTATTATTCTATTACTTACAAAAACTAAAGTCAAGTTAACAGTAAGGCTGAACTACAAGTATCTGTTTACATATGCAGGAGAATTGATGCAGGATAAATCCTTTTGACCTTGCATGAGCAGTTTCTCAATGTTATCTATTAAGCAGCTCCTCTTTTTCCAGGCTTCCATGCAAGTTGATTCTTGTCACAGAAGCATTAGTTTTGTCATGATTCATATGGAAAACTGACAAAAAGGAGATTTCAATGAGTAACAGAAATAAGTGATGCTTGCTATCTGCTAAAATACGTCTTTAGAACCATTTTTTAAACATACCCAGCCATCTTGATTTCAAAAAGTATAATCAGACCTAGTACTAGGATAGGAGACCACTAAGAAATCTGAAAGTTTTAGTCTAGTCTGGAAGTCTTAAAATATCCTGAAAAAAGCTGTGGCAAATTAAGAAAAATTACATTGATATATCATGAAGTCACTAGTAGTCGAGCTGGACTTGAGTAGGATTTATTTTTCTTCAACACATGTACATAATAAAATTACAATTTGTTTCTGGATCAGATCAACAAGCTAATTGTTTGGTTTAGCAACCATCCAGTTGCTTTCTGGAAATATTATAAATAAATGGCAGCATGGTTCTGGTTATAGCAGTTACTTTTGATAATATCTGACCACTACAAAAGTGTTCTGTCCCCCCACCTCAGTCTGGGAGACACATGAACTGACTCAATTAGCTGGCAAATTAGTCCATGGCAGCTATCAGCTCTGGCAGCAAAACAGCGAACGTCTGCCAAGGTTTCCTTTATCTTCCTTGATGCAGGCGTGTCAGAAGCTCCAGAGCAACCAGGAAATCAGGAACAAACAGCAATCCAGGCCAAATGCTCAGTCAAATAGTTCAGCTCAAGTTTTCTCCAGTCAGTTTGTTTGTCCGTCACAAAGTAATAGAGCAGCCCCTCCTGCTTTTATACCCTGTGGGGTGTGGCTCCATGACTCAGCACTTTCTAGGCCTGCTCCACCCCTTCTTCTATTGTTCCCGCCTCTCTTGTCTACGAAACCGGGGATCTAACCAGGACTGATTGTCCACAGCTGGGTCTGGAAGCATTGCCTGGGTGGGGGAAGATACAGGAGACAGAGGCCTCATCACCTCCTCCACCTGGCCTGCCTCTGGCTCCTGGAGCTGAGCCAGAGAGGCTGGCCCTGCAGAAGGGAGCCCTGACAGCCCTTCCCCCTCACTCTCTGAGTCATTTTCTGGCAGGAAGCCAGGCCCGGGGTGGTGGTGGTGCTGGAGCCACAACAAAAAGTGTATTACCTCTGACTGTATATGAAGAATGTGTCTTGGCTGCTAGCTAGAACCATGATTGTTCTAATTTTCATTTAATGTATTTTTAAAATAGGCAAAAATCTACAGAATGCAATTTAGCTGACTGTTGCAGAATAAAAATATTTTTATTATGTCTAAGATAAAGATCTTAAACATTAAGATACGAATGTATATGGATTTTCTACAGTTTCCCAGATCATCATATATTGTATATCAAGAACTATTGCTGAATGTGAAATAGCCAGTAAATGTAACTTAATAATAGCCAACTTTTGTAGGTGGATTATGTTACGTGAGTTCATTGCCCAGATAGATAAATGTTTGTTCTCCTTTTTCTTTGTGTCTGAATGTAAGATCGTTGATGAAATTGTCTTTCATTTTTAAAAGTCATTGTTTTGTTCAAAATATTGTGAAGATGGTTTAATAAGCAGCTGTCAGTGTTCTTTGCAAACAAGATGGAGTAGGTATTTATTTATTACACATGAATTTTTGACTAGAAAAGGCTGCCGGTAAATTTCATCTAGACGAAACCAGGACAGCTTTCACCCTCTAGTCCTATATCATCAATAAAACACATTTATAAAAGATTGTGTTTATCTTCCTACTATGAGAAGCTTCTGATGACTTTTGGAGGTACAGTAAGTTGCTAAGACAAGAAAAAGCAGGCCTGGCTGCATTTTTTTCCTGAATAGTTGGTAATCTTTAACATAAAAATTTACAATGTATTTGCAGAAGGAATCTTGTGAATCTTATTTTAGCCTTAGCTTTAGTAATTTTTATCCTCTTGGATTTGGACTATAATTTTGAAATAAACCAATATAGTTGTTTCATACTGATTTAGCATGTTATATGCATTAAGCTCTTTTATTTTATAGGTTATATTGTTGTTTAATGCAATTGTATGCACTTGTCAATGTGCTTTATTCAACTACAGCTAAAAATCTTGTCTTACTATAATCTCTGAAGTTGTACTTTTGTTTATTACCCAGTATTGAGCTAATGTGATCACTGTAAAAAAAACTGTAATTTTTTGGAGCTTTAATCAATTAACAATATTAATAATATTGCCCAATTAAATATATAGAAATTTTACTTTAGAGCTTCTGTACAAATTCAGAGATTCTCTGAGAAGAAATGTTACCCCCAGTATGAACATATTTAAAATAAATATATCAAAAAGTTGATATATAGGTACAGTTTGAGCAGAATAGTAGTTGTCAAAATTAATATTCATTCTGCTTGATTATGTCTCCATACGTTTTAAGATTGCAAGCCTATCCATACTTCCCTGGATATCCAGTCCTCTTATATTAAGTGGGATATGCTTGTGTGGAAAAATACGCTTATAAATCATATTTATAGTTCCAGGTAAGCATGTTTTTCCACACAAGCAAATAACATGCTTACCTGGAGCTATAAATATGGTTCTTTGAATTTTTTTAAATAAAACCCTTATGAATTCAGTAGAATTAAAATCACATACAGCACTGAGGAATAAAAACAATTCATGAAGTCGATATTGAAAGGTTTTGTACCCGGATTCATCCACCTTCTATTTGTATTCATGTTTAGATAGAGGGCTGGGTTCCAGTTATCCTTCCTCTTAACGTGACTCTTACTGCCCAAATGGAAGGTTCACAAATGAACAAAAGAGGAAAGTTGGCAGGGAGTGGGGTGGGAGGAGTGACTAAGCCTAAACTTTATCTGTTAGATTTTGTAATTTCTTGAGTATTTGGCATTAGAACATTCCCAACGATCAATTCAGTTTACTATACTAAGCATATATGTGATTGTTTGCTCAGAAGCAATACTGTGGTTTGTCAAAATTATTCACATGTAGAGCCAATTAGCTAGTTTAGCATGATTTAGTATAACAGTAAAGAGACACCAATGTTAGACGACATGGTGCTAAAACTGTGTTAAATATATAAATTGGTTTTACTTAAGTTTTTAAGAAGTGTGGGTTATATTAAAAAAGGTTATATAACACACACACACACACACTGCAGGATAAAACTATCCCATTTAAAATCATAGTAACTGGATAAATTTAGGTGGTGGGCAGATTGCCTCTCAGCCCCACACATCCCAAGGGAAGGAAGGGGTCAGACATCCTTCTTTCCGTATCAAAAACTCTTGAATGGGCAAACTCGAAGTCCATAAAAAGGCCTATTCTTGATCATGGAACAAGCATTTTTTGCAAGATGAGAGAGAAACAGGAGAACTAGACAAGGTTTCTGAATCCTAGTTGTAATGCAGCTGGGTTTCCAGAAATTACATCAATGAATAAGAATGTGTAAGACAAGGCAAAGAAATGCAAGAAAGGACTCAAGATAGCTTTGGCCTGATTATATTAGGGATATTTCAGTAAAGTTGGATGCTTATTCCCAGTTCCCCATTGGCTCAAAATTTCAAAAGAAAATTCACTTGCTAAAGTGAATATAGATCTAATACTTTTGTTGCAATGAAAACAAAACATAGTATTAACCTTTATATTATAACTAGGTTACAATGCCCTTCAGAATAGAATAGAATAGAATAGAATAGAATAGAATAGAATAGAATAGAATAGAATAGAATAGAATAGAATTTTATTGGCCAAGTGTGATTGGACACACAAGGAATTTGTTTTGGTGCATATGCTCTCAGTGTACATAAAAGAAAAAGAAAAAAGAAAAAAAATACATCAAAGGTATAACATTTACAACACAAATGATGGTCATAGGTTGCAACAATGATCATTTTTCCATTGAAGTAAAGTGTACCACCCACATTAACTCGACCCCCGGAATTTTTAATTTTTTTTTATCTGAAGCATTGTAAAAAAAAATTTCAATGGAACAAGAATTTTCCAAAGCCACAACATTTCCTCAAATAAGCTTTTTTTATTAGAGACAGGCAGATGTGATACA
The DNA here is from genome assembly GCF_028640845.1 of Ahaetulla prasina. NCBI lineage: Eukaryota > Metazoa > Chordata > Lepidosauria > Squamata > Colubridae > Ahaetulla > Ahaetulla prasina. Next base: position 160,981,558 of record NC_080541.1, read on the forward strand.
GAGGATGCCAACTCTGAAATCGGAGACTTTAGCCAAGCATTTGTTGTCTCATTTATCCCCTATATGACATTGTCCAGCAAGTCTTCCCAGGCATTTAGATTTCTTATATTTGGTGTTTAGAATTTGAAAGTTTTGAAATGTCATAGTGCACAATAAGGCCCCTGGAAAGCTAATTCAAGCTGAGTTCATAACAGATAAGAGACCAGATAAATAATGATTTTTTTTTCATTCCCCACTCTTCAGGCTTCTAAATTGTAAACAGTTAACAGGAATGATTTTTGCCTTAACGCAAGCTTCTGAAAAACAGATCTTAAAAAAAAAGGAAATGAAAAGCAGTTGACCATGGGGAAAAGTTTCAAAGTATTTCCCACCTCCAGTGCCTTAAAAACAAATGAATTTTTAAAATCGCTTTCATCGTTCCTGCCTCTGTTTTTCCAAAATCTGTTAGATCTTTTGTCTTGTGACTATCATTCCAGAATTCGCTAGAAGAGATCCTGGGGAACAAAATTGCGAGATCTTCTCGAGTTATGGGAATACATCCATCTCTCTTCAAGTTGTTAATTTAAGCAGCCTTTCTTCGGCTTTCCCCCACTGCTATGTGAGACTGACACCAATTGCTGCTGAATAGCTCAGGGAGAGAGAAGGGGAGAGAGGAGGAGGGAGGTGGGTATCATGTGATTCGCTTTCCTGCTCCTTTAAAGCAGCCACATGCACTCGAGGGCCGGCTACAATCACAGCTCTCGGTAGGGAGGGAGACGGGTCCGGGCTTTCCCGGGCAATCGGTGCTGAGGTTCCCCTCTTCCTTCCCATCCCTTTGCAGCTTTAACTTTCACAGCCGCCGCCGCCGCATAGAGTGCAGGAGAGAAAACACTGCAAAAATGGCTGGGGCAATTATCGAGAACATGAGCACTAAAAAGCTCTGCATTGTTGGCGGGATCTTGCTGATTTTCCAAGTCGTCGCCTTTCTGGTGGGGGGTCTGATAGGTAAGTGTTCCAAAAGCAAACTTTTTCCTCTTCTTCCTCGTCTTGCTCCGACTCGGGCTTCACCCCTTGTCTGTCTGGATACTTGTTACTGTATCCCTGGCTTGCTTCTATGATCTCATTTGCCCTGCTATTGTAGTTAAGAAAACAGCGCGCCACGGGCCTCTTTGTGCCCACTGCTGTCTAGGGCCGCAAGCAAAGGAAAGCAGGGAGGCGTCGAAAAAGTTTAGGACAGAGGGAGGTTTGCCACGGCTTTAGGATCTGCTCCACGGAAACAAACGGCAGGCTGATCCTCTAAGCATGGCGACTCAGTTGGTGCAAAACCCCTTGGGGTGGAAAAGTTGATCAAGTCTCTTAATTTCTCTCGCGCGCGCGTCCCTTCCTTCCCCCCTCCCCCAAAATCCGCCTTTCCTCCAACTCGGCTGCAAGAAGGGCCCTGATTTCCTTCAAAGAAAAAGTGGAACCGCTCCAGCCCACGAAAGGCATGTTCCGGCATTGTATCCCACTTAATGGGTCTTTGCTTTCTTCCTTTTTTTCTCTGGAGCACTGCGTGATTTTGCCTAGGCAGCCTCTCTTTAGATTGGATTTCAGACTGTTAAGGGCGGGGAAGGGTTTAGCAGAACGGGAGGAGGAAGCGCAGGAGGAAAGAGTCAAGGATGCCTTCCCCCTCCAGGGAGAGAGAAGAGTTTTGCTTTTGACTTTTTAATTCCCCCATCCCTTCCCACTGAAAGTCTTTGTGGCTTCTTTTGATGTTGCCTGGACTTCCTCCCTGAGACTATTGAGGAGAAAGCTTCAGAAACGTACATTGTGATTTTGAGGGTAGTTTCTTTCTCCCTCCCAGCTACAAAACCTATGCTGCTCCCTGCCTTAAACAAAAATAAAATATCTTAATAGATAAAATAAAATAAATAAAATCTCATGAGAAAGTGGAACATGAGAACACAAACTAAGGATACAGGAAAGGGTATCTTAATTCTTTTCCTTCAAACATGTAAAACCTTTAATTGCCCCATTTTCAAGGCCCAGGCAGGTCTTTAAATTCCTCTATGGAGGTACTAAAAAGAATGAAAACTATGCTAGCCACAAGTTAACTAGTTAATCCTTATTTTGCAGTTTGGACCCACAGTCACTATTTTCTCATTCATTTTCTAGTCTTAGACATGAATCTTTCAATTTGGTATGTCACTGGATCATAGATAAAATAGCTACAACACATATATTCTGGATGGGCTTATCCCTTCATTTTGTTTCACAAATAATAGCTCTCTATTGATTTTAAATTAAAAATTAATTAGCCAAATATTCTCTGCAGAAACAGTGCCAGTTCAAGGGAAAAGGAAAAATAGCTTCCCCAGGAAATCTGTTTATGTTTAAGAAACAAAATAAGGAACAGTCTAGCAGATTGGGTGGGGGAGGGGGGAGAGAGAAGAAGAGAACTTTTAAAAAGCCACCCTGCAGATGCTCAAATTTCACCTTTCAGCAATTTCTTTTGAAAGGTGATCTTGGAAGAATATTATCAGGAAAAATGGGAAACATTCTATTTTATGGAAACATTTAAATACATGGCCTTCAATTGAAAGGTTTTGTGATGTAAATGTTAAGGGTGACTTAAATCTGTTTTGGTATGGTTCTTTTATCAGTGTGAAATTCTTTGCATATTGCTAAGGTTTTTCTAAAACTAGACAGTGCGAGTCTGCCAGACACCAAGAAACCAGCTGTAATGGACAAAACAGACATGTTGCAACACATTTCAGCCAGCTTTTTGTCTCAGACCAGACCAGCATGCTTGCACTATGTGTTTGATTGTGCAGTCATTTTACCTAGGCATAATCTAGAGGTAGGGGGGAAATCTACTGTATCATAATGCATTGGGTTACTTTGAAGCAAGAGTGTTGTTTTGATATTCAGATTTTGCATTTTTCTGAAATAAAAACAGATACATTTATTCATCTGCATGCTTGCGATTCTTTTGAATATTGAGCTTCACAGATAAAATGTCTTGGGGTATTAAGTTATAAGTCACTTTTAAAGCACTTTATTTTATACAACTGAATTTAATCTTTGGGAATACAATACATGCCTTCAAGAGATTCCTTGTGTTGGGGGGATGTGCCGGAATGCACATTTTTTTTGTAAATATAATGGTTGGATAATTTTGAAAGGACTTCCAGTAGTGACTTCTGTGTTTGTTTGTTTTTAATGTGCAGGTGTGCATGCCTTTTTCTTTTCCCATGGTATAAATACACTCAAAATCATATGGTATCCAGACTTCCTGCTGTGATGTCCCATAATGCATTGCCAAATCTGTATTGAGTGTTATATCCAAATCATAGAAGCTTTTACTGTATACAGTTACAACACAGTCATAGCTGAAGCTTGAAAAAGCAATAGCAATAGTCTTTTCTGTGGTATATGGAGTCATCCAAAGAATGTGTTCCTGTTATTACATCATCTTTTTCAAAGACAAGCTTGGTTCAATTAAGCATTTTAAGTAGATGAACTAGGTTTTTTTTAAAGTTCTGTTTGCTTTCGTATTAAGCAGGTTTTCAAGGCAGTTTATGAATCAATTTAGTCAAATTTAAAGGAAGCGGAAATTGTTAGGAAAGCATATTTTTCTGCAATTAAGTTTACAAAAATTGGCAGTTGATAAATGAAACAGCAGTTATCCATCCAGGCCCAGATCTTTGTAAATAAAAGAAAAAGAGTGTTGATCTGCCTTTTAAAGAAGATGAGTGAGCAAATTTGGTAAGCCTTCCTGGCAAGAAACTGTAGAGTGTGGCTTCCATTACTGAAAAATCCATATTCATAATAGTCATCAATATGAAGATTTATTAGTTTTGCAACTCTCTGTGGAAAAAGGTAACCAATTAATCATTGATTCTTAGATCTGTCAATGATCAAATTACCTAAGCTTATTACTTTATAGACCAGGACATAAATATCTGAAAGTACCCATTGGGAATTCGTGTTGCTGGGCAATGTTGTAAATGTGATGTGGTATGGAGGGCTATGGGTTTTTGTTTTTGTTTTGTTTTGGGTTTTTTTATAATTATATTTTGAAGTAATGGATCCCTCTATTTTGATGTGATTTCCAGAACGGATTAATTAAAATTGTTGGTCTTGCTTTTGTCTGTTTAACATGTATATAAACCCTAATTCAGACATTCCATTTCTAATCCAGTTTCTTTTTTAATGATCTGGGATGTATTTGGTACCCATATACTTTCAATGGAATGTGAAATTCCCTCTCTTTTAAACTGCAGCTTATTATGATGATTAGTTAATGCTTATTTTCAGGGAGTGCTCAAACCACAGTTTACTATTTGGCTATCACAATATCCATGAAGACATCAGGAGTTGAGTTTAACTTGAAGGAGAATTCAGAGAAGTTAGGAAATCTCATATTAGTTGCAGAGGGAGAAGGATGTACATTTATATGGGACATTCCTAACCCAATAAGTGTGCCCTGGATAAGAAATATGGTTACTGAGCCAGCTGTGTGGAATATTTGAAATGAATGACATTTTAATTCATACCGCCAATTTGTAATAAATCCAATTCATGATGCAATTTTACATGAATGGACACAAATTTATTTCTCTGTTAATCTTTCCCTAGGGATACTTTTCAGAATCTGCAGTTATGGGACATTTAGTGATACTTCTTTATAGCTTATCGATGATCTTATATCCAAATGGTTACTTTATTAAATTTATTGATCCCCATCTTACCACAAGGTAACTCTGGGCAATTATCAATATTAGATAGATGGTTTGCTCATAATTTAATGTAACAACATTTGTTTACTGTGGAATAATTTATTGTGAAACATGCCATGAATGCGTTTAAGCTGTAGTGGTGAACAGGAATGTATTATATTTCAGATCTGAATATCATTTGGTGGTCTTCTATATTTAAAGATGGTGGTTGTGACATACAGTATGTTTTGTCTGTCTAGTACCTGCTGATTTGTTAAACTTTAATAGCTATGACAGCCAGGCATTATGGGAATTGGGATCCAATATATCTGAAGGATACAAGTTTGGAAAATAAGAGTAGAAATAGTTAACCATAGAAGCACCTGCTATTTCCATGACCCTCCAACATTCTTGCTTTATTCCAATTCTACTAAGGTGGGTCAGGAGCTTGGCATCTCTGGCTTTTTTGGGAGAAGTATCATAGTAAAAATACTATGAAAAGAATGTCCATAATTATTTAACCATTCCTATGGTTGGGACGGCCAAAGAGAATCACTCGCTAGTATCAAATTCTAGCTAATCATGAAGGCAAGTGCATTATAAGATTGGGATAGGACATAGATTGCATTAAACCCATATTATTTGAATTTGGTTTTGTCTTTTTGTTTACAGTCAGAAAAGGTGCACTTTCTGCAGTGAACTGCTTTATCACTTAACTTTTACATGCAATCCTTCTCTTTGTAGTTGTCTAGAAATATGCACAAAGATTAGAAAAGATTCCTGAATTTGAACGTAAAATGTTATTGCTGCTTGGTTTTTTTTTTAAAAAAAGATGTTCTGCTATGAATATGTAGATTAAGATCTCACTTGCAAATTCAGAGTATTCAGAAACACTTGCAAATTTAGAGTTAAAAACTTTTGCAGCTGTAAGGCCTTTTACATGGCAGCTTCATTAACTGATTAATCTCAGATAAGTAATTGTCATGATAAATGAGGCTAGGAAGCCAAAATGAATGATAATAACCATGTTGGAAAATAAATCTAAAGCAAATGTAAATATTGAAAATAATTACCTTACTTAAATTAAAGTTCTTTGCCTGGTTTAAAGATTATGATTCATTGAGGAGAATTCCTTTGGGCTTGTCTGGAACTAAAAATCTAACTTTCGTGATGTCTCTATTGAGATGAAAGCTTACATGCACATACCAGAGATGCTTTAGCATTCCTTCAAGGCATAAATGTGATACATGTGCAGAAATCTGCCTCTGCTTTCTATCTATAGAAATGGTTTCAATGCTCCAGTTGTTACCTGAAAAATCAAACTTTTTAAGCTCAGCTATAAAAATTGGTTGCTATTTAAAAACTGGGCTCTCTTCACCTTGATTACCATGTGCTCATCATTTTTATTTAGACCTATTTGTGAACTGATTTAATAGCTTGGCTGCAGTAGCAAGACACATGGCTTTTCAAAAGTAAAAAATTGACAAAAGAAAGGCTTAGGCAAGGGGGAGGCATGTTTTGCTGCAATGAGCCAATTAGCAACAATAGTTACAGTATGAAATTTAAATAATTGGTTTTCAGCTATAATCCCAAGCAGTTAGTCATGGTAAACTTGATACCTAATCATATTTGTGACACAATGATTAGCAGCACTTGTCTTGTGCTCTTTCAGAATGATTTTATCCTTATTAGGGTTTTAAAGAAATTGTGCTACCTCATGATCCAAGGAAAGGATCACTAAAAGATTTTGTAGTATACTGTAAAGATGCAAAAATGAGAAAATACTGATCCTCTTTTGATCCTCCTAGTTAAGTAAAAAAAAAAATTAAAAAAACTTCTTGAGTTCTGTATTTCTTGGCATGAGTTATTTGAAGGATAGTTACTCTGTGTCTGGTATTGATTTTGCAACTGGCAAACCCAAGATACAGCATATCTGAACTCCACAGCAAGAGCTTTAAGAATCTACAGTTAAGAATGAAATTGTTCTTTAGCAGTATCATATTTCCAAAAGTGAAAAAAGTCAGCAAAAATATATATATGTTGCAGGTGGATATATTACCAGTATGTTAAAGGAAACAAAAGGTGAGAATGCAAGCTTGAATGTAGTTGCCAGTTCTCCCAATGATCACAACTGATAGGCTTTTAAATTTCATTTTTACATTTTTACAAGTTTATTTTATTTGCTGGCAAGAAATAAATAGGCTGCTGTTCTCTTTTTCTATTTATCTACTCCAAGCTACGTTTGTCTTGCTTAGAGAAATATGAGTCTTCTGTGTCTCAGTTTTATTACAGGCTTACATGCTCCTGCCTAAGTTCTGGGCGACCACGCTTCTAAATCTAAGCCTACAAACTCACCATTATTAAGAAATGGACCATTTCAACTTGTCTCATTTCTTGTATTAATGTATAGTTCCCTTGGATGTGTGTTCATTTGTTTCTGTTTATAGCCTGTTCCATTCTGCAGTAGTCTTAGCATGAGCAATACAAGGGAAAATAAAATTAAAAGGTATAATGGAAGAAATAGTAATCAATAGAATTGAATAGAATAGAATAGAATAGAATAGAATAGAATAGAATAGAATAGAATTTTTATTGGCCAAGTGTGATTGGACACACAAGGAATTTGTCTTGGTGCATATGCTGTCAGTGTACATAAAGAAAAGATACCTTCATCAAGGTACAATACTTAATGATGGTCATAGGGTACAAATCAGACCTTAATGGTTCTATCTCTAACTTTTCTGGTCTTTCTGCATTTTATAGAACCTGGGAGAGAACATACAGCCTTCAACATTCATTAATGCAGCGGTTCTCAACCTGTGGGTCGCGACCCCGTTGGGGGTCGAATGACAATTTGCCAGGGGTCGCCTAAGACCATCAGAAATATGGGAAGTATACTTGCGAGTCAAAGAATCACGAATTCGGCTTCAGGCGCGATGAATTAAAAAAGAGAGAAATCTTTGCTCTGATGTCTCCCTCTCAAGCCAGCTGCAATCACTCCCAATCACTAGCCTAATCTGGCTTCAGGTGCGATAAACTTAATAGGGGAGGAGTCTCCGCTTTAATGCCTCCGTCCTCAAGGCAATCGCAAGCAGTTCAGATCGCTAGCCAATATGGCTTCAGGCGCGATAAATTCAAAAAAACAGTTTGTCGCTTTTTTCCCCCTTCTGCGGCTGCTGAGGTGTGCTGAGATCGCTGCCTAAAAAAAAATAATTTTATTGTTAGGATCGCCACATCATGGGGAATTGTATTAAAGGGGTTGCAGCATTATAAAGGTTGAGAACCACTGCATTAATGGAATTTTCTCTTCTTGGGATGCTTCATAAACCATGAGGCCATGATTTTAGTGCCTCTGGTCTTGAGGCAATAAAGAGGATGGTTGCTCTTCTGCCTTAGGAAAATAAGGCCCTCAGTTATGCTGCTGACTTGGCTTCATTGAAATCTGCCCTTGATTACCTGGATATTTTTGTCTTTGTTTCTAAATATCTGAGAAAAATAAACCATTTGATAACAAGAAGCATATTAATTTGGACCACAATTTGATTCAGTTGTGTACTTTATTTTAGTTATAGTCTTAAGATTCCATACCTGGAATCTGTTAAAATCTGTTACATAGGGATGAAATTACAATCCTAAATAGTTTTACTCAGTTCTTTTAATTTCAGTGACATGTACACAAAAGAGTATATAGGCTTGAAGCCTTTGCTATACAAAAGCTGGCAAAAAGCATCTGCTAACTTTCAGAATAAATAAAACTAGTTAGCCAGTAAAAAAAATGGGAAAGACTAAGGATGATGGTGTTATAATCCAGTCCTTCTGGAGGACTCCAGGTTGGTTTAAATGCTATGAATTTAGTGAGCTTGATGTTCCTGGGTAATTAAAATCAAGAAAGAAAAAAGAAAAGATGCTGGGCTTGTAAGATGAGAGAGGTAAAGATGATAAATTAGCTTGTTTATTCCTATCCTGCTGTTGAGTTAGTGTAATGAAGCAGAAGGCCTTTGTATGCACTCATTTGGTGGTGATAGCCTCTGCTCAGAAGGGGGTAATTGAATAGAAAAAGAGAATGCTGTTGGAGCATGGGAGCAGTTAACATCACATGAGGTCACTAGGCTTCAGACTTTAATCAGTGTAGACACCATGCAATTGAGATTTTTCTAAAGGATTTGTAGGAGTGTGAATAAGGGTCAGAAAATAACACTGAAGGAGCTGTAGAAAATTATGGGCAAAACTCCTGTAGATATGCTTTAATAACAGGTTGATATAGCATAAATGTTGAAATGAAATCCTGAATATGTTTCGCTCCACTTGTGCTTAATTAGATCACAGTACTTGTGTCCCCCATGGTTTCCCACAGACAACTATTTATGAGGTGACTTGAAGGAAAATGAAACTAAGGTCTATTGCTGCATTTTGAATTTTGGAATAAAATTCCAAAATTGAAAAAGGGTTGAAGAAGGCTATTCAAAAGAACCTCTTTTGAATCCATTCAAGAAAGCTCCCTAAGCCTTCCCCACTTCCATATATTTATATTATATACTTTCACATATTTATATTAACTCAATTTATATGGCCATCTATCTCAGGTTCATGACTCAGAGTGGCTAACAATTAAAATAGCATAAAAACAACAACAAATAGCAGCATGCGTGTGATGATCCACAGCTGGAATAAGAACTCAACTTACCAATAATAAGTCAACAGTTGCAAGGACTCTTGGCCAGACCTGCAAATCCCCAGGGCTGGTGGCAATGCCTTGAAATAGATCAATGTGGTCAAGAGAACAGAAAATACTTTCATCCTGGGCCCCATCAAATGGCATAATTTCAGTCAGACCAAATGGATGGGTAGACATAATCAGAGAGAGTCCCTAGCAGTCCTTCAAATAACTCAGCTCCATGCCATAAATGGGTAACCACTGCCTCTTTTAAGACTGCAGAACAACTCTTTCAAGGAAAAATTCCCCACCACCAGAACCCATCCACCTCTAAACTGAACGAGAGTGGGAAAGAAGGATCTAAGTCATCCCAGTTTCTAAGACAGCATTGGCTGTCACTTCAGTTTTATTTCAGTCAGTAATCAGTGATCTGTCATTTATGTTGTTAAAGTCAGGTGACAAAAGCCAAGCATCCTACTCTTAAGCATATGTAGACATAGATTAAAAAAATTGGGAAGCAGATAGTGATTTTTATGGAGAGGTTTGCTTCAAGAGCTATGGCTTAGGGGCTGTACATCACCACAGCAGATTTATTTACTGCAAAATAAGTACAAAATTATAATCTTTATCCTATGTAACATGTGCTGGTAACAGTTACCCCAGTCTGTGATGAAGAGTGTGATCTGTCAGGTGTTCCAATCCCAAATGAGAGGCTTCCATGTTCAGTGCAAAACCTTGAACTACATACACATTCTTTCTGAGGCAATGCACTCTCCCAATTATTGTACTGGAATTATTTAAAAGGACTCTCACAGTTCAGCTTCATCCATACAACACTGGGTCCAGGCTCTGGTTCAGAATATGCACAGCATCTCTTGAATCCTATGAGAAGATGTGTTGAGTGTGGTCAGCATACTGATAACATTCTGCCCCCCCCCCAAACTCTTTTGACTCTGCCAGTGTTTTAAGGAATGATGAATACTTTGTACTATCTGATAATGTTCTTAAAAATACCAGGACAGTGTCATGGTTGAAGGTATAGGATGGTTCGAAGAGAACAAACAATATTTTTTTTAATTTCTTTTTGTCACAACAGTATACACAAACAATTGTCATAGATAAAACAACATATCTTGAAGAAAATATATATATATATATAAGTAAAAAAATATGCATCAACTATATTAATTTGATATAATGAAGGGAACAATAGGACAGGAACGGTAGGCACTATTGCGCTCTTATGCACGCCCCTTATAGTCCTCTTAGGAATGGGGTGAGGTCAATAGTAGACAGTTTTTGGTTGAAGATTTTGGGATTTTGAATAGAGACTATGGAGTCAGGTAATGAGTTCCAAGCATTAACAACTCTGTTAAAGAAGTCATATTTTCTGCAATCAAGTTTGAAGCGGTTGACATTTAGCTTGAATCTATTTTTTGCTCTTGTAATATTGCGATTGAAGCTGAAGTAGTCTTTTATAGGAAGGATATTGCAATAGATGATTTTGTGTGTTAAACACAGGTCATGTCGAAGTTGACGGAGTTGTAAGTTTTCTAATCCCAGGATTTCAAGTCTGTTGGTATAAGGTATTTTATTGTTTTCGGAGGAGTGAAGAACTCTTCTAGTAAAATATTTCTGGACTCGTTCTATTGTATTTATATCAACCAAGTTGTGTTTTTTCTGTCTCGTTCATAAGTCATCTATCGGATGAATAAAACTAACTCCATCCCAAAAGCTTGCCTGTATTCATGCTAAAAAAAGTTTCAAAACAGCTGTGGAAATATTGTAAGCTTCTTTGATATACACTTGCCTTTCTTAAAACTTTTGGAACTATATCATATATAGATGCATTTTTCACTCCATGTGTCCATTGAGTTAGCTCCTTTTAGCGAGATAAAATAAGTCAAAATGAATAGGAGAACATTGATATATGGGCAGCTACAAATTCCACATAACCTGCCCTCAAAAACAACCAACCATATACAATTGGATAAGATAATAGCCCTTATTTTGGACTATCACAAAAAAGCATTCAAGTTAGCATAGAGACAAGTGACTTTATACTCAAAATGCCACATATTTTGTGTTTTATTCTTCTTCCATGTATCAATAGCTACTTTATATGAACTATAAAGGTTTAAAATTAGTGACTAAAGACAACTGCTTCAAATATAAACAGATTCTGTAGGATAAATTTTAATTTTGCTGTCTAGCAAATCTCCCAACATCTGAAGAGGCAGCTTGCAGCTGGCACTAAATAATTAAAATAATATTCCTAGATAATACCCAGACATTCCAGACACACTGTTCAAATCTCTTTAAGTTTGTGTAATATTTTGAATATTTTAAATTTATGATTTAACAAATCCTACCCTACAGAAAACATTAACTCATCCACTCCTGTTTTCTGTTATGAAATAAACTTCATTTTAGCTGACCTATCACAACTATGAATTATTTTAAAACTAGCATTTCAGCAAAAAATGCACATTCAGGAGAGTGGATTCAGACTTAGGACTGCCTGATTTGCTTAACAAATACATGATTTGCTTAATGACCACCATAAAAATGGTTGGAAAATTGAGTCTGATCATATAGAGTGCCTCAACTTGCAAGTGCAACGTCATACAACCAAAATTTCATCTCAGTTGCGATTATAAATTGAGAACTATCTGTCTACTAAAGGACATATGATTAGAGTCAGAACAAGCAAGGTATAACTCTAAAAAATTGCAAACAGTCTGCCTGTTTTTCAATTTCTGGATAATTTTTTTTTTTTACTGAAATGGTACTTTGCTAAAAGATTATTTTGAAAACTAAGGAAAAATTCCATTCATAGAAAATTGAAAGTGTGATTTTAAGACCAAAGTAGATAGCTACTAGCTCATGAAAACTTTTCATTCCTAAAATAGGGTTGAAACTGTGGTCTGAAGCATGATAGTTGGGATCCCCACTGGGCTTGCAGCCCAATGTTATGTTCTTATTTTTTTAAAAAAAATATATATTCTTTTTCAGTGGAGTATAGGTGTAACATTTAATAATAAAAACTAGTAACTGATCCAATCACAGGCAGTGTATCTTTGTCAGTGAGGGAGAGAAAGAGAGAGAAGAAATCTTTTCCCAGTGGGGTGTCTGTGATTTGGCTTCAGATATTTAAGAGCTTGTTCATCATACTGTAAAATAAATTTGTATAATCCACTATCAGACAAGACGAGATCTCTAGGAGTGGGAGGCCCAGGGAGATTCATTTGGTTCATTGGAGCAGGTCACTGCTTTATGAGCAGGATTAAAAGACTGGCTAATTGAGTATGATACAAGTGTGTGCACTATAAGACAAAGTAAAAAGCAGACTGTGTAGGAAATAATTGCCATTTTGAGAATCACATCGGGAATTTTATGTGGCAAGCCACAACCTTATTCTGTTGTGTTATGTGATTCTGAAATCTGACCTGAATAGATTTAGCAGCAGATTAAATCACTTAGGTGACTTTTTTTTCATCATATTGTTTTGGATCCATAGGTAAGGGGTGCCTCACTCACCTTGATGGAGCTAGGTTGAATTCCAGTAATATCTGTTTATGGCAGGGGTGTCAAACTCACGTTGTCACTTGATGTATTGGAATTTTTTTTCCCCTTCACTAAACTGGGTGGGGCCAGCACGTGATGCATCTGGCCTACAGGCCGTGAGTTTGACACCTCTGGTCTATGGAGTCTTTGATGCTCTCTGAGCTTGGTGGGCTTCTTGAAGATGTTTTGTTGCCCAATTAGCAAACAACTTCAGTGCCAAATGAGAGTGGGGTTTGCTCCCTGTTTCAGAAGATTGTCATGTCATTGTTACTGGGGATTTCTCTATCAGTAGGAAAAAATGGCTTATAAACTGTAGGATTGCAGGTTACCTCTATGCTTTGCCTTGCATATTGTTGAATTAGTTAGATGTGATAATACACTTAATATATTTACATACATATTATAATTTAACATTTTAATAAAATGTTATTAGCCTATTATTGCACAAGAAACTTTCATGGACACCAAAAGGATTAATAAAAGGAAAAAGATGGCATGTATATATATATATATGCGTGTGTGTATATGTGTGTGTGTGTGTGTGTGTGTGTGTAGGTAGATAGATAGGTAGGTCAGTCGGTCTTTTGGTCAGAAAACGTGTGTATATGTGTGTGTGTGTATATAAAGTCTTTGAGTCATTTACACTTTCTGGCTAAGCTTGGTCACTTATAATAGGTGATAGGTATTTACAGTTCCCTTTTGCCTTTTTAGAACCTTCTAAGAGCAGAGACCTGCCTGTCAACATTTTTTGTAGCTTACCTGTCCAGCTCCTTTTGCCAAGTTTGCACTAAGTCAAGATAGTTGGGGGGGGCTTGATGCTTTGTGTGAATTAAGCTACCTGTGCATTATTCAACAAATTAGGTTGAATGTACAAATTAGGTTGACTGGTATATGACACCACTCACAGAAATAGAAAGAGCAAGACATCTATCTAGATCAGTGTGAAATTTCAGTCAGTGAATAGTTTGCTTTTTTCATCTTGTAACATTGATGTTTTATATGAAACGTTTTTGGTAAATTGATACTTAAGTAATGTTATTTTGTACACGGCCACATTTATTTGATTTATTTCTTGTTTCATTCAGAAGCTCAGGGCAATTTTCATGGTAGTCATTCATTTTGTCCCATTCTCCACCCCCACCCCCCACAAAACAACCCTGTAAGTTATGTTTTGTTTTTTGTTTTTATTTGAATTTATATCCCGCCCTTCTCCGAAGACTCAGGGCAGCTTACATTGTGTTAAGCAGTAGTCTTCATCCATTTGTATATTATATACAAAGTCAACTTTTATTGCCCCCAACAATCTGGGTCCTCATTTTATCTACCTTATAAAGGATGGAAGGCTGAGTCAACCTTGGGCCTGGTGGGACTTGAACTTGCAGTAATTGCAAGCAGCTGTGTTAATAACAGACTGCTTAGTCTGTTGAGCCACCAGAGGCCCTGTTGGGCTGAGAGACAGTGATTGATCAAATTCATCCAGTTAGCTTTGATTTTCTTGTGAATTTGGTGAATGCTAAAATGCTTATGTATGGATTTTGTTTGTTTGTTTATTTTTCAGCCCCAGACCCTACGGCTGCTGTGCCTTATATGGCGGCAAAGTGCATAGACTTGCAGAAGGACCATCATAAGACCAAATGGTTTATACCGTGGGGACCTGACCAGTGTAATAAACTCAGAGACTTGGATGAAGCGGTGAACAGACAAATAGAAGCGAATAACATTGTGTTTGCCATTCACATACCACTTCCCAAGAATGAGATGAGCCCCTGGTTCCAGTTTATTCTCTGCATTTTGCATATGGACATTGCTTTCAAGAGTAACAACCAAATTAGTAAGTAGCAAAAGGCATTTCTAAGTTAATGGAAAAACTGTAAAATAAATGGAATTGGAAATTAGTTAGTGTCCAAAATTTCAGTGAAGAGTGACCATATTTCTGTCAAGCGCAGGAAATGAGCAGCCAAAGTGGTTCAAATGAATACAGGTTTATTGAATGTGAACTCATTTTTTACAAGAATCTGAACTGCTAACAGTCAAAATGAATTGGCAGTCGTTTTGGACTCTTGATAAAAGTAAATGGAATTGAAGGTGGGCTGGACTTATATCTCTTGAGGACATGAAGGGACTGGAGAGTGATGACATGCTTGGCTCAGCCTGGTCATCTATAATTTCATTATAATGGCCCATATATAATCTGTCTTTTCAATCTCTTAGAAATGAGGAGATGTGGAAAATCCATTCCTATTATCAGTAGGAGCCATCAGTATATACAATAGTTAAAAATAAAATGGCTATCTGATAATATTAAAATATTTCTCCCAAGTCAGATTAATATATGTAAAATAAATTTGAAATACATTTTTTCAGTAAGTCATAGTTTAAATCAATTGAATTTTTTTCATACATTAAGACTCTGTATAGATAAAATGGGGGCCTCCAGTTCTTTATTCCAGGCAATATTTAATATTTCCATATAGAATTAGTTTATTGACAATAAGTATTTATAACAACTAATTTTTAGTCTCATATCATTTAGTAATCATGCCTAATAAATACAGGTATTTATGACCTTGACTTACGAGCACAGATGAGCCCCAACTATATTTCTGTTGCTAAACAAGACATTTGTTAAATGAGTTCTGCCTCATTTTATGACTTTTCTTTCCACAGTTGTTAAGTGAATTACTGAATTGTTAAGTTAGTAACATGGTTGTTAAGTAAATCTAATGTCCCCGTAACTTTGCTTTACAGAAGGTCACAAAACATGACCCCAATACACTACAACAGTCATAAATATGAATTAGTTGCCAAGCATCTGAATTTAGATCATGTGATCATAGGGATGCTGCAACCATAGTAAGTGTGAACAATGGTCATAAATTACTTTATTCAGTGCCGTTGTAACTTTGAACAGTCACTAAATGAATTGTTATAAGTCAAGGATTACCTATAAGGGGTGTCTGCAATAGAAATGCTACTGAGTCAAATCAATATGTAACAGAAATTATAAAATATTGCCAGTTTTTTTAATGTGTTTTCTCTATAACACAGAATAAATAAATATAATAAAAACTGTCAAGTCCTTTAAGCTCTCTGAGCTTGGTTATTTATTTGCAGACGTTACCTAACTTGGTAGCATCATCAGCACCATAGGCTTCACAGTTCAACCCTGTTATATTCTCTTCAATTGGTATAATAAAACCTCATTATCATTCAATAAATCACTATCAATTCAAATGATCCAAATAACAGACTTTTTATGAATTTTAATCGGTTTATCCCATAATATCAGTTTAACATAAGCAAATAAAGGGCCGGTTTAGCTCACGCTGGTAAAGCCTGTTATTAAGAACACAGTAGCCTGCAATTACTGCAGGTTCGAGCCCGGCCCAAGGTTGACTCAGCCTTCCATCCTTTATAAGGTAGGTAAAATGAGGACCCAGATTGTTGGGGGGGCAATAAGTTGACTTTGTAAAAATATACAAATAGAATGAGACTATTGCCTTATACACTGTAAGCCGCTCTGAGTCTTCGGAGAAGGGCGGGGTATAAATGTAAACAAAAAAAAAAAATGGATAAAAGTGAGTTTTCCACAAACAGTACTCTATGAATTGACATAATGGTGTTAGAAACTAATATTCTATCCAATTAATTAAATATATAAATATTCTAAGTAGAGTTTATAGTAAATGAAGACTTTCAAGATTTAGTACTAGTAAAACAATATGCATAGTGATTTAATTTAAGATACATCCATCTATACATCCATCCATACATCCATACATACAATCTTTGTCTTAACAATTGCATATTTTTCCAGGAATATAAGAAACATTAAAGAACTGCACATGATAATCTAGGTTAAAATTCAACAGCTGCTTTAATTTCAAATTAATTCAGTTCACTAAGCACTGAAATTCTTGTGGGATTTCCTTTTAAAACTTCCAAGGAATATGTGGGTGCTAGCAAGATTAATTAGGATAATAATTGTTTAAAAATTGATAGTTTGCAACTAATGCTGGCCAAAATAATCATTCCTTCCAAATTCATCTGATATCAGAAGTTTTCCTTTCTGACTGATTTTGTTCTTGCAGTCAATAGCCATGAAGGTGAAAGTCATTTGAGATCATTCTTGGCTTGCTTTTCCTCTCTAATTTGAGTGAATGCATTTCTGCCTTGTCTTTGACATTTCTAGATAGCAAATGAAAGTATCAGTTGGCCTGATTCCAAGCCAGAATTTATTCTTAACAGCCTTTTTATTTTGTAGGCTTTAATCATCATCCAGTATGTAGCTTTTCCTAATCCTTATCCCTTACTAATTTGCATTAACATTAGGTAATAGTTGGCAGTGAGTTTGATTGTTTAAAAATGGCTTTAGTTTTTATCTTAACTATAGAAATTTAACATTGTCTCTACTCAGTACTGGCCAGGAAATGCTTGGTTATTATGTAATTTCCATTCTTGAAGATGTATTGTAGACCTTGACATGCATTCACCAGCACATCTAAAGAGCTAAAAGGGGATTTGGACTTGATGTAAACCCTGGATCCTGTATTCTCAGCTAGCCCAACTGAAAAAAGTCCATGCTGTTGACTGTGCTTGCAAAACTCCCATAGATGGGATTTTTTAAGGTCAAGCTTCCCCATCATAGGAGCTGTCTAAGAACATAAGTCATTTGGAAGATTTAAGAGGATACCAGGTTGTGGCTTCAGGATCTATTATATTCATTTATTTATAAAATTTATATGCTGCTTCAGTCTTGAAGGACGTGTAAGCAGTACACAAGAATCAACTGACATGACCAATGTAAATAAAACAAAATGCAATAAGATCTAAGAAATTATATATCGTCTAAGAAATTGCATCAGCCCCTTTTGGCTATGACCTCCATCTGCTTTTTCACCAAGAGTTATGAATCAAGGAGGGTATGCAAACTGTTGGTCTATTCTCGGTGAGAGAACACAACCCAATTAAAATCCAAATATCATATCATCCCAGAATCAGAAGATTTCTGAATCTTGCTTCATTTGACCTTTTTTTTTCCACTCTAGATCCTGACAGCTTTCAGGACAGGAATTCTACCACATTCCCAATTGGCCTGGATTGGAAATACATAACTAGGTTACAGAATAACAGAGTTAGAAGGGACCTTGGAGGTCTTCTAGTCCAACTCCCTGCTCAGGCAGGAAACCCTATACCATTTCAGACAACTGGTTGTCCAATCTCTTCTTAAAAACTTCCAGTGTTGGAGCATTCACAACTTCTGGAGGCAAGTTGTTCCACTGATTAATTGTTCTAACTGTCAGGAAATTTCTTCTTAGTTCTAGATTGCTTCTCTTCTTGATTAGTTTCCATCCATTGCTTCTTGTCCTGCCTTCAGATGCTTTGGAGAATAGCTTGACTATTGAATAGCCGCGGCCCATTCGCCACCACCCATTTGTCACCACCGCCTGTTTGCTGCCGCCCGTTCACTGCTGCCATGGCCCATTTAGCATAGATCATTCGCTGCAGCCACGGCCCATTTTCCGCAGCCTGTTTGCCACCTCCACGGCCACTTTGCCACTGTGGCCCATTCTAGAACAGCTGATCAGTGCCGCACCAACTCCCCTCCCCCCAATGCCATAACATTCGCTGTATAAGACACTGAAATTTTCACCCACTTTTAGGGGGGGAAGTGCATCTTATACTCTGAAAAATACAGTAGATACCCTAGTTTACATAAATGTATATAGGCTGCCTAATTTTGATGATTTTGACTATGATAACCAAAATTAAATGACCTTTTTTTTTCAGCCAAACCATCTACTGGAATGCTTTTAAGAAATAAATATTAAATACAATGTTATTCTCTGAAAGGATTGAAGTTTTTGATCCGGGATAGTAGTATTAGCAATATGTGAGTTCACTTTTTTTTTTTTAACATAATTCAATAGTCTTCTAATTTTAGTAAGATTCAAGAGGAGCCAGAGGATGCATACAGATTCTGTTATCTATAAGGCCGTGCAACATTCTTTGCATTCCTGTATCTGCTTTTTCTCCCTAATCTTTTACTAACTTGGCTTTCAATACATTCTCTCTCTCTCTCTCTCTCTTTTTCTTTCTATTCTTAGGCAATGCAATCAGAAACCTAGTCTTAAAATATCTTCCATAATTTTTTGCTTCCAATTGTTTCCTGGTGGGCAGAGTTATTTTGGCATTTGACATTAAGATTTGGAGAGGGTGTGTATAGGAACATATAACATTCCTGGGGGACACGAATGGAATAAAAATGGGTTCACTGACTCACTTACGTGACTCAGTCCACTTGCTTCCTTTGGCCAGTACCCCTGGGCTGATTTGAGTCACAAAATGAATATGATAGGAAACTAAAAGTCACCAATCTACCTAAATTTAATTCTGGGTTTTGTTTATTTTGCATAGTGCTGAAATTCAGCAATGATGTGAGTAAAAATGTTGAGTTCTTATAAAATCATCATTTGATCAGAAGTTTTTTGATGGTGACCTAAAATCCGATTCTTGGTAAGATTTCTTCAAAAATATAGGTGTGTGTGTTCCAGATAATGCAAATTCTAACATACCTTGCAAGCTGTTCTTGACCTTGGAGAGTGCTGTGTTTTTCTTTCCCCTGGATATTATTTATTATGCAGTGCAGGCTTATGGAAATTAAGTCTTCTTCTGGCTAAATATTGTATTTCACTTAACTACTGCTATGAATAAAATTAGTGTAATATTTAAATACATGAATCAATTATCTTTGTGCAAGCATTAGATTGACACAAAGAAAAAGATTATTCAGCAGAATATTTCTTCCCCCCTCCTTTTTTTTTTAAGTATTAAGCAGAAGAATGAGCAACTTCTTGAAATGAAGCTAGATCATTGTGAGAGCTTGTTCTGGCAAGGTCAGAAGCAAATTGATTAAGACCCAGGTAGTCTGTTACAGTACTGTAATAAGACATAAATAGAAATTGTTCCTACTGCCCCAAAGTGGGAAGCTACACAGGAGCAGGAGAAAGAGGCCCTAGAATTGAACCTTAATTTTACTATAAATATTGTATTTTACATTTGGCAATCATTGGAATTCTTTCCTCCCTCTCTCCCTCTCTCCCTCTCTCTCTCTCTCTCTCTCCCTCCCCCCTCCCTTCTCCCCTCTCTCTACGTGGTTGCCCAACTCACTAACTCAAACTGTCATACATCATTATTTCTTTGCAGTCTTTGTCAATACGATATTTTTTTTAAAAAAACTGGATGAAACCACTTATCTCATAGAAGTGACTAACATCTAATTATAAATAGTGGTAACTATTGAACATTTGGGAGCTTCTTTTATTTTCTTATTTTGAGGTCGCCAAACTGATTTCAGTTTTTGTTCTGATGCAGCACCAAGTCACATTTTGCACAAACCCCACGAAACAAATACACTGTGTGAAAAATATTGACTGTCTTCCAGCAATAACACAGCTGGTGAAAGAGCTTAGTCATCCAGGCAGTGGATGGAATTCTGAAAGGAAATACTTGTATGCAGGAACCTGACATTTGACTAGATGGGACCATGAAGCGAAATTAAAATGGGAAGATGTGCTAGAGAGACTAAATGGAGAATCCCAATTTTCTACAAAAGAAATCCCCTATTTAGGCATGGCTAAAAAATGATAATTCCAAAAAAAGATTGTAAAATGTTTAGAAAGTTATCTTTTCAAGGAATAAAGACTTTAGCGTTATTTTATTCATTATTTCTGTAATTGTATTTTCAGTAGTTCCAATTTTCTTGCTTCAATAACTTAGACTAAATTCAGAGGGCAGTTTGCTATTTTACTTTAACAACATGGAGCTTGCTTTGTGAGAGTTGACTGTCATGATTGTACATGTCTGGAATTGCAGAGTCACCTTCTGTTACTTATTTAAGCTAGCATCCCAGATTTCTTATTATATTCTCTCAAACACTGTTGATGCTAAGAACAAAAACAACAACATCACACAACAGGGGCTTGTGCATCTATGCCCTTCATTTACTATTTAAAGAAAGAAATGAAGGGATGGGAACTGGAAAATTATAATCAAGTTATGAAAGACATGTAGCCTTCTCTACCAAAGCAGAGTATCCAACTAATGGTAAGTGTTAGTCACCTATCTATTGCACTCGGAGCAGACCTCAGTTGTAAGACTAATCTGTTTTGGCATCCAGTTTAAAAAAAGAATATTGATATATATCAAGGATGAAATGCTCCCGGCTCTGACCGGATCTCACAATCTGGTAGCGATCATGGCGTGTGGTTCTGCGATCTGGTAGTGATCGCCGAACCACCGGCGACACCCACCTCCTGAGTGTCATTACTTCCTGGTTTTAACCATGGAAGTAATGTGTTTTTCACCTTCTGTGCATGCTCAGAAGGTTTTGTGCATGCGCAGAAGGTCTGCACATGGATGTTGCAAGCACACATGGCATGTGGATTTCTGAGCCTGTAAGGAAGGTAAATAGATTTCAGCCCTGATACATATAGATATAAATATATACACTGTACATACATATAACAATCCAACCTATCAAAAACAGCACTACAAAAAACAGATTAGAAACACAAGTTAAAATAGGGAAAAAAATGGTAAGTGAACACCTGTCTACCCTAGACGAGATCAAATCACCAGGACCGGATGGATTACACCCCAAGGTTCTGAAGGAACTGGCAGACGTGATCTCAGAACCACTGAACTATATCTTTCAAAGATCCTGGAGCACAGGGGAGCTGCCAGAGGACTGGAAAAGAGCTGATGCAGTTCCCATCTTCAAAAAAGGAAAAAAAACAGATCCAGGAAACTACAGACCTATCAGTCTGACCTCAATACCGGGGAAGATTCTGGAAAAGATAATCAAGCAACGAATCACCGAACACCTAGAAGCAAACAAAGTAATAACCAAAAGCCAACATGGGTTTGTCAAAAACAGATCATGCCAGACTAATCTTATCGCATTCTTTGACAAAATGACAAAATTAATAGACCAGAGGAATGCTGTCGATATAATTTACTTGGACTTCAGTAAAGCATTTGATAAAGTAGACCATAACCTACTACTAAATAAAATAGAAAAATGTGGGTTTGACAGCACCACCACCAGATGGATTCGTAACTGGCTGACCAACCGCACTCAATGTGTAGTCCTCAACGGAACTACATCCACATGGAGGGAAGTATGCAGTGGAGTACCCCAAGGCTCTGTTTTAGGCCCAGTACTCTTCAACATCTTCATCAATGACTTGGACGAGGGGATAGATGGGGAACTCATCAAATTTGCAGATGACACCAAGCTGGCAGGAATAGCCAACACTCCAGAAGATAGGCTCAAGTTACAGAAAGATCTTGACAGACTTGAACATTGGGCGCTATCTAACAAAATGAAATTCAACAGTGAAAAAGTAAGGTTCTACATTTAGGCCAAAAACAAAATGCACCAGTACCGTATATGTGGTACCTTGCTCAATAGTAGTACCTGTGAGAGGGATCTTGGAGTCCTAGTGGATAACCATTTAGATATGAGCCAGCAGTGTGCAGCAGCTGTTAAAAACGCCAACACAGTTCTGGGCTGCATAAACAGAGGATAGAATCAAGATCACGTGAAGTGTTAGTACCACTTTATAATGCCTTGGTAAGGCCACACTTGGAATATTGCATCCAGTTTTGGTCGCCACGATGTAAAAAGATGTTGAGACTCTAGAAAGAGTGCAGAGAAGAGCAACAAAGATGATTAGGGACTGGAGGATAAAACATATGAAGAACGGTTGCAGGAACTGGGTATGTCTAGTTTAACAAAAAGAAGGACTAGGGGAGACATGATAGCAGTGTTCCAATATCTCAGGGGCTGCCACAAAGAAGAGGGAGTCGGGCTGTTCTCCAAAGCACCTGAGGGTAGAACAAGAAGCAATGGGTGGAAACTGATCAAAGAAAGAAGCAACTTAGAACTAAGGAGAAATTTCCTGACAGTTAGAACAATTAATAAGTGGAACGACTTGCCTTCAGAAGTTGTGAATGCTCCAACACTGGAAATTTTTAAGAAAATGTTGGATAACCATCTGACTGAGATGGTGTAGGGTTTCCTGCCTGGGCAGGGGGTTGGACTAGAAGGCCTCCAAGGTCCCTTCCAACTCTGATGTTATGTTATGTTATGTTATATATGTTCTAGAGAAACTTACTTATTTTGTAACATCAGAGGATAAGATGCCAGGATGTTTACCAGCAAAACTATTCAGAGGCAAATATAGGAAGAGATTCCTGTCAACACAGATTTTCACATCTAACAAAAGAAATAACTTCTTAACTTAGGTTTAAGCTTTGTCTGGATGGCCACTTCCCAGAAAGAAGGTTAGATTTTCTGGGCAGGGGAACTGATCAAATGATGTTTCAGATACCACCCAGATCTCTTTATTGTGTACTGATTTGTGGGTAAGTTTTCTTTGCATTTATGCAGAAATATTGAAAATTCAAAAGGCTCACACACTTTTACGTGCCACTAAAAGTGTGCACAATAAAACAAAATGGATGGACTTTAATGTAGGAACTTGCATTTAAATCTGAAATATATAGTTTGTGCTTATTGCAAAATAGAAAAGTAACTGGAAAAGGATGGTGCGCCCATAGAAAAAAGAAACACCTTCAGGTACTTTATAAATAGCTGGTCTGAACCACAAAGCCCTTCCACACCCATTCCCAGCATTCTAGATGAGTGTCTCTCCATGTAATCCCAATAAAATTATAACTGTGAAATGGTAACAGATGTGTAGAAAAGAAGAGCTTCAGAGAAGTTCTTACTCAAATGCAGACTGGAAATAAACATTGTGAATGATACAACACCATTATTTTATGCTGTTTTTAGTGTATAAAAGTACCGAAGTGGAGCTGAGATTCTCAGTAAGTAGAGAGAAATACAGAGATAATCTTGAAGAAGACCATCATAAAGCTTAGCCCTGGGAGACAGGAGGGAGTGAAAATGAAATTTGCTCTTATATCAAACTCTCTTTGATATCAAACTCTCTTTGATATAAGAGGGGAAGACAAAAAATAATCAGGCTTTCAAAACTGTTACTACACCCTTCAACAGGGTGTACATGTTCAATAGAGTTCCATTAGTTTTTGTGATGTCCAATTCCTACTTTGAAGGGCTCACATCAATTTTCTCTATTCTTTATTTAGACAGGAATTAACCCTTGCCTTTGATCATGGAGAAGGCATCAGATTCTTGAGCACACCATCATCTACAGAACAGTTTGCTCAAGCACTGTTGCTGTCAGTTTGGACATCTTCTATAGCAATAAAAAAGATGGAACATTTGCTGCATTGACAGTAATTGCCCAGCAGACCATTGCTGGGGGACTAATTCCCTTTTTGGGAAGAACTACCTTGTAGCGTTACCACCTGGTTGCTGTGAACAGTTAGTACAACATTTTGCCAATAAAGCCACTTAACATGAATTTTGATTCTACTTAGCAATAGCACTTAGACTTATATATCACTTCACAGTGCTTTACAGCCCTCTCTAAGCTGTTTACAGATTCAGCATATTGCCCCCTACAATCTGGGTCCTCATTTTATCAACCTCGGAAGGGGAAGGATGAGTCAACTTTAAGTCAGTGGGCTCCTACTTGTGTCTTTAGATACTGGACACTGTCTAGGGCCATGATGGGGAACCTATGACATGCGTGCCAGAGGTGGCATGCACAGCCCTCTCTGTGGGCATGCGCGCCATCACCAGCTGGTCTTCTGGTTTCCAGCGCACACATGTGAGCTGGCCAGCTGGTCTTCGCGGGGCCTGGAGTGCCTGAAAACAGCCCAAAAAACAAGTGGTCTTCAGGTTTTAAGCACTTTGGTGAGCGCACATGCACGCGAATTCTGATTTGGGTACTTGGTGCCGAAAAGGTTTGCTATCGCTGGTCTAGGGGTTTTGTTGTTTTACCTATAATCTCTCAGGACGTAGACGTTGCAATAGTCTAAGTGGGTAGTGATGGAGGTATTGTAGCAAGGTATTGTTTTGGTCCACCAGCAGCCTGCGGAGCTGGCAGCGGAGTCAGACAGTGAGGAGGCTGGGTGGACAATGGGCCAGTCCCGGAGTCAGGGGTAGGCCCAGACGAGGGCTCTGCATTGGAGGCAGAAATGGGGCCAGGGCCATTTGGGAGCGTTGCACGGACTCCGGAGCCTCCAGAGACAGACAGTAGAGAGTCAGAGGAACAGGAGGAACCGGTTCCTATTGCACGCATGTGAAGAGCTGCCAGAAGGCAAAGAGCAGCTAAAGCAAAAAGGACGACTTAGGAGTAAGGCCAGGAGATGATTGGCCCCTCTCATAAGGCTTAAAAGACCAGCAACGGCTCTTGGGCTCTTTGTAGGAAAGCAACGTTACTAAATCTGTTTTGAGTTGGTGTCTCTTGTTTCTGAACTTCATGGGCTTTGCCAAGAAAGGCCTTTGGCAGGGTGCCAAAGAAGATAAAGGTTTGTGATAAGGCCAAAGGACTTTTTCTGAAGGACTTGTTTTGGAATTAATTTGGACTAAGCTGAGAATGAAGTAATTCTGAGATGTTATAATAAAAGATGTTTGTTTAGGACTGATTGTGTCTGATAATAACTACTTGGGCCTAGGTCACAAATAGTTATTACTTGTATTCACATTCCAGTTAAGGCTGGAAATGGCATCTTGGCGTCCTCCTCTGATTCTTCTGCAATCTTTTTCTGTCAGGAGGAATGAAACTCCATTCAAAGGAATTACTGGGACCATAGGAAAGTCCTGACGTACAAATCAATGTTCTGCCTTGCTGGGATTCAGTTGAGGCCTATTCTGTCCCACCCAGATCCTCATAGCTTTCAGGACAAGACTTTGACAGCATCTCCAGCACCATCCAAAGTCATGATGTAAAATTCTTAACCAAATCCCATGCCCCAATTACCACCTCCTTAGCTTATTGCAATGTGCTGTACTCATAGAGCTATGTTTAAAGATCACCTGGAATGGCAGATTGCAGTGATCTAGGTGCTCAGCAGCAGTTCTCCATAGTGTGGCGATGGGAGGTGCCATTTGGGTTATTCCAGTCTCTAGCTCTATGGTCTCTGAGTTGGAAAAAAAAAACTTCTGAGGATCCGCCTCCCTGGTGACGTTCCCCAGCCTTTTTCAACTCAGCCTCAGCTATGGTCAATTAATTTTTATCTCCAGAGCTTTAGAGCTGAACTATATTATTCCCTGGATATCCTTTTCTTATTTTGGATTTTGGCTTTTTTCCCCTTTCCTTTCAGGTAAATTTGTTTTCTTTTATCTTGATTTTTCTTGGATCTATGATTGTTGCTTGCAGCTAGGGAGGGCTCTCCGTTGATACGGATTGGAGCTGGGGAGTCGCCCTTTCCGACACCTCCCACCCTCCCCTTTTCCTCTCAGGTACCGGCTGGTAGCTTATCTTTAACCTGTAAAGCTCTTTATAATTTTACTCCAAGTCACTTTCAGGACCACATCTCTCCACTGGAGTCAGCCCTTTAGATTCAGTCGTACTAACTAGAAGAACCAGCTAGTAATTCCAGATTTTCAGAAAATTGGGCAGGTTGAAGCCTGGAAACCAGGTCTCTAGAATCATCCTCCTGTTGGAGGTTCAATAGATTCTGACATGAAAATGTTAAAAATAGGAGTCTTGCAATGGGCATTTGAAGTGTGGTATCATCTAATTGTACTAACAGGTTCTTTTATTTATTGTGATTTTTATATTATAAATTTTGTGTCAAACTTTTGTGGCAATCTGAGAGTCTGATTAGACTGCAGCAGGATATACATTTGATAAATAATTTTATGTAGATCATTATTGATGGTATGGAGTAATTGGTCTTGCTTGAAAATGTATTTTGTTAACGTAAATCCAAGCAGTACTGGTTTTATATAGATTGTCAGTGACACACTGTAATTTTAAGCAAAGCACAGGTGTTCATAAAGATGTGCCACCCATGAAAAAAAAAAATCTGGAAAGTAAGTGAAGGGAATGCAGTGGGATTTTTAGCTACACCAAGGAAGATGTAAACTATAATACAATGCACAAAAGGAATTGTCACACTGCTCTTTGTCATGGCACAAGGGGCAAGGAATGTCTAGAGTTACAGTCAATCAGTATTTGGGGCAGCCAAAAGTAATTGCTCTGATTTTGCCATAAAAATATTATTTGACACATTTAACATGTATCCTGTTGCTTTTGCAGGAGAAAATGCAAAAGTTAGTCTTGATGTGCACTTAGGATATCGTGATGATACAGTTAGTGAGTGGACAGAAATGGCACATGCAGTAGAAACCCGAAAGCTCAACTGTACATTTGGTGCTCCAAAAGTAAGTTCTTTGTGGTTCTGTTCTGTTTTAATACACTTGTCCTAGTAAAATGCAATCTCTTTTGTATTATTTGCTTTCAAATGCACTGAATTAATTCTGCCAAGGATACAGCATAGTTGGAGACTGTCCTAAGATTTCCAACTTTAATTAAAGTATCTTGAGAAGTTTAAGAACTTTAAATTATAAATATAAATATAAATTTATACAGAAAAATAAATAAATTGTAAGGAGGCTTGTTTTTGAAACTTTGTACTTTACTATTAACCTACTCTGCCAACCTAGCAGTTTCGAAAGCATGTAAAAATGCAAGTAGAAAAAATAGGGACCACCTTTGGTGGGAAGGTAACAACGTTCTGTGCGCCTTTGGCATTGAGTCATGCCGGCCACATGACCACGGAGACGTCTTTGGACAGCGTTGGCTCTTCGGCTTTGAAACGGACATGAGCACCACCCCCTAGATTCGGCAACGACTAGCATGTATGTGCGAGGGGAACCTTTACCTTTACCTTATTAACCTACTAGGACTAGTAAGTCTATATTAGTAATGGTTTTATTGATAACCCAGCACTGGAAGATTAATAAAAATTTTACTCCACCAGTGTTTTTGACAATCACAACCAAGAATCATTTGCCAAACTACGGATGTTCATACATTTCTCCCTCCCTCGCCTATAAAATTATTTCAGTATGTGGACTACAGTAAAGCATAGTTAGTGGAAAGTTATGAATTATTTCACACTTCCAGGTTTGGCTGAACAGATGTTATAGTTTGGCTTTAGTAAGATGTAAGTTTCAATGTTCTTTTTATTTATTTATTTATTTGTTTTTTGCTATGTTTAATTATGCTTACTTTGAATGATAATAATGATACAACTAAACGTAGTCTTTAGTTATTTTGACAGCCGATTTTGCTGGGAGAACATATAACTGTAAAGTTGGGATTAGGGTTAGAGGAGAAAATATTTTCCATTTCAGAAAAATCCGCACAGTATTTTTAAGTTAACTTGTCCCATTAAGTTGAAAGTCACATAAAGAAAAACTATACAATTTATTTGTCCTTAGCTTGGTGTGAAATATGAACCTATCCCAAGAAAGCAGTTATAATTTCCAAAATACAGTGTATATGTTCATACATTATAAAGGAACAATAGTTTTATGAATGGATATGTTCGATCTTTATAGCACTGTTTTCTTATCTGGTTTTTCAATAGACTGTAGAGCACGAAGGGAAGTTTTACGATTGTGACTTTCTCCCATTCATGGAGATTGGGACCGTAGCTCACAAATACTATCTTCTCAACATTCGTCTTCCTGTGAATGAAAAGGCAGGTATTAATGTAGGAATTGGTGAAATAAAGGATATCCGTTTAGTGGTAAGTATCTGTTAATATTTTTTTATACTATTTTCCTTCTCCGTATAAGCATACACATAAGCTGCAAGCCTAACAGAATCCAAACATCTGTATTTATTTCACATATTTGTTGAGATATTTTGAAATTCTGAATATGGAATTAATTGCGCTTACTATTTTATTCTAAATTCTTTGTGGTTAGATTCCACTAGAAAGAAACCAGACTGAAAATGTGGACAATAGAATTTGTTTCAGTAAGTTAGCATGGAAATGAGCATATGATGCGCCTTACCATTCAAAAGAAGAATTTGGAAACCCAATTTCCACAGTGTTTTAAAATCTCCTTAACTAATTTGACTAGTAGGTTTGGTAGCTGAGGAAGTAGAATCAGAATAGAATTGGCAGGTAATTATTTGGGATGTTTTATATTGATTACAGGATCTTTTGCAGCTGAGCTAATTATAACTACTACTGCAATGCTCTCTACATGCGGCTCCCCTTGAAGAGCACCAGGAGGCTCTAACTGGTCCAGAATGCGGCTGCGCGGGTAATAGAAGGGGCACCGCGATGCTCCCATATAACACCTCTCCTGCACAGCCTGCACTGGTTGCCGGTGGTCTTCCGGGTGCAATTCAAGGTGTTGGTTATCACCTTTAAAGCGCTCCATGGCATAGGACCGGGTTACTTACGGGACCGCCTACTGCCACCTATAGCCTCCCATCGGCCTGTGTGCTCCCATAGGGAGGGCTTCCTCAGGGTGCCATCAGTCAAACAATGTCGACTGGCGGCCCCCAGGGGGAGGGCCTTGTCTGTGGGGGCTCCAGCCCTATGGAATGAGCTGCCTCCGGGGTTGCGTCAACTCCCGACCTCCGGTCTTTTAAACGCGAGCTCAAGACCTTTTTATTCCATCGTGCGGGGCTAGCCTGATAAAATTTTTAAGTGGGGTTTTAGGATGGTTTTATTTTAGTTTTAATTCTATTTGGCCATTTTATAATCAGTTTTTTAATACGTTTTTAATTTTTGTCTATGTCTATGTTGTTTTATTTGGCTGTAAACTGCCCTGAGTCCTTCGGGAGAAGGGCGGTATAAAAATAAAATAAAATCAATCAATCAATCAAACAAACAAAAATAAAGGTTGTCTCCCAGCTCCTATAATTACTTTTTAAAACACAGAATTAAGTCCATAATCTTTGGGGTGCGGGAAAAGAAGAAGAAAAGAATATGATAATTCAGTGGTTGGAAATGTGGAATGTTGTTCCTATAATTAGTTTCCAGGTTCCCTGCAGATTTTCCCCCTTTGATGGCTCTTCAGCCATTATGCTGCTTTGCACCCATGAAATTAACTAATTTTTCACTTGCTCTGCTGGTAATCGCTTCCTCAGTGCCTCCAGGAGCAAGCAGCCATTTTGCTAGACTATCAGCACCTGTCTGTCACCTGACTTTGAATTTCATTTTGCAGACAGAGCAAGAGCAATACTGCTTTCTTTTCTTCATCTTCCAAGAAGCTAAACTAAGAGAATATGGGAAATGATAAAAGGGGCCTACTTAGATTGCATTTTTATTTATTTTCTATTTACATAAAATTACAAAAAGTGACTAGCCTCATTTGAATCCATAGAGCAATTTATGTGGCTTTTTCTTTGAGGACAATTCAGAAGCTAGTGGAGAATATTAGCACTCTTCTGAAACTAAATAACATCAGTCCTAGAAGAATTGAGCTGAAATTTATTTGGTTCTTTTATTATTAAGCAGTTTTCTTTATTATATATAAAATTTCCATATTCACAATAGCAGTGTACTGTTTGGGTGCAATCTCTTTGAAATACACATAATAGAACTTATACACAATAATTATGACTTAGTCTCAAAATCCATTTGCCATGGTCTTTGCTTATCCTTATTAAACATTTTCCATTCTTTAATTAAATGCTCTGTTCAGTTTTGTCTATAATCAATTAATAATATCCAACATTATAAACATCATGTAAACATCACATTGATAACCGTTATCGCCCAAGTCTATTAATCATGTTTACTTGTCGTAATTATTCAATATTCATTAATTACTTCATCTTTGTTAACATATCTTCCTTGATTTTAAATTTCTAACTTCTGCTTCTATTTTCTAACCATTGATAAAATAGTTCCCAAGTTAAAAAGTAATATTTCCCCCATTTCTAGTTACTACCTCTATACTAATTTTTAATAAAACAACTCCTATGTTAAACTATTCCAAATCTATCCCTCATCTCTTGCCATTTTCATATCTCATATCTTATTTTCTTCTTGGCACATCTCCAATAGTCCTCTCTTGGGGTCTTATATCTTCTTATATCATTCATGTTTGATCTAAGTATTTTTTCTGTCTCTATCGCTTCTTCACTCTGTTGAGCTTTCAGTAGATCTTTCCTCACCTCAGGGGTGTCTTTCCATGTATCCTCTTCTGTTTTTTTGAAATTTATTTGTTAATAGTCAAATTTCAAACTTAGCAGCTTAAGGCCCTAATACTTAAAAGAGCCTCTAAGTGCTCTTCTTAACATCCCACCTCTGGCAAAAGCTTTCTTGATTTCAGCACCCTGCTTTTAGAAGACCTTTTGCCTTGAGGTCCATTTGACATTCCAACATTACTAGCTTTTGGCACCAGATAAATGTTTCATTTATTTATTTTTTTACTCTTCTGTTTACAACTTTCCCATGTCTTATGTTCCCCAAGTACAACTCATCTCTGCTACTGTGATTGTATAGTGCATATTTTAATATAAACAGTGTGTTTATATTATCTGTCTTTGTTGTTTTAACCTGTTTTTTATAAGATCTTCTGGATAAGTGGGAAGGCTATGGTAGTTTAAACAAATGAAGCATTGCAAGACTAGGATTGGTATTAGCAATGTGAAGAAAAGCAGCACTAAAACTTAAGTTCATTTTCAGGGTATCCATCAAAACGGAGGCTTCACAAAAGTCTGGTTTGCCATGAAAACATTCCTTACACCCAGCATTTTCATCATCATGGTTTGGTATTGGAGACGGATCATGCAGATGACACGGTCACCTGTGCTCCTGGAAAAGTAAGCAATGATCATGAAAGTGTTGTCTGTTTTTTTGTTTTTTTTTGAAAGAGGAGACCAAATCTTGTGTAGTTATTGTTGGAATGGCAGTCATTACTCCCCCTTGAGGAGCCCATGCTACCAGTTTATTCTACAGCTCTGTTAAATCAAGATTGGCTAATCTACACAGTAAGATATAACAAAGTAGGTAGGGATAGTCTGGTGTCCTCTAGATGTCTTGGACTGTAACTGTCTTAGTTCTAATGTTAAAGAATTCTGATGCTAGTAAAAAATCCAGTACTGAAGCATATTCTCCCTCTATTCACTTTCTAAATTTGGCGGTACACTATTTTATTTGCATCTTGTAGAACAGCTAAAACAGCTTTCTCCCAACCTGGTGACTGATCCTTGTTTTCCCAACATACTCTATTTGAAAAATAACAAGAAATCTGTCTTGTAGCATTCAAAATGTTATCACGTTATAGATTCATCTACTTGCCATAACTATGGCTGATAACAAATTTACCAGCTGTGGACAGATGCACTGAGTCACTAATTTCTTTTTCAGGTAGACTTTACTAACTGAAGTTAAGGTGAACTTTTCATGTGAATTCAGAGAAATGTTTTAAAATAGGGCTGTCAAACTCGTGGCCTGCAGGCTGGATGTGTAATGCGTTGGCCACGCCAATTTAGCAAAGGGGGAGAATCCTGATACGTCACATGACATTGCTGTGACAATGCGAGTTTGACACCCCTGTTTAAAAAACTGAGTCAACTTGATACCATTGCTAGAATTTTCCTAGATAGGTAGTTTGACAGACAAACATAGTCAGGAAGAATATTGGTGTGTCTAGCCCATCCCTAGTACCTCTATATATTGTGGTGGTGTGCAGCTTCCATCAGTACAAAGCCTATATCGGCCTTTGTAGCATGTCAAGTAGGTGGAGCCAGGGGTCATTTTAGGAGGCATTTACCTGAATATTACATAAAGCTTATTGGAACAACTGATGAAAGTGGAAGAGTTTTTGGAAATGTTACTATTTGTTTCAGGATAATCTTTACCCTTGGAATCTCTATGACTTTCATAAACATTCCAGTAGAATGGTTTTCTATTGGTTTTGACTGGACTTGGATGCTGCTTTTTGGAGATATTCGTCAAGGGATCTTCTATGCTATGCTCTTGTCTTTTTGGATCATCTTCTGTGGAGAGCATATGATGGTAGGTGCTCTCACATGAGCTTGTGAGTATACTATTCCAGGATTCCCCCCTCCCCCCATTGTCCATTGTTATATATTTTACAGTTTGTTTTCATTCTGCAAAGCAATTCCCCACTTTCTAGCACTCCAATTATTCTCAGAAAATAAACCATAAATTGAGCTGGGTGGGGATTATGAGAACCGTAGTCTATTATAGCTGGAAGTTATGAACACAGGGCTTTATTATCAAAACAAATATCAAATTAATAATTTCTTAGTGGAGTAAGATTTATATAAAAGAATGAGACTCAAGATCCTATCATTTTTATATTGTTTGGATCAACCTTAGCTGTAATTGGCTAAAGCTGACAGAAAAGCTTCATCCTTGCATTTTCTTCTGGGAATCAACATGTATAGGATTGCTGGAGATGGGGATTCATTCCATAGTCTTATTTAGTTTTACTAAAGTATGACGGTTTACATTTTACATGTCCATATCTTCACCATTGTTCTAATATAAAGTATGATTTCGGAATACAAATCCTTTGCTACAGTTCCCGTTCTAATTATACCTGCGAAATCAATACATTTTATTTTTGTCTCCTCTAATAATGATTTTATTATCTTCTTATTTAATCTGTTTTAGGATCAGAATGAACGAAATCGTTTCGCAGCTTACTGGAAACAAGTTGGACCAATAGCTGTAGGCGCATTCTGTTTGTTTGCCTTTGACATGTGCGAGAGGTAATTAGAATGCCTTCTTTTTTTTTATTGAAAAAGTTTTAACAAGCAAAAACATTTCCCCCCCTTTTCCCCCTCCCCACAAAACCCTTTTCCCCCTCCTTCACATACACAAACACACACACACACACACACACACACACACGGCTTCCCGGGTCAATCACAAGGTATTGTTATACATAAATCAAACATAGAGTAAAATTTTCCCTTCTAATCCAATTAACCTCATCTTTTCATTTCCTAACCCCCCCATTATATAAAATAATACTTCCTAATTATTCAAAGGCAATCTGATATTTCTTAATCTGATATCTGTTTTGTAAATAATCCATTTTTTCCATTCAATTAAATATCTTTCCTGAGTATTGTCTTTCAAAAAAGCTGAGATTTTAGCCATCTCAGCCAAGCTAGTAACTTTCAATATCCGTTCTTCTATTGTAGGTAACTCTTTTTTCTTCCAATATTGTCCAATCAACAGCCTTGCTGCTGTTATTAAGTTCAAGAATGCCTTCTTTTTCATAGCTTTTCTAACTTAGCTTTACTGTGGATATTGTTCATTTAAAAAAAAAAACTTGTACAGATAGTCCTCAACATATGACCATAATGGAGCCTGCCCATTGCAATCATAAAATACACGTTTTGTTTCTTTTGTATAAAGAAAATGTTTGTAAAAAAGAAAATATATTTCCAGACTTGTTGGATATTACTAAAGAGAGTAGTACCCAGCCTAAAAAACTTTTTCTTCCCATAAGTAAATTTAACTATCGTAGTAACCTTCTCTTCTGTTGTAACAACAATAAGCTTTGAATAAGAGCAGAGAAGCACAGGATTATATCATATCTCATCACACATTTTGTTATTGCAAGTTAGAGAAGAGAGGAAAAGGGTAGAGACTTATAGTTATTATATTTTTCTGGTTAATTGTTTCTGGTAGTATATAGTTCTTCCCCAGGTTGTTTCATACAAATAAAAAGGATTTGAATCAAGCTAATAATAAAACTATTCTTTTATTTTTATCTGCAATGTGAATAGCATGGAAATAGACCATTGAGCATTTCTGGTTCTGTGTAGTGAAATACACTTTTTAAAGCAATTAAAAGAACATCACTCCTCCCTTTCATAAAGCTCACAGGGGCTCTTTAGACATTGTTCCTCCAATCTTCCCAAATAGTTCATTATTTTTACACATGCTGTATGTATAATTTGATCTACTGTTTTTCTTTTCCAGAGGAGTACAATTAAAAAATCCATTCTATAGTATCTGGGCTACAGATGTTGGCACAGAGCTGGCTGTATCCTTTGCATTTTACTTCATTCAGAACCATTTGTTATCTTCTGTGTTCTGCCCCAAAACCTCTGAATTTTGGGAAGGTGACACTAATAAGCTGATAGGGTTGTTGTTTTTTTAATTTAAACCTCATGGAACATTGATTCAAGGCTGCATTACTTTTCCTCCCTTACCATCATGGCATAGGATTGATCTTGGGTTTATACTTGTCCATAGTCAGGTCCAAAGCCTTTCCAGATTCAGACATGAGGAAATGGAAGCTGAAATCACCCAACACCAAATGATGAGGGGTAGACTCCAATGCTTGTGTAGGATCCCCAAACTATCTCCATGATCCAACAGAATACATAAAACATTTAAGACAAATATCTCACAGGTAGATGTCATGGTCATAGGCAATTCTATAGATCAGTGCTTCCACCTGCTGGTTTGGCATCAAGGTTGCTATAAGTCATGAAATCCAGAAAGGCAGAATTCTATGAGGGTGACATTGCTACCCTTATGCAACCAGGTTTTACTAATGTAAATTGCCAGGTCTGCCTCTTCATCCACTTTCAAATCATCAGTGAACAAGATCTTGTGATAGATGAACCTGGAATTTTCTGTATCAACCTGAGGCCACCAGAGATCGAGCTTGGGAATGAGACCACAGAGCGAAAGCAAAAACTGGTACCAAACTACCAGCTCCCCTTCCAATGGAATGGCTTATCTGTGCCCTCCCTCATGTCTCCTGATCTTTACTACTTGATAAGTTCACTTTCCCCATCAATATCAATATCACAACATGGGATATCAGGCTCAACCACAACCTACCTTTATCCCCATAAACACGTTCCTCTCCTTGCTAAGGTGGTCAGCAGTCTGATAAAGGTGCACACACCAGCCTTTTCTTCTATCTCCCACACCCATCAAATTATTTATTTCCTAAATTTATACAGTGGCAGGAGCCATCCCTGAATACTATAGATCAGGGGTGTCCAAACTACGGCCCGCGGGCCAACTGCGGCCCACGGGTCAGTTTTTATTGGCCCGCAGCAAATTCTGAAAGTATAATTCAATATGGCCCTTTTCGGCCGCCTCCCGGTACTTGCCCGGTGGTTCGCTGCGAGGCTCGTGGCTCCTCCCCATGGGCGGGGAATAATGAAGGGAGGGGGCGGAGGAGGCGGCGGCGAGCGGGAAAGAGGCTGCTGGCCGTGCCTGACCCCAGCAGTTCTACCCTCGCCTTCCTCGGCCGCCTGGCGAGGCTCCTCGCACCTCCCCATGTCGGACACGCGTGGCGGCATTGACAGCCATCGAGAAACAGGTGAGGAGGTGGCGAGCGGGAAAGAGGCTGCTGGCCGTGCCCGACCCCAGCAGTTCTACCCTCGCCTTCCTCGGGCCACCTGACGAGACTCCTCGCGCCTCCACCCCTTGGGCAGGGAATAACGAAGGGAGGGGGCGGAGGAGGCGGCGGCGAGCGGGAAAGAGGCTGCTGGCCGTGCCCGACCCCAGCAGTTCTACCCTCGCCTTCCTCAGGCCGCCTGGCGAGGCTCCTCGCGCCTCCACCCCTTGGGCAGGGAATAATGAAGGGAGTTTCAAGTTCATACCAAATACAAAACAAAAGCCAAGATCAGGGGTGTCCAAACTTGGTCTCTTTAAGACTTGTGGACTTCAATTCCCAGAGTTCCTCAGCCACACCCCAAAATAAGCCACGCCCACAGAACTGGTACGAAAAAAAATTAGCCCTCCCCCCCCCCCGTTCAATGGTGTGGCCCGTGCCTTTGCTTATTTTTCTGTATTTGGCCCTCACCAAAAAAACTTTGGACACCCCTGCTATAGATAGTCCTTGCTTAATAACTGCCATGTATAGCAACTGTTTGAAGTTATGATGGTGCTGAAAAAATAATTTTACGACCAGTCCTCCTATATAAGACTGTCTCCATCACCGTGGTCACATGATTGACATTCAGGCACTTTGCAACCAGCAGACATTATAATTTATCACTGTCCCCATGGTAACGTGATCCCATTTGCATGCTTTACAGCTGATCAAGTCAATGGAGAAGCCAGCAGTAAAATCACAAGTTGTGGAGTGATGTCTCAATGTCCTGCTTGACAACCATAGGAACCACCTGCAGTCTTAGAAGAGCCACTGTGGCTTATTTTTTCATTTTAAACCAGGGCCATCCTCGAGCTCCCCATCTCTTACCCTGAATGCGATCCAAAGCCAGGTACATACTACTACATGCAAATAGATATTTTATTCTCAAAGTGATAGAACTGTTCCTGTTAGGACACTGGCACCCCTGAAGTCCTCCTATCTGAGTCTACCCTCTCACATATTTTATTTATTTTATTTTATTTATTTATTTTGTCACAACAGTGTATATATAAGCATAAGCATGAAAGTAACTATATAATATATAAGCATAAGTATGTGATAACTATATTAATTGGATATAATGAAAGGAAACAATAGGACAGGAATGGTAGGCACGTTTGTGCTCTTATGCACGCCCCTTACAGACCTCTTAGGAATGGGGTGAGGTCAGTAGTAGAGAGTTTTTGGTTAAAGCTTTGGGGATTTTGAGAAGAGACCACAGAGTCAGGTAGTGTGTTCCAAGCATTAACAACTATATTACTGAAGTCATATTTTCTGCAATCAAGATTGAAGCGGTTAACATTAAGTTTAAATCTATTGTTTGCTCTTGTATTGTTGTGCTTGAAGCAAAAGTAGTCTTTTAACAGGAAGGACATTGCAATAGATGATTCTGTGAGTTAAACACAGGTCCTGTCGAAGGCAGCGGAGTTCTAAGTTTTCTAAACCCAAGATTTCAAGTCTGGTGGCATAAGGTATTTTGTTGTATTCAGAGGAGTGGAGAACTCTTCTTGTAAAGTATTTCTGGACACGTTCAATTGTACTGATGTCTGAAATGTGGTATGGGTTCCAGACAGGTGAGCTGTATTCAAGAATTGGTCTAGCAAATGTTTTATAAGCTCTGGTAAGTAGTGTAGATAGCTAAATCAGGATTTAGCTGGCCATTCTTCCTTTCAACACCAGTGCCTCCCCAAATCTCACCACTCTTCTGTCAGCAACTGGCCAGTTCCCTTCCTCCAATCCTCCATTGTCAACCTTGGTGAAGGAGAACCTGAGATCTCCATTCCGCATCTCCTCCTCTTCTGAGTTTCTTTGCCATTAATGCTCAATGTGAAGCTGATGAAATAGTGCTAAATTACAAGGTCATGGCAGTGCAAACCTCTAACAAGCGTTTTCTGAGGTTTCAGGGTAGTTAGTTGCTTTTTTGCCCAGGATTTTAGTATGGAACACAAATGGTAGGACTCCTTGTTTTAGCCTATGTATTTATTTATTTAAATTTATTGGCTGCCCAACGCCAGTGAACTATGAAAAGAGTAGAAAACTAGAAAAAAAACCATAAAAACAACTGAAGACATAACTGCAGACAGACAGACCAGACTAAAATGACTCAATAAACAAGAAACTACACAACACAAAATAATGACCTTAAACAAATAACAAACATCAATCCCAGGCCTGGGATCAGTGGAAGTTTTTCAAAATTTCCGTCTTTATCTGGGGGAGGCATAGCAGAGAAGATATGCTACCTAGGGCTTACAGGATATTGCTTAATGGAGGGGACCTGGAGCACACTCACTCGGCTGGAATATATACTGGGTGGGCAGAAATGATTGGAGACATTAATAACACGATGAGCTTGCCGAACAGCAGCATATTTGTTACAGGCTTAATTTCCAAGTTTATTTTAGCAAACATCAAGTGTCACAAATGCAACATTTCTTGCTGTGCTTGCATTTAAGAGCAGAATAGGATTTTGTTTTGCAAACAAAATGCCAAATGAACTACTGCTATTACTGCCTTTATTGGTTCCCTTAACTTTACCATTTAAGATGGCATTTATTATTGTTGCTGGAATCTGTCTCTGCCTCTACTTCTTGTTCCTGTGTTTTATGGTGTTTCAAGTGTTCAGAAATATCAGTGGCAAACAATCCAGCCTGCCATCAATGAGTAAAGCCCGCAGGCTTCATTATGAGGTAAGGAACCTGTAAGATGTTGGGGTACTTGTGTTTAAAAACGACGTCAGTTTCTGTTGGTATTCCAGCAAGACCATTGTGTGGAACCTAATCCAGTTCAAGGGACACATTATTCCTACTAACAAAATCTCATAGGCTTGGATCTACATTAGGAACCCTACAACATTGATTATATTAGTGAAGGCTTTGATAAACTGAAATTTTGTCCCTAAAGCCTTGCCTTGAGCTATGCTCCCCCCTTAAGGTAATGGTTCCCCTTGCACATATATGCTAGTCATTCCCGACTCTAGAAAGCGGTGCTCATCTCCGTTTCTAAGCCAAAAAGCCAGCGCTGTCTGATGACAATTCTGTGGTCACGTGGCTGGCATGACTAAACACCAGAGGCACATGGAACACTGTTACCTTCCCACCAAGGTGGTCCCTATTTTTCTATGTGGATTTTTTACATGCTTTTGAACTGCTAGGTTGGCAGAAGCTGAGAAAAGTAACGGGAGCTCACGCTGAACTGACCTTTCTGATCGACAAGCTCAGCATCTTAGCCACTGAGCCACTGCATTCCCTAGGATAGTGTAAAAAGAAGCAGTCCTTTTTCTATCTGCAAAGGTAGAAAGAGTTGCTTTTCTCAAGGACCAGAGCAGGTAGCAAACAAGAGTTCCTTCTTATTGTCTGGCCCCTCCATAACAAATGGGTAACCAAACCAGTCCAATCACTGTGAAATGCTTTTTTTACCACTACAGCTAAAAAAGATATTTAGGAATAATGAAGACTCTCCAGCAAGATGAGGTGTAAGTAAGACATGAATATACCATTTCCCCACGTGACATTTCTCATGGAAGAATCAAATCCTTTCCATTTTGCTAATGATTCTTGCCAAAGTGCCATAGTGTCCCGAGTGTAGGGGGTAAGTGCTCACCTCTGTTTCTTCATTGAAGAAGCCAGTATTGCTGAAGACATTTCCATGGTCATGTGGCCAGTATGACTATATGCTGGGATGCACAAAATGCTGTTACCTTCCCACTGAAGTGGTACCTATTTATCTACTCACATTTGCATGCTCTCAAACTGCTAATGGGGCAGGAGCTGGGGCAAGTAACAGGCACTCACCCCATTGCACAGTGCGCGGGTTTTGAACTGGGGCTGACTGCAACTATGCAGCCAACAAGCCCAGTGTCTTAACCACTGAGTCATCGTGCCTCATAGTCGTAAGATACACCTTCTTGTATATTGTTTCCCATTCTCTCCATTGTAGTGCAGGTGGAACTCTTATGTGGATTGAATTTGTTTCCTAGAAGGAATGCTTCAGACCTGCATCCAATAAGCAACTGGAAATTGCCCTTATACATAGACCAGACTGCAAATTAAG
Source organism: Ahaetulla prasina (assembly GCF_028640845.1). Lineage (NCBI taxonomy): Eukaryota > Metazoa > Chordata > Lepidosauria > Squamata > Colubridae > Ahaetulla > Ahaetulla prasina. Next base: position 161,021,822 of record NC_080541.1, read on the forward strand.
CAGCTTTTCAGAAGCTCCTGCAGAGAGGGTACATTTATCCTTGGGTATTAACTCCCACTCTGTAAATGTAGCAGCAAGTGTTTTGTTGTGGAAAAAAGGTAAAAAAAGATTGAGCTGGATGGATCTATCTTCTCAGGTCACGCAGCAGAACGGGGAATAGATTATCTTCCTGTTGCCCTCTATGCAAAAGGGGAAAAAAACCTGCTATTAGAAAGGATACATTTATCTGGATAGTTTCCCAGATGACAAAAGAGTTCATTTCCTTTCCCTTTCAAATTCCACATTTCTCTAAGCACAAGCTGGCTTTGATAAAAGATCAATGGAATGTTACATTGTCTATTGCTTGCTTACTCTTCGCCTCATCTACATTCAAGAGCACAAGACACTGTAGGTGGAGCTCTCTCACCTCCCTATTCTTAATCCATCATCTTGAACACTACACTACATTTGCTGTCGACTGCTGTTGACAACTGTTCCTGACAACTGCTGTCAGTGACAGCTTCCTAAATCTAGAATTTGCTGTCCTTGTGCCTTTTATTTCAAGACTTGCACTTGTACATCTGCAGTTGCATAGCACAACCAACCAAGGGAATAATAGCAGATGAGATTTTTTTTCTTACTCTGTCCATTTCGAGTCCTGCCACCATGTGACGGAGTCAGCTCCTGTCACTTGCCTCAACTCCTGCCAACCTAGCAGTTTGAAAGCATGTAAATGCAAGTAGATAAATGGGTACCATTTTGATGGGAAAATAACAGCATTCAGTGTTTTTACAATACACGTTGCACTGCAGCATGATATGATGCAGGCCATATAATTGCAGAAATGTCTCCAGACAGCACTGGCTCAATGGCTTAAAGAAATAGAGATGAGAAGCACCCCTAAAGTGGAGTAAACCCCTCTCTCCCTACTATATAGGATTTCTTCAGAATCTTTGATTTGGAATAGTTCAATATTTTTTGTTGTTTCTTTCTCCCCGATTAAATTTGCTTCTCTTTCTCACAGGGATTGATTTTTCGGTTCAAGTTCTTGATGCTGATCACATTAGCTTGTGCTGCCATGACAGTAATATTTTTCATTTTCAGTCAGGTGAGAAATCTAAAATGACTACCGAAAATTATTGCTATCTAGTAGCAATGTGTTCTGCTACTTTGTTTTTTATATCCTGAAGCAATGTATCAACAAGGAATCTTTTCATATCTTTATTTCATAACTGAGGGAAAAGTGGGAAGCCTCATAGATTTCTTTCCCTGGTTTAACGTTAAACCCAGCTGTTTTTCTTATTGTTGGCTCACTGCAAATTGGGAGTTAAAGCCATGCAGTGGAGTGAAGGCCAGAAATAGATGTTTTGGAAGAGGGAGAAGTCTCTCTACCGGAGATGAAAATAATTGACTTTGTTTGTTTGTCCTAAGTCTACTCTTATGTCTTCGCTGCTGGATTATATATCAACTTTCTATCCTGTTTAGGTGACTGAAGGTCACTGGAAATGGGGTGACCTTACATTTCATTGGAACAGTGCCTTTTTCACAGGGATTTATGGAATGTGGAACCTATATGTCTTTGCCCTGATGTTCCTGTATGCACCTTCCCATAAAAATTACGGTGAAGATCAGTCAAATGGTGAGATGCACTTTCCTGCAGTTGTGATTCAGTTGCACTGCAGTACAACTAATCAGTCAATTAGGATTCCAGCATGTTTAGAAGATCCCTAGCATTATATGCATATTTCTATTGATTATGGGTTTTAATTGCTAATAAATGCCCCAAGTTAGTATAGTTATTTGATTTGATTGATATGGCCACCCACTTGTGTGGTCTGAGCAGCAAACAATATAACAATAAAAGTAATCATAAAAAAGCAAAAAGTAGCATGGGTTACTTCATAGTGTTGTCCCCAATTCGGGTCTGAGCCTGGTGCCGAAGCCAATGATGGACGCCAGACACGAGGTGCAGGTTTTCTGATTGCTTTTTATTGGAGTACTCTAAGGAAAAGGGCTCCTGGCCAAAATGCCAAGAACCAAGAACAAAGGATTAAGAAAGCTTTATATGTTTTCAATAAAAGAGAATGCAGGACAAGGCGAGATAATAAGAAATATCATCTAATAAATATTTTAGTAATAATTGTACAATTTGTTCTTTGATAGCTGTCCCTATCCCTAAGCCTTGGCCAATGAATGCCCCAGGAGTTATCTAATACACATTTAATTAGCTGCAGGGCATCTGTATTCCTAATTTTTGATGAGGCCTGCAAGTTGTCTAACTGTTGTTACTTTTATCAGTTTTCTAACTACCCAGAATTGTTACAAGATTTACACATGCATATTTCCTGTTGATAAGCATTCTTTATTCTTGCCAGACAGACTCCACAGTTACAGTCTTCCTGATTTACTTTCAAGTGTGTATCATAACCTGGCTTTATTTTAGCATACAGCCCATCAATAGGTTCAGCTAATCTCCTGACCCCTGGGCTTGGGAGAACAGTAAGGTCTTAAAGGGTTTTTTGAAAAGGTTAAAGGAAGTTTAGATTGTGGAAATACATACTAAGGAAAGAATGGAAAAGAGATTTCTGGATCTGAGAATTGATTCCCCCCCACATTTTGATTACACATGGTACAATCCATCTCTTAACAGCTTGTTGCACAAGCTTGAATCAAATTAAATCTTGTACTAGATCCTGAATTAATTGAAAGATTCTTTATATCCTGAGATTTATGCACACTTATTAAATGGAAGTCCTACTGCACAATGATTATTTTTAATAAAAATGTCCTATTGCATGTTTATTTTTATTAACACACAGCCCTTCTTGTTGTTAGAAAGAGGGACTGTTACTGAACAAATATGTAGATGCATGTAGAATTGCACAAACTAGTAGTGAAACAAAATAGTAGTGAATCTGCACTACTATTAATCTTCTCATAGTTCCCATCACCAATCTCTTTCCATTTATGACTGTATGACTATAACTTGTTGCTGGCAATCCTTATGATTTATATTGATATATTGACCATCAATTGTGTTGTAAATGTTGTACCTTGATGAACGTATCTTTTCTTTTATGTACACTGAGAGCATATGCACCAAGACAAATTCCTTGTGTGTCCAATCACACTTGGCCAATAAAAATTCTATTCTAGAGAAATAGCCCATATCCCCCATTTTTTTAATGGAAACTATGTCCATTCATGAAACGTCTCCATTGGAGTCTGCTTACTTCTTTCTAAATGCTGTGGTAATTTTGCGATAAAACTATCATCCCAGTTACACATTCATCTCACATGCAATTTTACCTTTTCAGGCGATTTGGGAGTTAAAGCCATGCAGTGGAGTGAAGGCCAGAAATAGATGTTTTGGAAGAGGGAGAAGTCTCTCTACCGGAGATGAAAATAATTGACTTTGTTTGTTTGTCCTAAGTCTACTCTTATGTCTTCGCTGCTGGATTATATATCAACTTTCTATCCTGTTTAGGTGACTGAAGGTCACTGGAAATGGGGTGACCTTACATTTCATTGGAACAGTGCCTTTTTCACAGGGATTTATGGAATGTGGAACCTATATGTCTTTGCCCTGATGTTCCTGTATGCACCTTCCCATAAAAATTACGGTGAAGATCAGTCAAATGGTGAGATGCACTTTCCTGCAGTTGTGATTCAGTTGCACTGCAGTACAACTAATCAGTCAATTAGGATTCCAGCATGTTTAGAAGATCCCTAGCATTATATGCATATTTCCTGTTGATAAGCATTCTTTATTCTTGCCAGACAGACTCCACAGTTACAGTCTTCCTGATTTACTTTCAAGTGTGTATCATAACCTGGCTTTATTTTAGCATACAGCCCATCAATAGGTTCAGCTAATCTCCTGACCCCTGGGCTTGGGAGAACAGTAAGGTCTTAAAGGGTTTTTTGGAAAGGTTAAAGGAAGTTTAGATTGTGGAAATACATACTAAGGAAAGAATGGAAAAGAGATTTCTGGATCTGAGAATTGATTCCCCCCCACATTTTGATTACACATGGTACAATCCATCTCTTAACAGTTTGTTGCACAAGCTTGAATCGAATTAAATCTTGTACTAGATCCTGAATTAATTGAAAGATTATTTTCAGATTCTTTATATCCTGAGATTTATGCACACTTATTAAATGGAAGTCCTACTGCACAATGATTATTTTTAATAAAAATGTCCTATTGCATGTTTATTTTATTACACACACACACACACACACACAGCCCTTGTTGTTAGAAAGAGGGACTGTTACTGAACAAATATGTAGATGCATGTAGAATTGCACAAACTAGTAGTGAAACAAAATAGTAGTGAATCTGCACTACTATTAATCTTCTCATAGTTCCCATCACCAATCTCTTTCCATTTATGACTGTATGACTATAACTTGTTGCTGGCAATCCTTATGATTTATATTGTTATATTGACCATCAATTGTGTTGTAAATGTTGTACCTTGATGAACGTATCTTTTCTTTTATGTACACTGAGAGCATATGCACCAAGACAAATTCCTTGTGTGTCCAATCACACTTGGCCAATAAAAATTCTATTCTATTCTATTCTATTCTATTCTATTCTATTCTATTCTATTCTATTCTATTCTATTCTATTCTATTCTATTCTAGAGAAATAGCCCATATCCCCCATTTTTTTAATGGAAACTATGTCCATTCATGAAACGTCTCCATTGGAGTCTGCTTACTTCTTTCTAAATGCTGTGGTAATTTTGCGATAAAACTATCATCCCAGTTACACATTCATCTCACATGCAATTTTATCTTTTCAGGCGATTTGGGAGTTAATACTGGAGAAGAACTTCAACTCACTACTACCATCACTCATGTGGATGGACCAACCCAGGTTTACAAACTGGCTCGCAAGGAGGCCCAGGAATAATCACTTCAGCACAATTTTACTTGTGCCTAAATGCAAATTACACAGCATGATTACATATTTTCTTGCAAGGATTTGTTTGGAATCATCTGAAGGGTGCATTGCAGAAAATAATGACTATCTGGCAAGAACTAATGGTATGCTTATTATCCATGTGTCTTTCCTGGGGAGAATTTTTTGTCAAGTTTGAATTCTTTTAATTCTTCATCTTGAGCAATATTCCCCAATCTCAAAAAACGTTGGGTATACAATTTCCACAGCCGGCTAAACTAACCAGTTTGGGAAAGACTGGTCTTGAGTATTAGCACCAGGAATGAGGTGGGAGGAGTGATTACTCCGTAAGTATTTCCTCCTTACCTTTGCGTGTATTTCACTACTTACCAACACTCCAGCTGCTGCTGCTATGGATGTTCTTGGGAAACTAATTGGAATACATTATATGCTTCCTAAGTCAAGGTTTTATACAACAGTCCCAGTGCATATGTCTGGAACCAGTTTAGTTATTTGCATCATATGTAGCCAGTTCAATATTTACATACTTTAATGAATGTGTTCATGACTTTTTTCATAGTCTAGTGTAACACTGCCTTTTCTAAAGTTTGGTACAAAAAGAGGACATTTTGAAACCTCTGTTGATGTATGAATATGTGTCCTGAACTCTTAACAAGTCTTTTTGGTGTAGATATCCTTTTATATACTTTTAAGAATTCTTGTTTACTTATATATAATTCCATAGAACTGAATGGGGTGTGCAAGCGTGTATGTATGTGTTTTAAATTCTTATTTTCTTTCTTTTTTAAAAAAATGCTCTAAGTAGCTCTGGGGACCACTGTAGTTCATCTTTTTGTACTACAAATAAAGTATAAAAATATGTTGCTGTTTTTTTCTTGACTGAAATTTGTAAAAAAAAGGGAGGGGGATGATTGCTGTATTTTAATCTGTCATCGTCACTGTGCTTCTTCAGAAATAGTAAACATAATTGGGATAATGCTGACCTCTATTGGAGACCAAATGCTTTCTCATGAACCACAATTACTCTAACTTCACAGTTGAAAATCTAGTTTAAGCAAATGAGTGGAATAAGATCCATATCTGAGAAACAAGGATAGTAAAATATTCCAAACAACATGAATAAAATATGACATGCCTTTTAAGTATCATTTGGAGCAAAAATTCAAGGAATGCCTGAACAGATGCTATGCCTCTCCTCTGTTTTACAGAGCCCTCTTCAAAGACTTAATTCAATGCGGTTGAAATTGTGTAGATTGGAAAAAATGGGGCAATGCCTTCCGGAGTTAATGTACAGAATCAGCTCAGAAAGGAGTTCTATTTGGAGCATGGAAACAAGTATTAGTAATTTTCACCCTTGTTTATTGTAATGATGCGCAGGTGGAGGATAATGCTTTGAAATGATAGCTTTCTTATAAACGCTTCCCATTTTAGGCAATTTCAAGAAGTGGTTTGAGGATGGATGTTTTTTCTTTGCTCCCTCTTTTGTAACCAACTTGGAAATAGAAATTGAGTGAGCAAAGGTCTTCACATGGATATCAGTGGATCTATGAAAAATAGTATTATGTTTATGAACTTCCATGAGCTATACAAGGTATTCTGGATTTATTAGACCAGGGGTGTCAAACTCGATTTCATTGAGGGCCAGATCAGGATTGTGTTTGTTCTCCAGGGGCTGGAGGGAGGAGGGATGTGACTGGGGTAGTCGCAGCCGACTTGGCGCAGCCCGGGTGCGCAGCTAGCTTGATGTCGCTCACATGGGTGGTGCCTGTGGGGGCCGGGCAGGGTTAGGGAGGGAATCCAGGGGTCTCCAGTGGGTGTGGCTTGTGCAGCAGGATGAGATGAGGCAAGGCAGGGGGCGGGGAAGCTACAGCAGGAAACCATCAGCCACCGCGTGCTTGCCACCCTTTATGTGCGGGGGAAGTATGGTTGTAGCTGCAGCCTGCCAGCCACTCAGCTGGCCAGCTAGAAAGGCTGCGGTGCCAAGGTGCATCGAGTGCAAGAGGGCCTTTCTGCAGGAAGTGGGCCTTTGAACCCTCCCAACACTGACAGACAGACAGACATACCCACCATGGGGAAATCAAGTGAATAGTCCAGCCTCCTTGCAAAGAGGGGATGATGTGGTAACTCTAAGGATAACAGGGAGTGATCTGTCTATGTCAAGGCACTGATGGCAATATCCCTTAAACTGCATATCATTCCTCCAAAACAAAGACCAGTTCTAGCACATGGCCATTGTATAGGTCACACCTGTTATCTAAGTCAAGACTGGGGTGACCATGAACTGGCTGCCTCTGAGTCTGTATCCAAGAAAATACAGTCTGTATTCAAGTGTATCCAAGTTGAAACCCCCAAAGACCATAAACTGCAACACCAGTCCAGATACGGCATCAAGCAGTATGAGCATGGAGACTGATATTAGTAGCAAATCCAACTGATCCCTAAGGCCCAACCACACAAGATTACTTCAGCTACCTGCACCCCTCACCCCCCAAAAACCCCAAGCAACTGTACTCCAGCTATGGGGTCATAGCTGGTGCCAAGCCCAGTGGCCTGTGTATGGGCATATTTCGGAGAGCACCCTCCCTATGCCCAGCCCAGTCACATCTCTGTAATATACTAAGTCAGTCCTGGATCTTAAATCTTAGGATAAGTGAGTTTTATAAGAGATGACTGGCGTTCAAAAGTAACAACAATAAACCAGTGGATAAACTCAGCAACAATAGACTAGTCACTAGTGGAATGGCTTGTCTTCAGAAGTTGTAGGGGCTGGAGGCTTTTAAGAAGAGGCTTGTCTTCAGATTTCTCTGAAATGATATAGGGCAATGATGGCTAACCTTTTTGCCGTCATGTGCCAAAAGCGGGGGGAGCACGGGGGATCACGCATGTGTGTGCCCACACCCATAATTCAATGCGCCCCAACCCACCCTGTACATGCGCGCATGACACACGCACCCCGCTCCCCCCACTTTTGGCATGGTGGGCCCGGTAGGTCCATTTTTAGCCTTCCCCAGATCCAGAGGCTTTCTACGAGCCTGGGGAGGGCAAAAATGCCCCTCCCGGAGGCCAGAAACAGCCCATTTCCCGACTTCCAGTGGGCCCAAAAGGCCCGAAAATCAGCTGGCCAGTGTGCACATGCACTCTGGAGCTGAGCTAGGGCAACGCTTGCATGCCCATAGATATGTCTCCGCGTGCCGCCTGTGGCACACGTGCCATAGGTTCTTTATCACAGGTATAGGGTCTCCTATTTGAACAGGAGGTTGAACTAGACGACCTTCAAAGCCCTTTCCAATTCTTGTTGTTATTCTGAATATATTCTGAACCAGGAACTAATAATGCGCACAGAGAGCCAGAACATGAGACCCCTTACAAGAGCACTACTCTTTTATGCTAGAGGATATAAACTTGAACTTTTCCAAATTTGGGGCATGACTGTTTTGTATATTCATTTACAAACTCCACATAATCCGTGAAAGCACCACTTTAACTTGCATTTAGAAACATTGATCAGGATCTCAACCCTGAAGCTGACCTGACCGGAGCCATTTTTGATTTTGGAACCCTCCTAGCGGCAGCGGCGGCAGCATGCTCTCTCCCTTTTCTCCCTCCTTTCCCTTGGATTTTTTTTCATCTGGACCTGATAAGATCTGAGGAGGCTGTTTTAGGGCTGGTCGTTTTCGCTTTGAATGGACATGGACCTAGGCATGGAGGTCTCCTTTTCTTCCCCTACACTTCGGAGTTGTAATGGGGAGTTTAGACTCTGGAGCTTAGACTCCCCCCCCCCCGGACTCTGGAGCATTGGATGGGGGCCAGCTTGGACTACCTATCAGGATCGCTATATGACCACGCGTGGGCTTGGGTTAGCGTTTGTATGCTGCCCGGATTTTGCCTTGGGCTAACCAGGTTTAAGATCAGCCCATCCTGGATTTCGTTTACCCTCCCCCCTCTTCCCACTTACCCTGTTGGGGGAGTGAGGTGTTTACAGGGGGAGGAGGTTGGCAGCGACATTTTTAACATCTGTATGTCTGTTATTACTTTTACCATCTTGAACGGAATCTCCTTGCGAGAATGTCCATCGTCTTTTATCATCTGTGGGACCTATGTCATTGGTTCTGAATATGACTGCTTTATCATCATCTACGGTTACGGATAAACTCATTTTTGCGCCAATTATGCCTGATACGAGATATGATTTATTCTTCGTTAGAACTTCATCGTCTGCGAGGATCCTCCGCCTCGCAGAAATGGCCCTCTACGTTATCGAGGGCCTATCTCAATGATGGGTTTTGGGACCCAGAGAGATGGCATGCGTCAAGAAAGAATCTTTGGGGTTTTTTAGATAAACAATTTTTAAGGGGTGGGAGGGTAAAGGCGGGTATCGGGGGAAACCCGTCGGGGAGGGAGCCAGTCCTTGCGGTTGCTCGCGGCGATACTTTACTAGGTTCGGAGGTCAAGGGGAAGCCTTATTCTCCAATTCCAGAGGATCGTTCCATCAGTACGGTAAGTGGGAGAGGCAGATATGGCGGAAGTGGGGGGCCATATCATGTTCAGGGGGTGTGCACTCGCTGTTTGAGAGCGATTGCGCGCTCTGGCCCCTCAGACTTTTCCCGTTCCCCGAGTGGCCAGTATCCCCAGGGCTTGGACCTTCGGCTGATGTTGTGCAATGCTAGGTCTGTAGTGAATAAAGCCCCCCTGATTTACGATCTTATACGGGGGTGGGCTGCGGATCTTGTGGGCATTTCGGAGATTTGGTTGGGCATTGAAGGGGGGATTCCCCTGGTGGAGATGTGCCCACCGGGTTTCTGGGCATTTCATCAACCGAGGGCCCAAGGTAGGGGTGGAGGGGTGGCAGTGGTTATTAGAGAGAGTCTGGAGCTGATGGAGGCCACTGTTCCTCAGATAGCCGGTTGTGAATCCCTTTACGTGAAGTGGGGGCGTAGGATGCAGGTGGGCTTGTTGATCACGTACCTGGCTCCTTGCTGCGTGGCAACAGCCCTGCCTGAGTTGCTGGAGTTGATAGCCGGGATGGCAGTTGATACCCCTAGGCTTATGGTCATGGGGGATTTCAACTTGCCATCAGCCAGTGTGTCGTTGACGGCGGCTCGGGAATTCATGGCCTCCATGATGGCCATGGACCTGACCCAATTAATTGACGGCCCCACCCATGTCGGGGGAAGCACACTGGATCTGATTTTTGTCTCTGGACAGTGGTTGAGTGATCTGGAAGTACGAGAATTAGTCATTGAACCTTTGTCATAGTCAGACCACTCTCTCCTTCGTCTGGACTTTCGGACCGCCGTTCCACACTGCAGGGAGACGGGACCAATACGTTGGTTCCGTCCCAGGCGACTGATGGACCCGGAGAGGTTCCTGATGGAGCTTGGGCCGTTCCCTGGCGATCTGGCCCACAGCTCGGCCGAGGAGCTTGTTGTGGCCTGGGAACAGGCCGCGGTGGGCGCTTTGGACCGTGTCGTGCCTTTGCGGCTTCTGACCCGGCATAGGTCTCAACCAGCTCCTTGGTTTTCTGAGGAGCTGAGGGAGATGAAACGCCAGAGAAGACGCCTAGAGAGCGCGTGGAGGTCCAGCCGTTCTGAAGCTGACCGAACACTAGTTAGGTCTTTTACTCAGACCTACCTAGTGGCATTGAGGGAGGCCAAGCGGGCCTATGTATCTACCCTCATTGCATCAGCAGAGAACCGCCCAGCCGCCCTGTTTAGGGTGACTTGCTCCCTTCTTCACCAGGAGGGTTGCGATGACCCCTTACAGGGTTGTGCTGAGGATTTCAGCAGGTATCTGTTTGACAAAATCGCTCAGCTTCGGGACTGTCTGGACCAAAACTGGGTAGTTTTGGGCGAGGTGACGGAGGCTAGTCTTGTTGAGACCATCTGGGAGGAGTTTGACCCTGTGGCTTCCGAGGACATGGACAGGTTGTGTGGGGCGGCTGAATGCCACCACATGTTTATTGGACCCGTGTCCCTCCTGGTTGGTGCTGGCCACCCGGGAGGTTACACGAGGCTGGCTCCAGGGGATTGTTAACGCTTCTCTGAGGGAGGGTGTTGTTCCCACCGCCTTGAAAGAGGCGGTGGTGAGACCCCTCCTCAAGAAGCCTTCCCTGGACCCAGCTGTTTTGAGTAACTATCGTCCAGTCTCCAACCTTTGCTTTGTGGCGAAGGTTGTTGAGAGTGTGGTGGCACACCAGTTACCCCAGTACCTGGATGAATCTGTCTATCTAGACCCGTTCCAGTCCGGTTTCCGACCCGGGTACAGCACGGAGACAGCATTGGTCGCATTGGTGGATGACCTCTGGAGGGCCCGGGATAGGGGTTATTCCTCTGCCCTGGTTCTCCTTGATCTCTCAGTGGCTTTTGATACCATCGACCATGGTATCCTGCTGCGGCGGTTGGGGGGATTGGGTGTGGGAGGCACCATGTTTCAGTGGTTCTCATCCTATTTCTCCGACCGATCGCAGACGGTGTTGGCAGGGGGGCAGAGGTCGACCTCGAGGCGCCTCCTTTGTGGGGTGCCACAGGGGTCGGTTCTCTCGCCTCTCCTGTTCAACATCTACATGAAGCCGCTGGGCGAGGTCATCAGTGGTTTTGGGGTGAGTTATCAACTGTACGCGGATGACACCCAGCTGTACATTTCCACCCCTGACCACCCCAATGTAGCTGTTGAAGTGTTGTCTCGGTGTGTGGAGGCCGTACGGGTCTGGATGGGGAGAAACAGGCTCAAGCTCAACCCCTCCAAGACTGAGTGGCTGTGGATGCCGGCATCCCGGTACAGTCAGCTGCAACCGCGGCTGACTGTTGGAGGCAAATCATTGGCCCCAATGGAGAGGGTGCGCAATCTGGGGGTTCTCCTGGATGGACGGTTGTCTTTTGAAGATCACTTGGCGACCGTCTCCAGGAGAGCTTTTTACCAGGTCCGCCTGGTCCGCCAGTTGCGCCCCTTTCTAGACCGGGATGCCTTATGCACGGTCACTCACGCCCTCGTCACTTCTCGCCTGGACTACTGTAACGCTCTCTACATGGGGCTCCCCTTGAGGTGCACCCAGAGACTTCAGTTAGTTCAGAATGCAGCTGCGCAGGTGATAGAGGGAGCCACTCATGGCTCCCATATAACACCGATCCTGCGCAGGCTGCACTGGCTACCTGTGGTTTTCCAAGTGCACTTCAAGGTGTTGGTTACCACCTTTAAAGTGCTCCATGGCATAGGACCGGGATATCTTCGGGACCGCCTTCTGTTACCACATGCTTCCCACCGGCCAGTACACTCCCATAGAGAGGGCCTCCTCAGAGTGCCGTCAGCCAAACAGTGTAGGCTGGCGACCCCAGGGGGAGAGCCTTCTCTGTGGGGGCACCTACCCTCTGGAATGAGCTTCCCCCAGGACTTCGACAACTTCCTGACCTCCGGACCTTTCGCCGCGAGCTTAAAACATATCTATTCTTCCGAGCAGGACTGGCTTAATAGGGTTTTTAAACATGGATTTTATTGGGGTTTATTTTATATTCTGTATTGTATTTTAAATTTAGGCTTTTGGAATAAGTTTTTTAAATAGTGTTTTTATTGAAATGTATTGTATTATTTTATCTGCCTGTTCACCGCCCCGAGTCCTTCGGGAGAAAGAGCAGTATAAAAATTAAATTATTATTATTATTATTATTATTATTATTATTATTATTATTATTATTATTATTATTGATCACTTCACTGTTGCCACACTGGAGCTGAGGTTGATAGGGAGGAGGGATTTGAGATAGAGGGGTTTCTGTAGCCAAAACAAAATATTTTCTGTTGGGAATCAAGGACATTCTCACACCTGGTCAGAGGAAGGCAGAGTGATGCTATCAGTCCGTACTGTGATTGGAGGATGTGACTAATTGTTTTGAGAAAGTAGAAAGTAGAAAAACTTAATTAGGTAAAAACTGCGGGAGAGTTGTTTTTCACCGAATAGGATAGGGTAGGGTAGGGTAGGGTAGGGTAGGATAGGATAGGATAGGATAGGATAGGACATAAAAGAAAAGATATGTGCCAATATGATATTTCCAATAAAGTTACTCTTTGAGGAATCTACCTGCCTCAAGTTTTGCTTGCTATGGATTTGCTTGGAACCCTGACACAGGATAGCTTTCTGTAGAAGTCTACAGACTTAAGTAGGCTCTTGATTGTATTATATGATACCCTTGCCTTTTCTTCATTGGTGTTATCGGTTTTTATATTTTCTTGCCCCAGAGCAAAGGTACAAGGAATAGCTCTGTTTTAATTATTTTATTAATTCCTAATCCAATCCCTGTTAAATCCCATTAAATAAATGCTTTCCTTTTTTTAATGCATTATCTTCAAGGCAAATAATTTTGTCAATTGTCATTCTTTGGGGATGTATAGAAGAGTTATGGTAAGATCCTACATGTTGGGCATAAGAATCCTGCTTGTGGGCAATGGTTATTAGAACCTCCAAAATGGTTTTCAATTTGGCCACTGTAGTATTATGGAATAAGTAATTTAAGATTTCTTGTAAAGTCTGTTAAGTCATTTTTGTTTGTTAAAAGCTGTAGGCTTCGAACCAGTTCTAACTACTACCTGCATCCAGTATGTTTACTCTTAGATCTGTCAAGTTGGGATCCAAACCTCCTCTCCAACAGTTATAAAACCCTAGAGGCCCTGCATTTTCATGTGTTTCAGAATATATATATAAAAAAATACTTAGCCAGAATTAAAGAGGAAAAACACCCTAAAACACATCAATATATAAATATTCATTTTTAGAACAAATGCCAATCATACCAACTTATATCGGTCAGTATTTCTATTGCATCTACAAAAGGCCATTTGGAAGGTTGAAAGCAACAAAACAGGTCCTCCATCCAGTGTTTTAAATCTGGGCTGGTAGAGTTCCACCTGCCCCTCCCCCACTGCACATTATCAAGTTTGCTACATTCTGATACGCGCAAGCCTGATATATCCAAAGTTCATTACAAATTGACATATTCCTAATTTTTTGGTACGTAATTGAGCCTTAAATTCGCATGTTTAAACTTTAATTCTCATCTCAAAATCTTATTAATAAAAATACAAATCTTAAACCAACACTAGACAACCAAAGACAAGCTCCAAATCAAATGGGTTAAAATGTATTTAAATGCATCACATCTTCAGTATTTTTATTAAATGACATTATTTTTATTAAATGATAGCTTTTGGAGGGGGGAAAATTGGCTAATAAACATGAAATTTTTTGATGAATTAATATTTTAATATTGGAAGACACAAATCCAACCATCTTTAAAACCTGAAGTACTGATAGAATATTCCAATACTTTCTTGAAAAGTTTGCAATACATTTTGAGGCTAGATAGAATGAATCCCAGCATCTTCAGGTTTTCAGGCTATCAGATAAATAGAGTGGAGCAAATGCTGTACCTTCCTGTCACAAAGCTTTTAATTCCATTTATATGGCATATTTCTGTAAAATTGTGTTGATGCTGGAGGCCAGTCAGCATAATGTAGAACAGTAAAAGAAAAAAGCTGTCAAGAGTTGTAAAAGACTGCTTTTTCTTAGAGAAAACTAATCTTAAAGTACATTGAAAAATAAGGGATAACGTTTCTGAAATCGATCCCAGGATAAGATGGTGATGATAAGATGGTGCTGAAAACATATTTTAAACATCTTCCTTTCCATTTTCAGTGGTGATAGCACATGTCCCCAAGACAAGTACTTTCTAGCCTCTCCCAAAAACATGTCTGTTCGATGCTTTCATTAGTTGAGGCCCCCAGGATTAAATGAGTCTGACTTGACCTTGTAAGAGTAAAGATGCTTTTCCTTACAATCTGAAGGCCAAAGTATGATATGCTTCCTTCTGGACACATTAAAACTCTTCTTGTCTTCTCGTTCTCTCCTTTAGTTTAAGAACTAGGGACTCATTCACCTTGTTCAGCTCTCAGCTTGATTTTTAAGATTAACCTAAGCAAACACACACACCAAGGATTTTAGGTCTAGCAAAGAAAAATTCAGATCCAGCAATGATTTAGCCCAAAACACCTTACTGTTACAAGAAAGGAGTAAACACGCTTCATTGACCCTCTTCCATCTGAATTCCTCTCAACTGGATTCCCGGTAATTTTTGCAGAGTTGCTGCTTAGGGGGTGAGCAGAATGACAGAAGGTAAATTATTTCTCTAATTCTTCTAGACATCTGAAACAAGAGAGGAGTTTAATCAGAATGACCTTCATTCCTTCTAGTGCTGTTATAACAACTGTGCAGTCATTTTAGGATGGCTAATTCTGTATCTGTGCCTAGAGCTCTTCTGAATAATCCATAGTAAGCCTGGTGATGAGACGTGTGCTTGGAGGTAGCTTATATTTTACTGATATTAAAATAGCTTAAGCAGAAGACTAAAATGATCCCAAGGCTAATCAAAGCTTTGAGGCTCAGCATGGACTAAGCTTTGTAGCCCTCTTGTCAAAACAATGTCTGCTATCTCAACCTGGATTGTCAAAGAGATGTCATTGAGGGTCTGTTCCTCAGCATGCTTAATCCAGGCAGTCAATCCTTAGGGTGCTACTGACAGTGTGTTGTCACACCAACAATTGAATCAAGTCACCAATTGGGAAACGGAAGCCCTGCTTACATCCTCCAGAAAGTGCCTGGCAAGCCATGAGTTTTAGCACCAGAAGACCAGTAAATTTTTATTTGCTCATGCAGGCACGTTCTGGATTACTAGACTCTGGCACTGAGTTTTGCATTACAGAGGTTTGTATTTCCAGATATATTTACTTTCCAGCTCTTATCACTGTTTTTGGAGGACTAAATACACAAAATAAGAGAGATGTGTTTAGCATTATCAGAAAATGACTGCCTAGTTGGAATAGGTATGTTTGACAGGATCTAATCCCCTGGAATTTAACTTATCCCCTGAAAAGTAGATAATTAAGTCAACTAATTCTTTTCTGGTGTTCCCATCACTCTTATTGATCCAGTTACATGTGTTGTGGGAATGGAAATACAATACAGTAAATCATTTTCAGTAAATCGTTCTCATGATATAATGGGAAACTAGAAATGGATTTTTACCTTAGAATTGTTGGGCTAAATGATAACTAAGTTCACACATCACCCAAGATGTAATGGCTTGTTAGGTATCATATTGGTGAACTCACAAATTGTGACTCGGTATCTTTCTCAACCTAAGAGCTTCAGCTCCCTAACTTTTCTACATAATATTGTCCTTTTTGACAATTCCAGTTTTTTAAGTCCACATGCCAAAGGCCTTCAGAGAGAAGGAAGACTGCAGTTAGCATAATAAGCTAACCTTGGACTCAGCAATCATCCCCTCTCTTGTCTTTTTAATTGTTTTCTCCATGTCGTCTATAACCAACCTGAAATAATAGCTGTAGACTACAAAAGGGATCAGTGGGAAAAAGGACAAGAAAAGCCATAACGGGTACTCGGGCGTCTCAATTTGGTTGGAACTGCTAATGTACCTCCATTTCTGGGTATGGCTTAACAAACCTAATCTAAAAGAAAGGAATCAATAGGCAAACCAACTTTATTGACACATCCTGTGCATGGCGAGATAAAAATACTCTCCATTAGGAAATGTTTCGCTCAGACAGAGCTTGTATGTGCCTAAACTTGGAGGCACTTTCTCAATGCAACAACTGTTAAAATAAGTCCATGAAAAGCCACTCCTAACTTGACTGGGAAAATTTAATCCAACAAATGTAAAGAGACTTTTGTGATTTATGGCATGATCCTCTGTGCTATTAAATTCCTCTCACATTGTTCTCCTGGAGACATAGAATCCAACCTTCACATTGTTGTGACCCAGGCCCAAGTAGGTAGTAGGAAACTCAGTCTGTGTAAAAACAAACAAACTTTATTAGAACAGCTGAGAATTAATTCATTCTCAGCATAGTCCAACTAAATTAAAGTAAATTCCTCTCAACACAGTTCCTCAGTCCTATCACCAACTTTGGTCCAATTAGGCAAACTGCCAAATGCCATTCTTGGCAAAAGTTCAGAAGACACAGATTTATGAAACAAATGCAACAAGACAAAGCTATCAATGTTGTTTTCCGGCAAAGAGTCCAAATGCCGTCGCTGGTCTTTTAAACTTTATGGGAGGGGCCAATCATCTCTTGGCCCTACTCCCAAGTCATCCTCTTTGCTTTAACTGCTTTTGCCTTCTGGCAGCTCTTCTCATGCATGCATTAGGAACAGGCTCCTCCTGTTTCTCTGCCTCACTACTGTCAGCCTCTGGAGGCTCTGGAGTCCGCACCCCACTCCCCGATGGCCCTGGCCCCACCTCTGCCTCTGTCACAGAGCCCTCATCCAGGCTTTCCCCAGCCTCCAGGACTGGCCCATGCTCTTCCTCAGCCTCATCTCTGTCTGACTCTGTTGCTAGCTCCGCAGGCTGCTGGCGGACCACAACACACATTATACACAATGGGTATTTTAATGGTGATGTCACTGGGGGTTATTATTACCTAACTAACCATGTCTCATTCAAGTAGTAATGTCATATTGCATGGTGTGCGTGCTGAACAGCAGCATATCAGTAATTACATAAGGTAGCGAATATCTATATGCATTGGTGTCCATTAACAGGAAGGGTGGGAGGGAGGGAGGGAGCTTTTCCTGTAGCTCTCGGCTAGCTCAGCCACAGTTGTGTCAGACGTCGTGAGAAGAAACAAGCCAACTTGGTACTGTGCTCAATAGAAGCTTTCAGTCAATGCATAGAAAAGCTCTCTGTTCAAAGGGCAGACACGAAAGGCTTTCAGTCACCATGGTTATGTCCTCCAGTTCTCTGGGGAAGAAAGCCGGCAGCAAGATTAAACAGCATTGATCGTGACCAGCTTCACTCAGCCCACACGCTACTGAAACAAGCTGGATCATAGGAGCTGACAGCAAGTACAGGCGCTCCTTGACTTATGACTACAATCAAGCTCACAATTTCAGTCATACATCGTGAGAGGGTATAAAGCAGGTCACGTGAGCATGCCCAAGTTCACCTTTTTTACGTCAGTCATTACGTGAACACAGCGATTGTAAAGTGAATGTTGCAGCTATTAAACAGACATTGTTCACTATGAGTTGATTTTTTTTTGCTGGGAGTAAATGCCAGTTTCTGGCAAAAAAAAATAATGTCATAAATCACGGTCACAGGGGCTGCAGGGTGCTGCAAATGTCCATAATGCAGTTTGGTTGCCAAGTGGCCAGAATGTGGTCATGTGACCATAAGGGGTGGCCATCAGAACGTCGAATCCCTTTTTCGGGGTCTGTCATAAATTTGATTGGTTGCTAAGCAACCAGTCGTAAGTCAAGGACTACCTGTATCAAAATACCAGTGTGGATGAATGTGGGCAAAGGGTCTCCATCCTACAAGCAAGGGTATGAAACTCATCTACCCTGTTTCCCTTAAATTAAAATAAGACATCCCCTGATAATAAGCCCAATTGGGCTTTTGAGCGCATGCACTAAAATACCCACCCCTGAAAATAAGCCTTCCCTGAAAATATTTAAATGCATGCGCAGCCGGTCCCCGCCATTTCCTCTGGTTTTCTCCATGTGTCCCAAAATAATAATAAGACCTCCCTGAAAATAAGGCCAAGTGCTTATTTCGGGGTTCAAAAAATATAAGACAGGGTCTTATTTTTGGGGAAACACGGTAGTAGAAGTGGAAGCAATGCAATGACCTCAAAATGTTTCAGATTTTATCCAGGAAAAGCAAGGTGTAAAGTCTTTCTTAAGTGGAGTTTCAGGAGCCTCGGGTTCTCCAAGAGGTCACTACAATTTCCATGAGAGATTATCATTAAAAACCAACTTTAAAAAACCCAGAAAACTTTGCACACTGTGGTTTGCTATAATGGGAACACTGCAACTCATTGATCATGCTAATGTACGTTGAGCTGTGGATATAATTATATTTAGGCAGGAGTTCCCTCAGGCCTGAAAATTGTTTTAAAGGTTCCTCCAGGAAAAAAAAATGATTGCAAAAGGCTGCCTCTACAACAGGGGTGGGCAACTATGGCAATTTTAGGACTATGGACTTCAACTCCCAGAATTCCAGAGCAGGCATAGAAGTACCTATCTGGGCTGCAAAAATGCCGAGAATCAAGAGAAGACAGCAAAGCTTTGTTTGGTTTTAGCTAAGTGGTTTATTAAAGCCAAGCCATTGTGGTTTCTGGTGTTAATATGGTTTGTAAAAAGTAATGTATATTCAATCAATAAACTGGGATTAAGCAAACTATGACTATGTATTGCATATACCAGTGATGGCTAACCTTTTTGCCATCGCATGCCAGGAGGGGGGTGGGGGGTCACGTGCGCACGCTCCCACAGCCATAGTTCTATGCTATCTCCACCCCCGCGCATGCATGTGTGATTCGCCCCCCAGCTCCTGGCACGCGATGGCCCTGTAGGCCTGTTTTTCTCTCTCATCTGACTCCAGAGCCTCTATGAATCTAGGGAAGGTGAAAACAGCCTTCCCCACTCCCTCCTGATGCCCGCCGGAGGCCAGAAACAGCCTGTTTACCAACTTCCAGTTGGACAGGAAATGATGTTTTTTTGCTCTCTCCAGCCTCCAGAGACTCCTAGAGAGGCTTTGGAGGCTGGGGACAGCAAAAAACATCACTTCCTGTCCAACCGGAAGTTGGTAAACGGGCCGTTTCTGGCCTCCAAAGGGTCTGGGGAGTGGGGAAAGGCCATTTTCGCCCTCCCCAGACTCATAGAGAGGCTCTGGAGCCAGGTGAGAGGGAAAAATGGGCCTTTCCAAACACCACCAGGCCCTCCGGAAGCAGGAAACAGCCTGTTTCCCTACTTCTGGTGGACCCAGAAGGCCTGAAAATCAGCTGGCCAGTGTACACATATGCACCAGAGCTGAGCTCGTGTTCTCACTGATACGGCTACGCGTGCCACCTGTGGCACGCGTGCTATAGGTTCACCATCACGGGCATATACAGTGTTTTGGTTTGGTTTTTTCTTTTTTGCAAAAGTGTGTTTTTATTAGATGTTTTTTATCCTACCTTTATTATTTTTGTATAACTAACACAAGGCGGTGAACATACCTAATACTCCTTGATCCTCCTGTTGCACCCCCACTCCAGCAACAACCCTGTAAGGTGGATTGGGCCGAGAGAGAGTGACAGGCCCAAGATCATCCATCTGGCTTTCATGCCTAAGGCGAGACTACAACTCACAGTCTCCTGGTTTCCAGATCAGTACTTTTCATTATCATATCTTCCCATCACCAGATGAACAAGCAGATTTAGAAACTATAGTTTAGCAGCTCTGTAAAGTACCCTGAAAAGGTTAATGTTTAAAGTAAGTTAGCTTTTAAAATTAATGTTCTTGATAATGCAGCCACCCAAGGCCAATTAAGTAGCAGTTGGAGCATGCAGAGAAAGAGGCAACCTTTAGTAAACGCTGCCAGCTCTTGGGTATTTTAAAGACTGTAATATAGAAAAGAAAAATAATTCTGTTTTAGGAACCTCTAATTGTTTTGTACTATCTTTACATAGCTCAAGAATTTAATTGGGCTGAACGGGCTTAGAAATCCAACTAAAATGCCAGTTAAATTCCCATTATAGTTTCCATTTCCCTCCCCCCCATCGACTTAAAGTCGTCTCCATTTTCAGTTTCCTACTGAACAGTTGTGCTATCTTCTGAACCTTAATTGAAAGTTAGTGTTTTCCCTCCAGGAGAAGCCAGCTGAAAACTGCAGCTAAAAAAAATCCCTCTTACAAAAAGTATTTGTGGATGCAGGATCACTAGAAACATTCAGGATAATGAAGACAGAGGGGGAAAAAATATATTCAGTAACACTAAGAAACTTTCTAAGGCAGCAAGAAAAAAACTTTGATCAAAAATATCCTGAAGTCAGGTATGCTGGGATCTATAGCTCTCCGAGCTAAAGTGAAAGAAAGGTCTACCCCAGTGATGTACCCATCATTTTATCAGAGTTTCCCTCCATTCTTATTACCGGTAATTGGATGAAAAAAAATGGTGGAAAAAATATATAAAGTGTTTCCTTGTACCAACCTCTCTCCAGCAGTCTGGGTCTCCCTGGTTGGTTGTGCTTCTATTCAGTCCCAAGAAGACATCCTTCCTTTGGGCATTTTCAAATTAGGAAACGGAAGAACTGGGGAGGCTGCAAACTGGAAGAAATTAACTCCTTGACTTACAACAGTTCATTTAGTGACTTCAACGTTACAATGAAACTGAAAAAAAGTGACCATTTTTCATACTTAATGACCTTTGTAGCAAGCCCCAGGATCATGTGTTCAAAAACCAGATACTTAGCTACTGGTTCATAGTTATGACCATTGCTATGTCCCAACATCATGTTTTACAGCCTTTTGACCAGCAAAATCAATGGGGAAGTCAGATTCACTTAACAACCAGGTTACTAACTTATCAACTGCAGCGATTCACTTAACAACTATGGCAAGAAAGGTCATAAAATGGGGCAAAACTCACTTAACAAATGTCTCAGTTAACAACAGAAATTGGGGCTCAATTGCAGTTATAAATCGAGGACTACCGTATTGCAACAAAGCACCCAATCTGAAGTAAGTCTAACTCCTGGAAATCCTGTAGAAAGTAGAAGGGGACAAAAACAATAGGACACTATAAAACAGATCTGAGCTCAGAGTTAACCTTTAGCAGGGTCCAATCTCATTTTTTGTGACTTTAACAAGCAGATATGCAAATAAGGACAAATCGGGTTTAGATTTCCTCCCCATTATGTTCAACCTATTTGTTTGCAATTCTTCCCTGGTAGAGTAATTTTTGCATGTCAGCAAAAATTGCAGCATGGTTAATACCATTTTTAAAGGGAAAAAATGGGTGTGCCCTACAAAGAAAATTGCTAATCTGTGTCTTTAAATGAAGAGCCCTAAAAAGTTGGAGCTATGTTTTGCAATACTTTAAGGGAAGCAGAGCAGAAATTATATATTTTCTCTCTCCATCCTGGGCATGGTTAAAGGAGGAGATAATATATATACTACACAGCTTCGTGCATCTATGTTCTGGGGAAATACAATAATGTGTTGCTTTTAGTAGCTGAAGAAGTATAGCTGCCCTGAATAATAAATAATAGAAAACCTTTGAAAATCAAGCCACGATACAGAGCTGTAATTAACCTGTCTGCTTTTTAAATGCAAATAAATAACCCATGAGTAAAAATCAAAGGAAATATGCAATATTATAGCAATAGTCCTCTCCTAGCAGCTCACAGTAAGAGAGATGATTTTTTATGATATATTAGCAGGGGTCTCCAAACTTGGCAACTTTAAGGTTTGTGGACATGCTGGCTGGGGAATTCACTGGTGGTCCGCGGGAACATTTTGGTGGTCCACAGAAAAACTATTTGCATTTTTTTATACTGTACTAAATCAGGGGTCTTCAAACGATGGCCCCTGGGCTGGATATGTGCAATGAATGTTTGTGTTGCTGCAGAGAGTCTCCCCCTTTGGGGTCTTTTTTTATGGGGCAGAGGGGGGCAGAAATTCTGATTGGGGTCTGCTTTGGCCTCCTGGTGCCGGAGTTTGGCCGAAGGCTGGAGCGACGTGTCGCTGGTGGTGAAGAGCCAGCGGGCCTTTTTTCAGTGGGACTGCATCATGGCCTGGAACTGGTTGACCATCTCAGCCCGCTGAACCTCCAGGTGCCGGGACCTGGCCTTGCACTCCTGCAGGTCTTCCCTCTGCTTGGAAAGCCTATGCTCCTAGTCCTCAATGAGGTGCTTCTGCTGAGCCTTCTTGCTCAGATCCAATTTGAACTGAGCCAGCTGTTTTGCCAACTCTTTCCTGTGGTGGCTGCTTAGCTCCAACAACTGCTTTCTGTTGGAGCCCTAAGGAGCCTGGGCGAGGAGGCAAGGAGTGGCTGGGTGGGGAGGGGCGAGTAGAGGCCGGCGAGGCACCCCATGTGCGTGACATTGAGCTGGCCACGCCCACGCAGCTGATCATTAGGCAGATCATATTAGTGGTCCACAGGATTTAAAATTATGAATGTAGTGGTCCCTGAGGTCCAAAAGGTTGGTGACCCCTGGTCTACCTTACTATATCTTGCATAGCAATAAAAATTATGACCAACTGTTACATGCTACGCAAGACAATTAAGTGAATTTTGCCTCATTTTATGACCTTTTATGACACTTAACCATGATTGTTAAGTGAATTGTTGCAGTTGTTAAGTTAGTAACACGGTTGTTAAGTGAATATGGCTTCCCCATTGACTTGTCAGAAAGTCGCAAAAGATGACCCTGGGACACTTCAACTGTCATAAATACATCCCAGATGCCAAATCTGAATTTTGACCACGTGGCCATGGGGATGTTCGTAAGCGTGAAAAACATATTACCATTTTTTCCAGCACTGTTGTAACTTCAAACAGTCACTAAACGAGCTGTCCAGAATTATCTGTACTGCTTTGGTTCTTATCATTGCTTTAATATAGGACCTCCTAGATTTATTAGCATTTCGTATTATAATGGACAGCTGAGATTGCTGCAAGAAAGAGGGAAGTATTCTAGATCCCTTTTATTATTCAAAAAGAACACTCCATATATATATATATAAAATTTTTACTACTGGTTCTGTGGATGTGATTTGGTGGGCGTGGCATGGCATGGCATGGCATGGCATGGCTTGATGGGCATGGCAGGGGAAGGATACTGCAAAATCCCCATTTCTTCCCGATCAACTGGGACTCGGGAGGCAGAGAATAGATGGGGGCAGGACCAGTCAGAGCTAGTATTTACCGGTTCTCTGAACTACTCAAAATCTCAGCCACTGGTTCTCCAGAACTGGTCAGAACTGCTGAAACCCACCTCTGATATATATATAAAGGCTGCTGTCGTTTCATTCCTCTGACGTGTCACCGTGAATGACCAAGCAAGATAATTCAACAGGTGCAGCACTTCCCACATTCTGATCTTGGCGCGTCAGAGACCCTGCCCGCTTCCACAGAGAAGGGGAGATCCCACGGGGATCGCTTCTCTCCAGCCCACCGGCTCAGCCGCCGCTTGGTCCCTCCGCAATCCTAAGAACTTCACCCAAAGAAGAGCAGGCGTCTTCCTTCCCCATTTGGACGGAAGAAGCTCCCTTTCCCTCTCCCGAAGCTGTCTCTCTCTAAGCCGAGTTTCGCTTTGGTTTCCACGCTCGTCTCTCCAGGTTCGGATTCTTTTAACGACTCATTACATTGCTGCTATTGCTGCTTATGACGATCGCCGTGCTCTATCTGCATGCTGGTGGGACGTTCTCGGGGGGTGGGGGGCGCGATTTAATGATTTAATGAATGAATGGGGCGGCGGCGGCAGGAGCACTGGGCTGATCTCTCCCCTGGCCGCTCGCTCAGCTTTCCAGCCGGACCGAGCAGGAGAAGGCGGCGGGCCACCGGGCAGATGCCAGATTGTTGAGCCGCAGCCAAGGCAGATAAAGCGCAAGGAAGGTCTACTCTCTCCCGGGGCTGGAAGCGGCTCCACGGCCGTGGCTTGGATGTAGTTCGTTTTCAGGGAGCGTCCCTTCTGGTGTCGCCCGGTGGTCGTGAGGACAGTGATCCGGCCTCCCCAGGAAGACGCCGAGGCGACCAATACCGGACCGGATTTCTGCTCGGGTCCCTCCTGGCTGCCCGCGAGGTGCGTGTTTGGCCGGGCTGCCGCCACCGAGGCTGCCTCGCTCTTTGACCTCCCGATGATCGGCAGGCCTGCTCTGCTCTCCGGGTGTTGGGACGGAGGAACGCGTGTCGTTTCCTCAGGCCTGAAGGGGGTGGTGATGGTAGAAGAGAGCTCGGTGTCTGAGCGCGTTTCCACGGTCGGAATCCACGCTTGGCTGGAATCCCGGTTCGATGATGGGCGGTCTCTTGTGGATGGCTCTAATTCCGGGTGTGAGAGAAAACGCGGGCGCGGCAAGTGTCTATATAAACAACGTTGATCTCAAGCCAATTTAACCGTTGCTTTGGAGGATAGTCCCCTCCAAAGGATAGATGCGAATAAATAAATAAATTTATTTTTGAGAAACTTAACTCTTATGAACATTTAGTACTGCAGGCTTGAGAATGGGGTCTTTATGTATCAGAGGTTGTTGTGCCTCCTCCACCACTTTCTTTCTGGAAAAATTGACTTGTGGTGCTTTTATTTTTTCTTTAAAGATGGTTTATCAGGCAATGTAAATAAACATGGCTGGGCCTGGTTAGTATTTAGATGAGTTGACCTTCAGGAAGTGAATCATACACCTCTAGTCTCCCCAAGCAGGGAGCAACAAGATCCTATTACTAAGATCACTTTCATCATTGTATCCATGGAGTCTGGAGTCAGGCTTGTCTCTAGGATGCTGTTTACCTTTTATAGATCTGATTTTCATGTAATAGAATAGAATAGAATAGAATTTTTTATTGGACAAGTGTGATTGGACACACAAGGAATTTGTCTTGGTGCATACGCTCTCAGTGTACATAAAAGAAAAGATACCTTCATCATGAATCATAAGGTACAACAATTGATAGTCATAGGTTACAAATATGCAGTCGGGAAACAATATCAGTATAAATCGTAAGGATACAAGCAACAAAGTTACATCCATACAGTCATAAGTGGAAGGAGATGGGTGATGGGAACGATGAGAAGATTAATAGTAGTGCAGATTTAGTAAATAGTTTGACAGTGTTGAGGGAATTGTTTGTTTAGTAGAGTGATGGCGTTTGGGAAAAAACTGTTCTTGTGTCTAGTTGTTCTGTTGTGCTGTGCTCTATAGTGTCGTTTTGAGGGTAGCAGTTTATGTCCAGGATGTGAGGGATCTGTAAATATTTTCACAGTCCTCTTTTTGACTCGTGCAGTATACAGGTCCTCAGTGGAAGGCAGGTTGGTAGCAATTGTTTTTTCTGCAGTTCTGTAATGTGAATGGAATTTGGGAATTCTCAATTCTGGGTAGGTATGAACATTCGGACTGTGCACTCTTGGAAAAAGACACCATGTGGTTTGGAGATCAGCTTGTACATGAAGCATAAAACTAAGAAGCCACATTGTGGTTTGGTTTGCTTGCTAAGCATGAAATAGGCCTCCATTATATCACAATATAGGCAAACCTTTAACTGGGATGTTGCTGGTCAGCTTTTGGCTTGGCTTAGCATTTAAGAACATCTAGGCCCGCAAAAATTTGGATCGCCATTAGTCGGCGGTATTGAAGGATAGAATACTGTTAAGTCTTTGCTACTTTTGGATGTCTCAACCTCTGTAGCCCAAATAT
This sequence comes from Ahaetulla prasina, assembly GCF_028640845.1. Taxonomy (NCBI): domain Eukaryota; kingdom Metazoa; phylum Chordata; class Lepidosauria; order Squamata; family Colubridae; genus Ahaetulla; species Ahaetulla prasina. The sequence continues at coordinate 161,047,971 of NC_080541.1, forward strand.
CCTTAAGAACATGCAGTAGTTTCCACCTTTAATCTCTAGGTCTATGGAGATTCTCATCTGGGACTTTAATCTCTGGTTTGCCTTTTTTTTTTTTTTTGGTAATTAGAGAGCTAGTTATGAGAAGGAGTTGTGCTGAAGCTTTGGAATCCCTTTGATAAATATAGGCCTAGAATAACAAACGATCTGAACAAGTACAAGGCAATTTCCTATGAAGTTAGGGTAAACTTTCCCTATTTGGTCCCCCCTCCCCCAAAAGCATGGACTTTGTCTACCAGAATCCTCTACTGTAGTTATGCTGACGTGGAATCAGTAGCTGGAAATTACATTCAACACATGCAGAAAATGTTCAAGATGGTGGAGACTACCTAAACCAGGGGTGTCCAAACCTGGCAACTTTAAGACTTGTGGATTTCAACTCTCAGAATTCCTCAGCCAGGAATTGAAGTCCACAACTCTTAAAGTTGCCAAGTTTGGACACCCCTGGCCTAAACTACAGTTTAGACCAGGGTTGGGCAGTTAATTTTCCCAACGGGCCACATGAGAAATTGGGATTTTGTGGAGGGCCAAACCAATGTATTTTTTTTCTCCCATATTTTGGTGATTCTTCTCAGTAACTGCCATTTCATGTTGTCTAATGGCAGGGTCATCCCTGTGCACCATGCTCCTTGCTTAAAATCTTGAAGCTGTGTTTTGGAGGGAAGGGTACTGTTGAATGTAAATACAAGTTGGAACATCAGTTGCTGATATCTAACTTGTTTTCCCTTGACAGACCTATTCACTGAAGGAGCATGTAAATTCAAGGTTCTTGAACTGAACCCCAACTGAACAAGCAGGATGCCAGAGCAAAGTAATGATTACCGAGTGGTTGTGTTTGGAGCTGCCGGTGTTGGTAAGAGTTCTTTGGTGCTCCGTTTCATACAGGGGACCTTCCGGGAGACATACATCCCCACGGTTGAAGATACGTATCGCCAGGTGATCAGCTGTGACAAGAACATCTGTACTCTTCAAATCACAGACACCACCGGAAGCCACCAGTTCCCTGCCATGCAGAGGCTCTCGATGTCAAAAGGCCATGCATTCATGTTAGTATACTCTGTGACCAGCAGGCAATCCGTAGAAGAGCTCCAGCCAATCTATGAGCAGATCTGTCAGATCAAAGGAGACATTCAGAAAGTCCCAATTATACTGGTAGGGAACAAAAGTGATGACCCCCAAAGAGAAGTGGGCACCAGTGAAGGAGAAGTCCTCGCCACAAAATGGAAATGCTCCTTCATGGAGACCTCAGCCAAAATGAACTACAATGTGCAGGAGCTTTTTGAAGAGCTTCTTAATTTGGAAAAGAGAAGAAATGTAAGTCTGCAGGTGGATGGCAAGAAATCAAAGCAGCGGCGAAAGAAAGATAAACTGAGAAGCAAATGTTCTGTGATGTGACACCTACTATGTGGCTAAAATAAGAGCATAATCTTGATCTTGCAGGACATCTAGTGAGAGAAGATTCTGATTGAGATTTTCAGAGGCTAAGTAAGACATTAGTGTTAAATGTGGGTTGGATCGTTTGAATATTTATTTAAGGGCGGTTGGATTTTGCATGTTCCTTTTTGCACAAGCATCAGCTATGCCTACTGCAAACTGGTCAATACTGTTCTGTGGTCAAGTGCATGATAAAAGTGGAATAAATAATCTTAAACCTGCAATGTACTGCTACATTTTTATATTTTCTTCGATTTGCAACGTATTTCCTCTTTTACAAATACTAATGTGAATGAGCAAATCGCAACAGGATTCTACTGAGTATACCAGTAGGATTAGACAGTACTACAGCTAATGCTTGCATATACTTGGAGCAAAAAATAAATGCTTTCCGATAAAATTTAACTATCTGCTTATTGATAGTTCTCTGATTATTGTAGATTATTGGTATTTATGATGGTCCTTCGAATATATATATTTGTAGGAAAGAAACTTTGTTCTTAAGTGTTCCATGTTATATGTAAATACTTTGTATGTGGTAATCCTACATTGGCAAGATTTTATGTGAATTATTAAAATTAAATGCATTTTTAATGTGTATTTATTGACTTTCTAACTGTTAATTGCCCAAGATTGATTTTCTAAAAAGACAAGTTTAGTGGATTTAATTGGTTTTTTTTGGGGGGGGTGATTTTGGTACTCCATCATCTTTTATTCTTTTTTTATCTTGCTACAACTGGGATGGAACACCTGATCTTCTAATTCACTCTGTTTTAGCTTACCAAATTAATCCATGAATATAGATGCAGACAGCCAAATATGATTTAAATTGGCTTTAAACCAGTTTAGCTCTCTGGACTTTTTAAATGAAAAGTATGCTGATGGAATAAATTTAGTAGAAAACCAAATTATGAGACTTGTCAGGTAAGGGTAAAAAAAATCTTAGCAGTTATTAAAGACCGACAGACATCATAATTTATTTCAAACACTTTTCTCTCTGTTTTTAGACACAGTTGTTTTTACACATTGTTCTAAATTAAGCTTTGTTTTAATAGTATTTGCTAACACTAATCGTAGTGGCCTACTTCATGTATGTTGCATTGTAAACCAGACTTTACAAACCATTTTATAATTATGTGTTGTACTGTAATTTATTGTTTCGTTTGTTTTGGCTTAGCATAATATTTAAACCCAGTGGCAAACGAAGTTAAATCAAGGGTTACTAGTGTGAGTAGTGTTTGTTCTGTTTCCTACATGTGTCTTGATTAGTTACTTCTCTCCACATTTCTTAAACTAAAGTTTCCTGGTTTGTTTATAAAAATGACTAAAACTTGGTTTGTAAACTGGGCTATAAAAGCAACTTCTGGGTATTTCACAGGCAACCATGTTAGCTAGCTAGATGGTTGTAGAAGAATGAACTCAAGTCATCTGATATTGATGACTGTCAAGTGGGTGATGGGAAAAATCCTATCCTGCATGACTAATGTTTTTATATATCTATAAAAGCAGTTGGAAAAACAGGCTATTTCTACAGACTGCAGTCCTCATTAGCAAATTGCATGGTCTTCTTCCTTGTCTTTAGCCATGCAGAGAATATGGGCTTGTGCTTGTAAACCACCGTTTTTTGCCTTGAGTGATTCCAATGACTTTTGATAACAGTATTCTGTTTTATAGCTGGTCTTCTGAGAATTGTATATGGAAAATAGGCCATAAAGGAGGTAGAAAGCTTTAAGAAAGATTATGTAAGTTTCAGTCTGCAGGGTGTCTTATGATTTGAAAACAGACTTATTTATGATGCTCCCTCTGTTTGCGAATTGTGAAGCAGGCTATCAAAATATATCTTTTAAGTTTACACAATCCATGGCATTTAGGTGCTACAGCCTTCAGACAATCGAAGAATTGACAAGCTTCAAGACATTTTAGTTTTCAAAAAGTGATACACACAGACAGATTAGCCAGTCCCATTTTAACCTAGTTTGTAGCTTGCTATAGTTTAATGTGCTAAACAAACTTTGTCAATTGGGCTGAATGAACCATACGTAAGATAATATAGTTACGCTTGTATTGCGGGCATTGTCATAAGATACAAAGTATTTGCTAATTAATCATGTTTTGTCCTGCAGCAGACTCAAGTTTACTTTTATTTATTTAAAGAACTTATATAACTCACCCATCTCAATTTGGTGTCTCTGTGTGCCTAACAGTGCATAAAACATAAAATAATACAATATAAAAAGCAGGGGAAAATATACAGCCGGTTGATACAGCCTTGTCCTGTATAATACCCTCCAGCGACATTGGCCTGCAATTCCATTTCGCAGCTACCATAAAATTTATGGCCTAACACATCAAATTGGAGAAGATTGGTTTGAAGATTTGTCACATTGACTCTTTGTTTTTTAGCTACAAAATGAATCACAGAAAGTCCAGTCCATTTTTCTGTTTATAGCCGTTCTCAGTCAACATCCTCATTTCTCAAATGAAGGTATAATTCTCCCAGGTCTTGAGGTTGAGGTGGTAGACCTTTTATTATAGTGTTATGGTTGATACAACCTATTATTGGCTGTAGTTGGTGTTCTGTTTTTTTCTACCAATTGCATTCTTTTTCATATGTATTATTTTCAAAATATGAATGTATTCATAATTATTGAAAATGGTATATAATTATTCAGAAATACTTGTTAATATGTGAATAATGCTTGGAACCATGACACTCTTCTGGTTGCAGCATCAGCCAAATGTCCATTGACCTTAGTTCCCTCTTTCCCATTAGCTCTTTCAGGAGAGAGGAACTGTAACTTGGTATGTATTGCTCAAAAACATTTTTTTCCCTATCATTATTATAAAAAAGTTTTCAGTTCACTGGTAGTTCTGTCAGTCTTCTGGTAATATTCCCTGACACTAGTTATTTAATATTAGAACAGTTACTTTTTATTTGGATAAAAAGTAGGTTATGTCCCTCTTTCTAATTAAAAAAAAGTTTAACTGTTAATCATCATATTAATATGTTTTCCTCATTGTTTTAGCTTTACATAGCCTGAATAAATTCTTAACCAGTTTGCCTCTATCTAGGCCATTATATTTTCAAGGTTTAAAGATATTCAATTCTTTTATAGCTTTACTAAGGAAAGTCTGTACTTTGTGTAAGGAATTTCTTAACGTGTCAGAAAAAACAATTTACAGGAAAATAATGGGGGCTGGAAAGAAACATTTTTCAGCTCTACAAGAATATCTTCAAATATTCTACCAAAAATTTTATATTCCATCATCATGATGAAAAAGGACTGCCGCCTCATCTTGAATTAACTGTCACAGACCTTTGGTGGCGAGGGTCTGTGTCTGAATTTAAAATGGTTTTTTAATCTTTCATTGGGAGCTACCCAGAGTTTGCTGAAAAATGGGTGGCTATATAAATGTTTTGAATAAAATAATAAATAAATAAAATCCTAAACAGGTACCATAGTAGCCAAGTTTGCATTAGGTTTCCTTATTTCTGATAACAAAATCCATTTATAGAAAATTGACAATCTCAAAAAAAGTGGCTATCTCAAGAGTATGAAATGTATGGTTACTAAATAATCATATTTAAACAATGTTTCCTATATACTATTTGTCTTATTATTTCATTATTTCAAAAATACCCAACCTCAGGGACTATAGAAAAAGTATAAAGTTGTTATAGCATATAAAAAATGATGGAACTGACATACAGTAGATTAAATAAATGTGGCATTTAAAAATTGCACTCAACCTAATCAAGTTGGAAAATTTTCTACCTAGGTTTGCTTATTGTTTTTGAACAAATGTGCAGAAAAAGAAATCCATGTTTCTGGTAGCTTGATTTAATCATGTGGTAGCAGCTGAATCATATTTCAGCTTTATGCATACACTTTGCTATTATTTTCAAGGCCTATTCCATTTAATACATTGCAACTCATGAATATGAATCAGACAGAGTTCTTTAATGACCAATTTATTTTTTTAAGCCTCTCAAATTACTCCTAACATTATCTATCTACCTCAGTTCTGGAAATTTGTTTTCAGATGCAAACCATGCAGGCAGTAATCCATTTAGGACAAAAATTCAGGTATAACATGGGCCCATGGGAAAATCAGAAGATTAGACTCATGGGTTTGACGGTATATATATATATATATATATATATATATATATATATATATATATATAATGTTGTTACATTTAATTACAGTGGCAGTGATTCTTCTGTACCCATATCGGAGGTGGTATTCAGCAGGTTCTGACCAGTTCTGGAGAACCGATAGCGGAAATTTTGAGTAGTTCGGAGAACTGGTAAAATACCAGCTCTGACTGGCCCCATCTATTCTCTGCCAAGTCCCAGCTGATCGGGAGGAAATGGAGATTTTACAGTATTCTTCCCCTGCCAAGTCTGCCAAGCCATGCAAGGCCCACTGAGCCATGCCCACAGAACCGGTAGTAAAATTTTTTGAATCCCATCACTGACTTATATGATTAAATTATTTGATTCATGCTACTGGTAGATGATGCTATAATTTGATATCAAGTTTCTCCATTCTGTTCCCTTATTAATTTTTCTTTTAATGATGAAACTATTAATAGATACATACAGAAAAAAACATCTTGAATTGAAGAGAGATTTGTTTGTTACTTTATATATAGCAGAAACCCCCTTCCCCATTTTACCATCTCTTCATTTGTTCATCATTATACCATGCAAATATGTGTATATTAACCCTTATATTTACATTTCTCCGGTTGGATTTACATCAGCACCGAAGAAGCTATGAATGTCCTGATTTATTCATCCAAGCGGGACTGGACTGATTTTTTAAATTTCTAAATTTTAAAATTTTAAATTTTTTATATTTTCTGTAATTTTATATGGGGTATTTTAGGTTGGTCAATTCGACGGTTTTAATTCGGCCATTATTGAATAGGTATTTTAAATTGATTTTAACTTTGTATATTTATTGTTTTTTATCTTGGCTGTACATCGCCCTGAGTCCTTCGGGAGAAGGGCGGTATAAAAGTTTAATAAATAATAATAATAATAATATTGAATTCTAAGTTCAGCAATTTCTGATGAATGGTCAAGATAGATGAGGTTGATAGCAGATGGAATCCAATAATCTCCAGGGGATCACAAATTCCTAATTCCTGTTTTGGATGTTTAGTAATAGACACTCTGATTGTTATGCTACAATATGCAAATAATATTTGGGGAGGGTGTTGGTTGTTTGTTTTTTAAAAATCCTCATGGGATTTTTAAAGTAGTTGCGATGATGCAAAGTAAAAATAAAACAAACCTAAACAAGAAGGGAAGAATGAAAAGATTTACATAGAGTTTTAAATTAAAAAAAGGAAGGAAAAGAAGGAGGTCACTGCAGTGCATGGGTGAAATGCTATTGGTTCTGACCGGTTTGGCTGAATTGGTAGTGGCGGCAGCACGAGGCTCTGTCCAGACGTTGTTACTTCCTGGTTTTAACCAGGATGTAACCTGTTTTTGACCTTCTGTTTTGCGGATGCGCAGCGGGTCCAAATGTGTACTTCTGAACCGGTAGGGAAGGTAAGTAGATTTCACCCCTGCTGCAGCGGATACTATATTCAATAGAGTCTATTGCAAGAGTGGCAACTATGATTCCTTTATAAACTGTGGAGTTCAACTCCCAGAATTCCTCAGCCAGCCAACATTCTGGAAATTGAAATCCACAAGTCGTAAAGGGGCCATAGTTGCCTATCTCTGCTCTTTATGGGAACATGGGAGATATAATCCTGTTTAACATGGTAATCCATACTATGGTTTATTCCATGTTCAGCAAAAATAGGACATGATTTTATTTTCTTGGTCATTGTATTTTACTTTGCAAGCTAGGATAGGATGAAGGCAATATTGTTTTAACATAGGGGAGCTTCCAAGTACACTTATTTGTAATCCAGTCTTAGGATGGTAAGTGAGAAGATGGTCAATTAGAATAATCAAATTTGTCATGGAACATCAAAGTCATCCAATGAGTCAAACTCAAGGACCAGAGTATAAAACAAAACATTCTATTTCTGGTACTGAAACCTCCAGGGAAGGATTATTATCAGTGACCTTTTTCATACAGTAAAAGGATATTTTCTTTGGAAACCAGTTAAAAAAAAATCCTTCCAAAACAAAAGCTGCTGTCTTTGAACTGGTGGCTCATGATCCATCTTGATCTTGATTAACTTAGACAGTAGCATCCCTCCTGCTATTCAAGACAGATTTTAAGAAAAAATATATTTTCACACCCCGCTTGCGTTATATACTTATTAATAGGCCATCAGAAACATTCATAATTATTAGTAATATTATTTGGATACATGGTATTCCTATCCAAAGAGAAAACATGTTATATTGACCTTCACATCTTTTTTTAATTTGGAATAATGCATAGAAGGAATGACCAACCTATACCTACCTAATATATTAACGGTAATAAATCAATGGGTTCATGAAGGGGTGGGCTTCACATAACTTAACAAGTGGTTCACCCCGGCACCGAAAAAGTGCGTGTGCGCCATCCATGCAAGCATGTGCCCTTCTGCACATGTACTTTGCTTGCGCACGCGCTTGCACACATGAGCGTGGCTCAAACAACACAGCTAAATAGGACAGCATAGCGCCAGGGCAGGTGGGCAAGCCCACCCACAGGTCACAACTACTGGTTCACCAAAACTGGTACGAACCGGCTGAATCCCATCCCTGGGTTCATGTCAGAGTAACAGGAATGCTTCCATCATAAAGGCTTTAGTATCATCAAAGGGATCAATAGAGATATAGAAAGACAGAGAGGTCAAAAGGATTTTCTTCCCAATTTGTCACATAGCATTTGATAAGAGACAGTAACTTGAGTAACTGGTTAAATATTGCAGAATAAAAAAGAAATAAGATTTCATTCCAATTGAATAGCAAAATAAGAGTATACATCTTTGTAGCTTGTATGATGGGTTGATTTGAAAAGAATTGAAGTAATTAGTAGAGATTGCTCCTTGGGTGGAAAATACTTTTGTTGTTGTTAGTTGCGAAGTCATGTCCGACCCATCGCGATCCCGTGGACAACGTTCCTCCAGGCCTTCCTGTCCTCTACCATCCTCTGGAGTCCATTTAAACTCATGCCTACTGCTTCAGTGACTCCATCCAGCCACCTCATTCTCTGTCCTCCCCTTCTTCTTTTGCCCTCAATCTTTCCCAGCATTAGACTCTTCTCCAGTGAGTCCTTCCTTCTCATTAGGTGGCCAAAGTATTTCAGTTTCAACTTCAGGATCTGGCCTTCTAAAGAGCAGTCAAGATTGACCTCCTCTAGGAAAATACTAAGTTTGGCTGAATTTTATTTATTCATGACATTTATATCCAGTATGTTCATTTTTTTAAAATCACACTAAATCGTTATATATGACTTATGTAGAGAATATGGACATCATAGGTCAAGGATATCTTCATTCTCCCTTCACTCAATTTTGAAGAATTAGTCAGCATCCTCTGAAAAGTTCTCATATTTATAAATTTTTAAGATATTAACTTCTTTTTAAAAGAGCCAAACTGGTAAAAATTACAGGTAGTCTTCAACTCGAAATAATCGTTTAATGTCCATTCAAACTTATAATGGTGCTGGAAAAAGTGACTTATAATCTTATAATCACACTTACAATCATCACAGTATGCCCACTATCCCATGACCAGATTTGGGCACTTGGCAACTAGCATGTATTTATGACGATGGTAAGGTCTTTTGGCCACATGATCGCCATTTACAGTCTTCTCAGCTGGCTTCTGACAAACAAAGTCAATAGGGTAAAACCAGATTCACTTAATAATGGCATCATTCACCTAACAACTGTGATGAATTTCCTTAACAACTAGGGCAAAAGAAGGTCATATAATTGGGCGCAACTCACTTAACAAGTGCCTTACTTAGCAATGGAAATTCTGCTCCCAACTATCGTCATAAGTCAAGACCTACCTGGTTTTTTTTCTTACAAAATGTGCACTCACCGAATGAGAGCTTCCTCTGACATAAATTGCACTCACTGCTACCAGCATGATTTCACCACATTTCCAAATACCTTAGAGTTGCTCTGCTGTTTTGCAAATTGTTCATTCCCTGCGTGATCGTTCTTTCCATTACTTTGGCCTTCAGCCAAACCTATTATGTCTGCCTCTTTTTCTAGTTCATGTCTCAGACAGCCTTTTCATTACTCAACCACACTTTCTTCCAGGAGATCCAGATGCTTTACAAAAAAAACCTCCTTGCAATTACATTGTGACTCGGTTTTCTTCTCCAGAAAGCACATGCTTTTTTGAAATTGGGTGATGTATAGAGGAAAAAACTGTATGTTATCTGTACATGCCGTGAAGAGAACCCATGACGTCGCGACAAGATAAATCCTTCTGATCCATTTTGGAGACTTTAATTTTTTTTTTAATTTAAGAAAAAGCCTTTAGATCTTCTTCTTTAATCTGGAATTCTCCAAATTGGGAGCACAACTGCCAGAAGCACCAGTAGCCCACAAAGACATATGGCATGCTGGGAAAGTTGGTGGTTGCAATCCGTCTTTTTGTAACTTAGATGTCTTCCCTTTCTCTTTCCTTCCCTCCCAACAATACACAAATTGTGTGGAGCTGCTACTCCCATTGTACAGAATGTTGTTCTCTATTTCCCTCTTCAAAACCTGGACTGTGAACTTTTAAAAAAACTTTTATTTATTTTTTTAACTTAAACATTCCATCTTCCATTAAACAGTGTGTCATCTGGGTACAAATATCTCTGTGCAATAACAATCAAAATTTACAACAGTATTCATTACATTGATATTGATTCTCTAATCTTACAATAATAATAATGAGCATAATACATCTATTCATTTCTCCTTCTTAACATATCTTCTAATAAGAATATAATAATATTAAATATAATAATCTTAATAGTCATAGTATTAAGAAACATATTATTTACTTCTCTATCTTAACATGTTTTCTATATTTCACTGATCTCCATTTATTTCTAACTTCTATTTTTATTTTCCAACTATTCATAAAATAACTCCCATGTCATATAATATTCAGTTTGTTCTTTCTCCTTTATAGTAAGTGTTAATCTATTCATTTCTGCACATTCTAATATTTTCCTGGACTGTGAACTTTTCAAGATGGCTATCACTATGGTTCTTTTTAACCCTTCCTTGGTCTTTTTGTCAAATTCGGCATTTGACTTGAGTCTTGAATTCATGTGCCAAGAAGGCTGGGCAGGCTCTCTGCAGTCTGGTCACTGCTGTGCTGGATGCCATGTCCTGCTTCTCATTCACATGCATTACACATAGTATGAGACAGAGTAGAGCACTTGTGTGTCTGATGATAAATGGGTTTACTCTGGAAGCGCATTCCACTATTATAAATTCACTTGGTCTTTCTCAGTAGCAACAAGAGAAACTAGAAATCTCAGATAAGATGTTCTCAGCTAGTATTTCCATAATGCCATGAGCACACTTATTGGTGCTTTTTATATTTTCTAGTTATGTTTTTTGTCCTTTTGGCAGCCTGAATGTGAATTGTATATAGTAACTATCCTGTGTCATAAGAATAGATCCCTTATTATATAGTCATAATATTAATTTAGAATTGTTCTGCCAAGAATTGTTCATTTGTTTATGCAGTGATGGCAATAAATCTAAGCAACATTTTATTTTGAGCGTAACACACTCTCCGACATGACTGGATCCTCTTATCTGACTTCCGTTTGTCAAGTATTGGACTCAGCACAGAAATCCCATTAGATCAAATAAATCAGGGCTGTCAAACTCCTGGCCCTCAAACCAGATGCGTCACGTGCTGACCACGCCCACGCTTGGTTTAGTAAAGGGGGAAAAGTCCCAATACGACACATGACACCGCCATGACGATGTAAGTTTGACACCCCTGAAATAGATAATTTGGAATTCTACAGCTGTATTCCAAATATTGCAGAGACCTCTTTCAAAGATAGGCTCCCAAAGTTACAACCAGAATAAAAAACTTCTCTACAATGCATTCCAAGAAGGGGGGTTTGGAAAAAAGAGAATCTAGGGTTTCCTGGATCCCATGTAAATATATCATGGTGCTATGCAGATAATGAATAGCAATAATTTACATACAAGGAAAAGATAGTTGATAGGAAAGACTTTCTATCTCTAATTCCAGCAGATGGAAAACTCCTGCTTGTGTTTAGGGACAAAAACTCCATATTTTTCTTTTAACATCCAATTTAACATTCTCATTTATAGCTGTGCATTAAAAAGGCTGACATAAACGTTTATTGGGGATGTGGAAAGTAAGCTGCAATCTTCTGTTGTGCCTTCATTTTCTTTGTAATAAAAACTGTGTGTTTAATCATCATCACTAAGTAGAGTCATAACTAGGTGAAGGACCTCTCTGCTCACCCTTTCTACATGACAAATCAGAGGAGGAGCACAATCTTATCCAAAATCAATTGGATCACCCATTGATAAGATTTGAGCTGTGTTTGTTGGTCAATATTCCCATCTTCATAGTTTTCAAATGATGGTTCAGGATATTCATATCTCTGGCTTGAACCAGGGTTACACTGTGTAAAATGTCATCTACGGATGATGGATGTCCTCTTCCAGTGGTCTCAAAACAACATAGGGGAGATGAATGAGCCCCATGGAACCCCCATTTCACATAGGATCAAGCTTCTCCAATATTTTTTTTTACATTTATACCCCGCCCTTCTCCGAAGACTCAGGGCGGCTTACAATGTATAAGGCAATAGTCTCATTCTATTTGTATATTTTTTTACAAAGTCAACTTGTTGCCCCCCCAACAATCTGGGTCCTCATTTTACCTACCTTATAAAGGGTGGAAGGCTGAGTCAACCTTGGGCCAGGCTCGAACCTGCAGTAATTGCAGGCTCTGTGTTCTAATAACAGGCTTCTCTACTGCCTGAGCTATCCCGGCTAAAAGTACCTGTTTAGGTAGGAGCAATCCATCATTAAACAGTGCCCCCAACCCTTGTAGATATCCAGAAGTACTAATAATAATAATATCAGAGTTGGAAGGGACCTTGGAGGTCTTGGAGCATTTACAACTTCTGCAGGCAAGTTGTTCCACTGATTAATTGTTCTAACTGTCAGGAAATTTCTCCTTAGTTCTAAGTTGCTTCTCTCCTTGATTAGTTTCCACCCATTGCTTCTTGTTCTACCCTCAGGTGCTTTGGAGAATAGTTTGACTCCCTCTTCTTTGTGGCAGCCCCTGAGATATTGGAACACTGCTATCATGTCTCCCCTAGTCCTTCTTTTCATTAAACTAGGCATACCGAGTTCCTGCAACTGTTCTTCATATGTTTTAGCCTCCAGTCCCCTAATCATCTTTGTTGCTCCTCTCTGCACTCTTTCTAGAGTCTCAACATCCTTTTTACATTGTGGCGACCAAAACTGGATGCAATATTCCAAGTGTGGCCTTACCAAGGCATTATAAAGTGGTATTAACACTTCACGTGATCTTGATTCTATCCCTCTGTTTATGCAGCCCAGAATTGTGTTAGCTTTTTTGGCAGCTGCTGCACACTGCTGGCTCATATCTAAATGGTTGTCCACTAGGACTCCAAGATCCCTCTCACAGTTACTATTATTGAGCAAGGTACCACATATCTGGGCATTTTGTTTTTTTGGCCTAAATGTAGAACCTTACTTTTTTCACTGTTGAATTTCATTTTGTTAGATAGTGCCCAATGTTCAAGTCTGTCAAGATCTTTCTGTATCTTGAGCCTATCAAATAGTTATCAAGTAGTTGAATAGTAGTTATTAAACACCGTTAAGAGGTCAGTAGGACCAAAGTGAGCATATTCCCCAATATAGTTCATGATAAAGGTCACCCAAGAGCAACAAGTTATGAATGACATTGAATCCCAACTGAAAATGACCTACACAATCAATTTCCTCTAGAATTCTCTGTAGTTGATTTCCCAACTACAGAGAGAAGGTTTGACTTTCCAACAGAGAAGGTTGAGAAATACACAAAAGTGATCAAACATGGATGGATCCAGAGAATGCCTTATCTCCTAGCATGGATCAAGCCTACCAAATTCAGTATTTCCATTTCTCATTCCAAAGAACAAGTGTAGGCCTCAACCTTCCAACAACTTATATCCATAGAAAAAAAAGAAGCAAAAATTGATCTACTAAGCAGAGTTATAGCTGTGACTACTTAAGTCATAGCTATAAATTCTGCCCTGTTTAAGGATCATTTATTCTGCCTGAAATAAAAAGTGTTGCCTAATATATTTTTGTCTTTTTCTTGATAGTTAAAAGGGCAACTTTTCATAAAGAGTTGATGCCATCTACTGGCTAGCTGCGATATTACAATTCGGGGGAAAAGACCAATAGCAGTGGAGAGAGCCTGAAAATTCACCTTTGGCACACATAATTCACATATCAATTAAACCATGGTTTATGTAAACAGTGTAGTGTAGTCACCCAAATGTAGTTTATTAAACCAAATGGCTGTATTCATACAGCACACTGACTCCAAACAAAGCACACTCAGTATCAGTAATCACATACCTTTAATTAATTTATTTTATTTATTAAATTTACATGCCACCCATCAATTAATTTATACTAGGGCTGGGATCTGCTTCTAAAACCTAATAAAATTGCAAAAAATAATGAAATGTCTATGGCCAGACTTAGATTGGTCTGAAGTTTCCCCATAAAACCAGTGGAACAACTTGCCTACAGAAGTTGTGAATGCTCCAACACTGGAAATTTTTAAGAAAACGTTGGATAACCATTTGTCTGAAATGGTGTAAGTTTTCCTGCCTGGGCAGGGGGTTGGACTAGAAGACCTCCAAGGTCCCTTCCAACTCTGTTGTTGTTGTTGTTGTTGTTGTTGTTGTTATAAATCAAGAAAACCTCTTCAAAAATTGACATTTCTTGTAAGAGCATCTTCCTGGGATGCCTAGGAGGGATAAATTCCTATTCTCCGAAGAGCAACTGGAGGGAAAGGACCTGCCCTCCTGAATCTCTATGGGGTTCCTGTAGAATTCTTATCTATCGCCTATTTAAGAGTCGAAAACGACTAAAGGCACAATGGTCCACAGAGTGGTCCACGGAGCCACCGGCTCGGCTTAGCCAGACGACCGAGCGATCAAGAGCCTTCCCAGCCTGCCCGGAACCCGAAGCGCCGCCCGCATCCGCGGCCTCCCGTCGAAGCGAACCTTCCACGCCCAACCGCGTACAACCCTGCACGCCGTTGTAGCCAGCCGAGGCTGAACCGAGCAGCTGCACCCGCTGCCTCGCCAGCCCAACCTGACACTTGGCCGCCACGGGGCACGGAGCCAACCTGCCGGGCGCGGGCAAGCGGGAGAAGAAGCCTCTCACGGCTGGGCTGGGCTGGGCAGGGCGAGCGGGAGACGGGAGCTCGGCGGCGGCGGCGGTCCAGGAAGCCCTGTCGCCTTCCCCGCCCGGGGCCAGGCGGAGCCAGCCGCGGAGGAGGAAAGGAGGAGGAGCGGGTGAGAGGTCGGCCAGCTCCGGTCGCCCATAGAGACGGAGGAGTCCCGAGTGGCGAGGAGGGCGGAGGCGTGTGGGGGGCGCCGAGAAGGGACCCGCGGACGGTGAGCGGCGCGGCGGCGGGGCTGCTTTGGGGGAGAGCGGGAGGGTCTCGCCGAGAGGCAGCGCCTTCTTCCTCCTTCCCTGCCCCGGGTTTTTTTTTTTCCCCTGGTCTCCGCCTCTCGCCATTGCGGCGACGGCAGGCGGGGGAGGACTGTCCCTCGGCTCTGCCCGCCGCTGCCCTTCGTCCCTGGCTGGCGGCGTGGTTTCAGGCGGCGGCGCTGGGCACCACCGAGGGCGCCTGGCTCTTTCCCGCCGCTGCGGGGCGCTGGGCGAGGCGTGGCTGCGGCGCGGGGACGGAGCTTCGGGCCGCCAGGCCGGCCGTCCGTGGCGCTGCCTCGGCTGGTTGGCCCCGGGTCCCGGCTGCGCTTGCGAGGGCGGGGAAGCCTGTTCGGGGACCTTCTTTTTCTTCTCTCTCCCACCCCACAAGCCGCCCGTGGTCAATTAGAGAACACAGGCGCGGTTGTGCGCCCAAAGCGCCTGGGGGATGACCAGACACACACACACTGTTGCGAAGCCGAAGACCCGGGCCTGGCCGTGGAAGCAGCTCCAGGTTCTGAGGCAATGAGCCCTGCCTGCCCTTAGCCTCCCTAACCGGTTTCACGGATCCTCAGCCTATCATTTTGTGTGTGTGTGTGTGTGTCTTTGTCTTGTCTCGCATTAGAGTCAGTTAAAGGAACTTGGATTAATTTCTGTGTCTCCTTCCCAAGATCTTTGACTTGACTGGCTGTCCCCACGAAGGAATGGGCTTGCCACCCCACCCCAGGCTTTCCTGGGCCATTGGATTGGCCCTTATTTCAGAAACGCAGAGGATGTGTGTAAGTCTGCGTGTTAAGCAGGGGTCTCCAACCTTGGCATCTTTAAGTCTGGTGGACTTCAACTCCCAGAATTCCCCAGCCAGCTTTGCTAGCTGGGGAATCCTGGGAGTTGAAGTCCGCCAGGCTTAAAGATGCCAAGGTTGGAGACCCTGGTGTAGAGAAGCTCAACATTGCTCTGGCCCAGGAGTTGTCTTGGCCTGTATTCATGTTTGGCAAGTTTGGCTTGCCTGTGAGAACGTATGGCACATTCGGCCCACTTTTCTCAAAGACAATCACACACAGAACTTAAAAGTTCTGGCCCCTCCTCAGTAAAAAAAATAAAATAAAAATGAGGTGCGGTATGAATACCTTATGCAGACAAGCACAACCTTTATCTGTTACTAATGACCTCCAAGCAGGTACTATCCAGATTTTTTGGACACGGACTCCCATCATCAGAAGTGCCAGATTGGGAATGGGGAAATCAGTATATGGCAGATTGGTTTTGCCTTGATGAGGGATCACTATTGTTTGGCTAGAGGAAGAGCCATCTTTGTCCTGTTTGGTACATTGGCTGCAATATTTTGTACATGGAGGTTGCCTACTCTCTACTGGGTGTCCAGTGGTTCATGGATGCTATTTTCTCATTGGTAAAATGTTATAATTCATAACCCTATTTCATGCTAATTCAGTTGCTGGATTTCTATAGATCTTTGTAGTTGTAGAAAAAGGCAGTGGTCCGCATGGTAGCTGGAGATGGATCTAACTATTAATGATATATTTACTTTTTTCTATTGGTGGTGTTTCAGTAATGGCTGGGTGTCACAAATATAATTTGTATTCTGCATTTTAGCAAAAATGCACACGTCTTCTATTTCTGCTTTTGGAATCTTTTGCAAAATGGCAGAATTTTGGAAAGAACAAATTATTTTGTACACAACCTAAAGAGAAGAAGCAGGAGAAAATAGTGATGATCAAGGGGCCTTCCCACTGTGTGCTTTCCCTTAAGCTGCTTGTATGTACTATTCAAAAAAATCTCTACAATTTGTGAAAGTGAGCCGAATGAGACTCCACCCAGTACTGAGGATGTTGTAAGAGGAGGAAAAAAGGAAGTAATTGTTCCAATCTGAATGTTAGGTGACTCTGGAGCATACGCTGAGAACAGTAATAAACGTTACACTTTCACCATTGTTAATGAAATGTCTGCTGAATAATAATTGCATTTCCTCCCCAAAGTAACAGTATGATTGGCAGGAATCCACAGTCTTGGCTTTCTAGACTGCCATAAGAGACAGTTGCCATTGATCATTCCCATAGTGCTCTGCATGACCAGAGACATTGAGAAAGGAAGTGGGCCTCTCGTATCTCCCTTAGTGTTCATCTTTCACTGATGGTGAGTTTCTATCTGATCCAAAGTTCAGCACGATTGAAATTTCAAGTTAAAAACATACTTCTCCACCTTTCTGGAGGGGATTTTTATATCCCCAAGTCTACTGCAAATTCAGCACAGTGTGAAGGTGTCCTCCTCACATTTCCAAGTTCAGAATTGAAGAAGGATTTCCCTTTTGTTCCGACACTTGGCAAATACATTTGTGGAGGCCTGATGTTGGGAAGCTAGTCACAAGAAAATGGGACAGCGGAACATTAGGGAGTTGTTGAACGTGTTCTGTCATGCTTAAAGTTTATTTTGTTTGTTATGGAAATGAAACACAAGACTGACTGCATAGTGAAATGCAACAGAGTTGGATTAAACAGCTTCTTCTATTTAATAGCTATTTAAGAGAAACTCTATTTAAATTTCTTTTAAGTTAGAATCCCTCCCTTACCCTTGCTTTATATGATTATAACTGTCAGCACTTATAACTGTTTTAGATGATATGAAATTATTTGCTCGAAGAAAGATTTAGCTTCAACTTCTGTATTTTTTGTTAACTTTTTTTAGTAGCTATGCAAATAGAAAAAAAATAATGTCATGATGAATTGAAGTTAGGATTGTTTTCTTTTACGGACTGCATTTATTTAGGTTTTATGGAACTATTCTCACAGTATGTATACTTAAAGTATTTTACAGTGTAAACTGGTTCCTTAGAGATTTAGAGTATGTCATATTTTTAGGGTCTGAGGCTGAGCTACACTTATTTTTTTTAATTTTCCATTTTAAAGATTATTGCAAATGTTAACAATTGTTTTCAGCATTTGCACGTATCCATCATGCTTTTTTAAAATTGATTTATTGCAGGCTTGGTTAATTCTTGGATGGGAGACCTCTAGGCAAGGTCAGCTGTAAACGTGACCTTAGTAGACATTGGCCTACGATACCTTCCAAATCATTCTAAAATTGCAAATATTTGGATCAGTACAGAGTCATATCGTCAGTCAAAGTGGCTGAGGAACTCAATAGTCTTGGCATTTGCCTCCAGGGAATCCCAGAGTTATAGGATAAACTAGGTTATAAAAATCATTCCATGGTAAATAATTTCCATACTGTTGCAAAGAATACTAAATGGCTGAACACATGAAATTATCAGGAGTCAAGTTCAACTCCTTTGACACAAACATAGATACACACATGAATAAAATGATATCTGAATACTAGAAGTTGTTTTTCTCTTAATTTTAGTTCCTGGTGATGAGTTAAGATTGAAAGAATTGTGAGGGTACTCATTAGTTCAGTTTTATCACATAATTTGGAAGTTGGTTATGGTTTTGATTCTCCAGTAGACAGATACATCTTATATTACAGCTTTAGGACTTGCAGAATTCGATTATTTTGTATTATTGTGGAGATTGACTATATTTCACAATTCAGCTTTGGTTGGCTTCAGCATCTATAGCAGTAAAGAAATATTATCTCATTTCATCTGCAGGCAAAATTTGTAATACAGTAATCTGCTGTTGAGCTCTATCGGCACATGCTAACTGGATTCATGCCTTGCACGTCCCACAGTTTGTTCCATCATGATTTACTGAATTATATTACATTATAAACTAAATTACATAACAAGGTATAAAGCAGATTTCTAAACCACAGTGATTGCATTCATATAACATGCTCACTACTAAAGGCAAACAAACAGTGTATGGCTGTTATATGAACCAGGCCAGTGTCTCAAAGGAACTGTATCAGTTTGCTATATTGTATAAAGATTAATTACCACATGCAAGGAGTGTTTTTCAAGGTTGTAAGGTTCCTACATAGCTGAATAAGAAATGAATGAATGATGCTATGGAACTAAGGCAAAATATAATTCTTCAAATACAAGTTATTGCTAAAGTATTTAGTATTTCCAACCTTCCACAGCCTTTGCACTGTGGAAACTACTTTTATCAATAAGTGTCTCAGGCTCAAAGTCTGCAATGGATGGGCCAAGCAAAGGTTTTGTTTTTTTCACTTCAAGAAATCCATGGGATAAATAACTTTAGATTATAAGATCCCACAACAGTCATTTGCAGGAACAGAAAATAAGTTAGGATCTGCATTTTGCTTGCTTGGTTGCTTTCTCTTTATAAAGAGAGACAAAATTATGCTCAGCTCTTCCTGTTGCTTCCTTCAGAAAAGCCAGTAATAACATTTGATTTTTCTTTTCTCCAGGAGGAAAAACTCATATGCGCTAGGTAAGTTCCTCAGAAAATGCCCCTAATTCAGATATGGGCATTTTATCATCCATCCATCCAGAAATAAGCAAGGTTGAATAAGAAAAGAACTCTGACAGATAACGGATAATAGCAAATGAAGTAAAATTCATTTCAACAAAAATTATACACCATAACTGAAATTATACTGAAATGTTAATCCATTATTGTACATAAAGCTGTATTGATATGAATGCATATTAACTTGTTAGACAGTGGTAGAAACATACAATGTTCATGTAACAAAATCACTTGGTTGCTTCATGAACTAAAAACAAAGTTATAGCCACAAGATAGATGTGATAAACTGCAAAGCCAATCACTCATTCAATCAAATACAAATACAGTATCAGACATATGTCTTTTTTTTAATCTTGCAAGTCTGGTTTAGCAAGAAAAAAACTAAAGATGGAAAGATGATTAAGTTTACATAAATGACATGTCTTCCATATAAACAAAAATAATTAAATAGCATTTGTATCAGCTATCTCTGTATTTTGTTGACTGCTAGTCATAGATAAGCAATAAAACCAAAATGCTGGCGATGCTTCTATACTAAATGCAGCATTCCATTTGCTGCTAACATATCTAGATAACAATGGAGCCTTTTCCAAACTGGTGCCCTCCAGATGGATTGAAGTTGCACCTTGTGTTGTAATCAGAGGTGGGTTTCAGCAGGTTCTGACCAGTTCTGGAGAACCAGTAGCGGAAATTTTGAGAAGCTCAGAGAACCGGTAAATACCACCTCTGACTGGCCCTGCCCCCATCTATTCTCTGCCTCCCAAGTCCCAGGAAATGGGGATTTTGCAGTATCCTTCCCCTGCCGTGCCCACCAAGCCACATCCACCAAGCCATGCTACACCCATCAAGCCACACCCACAGAACCGGTAGTAAAAAATTTCGAAACCTACCACTGGTTGTAATGGTTAAAGTGTTGGGTTAGAAGCTGGAGATCAAGATTCTAGTCCATCTCAACCCCATAAACTCTCTGGATGATCTGAGGCCAGTCAATCTCCCTCTGCCCAATTTTTCGCACAAGGCGATTTTTATGGAAAGAGATAAAAAAAATAAGAGAACTCTATGTGCATTGCCTTGAATTTCAAACAAAAGATGATTGTCATAAATACTAACTTGAAAATATATGATTTTATATTAATGAATGGCCAGCTTGAATTCTAACCACTCCACAGGAGTTCCTTCCCTCTATAGAAATTCATTTGCAAAAAGATCCTTTTGTCTTTGAATGGCTGGCAAATCATCAAGGATCAGTAGCCCTGCATCTGAAAACTTTAATAACATTAAATATAAAAATCTGAGTCTTTTATGAGTTCAGGCTTAGATTTAACAACCATGTACTGTACGGTATAGTGGAGGGGTGGGCAACTATGGCCACTTTACAACCTGTGGACTTCAAATCCCAGAATTTGTGAGCCAGAGACAAAGCTGGTTTAAAAAACTGAATCCACAGGATTAATTCATACATCTGGCCAAGTGAAAATTCAGGTTGTTTGTTGGACTTTTTGTGTACTGTATGAACCCAAGTACTTCTGGTTTATTTAAATTATAATTTAACACTACATAAAATCAAGTCAATGTGTGCTCAGTAAAATTTCTAAAACCATCTGGGCAGAAATCTTGACTGGACCATCAGAGGCTTCAGTCTTAGGCTTTATTTTTTTAAAAGCTTGCTTTGAGATGTTTAATAATATTTTGAGATGAGATGAAACTGAAAAGGTAGATAATGTCACAAAGTTAAATCAATACTCAGACAATTTTGTTAAACTGTAACATTGAGCTAAATCAGTGCTTCTCAAATAGTGGGGCGGGCCCCCCAGGGGGGGCGCGAGGCTCCATAAAGGGGGGCGCGTTTGACCTCGGCAAACACTGTCATAACAAGCTAAGCCCCGTGTTTACAGTCGCGCGGGGGGCACGAAAAATATTTTCTTCTTCCTAGGGGGGCATGACAGAAAATAATTGAGAAGCACTGAGCTAAATGATGAATTTCAACAAAGTTAAGTATGAAACCCTGATTTTAAGGTGGAAAAGGAGACTCAAGGGTTTTATTTGATCACAAGCTAAATGTAAGCTAGCAATGTGATGCATCTCATAAAAAAACTAATGCTAAAAAGACAAAAAATGTTCAAAAATGGGACTTTAAAAGTTCTTCAAATGGAATCCCGTTTTATTTGCCATATACCTTCTTTCAATTATCACGAATCCTTGAAAGTTTTGTTAATTTTCAGTTTATATGTAAAGTTTCATATGACCCATACCTAGCTTTTTTTTTTTTGCTCCTGTCAGTTTTTTATCTTATTGTTAGCTACCTTGCAGATCTTAAAACTCAAAGGTGCAATAAATACATTTTTAAATAATTAGATAATTAAGCTTCATAAAAAGCAAGCACACCACTGTAGACCATGGTCCTAATGCAGGAACGGAAATGATTCTCACTTTTTATTATGTTTTTCCACAATCATTAAGACCTAGAAATACACTGATCAAATGTTCAGATATTTTATATATCTAGGATGAATAAAATATACGCCTAAGTAAAAAGTGTCTGACTCCTTTTGTAGGAAAGATCAGGAAATAGCCTGCCCAAATTCCAATCAAATTCCAATTCTAGAACACAACCCTATAGGGAAAATCCTCCAATCTTCTTAGAAAGATTTCTCTTACGGCATTAAAAACTCCCCTTTAGTAGCATGTACTTCTTTATTCTTAAAAAAAAAAATCTGCCCTGGTTGCCAATAGGCTTCAGGGTCAAATTGAAGTACAGTACCAATTTACTAATTAAGTACTATCACTTTTAAAGACTTTTACAACGCAGCACCAGGATATATTTGGATACTTGTCAAAATCAAATCAGCTCTACCAGTCTAGCTATTTAGAATAGGTCTCTGGAAGCCCTCTCTACTTAGGAGGTTTATGGATCATGGGCCAGATGACGATGGTAGCCTTTACTTTAAAGAATACCCTGTCCCAGAGGTATGGATGGTCCCTGCTCAACAAATGTTTCAAAAATAGGACCAAGCAGCAGCAGATATTTAGCATTTAAGTTATGTGAACTGTATGTATCCTTGATATAGCGGCTCTGTTCTTGTTCACATTTTTAAGAATCTATTACTTTTATCTGTTTCCAATACCTTTTCTTCATTGTATCTCACCCAGAGAGTCAGAATTGAGGTTGGTTATAAATATTGTTAAAAGCAAACAAATACATAATGACTAAAGTACAGCCACCACAATATGACAAGGACATTTTTTCTGCCAACAGCCCACAACCCCTCCAGAACAATTGTGCAGGTAGGTTTCTCTCACAGATACAAAAAAGTATCTTCTGCTGCATAATTACAAATATTTTTAGATGACTGGATCCCTTGCATAGTAGGGTGCAATCCAGTGGTGGGATTCAATTTTTTTTACTACCAGTTCTGTGGGCTTGGCTTGGTGGGTATGGCATGGTAGGCGTGGCTTGGTAGACATAGCAGGTCAAGGTTACTGCAAAATCCCCATTTCCTCCCGATCAGCTGGGACTCGGGAGGCAGAGTATAAATGAGGGTGGGGCCAGTCAGAGGTGGTATTTACCGGTTCTCCGAACTACTCAAAATTTCTGCTACTGGTTCTCCAGAACTGGTCAGAACCTGCTGAATACCACCTCTGGTGCAGTCCTTATTCAAAGGCTAACATGACCCATCATATTAGTTCCACACACACACACCCAAACAATGCCAAAACACTTGCATTCTGTTCTCAATTTTGGATGATTGGCAACCAGCCCTCTTTTATGCCTGTTTGTAGCATTCCTCAGTCACAAGAGCAAGCCTTGCTGGTCTGACAAAAACCACCCATTGTAGACACTGGGCTTGCTTAACAACCATTGTGCTTGCTTAATGACTTAATGACGTAAAATCAGGTTGCTCACATGGGCACCTCGTCTTATGGCTGTCACGATATACAATGGAAATTCTGGATTCCATTGTGGTCTAAAGTCAAGGACTACCTGGTATACAACATAATCAGTGCCCCAAAGACTATAAACTTACCCCTTCCCCATATTCAAAAAGTTGTAATTGGGTTTGATTGAAGATCTAGTCTAATTTAAAGATAGATCTATTGATCCTTGCTTCCTCTGTTTCCCTGCTCAGTCTAATGCTTGATACAAGCACATATAAATTTCTAAATTTCTAACCCTCTTTTTGGTACATTTTCAAGCATGTGGTAGGTTAAACTAGTTAGATGAATAATATCCAAATTTTCCAGTTCACCTCAGATGTACATTTCATTCTAAGTGGTTGGGAACATTGTCCTATAAAAACCTACTGCTGAAATGTGTGGAGTATCCCTAGAGTTGAGAAATTTAAAAACTAATTGATATCAGATATCAATTAGTTTGTTGTGTTCGCCTCGCTGTATCTTTTCGCCTTAGCTTCTGTTACTCCAAAAAGTTCTTGATTGGATTTTTTACTTCTGAAATACCCTGAAAAATATGTTTTAATGCTGATATTGCTCTATTTCTTGTTTGAAATTTGTATTAATGATTACATGATTTGTATAGTTTTTTAAAAATTTTAGTTACAGTATTTCAGTCCTGGGGACTTTGAAACTGGAGGTTAGGTTACAACATAGGTTCAAGAAATAATTGTAGAGAAGTAATTACACCTATACATTTAGTATAACAGGAATTTTAGATATTAGGTAGTTATTTAAATTTCAGAATCCTTATTCCAGGAACTTCCGGTGCTAATATGGTATCTTTAGGTTTTTGTATTCATTATTGGTTTTAAACTACAAGTAGTCCTCATTTAATGAGGCTAATTGGAATTAGAATTTCCATCAATAAGCGGTGCGGTTATAAAGTGTGTCATGTATGTGCATCATTTAGCGTCAGAAATCCTGGCAGTTCCTATTGCTATTGTTAATCAAGGACCTCATGTGATTACAACTTGAGATTTCCTACTGCCTTCCAACAAGCAAAGTCAGTGGGGAAGCCAACAGGAAACCAGAAGCCCCAGTCATGACAAGCCTTTGGAAGCAGTTCAGAAACAGGCCTGCAGGGATGGGTACTGTGGCCTGGTGCAAGCATAGTTAGGCAGGGAGATTGCTGTGGCACAGTGTGAACATACTTGTGTAGGGGAGTTGCTGTGATGCTGTGCAATGGTGCATTGAGTGTTGAGAGTGGAGACAGGTGGAGAGCAGGTAGGTGCAATGGCTTGTGTGAGCATGGCCAGGCAGAGGATTCAGTGGCTAGGCATAGCCAAGTGAATATGCACTATGGCAGGGGTCTCCAGCCTTGGCAACTTTAAGACTTGTGGACTTCAACTCCCAGAATGCCTCAGCTAGCTTTGCTATGGAGTGCAGGCAGGGAGGTGCTGCAGTGCACACTATAGGATCCAATATCTCCCTGGACCTCATACTTCTGACAGGAGCAGGAGCAACTTAAATCTTCCCTGTCAGCTTCCCCTTTGACTTTGCTTGTGGGAAGTCAGCAGGGGAGGTTGTAAACAGTGATAACGTGACAGCAGGATGCTGCAACTGTTATAAGTGCAGGCTGGTTGCCAAGTGCCTCAACCGTGATCATGTGAGGGAGGAGTGCTGTGATGGCCACATAAATAGCCCTCGTTCAGCACCATCATAACTTTGAATAAAAAGCTAATTCAAGCTCCTAAGAAAGGCTGTTGTCACAAAATCATAAATTTTTTCCCGGAAAACAAAGATGTACAACTCACTGCTACATTTAGTCCAGATGTGAGCATTAAATCTCTTGATTGCTATGCTTAAAGAACAAATCAGTGGCCAATGACTACAGTGAATGATAGTGACTAATCAGAGAAGACTGGATTTTAGCCCATTTTTCCAGCGTTGAAGGAAGTACTGGCATTTTTAAAAACATAAATGTGATATGATTGTCTGAGGTTTAACATAGCCTTTTCTTTGTTTCATTTATTGCCACCAGAAATAGGCAAAAAAAAGGGGGGGCTACACCTTTTGGTAATTTTCCAGCAGGTCTAAGCAGCACAATGTCAGGTTTCTTTGGAAGGGGCAGAAAAAACAGGAGTTGAGAGCCACCAATTGTTTGTTTGCTTCAGCTTTTTCGAATCATAGGCAAGTTTGTTTCAACCAAAGATCCTCGGTAAAGTTTTCTGGCTTATGAAACGTATTCTGTTACTTAGCAACAGCTCCTCTTGCTCCTCATCATTTTTAGTGGCTCAAACTAACACTAAAATTCTCCACATGAAATTCAAGGTATCTTACAGTTACTGTAATAGTACCAAAAAGAGAATCATATAAATGAACAGAAAGCCAATTTAATTACAATCTAGAGATTAAAAATGA
Organism: Ahaetulla prasina; assembly: GCF_028640845.1. NCBI lineage: Eukaryota > Metazoa > Chordata > Lepidosauria > Squamata > Colubridae > Ahaetulla > Ahaetulla prasina. The sequence goes on from NC_080541.1 coordinate 161,073,834, forward strand.
CAAGTGTAAATTATGGATTGGTTTTGTACATCTCATTCATCTATGTTAAGACTCCTATCCCTGAATGAAAGATGGGATATAAAACTAACAGACATACATCTGTGCCATCTTTCCTTAACTCAGGTTGCTCTCATATTCCACATAATCCCAAACCATGTTAATTTAGTGGTTTGATTATCTATAGAATTACAGTGTTGGGCAAAATGTCATGCGCAAGGAATCAGGACCACCCATTATGTTCCAGTTAAACTGATTTATTGTTCATGCCTATACACAAAAATCTAGTGGTCAATTAACAGCACTAAATTGGCACTACATAAATTAATGGAATTCAAGAGAGGCTGAATTTGGACCGCTTGTGGGAATGTAATGATTCCGGGCTGATTCCACCTGCCCCCAGGTTCTGCTCGTTCTTCTATAATACCTGAGTCAGGCTGTGGTCAAACACTCATACACTAGTAGGATATTTTAAATCTGAAGCAAGCGTCTAGCTCAAGTTCTCATTACCAATCGATTGGGCCACATTCAAGCTTACGGTGAGCCTTTTTCATTTCTTCCTGGTAGTTAGTAGGTTGTGTGAATATGGTGCTGGGAGGAAAGCTTGTGATATCAGTAAGATAGCACAGTTTAGGGATCAGAAATAGTCTGTTACATTAAGGACCATTTGATTTTGGAGTCAGGAGGAAATTCTCTCTTGTGTGTGAAAAGGTTGCCGGTATGTTTAATACAACTTACTTTTTGCTTTGTTTAAATCAGGGTGTCCAACCATGACAATTTTAAGGCTTGTGGATGTAAGTGTTAAAGAGCTAAACCTTAAAGTTGCCAAGATTGGACACCCCTGGTTTAAATAGTCAACATATCTCCAACACAACTATGCTCATCAAATTCTGCCTCATATGCCAAAGTGACACCGTTGAACTATTGCATGGACTCTTCATGTGCTCCTTTGTGCCTCCTCCTGAAAGGTATTTTATATAGAGCCCAAATCACTGAATAGATCGGGCAAAGCATCCATTGGCAAGTTTTCCATTCCCCAAGAGATGCATATGAAACCTGCTTCCATATTCATCTGACCTTCCCTTGGATCAGGTGACATGTCATCATTCCTGTACAGTTCTACCAAAATCAACATCTCTTGTGCAATGTATTAAATATGGGGAGGAAAATACACATCCTCTACATGTATTAACTACTTTTTTGTTTCATTGACTACTACTTTCTTTTGCTGTACTGAACCAGCTTATTTCACCACTTTGTGTAAAATGACAATAACTATTGAGAGACCTTCTTATTCATACTATTTTCTGGCTCACTGAACTGTGTGAATTGGGACAAAGAAGTGTTATGTATAAGTAAAGTGTTAAGTATAAGAAAATGGATTTGGGCAAGTAGGTTGATCTATTCTAGACCCTTCGGTTAACTATTGAAGCAGAATGATATCCATTAATCCCCACCTCTTTAAAGTGTCCTACTGTTTTCTTCTGGAATATGTCTCCTGTATGGAGAAATAGTGCTTCAAAGGGCATATTATTTTTTCCATCAGGGAAACAGGGTGTCAAGTCAAACTTACATGAACCAGGATCTATGCCGCATATCCACCGCTGAGGGAGTGCAGACAGCATCGCCTAGTAGCCTTGGCGGTTTTGCTCATACACACCTTTTCATGGCAAGGAGGAATAGAAAGGTAAAGCCAGAGGAAATCCTTCTAATGCTCTGGTAGAAACTGCAGCAAGATCAGCTCCACTTTAGCCAGGCATTTCCCATTCCTCAATTCCCCACAGAGAGTAAACATGAGGACAAAGTAAAATAGGAGTAGGAGGGTGGACAGGGGAGAGAACTTTGCTCAAGACCCATGAGCTGAAAAGTCAGCCTGTAGGATGTGAGGTGGAGGTTGAAGGTTCAAATCTGTTACCATATCAGATTTTTGTGGATCATGTTCATAGAAATGAATGCTTTGAAAAATTGTTTTTAGAAACTCCTTTTTTTGAGGTGTCACAAAATTGTCTGCTTTTTAATTTAAACAGACAACAATGTTAGCCTCTTGGCATGTTATTTAGATTTAATTTCAGGTTCATGATAGAATTTTGTACTAAAAGTCAAAGCAATCATCTCAATACTATTAAATATGTTTGAAACTGATCTTTTATAGTAAGGGAAACAGAAAGCAAACCAGAGCTGAAATTGAATATTGACTGAACTGGCAGTAACCCCACAGTTAACTCAATGAAATTTAAATCTATTTATGTGTGTGTAAAAAGAGAGACAGTAGAAATTTTGAACAGAATATCATATTTTTTGGTATATAAGATGCACTTCCCCCCCCCGAAAAAAAAGTGGGTGGAAATGTCTGTGCATCTTATAGAGTGAATGTTGCCGAAGCCCTGCGCACCTACCAACCCCAACCTTCAGCCTCCACATGCCCCATTTTCTGCCTCCATGCATCCCATTTTTGGCCTCTGCACCACGTTTTTGACCTCTGTTTTCAGCCCGTTCCAGACGGGGGAATCATCGCCAATACTGATCGCCACCATCTATCACCGTGATCAGCTGCAGTGGCGGAAATCCCCACTGCCTGGAACAGGCAGAAAATGGGACACATGGAGATTGAAAACAGGGTGCACGGAGGCAAAAAATGGGACAAGCGGAGGCCGAAAATGGGGCATGCGGAAGCTGAAAACAGGACATGCAGAGGCAGTGATAGGTGGCGTCGATCCCCACAGCCTGGAACAGCTGATTGGCGGTATTCTGGGAGGCCGATCCAACCACCAATCAGCTGCTCATGCTAAATCAGGCTGCGATAACATGCTGAAGCTGACCAGGCTATTTGCTGCAAGGACACTAGGCAGATGAATACCGATGGATGCTGGGAGGGAGAGGCAGATATTTTTTTCTTGTTTTCCTCCCCAAAAGCTAAGTGCATCTTATGGTCCGGAATGTCTTATACTGCAAAAAATACGGTAATTTTATACCAAAGGTTTGAATAGTGCTTTGTATTTCAGGCAGTTTATTTTAATATAAGATTTGTTTTTCTAGAAGAGAAAGTGGAAAAAAGCCAATGTAGGATTTACAGCCATGTTGAACATTCAATGTACTGTCAAAAGTTGCATTTTTCTGTGTCAGCAAATATGTGATTGATGCCATTGAGAACATTCTAATTTATAAACCACAGTGGCTGAGTTCACAAAAAAATCTGATGTAGAAATTACCTTATGCACAGCAGGGTGTATGAGTTCAGCCAGTGGTCCACTTGCTTACTGAGCATTATATTCCACTACTGGCTCATAAACACTTTAAAGAAAGCAAGTATTTTCATTAAAATATCACATTATTAATAACCAGAAATATTTAAAAATAAAAGTTTTTATAGCGCTTTTATTGCTACAAGAAGAGGTATGGCTTCCTCTACAGAGACTTTCTTTTTCTTTCATTATCTATTCATTTAATTCCTGACACATCTTTTGTTTTACAGATTTGCCAAAGGCCAAATACACTATTCGTGACGGAAAAAGGATTGGAAGCTAGATTACCTAATATTTGGTGCTTTAAAAGCCAGCGTGTCCCTGTTCTTTGAAGGTATTTTTCCCCCAAAAATGGCATCCTTATTTTCAAGTTCAGGAATTATTAGTATATTTGGAGATCAGTTTGTGGGATTTTTTGTTGGACTATTTCGTTGGGCTTGATTTTTTGATCTATTGATTTAAAAGTTACCACAAACTGCCTTGCTTCTCTGGATTGGACTAGTAATAAAAAGTTTGCATAAATAATTAAAAGCTGGCTGTTTAGAAATTAAGTGTAATATATATTGAATAATATATTGTTTAATATATCACCTGGAAGTTATTAATAGCTCTTATTTATACATTTTACTGTAGTTCTAAATTTACATTCATATATTTAATGTTATCATGATTAAGGTGTTTCATGGTATCAATGATGAAACTTTCCTAGACGTTACCACTGACCTCCGTTTTTTTACTGCTTTGTTGTAAAAGCCAATGGAAGGTTTGGTAGAAGGATAACCAGCCAGGGATATTAAGCTGATAACAGTAAGCAGTGGAGGGGAATGTTTCTTTTTGAAAACAGTATTTAGGGAAACAAGAACTGCAAGGGACATAGCAGCAATGAGATGATGTAACTAGAGGGGGAAAGCCAGGTCTTTTTATTTTCTGGAGGTGGGGCTTTGAGGAGTTTGGAACAGTTAAAATTGCTTTAGAAATATAACACTAACAACGTAAAATACAGAAAACTATGATATAGGTAGGCGTCAACTTAAGCCTCATTACTTCATAACTGAAGTTACAATGGAGGTGTGAAATGCTCCCAGTTCAGATCGGATCACGTGATCCAGTAGCGATGGCAGCGGGTGGTTCTGAGAACCGGTAGCAAAAATCCCTGCCCCTCCACCTATGCCCAGCTGAGCCGCGTGATCATCGGAGGTTTTTTTTTTTTTTTTAACTTTTAAAAGCATTTTTTTCTTCGGCCAAAAAAAATGCTTTTAAAAGTAAAAAAAAAAAACTTCTGATGATGCTCAGCTGGGATCGTCAGAACTTTTTAAAAGCATTTTTTTTACAATCTCTTTGGCCGAAGAGGTTGTAAAAATACTTTTAAAAGGTTCTGACGATTAGGCAACTCAGCTGGGATTGTCAGAGAAGCCTTTTAAAAGCATTTTTTTAAAACCTCTTTGGCCAAAGAGGTTGTAGAAAAAATGCTTTTAAAAGTAAAAAAAAAAAAAAGTTGGCCACGCCCACCCAGTCACATTACCACCCCCACCAATCCACGCCCACAGAACCGGTAGTAAAATTTTTTACATTTCACCACTGACCCCACCTCCCCCAGAAGATGCTTCTGACCCAATTTCGAAATTATGATAGCTGTAGTACCACACACGTTCACTTGATTGCATTTTGGGCTCTTGACAGCTACCTTCTCTTTACGCCATTTGCACTGTCCTGCAGTCACTTGACCCTGATTTTCAAAGCATTTTGCTGGCTTCTAGCATTTACTTCCATTTTACAGCAAAAATGCCCATTGCGGAAAATTAAGCCCGCTAGCAATCACTGCAAAAAATGTTGTATAATCGGGTTTGGTCACATGGTGACCTTTGGTGACCTTTTAACAACCACAACAACTCATAACTGTAATTTTGGACTCAATTTGGTTGTAAGTCGAGGATTCATATCATCACTCAGTTGTACAGTTACTGGAGGCGACAGAAAAAGAGGTTGAAGATCAAAAGCAGCCTACGGGTGAACCAACCTTTGCTCAACAGTATTTTCTGTATTTCCAGTTCTAGTTATATCCATTCTGAGTCTTCTTGAGGAATGGGGAAAAAAATTACCTTATGCTGGAATTTTAGCACTCTTTTTCTCTCCCACTGGTGTATTGTCTGTGTTAGCAGGTGGCCATTTGAAAGTACCAAGTTTTTGGTAAATATCAATGATAATTTATTATCTTGAACCCAAGTTTTGCTAACTACTTTCTCTTTTGTTAGTGGTTGTAGTACTGAAATTGTCACTCTTCAAGAGTGTGTGTGTGTGTGTGTGTGTGTGTGTGAGTGTGTGTGTGTGTGTGTATCTGTCAAATAAGCAATCCATTATTTATAACTAGCAAAATAGATTATCTTTAAATGTAAAATACATTTTAAATATACTGAGCCGAATTACTGTTACTATTGTCCACTAGAGGTCAGGCTTCTACCAGGCCTAAATATTTTGATACTTGCATAATTTGTCTACCTATGAAGTGTTCTATTTACTAAGGTTAAAAGCTAATCATTCATTTGAAGCAGGAATTTATATTGGGAGAGTGTTGAATTGAAGGGAGAAAGATAATAATTGTGTTGTATGACCTGTGCTTTTGTAATTTCAAGTCTTCACCAAAGGATACTGGAGAAAAATTAATTTCTGTGGGGAAAATGGCTATTTAGGAAACTCAAGGCAATGCAGATGAGGCTAGTTTGCCTTCTGTGTTCACAACAACCCTGCGAAGAAGGTTAGGTTGAAAAATAATATCTAGGCCTGAATCATTCATTGAAGTATGAAGTCAGGTAGAACTGGAATCTAGGCATTCCTGGTTGCAATTAAACACTCTTATCATTAGATGAAACTGGTCCGCATCGTTTTCAGTAAGTGGTAAACATTAACATAAATATTAAAAATGCACATTAGGTTTGCTCATTTACTGCCAGCTGTCCGCAGCACACAATGCAGTGTGTTTCTGTATCCTTAAATGACTTATCTGGAAATGTCAGATATATAACTTAGCACAACAGGAATCTGAAGACCAGCTCCGTGAGTGATCTGGGGCATTCATAAGCTCATTAATTACAAGAGCTTTTACAGGATAGACCTGTGTTTCTATCTTCCATTCATTTAACTTCCCTGTCTTTGAAGAGATTTGCTGTCTATTCAGTTTTCATTTCATTTAATATATGGTTAACAGGTAGTCCTCCACTGAGCCCAGAATTTATCTTGAGTGAGACAAGACAAAAGTGAGGCATTTGCTAAGTGAGTTTTGCCTCTTTTTGCCTCTTAAGTGAATCACCACAGTTGATAAATTGGTCGGACAGCTGTTAAGTGAATCTGGCTTCCCCATTGATGTTGCTTGTCAAAAGGTCACAAAAGGGGATCACATGGGACACAGCAACAGTCATAGGTATGAGTCAGCAGCGAAGCATCTGAATTTTGATCACATGATCATGGGATACTGCAAAGTTCTTAAGTGTGAAAAATGGTCATAAGTCACTTTTATCAGTGCCATTGTAACTTTGAACAGTCACTAAATGAACAGTTGTAAGTTGAGGACTACCTGTATTAATTTGATGCATTTAGTTTAAAAAATGGAAACCAATGCAAACGAAAAAGAACGGAAGGAAAACAGGGGAGGGGGTTAGTTTTCCAAGATAAAACATACACTGTGGACCTTGTGTAGCCCCTTTTTTTATTTGCTTTCCCAAGAGCTTCCTGACTTCCAGCTCATTAAATTTAGTATCAAACTGCTATTGCATATTTTACAATGTATTATTTATTTATTCGGTTTTTATCCTGCCTTTATTAGTTTGTAAGAAACTCAAGGCAATGAAGATACATAATACTCCTTCCTCCTATTTTCCCTGCAACAACAACCCTGTGAGGTGGGCTGAGCTGAGAGAAAATGACTGGCCCAAAGTCACCCAGCCAGCTTTCTAGGCCCTGGTGGGACTAGAACTCACAGTTTCCTGGATTCTAGGCCTGAGCCTAAGCAACTACATCAGCAAAATTAATAAATTACAGGATTAACAAAAACAGAAATTCAAAACATAAAGGTCCCATTTTTCCCCTTGGAAGCTGTTCCAGTTGTCTCACAGCCTCAATACACACTCACACGCCGAAAAAAGGGAAGGAATCCTTTCCTGTCTGCCAAAACACTGCCAACTTTAATGTAAAGTATTGCAATAATTATTGTAATAATAATAATTATTATTTACTTTATTCATTAAACATAAAACTCAGTCAATTGAACATTCAAAAATGCATCACAAATGCCATTGGCTGGTGCTAACGGTTGATACAGGTTGCTGCCAGCATCCTAGGTATCAAGCAAGCACCTTCTTAAAATGTACGATGTTCCAAGTAATGCATTTTTTTGCAGTTCCGCTGGTGTTATTGCAGGAAGCTGCAATTTTTTGATGTATCTTATAAAATTCTTGGACATGGTACTACTTTCTGTCAGGGAAGGGGGAAGCCAGTTCCTTATTCAGATGACAAAAGGGAGCAGGTTATTGTTCCTCTTGCTTGATGCTTATCCTCGGAAGTGATGCTCGCAGCTTTCTAGCTGCTCTTGGTCCCTGGACGAATAACAAAAACAAGAAGGTGGTCAGATTTATATTTGACACTAAACCATCACACAGTTTCTTTGCTTTTGACTTAGCATGACCTGTGAATCAAGCAACTATGGTATGTTCATATTTTAACTGGGTTAGTATCGCTTATTCCACAAATCATGATTTAAGCAAGCCAGAGTTTAATGCAGTACATGAACCTAGCCTATATTTACCTTCTGATCTATTATCAGTTTGTGAGTGAGTACTCTGTGGGATCAATACAGAATTATTTGTATTATTTCCTGTTCAAATTCTTGAATAGAATTTCAAGACTCCTAGTCTCACCATCCCCTTCATGGATTACTGCCTTGTCATGGCGAAGATTTTTTCTCCATAGGAACCTGGAATGTAAGATCCGTGAATCAAGGTAAACTGGACATGGTCAAACAAGAGATGACAAGACTGAACATCGACATCTTAGGAATCAGTGAACTAAAATGGACAGGAATGGGTGAATTTAATTCAGATGGCCATCAGGTATACTACTGCGGGCAAGAATCCCTCAGAAGAAATGGAGTAGCCTTCATAATCAATGAAAGAGTACGAAAAGCAATACTGGGATACAATCCCCAAAATAACAGAATGATCTCAGTTCGAATTGAAGGCAAACCATGCAATATCACTGTAGTCCAAGTCTGTGCCCCAACGACTGGTGCTGAAGAGGATGAAATTGACCAGTTCTATGAAGCCCTACAGCACCTTATAGAATTAACACCAAAAAATGATGTCCTTATCATCATGGGGGATTGGAATGGTAAACTAGGAAGCCAAAAGATAACTAGAATAAGCCTTGGAGTACAAAATGAAGCAGGGCACAGGCTGATAGAATTCTGTCAAGATAATACAATGGTCATAGCAAACACTCTTTTCCAACAACTCAAGAGACAACTCTACACATGGACATCACCAGACGGTCAACACAGAAATCAGATTGACTATGTGCTCTGCAGCCAAAGATAGAGAAGCTCTATACAGTCAGTAAAAACAAAATATTGCCTTACACACTGTAAGCCACCCTGAGTCTTCGGAGAAGGGCGGGATATAAATGTAAATTAAAAAAAAAAATCAGGAGCTGACTGTGGCTCAGATCATGAGCTTCTTGCAAAATTTAGGCTTGAAGAAAGTAGGGAAAAGCCCGAGGCCACTAAGGTATGAACTAAATCATATCCCTGATGAATATACAGCAGAGGTGACAAATATATTTAAGGAATTAGATCTGATAGACAGAGTGCATGAAGAACTATGGATGGAGGTTCGCAACATTGTACAAGAGGTAGCAACTAAAACCATCCCAAAGAAAAAGAAAGGCAAGAAAGCAAAATGGCTGTCTGAGGAAGCTTTGCAAATAGCTGAGAAAAGAAGGGAAGCGAAAGGCAAGGGAGAAAGAGAAAGATACACCCAGTTGAATGCAGAATTCCAGAGAATAGCTAGAAGAGATAAGAATACATTCTTAAATGAACAGTGCAAAGAAATAGAAGAAAACAATAGAATAAGGAGGACCAGAGATCTCTTCAAGAAAATTGGAGATATGAAGGGAACCTTTCATGCAAAGATGGGCATGATAAAGGACCAAAGTGGCAGGGATCTAACAGAGGCAGAAGAGATTAAGAAGAGGTGGCAAAATTACAAGAAGAACTATACAAGAAGGAACTTAACATCCCTGATAACCACAATGGGGTAGTCACTGACCTTGAGCCAGACATCCTAGAATGTGAAGTCAAATGGGTCTTAGGAAATCTGAGCAACAACAAAGCTAGTGGAGGAGACAGTATTCCAGATGAGCTATTCAAAATCTTAAAAGACGATGTAGTAAAAGTACTACACTCAATTTGTCAGCAAATTTGGAAAACTCAGCAGTGGCCACAGGATTGGAAAAGGTCAGTTTACATTCCAATTCCAAAGAAAAGCAATGCCAAAGAATATTCAAACTGTCGGACCATTGCACTCATTTCACATGCTAGTAAGGTTATGCTTAAAATCCTACAAGCTAGGCTCCAGCAGTATGTGGATCAAGAACTACCAGAAGTACAGGCAGGATTTCAAAGAGGCAGAGGAACTAGAGATTAAATTGCCAATATATACTGGATCATGGAGAAAGCTAGGGAGTTCCAGAAAAACATCTGCTTCATTGACTATGCTAAAGCCTTTGATTGTGTGGATCACAACAAATTGTGGCAAGTTCTTAAAGAGATGGGTATACCAGACCATTTTATTTGTCTCTTGAGAAAACTGTATGTGGGTCAAGAAGCAACAGTGAGAACTGGACACGGAACCACTGATTGGTTCAAAATTGGGAAAAGAGTCCAGCAAGGCTGTATACTGTCGCCCTGCCTATTTAACTTATATGCAGAGCACATCATGAGAAAGACGGGGCTGGATGAATCAAAAGTTGGAATTAAGATTGCCGGGAGAAATATCAACAACCTCAGATATGCAGATGATACCACTCTAATGGCAGAAAGTGAAGAGGAACTAAAAAGTCTCTTGATGTGGGTGAAGGAGGAGAGTGCAAAAGTTGGCTTGAAACTCAACATTAAGAAAACTAAGAATATGGCATCTGGCCCTCTCAATTCCTGGCAGATAGATGGGGAAGAAATGGAGGTAGTGACAGATTTTATTTTCCTGGGCTTCAAGATCACCGCAGATGGGGACTGCAGCCAAGAAATTAAAAGACGCTTGCTCCTGGGGAGGAAAGCTATGGCAAATCTAGACAGTGTATTAAAAAGCAGAGACATCACCCTGCCAACAAAAGTGTGTATAGTCAAGGCTATGGTTCCCAAAGTCCCCAAATCTTCAACCAGAAACTGTTTACTATTGACCTCACCCCTTTCCTAAGAGGTCTATAAGGGGCGTGCATAAGAGCACAAACGTGCCTACCATTCCTGTCTTACTGTTGCTTCATGCTTATGCTTAGGAATGATATTGTGACAAATAAATAAAATAAAAAATAAAAATAAATAAATGGTTTTCCCAGTATGGCTGTGAAAGTTGGACCATAAGAAAGACTGAGCGCCAAAGAATTGAGGCCTTTGAACTCTGGTGCTGGAGAAGACTCCTGCGAGTCCCTTGGACTGCAAGGCAAACAAACAAGTCAGTCCTAGAGGAGATGAACCCTGATTGCTCTTGAGAAGGCCAGATCTTGAAGATGAAACTGAAATACTTTGGCCACCTAATGAGAAGGAAGGACTCACTGGAGAAGAGCCTAATGCTGGGAATGATTGAAGGCAAAAGAAGAATGGGACGACAGAGAATGAGGTGGCTGGATGGAGTCACTGAAGCAGTAGGCATGAGCTTGAATGGACTCCAGAGGATGGTAGAGGATAGGAAGGCCTGGAGGAACGTTGTCCATGGGGTCACGATGGGTCGGACACAACTTTGCAACTAACAACAACAACAAACCAGAAAATCCGACAATATAATTGTGACACTTTTGTGTGCCTTTCAAGTCAAGGATTGTTCTATAAACACAGATAGCTTGTTCTGTGTCATAATTTCTTCAAATCCAGATAACTTTCTATGATCTTTTTAACATATATGTTAGCATGGCTGCTTTTTCTACTTTTTTAACTACTTTTCTCTTGCGCCTCTGTAAATCCTGTCTTTACAGAGCTTTTGAGAACTGGTATAGAATATAACTGCACGTTCTGTCAGAAATGTGTTGCTATCTTCATCTCAAAGCTCAGAAGACGCAAATTATATCTTTGGAATATTCGTTGTAGGAATGGATAAATTTTTGTGGCTTCACAGAGCTGCCATATAAAAAACACATAAAAACAAAAACGCCTCTGCTTGAGTTCTGTTGTTAACTATAAGTCAAGGGAGTTTTACAAATGGTCTTAACAGGAAAAGTTATGTTCATCATTTTGGAATTAGAGAATTGGACAGCTGAAACAGCATAACTGTGCTTAAATAAATAATATACTACAATGTAGCTTACATTCCAATACTGAAAAAATCATAGCCACTATAGTATTTATATACCTGCTCCTCTCTTTAATGATAACATTTTAATGATAATGTTTTTTTAAAGGGGCCAGATAGAAGTGTTCATATAGGTAGTCCCTGACTTACGGCAGTTCATTTAGTGACCATTATGATGGCACTGAAAAAGGGACTTTTTCATTTTTCACACTAACACCGCTGCAGCATCCCTATGGTCACGTGATCAAAATTCAGATACTTGGCAACTGGCTCATATTTATGATGGCTGCAATGTCCTGGGTCATATGGTTACCTTTTGTGACCTTTTGACAAGCAAAATAAATGGGGAAGTCAGATTCACTTTACAACCATGTTACTAACTTAACAACTGCAGGAATTCATTTAACAACTGTCTCACTTGGCAACAGACATGTTGGCCTCAATTGTGGTCGTAAGCCGAGGACTACTGTACTTGTAGGGAATATTTTAAGTGTTGGCTAATAACCAGAAAGTCAATATATTGTCATGTTGGATTGTAATATTTCTGATCTTATTGGAATTATATTTCTTATTAGTATTTAAACTAATACTAGTATTTAAACTAATACTAGTGTGCTCTCCCCACTTCTCTTCTCTCTGTATACCAATGACTGCATCTCCAATGATCCATTTGTTAAGCTACTGAAGTTCGCAGATGACACAACAGTGATTGGTCTCATTCGAGACAATGACGAATCCGCATATAGACAAGAGGTCGAACGACTAGCCTTGTGGTGCAACCAAAACAATCTGGAACTGAACACACTCAAAACCGTAGAAATGGTGGTAGATTTTAGGAAAAACCCTTCCATACTTCCACCTCTCACAATACTTGACAACACAGTATCAACAGTAGAAACCTTCAAATTTCTGGGTTCTATCATATCGCAAGATCTCAAATGGACAGCTAACATCAAAAACATCATTAAAAAAGGACAACAAAGAATGTTCTTTCTGCGCCAACTCAGTAAGCTCAAACTGCCCAAGGAGCTGCTGATCCAGTTCTACAGAGGAATTATTGAGTCTGGCATTTGCACCTCTATAACTGTCTGGTTCGGTTCTGCAACCCAACAAGAAAAACACAGACTTCAGAGGATAATTAGAACTGCAGAAAAAATAATTGCTACCAACTTGCCTTCCATTGAGGACCTGTATACTGCATGAATCAAGAAGAGAGCCGTGAAAATATTTGCAGATCCCTTGCATCCTGGACATAAACTGTTTCAACTCCTACCCTCAAAACGACGCTATAGAGCACTGCACACCAGAACAACTAGACACAAGAACAGTTTTTCAAGGCCATCACTCTGCTAAACAAATAATTCCCTCAACACTGTCAGACTATTTACTGAATCTGCACTACTATTAATCGTTTCATAGTTCCCATCACCAATCTCTTTCCACTTATGACTGTATGACTATAACTTGTTGCTGGCAATCCTTATGATTTATATTGATATATTGATCATCAATTGTGTTGTAAATGTTGTACCTTGATGAACGTATCTTTTCTTTTATGTACACTGAGAGCATATGCACCAAGACAAATTCCTTGTGTGTCCAATCACACTTGGCCAATAAAATTCTATTCTATTCTATTCTAAACTATCTGATATAAATAATTCAGTATTCTTATTAAAAGAAGATGATACATAATTTCTAAAACCCCAGAAAATTGTTCTTGCGCTGAATCCAGATTGGGTTTGGTTCATCCAGTATATTAATCATATGGAAAGTTGTTTGATTTTATTTTAACCCAACTAGTGTGGTTTGTAAATAACGTTGTATCTTAACTTACTGTAGCACTTGGCCTATTGTGGTTTATTTCATAAACCGATGAAACAAACTTAGCAAGATTGGTGAATTCACACTGTGAATCGCATAATGTATCTTGTGATTTTGATCCAGAATCTAGGGATTTTACTTTGGACAATGAATTAACTTTATTACATTCCAAATGCTAGTTGATGATTTTTATATATTTGCTTATAATATATATGTTTAATTTTTAAACATGATTAATCTGTCTCTTTTAATTCAAAATTAAGGGCTTGGAGAATTGTTTGCCATTCAAGAATTGGTTGATTGGAGTGACTTATAAGCCTTGTAAAACATAGATAAATAACTACATACAACCAGTTGTGCAAACAGTATTCAGATCATTATAAAAACATTTTAGCTAACAGTATCCATTTAAAGTTGGCTTGGGAACTCTTAAAAAAGGACATTGGCCCAATGGTCTTCAGAAATAATTAAAAAGAAAAAGACTGTTTCTTATAAGGAAAGGATAGGAGAGAAAAGGATCAGGAAGGGTGAAGAAAATACATCAGGTTTGTCAGTCAGCATTTTCTCCTTACCTGATCTTTTTTTTGGAAAATAATTACATTTAGCATTTTCATATCTACAGTATTGCTAACTATCTAGAGTACCTTAAGGACCAAAAGTACCACATTTACATAGTTGGGATAACTGTAGAGCAGACTGAACTTGATTCCATAACATTCTGCTACTGTCACTGTTTATCCATCCCTGGAATTCAGTTATGGCATTGCAGAGGCATTTGTGGAAAGCTGCAGGCTGCTGATGAAAGAATAAATGAGACTGAAAAACACAGGATAGGAAATGAGTCTGTCCACTAAAGCTGGTGGGGTTTGCTTATTTATTTATTTTTATTTATCTATTTATTCAATCTTAAACTGATAATTTGTGTGTGTTAGATTATGAATAAATTATCATGTATTGTTGAATAAGCGAGCTTCATTCTTAAAGAAGTACATTTGCGCCGTTCAGTGAACCTGTTCACAATTGCATAACTGTTTCTGGGCTCTCAATGTGATGGGTGTGAGTTCATTCTACAAGTTAAAGCATTTCCAGGACAAGAAAGAGATGACAAGACAGTGCCTTTCGATTAATTGATTAGATTTAAATTTCCTGGATCGTGTAGTCACCCATACCCTGGTCATCTCCTGGTTAGATTACTGTAACATACTCTACATGGAGCTACCCTTGCAGGGTATTCAGAAATTACATCTGGTATAGAACACAGCGGCATGGACAGTTCTGGAGACCCCTTGGGAGGCACATGTAACACCGCTGCTGTGTGAGCTAGACTGATCGTCAGTTTGCTTCTGGGTCCAATTCAAAGTGTTGGTCATTACCTTTAAAGTTTTTTTAAAGGTCCAGGCTTTCGCCATGTTGGCTCATTCCACTCACTTGAGTGGAACAGTCCTACAGGAAGTCCTCAACTTACAACAGGTCATTTATTGACCGTTTGAAGTTACAATAGCACTAAAAAAGTGACTTAGGTGGCTCAGTGACTAAGACACTGAGCTTGTCGATCAGAAAGGTCGGCAGTTCGGCGGTTCAAATCCCTAGTATTTATTATTTTTTTAAATTTTTAAATTTAATCTAGTATAGTATAGATCTTCTGCATGAGCAGGGGGTTGGACTAGATGACCAGAAAAATGTGGGTTAGACAGCACCACCACCAGATGGATTTGTAACTGGCTGACCAACTGCACTCAACGTGTAGTCCTCAATGGAACTACATTCACATGGAGGGAAGTATTCAGTGGAGTACTCCGGGGGTCTGTTTTAGCCCCAGTACTCTTCAACATCTTCATCAATGACTTGGACAAGGGGATAGATGGGGAACTCATCAAATTTGCAGATGACACCAAGCTGCAGGAATAGCCAACACTCCAGAAGATAGGCTCAAGTTACAGAAGGATCTTGAACATTGGGCGCTATCTAACAAAATAAAATTCAACAGTGAAAAAAGTAAGGTAAAAGAAAAGTAAAAAAAAACCAAAATGCATAGGTACCGTACATGTGGTACCTTGCTCAATAGCAGTACCTGTGAAAGAGATCTTGGAGTCCTAGTGGACAACCATTTAGGTATGAGCCAGCAGTGTGCAGCAGCTGCTAAAAAAGCCAACACAGTTCTGGGCTGAATAAACAGAGGGATAGAATCAAGATCACGTGAAGTGTTAGCGCCACTTTATAATGCCTTGGTAAGGCCACACTTGGAATACTGCATTCAGTTTTGGTCGCCGTGATGTAAAAAAGATGCTAAGACTCTAGAAAGCATGCAGAGAAGAGCAACAAAGATGATTAGGGGACTGGAGGCTAAAACATATGAAGAACGGTTGCATGTCCGTTCTTCACGGTATGGGTATGTCTAGTTTAATAAAAAGAAGGACTAGGGGAGACATGATAGCAGTGTTCCAATATCTCAGGGGTTGCCACAAAGAAGAGGGAGTCAAACTATTCTCCAAAGCACCTGAGGGTAGAACAAGAAGAAATGGGTGGAAACTGATCAAGGAAAGTAGCAACTTAGAACTAAGGAGAAATTTCCTGATAGTTAGAACAATTAATAAGTGGAACGACTTGCCTGCAGAAGGTGTGAATGCTCCAACACTGGAAATTTTTAAGAAAATGTTGGATAACCATCTGTCTGAGATGGTATAGGGTTTCCTGCCTGGGCAGGGGGTTGGACTAGAAGGCCTCCAAGGTCCCTTCCAACTCTGTTATTGTTACCTGTTACCTTACTTAAGACCGTTTTTCACACTTCTGACCATTGCAGCACCCCCCTGGTGACATGATCAAAATTCAGATGCTTGGGAGCTGCACTCACATTTATGATGGTTGCCGTGTACCGGGGTCATGTGATCACCTTTTGTGACCTTTTGACAAGCAAAGCCAATGGGAAAGCCAGATTTGCTTAACAATTGTGTTACTAACTTAACAACTGTAGTGTTCCACTTAACAACTATGGCCACAAAGGTTGTAAAATGGAGCAAAATTCACTTAACAAATGTCTCACTTAGCAACAAAAATTAGGGACTCAATTGTGGTCATAAGTCAAGGACTATCTGTACTTCAAATCCTGTCAGCCAAAGAATTTCAGCTGGCAGATTCCAGAAGAAGAGCCTTTTCTGCTGGGGCCCCCCGTCCCTTGGAATATTATCCCATTGAAGGTGAGAGACATTCTTGGCCTTATGGAAGGGCCTGAAAATTTGGCACTGTCACTGACCTGGGTCCAGTGGTGGGATTCAGCCAGTTCACACCACTTCGGGAGAACCGGTTGTTAACTTTGTGAGCAGTTTGGCAAACTGGTTGTTGGAAGAAATAATTAGGGCAGAGAACCGGTTGTTAAATTGCTTGAATCCCACCACTGCCGGGTCCAATAGGGGCCTGCTGTATTGGAGGTGGCTGAGAAGGTGGAAAAGATCCCCAAGCCCAGGACACCTTGTCTTGGTTTTTAATTTCTTATTTAATCATGTTAATTTTAATCATTTTATATTATCTTTTTTTTACCTTTCTATCATTCTGTAAACCACCCAGTCACTGTAGTAGTGAGATGAGTGTCCTATACATTTAAACAAACAAACATATAAATAAAATTATTTTACTGCCCAATTCCATGGGACTGTTTTTTGACACATCTTGAACAGCATAGCCACATTTCATAATGCATTTTTAAAAAGATGGTAGGAGTAAAATATAGTAATAGGAGAAAGCAATGGTGCATCTAGTAGAACTGACACAGATTTGCTTCCTGGAACATTTTCTACTTGAGGTGTAGCAGCACTTGGTTAGCCTGCTTTCAATGGTTCATTGCACTTATTGCAATATGTTCATTTATTTACAGGATTGTACCATATCTGTGCTCTGAGCCATTAATTATTCACTCTGAATTAAAGGCTCCAATAACATCGATAGTGTAGTAGCATATTCTTGACAGTCTTGTCATAATAAGCCTCATAGCTACTGCTTCTGTAAGAATCCATAATTATACCTCCAGGAGATGCAGAGGAAAAGAGAAATTCTGCTTTTCTATTATTTATTATGGGGAGGAGGGCGAAAAGAAGTTGTTTCAATCTAAGGGCTACATAAGCATCAAGGAAGTGCATTACAGGCTTCAAATTAACAAAGGACGTTACACAGTCCAAAATGGGAGGGGCCAAATTGATCCCCAATGGTCATTTCTTTAGACACCCAAATGTTACACGGACATGTGTGTGTGTGTGTGTGTGTGTGAGAGAGAGAGAGAGAGAGAGATTTTCTCAATCTATATTAATTTCATGCCCTTACACATAAACATGATATTTTAAAGGCTAAGTGTTAGGTGAGGGGTAGCATTTTGTAATGGTGTCAATATCTTTCCTTAGTTGCAAAACTGGGTATTATAAAATATTTTAATTTGGATTGAAGTATGGAGAAAAGGAATCGCAAGTTAAAAGGAAGGTACACCAAGTCTTTCCTATGTTTAATCATTGTGTGGCTTCCTTTATGCCATCAATTTAAAAAGTAGATGGATTTCACACAGATTGCTATCACTGATCAGAGCAAATAATTTACTGTTCCAACCAGATTATTTCACCATGCCCACTTTGAAAGAAAATCTCAGAACTGCACTTCTCTTTCTTTCTCCTACATTACATCATTTGGTAACGCTCATTCATCAGGCAAGTCCATTGCAACAAAATGAAAAACTCTGGAAAATAATATGAAAAACATATTTATAATTACCTTACTTTTTTCTGGTCATTGTTCAAAAACAGTATAGAACAAAGTCATATCTTTTCACAGATTTTCCCTCTTCATTACATTTGGATGGGAGGGAAGAAGGAAAATTCCAGGCATAAATAAAGTGACTCAGAGTCATTCTAACTTTGACTCAAGTTTGACTTGTCTGAGCCAGGGGCTTTTCTGCTCTTGGGGGAATCTCATTCTCTGAGTCTCGGAAGCGCACAGGATGTGTATTAGATCCATCCCTTTCCTGGTTTGTTGAAGGTGTTTGGGAAAGGATGATGAATTCATCTAAGTGATGAGGCCTCCACCTCAAGAAGCCATTGCAGAAAGTAGTGTTGGATAATTTCCAACATGTCTCCAAACTCCCATTTTTGGGGAAGATTGTAGAGAAGGTGGTGGAGCTGCAGTTTCAGAGGTCCTTGAGGGAGTGGTGTAGGATTGAAGGCCCTACTTAACATGCACTCATGCAATGCGGGTCCACATCAGTTTGCCTTTGCACAATAGGCCAGGATGCTACAGCTGATTCAGAATACATTACTGGTAGTCCTTGACTTAACAACTGGGTTCCATTATAGTTGTAGATCAAGGACTATATGTAGTGCAATTGCATCTCGATTCACTTGGGAAATTCCTGCTTTCAGATACTAGCTCCCACTTGGCTCCTGGGTGGAATTCAAAGTGCAGGTTGTCATCTGTAAAGCCTTCATAGCTCAAGGACTGGTTATCTGCAGGACCACCTCTCTCCACTTACGTCTTCTTATTTATTAGATCTAGTAGAATAGGCATGTTCCATATTCCACTGTTAAAATTATGTTGTTTTGGCTGTTCTTGCCCTGTGGGATAATATCCCCCTTGAGCTTTGGACAGCTCTGACTTTGTTCTCATTTAAGAAAACATTTAAAACAGCCTTTTTCAACAGACTGTTGCCTGGAGTTGATTGGATGGTTGAGATAGTCTAAACATTCAATAAATAAATTAAATATAACTAGAGTTCAACATGGAAAGTGGACAAATGGTGGATCAGTTATGTCAACATAAGAGTTGGGCTGGAATTTCATGCCATCAAAATATGTTTGCTGTGGCAATGATCTGAAAAATGTCCCAGTGGAACTTGAAAGCCATTTTTCTTTGGTGATAGTGGTTTTGTTCAGTGCCATTGAGCTATTTAGGTATGTCTGATATAGATAGTCCTCAAATTACAACAGTTCATTTAGTGACCGTTTGAAGTTAGTGACTTATGACCATTTTTCACATTTAATGACCATTTCAGCATCCCGATGGTCAGGTGATCAAAATTTGGATGCTGGACAACTGGCATATATTTATGAAGGTTGCAGTATCCCAGGATCATATGATTGCCTTTTGCAACCTTCTGACAAGCAGAGTCAATGTAATGCCAGATTTACTTAACAATCATGTTACTAACTAAACAACTTCAATAATTCACTTAACAACTAGGGCAAGAAAGGTTGTAAAATGAGGCAAAACTCACTTAACTCTTTTGCTTAACTACGGAAATTTTGAGTTCAATCATGGTTGTAAGTCAAGGACTAACTGTAGTGGGTCTCATTTGTTTTCTATTTGTGGCAATTAACATTCTAAATAACATTGCTAAATTTGTTAAAGACAAGAGCAGTCTACATTCTCTAGTCTAGTCTAGTCTAGTCTGTAGGATTTTCAGACTCAAAGCTTCAGAGGAAATTGCTTAAAGAGTTCACCAGGCTGTGAAAATGCTGCAGGAAATACTGAATCCACCAATGAAGATGGATTCAGAAAATTAGTTCATTGCAGGGCCCAATTACATGTTATTTTGGCTCCAACTCCAGTTAGTCAGAGATCACGAGCTCAGGGAGAAAATCAACAACTTCTGAGAACAATAAACATCAACTTGGAAAGTATAAACGCTATTTGATCATGAATGAGACTGGTTAGCAATTAAACTTGAAGAATATACCTAAAACAATAAGCTTATTGGTGAAGTTTTTGAAGTTGTTTTCAAGTAGAGGTTAAAAGCAAAGTTTTGAAAGGTCAGTCATTTAGCTGAGAACTTAAACAACAAAATCCTGCTGCTTACTGACCAGCCATTATTGCATGTCTCTTTTGCTGTTTTTGCAAGAAAATGCTAGAATAACCAATAATTAACAGGGATTGTATTATGATGGTACAGTATCATGATTGTAGAAGTCACAATTCATACATTAAATTCTTGTTAGAAAATATGGCTTTTTCAGGGAGAGCCAATTGATAGCAATTGAGCAATTTGAACCAGCAACTGCTTATGAGCAAGGAAGCAGAAATATTAGAAGTTACAGCTTCATATTTTGATTAAACTCAGCACTCAGCTTTGCTAGAACACATTTGGAGAATATTGGAGTCTTATAAACAGTTTACAAGTTGGTACTAAGCTTGCTTTTTGCACAAGGAAAGACTCCTAAGGGCCTGAAAACTAAAATGGAGAATAGAAGTAATGTTTTCATGCCTTGCTTATCCTGTTTTGCTACTACCTGTGCAGGATTCCTGAGAATCTCTCAAGCTTCTTGAACTGTTTCAGGAAAGCCATATGGTTACAAAAAGAAAGGTAAAGCAAAGAAGTCACAAGAAAGAGGAGAAAGATAATTTCGCTCCCAAGAGTTGCATCTGGAAGGGGGAAGAATGAAACTCTCATCTAGTTTGTATTACCAAATCATCATTTGTGCAACCCTGGGTTAGGGTTAGGTTTAGGATGAGAATTAGGATTAGTGTTAGGAGTTAGGTTTAAGGCTAGGGTTAAAAGTGAGAGCAACAAGGCTGCAGCGATGGCTTTGCTACGGCTGTTCTTACATTCTGCTCTTTTCTTGGAGGACTACATTAATTAATGGCTGTTTAATCATAAGCTAAGAACCATAAGTGTAAGAACGAGACGTGGTGGCTCAGTGGCTTTTCGATTGACAGGTCGGCAGTTCAGCAGTTCAAATCCCTAGTGCCGTGTAACGAGGTGCGCTCCTGTTACTTGTCCCAGCTTCTGCCAACCTAGCAGTTCAAAAGCACGTAAAAAATGCAAGTAGAAAAATAGGGACCACCTTTAATGGGAAGGTTACAGCATTCCATGTGCCTTTGGTGTTTAATCATGCCGGCCACATGACCACGGAGACATCTTTGGACAGCACTGGCTCTTTGGCTTTGAAATGGAGATGAGCACCGCCCCATAGAGTCGGGAACGATTAGCACATATGTGTGAGGGGAATCTTTATCTTTATCTTAACCATAAGCAGAGCTGTTAGTCTGGTTTGAATGAGAGGTCAAATGGTACAATCAGTTGAACCCAATCTCCAGATTATAGCTAATACATTTCCACTATAACTGCAACGTGACCCATGGCCCGGATTCAGAATTCAACTAAATCAGACCACATCATAGATTGATGTATTGTGCAAACTGAATCTGTAAATCAGCAGAGAACTTGTGATTGCCTAGCTATGAGTGGATCAGCTGTATTGGATGGTTTGCAATTATTCTTAAAACACAGTTTTGCAATCTGGACATGCTGTTTGATCTATCATTGATTTTTTTTTAATGTTGACATGCTGTATTCCATTAGCTCCTGTTGGGCTGCCAGCTGTGTCTTGTCCATTTGTGCTTTACTAGGCTGAATTTCAGGAGTCAGTTTATATATGATGCTGACCTTGAATGTGTCTTGAAATTTTGGTCCAAAATTGCCTAGGGCTAATTTGGCTGAGCAAGGTGGTTTTTTTAAAATAATTGAAATAGTTATTTCTTTCTATCTCCGTACAAAGTGTTGCCTCTTTAATTTGACTAAAAAGTCTTGGAACTTAGTAATCAGATAACTCTCCTGTTTGTAAAAATACAGTTTCACCTTTCTGGACCAAAGTAGTAAATATAATAAAAATGCAACTAACCTCCCTCCCCACCTCAGGTCATAAAAGAGAAGATAGCTCACCATTCATCCTCTCTCAGTGATATGTACTCTCCCCTGTCAGATATATTGCTTTTACTACCTGATGTTCATTGATCGATATTAAGCAGGAATAGCAAAGGCAGCATCTTTTTAATTGTGTTGCCAGTTAAAGAGTAGAATGCCTTTCACAAATGCCTTTCACCAGAAGAACTGCTTTGGTCTGTCTTTGAGGGGTTTTTTTTTTCTCCATGCCTTGACTTATTAGTAGACCATTTAAGAAGAGTAGCTTTTCTGGACAAAAAAATTGATTATCAATAAGAGAGAACATTTGTACCTTAGGATTGAACTATGGGGCCCTGTGTGCTCTTTGAGCTGCGGACCATGTTTCTATGGATGCCCCCAAACAAACAAACCAGATATATCTCTCCGTCCAATCCTATCGCTACCAGGGACCCAACTTACAATATTTCTAAAGAATTGACAAAAAAGTTTGGACACCTCTTAGAGGGAAACAAATATTCTATCAACTCCCCACTACAAAGAATCGAAGTCCTGACAATAGATGGAAATGAAACCATGGTCTTATTTGATGTCTTTAAAGAATCAGCAAAGGAATTCATGACAGCACTACTACATAGCGTAACTGACCTAACCAAATACACTAAGACTGAAATGCCAAGAATCATGGATCTCATCAAGCTTTGTCTGATCACATATTTTCAGTTTGACAGACAAATATATCAACAAGTCAAAGGAATACTCATGGGATCCTTGCTTTCAGGACTTAGACCATAATGTAATACCTAGAATCCATAGTACTCCTTTGTCATCTTTGTTATAATAAAAAAAGGAATAACTAGAGAAAACACACAAAACTATCAACATCTTCAAAGGAATAAAATCACAAGAGAAGAAGAAAACAATAATATGTTACCCTTCCTGAATATCCTCAGTTATTGTTGGCAAATTAGGAACACAAGTCTATCATAAAGGCACCTACACCAACCAAGTGCTTCCCTACCAAATAACCTCCTACAACAAAAAATGTGTAAGAACATTTTTTAGACCAGCACAAACTCAGTGCAGCAACCTTGAACATTAGAAAAAGGAAACACATCATCTATAAATCATCTTCCAATACAATTGATATCCATGCATCTTTATCAAAAAGTGCCTGAGCACTCAACCCAATGTAACACAACCAACCCAAGTATTGAAAATGATACCACTATCATTCAAAAATTCTCAGAAACTACCAACCGATTATTACAATCACATGCTATCACCATAGCACACAAACCAACTAAAGCCTTCAAAACTTCCCAGGTAAACCAGAAGACTCAGCAGCCTCAGAAGGAAAAACAGGAGTCATTTACAATATACAGAATAAGGACTGTAACAGCCATTATGTAGGACAAACAGGCAGAAGTCTAGCAGAACAGATCCATGAACACCAACTAGCAGTCAGAAGACATGATGAAAATTCACAACACATGAAATTTCACAACACATGAACAGGCTTAACCATAGTTTCAACTGTGAGCATCCTAGACCAAGCCAAATCCAAAAATATTAGAGAATGTCTAATGTCTAACATTCAGACAAATCAGTGATCAAAAGACACATACAGATAAACAGCATCTACATACCATTCAAAAGAGAGACTCAAAAAGCCAAAAAAAGAAACAAAAAGAGCAAAACACCTCCTCACCAGCAATCAACACCCAGATGAGCAGAGATTAACACCAAGTTTAACACTAGGCCAATGAAGTCAACAATACCCAAATCAAGGAACTACCAACTCAGACAAACAAGCTAACAATAAACAATAGCCTAATCAAGGAAAACTACTCCCACCAACACTGATAGGGCAAGATGCTAGGATATAAATGAGAGCAAACCCCACTCCCTTTTAGCACTGATGATGTTACCTAGTTTGGTAATGAAACATCTGCAAGAAAACAGCCAAGCTCAGAAAGCACCAAGAATCTCATAATTTTGATTATGGGCAGTGCTTTTCTTAAATATTCTTGTTGCTGAAGTATAGTTAATTCCTTTATTATTATGTTTATTGGTAATTTTACAATAAACGTAACTTTCATAAAAATAGATTTCCTGTTGTGTTTTTACATATTAAAATTATAAGATACATGTTTTAAAATACATAGGTGATTTGGCAGATGAACCAATTGCTACCTGAATTAAGCCAGTATATCTCTGGTATTTGGTGCTTAAGAGAAAGAAGTTATATATTAATCTACTAGTAAAGATACTCAACCATAAATTAAGGTTTTCTTCAATCTCTTACATTCCACTCTTGGTGAAAACTATTTAATAAAATCCATTTGCAAAAGAATGTGAACTGGGCACTGCTGTTGGACTATTAACTTTGGCTCAAAGGTTCATTTGGAACCAAGACTGTGGAAAGAGAGGACTTAACGGTCAATCAAGTAGTGCAGAAGCTTTAATGAAGTCAGAAGGAACTTTAAAAAATTAACAGTAAATACCATGTTTAGTTGAAGGAACCTTACATTTAAGATGATATATTTCTGCCTGTTTTTATTGTGTTTTAAAATGCTATACTCAGGCTCTTCCCCTGGGCGCCGCCAGCCGATATTGCTTGGTGGACGGCACCCTAAGGAGTCCCTCTCTGTGTGAGCGTACGGGTCGGTGGGAGGCATGTGGTAACAGCAGGCGGTCCCGTAAGTACCCAGGCCCTAAGCCATGGAGCGCTTTAAAGGTAGTGACCAGCACTTTAAAGTGCACCCGAAAGGCCACAGGCAGCCAGTGCAGTCTGCGCAGGAGTGGTGTTACACGGGCGCCACGTGTGGCTCCCTCTATAACCCGCGCAGCTGCATTCTGGACTAACTGAAGCCTCCGAGTGCACTTCAAAGGGAGCCCCGTGTAGAGAGCATTGCAATAATCCAAGTGAGAGGTAACAAGAGCATGAGTGACCGTGCATAAGGCATCCCGGTCGAGGAAGGGGCGCAACTGGCGCACCAGGCGAACCTGGTGAAAAGCTCTCCTGGAGACGGCCGTCAAATGATCTTCAAACGACAGCCGTCCATCCAGGAGAACACCCAAGTTGCGCACCCTTTCCACTGGGGCCAATGACTCGCCCCCAACAGTCAGCTGCAACTGCAGCTAACTGTACCGGGGTGCCGGTATCCACAGGCACTCCGTCTTGGAGGGATTGAGCTTGAGCCTGTTTCTCCCCATCCAGACCCGTCAATAGTTAAGTTGGATGCAAGTACCAGCAAATTACATTGATCTTCCAGGTAGGCTGGATGGCTTCCCTCTTGGATGATGTTCTGGAAGGCCTTAAATGCCTGGCTGTTCTCCCAGGCCTTGGGCTAAGTGGATGAAACCCCTTGTTAGATACCTTTGTCTTCAACTGCAAATCTCTTGATGTTAGTTGCCCAGATTTGCCATTTTGCTTATTTCCATTGCTGTACTTTTATTTATGTTATTGTATTTGTATCTTTATATACTGTGAGCTGCCCAGAGACCGTTTCAAATCAGGCAACACCAAACTCAAATAAAGTAAGCAAATAAGTAAATAAATAAACAACATTGCATCACATAATGTGTGAGTTAGAAGATACTGTAGGAATTATGTATCCCAACTTCCCACGCAGTATAGGGATCCTCTGAACTTTCCTTGATATCATTTGAAAGCTTTCAGCAAGACGGAAACTACCGTATTACTTTTTCAAGCAATTAATAAGTTGAATTAGTACAGTTTGCAAAGTGCATATCTATATTATATATAGTGCAAATAGGCTCAAGTTCGAAATCACTGCTTTATGTCCTTGTTTTAGTAATCCTTTCCAAAAGCAACTTTTTTATGAACTTAAATTGTAAGGTGGAATTCACAAAAATGAGAGATTATATGATTATAACTAGACACGGGCATTCCTTTTCCTGTCAAGATAAATAAGGGGTAAGAAAATATAAGATTCATACATCTCAAATAAAACTTAACATTTTGGCATGTACATATTTCTGTTTTGGAATGTAATAGTCTTTTTTAAAGTCTGCAATTGCTATGGTTTATGAACGGCATGAATTCAACAACTCTGTTTTCCTTCACATTTGGGTAACTGGTCATTTCCACTTTTCTTCCGTTTGTTTTTATTTAATTTGTAGTTGGGGAAGAAGGCCATCTTGTGAATTATAAACTAGAAGGGTTCAGTAGGAGTTCCCAAATTTATTCTTGTCTTCAGAGGTTTCCGTGGGATAAAATAATTCCCCGGATTTCTTTTTAGAATGTCTGGTCCCTGTTTGCTTGTCACAAGTTTACAAGAGTTAATTCTGGAAAGCTTTGAAAGTATCGTGATTTATTTTTTTTGAACAAGATGACCTTTCTGACCTAATTGAATGGGTCTGGGAGTTCTTGACTTGAAATAACCAAGAACAATCAGACACTAGATCCATATATTCTTGTTAACATTCTCATCAACCCTTCTTAACTTCAAACCGGAACTAGTGCTTTTAAAATCAGGATGTACAATTTTCAGATTGAGGAAAGCCTTTTTTTACACGAATGATCTTTTCTTTTCTTTTTTTACTTTTTCTCCTTCTTGTTGAAATATGGAATAAAATTCTATACCAAAACATATTGGCAATTTTCCCATCTGGTAAAGGTTATGAAAAATTGCCTTGTTAATATGTGTCTCTCATCCAGCTAATTGGAAAACAGCTCAAGTAGCACTCTGGGGCCAAAAGGAAAAAAATGGGTTAGGACCAGGGCAAAAGCCAAAATTATTTACTTTAAAATATATTTAAATTAAATATAATTAATATTACTTCCAATAAAAACTGGCATGTTCCCCCTTCTATCATAATACACCTTTTCAGAGACAACTTTTACAAATGCTATACAAGAGCTCAGGATGCCTATTTTTTTTAGTAAAAGCTTCAAGGTTTTTTTAAAGCTGAGGAGAGAAAATATATTAGACTTCTAAAAGTGAGCAAGTAGCTTGCTTTCTTTGATGCCTCAGTGTGAAAAGTTGGCCCAGGTTTAACTACAGCTAATAGAAAGAGTGATGTAATTTTCAAAAATATGCTATAAGCAGGGTAGCATTTCTCTAGAGAAAGAATCACTTTGGCTGTGTGATTTCATTACAGTAGATCAGTATCACAGCAGTGAGTAAGCCTGAAATCACCAAATCATGCTGAGTCATGCAAGATGAGAAACGGCTTGTCAGTTGCCTTTTATGGAAAGGCTGATGCTACAGTTACGAAAAAAGTAGTCCCAGCAATAGGTCCCATTGTTTCCGTAGGACTTGACTGATCATCTCACACAAAGACAAAAACACAAGGGTCACGATGGAGCTAAAATTAAGCACTGCTGAATTAGCTTTTGTTCAGCGAGAAGGGCATGCATTGAATTTAAAAGTGCTCCATCTTGTTTGGATCAAGTGCAGAAGTCATCGTTCTGGATGGGAAAACTGGTCACCCTTTCTGCCCACCTCCCATCTCTCCCTCGCCCCAAAAGAGAATATATCTTAATTTTATGTCCTATAATACCATTTCCTACTTACCTTTTAAAAAAACAGCTGTTGTCATTGTCTGGTTATGTTGATCATTCTCCTAACTATTGCAGGCCTTGTAGAGTTTACTGGTAGAGCTGTAAATATGTCAGTTTAGAGGCTGCCCTTGAGGAATCAAGGAGGATCCTGGCAGTGGGCAGCGTAAATTCTGGTAAACAGTCTTTTGAAGAGCATAGTGATCATGCACACATTCTTGAATAAGCCATCCAGTAGCCAGAGTTTTATTTATTGAATTCACAAATAGGAAATGTGATCCTGTTATAGCTTGTTGGGGATGTCGTTAATTCTGTAAACTGCGTGCAGTTCTGATTCTGTGGTAATCAATGGCATGCACAGAAGCATTCAAAACAAAGCTAAGCAATGTGATAGCCTTCAGCTCCCATAATCCCTGATTGTTATCCATACTGCTCAGAAGTTATGAAAACTTTACTTCAATACATCTCAAACTTATGCATTTTAATACTTCCCTCTTTTCTGTGTTTTGTAGAGAATGTATCCTATATTGTTCAATAACTATGCAAGACTGAGTGACTCTGAGTATTTGGGTCTTCTGGTGACCAGGTGCTTCCTGGATGGAATGACACTGTCCTAGATTAGGGTCGTAGATGCAGCCTGACTAGGTGGCTCAGTGGCTAAGACACTGAACTTGCCGATCAGAAAGATCAGCAGTTCGGTGGTTCGAATACCTAGTACAGGTCTCCTGTGTGAGCAGGGAGTTGGACTAGATAACCTCCAAGGTTCCTTCCAACTCTGTTACTGTTAAATGAACCCAGTGCACAATCTGGGGATCCTGCTGGACTCAATGGCTCCTGCTCGAAGTGGCAATCATGGCTACGAGGGCCTTTGCACACTTTTGGCTGTGCATCAGCAGCACACATTCCTGGACTAGAAAGTTCTGCTTATAAGTTCTACTCATAAATTCTATATGCTATAAGTTCTACTCATGCCCTCCTAATCTTCCATTTGGATAACTGCAAAGTGCAGTTGGGCTGCACATTGGGCTCCCCTTGAAAACCATTCAGAAGCGTCAACTGATGCAAAATGTGGATGTTAAATGAAATAGCATGTGGCCACATTGCTTAGTAGCAGCAGTTCCAGTAGATACTGTTTTGTGTTTGTTAGGTCAGTGGTCCCCAATCTTTCTGGCACCAGGGACCAGTTTCATGTAAGACAATTCTTGCAGGGACTGGGCAGAGGGGTTTCACGTGCAATTTAATTCTGTGCGTGCCTAGATGAAGCTTTGGCTCTCCCGCCACGTGCACGACTCGGTTCCTAACAGGCCACAAACTTATACCAGTCTGTGGCTCAGGCGTTGGGAACCTCTGCATTAGGTGAGGATCATATCATTGTTAGGAAAGGACCTTCTCCTGCCCTTTGTGAACCGCCACTTCCTTCCCACTGCCTCCCCCATGGCCAAGCCAGGCAAGATCCCTTTGGCCAATAGGGATCTGCCTTCCTACCACAAACAAGCCATTCATTCGTTTATTCATACTACAGATTTGTATTAATGCATCATATATTAGCCTATTTTGTGTCACTTGCTGTAGATTTTAAGCAATCTGGCAACTTTTACAAGAGTAGTTGTGCTCGGTTGGAAAAATTGGAAGTTTCATTAACTATTCAACATGAAGCTCCCTAAATGACTTTTAAGCAATTGCTGTTTCTCAGTCTGTCATAAATCTCAAGGTTACCGGGAGTGTAAAAATGGAGAGGCAGTTGTTTTGTACACTGCCTTTTACTCCAGAAGACATTTACTATAAATGCAATAAATAAAACATAAAGTTAGAGATGATTTCTGTATTGCAGTGGCCTCGAAAAGGGTCCTTTACGGCCTGTATAACACTTCTGGTTGTCATAAGATGTCGTGCTGTCCCCCTATGGTCATCTGATTGTCATCTGGGTGCTTGGCAACCTGTTTTCACTTATAACTGGTTACCGACCACCCCACCATCGTGTGATTGCTATTTGCGATCTTCTCTGTCACTTCCCCAGAAAGTCAACAGGGAGGCCAGCAGGGAAGGTGACAGCCTGCTGCCATCTGCTGAGAGGACTCCATCTTGTCTCTAGGGAATGGCTAAAAGAGCTGCCTGTATAGATAAGCTAAACTCCTTTAGTGAGGCGGAGAAATGGAGTTCAGATCCTGATGATTTGAGCTCCATTCCTATACCCTGCTGAAGGGGAACTGACCGGAGAGAACTGACATCCTTTGGCAGACAACTCTTTCAGCCAGCCTTTACAGATGAAAGGAACCTGAAATCTGAGCAGAGAGCAGAGAGGCAGCACCAGGGATGCTATTCAGCAGGTTCTGACAGGTACTGGAGAACCGGCAGAAGACATTTTGAGTAGTTTGGAGAACCGGCAAATAACACCTCTGGCTGGCCCCAGATTGGGGTGGGAATGGAGATTTTGCAATATCCTTCCCCCAGGAATAGGGAGGGAATGGAGATTTTGCAGTATCCTTCCCCTGGAGTTGGGTGGGAATGAAGATTTTGCAGTATCCTTCCCCTGCCACACCCGCCACGCCCAGCAAGCCATGCCCACAGAACCGGTAGTAAAAAAATCTGAATTCCACTATCGCAGCACGATAAATTAAGGAGCCTGGAAACAGAAATTAGAAATGTGGGGACATAAAAAGGATAAATGTTAAAATGGAGATTTGTTAAAGTAGATAAATTAAATATTATTGTTACTATAGTATGAATGCTATTGTGATGAATACTGTTGTAAACATTTTGATTATGATTGCCTAGAAACAGTTGTACCTAGACAACACACAGATTGATGGAA
Organism: Ahaetulla prasina; assembly: GCF_028640845.1. Taxonomy (NCBI): domain Eukaryota; kingdom Metazoa; phylum Chordata; class Lepidosauria; order Squamata; family Colubridae; genus Ahaetulla; species Ahaetulla prasina. Next base: position 161,104,429 of record NC_080541.1, read on the forward strand.
ATTGAATTTTTATATGTTATATAAAGAAAATAAAGAAAATGGGGGAAAAAAGTTAAGGAGCCCGGGGTGCTTCAGGAGAGTGAGAAACACCTGGTGCAGGCTGCACATGAGGGTCCCTCACTCAGAAGCTGAAAATCTTGTTTGGATTTCAGCAGGGAGGATTTTCAGCTCCTGAGTGGACCCACCCACTTACCCTGAGGAATCCCGTGTTCCTTACTTTGGGAGTCTTATCTGTTTAACAACCTGCACAGTAGCTTAATGAGCACTACCAGGAATGCCAGGATTGTGGCTGTTGAGCAAAGTCACCTGGCATCTCACTTAACTACCATTTTGCTCCATGACCAAGATTTCAAGTTCGATTTTGGTTGTAAGTCAAGGACTACCTGTAGTGTATTTTTTAACTTGCCAAATTGCAAGTTAAAATTGCAAGCAAATTACCCTTGGAAAATGATTCTCAAGCAAATTTTCTGCTAATTGTTAGCTACCCCAAGTAGTGATTGGACAAAGATTTCAACATCAAATTTATACATCAGTCTGGTATCTTCTAACACGTACAAGAATAAAAATGGCCAACCATCCCCAAGCGTGCATAGCTAGTATTATTTAGCATAAGCATCTCAGCTGCGCTGTCAACCCATTTTAGCATGTTTTTGTAAAAGGATATGAAACTTAACCTGCTGAAAGGTTCTTTCTGAAGACCAGGTAATTGCTTGTCCTACAAGCATGATAAGTACCATCCCTGGTCTGTGTCGGTCTATGACTAGCCTAATGCTCCTGCTTGTATTGTTGTTGCCTTGGCAGTTTCATTAAGATGTTGGTTTTGTCCTTTGAGGCAAGAAGTACTTTTATTGTTTCTCTAAAATAAGCATGTTAAGTGACTAAAATTTTATACTTCGCTCCCTAACCAAAAAAAGAAAAAGGAATTGAAAGTCGGTCTTGCCCTGGAAATAAATTCCTGTCATTTGCTGCATTTCTGCTCGTATGGTATCATATCATACCACCCAGGATTTATTTGCTAGACAAAGAACCGAAATGCCTGCCAGGATACTTGACGGATGATGTAATCTACAATTCGCACAAACCTTTCCTGGGATCTGAATCATTGGATATGTACCTACATTGCAGAAGGCTGTTTTGTTTTGTGTTTTACTCCAGGCTTAGGATGACTTCCGACTAGATTCTTTCTTTTGATAAATTTCACTGGCAGTATACTTACCTGAAATATTTTTGGTTTTGCTTTTGTTCACAACTAAAAAATATATAGACATTTCTAGTAAACATTATGAATACACTGCCTTTAATGCTACTAAATCACTGACCAGAGATGTACCGGTAGGAACAATAAATTCATAAATAAAGCTATTTTATAGCCAGTGAGGAAGCCTGGTGTTAATATGGCTGATATTTAGATTTCTAACCTCTAAAATCTTGCTCATGGGCTCAGAAATTATATGGCATTTAAAAATAAAATGTAAATTGGAACCCAAGCTTATTCAACTCGCTAATTGAGAGTGGGAGTTTAACTTGTCTGGATTATTGTCTATATAGGTTCTGAGCTGTGAGAACTGGAAACTGTTAAAAATTATTGTAAATGGGGCGTGGAACTAACAGTCTCCCAGTTTCTAACCTGGTACGTTAACCACTATATATCAAACTTGTTTCCCAATATATTGATTAATGTAAGGCCCTGAATGGCTGAACAACTGTGATAGTACTGAAACCCAGGACAGCATGTGACCCCTGCTATCAAGGGGGAAGAAGGAAGGAGCACTTATTTAACCCAGTGGCCCCCAACTTTTGGGGCACCGGGGACCGGTTCTGTGGAGACAGGTTTTTCCACGGACTGGACGGGGCGTGGTTTTGCATGCTGCCTGATTGGGGCTTTGCTTGTTTGCGCGGACTGGTTTCTGACATGCTATGGACTGGTGTCGGTCTATGGACCAAGGGTTGGGGACCCTTGATTTAACCCACTGGCTATTGGAAGATTAGAATTAAATACAGAAGGAATTGATTTTGGTTTGCTCACAGCATATATGCAGAGACATTGTTATCAGCTGGCTTCTCTATTAATATTTAGCTTTGAGTTTGTTTTTCTTTTATTAAAAGCAATTTCATAGAATGCAAATTGATTGCTGTGTGTGTCAGTCAATGTTGTTTGTATTAGTAATTTTATTGGGCTTTACTTGTCAAATTTATTAAACTCATTAATGATAGTATGTACCAGTTCTGCAGATAGATTTAGCATTGGAAGACTCTATCTCTGAAGGCTGCTTTGTAATTTTTAAGGTATATATGTCGTAGATTGCACTATTTTAAATAGGACATCAAGGACTTTTGGGAGCAGGCACTTTTGAAAATCATTAATATATCCAGTAAGTTGGATCTGAAGCTCAGACTGATGGTTTAGTTGTTCTGTTTTATGTTTTAGCAGCATTGTCTACAGTATTGCTATCGTGCTGGTGTTTTTATGACCAGAATCAGATTATATTATAGTTTCATTCTGTTTTACTGCTTATTTATACATAATGCTCATAGTTCTCTTTTACAGACTTTGGCTGCAGTAGAATGCCTGTTCTCAAAACTATGAGCAAAGCATTCCAGTTTTGGCAGTATTCAGGCATAATCTTGAAAACTAGTCAGGAGTTGTATTTCAGTAACTCACGTGGCTTCCCAGAGGTTAAAAAGCCATTCCAGAAAACCATCTTGTGCTGCAATGGTCATTTGTTGGCTGAACATGATGATCAGAGTCTGCAGATCACTGGAAGGGATCCAGCAATAGGATATTACGGCCTGTGACTCAGCTCTGAACACTCATGCCTGGATGTAGAAGGCAATCAGTGCCAAGCATGATAAGCAATATCATTTGGATCAGGAAAAGAAAGTGAACGTGATCTTCTTAAATATGCTCTATGTTGCTTTGATTGGGTAATTTGATTTAGTCAAGAAGATCTGTGTTTATAACCTTGCATTATTTCGGGTTTTTGGAGGTGCACATTTTTAGAAGAAATAAGATACTGGTAATATATTGAAGCGTATTATTGCCCTATGCAATTTGAATAAAGGTTTCTTTTGGGAGTCAAGAGAATTAACTTTAATAAATTATCACCTTAACTCTGAAGAAACTTCAGTAAGAATTACTAACGTTGAAGTGCTGAAAGTTGAAAAGTTTAGAAAGATTTGAGGGAAAAAAGAAAGAGGTACAATAAGCCACCTTCATCCCAAGCATGTGAGAAAGAAGAATAGTGGATAAACCTGCTAAATGTTTTAGCTCTAGAGCATGGGTATTAAACTTGCCATGTCATGTTGTCGTCACGTGATGTTCTGCAACTTTTTCCAATTCGCGGAGCTGGGGTGGGCGAGGCCTGCACATGACGCATCTGGCCTGCGGGCCGCCAGTTTGACACCACTGCTCTAGAGGATACATTTGGGAGACTGTAGATACCGCAACCCCTTAGCAGACAGAATTGCTGATGAGCCACATGTTCTCACAGGTCGCTATGGATTAAAGCCTGTGGTGATTTTGATCCATTCCTCTTCATAGTTGTCTACTTGGTATGTCTATAAATATGTATATTTTTATAAATAACTCAAAGTGGAAAACCTACCTAATACAGGTAGTCCTCAATGTACGACCACAATTGAGGCCACAATTTTTGTTGTCAAGTGAGATATTTGTTAAGTGTCCCATTTTACGATCTTTCTTGCATCAGTTGTTAAGTGACTCACTGCAGTTGATAAGTTAGTAACTGGGTTGTTAAGTGAATCTGGCTTTCTCATTGACTTTGCTTGTCAGAAGGTTGCAAATCACATGATCTTGCGATGCAGCAATGGTCCTAAATATGAACTAGTTGCCAAGCATCTGAATTTTGATCACATGATCATGGGGATGTGGGAAAGGTCATAACTGAAAAATGGTCATAAGTCACTTTTTTAAGTGCCGTTGTAACTTTGAACAGTCACTAAAAAAATTGTTGTAAGGACTACCTATACTCCTCCTATTTTCCTCGTAACAACAACTCTGTAAGGTAGGTTGGACTCTCTCTCTCGTTCCCTTCCGCCCGCCCGCCCCATCGTGCATGTGTATAGTACACAGATACACACACACACACACAGCTATGTTTGGGGAAAAAAGATTATTCATGGTTATGAACTGGCAGTCTTTGTGCTTTAAAATAAAAAAAATGTCTACATTTATAAACTCATTGCTCCCAATATTTTATCAACTTTACTATTGCAAAGTTATTTTCTTCTGTTGTGAAAGCTTAGTTACTGTTACATTGGAAGACATGGAATATTCTGAACCTTTGTTCCTGTTGTTGATTAATTATGATTTTTTTTTCGCCAGCAAAGCAACCCATTGTGTTTTCTTAACAGTGTTTGGAAGAGTTCACCGAGAATGTCTAGCAAAACGTCTGGCACCACAAACAACATAGCTCAAGCAAGAAGAACTGTTCAGCAGTTGAGAATAGAAGCATCTATAGAAAGGATAAAGGTTAAGCATAATATATTTTCTTGTTATGAACTGTGTGGTTATTATTTAAAGTGTATTCTCTGTCTCTCCTCTTATGTTTTAAAATGCTCTTTAAAAAATCAAGTAAGTTTAAGAATTGCTCTAAAGTGATTGGAATATGGCACTGGGAGTCTAATATCTTTTGCTTAATGAAATTTCAAGGTGCAATACAGTTAGATACATGCGGTAGACACACATTTAGAGATTATGTTGGTCAGTTCACATAAGTCATAATGTAATTTTGATCTTGTTCTGTTCAGCTTTTAAAAAGTTATCCTGCTGACTTCCAGAGAAACAGAGTCCCAAGACTCTTACACAATTACTCTCCAATCTTTTTTGGGATTGGGAAGAATAAAAAGGATAAATACAAAGGAATAATATAGACAGTGAATTGGAACTGTAGAGCTAGTATCAGGAAAGTGAAATGTTAGAATAAGAAATCAAAGGAAAGAATCCCAAGAAGAACAAAAAGGTCTATTAGGTATATTCAATTTTTTTAAAAAAATAGTATATATTCAGTGTTAGCAGAATGCTAAGAAAAAGTTACAGTTACTCAAATTCTATTTTGATGCAGTCTTCTCCAGTATGTGTGTGTATACATGTGTGTGCATAGACACGCACATACTGTATACACACATATATATGGTCCACTTGGAATTGTGAAGAGCAGGAGGCAGTGGCATAAATGAACCTTAAACTTGATAAAAACATGATCAGAGAATTCATCTTTAATAAGTTTAAATCTCTAGTATCAAAATCAGAAAACACAGAAAGCAAAAAATCCAGCAAATTACAGACCAATCAGTCTGCCGTCAATACCTGCAGAAATTCTAGAACAAATCATAAGCACTTGTCAGCACCTTGAAAACAATAATAAAAACATCAGCAGGGATTTGTCAAGAATGAGTCTTTGCAGACAGAGGATAATCTCTTTTTTGATCACGCAAATTCCATAATAGATTGTGGGAAAGCTGTAGGCTAAGGATGTGCATGAAATGAAAAATATAGTTTGTAAATCTAATATACATTCTTCCACAACTTGTGGAAGTTGTGTCAAACTGGTTTGGTGAGCCATGCTTTGGCAAAAACAAAATCCAGAATACTTTGGTAGTTGAGTTTCAACCAAAACAAAAGTAGGAGGGATCACAGAGTGATTTTTATAGGGCAAATTGGGAAAGGTTGATACATTTAATCCCCTGTTTTTGTACCTCCTCTGCATGGTTTGTGTGCTGGCCTTTTGATCTTTTGAGACCCTTTTGTATATATCAAAACATGTGCAACATGCATGGTTTGGTTTGAGTACAGACCATTGAGAGCCAGCTGTCCCATGCAGAGAACAGTTCATGCATGGAGAATATTGCATATTCTTCCTGTAGACATACAGATAGTCCTTTGTTAATGATTACTTTTAATGTGATATATAAGTGATAATAAATCACTAAATGCTAATTTAGTGACATTTTGAAGTTGTGACACTGCCTGAATGAGTAGCGGTAACAACCAGTCCTTTTAAGTTCCAACTGTCCCCCCCACTCATACAGTCATATGATCACAACTGGACACTTGGGAACTGACTTGTACTTACAAGAGTTGCAGTGTCCTATGCTTATGTGATCACCATTTGTGACCTTCCCTGGCAGTTTCCCACAAGCAAAGTCAATAGGGAAGCCAACAAGTCACAAGTTCCTCTGGTAAGCCTCTCCCTCCCACACATCCTTCCCAAGCCTCGCTGCACTTGCATGGTACCTCGACTATTTGCACACTCTCATGCTGCCTCTCCCCCTCAAAGCAGCAACTCCAAACCCTGACATGCTTCAGCCACCTCTTCCCGGCCATCCTTGCAGTCCCTCACACCCAACAGCAGCCATTTATCTGTTTCCCTGCCTGCTTGCAAGCCACCTGAGACTAGCAACTTCCTGCTGGCTGCCCCAATGACTTGGTTTGTTAAGAAATTGCAAAGAGGGCCTCACTTACCAACCCACAATTCCCCTTAATAATGGCAATGGGGTTTTCCATTGCTAAATGACATGACTATGTGATCCTGATTTTACGTCTGCATTACTTAGTGATGGAAATTCTGGTCCAGATTATAATTATAGCTTTAATATATTTTGATGTCATCAAAAGCATTTGACAAGCTGATTAGCAAGCTGGTTAAGTATAGGTTGGATGGATGATAATTAAATCGATACATAACTGGTTCAAAACACAAATTTGCAGGCATGTTTATCAGTTGCTCCTGATCCAATTAGAGGAAGGAATCAGTCCTGGATCTTCTATTCTTCGGTATTTTCAATAATGACATACCGTATATACTCGAGTATAAGCCGAGTTTTTCAGCACGTTTTTTGTGCTGAAAAACGTCCCCTCGGCTTATACTCGAGTATATACGGCTTATACTCGAGGTTTTTTTTTTCTTCTTTTTTTCACATTATACCGGATGGCGCAAACTTGGCGGGCTTTTGCATTAGCGCGGGGAAGCCCTGCCGGTGCAGTGAGAGGGCGGGGCGGGGGAGCCGCCAGCCTTCTCGGCTAAGGAGGAGGTTTCCCGACCGGTAGCTGCCTCATTTCCCACCCTCGGCTTATACTCGAGTCCCCAGTTTACCCCAGGTTTTTGGGGTAAAATTGGGGACCTCGGCTTATACTCGGATCGGCTTATATTCGAGTATATACGGTAAGTGAAAAAGTAAAGGGCATACTTAATAAATCTGCAGATGACCAAAAATAGAAGAAACAATAATTTAGTAAACCCGTATCAATTGCATAAATATAGGCTGTGGGGTATTTGGCTTAGTAAAAGTAGTCCTCAAATTATGACCCATTGCTTAGCAATCATTCAAAATTCTGATAGATTCCCTCAAAGGTACTTACAACACAATTCCAAAGTGTCAATGGCCACACAAACACATCCCGATGATCATGTGACCACATAGGAGTTCTCCAACTGGCCCACATTTGCAGTCGTTTGCAGTGACTTGCAGTCATATGTGTTTTATTCTGGTTTTTGACAAAAACAGCCCATAGCAAACAATGAGCTCACTTTACGACTGCAATGTTTGCTTAACTGCAGTGACCTGCTTGACTACTTTCACAACTTACAACCATAATGGGTAAGTTCCATTACGGTCATAAGTCAAGGACTACCTGTATTTGCAAAGAAAATGGAATAGTAATTGGTTACAAATTAAATACAAGTCAGCAGGCTTCCAAAACAGGCAAATACAGTTAATAAAAGTGTAATTTCCAAATTACAGAAAGTAGTAATCATTGTTCTGTTTTGCTCAGACCCAATTTCAAGTACTGTGCCATTTTCAGTCACCCTGTCTTACAGATCTGGGTTTAGAGAAGGACACCAAGAATGATTTCAGGGGACAGGAAGCAAAATCTCAAGAAAGAGTTTCGAGGGGCCCGGAGACGTTTAACCTTCAGAAACAATGCTTGACAGGACCTATAATAGCATTCTTCAAATTCCTGAAAGGATGTCACATAGAACAAGGGTCTCCAACCTTGGTCCCTTTAAGACTTGTGGACTTCAACTCCCAGAGTTCCTCAGCCAGAGCAAAGCTGGCTGAGGAACTCTGGGAGTTGAAGTCCACAAGTCTTAAAGGGACCAAGGTTGGAGACCCCTGACATAGAAGGTCAAGGCCTGTCCATCCCTATCCCAGAGTGCAGGCCATGGAAGTATAGAGTTAAACCCTAGAAAGATAGATTCTGATTGAATGTTAACAGGGGTGTTCAAACTGTAAAACAGGTTGACAGTGGAACCAGTTATTCAAACAGGTAATAGGCTCCCCTGTTTTGAATGTTGAAGGAGAAGGACAACCCTCTAACTAGGATGCTTTAATTGTGATTTCTGCATAGATCTGAAGATTTGAATAGACTCATCCAATTCTTGTTCTGTGATCCTCTAGCCATTTGTAGAAAGCTGCTATCAAGATGTACTAGATTACATCTCTGTTGTATTTTGATCAGGTCCCATAGAGCATCAGGGCTGCGATTTCTTTGTAGAAGATACGAATGCCATAGGCATTCCCAGACTTCTTAAGATGCGCATGTGAACAACAGAAAATGAAAAGTAATGCATACCTATTTTTAATCTCATATTAAGCTTCTTAGCAATCCTGTACCACCCCTTGGGACTTGAGACAAATAAAAAAGCATAAACCTTTAGGTTTATGCATAAATGTGGCTTCTCATTTTGCAATTTGTTTATTTACCACTAAAGCCTCATTCATAAACAAAAGCTAAAAGACAGCGAAGTATTTTTTGTGTACATAGGCACATATTTAATGAATGTATTTTGAAATTCTCTTTATTAAAAGAAGCTTTCTGGAAAATTTATAATTCTGCATCTTTTTTCCTCTGCAGGTGTCGAAGGCATCAGCAGATCTAATGTGCTATTGCGAGGAACATGCCAGGAAGGATCCTTTACTAATGGGCATACCTGCTTCAGAAAATCCCTTCAAGGATAAAAAAACCTGCATTATTCTATAGGCAAAGCAGCAAAATGCCTTCAAAACCTCCCCCTGCAAAACCAACCTAGCCAATTCTTAGAGAAGTAACCTGAGGGTCACCTGGTAGCCATTGCATAAAACAGCAACTTATTTCCACCTTGTGTATGAATGAACTTTTAAGTTTCCTTGAATGTTTGTTTTTCCCATCCTTAATGCCAGGCACACGGTTCTAAAAGTTACTTCTTGCAAAAATGGAAGGGTTCTACAAATGTTGTTAGGCATGGATTCTGTTGGCTTTGCTGGGCTGGGCTGGGCTGGGCTGGGTTGGGCTTGATTTTAAAATGTAGTGAGTGTTCACAGATCCAAGGATTGAACTATCAAGACCAAAGTTGCCTGAGCTTCATTTACAGAGTAGTGAGGTAGACAAGCGTAGAGTGCTAATCAAGCTTTTTTTTTTTTTTGCATTTGATTTGATACCAGTGTGTACCTTGTATATGTAAATGGAGTCTAGATCTAGGGTGTATGCATATGTTCGTTTAGATGTATAGACACATTCCAAAGTGCATTCTTTTAAGCGCACTCTTCAGACTTCATTGCTGCGTTTATTGATAGGATTTCTGCACTTCATGCTTTCACTATTTAGTATATCTTAAGCTTTCGACAATGTCTTAAAAACCTACACATTTGTACATACTATAAATTCTGGTTCTCAGCATAGCTTTGAAAAGTGACGTCTATTGCCTTTAAGCTATCTTTTATTTCCACTGAAATGTAGACTACACTAAATTCAGATTGATTGTGATAATGGTGTCTAAAAATTTCTCCTCCCTTTCTTTTTGTCTTTAAGAGGAATTCTGTCCTTTCCTTTCCTACACAATTTCTAATGGAACTGATTTTTGGAAGCTTTCAGGCTTTTTTCAGTTTGATCCACAAATTTACATTTCATAAATGTCAAGCAATCACTAAATAGGAAGAGAGACTCTGAGTGAAATCTATGGTGCTACTGCTTCTGCACAAGACCTATTAAAATCAATGGTTGTGCTAAATGAATGCTTGAAGGATTATAGCAATTCTCAGCAGCAGCTAATCCCTTGTATATGTTAACATTATTAAAAGAAGCTTTCTGGAAAATTTATAATTCTGCATCTTTTTTCCTCTGCAGGTGTCGAAGGCATCAGCAGATCTAATGTGCTATTGCGAGGAACATGCCAGGAAGGATCCTTTACTAATGGGCATACCTGCTTCAGAAAATCCCTTCAAGGATAAAAAAACCTGCATTATTCTATAGGCAAAGCAGCAAAATGCCTTCAAAACCTCCCCCTGCAAAACCAACCTAGCCAATTCTTAGAGAAGTAACCTGAGGGTCACCTGGTAGCCATTGCATAAAACAGCAACTTATTTCCACCTTGTGTATGAATGAACTTTTAAGTTTCCTTGAATGTTTGTTTTTCCCATCCTTAATGCCAGGCACACGGTTCTAAAAGTTACTTCTTGCAAAAATGGAAGGGTTCTACAAATGTTGTTAGGCATGGATTCTGTTGGCTTTGCTGGGCTGGGCTGGGTTGGGCTTGATTTTAAAATGTAGTGAGTGTTCACAGATCCAAGGATTGAACTATCAAGACCAAAGTTGCCTGAGCTTCATTTACAGAGTAGTGAGGTAGACAAGCGTAGAGTGCTAATCAAGCTTTTTTTTTTTTTGCATTTGATTTGATACCAGTGTGTACCTTGTATATGTAAATGGAGTCTAGATCTAGGGTGTATGCATATGTTCGTTTAGATGTATAGACACATTCCAAAGTGCATTCTTTTAAGCGCACTCTTCAGACTTCATTGCTGCGTTTATTGATAGGATTTCTGCACTTCATGCTTTCACTATTTAGTATATCTTAAGCTTTCGACAATGTCTTAAAAACCTACACATTTGTACATACTATAAATTCTGGTTCTCAGCATAGCTTTGAAAAGTGACGTCTATTGCCTTTAAGCTATCTTTTATTTCCACTGAAATGTAGACTACACTAAATTCAGATTGATTGTGATAATGGTGTCTAAAAATTTCTCCTCCCTTTCTTTTTGTCTTTAAGAGGAATTCTGTCCTTTCCTTTCCTACACAATTTCTAATGGAACTGATTTTTGGAAGCTTTCAGGCTTTTTTCAGTTTGATCCACAAATTTACATTTCATAAATGTCAAGCAATCACTAAATAGGAAGAGAGACTCTGAGTGAAATCTATGGTGCTACTGCTTCTGCACAAGACCTATTAAAATCAATGGTTGTGCTAAATGAATGCTTGAAGGATTATAGCAATTCTCAGCAGCAGCTAATCCCTTGTATATGTTAACATTATTAAAGAATTTGGGTACCGTTCATGTGGTAATGAGATACTGAATAGAAAGAAACAACACTGATATATTTTAAGCCAGGGGTATGTATCGGTATTCTATTTGTTTGGCCTTTTAATTTTTATAGTAGTATTGTGATCTGCCACAGCTCTGTATTTCGAAGGTGGGTTAATTGTAACTTTTTGTTGTTGTTCCATATATAGAGGCTCTCAGATGCATGTTTAGATTTCCTTCATAGAAACTTTAGCATAGAATGCAAAGCCAACCATTAGTGCTCACCCAGAAGCATTCATTTTCAACCAGTCAAGGGACACCCCCCCCACACACACAGATTTCTACCTGTTAAGAAGACCTAGACTTCCATAGTGTTTGTATCTGCTTGGTGACAGCTTAACGCATACTTGGTTTCACCGTAACTGTATTGAGAAGCTAGCTGCAGAGCTGGTAAGCCAAAGTCCCCACCGAATTTACTGGTGCTCTTCACTACATTATAATCAAGCTCTTGTGGAGAACTGTATTAGTGCTGCATGCTGCTGTGTTGATACTGTATTTCTTTTCACCTTCATGTTCCCAAAAGATAAATTTAACACATTTTAAAAACTAAAATAGCTTCCTAAAGATAGTACGGAACTGATAACAAAACCACAATTTTGCATTGATTTTGCTTATTTTATGTCACTCTGTCCATCACATAATCAACATACAATTCATTAAATTAGACTATCTGGAATTTGGTGCCATCTTAGTTGCTATCATAATTTAAAACAGTGTCTTTTCTGATATCAAGTCTTAAGTCTGCATCCCCAAATTAACACAGATGACCTATATTTTGATTTGTTTTAAGATATTGGACAGCGGTTGATTTGTCAGCTATATAAATCTGCTTTATAAAGGATGACCGTTGCAACTGTTAGTTGATGGAAACAACAACAACATGGATTAACTTGCATTTCTGTTAAATATAGTGAACCAGACAGTAGTTAGGCTTATGTTATAATCTTAACATAGCAAGTAAAATCCAGAGGAAAAGGTCAACCTATGTTTGACTTTGCTACATGGAAGTGATTAATTCACACTGGTACATGGTCCTCTGGTGAGATAAGAATGTACAGATCATGTACCTAAGTTCATGCATGATGGCCATAAAGTATTGAAGCGCTCAAGTGTCAGAGTTGATGCTCATTGCAATAAGCCTATAAATGAGGAGAGACTGCATTGGCAGGCCTGTCAACTCTAAGAGAGTCGGTATAATTATTTGTAATGAATAAATTGGTATTGCCATTAGTAAATGGGCACCTGAACATTATATTACTTGTAAAAGGAGAAGTTGATGCTGGACGTTTTCTTACCCATCACCAACCCAACCTGTTTCCTACAAATCCTATCCCAAATACCAATATTTTTTTAAACAATTAGAATGTTGCTCTATTCTACTCATCAGATGAATGCAATTTTAAAAATTCTCAGTGCATTCATCAATTTTATATTTTCATATAAAATTAATATGCTATTTAAATGACTGACAATTTACACACACACACACACCCCATTATGCAAACAAAAGCATTTTCCATGTTGCAAACACTATATTGTCACCAGCAAATGCTGCTCCGTATGCTTTAATGTAGAATAAATTTGGACACATTCAGTTACCCTTGCTAGTGAGATGTTTAAACTGATTATGATTGCTCCCTGCCTCTCATTTAGGTTCTACTTCATGTAAAATTAAAAGGTCCATATCCTTAAATTTTAAAATCTGATTATTTATAATAGATGAACCTCTGTAACTTACTTAAATACCCTCAATGATTGAGTATCTAATAAATGACGTTTGACTTGTTACATTGTTTAGTCAAAACTAAGATTAGCACTTGGTGATCAGGCATTTGAAAAAGCATCTTGCTTTAATAGTCCTCTTGCCTGACAGGAGAGAACACAAACTGGCTAGAGAAGGCATTACCAAAAGAAAGAAGAAAATCTTTAGACATTGCCTTGCAATTGATGAGTGCATTATTTTTTTTTTCTAATTTCTTCTACCCATCCCTCACATTTTCACATTTTTCCAAATTAAGCCTTGAGTTGTGACACCTTAATTTTGCGCCTGTTTTCTGGACTTTTTGTTCTTTTTGCGTTGCTAATCATGCTACTTTTAGTCTTTTTCAAGTTGGGCTCAGTTTCTGATAACTTCACAGACACATCCATCTAGCCTTGGGCAGCAATATAGAAATGGTTTGCCATTGCCTTCTTCCAGAATGTGATCTTTTGTTGTTTAAATCTTACAGTACTTGTGTATTCGCTGTGTTGTAGTGTTATAGCACCAGGCCAAAATAGGTTGGATCCAAATATTCCCTTCCATATGTGGGATAAGCTGTATTATATCCCCAAAAGCAATGTTTTAGCCTTACCCTAATAGGTTCCCAGGAAAAAAGAAAGCTAAGAATCCAAGAATCCAATACATGCTTGCAAAGGAGAAAGCCCCCTTTCACAAGTGAACCCCTGCTGACAGGACATACATAAGAGACCATTCAGAGGCTACAATCTCTCCTGGTTTATTAAGGAATAACCACTATTCATTATAATGGGGATTATTTCTGAGTAAGCATGTATAGTGTTGTATGATACAAGCAGTTCTCTACATGTGCCAGAGGAAGCATAGGAAATGCTATGAACTTACATCTTAAAGTAGTCTAGAAACTGCTTTCCTTGTGTTTGCAGAGTAATGCAAGGAGCAATTCGATTTATGCTGTGGTGCTTTGGATCCAAACCAATATTTTCACCAGCAGTGCTTTAAATTTTTATCATTCATATGTATTTTACAAACCGAAGATAATTATTGAAAACACTGTGTTCTAAACTGAAGATGTTTTCATTTGAGCCAAGTAAATTGTTGTGCCAACTTCCATTTACGAATGCATTTTGACTTCCCTTTGACAGGCTCATGGGTTGTCAACCTGACCCTTGTTTGGTTTCTTGTATTGATTGAGATGTAGCAGTTTTCAATCAAAGCAACAATAAATTCAGAACCAAAATGTAATTAGCTGCTTTGGGTTACCTCCAAGTTTAAGTTGTTGCTAGATGCCTCCTCACCCTTCACCAGCTTTTCATAACTTTTTTTTTTTATTGAGAGTTGAAACATATACACATTGCTTGGGTGTAATGGTGATACCCCAACAAGAAAATGAGAACATTGCCTTCATATCTATTGCCTTGGATTCACTTCAGTGGGACTTGCTGCAGTGGTGCTTAGGTTAATGTGATTAACAGAATAGGAAAAAAAAGAACACCTAATTTAAAATAGTAACTCCTACACTATTGTGAAGTTTGAAATTAAGAGTTTGAAACTTAATAAGGAGTTTTTAGTCATTGTACCACTAACTTCCACCTTGGTGCTTTGATTGAAACATCACAGAAGAAAAATAATACTGTATTCTAGAAACATGTTGTTCTTTATTTATCCCTTTTAAATATAATAGTAAACTACTTTATTTCTTACAGACAATCTTCTCTGGTTTTTTTCTTGCTCTCACAAAATTGTTTTTGTATTATCACTGTAATGTTGCATTGAAAAGAATAATACCATGATTTGCCTTTGAAGTAAAAAAAGAATGCATGAAATTACTTTAATAGTTTTGTTTTATCTTTCATAAACAATCTGTAATTGTTTGCTTTCATCGTACCTCTCTATACAATGTGATTGTTCTTGGAAGGTGGTTTCTTGCAAACATTAGAAGGGTTAAAAACTGTAAAGATTCCTTTTCACAGCTAATATATTTAGTATCATGGATATAAAATACTTTAATTAAATATCATTTCTTTTCATATTGTTTTCTGCCTATCATTGCAGTGCACTGAATTTAAACATGTTAGAAATAATATATCACTTTAGTTGCATCAGTTAATAAAGACATGACAAATTGATTTGAGTCAGGCATGTAACTGCGATCACAATATGCTGCTATTGATACAATTATTGTTTTAGGCATCAGTTGGAAAGGCAAGGGGTGACCTCTACTTTTACAGCCTGACTTCACTGAACCGTTTCAGAGGAACACTGAACTGTAAAGACATCTGCACATTCTTTCTTTGCAAATGGTTTGCAAAGCATGTCGACCTTTTAGCTTCAAGAATAGTGAACATATTTCACCTTTGATTCTGCATACTCTATCCTGAAGAGATAATTATGAATAACAAGAATAGCATTTGCCATAGTCAGATTCTATTCAACAATGTGGTGATAATCCTCGTAATATTATAGGACTGGTGTAGCAAATCTCCACTCCCTGCCCTCCTTGCTAGGCGATGTTGCATTTGGCATGCTGATGTTTGCTATACTTACGAGGAAAGAAAAAGTGAAGGATAGGATAAGGCCCATATAGCCCACCACCACTCAGAATATCTGCCTTTCTATTGGTAGTTAGTTTTGCTGTGGAACTATGACTGGAGTAAACTGCATTTTAGATGTTCACCAGCCCTGTGGAAGCATGAGGTCCTTGGATGGGTGGCATAGCCAATAAATTCTTCCTTTGACTAGATTCTGCTTAAAGATTAGCGAACAAGGATTAGTCTCACTCCTCATTTCAGATTCCCAATTCTGTTGATTGCTGTCCTTGGCAGCTCCTTTAATATTATCTTCTATCCAATTTCATGCCCTTATCTGAGGTTACTGAACTCTCTATAAAGTAAATTTGAACCCTTAAGAAAGACATGATTTATAGTTGGGCCATTTTAGAATGGAATACCAAATATTCACTAAAGAAACTTTCCATTGCCCTAAATGGTACATTTTGGAAGCTTGTTTGTGTTGAGCAATGGCATCTTCCTGCCTGTGATAATTTCTGTGTGGGTGTGCTGAGTAAGAGAGTGAGCTTTTGCCCCACTAACCTGTTGCATCACTGGAGTGGAGTTTCTGCTCAATATTCCTACATGAGGAAGGGTCCATAAAGCGATTATAGTAGCTGGGGATGATGGGTCCTTGCAGGGCATCCAGTTGGGAAAATTGAAGTTTGTTTTCCTTGATGGTTTTTGTTTGTCCGCAATGCAACCTACACAAGCCTCACGTCACATATATGGGTTGTATAACAGCTCCCATTACCTTTTAATATCAAGATGGTAGCTGTAGTCCAATACAGCAGAAAGGTATCAAATTGAGAAAGACTGACCAAGTGAATGAAATCTTCTGGATCAATACCGCATCACACACTTAGACATCAATAAACAAAGGTTCTCTTTCCTCCCAAATATCTATATAGAGTTGTACTGCAGGCAGCACAAGATGGTTCAGGCTGATATATTTTTTCAGATTTTCATTCCAGCAGTTTCAAGTGATGATTTTGCAACCTACTTTCAAGTTTTGTTGCTGTATACACACATTAATTGCTGATGAAACTGTGGTTAATCATAGATCTTTAACTTTGTGCAGGATACTGGCCCATCTGGTTTCAGCCATCTGGTTTTGCTGCTGAATAGTCTCCATTCATTTCATTCAGTCAGGTTCAAGCTCCATAGCAACACTTTTTAGGCAGTAATGCTTTTCCTTATTCTCATCTTTTCAAAAAAAAAAACTTTTTAAAAAACTTACATGTTTTAATAACTGCTTTCTAAGTATTTTAAAAGGAAAGTGGAAAATATTTTTAAAGCCAAGTCAGCCATAATTGTAGGTATTATTTTGTATGGCTGACACTTAAAATTGCCGGCAAAGCAGCTATTTGAGGTTTCAAGGGACAGTGTCATATTTCAAATAATAGTATGCTTTCATTTCTTATTAACACTTTGTTACTTGCTTCATATGTGGTGTTTTTAATTTCTTGCTCTCTAAGAAAGCAGATTAGCGGATTCCACTCATCATTGAGGTGTGATATGCTGTTATTTCCCATTTTCTATTTTTCCTGTAACATGGATTATTTTTTGGACTTCTTAGAAATGCTTTCTATTTACTGAACAATTATGCTACAAATGATGCCTTGCATCCCAAACCAATTTATAATTATCTTCCTTTTACCTACCTCAGATGTTTATGCAGCTTAACATTTTTGTATGGTGTAGCACTGGGACCTGGGCTAGACAAATAATTAAGCAATTTATGAGTGAGATTCCCTATTCTTACAGCTTGAGAATAGAATGGAACAATTCAGCTGGTTCTGGATGTCTCAAGGTTTCTTTACCTGAGACTCAAACTCCTGAATTTCCTCCTGTGGCACAGCTGTTCTTCAAAATTGAGATCCAACACATTTTCAAAGTATTAGAATGGAAGTGGCTACTGGTGCTGGGGATCCTAAAACACAACATTACCTCACTATTGTTGAGGTATTAAACATTGTTTCTGAAGCACATTTTACTATGAAGAATTCTACAAAGAAGACACTAATGCATTTTCTTACAAGAAGCATTAAATTAGTTAGCTGATCCAGCCATTAGGCAGTCTCTGGTCTAGAAAAATAAGATTCTGGAATACTGTTCACTATAAATTGCTGTTGGGAATACTTTCTATCTATCACAAGCTGTCTCTTACCCGATATATAATAGAACAGGTATGCCTAACCCAAGACATTTATTGCTGCGAACAGTTCCATTGCTTTAATGAGATTTGTTCTGTTTTCAATGAGCCAATTTTATTTTGTGGTTAAGGCACCAGGCTAGAAACGAGGAGATTGTGAGTTCTACTCCCACTTTGGCATGAAAGCTAGCTAGGCGGCTTTGGCTCACCATTCTCGAGTCCAACCCACCTCACAAGGTGGTTGTGGAGAAAATAGGAGAAACGAGTACTGGTATGTCACCTTGGGTTACTTATAAAATAAAGGCGAGGTAAAAATTAATAACCGTGTCCAGTTATAAAATATACTTCAAGAGTCATTAAAGAGTAATAGCAATTCAATCTGGAGGCATTTCAAGTCCCTCCACACTCGGAGCACAATGAGACAAAGTAGGAGGCATTTGCAGAATGCATTTGTTTCAATTACGATTCTTCAGCTGTTTTTCTAGACCTTTACTAGGGCAGATGCATTTGCTGCCATACATCTTTCCTCTATTGATGAATCATTTGCCTTTTTACCCAGATATTCAGGGTAAAAGTGTCATTTAGGAGAACCCATCATTCCTTGAGGGAGTGTGTGTTTGGCTGGCAAGCATGTGGGTGAGAAGAGTAGCACAGCTATTCTTATTTTCAGGTGTGTAAGTAATGCTAACACCTTTGCAGAACCATAAAACTATTATTTTTGTTAAGTTTTTCCATATTATCTGCTCCATTTTTTGAATGCAAACCACATGACCTTCCAATTCACCATTTGCTATTTTTATTATTAAGTTTGGGGAAAAATATCTGTTCTATTTTAAAATCACAGCATATTCACGGCATATTCTCATATTCAGAGATGTTATGCTGTTACAACAAAACTTCCGAAGTATTGTGCAAAAAACGTTAAAAGCTAGGGCTTTCTCTGAACGCTATGCTGTATGACAGTCACAATCATGATCCAAGAATTGTTTCACCAATACTAAGGCTTTGTGATGCCTCTAGCCTAAAATGCAAAAAACAACCATTTCCTGGTGGTTTTTAAATGTTTTATTTCAGTGAACACAGTCCAATTTCAAACATTAAAAGGCAGCAGTTCAACCATTTTAATACAAGTGGTGCACAAAATCCCTAGCATAAATAAATCTTTCACTGGTCTCGCAAAATAATTTAATATTTCGTAGAAGAAAAACTGAAGAAATGGGCATGTTGAAACCAAAGAGAATAGTTGCTAGAGTAAACGAACCCTTTTTGGTCTCAAACGTGAAAGGTATTTAAAACAGAAACTAGGAGTTTCCTTTCTGATAATGCCAACTAAGCCCACTTGGTGGCTTCTGAAAGGAACTCTGCCACACTTGATTTCACAACCGTCTTGCAGAACTCTTAACTTCCTCTGGGAGTTCCTATTGCTCCCTCAACATGGCTTCTGCTTTGAGTCCATCATTGGCCAACCGTGCTGTCAAACATCCTTCAGTTTCACACAATGTGCAGTTCAACCTCAGCCCACTGACTTGACCTCAATTACTGTAATCCTTGTGTCAGGCTGGGGAATTACTTCCTGAGCAAATAACTAAAGTATCTTGAAACTTCAGTGCAATTTTTCTCTATTCAGTTCAGCCTTATTTGCCTGCTGTCACCGTTCAGGCAGATTAATAACGGGGACCCACTGATCCATGTAGCGGCTTTCACGGCAAAAGCAGATCAGCTGACTTAGGGCTGGATCCTTCCATTGAGAAGCATGTGGATTCTGCAAGAGAAAATGAGACAGAAAATGTTCACTGTCAGCACAAAGCAAAATGCTGCTGACAATAAAAGGGCCTATATATAAAAGACACAAAATGCTCTAAATAAGACTGCAATGCAACATTTATTACTGGGGGAAAGTTCAGCTTAATACTTTCAACTGATTTGTATAAAAACAGAACTACTTTAGTGATTTGAGGGAAAATTTATAAACTTTTGTTTAAAATATCCAGACATTCACCCTAATAGAGTTCTCTCCCCCCTACTCCCTCCCACTAGCAAAAGAGTTCTGCAATATAAAAAGTAGATTTAAATAAACTGTCTGCAGTATGTTTTGGTTAAAAAAAAATAACCAATCAATCTTTTAGTCCCAAGCTAAGCATTATGCACATACTTCACAATTACAAAAAATTATTTGCCTTTGCATGAACAGCCAAGTAACTGTATAAAGTATATTTGCAGTTCATGTTAAATAATGGATTGACTGACAGAAATATTGACTGAATTCCCTTATTGTAACTTGAATGTAAAAAAAAATTAAATATTGTAAACCTACTTCTTAAAGTATGACTTCTAAAGTTATGAATAATTTAGCAATCCCCAAATTACATCAAGGCCACAAACAAATTACTGCTAAGTAACAGTGACCAGTCTTTTAATCACAGCCAAGTGAATTATCTAATAATGACCTCTGAGCTAATTAGTAATGAGGAAAGACAAATATAGGCAGGGAGTTACTGTAGGAAGGTGACTCATGGGGTTGTACAATCCTGTTGTCAACAGGATGAAACATGTTTGTACAGGTCTTTGCTTTCAAGTGCTCAATAAGCAAAGAAAGAGGCTGTGATACAATTTGTGCAGAGGAAAAGGCTAATTAAAACAAAGGCACATGCAAATTCTCACTTGGAACCAGATGCAGAAAGGTAAGAATGCTGGAAATTCAGGCTTTTCCTTTGGCTACAATTATAGCTAAGTGGCAGGCCATGAAGAAACAACAGAAATTATCCTATCCCAGTAGGTTTTATACCCCCATCTCTTAAGGAAAAACAAAACTTACTGTTACTAGCACACAGTGCAAGTCTGCAGGCTGTTCAAGCCCTCCACTTGCCCCTAAAAGCAGAAGCTCTGCAAGGCGGCTTGGGTTGCTCACTCGAAGTATATTAATGTCATTTTCACAACAAAAAGCTTGAATCAGAGTGAAGTGAATTTGTAAAGCAACATCCTGGTTATCTTCCTCATCTGCTGCCAACAGGCAAAGCACCACATTATCTGGATCCCTGCAGGGATAAAACAATACAGATTGCATTATTCACAGCCTGACAAACAATAATAAGTGTGTTTTATAATGAGGAACTTAGACAAAACAGGAACTGAAGTCACGGAGCATATTACAAACATGGGAAATAATTCTGTCTGGGTATAAGCAGAAGCTAGGACATTGTCTTATATGGACTTGAACTTCAGATGACAGGAACTGGATTTTTAAATGCTCAGCATCCACAGTTCCAGCTTAGAGTGAAAATAAGGCAGTCTGGTGACATTATAGCATCAAAGCAAAGGGCACGTAAGCAAAACTCCTGATCAGCAGTTTCCATTAGCTTAACTGTCACTTGGCTCTTAGAACTCTTGCACTGTGGGTAAATAGGGGAGAGAAATAAAATAACTGCAAATGCAGAGCTTAATATGATCAACGTATCTGCATTTGGCAAGAAACTCAGGATTTTTTTTTTCTGCCTGCATAATGCATGTTCAGGAGCTTGCTTCCGACAGATCATCATCCCCGCCCTGATGTTTCCTGAGGTAGATCAATCAACCCATAAACACCAAAGTGCAGTAGCACCATGAAGAACCTGGGAGGACCGGGGAGTAGCTGTGGCTCCCAGTCAAGACAGTCAGGTACCAGCACCTCAATCTCCACTTACACGTTGAGTAGTTTGGCAGCCTCATACACCCCAACGGTGATGCTTCTCTGAGTCAGGGCTTTGCTCAGGACTTCTTCCAGGGCATCCCCCACCTTCTCCATGCTGGCAGTCCAGGGAAAGAAAGAAAAAAAAGTTTCAAAACTCAAATTCCAGCCAAAATGCCATCCAAGATCGCCATAATAATAATAATACAAGTAAGGGGGCCGTTTCTTTCCAGCCCCCTCCCCAGCCCCTCATCCCCCCACCCTATGCTGCACAACTCAAGATCCAGCAGCTGAACAGAAAAAGTCCTCTCAAGTGGAACCGATCAGCTCCTAAAAAAGCAGGGAGACGGAGGAGATCACGGTGTGTGTGTGATCATTTCTGCCGATTGGAGCGACCGCTGTCTAAACTTGTTCGCCTTATTCCTGTGTCCTGTCAGAAAAGGCCATGCCGCCCTCTTCTCTCCTCACACACACACAAGCACAAAAACGCTGCCTCCCCTAGTTTCTATTCCCACACAGGCGCAAATCTCCCTTCCCCGCACCGCCTCTTCCCACATCGCCTTCAAGCGTCGGCACCGCTTCCCCTTCCACCCACCCACTCTCCCTGCCCAGCTGTGAGGTGGCAGCCACGATCGCCGGCCGGCGGAGCAACAGGAGTGGGGTGATCTCCGCTGCAGCTTCCGCGCTGCTTTTCCCCCCACAGCCAGCCCCCCCCCCAATCCCCGTCTCGATTTTCCACGGTGCAAGTTGAACGCCTCTGCAGGCGACCAGCCGTTCCTTTCGGACGGCCAAACGGCACCCGCTGCTCACCGTCCCGTACCTTCCAAAAGCCTGATGCTCCCCAGCCAGATCTTCCAGGGTCATGTTGCAGCTGCAGGTCCCAGCAGAGAGGGACGGGAAGAGGTCGCGGGGATCGGGCGTTCTGCCCGGTTCCTCCTCCTCCTCCTCCTCCTCTCGCCTTCTAGACGTCCTGGTGCCTCTTTCTCCGTCTGCTTTCCCGCAAACCGACGGACTTGTCTCTTCTCCAGCAAGCCAATCCTCGGTTTCAGCTGCCGCCGGTCTCCTCGTCCTGTGCCGCACGCCCCTTTGCACTTTTGCCCGAGTCTCCTTCGCCCCCACGCCGCTTGCAGCCTTGCGCCGCTTTCGATCTAGTTCCCGCAACGCCGGACGCCTCTCGGCTGCTCTCCACCGCCCAGCTGGAATGAGGGACAAAGGATCCCTTGGGCCGGAGTTATCCTGCCAACCCCTAGCCAACCGTCTGGCGTCTCATTTGCATACCGCTGCTCTATTGGGCCATGCAAATAAGGCGGTGGCGCGTGCTCCTCCGCTTGACCCCCCCCCCGCCCGCGATTTCCAGTCGAGAAGAAAGGCAAGGGAGCTGTCAGTAACTTTCTCTGCCTTCGCTTAATGCTGATTGGGCCTTGCGGTTGCGAGGGGCGGCGCTTGCTGTGGGAGAGCGGGGGGCGGCTGGTTCCCCTCCTCCTTCTCGCCTGTCTGCTTCAGCTGTTTTTCCTGTTGGTGCGCATTCCCCCCCCCGCTTTGTTTTGAAAGGTGGGGGGGTTGTTAAGCGATCGAAGGGGAGGGATTGACGGTAAGCTTCTCTTTGCAGCCAAATGTTCTGCAGATCATCGTTTACAATAAATAATTAGTAGTAAGCAAGCCACAAAAGTCAGAGGGGAAGCCCATCGGCTGCGGAGAAGTTTGTTTCCCTCGGGGGCGGGTGACGCTCCTGGGCTGCCTGCCTAATGGTGGAATCCCTGCAAGCACTAAGGCGAAGCAGCAGACAACAGCTGGCTGCTTTTACCTGCACTCGGGAAGTAACCAGAATTGGACTTGGTTAATGCTGTGGATGGAAAAGGGAACTCCAAAAGTTCTGGAAGGCAGAGGCAGGTGTCTTCTGGTATATATGATTGTGTTTGCGGAAACACCAGGTGCAGAGCAGAACTCAACCTGAGTGTTTTTACTTAGTGGCTTAAGACCTACCCAACCACAAACTAGCCAACCATGTTTTGGTCTCGTGGGTTATGCCAACCCCAGCCCTTGCGGTTTACCTGTGATTCACTCGGGCTGGTGAATCCAGGCTCCCTTGTTCAGTTGTCATGTTCAAACACTCCCACTGAATTAAAGATGCCACCTCTTGTTGTTGCAGTTTATTTTGTTTATTGTTGCCCTTGCTATTGAACTCCTAAAGACATCATGGATTAGACAGCACACATGCCAAGATTATTAAAGGCAGCGACCAAAACAAAAAACAACATTAATATGATCTTAGGTCAGAACAAAAATATTGCATATAATAAAGTTAATAAAGACCAATGGCAGTATCCTAGACTGCATAATTAAATATCTACTCTTACGGCAAATGCTGGTGTATCCCAGGTTCGAGCTGCAAAAAAAGCTTAATTTGTGGCAACCAAGTAAATGATTCTCAGTCTTTGGCAACTAGTGAAAAAATGGCTTAAATTGTTTTGCCAGTCACTGCTTGTTTACCTTTTTGGCAATACCAAACCCTGAAAATAGCTCATATCCTGGAGAGAGGCCAGATGATGTCAACATGTTCATAATGGTATTCCACCATTGCAGCCTAGGATTGTCAGATATTAGAAAGGAAAGCAGTCCGGTTGGAGCCAGATGAATCCTCAGCCAAGCTAATAAAATAGCTTGCCAGATTTGCACTTCGATTCTAATTAGACCACTTGCAGCTTTCAAGGCTATGTTACAAACACTACTAGGAATCGGACCTCTTAGGAAACCTGATTGGATTTTTTCAAAAGGTGCAAAATTTGTGTAAGGCTTGTGCTGCTGATTCTGTAACCTTTTAATGGCAGCCAAATGAAGTTTCTTTCCTGTCTTCAAACTGAGGTGGCATTCCTGTATCTCCTAGAAGGCATGATTCGCTTGACCTTCTGGAAGCTTAGAAGACAACTACCGTATTTAATATCTCAAGCAGCTTGCTTCATTGTTTACCTTTATGTACACTGACAGCATATGCACCAAGACAAATTCCTTGTGTGTCCAATCACACTCGGCCAATAAAAAATTCTGTTCTATTCTAGACTAGCTGTGAACCTTAAATCCGTTGAAGAAAACCATTATTTTAATTTGGGGGAGTTAATAACCTGTTCAATCCTTCACCAAGATATGCCTCAAAAGAATCTTTATTGGGCAAGAACATTAGGGATTCTCTGGAGGTATGCCTGGATCAGTGGCAGAACAGGATCAGTAGTGCTTTGCCATGGATTACCCAATTTTCTTGTAGCAACAGTGGCTGTGCTTGTATGATGTGTCAGTTTCACAGGTAACTAAAACTTGCTGGACCCTAACTAATTGCCTAAGTTCTTATCTATACTGAACCAGAAAGTCATCCATATTTTAGTTGAGCATGTTCAAACTCAATAATACATTTTATTGTTTCCTCATTATATTTTTCTCTTACTCTTTCAAGAGGCTAAGGCTACTGAGTCCCCACTCCACTTAACAACTACTTTTTTGACTTCAGATATCTTTATTTACATAAATAAGTCTGGTGCAAACCACTTTTATGATTCTGGCAAGTTGAATCCAAGGGCAAGAGTTCTGAAGAGAAAGGGTGGGTCCAATCATGCCATGTTAATTGGTTTTTTGTTTTGTGCATGTGCATTCCTCATGTGTGAGAACAACATCAAGCAATGACTTGTAGGTATAAAAATTTGTCATCCAGAGCTAAGTACTGCAGACTCAATTTTTAAATTACGTCCAATATAATAACTAGTGTGGCCGTACGAACCCAATCAATGCATGCTTTCAGTTGTTGGATATTGCTTGTTTCTGTGTATGTGAAACCAAGCTATAGTTTGTGTCACCACAATTTTTTATGGGAGCTGTGATTTCCAAAGCAGAGTGGCTAAATTCACACAACACACCAATCAAAAGCCAATAAATTACATTCACATTCTTGTTTATCTGCTGCTGGTTCACTCTGTTGTTGCATGCATCAGTTTTCAGCAGGGACTCTGAGAATGTGTTATGCAACTCCAAAAATTCCCAGTTGTGAAGGCCAAGCTTCTTAGGATTTCTGGAAACTGCAGTTTCATCACACTTTTAGTGCATCACTAAAGGGAAAGTTGGTTTACAGTAGTTAAATAATGTCACTCACATCCATACAAATAAGAACACTATCAGAGTCTAAATACAGGACAAGTGGATCTAATTATTATTTGGCTGTTAGCAGCAATTTCTGTTAAGGCCAGAGTACTTTATCCTGAGAAACAAATGTTGATATTTTTGATGTATTTCAGAGTATCATATAGAATGGGAAGGCGAATAACTACTTCTGAAGCAGAATGGAAAGCCAGCATACTGTATTGTTAGTTTAGTATAAATTGTGTACTGGATGTGTTATTCAGTTGCATGGAAGTTAATTGGTATAGATGACAGTTGTCTAGAGTCACAATGTAGAGCTGAACAAAGGAAAACAATTATGATAACGGATCACTTCTGGATTGGAGAAAGGAAGGAGATGGTCTGTGTCAAATAAATGTAGGCTAGGAGCTGGTGGAGATCTGCTGTATGAATGTACATCTACAAAATAGCTTGCAAATTTTTCATCTGCTTTTATGAGACAAGGCCAAATTATAGATTTTAGGTTTCATAACAAAAAGGCATATATTCTGCCAATCATTGCAAATCTATTGGTTTAGATCAATGGCAGAGAGAACTTTGAGTTTATTTCACAATCCAAAACAACAATGAAGAAGCCCCCAATCAGAGAATAATCTATAAGGAACATGGTGCTGCAATTCCTGTTTCTTTATAACTGACCTTGTTTTTTTTAAAATAGAATAATTTTGCATGGGCATAAAAAGTGAATTCTGCAGTGTGTATTTTGGGATCTCCCTCCTTCCCTCCTTCCCTCCCTCCCCCCAATACTACATCCATGTAGTATTCCCCAATATTAGATACAACCATCATGTGGACAGCTAAAACAAAGGTTGGGAGATGGGATGATTTCATTTTTTAGCACTTTTCTCACAGAATTGCCTTGCATTACCTTCTGTACTTTTTATTGTATAGTAAGAATTGCTGTACTGGTGAAATGGGTGGCATAACAATTTAATAAATAAATAAAAATTGCAATCAATTCAGGATGTGAAAATTGTGCAAGGTACAAGAATAGCACCCCTTTTGCTGTGGTTATTTCCCTCATACAAATGGGAACCCTCACATGATAAGAGGCTTGGAGCGGCCTCTGGTGGGATATCTGACTGGAGAGTAAACAAAGTCAAGATGGTGGATAATCAAAGTCCCTCCGCTTTGCAGGCTTGCGCGTACAAAAGGGGCAGAGCTTGGATTGTAGAGCTATGACTGTCATATGGACTTTAATGGATGCTGCCTCCACACCTAGTTACTTGTCACAGCCTGGTTTATATCTCATATATAGTCCTCGTGATTCCTTCCACATGGTCCATCTACCATCATTGTCCCTGTATGAAGTCAAAGGGAGTGCAAAATTATGGGAATCCTTGGCTCCCCACCTCTGGTAACCTCTGATGGGTAAAGAATGAAAGTTCTGAGTTGCTATGTATGCAAAAGCATATCTGGTGATAGTAGAGATGGGTTTCAGCAGGTTCTGACCAGTTCTGAAGAACCGGTAGCAGAAATTTTGAGTAGTTTGGAGAACTGGTAGTAAAAATTCTGACTGGCCCCACCCCCATCAATGCTCTGCCTCCCAAGTCCCAGCTGATTGGGAGGAAATGAGGATTTTGCAGTATCCTTCCTCTGGAGTGGGGTAGAAATGGAGATTTTACAGTATCCTTCCCCTGCCATGCCCACCAAGCCATGCTATGCTCACCAAGCCACACCCACAGAACCGGTAGTAAAAATTATTGAAACCTACCACTGGGTGATAGGTTGGCTATTGCCTATCAAACATTGTTTACCAAATTTTACCAATCAAAGCAAAGTTAATAGGAGAAGCTTCTGCGAAACAAAGCATCAGTCTGAAGCATAAATGTATTTCCAACAATATTGCTGGGTCATAAATAGGATCATTAATACGCAAAGAAATATGGCTGCAGCCCTGCAGCCCTGTGCTTGTAACAGGCCCATCATGTGCTTTCAATATTCCATGTGTGTTCACTGATTCAAAAAGGTTGAAGATCCTTCCTAAAAGATATTAGGACTTAAAGCAAACTCCTCTCCCATTCCATTTTTCCTTCCATGTCAACATTCAAGTAGTAGAAATCATTGCCTGTGTTCACATCTTCTGGAGTATTTTGATTTCTTTCTTGGATGTACAAGCTGCATGTCTTGAGATTTTATTGAATGTCTTAAAAACCTGTATCTCATTTGAGCTTGTCTGGTTTTTAGCTAAAATTGTATGTATTCCTAGATGGTGGGGATGTCGGTGGCCTCATGCGGCGGCGATGGGACGCTTTCGGCGGCGATGGCCGGGCGGAGGTGGCCGGCGGCGGCGGCCTGCCTCGGTGTTTCAAGGTGGCGGACGGCCTGTTTAACATCTTTATCATCGTTCCCCCCCCTCCTTCTTCCTTAGTCCACCCCTGACTATTTATATGGGGTGGTGAACTGACTGAGTGAGCGGTTTTGTCCTCTACCGCACAAGGATCACCATTGACTGTTTCCCATCAGGACAGACTGGTCGTGGTCACTGTATCATCTGTTACCATCTTGACCGGCCCAGGATGGGCCTCCTGCCGGACTTTCTCTGTGATGCGAACGTTTACTGCGGCTGACCTTCTTGCCCTGCGAGATGCCCTCTCTGGGTTTGGCCTCCATATTATCGAGGGCCCACCTTGAGGACGGGCTTTGGAGCCCGAGAGGTGGCATGCTAAAAATAGGAGGCTTAGGGCTTTTAATTAGCTGTTTTAATAGATTTTTAAGGGAGTTTTAATGGGATTTTAAGGGTTGGGAGGGGGAGGATTTGACGGTAGGGGAGAGAACCCGTCGGGAGGGATCCAGCCCCTGTGCTTGTTCGCGACATTATTACATCTGGTCTGAAGGCGGGGGGGAGGGTTCTGTTCCAGGACTAGAGGGTTGTTCAATATGTACGGTAAGTGGGAGAGGCAGATATGGCGGAGGGGGGGGGGCGTATCGAGTGTTGGGAGCACGTGCTCGATGTTTGACGGCGATCACGTGCTCCGGCCCCTCAGTCCCTACCCGTTCCTCAGGTGGCCATGATCCTCAGAGCCTGGATCTTCGGTTGATGTTATGTAATGCCCGGTCCGTGGCTAATAAAGCCCCCCTGATTTGTGATCTTATTCAGGGGGAGTCCGCGGACCTTATGGGCATTACGGAGACCTGGTTGGGTCCGGAGAGGGGGTTCCCCTCGTTGAGCTGTGCCCTCCAGGTTTCCGGGCATTTCATCAGCCGAGGGCCCAAGGTAGGGGTGGGGGGGTGGCGGTTGTCATTAAGGAAGATCTGGAGCCGAGGAGGCCACTGTTCCTCAGATTGCCGGTTGTGAATCCCTCTATGTGAGGTGGGGCCATAGGAATCAGTTGGGCTTGTTGATCGCGTACCTGGCTCCTTGCTGCATGACCACAGCCCTGCCCGAGCTGTTGGAGGTACTTGCCTCTGTGGCGGTTGAGACCCCCAGACTTATAGTCATGGGGGATTTCAACTTGCCATCGGCTGGCTTGTTATCGACTGCAGCTCGGGAGTTCCAGGCTTCCATGACGGCCTTGGACCTGATTCGGGTAAATGATGGCCCCACGCACATGGGGGGAGGCACACTGGACCTGATTTATATCTCTGGACAGTGGTTAAATGATCTGGAATTAGATGATTTAGTAACAGAACCGATGTCATGGTCCGATCATTTCCTCCTTCGACTAGACTTCCGAACCGCCATCCACCATCGCAGGGAGACGGAACCTATACGGTGGTTCCGTCCCAGGCGCCTGATGGACCCTGAGAGGTTCCTGACGGAGCTTGGGCCATTCCCTGAGGATCTGGCCCACGGCACGACTGAGGAACTAGTTGCGGCCTGGGAGCGGGCCGCGGCTGGGGCCTTGGACCGTGTCGTGCCTTTGCGACCTCTGACCCGGCGCAGATCTCGTTTGGCCCCTTGGTTCTCCGAGGGGCTGAGGGAGATGAAACGCCGGAGAAGACGTCTAGAGAGCACCTGGAGGTCCAGCCGTTCCGAAGCTGATCGGACACTAGTTAGGTCCTATTCTAGGACCTACCTAGTGGCAATGAGGGAGGCGAGGCGCTCATATGCCTCCACCGTCATTGCGTCAGCAGATAACCGCCCGCCGCCCTGTTTGGTGACCCGCCTCCTCCTTCATCAGGAGGTGCGGATGACCCGTTGCAGGGACGTGCTGAGGAGTTTAGTGGTTATCTATACGATAAAATCGCTCAGCTCCGGGATGGTCTGGACCGAAATTGGGATGATCCAAGCGAGGGAGAGGAGACACGTCTTGTTGAGTCCATTTGGGATGAGTTTGACCCTGTGGCTCCCGAGGACGTGGACAGGCTGTTGAGGAGGCTTCACGCCACTACATGTTTACTGGACCCGTGTCCTTCCTGGCTGGTACTGGCCACTCAGGAGGTGACACGAGGCTGGCTCCAGGAGATTATCAACGCTTCTTTGTTGGAAGGGGTTTTCCCTGCCGCCTTGAAAGAGGCGGTGGTGAGACCCCTCCTCAAGAAGCCCTCCCTGGACCCAGCTATTTTGGGTAATTATTGTCCAGTCTCCAACCTTCGCTTTGTTGCGAAGGTTGTAGAGAGTGCTGTGGCGCGACAGCTACCCCAATACCTGGATGAAGCCGTCTATCTAGACCCGTTCCAGTCCGGCTTCCGACCCGGGTACAGCACGGAGACAGCTTTGGTCGCATTGGTGGATGATCTCTGGAGGGCCAGGGACAGGGGTTATTCCTCTGCCCTGGTCCTATTAGACCTCTCAGCGGCTTTTGATACCATCGACCATGGTATCCTGCTGCGCCGGTTGGGGGGATTGGGAGTGGGAGGCACCGTGTATCGGTGGTTCTCCTCCTATCTCTCTGACCGGTCACAGACGGTGTTGACAGGGGGGCAGAGGTCGACCGCGAGGGACCTCACTTGTGGGGTGCCGCAGGGGTCGATTCTCTCGCCCCTTCTGTTCAACATCTATATGAAGCCGTTGGGTGAGATCATCAGTGGCTTTGGGGTGAGATACCAGCTGTCGCTGATGACACCCAGCTGTACTTCCCCACCCCAGGCCACCCCAATGAAGCTGTTGAAGTGCTGTCCCGGTGCATGGAAGCCGTACGGGTCTGGATGGGGAGAAACAGGCTCAAGCTTAATCCCTCCAAGACGGAGTGGCTGTGGATGCCGGCACCCCGATTCAGTCAGCTGCAGCCGCGGCTGACTGTTGGAGGCGAGTTATTGGCCCCAAAGGATAGGGTGCGCAACTTAGGTGTCCTCCTGGATGAACGGCTGTCGTTTGAAGATCATTTGACGCCATCTCCAGGGGGCCTTCCACCAGGTTCGCCTGGTTCGCAGTTGCGCCTTCCTTGATCGGGATGCCTTGTGCACGGTCACTCATGCGCTCGTTACCTCTCGCTTGGATTATTGTAATGCTCTCTACATGGGGCTCCCTTGAAGTGCACTCGGAGGCTTCAGTTAGTCAGAATGCAGCTGCACGGGTGATAGAGGAGCTCGCGTAGCTCCCATATAACACCGCTCCTGCGCAGACTGCACTGGCTGCCTGTGGCCTTTCGAGTGCACTTTAAGGTGCTGGTTACGACCTTTAAAGCGCTCCATGGCTTAGGGCCTGGGTACTTACGGGACCGCCTGCTGTTACCACATGCCTCCCACCGACCCGTACGCTCTCACAGAGAGGGACTTCTCAGGGTGCCGTCCGCCAAGCAATGTCGGCTGGCGGCCCCCAGGGGAAAGTCCTTCTCTGTGGGGGCTCCCACACTCTGGAACGAACTTCCCCCGGGTTTACGCCAAATACCTGACCTTCGGACATTCCGTCGCGAACTGAAGACACATCTTTTTATTTGCGCGGGGCTGTCTTAAATTGAATTTTATCAAATTTTTAAAATTTTTATTAACTAATTTTAATTGGCGTTTTTAGCTCACTTTATATTTTAATTTTCAGGCCAATTTTAAAATAAGTTTTTAAATTGCATTTTAAATTATATATTGCACTGTTTGTTTTATTTTTGCCTGTACACCGCCCTGAGTCCTTCGGGAGAAGAGCGGTATAGAAATCAAATAAATAAATAAATAAATAAATAAATATTCAATCATTTAAGTGTGTTCCTAAATATAGTCTAAGCTATATAAACTACTGCCAAATATAATCTAAACTTGCCTCCAGAAGTTGTGAATGCTCCAGCACTGAAAGTTTTTAACAAGAGTTTGGACAATCATTTATCTGAAATGATATAGGGTTTTCTGCCTGGGCAGGGGGTTGGACTAGAAGACCTCCAAGGTCCCTCCCAACTCTGTTATTCTGTCTGTGCTGTGTATCTGTTACATGTTCACATCTTTACACTCCATAGCCAGATAGATTTCTTCAAAAGTATGACTCATACATTCAGTGGAGCTTTCTCCACTAGATAGCTATGCCCAGAACTACAAATGAAGACTGCAACCTTACACAAGTTTATTCAGAAGTAAATCCTGTACAGTGAAACTTACTTCTAAGTAAGGTATACAGTTTTGTCTGAATTATTACAGAAATATGATGCATCAATTTCACATATTTTTTTAAAAAAATTGTGCTGGTGTGGTGAAATATGAGCATCAACCGTACTATTTGACATTTGAAGAAACGCCTTCTAATTAAATCCATTCCTTCCCTTTTGGACCTCATCTGGCGTCTCCATTGTGTTTTCCAGTTTCATAATTGCATTGGCAGAAGCCAAATGTTCTGCTTCTTCTAAGAATCCTGGTTAAAGAGAAGCAAGGAAAGCTGGCATGTGAAAATTCAGAACAAGTTTGGAGAATGGTAAAATATTGGTGATTGTTAAAGCTCAGAGTTATTGCAATGTGGGCCAATGTGACTATATTAAAACCTCATTAAAGATGTGGATTAAAAAGAATATAGTAAACACCCCTAACTTTAAAAAAGGAGTAGGCCAGTGGCGAGTTGCTCCTGGTTCACCCAGGTTCCGGCGAACCGGTAGTGGCAGTGTTGGGAGGCTCTGCCCACCAGCCCAGATGTCATCAAAAATGATCTGTGCATGCAGATCATTCAGGAATTTTTAAATTTGGGGGAATTATTTTTCTTAAATTTTGTAAAAGTTTAATATTAGGACAGACAAGAAACCATGTAAGCAAACAAGTTACAAAATAAGGCTACTTCAATCTTTTAATGCCCCTTTATTTCTAAATTTATAAAATACTGTACGGTATTTGAATACTTCTACTATTTAATTTTCTAATTAGAGATAGCAGAGAGCAATCCTGTATAACCCAACACTGAATGTGACAAATTTAAGCATATATGCTTTGGTTGGTAGTTGATTTCCTAGCATATTTTTAGACTTGATTTCACTTAAGGAACATTATCAATTATTTAAAAAAATTAATATAAGATTTAAGATTACAGTGATCGCAAGGTATCTTTTGTCTAGTATTTCAGTGCATGCTTATAATGACCAAAATGTTTAATTTGCTTGAAAATTTAAACCAAGACTGGGCAAATATTCATAGCAGGAAGTACACCTAACCTTTTTTGAGTGGTGAGTGATGCAAAATAGGAGATTTTCTAGCAGAAGCTGATTTTGGAGAGAATTATGGGGTTTATTTTATTTTCTGCAATATGCTAAAGCCTATTCTAAAGCATATATTATATGTTTTTATTGTTTCTCCCAACATAGCTGGAATCACATCATCCATTTTCAGCAGTGTAGACCACCAGCTATATGGAAGGGGACTAAGGGCTGAACTTGCCCCTGGGATTTCAGATTTCACCCCCATCTCTCTGTCCATTGCCTTTTTGGGGATATGACAGCATCTCCAATATAGAATTTCTAAGAGTCAACATATTTTTCAACATATTTTTCAATACTTCAAAGAATGCTTACTATAAAGGACTTGTGAAAGAAAGGATTTCAGCTAGTTATCTATAAATCTACATTTATAGATAACTAGTTGAAATCCTTTCTTTCACAAGTATTGTATTTATCTGAAGGAACTGCAACCCTCAGTTTCAAACTTAGTATCATCTCCAGAACGGAAAAAAAAATAGATAAAATAAATTAATTTGTTTTCATTATTATATTCTCAGCTAAGTTTAAGACACTTAAAGAGATAGTCTTTATGCTCTTCTGAAAACAGTGCTCTAGTGCACTGTGCCTTAATGTTCCTGGTTTATGTCCATTTTGGGCCCAGTCCTCAACCATTATTGTAAGTCTAGATTCCTATGTGAAATGCTGGAGCTGTATAGGGCTTAGGAAAAGTGTTTTTCCACTGGTGGGAACCCTTGAGAGTTTTTGTTATGATGGCATCTTAGTATTTTATCATTCACTGTTCCATTCAGTTATGAGCAAAAGGATGGTGTCATGGTAATTTCCTCCTATTATAACAACTTCAGTGACTTTGTGTAACTTGCCAAACAAGTAAATAGATCACATGGATCGTACTGTTTGTTATGGCCTTCCATTCATCAGCTGGATGAGAACACCACATAGTGCATGTAGAGTTTCCTCTTTTTTGTGGACAACAGCAGTGAAGATGCTTAGGTTTATCTCCAAGTTGCTGCAATCTACTGCTTTGTGCGTAGGTTCACATCTCTGGATGTACAAGAAGGAATATGGTATGAGAGTTACCAAAAGTAGATTCATTTCTGGGAGAAAAATCTTCAGTTGCTAGACAGCCCAACTCAAAAAAGGTTGCCAGTAAATTTCCTTATTATCTGAATAATCTTTGTATGAGCCTTTGGAGATGACAAAGGGTTTAAGCATTTGGGTTCTTCCAGAGAGAAGAATTCCAATATTACCCATCAAAAGATGCTGTACCATGCAGCAGTTCCATCTTTCTTCTTTTTAGTGGTGAAAAAAAAAAGAGAAATGTTGAGAAAACATAAAAAGGAAAGACTTTGTTTCTCATTCTCCTGCTCCTCACGTTCTTCTGTAAACTAGAATTAGTGAGGGGCTCATCCTCGCTCACTTCAAAGCTTTCCTTATTGAAGCAAGGATAAATGCCAACGTTACAAAAAGAAGTAAGATGATTTATTTTTATTTATTTTATTTGTCACAACAGTATTTATAATCATAAGCAGTATATATAATCATAAGCATGAAATAACTATATGATATATAAGCATAAATATAATCATAAGTATGTAATAACTATATGAAATACAATCAAAGGGAACATTAGGACAGGATCGGTAGGCACGTTGGTGCTCTTATGCACGCCCCTTACAGACCTTTTAGGAATGGGGTGAGGTCAATAGTAGATAGTTTTTGGTTAGGGTTAGGGTTAGATGATGGAGAGACAGATCTCTTTGCTAAGTTTTCCCAACTCTAAACATGCCCTGACCAACTGATCCCAAATTCCTATAATTTACTCTTTGGTAGGTCTAGCAGAACTGGGTTCTCAAAACTTCAGATGATCACCAGGTAGGGGAAAAAATTAGATTCTTCTGATCCTGGTTAACCAGATTATTTTTGCAGCCCAAATCTGAGACACCTACTTTTGATGTCTTTTAGCACCACTTTGGTTTTTTTTTTCTTTGTTTTTTTTTTTTACACAGTCACATCCTGAATTTCTAGTATTCTCGTAAATTGATGTAAAGGCTCAGGCGAAAGCTATGATGAGAAACTTCGTACTTGTGTTGCAACAGGAAGGGAGAAGCCATAGCGCTGTTGATGTCACCAAGACTATCTTGAAAAGCAAGGTCCATTTTCACAGACTGAGCTATGGACAGAGCAATATTAGCCACTTGCAAATTTTGATTAGTGCAGTTCTTCAGTGAAGGGGAAAATAGATTACATTTTGATCCAGTTTTTTGATTTCCAAGAGTTTAACCTTAAAAGTGTGCGAAGGCATACAACTTGTCCTTGACTTTCCACAGTTCATTTAGTGACTGTCCAAAGTTACAACGGCCCTGAAAAAATAACTTATGACCATTTTTCACACTTACGGCCTTTGTAGCAGCCCCATGTTCATATGATCTAAATTTAGACGCTTGGCAACTGGTTCATACGTATGACCATTGTTGTGTCCCAGGGTCATGTGATCCCCTTTTGTAACTTTTTGACAAGCAAAATCACTGGGGAAGCCAGATCAACTTAACTGTGTTATTATCAACTGTAGTAATTCACTTAACAACGATAGCAAGAGTGGTCATAAAATGGGGGCAAAACTCATTTGACAAGTGTCTCATTTAACAACATAAATGTTGGGCTCAATTGTGGTCATAAGTCGAGGACTACCTGTATTTTGCTTAAGTTCACACATTCCGAATCCATTGTGCTGTGGCTTGGTTTGCTTTGAAGTGTCGTGCAACTCAAACATCGTGGTTGGAAACCAGCCTTTGTACCCTAATAGAGGGATTGGCAATTAAACAGCCTAAATGTCATACTGTGCCCTTCTATTTTCAGGACCCTCGTAGTTCACTCTGATTTTTGAGTGGCAAAAACCATCTGGACAGTTCCTTTCCAAGTTTAGGTGGGAAAGAGATTAAAATTATGGTGGAAGCTTTAAAATGCATAATTGTATCAGAGCTTGAACTACATATATAAAGACTTTCTTAAGTTCCTCACATAAATTTCCCAAATATGTGATGTTGCCCTATTCAGTTGTGTCTCTTTGTCTGCTCCAAAAATTCAAGGCAGCCCCAAAGGTTGCCAATCTCTACCTTAGCACAATGTGTGAACTCGGCCAATTGTGTAAACCATGGCTTGAACCAGTGGTGAAATGTAAAATTTGTTACCACCGGTTCTGTGGGCATGGCTTGGTGGTGAGGGGGTAATGTGACTGGGTGGGTGTGGCCAACTTTTTTTTTTTACTTTTAAAAGCATTTTTTCTATAGCCTCTTCGGCTAAAGAGGTTGTAAAAAAATGCTTTTAAAAGGCTCTGAGGATCCCAGCTGAGTTGCCTGATCGTCAGATGCTTTTGTTTTCTTTTAAAAGCATTTTTTTTGCCTTTAAAAGAAAAAAAAAGCCTCTGACGATCAGGCAACTCAGCTGGGATCACCAGAGGAGTCTTTTAAAAGCATTTTTTCTACAACCTCTTTGGCCAAAGAGATTGTAGAAAAAATGCTTTTAAAAGCTTCTGACGATCCTAGCTGAGCTGCGTGATCATTAGAGGCTTTTTTGTAACTTTTAAAAGCATTTTTTGGCTGAAGAAAAATGCTTTTAAAAGTTAAAAAAAAACCTCTGATGATCACGCGGTTCAGCTAAGCATGTGTGGGGGGGGGGCAGGGATTTTTGCTACCAGTTCTCCGAACCACCTGCCGCCATCGCTACCGGATCGAGCAATCTGGTCTGAACCGGGAGCATTTCACCCCTGGCTTGAACCCAGTCTTTACATGTTACGTGCAGTTTTCTTAGGAGGAAGAGATTTGTGACTTCTGTGGGGGTTTTCTTAATCCCTTATCCCTTCATCAACTGAAGTAAGTGTGAACATATGACAACTAAACTAAACAAACCCCAAAACATTTGTGAAGAGCCCTTATCTACATATAGATTTAGCTCTGGATATTGACTGTTTACTCAACTGACATTCCAGGTAGATCCGGCTTATGATACACATTGCATCAAGATACAAAGTTCCCTATAAATTCCACAATATGAGTCAGCGTTTTCTATTATCGGTGAACGTCCAAGGAGGAAAGGACATTAAGAGCAGATTTTTCTCCTGCAAGGTGAAGTAACTTATTTCTGTCTCAGCAAAATAAAAGGACAGAAATACAGACTGCCAGTCCTCAGCATGACAGATATGCTGTGTTTCTTGCTTTATTTGTACAGGAATGCTGCAAAAGAGTTTCATTCCTTTAAATATAAAATTGGCGCATGAAAAAAATTAGACCTTTGTTAAATCACAAAACTGGGTAGTTTTAGACAGTTCTATTATGTCACGGGTGTCAAACTTGGGGCGTCACCTTGCCGTCCCATGTTTGATGACGTTTTTCCCCTTTGTGGAGCAAAGGTGGGTGTGGCCTGCACGTGACGCATCCAGCCTATGGGCCGCCAGTTTGACACCCCTGTAATTATGTGATAGACCCCAGAAGATAACGGCGAGGCATCACGTGTGGTGAATTTCCTTCCTGTTTGCTTTGAGTTCAGGCCTTCAGGAAAGAAGCAGAAACTGGGATATACCGCCAAACCTTCCTGAGTTTTCACCTGCTTTTTAAAAAAATAGCAAGTAATAAAAACAGTATAAAAACTAATGCAAACTAAAAAGAACAAAAAGAAAAATAGGAGGTGCAGAAAAGAAAAATAATAATATACAGGTAGTCCTCAACTCACGACCACAATTGGAACCAAAATTTCTATTGTTAAGCAAGGCGGTTGTTAAGTCAATCATGACCAATTTTACAGTCTTTTCGTCATGGTTGTTAAGCGAATTGCTGCAGCTGTTAAAAGAATTGCATAGTCATTAAGCGAATCTGGCTTCCCCACTTGAACTTGTTGATCAGAAAGGTCGGAAGTTCAGCGGTTCGAATCCCTAGTATAGGTCTCCTGCGTGAGCAGGGAGTTGGACTAGATGACCTCCAAGGTCCCTTCCAACTCTGTTACTTTCTGAAATTTCTGCCTGATCGCCATTTGCAACTTTTCCAGTTGCAGATGGCAATCAGGTGAACTGTTGTAAATACATGCCAGTTGCCCAAATTTTGATCATGTTATTGTAGGAATCCTGTAATGGAAGGGAGATTTATCCTGCATGGTAGAAGTGGAAAGTCGCCAAAAAATTTTCGATGCAAATACCATAAATACACTGATTCAAAAGATTTTGAAGGCTAACATACAATTGAAACCAGAAACTTTTCTTTTTGGACTAATGGATAGACGGCTAGGAAAAAAACCATGGAACCTTTTTTCTTATATATGACAAGTGCAGCGAGATTACTAAATAACAACAACAACAACAACAACAGAGTTGGAAGGGACCTTGGAGGCCTTCTAGTCCAACCCCCTGCCCAGGCAGGAAACCCTACACCATTTCAGACAAATGGTTATCCAACATTTTCTTAAAAATTTCCAGTGTTGGAGCATTCACAACTTCTGCAGGCAAGTGCAGATATGGTCAAAAGGGGAAAAGTCTGACTACTCAACATAGAGGAATGGCTGCTGAAGATGATGGCCCTTGTGGAAATGGCTAAATTAAGTTCATTGATTACAAAAAAGACAACATCTACATTTATGACTGACTGGAAACCCCTTATAGACTCCTTGCGTGAAACAGGAAAAAAATGCACTTAGGATTTGTGGTTTTAATGATAAGGGGAAAAAAATTCAATAGTAGTAAAAGTGAGTTTTTTAAATCACATAATCATAAAGATAATGTTATTATCTTTTCAGTTATTACCTGCTATAATGTTTTTATCTTTTCTTCTTGTACTTCTCTTTCTCTTTTACTTTCTTCATTTTTTTATTTATTATTCTCTTTTACTTTCTTCATTTCTGCATTACTTTATGTTAGTTTTACATTCTCATTAAAACTGTATGTTCCTTAGCCAATCATGATGTTCCTCCACCTCTCTGTGCCTCCTAATTCAACTCCAGATTGCTAAAGTCAGCCTCAGCCCTCTGGACCTCCAGCCTGGATCTTGTCTAGCAAAGAACTAAACTAGTTTTGTTTCTGAGCCATAGCTGTGCACGCTCCAGTGGGCATCATAATTGTAGAGGGAGATGTCCAAAGAAGGGCACAAAGTAAGGAGAATCCAAATATAAGGAGCCTGAATCTGGTGCCACTGCTATGAGTTGTCTACTCAGCTTTACCCTGCTGAACCTCAGCATCTTCCTCAGAAGAAACAGAAGAATTACTCACCGATTCACCCAAACTGGATTGAACCATCCCCGATAAAGGCGACATCCTTGTTCTTGGTACGAAAGCTGCAACTTCTGCAAAAGGTGGCAGCCAGGAGACTGAATGGGACATTCGACCATGCACGACGGACAATCGGCTACCAGGCCCTGTTCAAGTAGACAGGTAGTCCTCGACTTAGAATAGTTCATTTAGTGACCGTTCAAAGTTACGACGACACCGAAAAAAGGGACTTATGACCGTTGCAGCATCCTCATGGTCATGTGATCAAAATGCAGAGGCTTGGCAACTGGTTCCTATGGTATTTATGATGGTTGCAGTGTCCCAGGGTCACGTGATCCCCTTTTGTGACCTTCTGACAGACAAAGTCAAAGGGGAAGCCCGATTCACTTAACAACCGGGTTACTGCTGGCTGCCTGCAATTTGGCAGTTCACCTCTCACCAGGCTCAAGATTGACTCAGCCTTCCATCCTTTCGAGGTGGGTAAAATGAGGACCCAGATTGTTGGGGGCAATAGGCTGACTCTGTAAACCGCTTAGAGAGGGCTGTAAAGCACTGTGAAGTGGTATATAAGTCTAAATGCTATTGCTACTAACTTAACTGCAGTGGTTCACTTAACTACTGTGGCAAGAAAGGTTGTAAAATGGGGCAAAACTCACTTAACAAACGTCTTGCTTAGCAACAGAAATGTTAGGCCCAGTTGTGGTCGGAAGTCGAGGACCGTCTGTATAATGCCCAAAGCAAGTTGGAACTGTAATGCTGACCAGTTGCACGTCGTAGACCTGAAAAGTCATTAAAATAATCTGAAGCTGTCTTGCTGCATGTGCTGTCACTCAAATTGAGCTTTATGGGGCTGGAAAGTCTCCGGAACACTCTGCTCGGAAACCTGTGAAGTCTCTACTTTCCTGTCCTTGTGCACATCTCTCCAAAAACATACCTCTTCACTCACTGTCCCAGTGCAAATACAGGTAGTCCTCATTTAGCAACTGCCTCGTTTAGCGATCATTTGCAGTTACAACTGTATGATGAAAAAGTGATCTGATGACCAGTCCTCACATTTACGACCTTCACAGGTCGTAAAGCAAAGGAAAGCTAAATTAAGATTGGAAGTACAGTCACAACTTCACTTAGTGGGCTGCTTTGCTTATTTACCGAGTTGCCAGTCCTAATTGTTGCTAAACAAGGAACATTTACATTATGGATTAAAATTTCACCCTTTTGTTATTAACAGCAGCTGCTTGCAATTACTGCAGGTTCAAGTCCCACCAGGCCCAAGGTTGACTCAGCCTTCCATCCTTTATAAGGTAGGTAAAATGAGGACCCAGATTGTTGGGGGCAATAAGTTGACTTTGTATATAATATACAAATGGATGAAGACTATTGCTTGACATAGTGTAAGCCGCCCTGAGTCTTCGGAGAAGGGCGGGATATAAATGCAAAAAAAAAATAGGAACCATTTTCAATGTATTGGTTGCCAATTAATCATTTCATTAATTCTTTATATACCATTTCAAGATGACAACATGGGAAACTGTATGTCTGCATATCTCTGTCTGTACACATACACATTCAACAGTATAAACATGCCTTAAAAACTAGCTGGTTTTTTTTTTTCTCCACTGGATTTGTAGTCATCTTGTGAACAACTTGGCTTATTGTTGTGCAAACTTTCAGCCAGCTTAATAGGTATTGCTTTCCTAAGGATTTCAGATTGTCTTGCGGTTAACACAGCTGCTTTTGCTTTTAAAATGTTTTTACTGTTTGCTATAATTAGTGGCTGACAGTTTTAGATTAGTCAACGGGTGGCTCCTGCACATGATCCTGACATGTTCAAAATGCACATCCCTACATAACAACTTCCTGCTCCAAGAAGCCCCTCTCATGGAAAGCTCTTTTAGGGGGGCCTCTGGTCCCTGTGAAACAATGTGATTTTTGATAGATCGGAGCCCTGAAGCTGAAGCCAAAAAAATTGATGACTAGGGCAAACCGCAGGGCAAGGTGGAATTGCATAAGAAGCGCCCTCTCTCCCTCCCTCCCTCCCTCTCTCTGTCTTTGGTTTAAAGCCAGGTCAGTTGCAAGAATCTTGGAGACACAATTTGATACTCAGTGCTTCAAGGAATTGGTGAAAGGAATGCCAGTGGCCTGAGTACAAGTAGCCCTCGACGTACCTCAGTAATTGAGCCCAAAACATCTATTGCTAAGTGAAACATGTATTAAGTGAAATTTTAACCCATTTTACGACTTTTCTTTCCACGGTTGTTAAGTGAATCAATGCCCTCGTTAAATGAGTAACATGGTTGCTAAGTGAATCTGGTTTCCCCATTGACTTTACTTGTCAGAAGGTCGCAAAAGGTGAACACATGACCCCAGGATACTGCAACCGTCATCAAATACGAGTCAAGCTGCCAAGTATCTGAATGTTGATTACGTGACCTATGGGGACGCTGCAGACGCTGAATCAACTGTTGTAAGTTGAGAACTCCCTGTACACAATTCATTACATACAGCTTCAGCTAAAATAGAGAGGGAATGTGCACCCCTGGATGGCTGGAATGGCTAATGTGGATCAGAGCTGATTACAGGAACAGATGCACAAGACTTGAAGTGGACTCCAGGTTTTCTAAGGTGATGGGGAAGAGAGCAGTCCACATACCAGCAGTGAAGAGAGGAAGCCGGAAAAACAAAGGCATAGCAATACTTTCACAAAATGCCATTTGGGTTTAGATTAGAAAAAGGAATCCAACGTTAAATTCAACTCCTTTGTCTCCACAAGTTGTTTCCTGCATATTTCCTGGATATTTATGATCTGAGCTTGTCTCATCAGATTCCAGGGATTCCGTATGCTCACCGTCTGTTGGTTGTTATTGCTTCAGTTTCTGAAATGTAATGCCGTGGCGCCATCCATGTCTGGTTAGCAGAAGGATTTGAAAGCTGCCGTCATGTGTGTATTTGTCCCTGGCACTCAGCTCCAAGTAGGATTGCTCCTCAGGAGGAGAAAGGTGCGATGGTGTTGCCTTTAACCCATGCTCAGAAACTTGCTTTCTCACCTTTGCAAAAGCTGGTTAGGGGACAATATTGGATCATGGCTTATCTATAACCTGCAACAAGCTTACCCACATTTCATGAGTGGGGTCCTCCCTCCCTCACCATTTTTATTCTGCTGTTTTTCCAAGAAACTCGGGACAGCATACAAGATTTCCAAAACAATGTACATTAACAATTTTTTGCATTTGTGATGCAGTCATCCCTACATTTGAATCGATTCATTGCAATGCGAGAGGCTGTACAATATGCAGGATTGCAAGTTTTCCTGTAATTCCTTGGCAAAAAAGACTTGTAAAACTTGTACTGACCAAAGGACCAGCTTTTAACTTTTACAAGTGGGAATTCATTACCGCTTTCTTTCATTGTACAACCAGGTGAGGTGTGCCAACAAAAATGGAGTCATAGTAAAAGATGGATTTTGTTTAGCATCCTGGCAGAAATGAAGGGTTTGGCAAAAGCAGATACTAATGAAGGGGCAGTTTTGTCTCAGAAACAAACCAAGAATATTTGAGCATGCTCTCTAGTCACAGAAAAATGACTGGTAGCTTGGGAAAAAACAAACACCAGAATACCAGTTGGAGGAGGAGGAAGGAAGGAAGTATCCAGCTTGGGGAGAATGAATAAAACCCAGAATAGAAACTGACTGGTTATGAAGCTATTCTGCAAGATTTTGTGGCAGTTCTCAATTTCTTGAATCTATGACTAACCACAGTTTTTTCAATAGCCACAATGGCTGGATTGTCACATAAGATTAACCTATAAAACATAATCACAAAACAGAG
Organism: Ahaetulla prasina; assembly: GCF_028640845.1. Lineage (NCBI taxonomy): Eukaryota > Metazoa > Chordata > Lepidosauria > Squamata > Colubridae > Ahaetulla > Ahaetulla prasina. The sequence goes on from NC_080541.1 coordinate 161,147,647, forward strand.
CAGCTGTATTTACACAAGCAGCTGCATTCACACAAGTTAAACTACAACCAAATAAAACTCATGTTGAGGGTATGGATTAAATCTATTAGAAATCATATTTTCAAAGCAAAATTTTGGGGCCCCAGTGAAACATGCATCCTGACATCTTAGTGCAAACTTACAGATGTGAATGTTGCAAGGTGGGTATGAAATCTGAGGCTCCTGTTGTAATGCCGCAGTACACATTTCATCAGTCAAGCAGCATTGAGGCTTTCTGCCGATACCTTTGCGTTTATGTGAACTGTTTCAATCTCAGCATTTCAAAACTCTTGATGAGACAATTGTATTTAAATTTCAGGCAGAGCCCCCCCACACCCCATCAGCCCTGGCAGCAGAGCTATTATAAAAGGACATTGGATCAATAGTTATTTAATTGATGGCACTCTACCTGCCAGGGATGTGGAGAAGTATTTGTGGACTGCTGTGTTGTGCACCAAATAATTTTGTCGTCTTGCAGTGCTTGCATCTTGGAATGAACATGAATCTCTCTGCCTTAGAGCCATCTTCCACTCAAGTAAAGAATAGGGATCACCCCAAGTAATTGAGTTTGTTCAGTCTAAACCTTCCATTTGCCATTTCAAAAGCAGAACGATGTTTTGCACTGAATGACATTTTACACACTGCTCACAAGTTAACAGCTTTCTAAAGAGGGAATGGTATATGACTATCATAGGTTCAAAGGCTATTTTTAAAAATAGAGACCAGAATTGGAGAAGTTGTAAAATGGCACTCTAAGTTGTATAATAGCAAAGTCTTGGATGTTTTTCAAAAGTTCTTTCTAATCTAAGACTCCTTAAAGAAGGAAATACGATGTACTGGAAACAGTTTGGGTTCTAATTACCGCCAATGCTAGAAATAAGGACTTCATCTGATTTCCATATTTTAAATATCAGTAGACTTTGAAACTCCTGAGATGACGAGGTTCACCATCTTTGTAACATTAGACCCTTGCATAGGATTGGTGACAGGACATTCTCCTAGTGTTCCAAAACTTAGATGTGAAAGTTTTGTTGTAAAAGATATATGGATTCTTATATAACTTAAACCCTTCAGCCAGGATTTTGGGACTACATTAAAAAAAACCATCTCTTTTATTCCAAACTAAAAACAGCATGAGTGCTATAAGATTTTGGTTGAGGAAAAAGAAAAATAAAGGTTTCTGATTGTTGGTAATTGCATAGACTTGTCATGTGCTAACCTTGGCAACAATACCAAAATGATTCATCTGATATGTTTGCTTGACTTCTCGGTCTAGCCTACAGCCGTGCTGCTATTTTGACAATTTCAACATTTTGTCTCCTGTTTGAGTCTATATTATATTTTGCAATACTTTGGTAATTAGTAGAACAATTCCATAGATGAGCTAGATCGGGAGGATTAGGCTAAAATGGAAATGCATCTCCAACATGGAAAGGAATTAAACTGGTGAGGAACTACTGGTATAGTCCTCAGTTAAAATCTTCTGCAGGCATAAATGAATCCCATTTGGTCTTCTGGTTAAGGTATCAGGCTAGAAATCAGAAGACTGAAAGTTCTAATCCCACCTTTGGTATGAAAGCCGGCTGGGTGATTATGGGCCAATCACTCTTTCTCTCAATCCAACTCATCTCACAAGGTTGTTGTGTGGAAAATAGGAGGAAGGAATTTTTAGGTATATTTGCCACCTTGAATTATTTACAAAAATAATAAAGGTGGGATATACATACACACACATAATGCATTTTTCATGTATAAGCTTCAATGTTATGGTGTGAATTTTGTTCCAGTTAACACATGTTTATTTTGGGAATGTTGCATTATTTCATACGTTGATGTACTCTTGGCAAAACACAGTAGGCCATCACTATTTATTCCCTGCAATGGTGCAGAGGCTAAATATAATCCAATGCATTAGTTCCCTCTGCCATGATAAATGTAAATTTCGCATCAATATCCCCTTCTCTCATCTCCATTTCCATTTGACTATGCAAGTAGTGTTATTGCATTTTTATTAATATGCACCTCTTGCAGTTTCCAAGTTGGCTGTAAACAGAGACACCTTAACATTTCCAAGTCATAGCAGAACTGTGCAAGAGAAACTTCACCCGGGCAAATGTATCTCTAAAACGATTCCCGCTGCGCGCTTTGAACCTTCCCTAAAAGAAGCAATGCAAATATTCACTATTCTGAAGAATTTCATGGACACCCCCCCACACACCTGCCTCTGAACTGCACTTCAGAATAGTTTTCAAAAGCAATTTCAAGTAGATGCATCAGAGTCATTCCTAAATGCGGCAGTTGAATAGGCTACTGGACTACAGTGAGCTGAGCCTAGGCCCCTGTTGCATCTTATGAGAAGATCTGATGTGATAGAAATGAACAGCTTACTCAAGGGAAAAGCTGCTGGTGCAAGCAGGTAGGAAGGGAGCAACAGATGGCAATGCAGTGGAAAAACAGGTGGAGGCATTGTTTGAAGACTGGGCGAATTAGGCTTAATTTGCTGGAGCTCTGCTTAACCTCAGCAACTGGCGTTCTTTTACGCTGTTTCACATTTACCCATCAGGCAAATGATCAGGATTCAACCATCTGTGCTCACTTACTGCGCTCAAACGGCCTTCAAGCTAATCGTCAAAGAAATGTCCTCCCTCCTTCTCCCTCCCTCTCTCCCTCCCCTGTCCAGGTGAGAGCAGTCTCTGCCACCGGGGCCTGAGAAAGTACTCTCTATTGCTTGGGAAAAAAAATATAGTTCTTCCTCCCCCTTGGGAGTATTTTCAGCTGCAGGGTAACTCCCAGTCTCTTCTCACTTGGCAAAAGTGCAAAGAAAGCTCTGTGCATCACCGGCTTTGCTTTCTTTACAGGGCCCCTTCCAAACAAAATAAAAAGCCCTGTGGCATTTGCAAAACAAGGTCCCTTTGCAAGTGTTAAGGCCTTGACGAAGATATCAACTCCAAAAACGTGCCCACATTTGACATCAAATGGCAATCCGGTAACGATTGCCACAATTTTGTGAGGTGGGGGGATGGGAGCAGAAATGCTCTTTTCCTGGGGTGTTAACCAAGAATCTGGGAGTCTTTGCAAGAGGTTTTCAGTTTACTGTGCCAATCTAGGAGTGCAGCTGATGGTTCTCCTACCAAGCTAGAAGATGCTTGATTTTCACAGCTGGAGCATTTCGTAGCTAGGATTCAATGTATTCAAGCCGACAGTCATTTTTTTCACACTCTGCAGGAGCACTTTGACCTTTGGTCCTTTGCAACAGCAACAAAAAAAATCAGACTAATTTGTTTTACCTTTAGGGATAGGCACTCTGCACCTTGCCCTCAGACTGAAAAGTATCGTGAGAAAAAAAAAAAAGAAAAAAGGAGGCAAGCTGGTTACTCAATCAAATCTACATTAAAACTTCACACTTTGGGCAGAATGAAATGGGACGGTGGCAAATGTGGGTGGGTAAACACAGATGTATCTCAGGCACAGGGAAAAGCAGGTGGTGCCAAGTTTGATTACAACAGCCAGAAGGGAAAAGAGACATGGAAATTAGAGGCCTCCCTTCTCTGCAGTGTGTATCTCAAGGAGGCCTTGGTGCAGCTTGTTAACCTGGCTGAGGAAGAAGGGGAGGGTTGTGGGAGATAAGTTAAGCGGGTGGGAATGGAAGAGTTGGCCTTGGTTGCACTTTTTTCCGGTTTTCTGCGTTCCTTCTGTCTTTTTATGTGGAAGTGACCTTGGGTTCAGCCTGTAGTTCTAGCAGATGAAGTTGTACCATCAGTACTATGAAAACTCACCTTGGCTACTATGCTATTTCCCACCCAAAATCTATGGAGATTTTTCAATCATGCAGGTCATGGTTGTCCCTAAAGTGCTTTTTCAAGAGGCAACTTGGACTTTCTGGGTTTTCTTTGAAGATGTTTTGCTTCTCATCCAAGAAGCTTCTTCCGCTCCCCACCCTACAGTCAGAGCTGAAGAAGCTTCTTGGATGAGAAGTGAAAACATCTTCAAAGAAAAACCAGAAAATCCAGTTGCCTCTTGAAAAAGCACTTTTGGGATTCCCACCCAAAGGCTTAACCATACTTTGGGGAAGGAACCATTAGACTTCCTCTTGTCTCTTAAGAGATAAATATCCAAGGATACAATCTCTAATTTCCCATTTATGGGTCAATTATTTTCAGGCGTACCCTCAGACTGGGATCAAAAAACCAAGTTGACAGCTGCAATGGTGCAATTCAAATTTCACCTGTTTTTTAACCAAACTTTGAAGACATCCTTGATTATTTTATGAGCTTGAATTGAGATAGTACCAAAACTGTGAGCTGAAGGGATGTAGTTCTCTGTTTATTTTTCTCTCCTTCTGTTGTGCCAAGATCAACAATCCTACAGTCAGGAAACATGGCTGGATCAAATTCTCATCACATTCTACCAAATATCCCATCAGGTATCTGGATTGTATCTGGATAGGTACAAGATTTGAGCTGGTCTGAAGCGAATTGTGTGAGCCAACACCACTGGTCTTTAAATAGCTAAATGGGGAAATTATTTTGCGCAACAGCAATTGCATTTATTAAAAGAAACAATTGCTTATCTTGTAAAGCAGCATATCTTGATTACTAAGATGAAAGATAGGGGTGAGGGTTATTAGCATTATATAAACTTGTTTGAGATGGGTGGCCATAGAAATTTTAAAAATAAATAAACATTAGGTTTATATTCCTTTCTCTGATTGAAGTCTTTTGGAGTTTCATGTTAAAAATGTCTGGCTTGTTCACAAATGTAACTCTGGGCTGCAGCCAGGTATGATTTAAAGCAGGAGTTTCCAGCCTTGAAAACTTTAAGACTTGTGGACTTCAACTCCCAGAACTGCTGGGGAAAGCTAGCTGGGAAATTCTAGGAGTTGAAGTCCACCAGTTTTAAAATGCCAAGGTTGGACACCCCTGATTTAAAGTGAAAAAAGGGGGTCAGAGCAACAGCAGTGTTTTCAAAGACACTTGAATGTGTATTTGTGCACAATTTGAAGAAAACCTCTTTCCCAAGGGAGATTTATAGCTGCCTGAGAAGCTGCTTGGAGTTCACACAGGAGAGGGTAAGCATTTCTCTTGAGAAAGAGCTTTTCCTCACAATGTGGTGGGACAATAATAAATGGAACAGGATTTCCAGCAGCTGCCTTTTGTTTTGTTTTTCACCGCATTTTGATGGACAGCTGTTTTTTCAACCTCCTCCCCTTGTTGTGAAAGGGAAGAAGTGGCCTTGTTTTAATTTTGGACTGAAAATAAAACTGTGTGGATCCTGATTGGACTATAGGTATGGTGCTTGACTTACGACCATTTCTTTAGTGACTGTTCGCTTGCACTGGAAAAAAAAAAGGGACTTCACACTTATAACCATTGCAGAATCCCTGTGGTTACCTGATAAAATCCAGACACGTGGCATGTATTTATGACGGTCACAGTGTCCTAGGCTCATGTGATCACATTTTGCAACCACCTGACAAGTCAGTGGGGAACCCAGATTCGCTTAACAACTTTGGCTAGAAAGGTTGTAAAAATGGGGCAAAACTCATTCAACAACTGTCTCGCTTAGCAAGGGAAGCTTTAGGCTCAACGGTGGTTGTAACTTGAGGACTATCTACATTCTGAAATAATGACTAAGGTTTGAACTTCCTTCCCATTCTCACCAGGTGACAATTTGGAGCTTGCAAACAAGCTGGCAACCGGTTTAAACTCATAGTTTACACATGTCTCCCTCTGACAGCGATCACTTCTTCATTTGTTGAAAGGTTGTTTCTTCCTCATAGGGATTTCTGCGCTAATCTCCATTTACCTAACATTTGCAGCTCCGGCTGAAGAACTTCCTTTTTACTGAGTAAGTTTGGCTCCCTTTCCAAATCTGGGTGCAGTTCGGTTTGAACCATCTCCCTGGAATAGTTTCAAACTAGAAAAAGTGCAGAAAAGAGGTATCGTAAAGGCAATAATTTGGTCTAGTAATGCCCCCTGCCTTAGCCAGGAAAGCCGGCTGGGTGATTTTCGGCAAGTCTCTCAGCCCTACCCGCCTCACAGGGTTGTTGTCGAAGGTGGGGAAGAGGAGGAAGTAGCATTAGATCTGTTCGATGAGCTGTTTGTAAAAAAATATAAAGGTAGGATAGAAACAGTGGTGGGATTCAGGCAGTTCGCACCTATTCGGGAGAACCGGTTGTTCACTTTCTAAGCAGTTTGGAGAACTGGTTGTTGGAAGAAATCTTATTTCGTTTTTTTCCACTTTACAGGGCTAATCCTGTAAGGAAGGCAGGAAGGAAACATTCTGGTGTTGTTTCTAGCCTGATCTTTATTGCCCTGCTTATAGAAACTGCCTCTCTGGTTAACCCTTATTACATTGTAACAGCTAAGACGAAGCACCCATCGATGTGAGTGATGTTGAGTCGGCCACGCTCATACAGTCACATGACCACCAAGCCGCGCCTACCCAGCTGGTCATTAGGGCAGAGAACTGGTTGTTAAATTATTTGAATCTCACCACTGGATAGAAATCAAGAAAAATAAAAATCATAACCATCAGGGTGATGTGTAATCTTTCCCATGATGCTTTTAAAGTAAAATGTATATTTATAATTCGAGGGGGTTAGGATAGGGGCAATTAAATGAAGGAAGAAGCCTTGTCTTTGTTTTTATTAAAAGTTTTTTATTTTTATTAAGAATCCTCTTTTTTCAGGGGTCAGCCATTGGGTGACCCCTGAAGGGTCTCATGGTATCAGTGGATTGATCCAAAAACAGATGGGCCATTCTTTGATTCTCTGTCACCATCTATTTCATCCTCTTTTATATCCTCCTTTTTTCTACTTTTTCTTGAGGGTACAGGTAGTCCTCAACACACAACCACAATTGAGCCCAAAATTGTTTAATCTGGGTATGGCTAATCTAAAGAAAAGAAGGATGAGGGGTGACATAACAGAATTTCAATATTTGAGGGGCTGCCACAAAGAAGAGTGGGGAGAATTTATTTTCCAAAGCACCAATAGGCAAGACAAGAAACAATGGATGGACACTAATCAAAGATAGAAACAACCTGGAATTAAGGAGAAACTTCCTAAGAGTGAGAACAACCAACTAGTGGAAAAGCTTGCCTTCACAAGTTGTAGGTGCTTCATCACTGGAGGTTTTTAAGAAAAGCCATGGACAGCCATCTGTCTGAAATGGTATAGGGCTGTGAGGGCGGACCTATGGCATGCTTGCCAGAGGTGGCACGCAGAGCCCACTCTTTGGGCACGTGCACCATCACCAGCTGCTCTTCTGGTTTCTGGTGCACATGTGCCAGCTGGTCTTTGCAGGCACTGGAGCACTGGAAGACAGCCTGAAAATGGTCTGAAAAATAGCCAAAAAACAGGCCCTTTTCTGGGCCATTTTTAGGCTGTTTTTCGGGCAGTTTTCAGGTCATTTTTCAGGCTGTTTTTTGGGCATTTTCGGGCCAAAAATGGCCCCAAAACTGTCTGAAAAACAGCCTGCAAAACAGCCAAAAATAGGCATATGTGTGCCGCCCAGCTGGTCTTTGGGTTTCTGATGCTCCAGCACACATGAAGACCAACTGGCCGGCGCACATGCACGTACTGAAAACCCAAAGACCAGCTGGCCAGCACGCATGCGCGTACTGAAAACCCAAAGACCAGCTGGCCAGCACGCATGCGCGTACTGAAAACCCAAAGACCAGCTGGCCAGCACGCATGCGTGTACTGAAAACCCAAAGACCAGCTGGCCAGCACGCATGCGTGTACTGAAAACCCAAAGACCAGCTGACCGGCACGCATGAGCTTACTGAAAACCCAAAGACCAGCTGGCCGGCGCGCATGCGTGTACTGAAAACCCAAAGACCAGCTGGCCAGCGCGCATGCGTGTACTGAAAACCCGAAGACCAGCTGGCCGGCATGCATGCTCGTACTGAAAAACCGAAGACCAGCTTGCTGGTGCATGCATACGAGCTGATCTTTGGGTTTCTGGCGCTCCGGTACACATACATGCACGTGTGTTCCAGTTTGGGCACTGGTATAGAGTCTCCTGCTTGAGCAGGAGGTTGAACAAAAGACTACAAAGTCCCTTCCAGCTCTATTTTAATTGATCTTCTAGGTATTAGAAGTTGGAATTGTCCATCGAGTTTGACAGAACCACAACATTAAAATCATTGTATTGCCTTTTTCTATGCTATAATCCCCCCTTTAATGACCATTACTCTATCAAGTTATTATTTATGATTCCCTGCCTTATTTATTTATTGTCTTTTCTGCCCCTTGACTGCCTTTTAAATCTTATTTTCAATTGGAGCTTTATTTACTTTTACAGAAGCTATTTGGGGTACCGTGCTTGAAATGGGGGGAATAAGTGCAATCATCATTTTAAAATAAATGCATATATAGTAAAAAAGAAGCACGGAGAGCCCGTTTGGTTTAGGGGTTAAGGCAGCAAGAGACCATGAGTTCAAGCCTGCCTTACCTATGAAAACCAGTCGGGTGATCTTGGACCAGTTACTGTCTCTCAAGCCAAGTTATCGCACAGAGGTTCTGTTGTGGAGAAAATAGGAGGAGGAAGGTGTGTTGGATGCGTCCACCTCCTTGAGTTATTTGTAAAAATAATAAAGATGGAATAGAAAATAAAAACAAATCAGCTGCACTTGAACCTTGAAGATTAAGGTGTTTTCTTTATGGCTTTTGCAAATTTTTCTTCAGAGAAAGATCTATATATATAGATTCTTCCCTAAGCCTACAACAATACGACAAAGCTCCATCTCCAAAATTCAAATTCATATATACACTAAAGCACACGCATTTTTAGGAAATGCCTCTTGGGGAGGATTAAAAGTGGAGAAACAACGTAGTATATTTAATTTTTTCCCACAGCTTTCTTTTTCACTAGAATTCTCTGCCCATTAAAAATGCTTACTTTTCCTTCCGCCTGGAAGGATGGAGTTGCCTACATGTCATTAATCTTGCAAAGATGATTCTAATCCTTCCTGGGACTGGGACATGTGTGTGGGAAACAACTAGGGAGTTGTAAATTTGAAAACAAAAACATCATAGGAAGCGTTCCCTCACACACATGCATGCTGTTTTTTCTGCTGGAAATCTAAAAGCTACCACATGTGTGTTTGCGATAATCTGGACAGCAAAGAGTTGGCGGCAAGAAGATAATTTTCTGAATGTTTTCACTGCCCATTCAAAGTTTTTTACAGTGTCCCTTTCTAAAGCAGGTTTGTCCACATTGATTTCCCCTTAGAATGCACAGCATTATACTTTTTTAGATTTATTTTTAATGTGCTGTGCACAGGTGGTATACAGAGTGTAGATCAGCCGTGGGATTCAAAAAATTTTACTACCAGTTCTGTGGGCATGGCTTGGTGGGCATGGCTGGGGAAGGATACTGTAAAATCTCCATTCCCTCCCCACTCCAGGGGAAGGTTACTGCAAAATCCCCATTTCATCCCAATCAGCTGGGACTCGGGAGGCAGAGAATAGATGGGGGCGGGGCCAGTCAGAGATGGTGTTTACCAGTTCTCTGAACTACTCAAAATCTCTGCTACCGGTTCTCCAGAACCTGCTAAATACCACCTTTTGTGTAGACAAGGTATGGTGAAGTTAAAATGGAGGCTACCATAGTACTATTAAACCTTCACCTAAATGGCCACCTCTTGACTCTTTTGATCATGCCCTGCAAAAACCACTGGTTTCCCAAGTGTCAAGAAAGAAACCATCTAATCTAGCTTTGCAAAAGAGAATCCATGGAACTGTGTTAACTTAGAAGAAGCACTGAATGCTCAGACTCCAAACATTTCTCTGGAGTTCTGCAGCTGGCAGAAACCAAAGGAGCAAACCAAGCTGGTTTGCCAAGCTGTTTGGGAAAGTTGTTTGCTTCCAGTAGGCAGGAAATGATCAAACTGCTATTTAAAATGCAAATTACAGGTTGCACCTAAAACAAAATATGCCCTGATAACAATTCCCATACCATTGGAAGTTTCTGTTCTTTCTAACTCAGAAAACAAAAAATATGAAAGCCTCAACAGTTTCTAAGTTATATCAAATGCACAGCCATCCTGAAATAATTTTAAAGCCTGGGTGCAGACAATTCAAATGCTGCATCCAGAAAAATGAAATGCATTTCTTCCCAAAAGAAATTGCTGTCTTTTATTCTATTATATCTAAACAGTCAGAACTTTGAAGGAACCTGCTTGCTGGCTGGGCAATTCATAAGTTTCTTTTATGCAAGAGCCAGATGTTGTAACTCAGTTGGTTTTATTGCATTTAAAAGTAGCGCAGAAACTGCAGCCAAACTTGTATGGATCATAATGCCCAAAGGAGGTGCTGAATTAGGGGTGAAATTCAGCAGATTCTAACAGATTCTGGAGAACTGGTAGTGGAAATTTTGAGTAGTTTGGAGAACTGGCAAATAGTTTGGAGAAGCTGGCTGGCCAGAGTGGGGTGAGAATGGGGATTTTGCAATATCCTTCCACCAGGAATGGGGTGAGAATGGGGATTTTGCAGTATCCTTCCCCTGGAGTGGGGTGGGAATCAGTGGTGGATTTCAAAAATTTTTACTACTGGTTCTGTGGGTGTGGCTTGGTGGGTGTGACAGGGGAAGGATACTGTAAAATCTCCATTCCCACCCCACTCCAGGGAAAGGTTACTGCAAAAATCCCCATTTCCTCCTGGTCATCTGGGAATTGAGAGGCAGAGAATAGATGGGGCGGGACTAGTCAGAATTTTTATTACCAGTTCTCCGAACTACTCAAAATTTCCGCTACCGGGTTTCCAGAACTGGTCAGAACCTGCTGAAACCCACCACTGGTGGGGATGGAGATTTTGCAGTATCCTTCCCTTGCCACGCCCACCAAGCTACGGTAGTAAAAAAAATGTGAATTCCACCACTGGGCTAAATAAAGTGCCTCTAACTGTAATTTCATGGGGGTTGGGGAGGGGGGAATTCTTTATAGATTGAGAGAGCTGTCAGTGAGAGAAAAGCAAACTCCTTTTAGGCTCCACAGTGACCCAAATTAGTTCTAATTCCACATTTCCTCTTAGTTCTCAGAAGCCTTTGAGGAATAAAAGTCTGGTGACAAGGACTAAGAACACCATACTATTCGCATGTTCAAAATTGGTATTTCAAACTTTGACACGGGAGGCTTCAAAAAGGATTTTGTGCCGTGATTGATACCCTAATGCACACACGAATAGAATCTGCAAGCGCCTTATCCAGAAGAACAAGAAATGATGTCGACAAAACAGGCTGTTCTTGACTTATGACCGTTCATTTAACAACAGTTCAAAGTTACAATGGCCTCAGGAAAAGCGACTTACAGCTTGTACACCCACTTACGATATCGTACCATCCTCAGCATCATAGGATCGCAATTTGGGCACTTGGCAACCGGCTTTCGTTTACAACTGGTGATATTGTCAGATGATCGCAATTTGCTACTTTTTTTGGACAATTTCCAGCTAAAAGTGCCCATTTGGGACGCTGGGTTTGCTTAACGACATGTGATTCGCTTAACAACGGCAATTAAATTGCCATGCAGTCTTGTGTAGCTCAACTTATGATCTCAACAACTAATGACAAAAATTCCGGTCCCAATTGTGGATGTAAATACAGGTAGTCCTCAACTTACGACCACAATTGTGCCCAAAATTTCTGTTGCGAAGTGAAACATTTGTTAAATGAGTTTTGTCCCCTTTCACGACTTTTCTTACCACAGTTGTTAAGCGAATCGCTGTAGTTGTTAAGTTAGTAACACGGTTGTTAAGTGAATCTGGCTTCCCCATTGACTTTGCTTGTTACAAGGTCGCAAAAGGGGATCACATGACCCTGGGACACCGCAGCCGTCATAAATATGAATCACTTGCCAAGCATCAGAATTTTGATCATGTGACCCTGGTCACAAGTGTGAAAAACGGCCCTAACTCACTTTTTCAATGATGTTGCAACTTTGAACGGTCACTAAGTGAACTGTCGTAAGTGGAGGACTACCTGTGGAGGATTTACATATGGTCTACCATTTACATATGGTCTGTACATGTGGTGTACCATTTCACCGAGACAGGAACAATGGGTGTAGTTAATGAGGATTGGCGGGGCGAGCTAGGCTAGATTTATCAACAGTGCTTCCTTTTTTCTTTTCTCACCTTAACTGAACTGAGATTGAGATATGCCAAGTGGGGCAATTCCTAATCCCACACACAGAAGAATGGGAAGGACACTGCAGAGTTACTAGGTGGGTTGCTAGGTGGCGTGTACACCAATTTCCTCCTTCGTGACAACTGCAGGCAAGGGAAGTACGCTTCAGAGTCAATGGAGCGTAAAGAGAAAGAGATGAAACCGGCTCTCTGCAAGTATCTGGGAGATGCCATTCTTTGGGCTGTGTCCCACTCTTCCCCCTCGATATATTCTTGCTAAATCCCACTCGTTATAAAGATCAAGCTGTAACACAAAAGGAAGGGGTGGGGAGGAGGAAAATACCAACATGATACGGACAGCGGAAGGAGAACCTTCAAAGCTTACGGGCCTTCCCAACCGCTGTTCGAGAAAGTGTTTTGAAGGCCGGCCTAGTTGCGTGGTTTTGGGTTGCAAAGTAACCGGGTTGGCCGAAGGCCAAACGTCCTGTCTGCTTCCTTTCCTGTTTCGGTAGCTGCCTGCTGCTCTGGTCTGAGCGGCCAGTTTTTTTTTTTTTTTGCAATGAGATATTGTCAACATCCTGGTTTGTTTTGCTTCTAGTGTTTCTTCCTACTGCGTAGAACTTGGCGTAACTTTGGGGCTGTCATGGATGCTACAGCTTGTCGCCCGTGAGAGAATTCCCTGGAACGCGTCACTGGGACAAAAAACATCTCAGCCCTGATAAACATTAGAATAATGCAAAAGAAAGGAAGATATTGAAAAATAGTTGCAAGGAGAATAGCGGGGTGGAGGGATGGTAGAGAAAATAAGGGAATCTGACAGGAGCCTTTTCATTTTCTCCTTTCAGAGCCAAGAGCTGTAAATTCCCTTTTCTACTTCAGCAAATGCAAAACTATCGATCTTAGTTGATATGGATCCCTACGATTATGATCTAAGCTCCTGCCAGCATAAGGATACATTGACCTGACTCCCCATCATACAAGTAGAGTTTGAGAACGTTGCTTCGTTGATCTGGAGTGGAGGGCAGGAGTTGTCCTCTCTTTCTCCTAAGATACAAGGCGTTTTCCTCTTCTCGACATCACCTGATCATAGGCATCGGGCAAAGAGAACCCAGCTTGGTCTAAAGATCTGTCCAAACAAGGAAGAGGAAAAAGCACTATCAAGGTTTAAATCGGGCTGAAGGTGAGAAAGGGTTGGTGTGAGTGGGGAAACACTGGCGTTCCCAGCCTGTGCTGGTAACTCCATAAATCACTTCTGAGCAAAGGTGACAGCGTGTGTAATGCTGAACGGAGTTCGTCATTGCCCAGGCTGTGCAAGTCACACGACAGAAACGAAAGGAAACGCCTGGGAATTACACAGCATAGGTAAAGTTCTGGTAGAAAGGAAGGCTTAGAGAAGTGATGCTTATTCAGCAAACCCCTTTACTCCTTTAACCATCCTCACATTATCTAAACTGGGGGGGGGGTGTCCCAAACATGCTGACTTTAAGACGTGTGGAGACTTCAATTCCACTTAACATGGCTGTCAGGGGAATTCTGGGAGTTGAAGTCCACCCGTCTTAAAGTTGCCAAGTTTGGGGGAAAAAACCCCACCCTGGTTTAGACAACCCCAGCTTTGCACCACTTCCTGAAATGAGCCTGTGGAGTTTCAGACAGAACATGAGACTCTGCAGAAACTCTGCTTGTTTACTACAGAAAGAAGAAAGATCTGAGGGAATCTCATGCTGCTCTCAAACCACATATTGTCTGCTTGGGGTCAGAAAGCTTTGAGATTAGTGGCTTGATACAGCCTTAGTGAGATGCTTCAAAGGAATATTTGTATGCTTGGTGAGGCACAGGATGCCAAGAGTTTTGCTGCTAGCCGTTAAGAAGAATGTTAAAATTGGCATCCTGAGTCACACACAATATGAAGCCGTAACTAGGCACCTGAATGATGCTCCCCCTGGTGTTTTGGATACCAACTCCAACAGTTTACACCACTGTAACCAGATCATGGGGAATGATTTTTAGCCCCAAACTTCATGCTGGGACAAGGTTCTTTATTCCTCCATTAAATCCTGATGTGGTCTGTTCGTTTCTAATGTTCTGTGACTTGGATGTGTGAATCAAGGCATAGCAGCTCATTGAACAAACCATGGTTTTAGCCTTGTGTTTGGACATGTGAATGCAGCCGAAGCGTAACGTTAGAAAGCAGAAAGAGAAATAAGGCACATTTAGGATGTTTTCAGCTGGATGAGAAAAAAGCAGTAAAGAGACTTGTACCTGGTATGAAACAGTAGGGAAATCCAATTTTTTTTACTACTGGTTCTGTGGGTGTAGCTTGGTGGGCATGGCTTGGTGGCGTGGCAGAGGAAGGATACTGCAAAATCCCCATTCCCTCCCCACTCTGGGGCCAGCCAGAGGTGGTATTTGCTGGTTCTCTGAACTATTCAAAATTTCCATTACCGGTTCTCCAGAACCTGCAGATCTGAGCTGCAAGTTTCCATGCAACCACCAGATTAATTGATTGATTCAATTTTCGATTCCATAATGACTCTGGTTTACCAAAAAGCAAAATAAAAAAATATTAAGAGAGAGAAGACAGTTGACTGGAAGACAGAACCAAACAGACCAACAGCAAAAAGTTCAAACTGAAGGTCTCAGATACCTACTAAGTCCAAGAACTACCAGGCCTTCAGCCATTTGCAGAAAGATCAAAGTGTAGGAGCGATATGAATCAGCATGGAATCTTGTTCCACAAGCCGGAGCCACCTCTAAGTGAATATATTTCCTAGGTCCCACAAGATGACACTGCCTAATTGACAGGACCTGGACTTCATCTGATGGACTTCACTAGATGGGCAGGAACATATGAAGTTAGGTGATCCCTCAAATGACCAGGCCCTATGCCATGTAGAGATATATAAATGGCAACCAGCACCTTGAATTGCACCCAAAAGCCAGCTGGCAGCCAATGTAGCTAGTAAAGCAACAGAGACAGGTGCCACTGCATTCTTGGCTAGCTGTAGCTTCCAAGTGGTTTTCAAGGACAGCCTCATTTAGTGCATCTTATAGCAATACAATTGAGAGGCGACAAAAGCATGAATGATTGCTTGAAAAGACACTTGGTGAAATGGGTATAACTGATGCACATGTTGAATCTGTGCAAAGATCCTCTTGGCCTCAGTGGCTACCTGATCTTTGAGCAGGAGCTGTGAGTCCAGGAGGGCCCTTAGATTGTATACTGGTCTTGTATGGGAAAGTGTTAAAGGATTAACGACTAAGGATAGAAGGTTCCTGGAACCATGTGTGTGTCTGTGTCTGTATCTTGTCTGTGTGAGTGTGTGCGTGAAATAAACAAAGCCACCTGGTTTTCTCAGGACTGAGCCTGTTCCACCCCATCCAAACTCTACAGCCTCCAGGCATTGGGACAGAACTTAAGTAGTGTCACTTAGTTGGCCTGGGGTTGCTGTGTATAATTGGGTGTCAGCATATTGATAACCCAAACCAATGGATGATATCATGTAGATATTAAGCAAAAGGGGAGAAAGGGTTGAACCCTGCAGCACCGTACGAGTGAGGAACCACAAGTGCCACCTGTGACCTTCTACCAGCTTTGATTGGAACTGGGCACAGAGAAAGGAAATAAACCACTGCAAAATAGTGGCTCCCACTTCCAGCCCCCAAAGCTGGCCCAATAGTACACCATGGTTGACAGTACTGAAAATTGCTGTGGAATTGAGGAGCACCAGGATGGATTTATCACCCCCATCCTGGTTCTGCCACAGGTTATCAACCAGTGTGACCACTGCTGTCTCTACACTGAATCTCATCCTGAGTCTCAACTGTAGCAGATCTAAATAATCTGATTTTTCCAGGGTCCTCTGGAACTGAAGCCCAATCAACCTCTCCAACACATTCCACAGAAAGGGAAGATTGGAGATTGGAATGAAATTGCCCAGGATGGGGTGAAGAGGCAGACCACAGTCTCCTTGAAGACTGAGGAGACTGCTCCTGCAGAGAAGCGTATACTTCCACCTGGAGCCAGCAGTAGGTCACCTCCTAGGCACCCTTAACCATCCAGGAAAGGCCTGGATCAAAACAGATAGCGAAGCTCCCAGGTGAGAGGATCCCGTTCATTGTCTGAGGTCTCTCAAGCCAGTTCACTCAGTTGACTATACAAGGCCAAACCTTGGGTACTTCATCTGGACTTGTTCACTCAAAATCCAGCTCTGAATGACTCCAAATGTCTTTATCTGCCAAATTGCAAAATATTTCTCACAGTAGTTAGTCCTAGATTTATCTCTCCCCCGGCAGGGATTGAGTCACCTTGAACAGGGCTGCCAGGGAGATGCAATAAGGGCAGAGGAGTATGTTATTTTTGCTCCCTTTATCACTATGATGTAAGCCCAAATATAGATTCTTACCTATGCTAAGATTCACTCTCATATTCCTCCAATGGTGCTCTAGGTGTCTCTTCATGCATGAATTTATCTTGTGGAGATGCTCAGTAGACCAAGGTGCATTCTGGGACGGACCAGGACCATCAGATCTAACCAAGTGTCTCTTTTCATGAGGTGAGATGACATCAGTGAACTAAAAAGTGATCTGTTCACAACAACAGACTAATGACAATGTCTTCCTAAGCCACATCATGATGCAACAGTTCCATGCTGAAGACAGCCTAACATCCGGCACCTAGTGTGTGATGGGCCCATAATGACCTAGAACATGTCCATAATTGTCATGGACACCACAAATCCCTGAGCCAACCCAGACTCAATGTTACCAGGTGGCCAATAATCCCTTCTGGCATTGAGCATGGGTTGGCTCAGGCATTTGTGATCTCCATGACAATTATGGACATGTTCTAGGTCATTATGGGCCCAGCACATACTGAGCACCATCAGGCTTGGCATCTCTGGGGCCAGTTCAGCAATGGAATCCAGTAGCTCAGACAGGGATGATACTGGGTAGCAAGAGGCTAGTTCATCAGCAACAATCCTGTTTCCTAGAGGCCCACTTCAATCAAAGACCTCACATCTGGTTATCTGTGGAGCAGACAGAGCCTCTGAAAGCCTACAACAACTCAATGGATAACAACTATGACCACACCTCTCCTCCCTTGGGAAGGGCTGGTGCCAAAATCCAAGCCCAGATGACCACTTTTCCAAGAGGGGAATATCCCCTCTAGGTCCACCAGAACCTAGTTGGCTGCCTCATCCACAGCCCAGTTGTAGATGAAGGAAAATTGATTACAGACTGACCTGCCATCCAACAACAGCAGGTGGAGTCCAGGATCACCAAAGATCCAATATCCCGGTTTTGAGCGAAGAACCTGGGGCTGGTTATCAGAATTGTTCTCAGCAAGGGAGCCCAATGCTCCCAAATACAGCCCACCTGAGGATCCTATCATATCTCTGTCCCTCATGGTTCCTATGTTCCTATCACTTCCTCTCCTCCTTCTTATTTCCTTTCCAGTCTTTGTATCTTCCTCCTAGGCCAAGGCTGTCAAACTCTTGGCCCACAGGCCGGATGCGTCATGCGCTGGCTACATCCACGCCCTGTTTAAGGAAGGGGGAAAACTCCCGCGACAACTTGAGTTTGAAATCCTGTCCTAAGCAAAGGTGTCCATTCACTCCCACGTACCACCCAGACCACCAACCAACCACTCATCTTTGGAGCCATGTTGTTGCAGTGGTTAGAATGCAGGATTGCAGGCTAATTCTGCTGACTGCCAGCAGTTTGATTCTCACCAGGCTCAAGGTTGATTCAGCCTTCCATCCTTCCCAGTTCGGTAAAATGAGGAGTCAGATTGTTGGGGGCAATAGGCTGATCGTGTAAATCACTTAGAGAGGGCTGTAAAGCACTGTGAAGTGGTATATAAGTCTAAGTGCTGTTGTTATTTATCCACTCCCAACACTTCCAGTTCTCACAGCAAGCACCCTCTCCCAGTCCTCTTCGGTCACATGTGTGGCACTCATCAAATTACAGGGTATTATGACAGCCACCGTCCCCCCCAAAAAATAACATCAAACCAAAATCTTCTCCCCACACTAGTAAACAATGGGGAAGGCAGCAAAGAGAAAGTTTCTGCCTCTCTTTGCCTGCCATCTAGCTATCGTCCAGACATTTGCAGCTCAGATATCGGAGCCCTCATTTTATGCAACTTTCCAAAGATTATCACACTGGTAAGAAAGCTCCTGCAACCTAGTGGCTTTCTGAGATGATTGTTGCAGGGGAGAAAGCTTGCGCTCCTAAATGGAAAATGCCCATTAAATAAACAAACTAACAAATGTCTGGCAGTTCTGTTCTTGGGAGTTTGTGCACAGGTGAAGGGCCCACTTCTGCTCAAGCTGCTCTCTTTCTCCTCTGAGCTTGCAAACGTGGTTTCTTACTACCCAGAGTAGGCTCATTAAGTGCAGCCCCCCTCCATTTATTTGGCTCTGCAGCCAAGTGCCAGATCGTCGGCATGGGCAGCCAGCCAGCTGCTTTCCTCAAACCTTGGGTCAAGGCAGTTCACCAGGGAGCCTTGTTTACTTCGTGTGGCTTTTTCAGCAACCGGCAGTGAATGGCTACAGCCTGGGAAACCGTCCCAAACCCAGAGGGCTAGAGAGGGACTGACCCAGGACATTCAGTTTCATGAACTCATTTTTGTTTTTTGTTCCACTTTTGCACTGCTTGTAGACATTACTAAGCATGATAAATGATGAGCGCTTCTGCAAGATCACATGCTTTTCAAATAATGCAAAGGAAAGTTTGCAGCAGAAGGAGCAAGGAGATAAGAGCACAACATGTGATGGACTTTCGTGTGGCTCCTGGAACTGTGGTGGCGAGGGCAAAGAAACAAAAAGGTTGGGGAAGTTCGGGCAGCATAGAGGACAACTTGATCCCCCTGGAGCATGAAATGGTGTTCTTTTTTCCTCAAAATACATGGTGTACATTGTGTAATTTGCTTAGATCTTATTTCCCTTTATTGCAACTTTGCAGGTGCTGTATCATTGCAGGGCATTTGCTCACCCTTAATGCAGAGCATTTCAAGGTCTCCCCCCATCCCGTAAAAAAAACCCCTCTTATGCCCTGGAGCTCGGTTCACATGCAAGAATTAAAATGTAAAGACATTTACATCACATTCGATACCCATTTCTACTACTCATGTTGTAACGCTTCAGCTCAGCAGCTTGCAACCCATTTGATTGCATGTTTTGCCAGTGATGCTGGTAAGTGAAATGTTCCATTTCCTTGGTGTCTTTTGCACATTTTACGGGAGGTGTGTGTGTGTGTGTGTGTGAGAGAGAGAGAGAGACCATACGTTTTTTAGGAGAAACACACTCTTGTGTAAGTCTCTCATCCTTTGTTTTCAGATGGGGAAACCTCCTCTCCCCACTACGCTTGCTAAATGGGACCTGTGCGTATTAAGAAAATGGTTCAGAAGAAGAGCTTGGAATCTTAGATTCCTGCTATTCCTTAACACGTAGACGTCGCTTTTTCAGGGGTTTCTTGTTTTCAGGATACGCTGCTTCAATGACTTATTCATGAAAGCCGCTGCAACTCCCTCCCTTCCTTCCCCTCTTCATGCAGAAGTCTGAGGTGGGGGGGGGAAGCGCCATGCTCGCTTTTAACCAATAGCTGAGCGCAGCTGGTCTGGCATAAGGTCGTAAGCATTTCGCCCAAATCTGTTTTGAAATCTGACAGCCCTACGCTGTGCTCCGAGCTAGCAGATTGCAAATTGTGGCAGGGCGCAGTGGCATGTAAAACCAGCGGGCTCTGTCTACCATCTGTTGGGCACAGCTTGCCTCCCGGATAGAGTGCCGCTGAACTCTACAGCTGTGTGTAACTTTCAGCCCAGACATTTTTTTTCCTTTTCTTTTTAAATTAATTAATAAATACAGGATGGCAAGACATTGTAATTGCCTACGTGCATTTTTTCTTGGGGATGGACTCTATTCAACGCGTTGGTAATTTAGAATGTAGCTGATTTGGCTAATCTTGAAAAGGTTACGCAGGGTGACATCTTAGATGCTGCAGGCGAGGTGGGGCAAATTAAAACAAAAAGGACGCAACACCCAAGGAGAATCCAACAACACACAACGTCTGCAGGGTTACAGATAAAGCTGCACCACTCTTTCTGTGTGGTGAAGCTGGATGTGTATGTGTGGGTGGGTGGGTGGGTGGCTACATTCTTTAAAGTCATAGGAAGTTCCCCTGGCTGAAAGTGGAAAGGAATTCCCCGGGTTTATTTCCCCCAAAACAATCCTCTAAAATCCCACCGTGTCTTAGAGCCACCGGAAATCGGGTGAAAGTTTTGAGAGAAAAAGTCCTTAAAGGAAGATGTTTTGACATAGGATTTTCTTTTTAAAAAAAAATAAAGGTAGCTACTCTCTGAATCTGAGTCACATGCATCGGGAATGCTGGCCCCATTTCTGTGCAAGAGAACGACAGAAGAGGCTGCCTTCCAGGGAAAAGAGCCTTCTGAAACTGCATTTGATTTGCATGGGAAAGCCCCCGTTTCTCACTGCTTTCCCCAGGCAAATCCTGGCAGAGTTCTCTCTTTATTTGCAGCAGGAAAAAGATTTGAGCTAACATTTCCCCTGCAATTGGAAAATGCCGACCATTATAAGGCATCCGTACTAATTTTTTTTTTAAAAAAAACCTGCTTGTTCAATCTGTATAGAATTAATGCCAGGCCCAGTTGTGGTTATTATGGCCCTTTAAACTTTTTCTTACAATTCACCTCTGCTCTGCAGAAGAAGAACCTCCGCCCCGCCCCCGCCCCCCCAGTGGAAACCCAGCAAATGTTTGTTCAGGAACTAAATGAAGCAAGACTGACTTGGCAGAATATCAACGCTGATTTTCTTGGAAGGGAGTGACTGAACTGACTGTACAGCAAACCTGTCACTTCCTGGACTGTTTTCAAGGACAAAGGCAGTTGGCCACTTGGACTGTGCCTACGCAGAAAGAAAAAAGAAAAAAATGTTCCAAGTAGTCTCTCCCCACCCACCAATTCCTTTATTTTTTCCCCCCACCCCATTATTTAAACTTAGCAAGAAGGGAATGACCGAATGGCTTGGACGTGGAAGGAGAGAATATTTCCGATGATTATAAATGGAGAGGTGGAGGTGGTGATCTGAACGGCATCATTGCAGTTCTTTGCAAGTCATGATTATTCATGTACAGATAGTCCTTGACTTACAACAATTGGTTTAGTGACTGAAGTTACAACAGCGCCAGAGGTGGGTTTCAGCAGGTTCTGACCGATTCTGGAGAACCACTAGTGGAAATTTTGAGTAGTTCGGAGAACCGGTAGTAAAAATCCTGTCTGGCCATGCCCCCATCTATTCTCTGCCTCCCAAGCCCCAGCTGATTGGGAGGAAATGGGGATTTTGCAGTAACCTTCTCCTGGACTGGAAAGGGAATGGAGATTTTACAGTATCCTTCCCCTGCCACGCCCACCAAGCCACACCCATCAAACCAAGCCACACCCACCAAGCCACACCCACAGAACTGGTAGTAAAAAAATTCGAAACCCACCACTGAACAGCACTGAAAAAAAGTGACTTATGGATGGTTTTCACACATAACGACTGTCGCAGCATTCTCCCATAATCATGTGATCAAAATCTGGGTGCTTGGCACCTGGCATGTATTTAGGACAGTTGTACTGACCTGGGGTCATGTGATCACCCTTTGTAATCTTCCCAGCCGGTTTCAGACAAGCAATGTCACTGGGAGAAGCCAAATTCACTTAACGACTATGGGATCCACTTAACAACTGCGCCAATTCACAGTTCAGCAACAGTGGCAAAGAAAAAAAAAGGTTGCAAAACGGGGCAGAGCTCATGTCTTGCTCAGCACTGAAAATTTTGGGCTAAACTGTCATAAGTCAAGGACTTACCTGTATGTGAAGGATCCTCCTTTGCCATTTTCCAATAATAATGGGGTTAGTTGCATTGCATGATTTAGGACAGGGATGTCAAATTCAAGGCCTGCAGGCCGGATCCGGTCCCTGGGCTGCTCAGATCTGGCTCACAGGGCCACCATGGAAACAGCAAAGGACCAGCGCATGGTGCCTCCGCCAGCAAAAACTGAGCTCAGGAGAGCCATGCGTGGTCCTCCCGAGCTCTATTTTCATTGGCAGGGTGCTGTAGGAGGCCATTGTAGTTGAAAACGGAGCCTGGGAGGGGTCCCCGACATGAGTCATGTCAAGCTGGCCACACCCACTCTGGCCACTCCTACTTCCCCCCCCCCCGCCGAGGTCAAACACAATCCTGATGCGGCCCTCAATGAAATCAAATTTGACATCCCTACTTTAGGAGAACAATGCCCCTTTAAAGCTCTTTTAAGCCACGAAATTCGTCTAGAATTAAAGACCCCGCTGCTGAAAATATGCATCGCCCTGAAACCATATCTGAAAGGTCACTAAAGGCTAGTCAGATATCCTTGTCCTCGGTTGTTTCATATTTTTTCTCTAACTTGAGAAACAAAATATTTCTTCTGGGCAGCCCCCTATCATCACTACGGGACGGCCCAATTTCTTAGGATTTAGTATACTTCCATACCCAGCCAGATTATTCGTGCGCACAAAACAAAACAACATGGAATGTGTTGCTAATAGACCTACGGAGGTGAGACAAGAGAATGTTGTAAGGCAGTATTTTGTCTGCAAGAAAGGAAGACACTTCCACTGCAGCTTGTGCAAAATCAGGAGCGTCTTCTAACAAAATGCATGGACTTTCTGGATCTACATTTAAGGTTTGGGAAGAAAATGGCTTCACGTCCAATATGTTAATTTGAAGGATGGCAGCAGAGAGCATGATCCTAATTATATACTTTTATAAATAACCCCTACCTCCACGCCAATAGAACTGAAACACCAGATAATTAAATGTACTTATGGGATTTGTACATTACAACATATTTGGAGGCACCAGACTGAATTGTGACTCAGGTCTTCAGTCTGATGAGTTCTCTAAAGAATGATTCTTCAGTCACTGCTATAAACTATATGATACAACTATATGAAATTTGTTTTCACTGAACTTTGTTGAATAAGACAAAGTGGTTTGTTTTCATATAATATTAAACTACTCTCCAAGACTTCAAACATCAGTTACAGGCAGTCCTTGACTTACAACCATTTGTTTAGCGACTGTTTGAAGTTACAACGGCACTGGAAAAAACTGAGTTTTCACACGAGCAACCATTGGAGCATCCTCGTGGTCACGTGATCAAAATTCAGGCATTGGCAATTGGCATGCATTTATGAGAGTTGCACTGTCTCAAGGTTATGTGATCACCATTGGTAATTCTCCAAGCTGGCTTCTGATAAGCAGTCAATAGGGAAAACCAAATTTGCTTAATGGCTGCATGATTCATTTAACAACTGCAGTGGTTCACTTAACAACCACTGCAAAGAAGCTGATAAAATGGGGCAAAACTCACTTAGCAACTTAGCCTTGTTTGGCAACTTGGGGCTTAATTGCGGCCATACATTGCGGACTACCTGTATTATGTTTACAGGAAGCCCCAACTAAGTCACATTATGGCTTTGATGTAAGTCAGGGGTATCAAACTCGAGGCATCACATTGCTGTCACATGACGTTTTGGGGCGTTTCCCTTTGTGGAGTTGGGGTGGGTGTGGCGTCCGCGTGACGTATCTGGCCCGTGGGCCGCCAGTTTGACACCGCTGATATAAGATATGAATCTAGGCTGGTCCTTAAATGATTTCTGACACAAAATTTTACTTGGTGTGACATTTTCCCAGAGGCAGAATGGGTATTGTTTATTTTGCATTGTTTTGTTTTGTTTATCGCTTAGCCAAAGTGATAGTTGTACCTTCTTTATCTCCTTCCGTTCTTGAGAGAGATGATGCATGAGCTTTTGATGGATTATTAGAGATGGCTACAAACCATATTTCTTCTTTCTTCTTCAGAAAGACTTGAGAAAGGTTTGCATCCAGTGTAATGTATCTTTAAATATTTTGGCGGGAAACAAGCACGTTGCTGATTGGTTGAAGCCGCCGGTTAGACTGTATATAAGGAGAGGTTTTTCCCCAGCCTGGTTGCTGGGTTCACCATATATTAAAGAGCTGTTGTCACTACCCTGGTCTCCAGCCTCGTTACTTCCCGAACTTAACACTGGCGACGAAGGTGGGATTTCGAGGCTAAAGAGCACCAGGAACGAGCTGAACGCACGGAAGAACCGAACCCAGCAAACTCAGGGCAGAAACGCGGAGATGGCCAGCTACACTCCGCCCGCGCCGTTTGACCCATCCAGGGAGAAATGGGGAACGTACATGACCCGTTTCGAGAGTTTCCTCGAGGCTAACGAACTGCAAGGAGTTCCAGACAACCGCAAAAGGGCATATTTCCTGAGCCACTGCGGTCCCGAGGTCATCGACATCGCGGAAGCCCTGGCAGAGCCAACGCCGGTACAATCGGTATCGTGGCAAACTCTGCAAAATCTATTGAAGAACCATTTCGCCAACACCGTCCAAATAAATGCGGCGTTTTGAATTTGGAGAGCGCAGACAACAAGAGGGCGAATCCATCAGCGATTACATGGCCGCCCTGAGAAAAGCCTCCAAAGATTGTGGGTACCGAGACTTGGATGAGGAGCTGTTAGAGCAACTCATCCGTGGGGTCAGAGACATTCGTTTGCGGGCGGCTGCTATCAAAAGCAATCTATCGCTGGCAAACGCTCTGGACGAAGCCAGAGCTCATGAGATGTCCACCCAAGCGGCGGAAACCCTACAAAAGCCGCTCACACCAATGGCGGCCGAAAATCAACCCCGGTCCACAATGAAGAAATCCAGACCGAATCAGATGGCGAGGATGAGGAAGGAGTTTGCCTCACCGAGAGAAGGGGCAAAGAAGACCGGGATGAATGCAGAAGTTGCGGAGGGCAACACCAGCGTCAACGATGCAAGTTCAAGGACGCTACATGTCGGCGGTGCGAGAAGAAGGGGCACCTGGCTCAAGTCTGTCGAGCACCCCAACCTTCCCGCCAAAAATTCAAACCAGCCAATCAGAGCGCAGGATCGGCAAGGCGACCCGCGATTGGTCAAAACAAAAAGGGCGCGAATTCAAATCGAACGACCATGGTAATAGGCCGTGCAGCAACCCGCGTCGAGAAGAAAATCTTCACTAAACCGAAAATCGAAGGAGTGCCGTGCCGACTAGAAGTGGACACCGGGTCAGCGATCACAATCATGTCCTGGGACACTTTTGCGAAAGCTTTGCCGAGAATCGTAAGCGCAAACTGCAAACACAGCGGCTACGAGTTCACGACTACCAAGGGAATCGCATCCCTGTTCGAGGGACCACCTCCGTCCGCGTCGAGTACGGACCACACAAGAAGACCCTGCCCATCACGATAGTCGAGGGGACCCTGCCAAGTTTGTTGGGACTGGACTGGTTCCGTGCATTGGGCATGGGAGTGACTGGCATCTACAGAAGTGACTTTAACCTAAAAGACACACTCATGGACGAATTCGAAGATGTGTTCAAGGACTGCCTGGGCAAGTACAAGGGGACCCCTATTTCCTTTAATTTAGACCCCCAGGTAGCCCCCATACGGTTAAAAGCAAGGAGGGTCCCTTTTGCCCTTAAACCCAAGATCGACAGGGAGATAGACAAGCTCATCAGTCAGGGGATACTGGTGCCAGTCGATCATGCAAAGTGGGAGACGCCAATCGTCACCCCAGTGAAACCAGATGGGTCAGTTAGAATCTGCGCTGATTACAAGGCAACGTTAAACAAAGCCTTGCAAAAAAGCGCCTACCCGGTCCCCGTGGTGCAACACTTGCTGCATTCGCTGGGGCAAGGGCACGTTTTTGCCAAATTAGATTTGGCCCAAGCCTATCAACAACTGCCCGTAGACGCCAACACAGCCGAAGCCCAGACAATTGTGACTCACAGAGGTGCTTTCTTTTTTTTTTTATATTCAAAAAGTTTTTATTAGTCAAAAAAGGTTTATACAAATACATTTCAGGTATGGTAAATTTTCATTTTTCTTATCTAAAATAAGAATTTTACTCAAATTTTTTAACACATACAACAGCCATATGGCAAGCAGGTAACACGAAGTAGCTAAGTTTACAAATTTTAAATACGTAATAAAGAAGAGTCAAGAATAAACAGAATATCGTACAAAAGAGAGTAAGGAAAACCAACACAATCCCAAATATCTTTATCACTTCCTAGTTTTGGATCTCAGAACTCTGGGTTCAGCCTGACCCAACTCCAGGGCCGCAACAGCGGCAGCCGCTTCCTCCCCATGATCTATAACCTCCCCTTCTTCAATTCCTGGGTCATCTGATTCCAGGAGGGCTTTGTGTTCCTCCACATAGGCCGTAGCCTCCGCAATTGTACTGATTTTTTTCGTAATGCCCTCCCGGAAAATCATCAATCCCTCTGGCATCAGCCATCTGAAGCCCACTCCCTTCTGGTACAATTTGCTTGACAAAAAATAATATTTCTTTCTTTTTTCACGTACCTGTCTGGGAATCTGCCTCAGAATGGCTATCTCCCTGCCCCTGTAAATCAGTGCCCCACTCCTATGTTTTCTAAGAATTTCATCTCTCGTCTCTCTTCTCACAAATTTGACATGAACCTCTCTAGGAACTGCATGCGTGCGTGCATATTGCGAATTAACTCTATAAACTCGATCCACATCCCAATTCATAAAATCAACACCTCTCCCAAGAAATTCTCCCAACAATTTAGTCACAACATCTCTCAAGTCTTCTTGGTCCACTTCTTCCAAATTTTGAAACCTAAGGAAATAAGACATTTTATCCATCTGTAGTCCAAGCACAGCATTGCCTGTCGTCTCCTCTCTTTTCTGCACTGCCCGCATCTCGCCCTCCAAACCTTCCACTTTCTGCTTGTTTTCTGCTGAAACTTGTTGAGTATCCTTTAAATCCTTTTGGATAGTCACAATTTCTGCTCTTATTTCATCCAATTTCTTGTCCATATTAGATAACTTTTCCAAAATTCTCTCCATCTCACCAGCAGTTGGTCCCTGACCTTTTGCCATTAAGGGGAAAAAAAAAATACAAAATCCTCAGGCAGGCACAGTATCCTTGTAATTTCCTCCGGATCCACCAGGGGGCACTCACAGGAGCAACGAGTCCAGAGTACAGTTAGTCAACCAGGAAGCCGAAGGGAAGTGATGTCATCAAAATTCTCATAGTGAAGGCGGAAGCTGGACGCCACCACTGTTCCCCAGAAGGAGGGGCCTCAAACCTTCCCTCCTAAATTTCTCCATCACCTCTTCTCTCCAGAGCTCCACAAAACCGGTAATCTTCTTATTTTAAGTTCTCCTCTCCAGAATGACTCGTGCTCCTTCCAACCGCAGGGGAGAAAAACCCCCGCACTCCGGGCACTCCACTCACATTTACCGATATTCCCTTCCCTTCTCCTCCTCAATTCTTCTCCGTGCCCTGTTCACCACCAGGCTGCTGCAGTTATAAATCCAATGCCCCGGTGTCACTGGGCACAGCGGCCCAGGCGACAACCAAAATAATGGCCGCGGCCTGTGGCCTCCAAACCCCGCCAAGCCTAGGACGCGCCAGCATCGGTCCCCACAGTCCTGTATGTCGGCTGGGAGACCCCTGGCGAGCCGTCCGTGCGGCAGGTGTCCTTTTCGGAACACCTGGCCCCTGAGGGCCTCGGCGGCGGCCGGATTCGGGCGCTGGAGGCAGGAGAAGCCTTCCAGACGTCCGTTGCCACTGGATACCGGAAGTCGTCTCCCAGAGGTGCTTTCAAGTGTACCCGGTTACAGTTTGGGGTGAGTGTGGCTCCTGGTCTATTTCAAAATTTAATGGAGCGACTTCTGCAAGGGCTCCCGGGGGTAGTCCCCTATTTCGATGATGTATTGGTATCAGCCGAAAATTTAGAAGAATTGGGGGAACGATTGAGAAAAGTTCTGGGCATTTTCCGGTCAGCCGGTCTAAAGGTTAAAGTGAACAAATGCCAAATAGGGGTAGAATCCGTAGAGTTCTTGGGTTACAGAATAGACAAGGAAGGAATCCACCCCACTGAGAGCAAGGTCAAGGCAATAAGAAAGGCTCCAGCGCCCAAAAACAAAACAGAGCTACAGGCATTCCTGGGTCTAGTGAACTTTTACGCGGTCTTTTTGAAAAATAAGGCAACCGTCGCCGAGCCGCTACATAAGTTACTGGGAAAGAATACTGCTTGGTCTTGGGGAAAGACGGAAGCTAGGGCTTTCGAAGCAGTAAAAAACCTACTCTCGAGCGATAGCTTACTAATTCAGTATCATAGCACAATGCCATTGGTATTAGTTTGTGATGCTTCCCCTTACGGAGTGGGGGCTGTGCTCAGCCACAGGCTTCCAAATGGCACAGAAGCCCCAATAGCCTTCTACTCCAGAACGATGTCCTCGACAGAGAGGAACTATAGTCAGTTAGATAAGGAAGCTCTAGCTATAGTGTCAGGGGTAAAAAAGTTTCACGAATATGTTTTTGGTAGAAACTTTGAAATTGTTACAGACCATAGACCATTGTTAGGGTTACTGGCTGGCGACCGCCCAACGCCTGTGGCACTTTCGCCCCGATTGACCCGATGGACTATCTTTTTGGCCGCCTACTCCTACAACCTGCGGCATCGCCCAGGAAAAGAATTGGGACATGCGGACGCATTAAGCAGATGCCCACTACCAGGGGCGATCGAGGACCCCACTCCGGGGACGCCCGTACTGTTAATAGACTCTCTGGACTCTGGCCCAGTCACGTCTAAGGAGGTGGCTAGGGCGACATACCGGGACATTATTTTGAGAACTGTACTTGGTTGGGTACAAAGAGGGTGGCCCGCTGCGCCGGGCGAGCGTTTGAAGAGTTTGTAAAGAAACGTGGGGAACTTTCGGCTCAAGGGGGGTGCCTGCTATGGGGGGATCGAGTGGTGATCCCAGAGAAATTGAGGAAAAGGGTGTTGGATCTCCTCCACGAGGGTCACCCAGGGATCGTAAGGATGAAGGGTCTAGCGAGAAGCTATGTGTGGTGGCCCTTAATGGACTCGGAAATTGCCGAAAGGGTAGGGAAATGCCAGGCCTGCCAAGAGTCCAGACCGCTACCCCCAACGGCCCCGGTTCGGGAATGGGAGAGACCCCAAGGGCCCTGGTCGAGAATCCACATTGATTTTGCCGGCCCCTTCCACGGCCAAACCTTCCTGGTAGTAGTCGATGCCTACTCCAAATGGCTGGAAATCATTCTCATGAGATCCATGACAGCCGAGGCCGTGATCTCAGTTCTCAGGCACCTATTTGTAACCCATGGGTTGCCCGACACACTAGTTTCCGATAATGGCCCGCAATTCACGGCAACCCAGTTTGAGGAATACTTGGCAGAAGAGGGCATCCGACATGCCCTCTCGGCGCCTTTCCACCCTGCGACGAATGGCCTTGCAGAGCGTTTCGTCCGGAGCGCAAAAGAGGCATTGTCCAGAATCAAGCCAGGCGACTGGCAAACAAAAATCGATGTTTTCCTGGCCGTCCAACACAGAACCCCCTGTGTCACAACCGGCAGAAGCCCAGCAGAATTATTAATGGGCCGAAAGCTCAGGTGCCCACTAGACCGGTTAAATCCAAACTATACACCGGAGGATTACAAGGGGGGACTTGAAAAAACTAGAGGGATGGAAATAGGCGACCAAGTGTGGGCACACAACTATGGTGAAGGCCCAATCTGGGTAGCAGGACAAATCTAAAACATAACAGGTCCAAAATCATCCTTGGTGGAGTTAAAGGCCGGCCGAGTATGGAGGCGCCACATAGACCAAATACGAAAACGCATAGCCGAACAATCCGATCTAGACGAAACAGGCCCTGACTATACAATGTTTGAATCCACAGCTGACTCAAACCCGGGAAAATCGCAGGACTTATCTGAGTTCCGGGAGGTCCAGCGACGCCAACAGGTTCCATTAGAAAACAGCAGGGCGACTCTGCAAATAATCCAGGGCGGATGGCTAGAGGAGGAGCTGAGAGGAGCAAACAGCCCCTCCGGTCAGCTCGACCCACTCCCAGGAATGAACTGCGAGGTCCGAAGAGTCAGGAGACGCCCAGTCTATTTGCGTGATTACGTTGAAAAATAATATGTAAATATCATGTAAATAGGGGTAAAGTGTTTTCTGGGAGGGAAGGAGTGTAATGTATCTTTAAATATTTTGGCGGGAAACAAGCACGTTGCTGATTGGTTGAAGTCGCCGGTTAGACTGTATATAAGGAGAGGTTTTTCCCCAGCCTGGTTGCTGGGTTCACCATATATTAAAGAGCTGTTGTCACTACCCTGGTCTCCAGCCTCGTTACTTCCCGAACTTAACATCCAGGGTGTCACTGAAGCCAGGCTGCTGGCCAAAAAGCAATCCACTCAATTCATAGATCTCTTTTTTGAACTCAGGAAAGAAGGATCAGCTATTATCAAACTGCTGTACATAAGACTCTTGTCTTGGTTCTTGAAGGGCATGTTATTCTTACGACATAAATATTTGCTTACTTTCTTGTACATAGTGTAGACAGCTAACTTTTGGCCTTTGGTGTTGTGCAATTCCAAATGGCCGGGGGGGAAATGATAGCTGAAGAGGTGAACATGGTTGTGATGCAGAGGTGGTATTCAGCAGATTCCGACCAGTTCTGCAGAACCGGTAGCGGAAATTTTGAGTAGTTCGGAGAACCGGTAAAAACCAGCTCTGACTGGCCCTGCCCCCTGCCCTCATCTATGGTCTGCCTCCAGAGTCCCAGCTGATCAGGAGAAAATGGGGATTTTGCAGTAAGCTTCCCCTGGAGTGGGGAGGGAATGGAAATGTTACAGTATCTTCTCCTGCCATGCCCATCAAGCCACACCCACAGAACTGGTAGTAAAAATTTTTGAATCCTACCACTGCTGTGATGGGATCTCTCCTTCAACTCTTAGCTGCTGCCTTTGTCTTATCCTCCCTCTGAACAAGGGTTGAGTTTCACAACTTGCTAGATCCTGTTGATTGAACTATGCCAGTGATGGCTGATCTTTTTTTCCTTGGATGCCAAAAGTGTATGTGGTTTCGCAATAGCGTGTGCGTGAATGCCCACACCCATAATGCAATGCCCCCACGCACGCCCTGCCCCCCCTGCGCAGGCGCACTTGACCCCCCTGCACTGCCCCCCTGTGCAGGTGTAAATTACCCCCCTACGCTGCCCCACCCCCTGCGTATGCATGCACGACCCCCCCCATGCTCTGTTTTGGGCCTAGCAGGCCTCTCTGAAGCCTCCGGAGGAGAGAAATGGCCCATTTCCAGATTTCCGGTAGGCCCGTTTGTCACCGTCCCAGAGCCTCCGCGCAAGGTCTCTACTTACCTGGCATCCAAAATGGGTCGCGTGGAGACTCCTGGGAGGGGCAGGCAGCATGTCCAGGTGCACGCGTCTCCCGCATGCACGGCAGAGACCCGAAAATCAGCTGGCCAGTGGGAAGCGCTTGCGCATACACAGTGGAGCTGACTTAGGGCGATAGCTCGCGTGCCTGCAGAAATTGCTCCCCGTGCCACCTGTGGCACGCATGCCATAGAGTCGCCATCACGGAAATAAGCCAATAGTGTGGATTTGAACAGGGGTGTCTAACCTTGGTAACGTTAAGACCTTAATATTTAAATATTCTGTAACACTAATGATGATGTCCACACGTGGCAATTTATAATGAACCTAATTGGCTAGGGTCAAACACCCAGTCCCATCATGAGATATCTATACCAGGTTGCATTTACACTGTACAGTGAGCCATACAACTAGCTAATCATAGCTTAGCCTAAATATAAACCCAGTTATGATATGGCTTATATTCCATAGATTGAACTTGATGTGAAAATACATCCAGTTGGGCTTATTCAGAAACCATCTCTTAACCGCGATATGCAATTTCTTGAAATGTCAAAAGTAAAAATGGGTGATAATGGAATTAATAATTGATGTTTTAATTAATTAGAATATTATTTGTATTAAGCATTTACCAATCTGTAAATTTCAAAGTATGGTAATCTGAAAGGATCAGAGGAGCAGAAACATTGTTCTGCTGAGCTTATCCACTGTTATCATAGCCACAAAGGACCATATCTGCGCTTTGGTGATAGTGATGTGATCATACAAGAAAACGTGGCTATCCTATGTGACGGGCAAAGCAGATTTGGACATTTTGTCTGTTGAAATTTGAAAACCACCAGATGGCCTCTCAAAACGTTTTCTACATCTTTTTCCTGAAATCTAATAATTGTGCAGATTTGGCATCTGCACCAATAAATAAGATACTTGGCGTCTCTGACAGGAAGTAACTTGGGAAGCCATATGAATGCAATGCAGACTTCAAGCTACATTGACATTTTATCCAAGTATTGGGATGCCTGACTTTTTTTCACAACACACAAAGAAAGTCTCCAACTTGTGAACCTAGGCACCCTTTTCTAGGATAATCTAGATTTATTTATTTAATTTATATGCTGCCCCTGTCGTGGATAAGGCAACTCTAGGTGGCTTATCATTTCCAAACTACATTTTATTCAGGGTTGTTTTTGTTTTTTTAGTAACTGAATATCACTTCTTCAGTACTACCTGAGATTATATTGACAGCAAGCAAAAGTCATTAAGGAGGCATTTTTAATTAAAGCTTCCTGGGATTTGCTGTATAAGATTTATTTATAGTTACATCTGGTCCATGAAAAGGGACCTGGACAGATAATATCATATAACATCACACACGCTATAAAGCAAAGGTCTTCAAACGTGGCAGCTTTAAGACTTGTGGACTTCAACTCCCAGAATTCTCCAGCCAGCATAGCATAGCTGGCTGGAGAATTCTGGGAGTTGAAGTCCACAAATCGTAAAGCTGCCAAGTTTGAAGACCTCTGCTATAGAGCAAAGACCCTGCTTTCAGGTGATTGCAGAAAAGCAGAGTTAGGATAACTCAGCAGATCGATCATAACATTAAGAGTGGTTGACTAGGAAGGAAACAAAACAGTGGTGGATTTCAAAAGTTTTTACTACCGGTTTTGTGGGTGTGGCTTGCTCGGAGTGGCAGGGGAAGGATACTGCAAAATCCCCATTTCCTCCCGATCAGCTGGGAATTGGGAGGCAGAGAATAGATGGGAGCGGTGCCAGTCAGAATTTTTACTACCAGTTCTCTGAACTACTCAAAATTTCTGTACCGGTTCTTCAGAACTGGTCAGAACCTACTGAAACCCACCTCTGAAACAAAACTATCCCAGCCTACTTGTAATACAATCTGAGCTGCAATCAGTAAGTGATTGTCATGGCACAGAATCAAGCCTGAACATCTCTTCACCACATAGAAATTTCTGCGTTTAAGGAGCTTTAGAGGAATGGGTTGAAAAGCTGGAACCTCTACACCAGAACTGTGGTTGCTAGAGTTAGAGGCTGAGGAAGCTGCAAAAGAAAAGAAATAATTATAAATCTGCAAACTGTGTACATTACACACAGTGTGAATCTACATGGATGTAAACATTGCACAGCCGTGTTTTGAAAGCAAACATGTTTTCAAAGCAAACATGTGTATCTCACAGCTGGCCTGGCAGTTGAGCTCAGGCACTTGTTAATCAGTGCAGCTGCAGAAGGTTCAATCGAGTGTGCAAAGAACGAGGTGCAGGAATGGCATTCGTGCAATCCAAGCAATTTGAACAATACCCGGTGGAGCAAATGTATTTGTGTTGGTTTTCTTTTGAATAGAATAGAATACCCTGCTTGATGGTACAGTTTGATAATCAGAGGCAGAGCCTGAAGTGAGCTGTAACTTTTCAAGGTCTGCCTGCATTCCTATTTAGGGGAAGAATAAAATCGTTATTATTATTATTTTTTTGAGAAACTGCCACTCCGTGCAGGGATCCTGCAATAATGCAATAATCTATCTTCTTCTTGAAAAGTATCCATTGGATAGGAGGCTTGAACTTTTCCTAACCTTTAACTGAAATAAAGGAGAAACGGTCTTGGATGACTTCTGTGTGATCCCTCTGAGGCAGGGGTCTCCAGCCTTGACAACTTTAAGACTTGTGGACTTCAATTCCCAGAATTCCTCTGCCAGCTTTGCTGGCTGAGGAATTCTGGGAGTTAAAACACACAAGTCTTAAAGTTGCCATGGTTGGAGACCCCTGCTCTGAGGCAATTTGAAGCATGTTTGTGGATAACCTCTCAATTCCTTCAATTGATTTTAAATTTGTTATTTATTTTAAATGGGGTTTAGTTTTATAAATTTTTAAAATGCTAGGCTAATTATAATAAGTTTCTTAATTTCTATTTTAAATTGTACATTGTATTGTTATTTTTTACTGCTGCCTGTACACCGCCCTGAGTCCTTCGGGAGAAGGGCGGTATAAAAATCAAATAAATAAATAAATAAATAAATAAATAAATAAATAAATAAATAAATCCCTTTCCACAGAATTTTGTTTTGAGTCCCCTTCTTGCAACCCTCACTGAATCCTTTTTCTTAAGGTGGTACCCAGAACTGGACACAGTATAGCGGTAGAGTCAGCAAAGAAAAGAACTTTCCTGCAGCTGGATTTAAATGCAACCCATCCAGAAAGTTAATACTGGCATGCATTGTGGAGAATATTTGTGGACTCGATATGGACCTGAGGGATTCTTAGGAAAAGCAGATGGCAGGCACTGCAGCTCAGTGTTTTCTTTGGCAGTCTTCCCGTTGGATAAATGAACATTTATTAGGAATTTCTTGAGAAGTTTCTCCACCGGATAATAACCAGTTTCTGAGCGCCCATAACTTGGTCTGAAAATTCCATGTAGGCCCGGGTGACCTCCAAGCTTGGGAACTGCTGTATTAATAAAATTGGTATAATGGATTGAGGCAAGACTCAGACCTTGAAACATCCCACTCAATAATACCTGACTTCATTTTGATGAAGAGCTAATGATAAGACTCCGACTATAATTTCCAAGTGTGCTAATCATGATGTCGTTCAGCCCACAATTATGGCTAATTAAAATGATAGAGAATCGGCTATTGATTTACAGCTGTTAACCTTGAATATTGAGCGATAGACAAGAGAGTTCCTGATACCTCATCAAGTTTCACTTGTCTGTCCTGTGGTTCCAGGAATGATAGGGTTGCTGCAATTGCTTTTAACTCTCACAGTACCCAACTTTAAGGTCTTTGAAGTTTAGAGCAATGAAGTTCAATGCATCTTAAAAACACCAGGCTATGAGGGCTGCTGGATGCACGCATACTTCAGAGGAAACTCAGTTAAGCTTAGTAGCCCAGCATAGGGTTGTGCTGTAAAACTGAAATTAACATTGTGATAGCAATAGCAATAGCACTTAAATTTGTATACTGCTTACAGTCCTCTCTAAGAGGTTTACAGAGTCAGCATATTGCCCCCAACAATCTGGGTCCTCATTTTACCCATCTTGGAAGGATGGAAGGCTCAGTCAATCTTGAGCCAGTCGGGATCAAACTACTGGCAGTTGGCAGAATTAACCTGCAATATGGCATTCTAACCTCTGCGCCATCACGGCTCTTTGCAAAGGATATGTACTCTCGAAGAGGTGGGGTTTATCCCTCTTGCAGAGTAGCAGAGTTTCCTTCAATGCATTGAGCAAGCAGCTTCTGCGTTTTTCATTAACGAAAAATGGATGCATCTATGCCATTCAGGCAGTCCTCTGTTCGCTATCACAACAGAGCCCAAAATTTCTCTCGCTAAGTAAGACCGTTGTTAATTGAGCTTTGCCCCTTTGATGACCTTTGTTGCCCCGGTTCTTAAAGGGAATTGCTGCAGTTAGTATAACATGGTTGTTAAGTGAATCTTGTCTCCTTTGCTTATCAGAAGGTCGCAAAAGGTGATCACGTGACCCTGGGACACTGCAACGGACATAAATAGATGTGAGTTGCCAGGCATCTGAATTTTGATCACGTGGTGTTGCAACAGCCGTAAAAGTGTGAAAAATCATAGGTCATAGGTCACTTTTTGCAGCGCCCTTGGAACTTTGAACCGTCACTAAATGAATGTTTGTAAGTCAAGGATAACCTGTAAGGAATATTAAGCAGCATTTTTCCCTGTAAGGAATACACAACCCCTGATTTTCAGGCAATGGATAGTTTAAAAAAAGGGGGGGGGGCAATTCCCAATCCACAGTAAATATTGCAGCATATCCTGAAAGGTAGCAGCAGCAATTGAATTTTGAGGATTTCAAAAGCCTTGAGAGTTGGGGCACCCACTCATTTGTGGTCCTTCACAGCCTCTAGCTTGATGGTCCTTGAAGCACAAACATTAGCAGATGTTGTTTGTGCTCTAAAAAAATTTTTCCTACCACCTGATTTTTGTCACTCAGTTCCTGGTCTGACCCCTTTTTCTTACCACCTAGGAAACAAATATTGACCCCAGAAAAGCTTGACTGCTCTGAAAGCCACCTGTTTATGGAACTCCTTTCTTGAAAATTTGCATAAAAGAGCAAAGTCTCCCAGGTGAAGTTTTCTGTATGTAGACCTCATCCATCGAATGGTATTTTCTTGAACTCTGCATGTTAATAGAAGAAGGATGTTCAACCTTGCCAATTTTAAGACTTGTGGATGTCAACTGCCAGAATTCCCCAGCCAGTCTTAAAATTGCCAAGGTTGGATTCCCTTGCTGCAGAACATAGTATCTTTCCAACTATTGATTATGTTGCATTTTTATTTGGAAAAATGTCAACCCTCCTACACCAAGTACTTATTTAGATTGCCTGTCAGAATATATTGAAAGGATGGAAGAAACCATCTTGCTTATTAAATTATACTCTGTTTGTTAAAACAATAAGATGGGTTGAAAGGTATTATGAAGTAATTAGCCTGCTCTAATTAAATATTTGAATATATATAGCAATGCTGGCTTAGCTACACCATAGCTGAGATTACCTTAGGTAACCTGCTGATGTGTTTGTGTGTTTTTGACTTTCTAAACTTGTTTTACATTAAGAACTGCACTGATGTAATGCTTCACTATGAATCTGAATAACAAGATTTAAGTAAGACTTTACATTATGCAGAGATCATTTTTTACAACGACTTTGCAAGCAGTCAGGCTACAACTTGTGCATTTCTCCCAACAACATGCAGAAAGTATTACCACAGAAGAAACTTAGGCTTGCTTGTGAAGATAGGGACATTTTAAAAGGTTATCTACATACAGTAGTTTTCAAAAAAGATAATCAGATAATCAGA
Organism: Ahaetulla prasina; assembly: GCF_028640845.1. Classification (NCBI taxonomy): domain Eukaryota; kingdom Metazoa; phylum Chordata; class Lepidosauria; order Squamata; family Colubridae; genus Ahaetulla; species Ahaetulla prasina. The sequence goes on from NC_080541.1 coordinate 161,184,976, forward strand.
CTTTGCTAGACATATGTAGGAAAACATGCAAAGCTTGCTGAAATCTGTGGCATGGTTGCAAAGTTGGGTGTGTGTGTGTGTGTGCCTTTAATGCTGATTCTCAGAGACTGCCTGGACTAATCCCTGCAGTTTTATTAACAAGATTTTGCAGAAGTGGTTTGCCCTTGTCTCCTTCCCGGGGCTGAGAGACAATGACTGGCCTAAGGTCCTCCAGCTGGCTTTGTGTTTAAGGTAAGATTAGAATTCAGTCTCCAGGTTTCAAACCCGGCACCTTAATTAACTAGACCAAACTAGCTGACTGCAAAGTTGACCTCCCTTAGACTATATAGACCAGGGGTGTCAAACTCAAGGCCCTCAGGCTGGATGAGGCCCGCGAGGTGCTTAGATCTGGTCCGCAGGGCCACCCTGGAAACAGTGAAGGATTGGCCTGCAGTGCCTCTGCTAGCGAAATGGAGCTTGGGCGGGGGGAGCGCAGAGGGCTGCAGGAAGCTGTTCAGGCTGAAAACGGGGCCCAGGGGCAGAGGGCTAGCAAAACAAACTAAAAGCAAAACAAAACAAAAGCAGAAATGTTTCCCCTTTTGCATTTGAGCATGCAAGAAGGAACAGGAAAGGAGAAAGAGAAAGAGGAAAGAAAAAGAAGGAAAGATGGGAAGAGAGCAAGGAAGGAAAAAGAAGAAAAGGGGAAGGAAGGAGAAAGGAGAATGAAGAGAGAACAAAAAAGAAAAAAAGGCAGGCAGGCAGGCAGGCAGGCAGGCAGGCAGGAAGGAAGGAAAGTCCTGCCTTAGCACTTGGCCACCAGCAGATGGCAAGGCTCCTCTGGAGGACAAGGGTTTGGCGCTCTCCCTGGTCTCATCTTCTACCGCTGGAGACAATGGATCCCTCCAGCCCTGCCTGGGTCACTGCAGGTGCCCCTGACATGAGTGATGTCAACCTGGCCATACCCACCCCGGCCACGCCCATCCAGCTCCCCAAGGTCAAACACAACCCTGATGTGGCCCTCGATGAAATGGAGTTTGACACCCCTAATATAGACCAGTGGTGAAATCTGAACTGGTTTGCTACCATTTTGCTGGCTGCACATGCGCATCAAGCACATGCTGTGAGCACGCACATGCACAGCATGTGCCAAAAGGAGGCTTGGGTAGGTAGGTAGAACAGCGAGGATGGGTTCAACTGTGCCACGTGATTTAGCTTCGCTAGAAAGCAGAATTTCCTGCTTTCTAGCAAATCTAAATCGCGCGGCACAGCAGAACCCACCCTCGCTGTTCTACTTACCTTCCCAATTCTCATTTTGGCACATGCTACGCACACGTGCATGCACAGTACATGCCAAAAGGAGGCTTGGGAAGATAAGTAGAACAGCGAGGGCGGGATCAGCTGTGGCATGTGATTTAGCTTTGCTAGAAAGCAGGATTTCCTGCTTTCTAGCAAAGCTAAACCGCGTGGCACAGCTGATCGTTGGAAATACCGATTCGGAGGAACCGGTAGCTTTTTTAAACTACCGGTTCACCTGAACCAGAGCAAACCCCTGACATAGACTATAAATTTGATTAGCCATTCTGAGCAACTGGCATCAAATTAAGGACAATGATTAATAGCCTCCCAAGTTGTTAGATATTGTAGTAATGTTGCACTGAAACAGAAGGCTTATTTTGGTTTGGGATACTGGATGGGCTTTTAGAAATATTTTAAAAAACTCACAGTAAATAACCACTCTTTATACCTGTACAAATTCTGATCAAGTCGCAACTACTGCACATAATTCAATACTTTTCTCCTTCTGCATTGCAGGATTTCTGCCAGTCAGGAATCCTGGGTTCAACGTGAATGATATCTAATGATTGTCTACCAGCACTTCAGGAAGGACGTAAAAATTAGGATTCCCTCTACAGCAGGGGTAGCCAACAGTGGCAATTTTAACACTTGGCTGGAGAATTCTGGAAGTTGAAGTCCGCAAGTCTTAATGTTGACAAGGTTGGACATCCCTGCTCTATTGCAGGCATCCCCAAGGAGCCTCTGGAAGGTTGGAGAACCTTCTGGAGCAGAATGAGGCGTTTGTGTGTGTGTGTGTGAGAGAGAGAGCTGAGGTAAAAGGGAAAATTGCCAGAAAATCACCCCCTCCTGTTCCACCAGCAGGTTTTCATTTTATCACTAATGGACTGACCGTTACCAGATGTCACGTGATCATGCATGCCAAATTTATCCACCTTTTGACATTATTGATGCAAATGAAAGTTTCTCATCATCTTCCTTGTAAAAGGGCACAGGGGCATAATGTGTGTGTTGAGGAAATAAAATGAGAGCCCACCTTAGGTCATGCCCTAATGGCTGGCCGCTTAATCGCCAATGCCACACAGCGAGCCTTTAATGCAACACTAGAGCGGAATTATGTAAAATTAATGGGGCAGAAATCAAAGAAAAAAGCACAGAATGAACAACTTCCCCAGGCATAGCCAGATGTAGATGTCACTTAGTTATACTGAGTTTTGTGTGTAAGTGTGTATGTCTGGAGGTGTGCGTGCCTATGAATCAGTTTTTGAGCCCTGGAGATTGCCTGGATTAGTCCTGTCAGTTTTCATGATAAGGTTTTTCAGAAGTGGCTTGTCATTACCTCCTTCCTAGGGCTGAGAGAAAGTGACTGGCCCAAGGTCAACCATCTGGCTTTGTGCCTAAGGTGGAACTACAACTCACCGTCTTCTGATTTGTGGCCTACCTTAACCTTTGCACCAGACTGACGTCCGTATACTACATTATTACAAGTAGTCCTCAACTTGCGGCCACAATTGATCCCCAAATTTTTCTTGCTACGTGAGACATTTATTAAGAACCGTAAATTTTGCCCCATTTTTACAACCTTCCTTGCCAAAGTTGTTAAATGAATCATTGCAGTTGTTAAATTAGTAACACGGTTGTGAAGTAAATCTGGCTTCCCCATTTGACTTTGATCGTCAGAAGGTCGCAAAAGGGGTTCACCTGACCCTGGAACGCTGCAACCGTCATAACTGTGAATCGCTTGCCAAGCATCAGAATTTTGATCATGTGACCATGGGGGGGGGCTGCAATGGTCCCAAATGTGAAAAACGGTCATAAGTCACTTTTTCAATGGTGTAACTTTCAATGGTCACTAAGTGAGTTGTTGTAAGTGGAGAACTACTTATATTAGTTAGATTCTTTCTTTTTTTTTTGCAGAAAAGTATAGTATAGAGCAGGGGTCTCCAACCTTGGTCCCTTTAAGACTTGTGGACTTCAACTCCCAGAGTTCCTCAGCCAGCTTTGCTGGCTGAGGGACTCTGGGAGTTGAAGTCCACAAGTCTTAAAGGGACCAAGGTTGGAGACCCCTGGTATAGAGGTAGTCCTTGACTTAAGCCATTTGCTTAATGACCATTGGAAATTAAAACGGCACTGAAAAAAGTGACATTTATGTGCATTTATGACCGTTGAAGCATCCCCAAGGTCACGTGATCAAAATTCAGGCACTTGGCATGTCCTTATGACAGTTGCGATGTCCCAGGAACACGCGATCAGCATCTGTAACCTTCCCTGCCTGGCTTCCAACAAACAAAATCAATGGAGGTGGCCAGATTCCCTTAACGACTGCGTCATTCGGTTAACAACCGGAGTGATTCACTTAACAACTGTGGCAAAAAGGTCATCATATGGGGCAAAACTCACTTAACTGCCTTGCTTAGCTATGGAAATTGGGGGTTTCATTGTGATCGTAAGTCGAGAACTATCTGTGTATTAAATAATGGTTATCTAAGGAAAAACATCTTACCTCATTGTATCCTGATGCTTATTGTGAAAAGAAAATAGCATACAGGTGACAGACACCATTTGTTTAGATACGACTTTTAGACTTGCTTAGACTTGTTTACAGTAGATATGACAGTTTAGATACGATTTTTTAAAAGTTTCTGGCTGACAAGAATTCACTGATAGGTGGATTTTTCGGTAATTTTCCTGCTAAAATAATAATAATAATAATAATAATAATAATAATAATAATAATAATAATAATAATAATAATAATAATAATAATAATGATGATGATGATGATGATGTTTTAATTTGTATACCGGCCTTCTCCCGAAGGACTCAGGGCAGTGAACAGGCAAATAAAATACAAACAGAAACATACACCATAATTAAAACAACCCTTAAAAAACTGATTCAAGTATGCCAGAAATTTAAAATAACATTACACCCCATACAAATTACAACAATTTAAAACCCACAATTAAAATTTAAAATTTAAAATCAGGCCAGTCCAGCCATATGAAATAAATAGGTTTTAAGTTCGCGGCGAAAGGTCCTAAGGTCAGGTAGTTGTCGAACCCCGGGGGGGAAGCTCGTTCCACAGGGTAGGAGCCCCCACAGAGAAGGCCCTCCCCCTGGAAATGAAAGCTTATGAAAGCCCCTGGAAATGAAGGCCCTCCCCCTGAAAATGAAAGCTTAGCATCTGATGGGTGTGTTTTCCTTAAACAAGCTCCCTCTATTATAGAGAAGACAGGTAGTTCCGACTTACAACACTTTAGTGACCATTCAAAGTTACAACGACGCTGAAAAATGTGACTTACGACCGTTTTTCACCGTTACGACCTTTGCAGCATCCCCATGATCATGTGATCAAAATTCAGAGGCTTGGCAACTGGCTCACAGTTATGACGGTTGCAGTGTCACATGATCCTTTTTACAATCTTCGGACAAGCAAAATCAACAGAGAAACCAGATTCACTTAACAACTGGGTTACTAACTTTATCAGCTGCAGTGACTCACTTAACACGTGGCAAGAAAGGTCGTAAAATGGGGCAAAACTCACTTAACAAATGTCTCGTTTAACAACAGAAATTTTGGTCTTGATTGTGTTCGTAAGTCGAGGACTACCTGTATTAAGCACAGTTGGTCTCCAACTTAAAACCCTTCATTTAGCAACCATTCAAACTTATTACTGCACTGGAAAAAAATATTTAAAACCGGTTCTCACACTTATGACCATTGCAATATCCCCAAGGTCACATAAACAAAATGTGGATGCTTGGAAGCTGGTATGTATTTGCCACGGTTGGAACACTCTGCGGTCATTGCCATTTGTAATTTTCCCTCCTGGCTTCTGGAAAGCAAAGTCAGTGGGAGAAACTGGATTCGCTTAATGACTGATGATTCAATTAATAACCATGACAAAAATTCATACAATTGGGCATGATTCACTTAACAACCACCTTGCTTAGAATTTAGAATTCTCACTTAACAACCACCTTGCTTAGAATTCCAACAACCATGGAAATTCTGGGGCCAATTCAGTTGTAAGTAGGATTACTGGTATTCTTTAAAGAATTATATCTCATTTTGCCACCGAAAGTATCAAATGTACAGCCCAGTGATAAAATGTGGTCAATAAATATATAAGTGCAGCTATTCATTTTCTACAAATCGGCAACATATGAGACGAAAATACTTTTTAAGATATAGTAGACACCCTGGTGATCTCTGCAGCATCTTCAGAAATCAAGGTGATCAAAATTGTCTCTAATAGAACTGATAAAAGCACCGAGTCATAGGTTCCTTTAAAGGAAGCCATGGTGCTAATCCAAATTACATTCATTCTGCCTGAATGATGTGGAGGGGAATCCTTACCCAAAAAGTGGAGGAGGGAAAGAATTACAGGTGAAATGAAAAATTGGCATTCTTGAAGAGGAGAAAAAAATCTGACTTGGATTCACTACTGCTCTAGTGCCATCTGGTGGACAAAGTTTCAAACCTTCAAATTTCTGGTGCCTCTGTTCCCGTATACCACGAGCCATCATTTTAAAATTTTCTGTCTTCCAAACGTGTCTCCGTTAAAGTCATCAACGCATTCCATGTATCAGTGAGATGACTGGGTGGACTATTGCACATACAGGCTTTCTTTTCTTTCGTGTCTTTGTGGAAAAAAAGTTAGACTTCTGCTCTCTGATGTCATGCAGTCAGACTTTTTGATTGGGGATTTTTTGGGAAACATGGATCGAGGGGAGTGAATGATTGCTTTTGCATGGAAAAATCCAGGTGTGTCTGAAAGCAGCTTTTGAAGCTCCTGGCCAAACTGAGCAGTTTGGCAAACTGGTTGTTGGAAGAAATCATTAGGGCAGAGAACCGGTTGTTAAATTACTTGAATCCCACCACTGCCCATACCCATGCATAACACATATACAAATGCTACATACATACATATATATACCTACACCCTTACATATACAGCAGTGGTGAAATCCGATTTTTTTTACTACTTGGTGGGTGTGGTTTGGTGGGTGTGGCTTTGTGGACATGGCAGGGGACGGATACTGCAAAATTCCCATTCCCTCCCCACTCCTGGGGGAAGGATATTGCAAAATATCCATTCCCACCCCACCCTGGGGCCAGCCAGAGGTGGTATTTGCCGGTTCTCCGAACTACTCAAAATTTTCACTGCCAGTTCTCCAGAACCTGTCAGAAGCTGCTGGATTTCACCCCGATATACGGCATATACATATATTAACTGTTATATTAATGTAACTGTTATCATGTATATTAACTAAATAAAATAAAACCATAACCTACTACTAGATAAAGTAGAAAAATGTGGGTTAGACAGCACCACCACTAGATGGATTCATAACTGGCTGACCAACTGCACTCAACGTGTAATCCTCAATGGAACTACATCCACATGGAGGGAAAGTATGAAGTGGAGTACCCCAAGGCTCTGTTTTAGGCCAAGTACTCTTCAACATCTTCATCAATGACTTGGACGAGGGGATAGATGCGGAACTCATCAAATTTGCAGATGACACCAAGCTGGCAGGAATAGCCAACACTCCAGAAGATAGGCTCAAGATACAAAAAGATCTTGACAGACTTGAACATTGGACACTATCTAACAAAATGAAATTCAACAGTGACAAAAGTAAGGTTCTACATTTAGGCCAAAAAACCAAAATGCACAGGTACCGTATATGTGGTACCTTAACATAACATAACAACAGAGTTGGAAGGGACCTTGGAGGCCTTCTAGTCCAACCCCCTGCCCAGGTAGGAAACCCTACACCATCTCAGTCAGATGGTTATCCAACATTTTCTTAAAAATTTCCAGTGTTGGAGCATTCACAACTTCTGCAGGCAAGTCGTTCCACTTATTTATTGTTCTAACTGTCAGGAAATTTCTCCTTATTTCTAAGTTGCTTCCTTATTTGATCAGTTTGATCAGTTTCCACCCATTGCTTCTTGTTCTACCCTCAGGTGCTTTGGAGAACAGCCTGACTCCCTCTTCTTTATGACAACCCCTGAGATATTGGAACACATCATGTCTATCATGTCTCCTCTAGTCCTTCTTTTTATTAAACTAGACATACCCAGTTCCTGCAACCGTTCTTCATATGTTTTAGCCTCCAGTCCCCTAATCATCTTTGTTGCTCTTCTCTGCACTCTTTCTAGAGTCTCAACATCTTTTTTACATTGTGGCGACCAAAACTGGATGCAATATTCCAAGTGTGGCCTTACCAAGGCATTATAAAGTGGTACTAACACTTCACGTGATCTTGATTCTATCCCTCTGTTTATGCAGCCCAGAACTGTGTTGGCTTTTTTCGCAGCTGCTGCACACTGCTGGCTCATATCTAAATGGTTATCCACTAGGACTCCAAGATCCCTCTCACAGGTACTACTATTGAGCAAGGTACCACATATACGGTACCGGTGCATTTTGTTTTTTTGACCTAAATGTAGAACCTTACTTTTTTCACTGTTGAATTTCATTTTGTTAGATAGCGCCCAATGTTCAAGTCTGTCAAGATCTTTCTGTAACTTGAGCCTCTCTTCTGGAGTGTTGGCTATTCCTGCCAGCTTGGTGTCATCTGCAAATTTGATGAGTTCCGCATCTATCCCCTCGTCCAAGTTATTGATGAAGATGTTGAAGAGTACTGGGCCTAAAACAGAGCCTTGGGGTACTCCACTGCATACTTCCCTCCATGTGGATGTAGTTCCGTTGAGGACTACACGTTGAGTGCGGTTGGTCAGCCAGTTACGAATCCATCTGGTGGTGGTGCTGTCTAAACCACATTTTTCTACTTTATCTAGTAGTAGGTTATGGTCTACTTTATCAAATGCTTTACTGAAGTCCAAGTAAATTATATCGACAGCATTCCTCTGGTCTACTAATTTTGTCATTTTGTCAAAGAATGCGATAACATTAGTCTGGCATGATCTGTTTTTGACAAACCCATGTTGGCTTTTGGTTATTACTTTGTTTGCTTCTAGGTGTTCGGTGATCCGTTGCTTGATTATCTTTTCCAGAATCTTCCCCAGTATTGAGGTCAGGCTGATAGGTCTGTAGTTTCCTGGGTCTGTTTTTTTTCCTTTTTTGAAGTTGGGAACTACATCAGCTCTTTTCCAGTCCTCTGGCAGCTCCCCTGTGCTCCAGGATCTTTGAAAGATATAGTTCAGTGGTTCTGAAATAACGTCTGCCAGTTCCTTCAGAACCTTGGGGTGTAATCCATCCGGTCCTGGTGATTTGAACTCATCTAGGGTAGACAGGTGTTCACTTACCATTTTCTTCCCTATTTTAACTTGTGTTTCTAATCTGTTTTTTGTAGTGCTGTTTTTGATAGGTTGGATTGTTTTTTCCTTTTGTGTAAAGACAGATACAAAATATGAGTTAAGTAGATCTGCTTTCTCTCTGTTGCTTGTCATCTTCTTGCCACTTTCTCCCAGCAATGGGCCAATTGTTTCCTTGACTTTTTTCTTGTTTTTAACATGTTGGAAGAAGCTTTTTTGTTATTTTTTACTTTTGTACTTTGTTCATTGTGAGCCTTAGCTTTCCTCACTTCATCTTTACAGGCTCGGGCTATTTGCTGATATTCTGCCTTAGTTATTTGCCCCTCTTTCCACTTTTTATATTTGTCCTTTTTGTCTTTCAATTTGTCAGATAGTTCTTTATGCATCCATGCTGGTTTCTTTTGAGATCTATTATTTTTCTTCTTCATTGGTATTGTGTTAGACTGCGCTTTTATAATCTCACTTTTCAAAATTTCCTAAGCTTCTTGAGTCGTTTTCCCCCTGAGGATTCTCATCCATCCTTCTCAAGCTCTCTCTAAGTTTATTGAAATTAGCTCTCTTAAAGTCCAAGACTCTAGTTTGACTTTGTTCTACTACTTGTATTTGCTTAATGTTGAATTCCAATATTGCGTGGTCACTTGCCCCCAAGGTTCCTGTAGCTTCAACACCTTCTATCATTTCATATCTGTTAGTGAGAATTAAGTCCAGTATAGCTGATCCCCTTGTCGCCTTCTCTATTTTTTGGGAAACAAAGTTGTCTGCTAGGTTTGTTAGGAACCTGTTGGATCTTCCACTTGGTGCAGAGTTTGTTTCTTCCTCAATAGTAGTAACTGTGAGAGGGATCTTGAAGTCGTAGTGGACAACTGTTTAGATATGAGCCAGCAGTATGAAGCAATGGGTGGAAACTAATCAAGGAGAGAAGCAACCTAGAACTAAGGAGAAATTTCCTGACGGAACAATTAATCAGTGAAACAACTTGCCTGCAGAAGTTGTAAATGCTCCAACACTGGAAATTTTTAAGAAAATGTTGGATAGCCATTTGTCTGAAATGGTGTAGGGTTTCCTGCCTGGACAGGGGGTTGGACTAGAAGACCTCCAAGGTCCCTTCCAACTCTGATATTATTATTATATAACTGTTAAAGATGTGAGAAAGCAATTCCACAGGCAGAAGACCAGAAAACCTCTCAGTGGTCTATTCTATATAACAATGATGGCTAACCTCTTCTGGACCGAGTGCCCAAAGCACGCTCCCAAACCCCCAAAATGCAATGTCAGTGCAGCCACGCCTCCTGTGCATGTGCACATGCCCCCCGCACGCCCCACGGTTTCCACACATGTATACGTGGCCCCTTCCTGCGCATGCACAGCAGAGACTCGACGACCAGCTGGCTGGCAGGAGGCGTATGCGCATGCGTGGTGGAGCTGAACTGGGGCAACGGCTCGCATGCCCACAGAGAGGGTGTTGCGTGCCACCTGTGGCATGCGTGCCATAAGTTTGACATCAAGGCTATATAATATGGCCTTAAACAAGTTTGCTTTACTTTAAGTGGACCATAGGTGACATTTAGACAGTACAGCATCTCCTGCTACTTCTTGTTAATTCTTCAAATTTAATGGGATAAAAATTGTAGCCACTCAGTTTAATAGAAACAACTATCCTGCCTGGTATGCTAGACACCGTCAACGTTCACCAGCTTCTACCTTTTTTGGGGGGGGTGTCGCAGTTTATAAATCCCCTCTGCTCCCAACTCCTTAGGAAGTAAACTTTCTGGAGGAGAAACGATGAAGACCAGAATGTAGAATAGTTCTTTGAACTATCTCTCTGGACAAAGATGGCTTTTCAATTATCAGGAAGATTTTGATCAACAAGGTTTGCTCGTTTCTGTTTTTTACTGCAGTGGTGAATTTCCTTCAGTCCTTAGCCAAATAAGTTTGAAATACAAATTCAATTTTAAAAATATATATATTCTTGAAATAAACAGAAAAAGGAGAACTAGAAAGTTGATTTTGGAAAGTTAAAAATGGATTAAGGATCCATATGGATTTGAAATAAGGTTTTGAAATTAATTATAACAATCCTTCCCATGAGAGAAAAGCTGTTGTTTTGAATTCTTTTTAAAAAAGTGGTAGGATGGGACTTTGAAAATTGTACACTAGAGGTAACTAGAAGGACAGATTATGTTTAAAGGAAAAGTGAATTTGACTTACTAATACAGAATGGAGCAAAAAATAAAGCAAAATACTTTAATGTTGGAGGATATTTTTGAATAACAGACCCAGAAGTTAATTTTAAGAATGTCTGCCATTATAGGTAGATATGTAGTGTTTAAAAGATGATATGGAGGACGATCAAGTTTTATCAGACAAAACTAAAACTGATTTGAATGAGGATTTAAAAAATGATAGACTACAAAAGCAATATAGTAAAATATTCTACACAGGATATACAAATGAAACCATCTGGTGTTTTCACAATTACACAAATAATAAACTGGGGTGAAAGGGATTCCCTGACCCAGTTGAGGCAGGTGGTGAGCAGGTGGCGGCTCCGGGGCCTCGGGGAATGGCCCCTGGCCCCTGATCAAAGGGCGAGCAGGCAGCAAGTGGGTGACGAGCTGCCTTCCCAGTGTCCAGCTTGTGAAGGCTGGACTACGGGCCATCGACTGGTTCGGGGGCATGGCCAGCCAGCGATTGCTACTGGTTCGGCGAACCAGACCCAATCTGCGCTACCTACTCGCCCGATCTGGTCCGATCCGGTAGCATTTCACCCCTGTAATGAACCAATAAACCTGGATAACTTTCCCCTATTGGATTTACAAATAAAAATACTGTAAATTTTCAAAGAATTTTGTGAGAGGGGACCAAAAAAAAAAAGAAATCAAATTCTAGGGCATGATTTGAAGGGATTAAAAACTAAGATTATTAAAAGTAAAAGGAAAGATTATAATATTGGTTTATTTGATCAAAATTAAATTAGGTACTTCAAATTCCCCTTTGGTTTTTAAGTGCGTCCCTTTTGGTTGTTAAACAAAACATCACATGATTGTCACTTGTGATTTGATTTCTGCATTCTCCATTAACTCTGCTTGCTGCAAGCTGTAAGGGAAACATGAAAACAGCAACCACAAGTCGTAAGTCACTTTTTTCAGTGCCGTTGTAATATCAAGCAGTCACTAAATGAACTGTTGTAAGTCGAGGACTACTTGCATGCTGCGGGGGGGGGGGCAGGAAAAACAATCTTCTCTCCTTTATATTAAGAATTACTGTTGCTGGGGCACGCTTTGTTTTGAAAATTTAAAGGGGCCCAAGGATTTTACTAATGAATCCTGAAAGAGCAAATTATAATATATATTTTTTTAGAATGGAATTCTCAGGCCTGGTACAATGAATAGTCACTCTTATAAATGTTACCAACAGGGAGCCTGTTAATAGTTATTTTCATAGTCTCTTGCATAGAAAGGAGGCAAGACTTCCCAGGGGCTGAGTTTGGACATAAAAGGAAATGCTGAAGGCTCCCAATGAAGTAAAGGAAGTGACGCCTGGTCCTCTTCAGCCTAATTCCTGAGGAACATCTAAAGTTTCTACTGCTCTCTTTTATTACGATTCATCACCTTAAGGCAGACGTGAACTAGATATTCAAAGAAGCGATTCCTTCGTACAGGATGATGGTAGGAGGGTGCCTCAGTTAAATAGGGCACATCACAACCACACGCCACAAGCTGGCAGCTATTGGATGCCTGACCAATATTCAAGTTACGGGACGTGGCTTTTGAATGATCTGTCGGAATGGTTCTCTCTAGAAATATGGGATGGGATGGTGAGAAAAATTAAATTTGATTTCATTATAGTGAATGCTTTCCCCTCCCCCCCCCCCCCCCCCGGTCATATATTTCAGAGTTTTCCTTGATTCTTGCAACAAAAATTACAATTTGACTATTTTAACAGATGCTTAGGAGGGGCACGTACCAATGGTGAAACCCAAATTTTTTTACTACCGGTTCTGTGGGCGTGGCTTGGTGGGCATGGTGTAGCTTGGTGGGCGTGGCAGGGGAAAGATACTGCAAAATCCCCATTCTCTCTGTCGTGTCCCACTCCTCCGCTGACAGCCCGGTCAGGGAAATCCGAATCAGGCGTGCCTCTGCAGCTCTGCCAAAGTCCTAGCAAAGTCCTCAGGGCAGGCAGGAGACCAGAAAGTGACTTCAGCAAGTTATGTTTAGACTTTGCCTGACTCAGAGAATGCCAGAAGCAGGTCCTTTATATAGGCCATGGGGTGTGGCTCCATGACTCAGCACTTATCCAGGCCTGCCCCTCCCTTCCTTCTGTTGCCTCCGTCTATCAAGTCTTCTGACGCGAGGGTCACTCCAGTCTGCAGCTGTTAGCAATTGACCTCCCTCAGGCTCACATGCTGTGGAGTAGGGGGAGGGGTCTAGTTGCTCCGTTTGCCTGGGCATGGAGCCAGAGCTGGGGGCTGGAGATACTTCCTCCTCTTCAGCCTGTCTGGGCATGGAGCCAGGGCTGGGGCCGGGAGGCATACTAGGACATTCCTCCGTGTTCGGAAGCAGATAAGAAGGCCCCGGCTGTGGTGAGATCGGACAAGACACAACACTCTCCCCATTTTGGGGCCAGCCAGAGGTGGCATTTGCCGGTTTTCTGAACTACTTAAAATTTCCACTAATGGTTCTCCGAACTGCTCAAAATTTCTGCTACCGGTTCTCTAGAACCTGTCAGAACCTGCTGGATTTCACCCCGGGCACATACATGCCTTTTGGTGGCTCCATATCTTTCTTCCAGGAATCAGTAGCATGAAGTTTTCTCCTGGAGTTAATAGCTATAATCCTTTTATAGAAGATGAGGTCCTTTCTACAGGTAGTCCTCAAATTACAACAGTTCATTTAGTAACCGTTTGAAGTTACAACAGCACTGAAAAAAGTGACTTAGGACCGTTTTTCACATTTATGACACTGCAGCATTCCCATGTTCGTGTGATTGAAATTCAGACACTTGGCAACTGACTCATACTTATGACCTTTGCCAATGTCCTGAGATCATGTGATCACCTTTTCGTGACTTTCTGACCAGCAAAGTCAACGGGGAAGCTAGGTTCACTTAACAACCTTGTTATTAACTTAAACAACTGCTGTGATTCACTTAACGACTGCAGCAAGAAAGGTCGTAAAATGGAGGTGTCTCACGAAAATGTTGGGCTCCATTATGGTTGTAATTCAAGGACTACCTCTATTTTTCTTTTCATCTTTCTGCTTCAATCCCAACATGCCGGTAGGAACAGTTTGATGAAGTTCCTTTATATGTCTACCTTTGCTAATTTCGAAATGTTTCTAGATTTGTTTCTTGAAAAAAATAACAAATAAATGAATCTTTGGCTATTGGAAGGAAAATATTCTGCGCATACAAAAGAGCCCTGAGTCCTTTCCCAAGAAATGGGATTCCTTTTCCCCCACCCCCGCCCCTGCCTCTCAAGTTTACAGCATTGGAATGGGAAAGCAGTTAGCAATATTTCCTAAAGCCTGCACATGAGTTCTAGAGGTCAGTGTTTTGGCAACCGTCTGTCCTTTCAGTAAAGGCAACCTATTTTTACCTGCTAGTGGCTACCCAGCATGCCTTGCTAAATACATAATTTCCACTGCCAAGAACTTGAGCCAACATGAAATCAGCAGAGTGCAATGTTCTGGACAGTTGTCAAGGGAACAACTCTGAAATCTGACACAAAGGATTCTAGCTTTCTCGCATTCCCAAAGCCATTTCTCTGCTTTCCCCCCACTTTATAAGCTGGTGTATATGATTGCATTTCATCGCCATCCTCAACTGAGCAGAACTGCGACAGACAAGGATATTGGATGAACTATGAAAACTGAAGGAAAAAAAAAAAGATCTGTACATATAGAAATCAGAAACAGCCTGAAGAACACATCACAAATCATGGAGCTAAACCTTCAAGAACATCTTACAATCAGGTGAAAGAGAGGCTTCATATGGATATAGATAAGATGCTGGTAGAGGAGGCATGCTGCGGATCCTGTCGGCTCAAATATTCTGGCTTTTGGGGGTCCAGAAAGAGGGCCTTCTCTGCTGTTGCTCCTCCCCTCTAGAATATCTTGCTGCCCCATGTGAAGTTGACTCCAACCCTCCTATCCTTCTGTAAGGGCCTAAAGACCTAGCTCTGCCAGCTGGCCTGGGCCCCAACATTACAGTGGAGATGGTTGACCGCGTAACAACAGATCCCACCTCCCCCATTCTGGTGCTGCCCTCCTCACGGTCCTTGGTTTTTAATTCTTGGTTTTTAATTTATTTATTAAATAAATAAAACAATTTAATTAATGAATTGTTATATAAATAAATTTATTTAATAAATAAATAAAAATAATAAATAAAACATTTATATTTTAATTTATATATCTGTATCTGTATCTATACCTGTCTATATCTATATCTATCAATATATATCAATTATCTATCTATCTATCTATCTATCTATCTATCTATCTATCTATCTATCTATCTATCATCTCCCTCAGTGTATGTGTGTGTTTCTGTTTCTGTCTCTATATTTTTGACTGTAAACCACCAGAATTATCTTATGTTAAGATGGGCAGCCAATAAATTTTATAAATAAATAAATAGACAATTAAAACTGAGAAAAATAAAACTTTGAAATAGAATTTTCCACAAAAGATGATCATATAACAGCTAAAATGTACAAATTGTTATTAAGTTTTGAAACAGATGAAGAACGGGTTAAAGATTGATGAAATGGGCTGCAATTTGGTTATAATAAAAATGGATCTATGGAAGAAAATGTGGGGAAGTGGTGTTACGTTGCCATGGTGTTATAATTTAAGAGAAAACTTTTATTAAACAATGTACTGAGGGCAGGGGTGGGATTCAGAAATTTTAGCAACCGGTTCTCTGCCAGGTTGCTGGGTGGCCGTGGCCATTGTGGGTGTGGCCTACTCGGCCTCCTGCACCATGGGGGGGACGTTTTTGCCTCCACAGATTCCGGAGGCTTTCCTTGAGCCTCTGGAAGGGCAAAAACAGCCTCCCCCAGGCTCCAGAGGCCCCCTGGAGGCCAGAAATGGGCCCATTTCTGGACTTCTGGAACTTCTAGTAGGCCCGTTTTTCGCCTCCCAGAGCCTATGCATGGGCCCTGCACTTACCTGGCATCCAAAACGGGCTGTGTGGAGACTCCTGGGAGGAGCGGGGTGGGGTGGGAGGGGTCAGCCACTCCTTGCAACAACCGGTTTGGCGAACCAGTTTAAAATTAAAATCTGGTTTGCCTGAACCGGTCCGAACCGGCTGAATCCCATCCCTAACTGAGGGTATATAATGCCAGATAAATTGTCTAAAATGTATAAAGGAATATCAAATCAGTGCTGGAAATATGAAAAGGAAGAAGGGACTTTTTATTATGCATGATGGACTTGTGAAAAAGCAAAAAAAAAAAGGATATACAGTGTATTCATGCAATGATGCAAAAGATATTGTGGACTAATATGATGAAACTAAAATTATTTTATTGGGCCTTATGAATAAGGAGTTAGAAAATAATTACGGGAAATTAATACTGTAGATGGCTAACTGTGGCAAAACTACTGTATGCAAAAAGTTGGAAAAACAATGCAATTCTTCCAGTGGAAGACTGGATCATAAAAATAACTGATCTGGCAGAAATGGCAAAGCTGGCCAGTTTGGTAAAAACAATAAAGACTTTTTAAAAAAAGACTGGAATGTAGGAAGAGGGCAGGTAGAACTGGGGTGAAATTAAACGTGTCATCAGCCTAGAATCATTAAGTTGCCACAAATAGTCAAACTCTTCTTGAATTCCATTGACTCTTCTCTGGCACCAATTTAGTATGAAGTTTAGATTAGATTCTTGTGTATAGGCTTGAGTAATAAATCTTCTGAACTGCAACTTAACATATGGTGCTGATCCTTTGTGCCTGACATGGAATCCTTATATGATTTTTTTGCTGAAAAAAGAAAAAAAATGAATTGATGGTTATGAGATTTGGGGTTTGAACATGAGATGAAAAACTTAGGGAAAAGTATGAGATGACAACTCCTCAATAGAAAGGAGCACAACTGTTTGTCGTCCCCCCCCCAATTCCTTTTTTGTTCTTTTCTATCTTCTTGTTTGTTTTGAATATTTTATTACATTAAAATTCCTAATTGAAAAAGTAAACTTTCAAGCACAGTTTAACACAATTGAGGAACTGAATCATACTGATTAAGAAATGAGTGTGATGCATAGATAAATAAATAAATGGATAGACTGATATGATAAAGTTAACATTGATGGAGAATGGATGTTTTATTAAGGTATAGGAATTAGTCCTGTTAAAAAGCAGTTATTATCCTGATCTGGGTATAATTTTAAAACAAAACAAAGAAAAAAATGGATAAAGGAAATACTGTAGTTTGATGCTTAGGGAAACACCAACCATAATCTTGGCTTTGATGACCTTGCAGTAGATACTTCAGGCCATCAGCCACACAAAGCATCCTTGAGAGCTAGAAGAAGGCCTCCCTACTTTTCTAAATGCCAGCTGAACAGAGGGTCTAGTTCAGTCTTTATTCTCTACCATGGCAACGAGAAGCCAGTGTGAATTGGTTCGGGGGGGGGGAAGGTCAGAAAGAGATAAAATGGGTGTGTATCAGGGGTGAAATGCTCCTGGTTTGGACCGGTTCGGGAGAACCGGTAGTAATAAAGGCTACCGGTTTGGGTGAACCAGTAGTAAAAAAATGCTACCAGTTCGGACGAACCAGTATTTCCGAAGATCACTTGTGCTGTGCGATTTATATTCAGAAATCCTGCTTTCTAGTGAATCTAAACTGCATAGTACAGCTGTTTCCCCCCCCCTCTGTTCTACTTACCTTAGAAAAGGCTTCTTAAGCCTTCTTTTTCAGTGCTGCGCTGTAAGTGCCTAAAGTGCGCATGTGTGCAAAGTGTGCATTTACATGCGCACGCGCAGCAAACCAGTAACAGTGGCAGTTAAGAAGCCTGGACAAACAGGTTAGGAACCCTGACAAACAGACCTTGGAGGATTTCACCACTGGTGTGCATGTATGTATGTATATACATGAGAGAAAAGGTATTGTGTGTTCAATAGATGGGCCTGCACGAACAGCTCCCAATCCCATTTTCTCAGGATCAAGAAAAGCTTTGTGTTATGACTTTCCTCGAAGTCTCAATCAATCCGGGGCTCTTAAATAAAAATAATCCTGTAGACGCAGCTGATTGCACTCCATAAAACAGACAAGTCTTGATTGAAGGAAGGAAGGCCTGGTCATCTAAGCAGGGAAATGGATGACAAGGCCAGCTGGCTTTGTTCGTGGAGTATATTTTACTCTGGGAACTTAAAAGCTGGTATTGTGTTGCCTAATCTTGAGCAAATTGCTTCGCCTCGTTCCCTTTTTCTAAAAACCAGGATAATAGAGAGTGATTTTACAGAGCGCTGAATGCAATCCAGCAAAGAAGAAATGGCCCTATCTGAAAATGAACGTATGATCTGAAAATCAACATATGAAAGAATAAGTTACTTGCGCTTGATATGGAAAATGAATTACTCTAATTACTACATGTTAAACTTATATTGTTTTTGGTTTACTTTTGTGTTTAGGTTTTTAATTGCTTATTGTATGACTTCATTGATTTGTACATCGGTGGATACCGCTGTAATCACAAAGCAAACCTGAGCAAGAGAACCCTTTTGAATAAAAATGGAACATTTTTTTAAAAAAAAAGACTGGAATGTAATAAAAGAGCTGGTAGTAAAAGTTTGACTACCAGCTACACTGCGGGACGGAGGGTATCTTTGTTGCCCAGTAATGCAATTTTTAAAATTTGGTTTAATTTTCATTTTATCGTTCTGTTTTTTAAATAAAATCTTGATTGTGGTAAACTACACCTTGAGTGTTGGAATAAGCAGAAAGGCCAAATGAAAACTGAATAGTAAAGAAACAGGTAAATAAATATAGGGGATGGAAGGGCCCAGGACCCTGAATTTTGGGGCTTCTGCTCGAGGCCTCAATCCAATTTCATCATTCAGTGATGAATGTTCCCAGTATGATGTTTAAATATGATGCTTAAGCCAGTCCTGCATCTCCTTAATTATCACCCCATCCCATCAATAGATGGTTAATCAACCAGAATATTCTGGGTCTTAAGCTTGGCTAAAATCAAGATGTCTAGAGCATTTTTACCATCTTTTTAGGAAGTTAATCTAAGATTGGGCCCACCGTTTAATTTTTTCAACATCTGCCAATATGGGTTAAATCCATCCACCCTCTGGGGAATACTTAGGAATTGTTAAGAAAGTACCACTGCAAATAAATGCAATGGATAATCTGGTAAGACTTGTTCTCAACAAATCCATGTTGACTTCTGTAATTACTGCTTTGTTTGCAGGATGCTATAGTCGGATCTCTTTCTGATCTGTTCTAGAATCTTGCAGTATCTGGATTGTTGTTTCTAGATGTTCCTTTTCCTCATTTCTGCTGTCTTCTTGGCTCTTCCCCACTTTTCCGTAATTTCTCAAAGATAATAGCTAAAAGCATAAAACATGCAGGCCATTTGGCCCTAGTGATTTAGACTCATTCAAGGTAAATATACCTTTCTTGTTCATGAATCTTTCAGTCTTCAGCGTCAATCCTGCCCTTTCATTATTTTCTGCTGGAATGTACATCCACTTGCTGGAAGTAATAGAGTCAAAATAAAAATTGAGTAGATCTTTTCCTTTTTATTCCTAACAACCTTTGCCAACTCCAGCTTATTCTGAATTTAAACACTCATGAACGCAGTATGTTTTGTTGAAGAAGCCACAATGAATATACACAGACATGAACCATGGTTTACAAATTGCAATAAGTGGAGTTTACAAAATACATTCATTCATGCTCCCTCATGTGCATCTTGTTCCCTTCCTCCCCATCGTTGTCAGTTTTAACTAATTTAAAGTCACCAGAGGTAGTTCTCAATGTACAATAGTTCGTTTAGTGAATGTTCAAAGTTACAACCATTTTTCACACTTAGAACTACTGCAGTATTCCCATGGTCACATGATCAAAATTCAGGCACTTAGCAACTGGTTCATATTTATGACTTTTGCTGTGTCCCAGGATCATGTGATCACCTTTTATGACCTTCTGACAAGCAAGTCAATAGGGAAGCCAGATTCACTTAACAATCCGGTTACTAACTTATCAACTCCAGTGATTCACTTAACAACTGGACCAAGAAAGGTCATAAAATGGGGCAAAATTCACTTATTATATGTGCCACTTAGCAACAGAAATGTTGGGCTCAATTGTAGTTATAAGTCAAGGGCTACCTGTATTTTATTGGTTTTATTGGTTTTAATGATTGTAAGCTGCCTAGAGTCATTTCTGGGAGGAATGAGCGTCATATAAATTGAATAAATAAATAAACAAAAATAAAGTTATGCAACATCTACCACCGTACTGTGGTTTGGAACAATGACACAAATCTAGCTGAGTACCAATATTACCCTGGCAGCACATGCATAGGGATGACAGGGCAACAGCGCAAATGAGGCCATGCAGTTATGACATCTTTCTAACCTATGACAATACAATGGCTTCTGTTGGATGCATGTGACTGCATACTCTCAGAGATCGAACCAATTTGCTTGAGCTTGAAACATTGTTTGGCTTACTTTTTTTTATTAAGCACAAAGACTATGTATAGTTCTTCATAAATGTGATCAATAAGGCACAAGAGTCTTTAAAAAAATCAAATGTGAGAGAAAATAAAATTAACATAACTATCTAGGCAGATTCGGGGTACTGAATATTTAACTTTAATTATCTGGATTTGAATCCTCAATGTATTCAGTTATGTTTCTGATACTGAATTAAGGATGGTGTGTGTGTTTTTTCTTTCTTTTTGGAAATGGGAGAAAACTTAAATAGCTACATGACAGATGGGTAACACTGAATTTGGCAACTGCTATTGAGTTAATCTTTAACTTTAATCATTGTGTAATGTAAATTTATCAACATTTACTATTGTTTTCAAAAATGAAATGGGAAGAATATAAGTGTTTTGTTGTTAGTCAATTGTGAAAAAAAATCTGGACAATGTAGTCATGCCTATTTGTAACCAAGGGTTGAGTGGGAGCATATGCAGGCTATGAATCCTGCCCAATTCATGGTTTAAACCAGGGGTCTCCAACCTTGGCAACTTTAAGTTGGCTGGGGAATTCTGGGAGTTGAAGTCCACCAGGCTTAAAGTTGATAAGGTTGGAGACCCCTGGTTTAAAATGTGTGAATTCATCTAATTGTAGTTGAATCAGCAAATATTGAATCAGCAACTATAGTTAACCAAGCAATGACTTGCAATAGCACAATGTGTGAATCCAGTTGCTACCTGAATTTGCAAGTCAAGCTAACCTTGTCTTCAAAACAAGTAACAGGACAATGTGCTTAGAATTGATTTTTACACTTTTTCTAAGCTGCAAAATTGTAGATACAGAAAGAAAAGGCTTACTAGCTACCATTGGGAAGTCCTTCATTCCCTTGGACAGTTTACCATTAACTGGGCACATCACTTCCCCATTGGGCCACACCAGATCAGGCCTATGGCCAAATACATCCATTCAATTTTAATTCTACCTTTAATAAATTAATCACATTTAGAATACTCGCTTGTAATTCTCACACATCTGTTGAGCAATGTTATTTGCATATCCTGGGCCTTCTTGTAGTAGAACTTGGTCTTTCACCCTTTTCCTAATAAGGCAACTTTTATTTTCTTCTTCCATTGTGGATAAACTAGTCCACAGCAGAGGTGGGATTCAAATTTTTTTACTACCGGTTCTGTGGATATGGCTTGATGGGCGTGGCAGGGGAAGGTAAAATCTCCATTCCCTCCCCACTCCAGGGGAAGGTTATTGCAAAATCCCCATTTCCTCCTGATCAGCTGGGACTCGGGAGGCGGAGAATAGATGGGGGTGGGGCCAGTCAGAGGTGGTATTTACTGGTACTCCGAACTACTCAAAATTTCCGCTATCGGTTCTCCAGAACTGGTCAGAACCTGCTGAATACCACCTCTGGTCCACAGTGATGGTTTTTGTGAATGAGATGATTCAGTATTCTCTAACTCAACAGAAGGAGATCCACCTCCAGATAGTAGTAAGATCCTAAATAAATCTGACAGATAACTCAGAGACCGGAGTAGACCTATTAGGTCTACTGTAAAACACCTGGCAACTATAAAGTAGTAGCAAAGAGAATTTTCCATCTATCAGAAGGAGAAATTTTCCCAGTTAACACAGAAGAGAGATGTAAATTTAAATAAATAAATGAAATATTACACAGCAGTCAGCCATCTTTTCTGCTTAGAACACAACACCTTTACAACGAGAATAGACCTTAGTACTAGAAACATTGCTCAAGGAAAATTACATTTAGAACTACTTTCATTTCTTGCCATGAGTCTTAATATAATGATGTAGTTCAGCAGATATATTTCAAATTAAAATGAAAGCATGAGATGTACTGATCAGCCCCACTCTCACAGTCTGACTGACTCAAGAGGCCTGTTTGAAGCTATTTTCTAAGCTTGTTTCTCTCAGACCGGAAATTGTTGTTTAATTTCATAGACATTAGGAAGTTCAGCCACAACCTTTTTTTTCTTTCAAGACTGAACTTTCTTTCTCAATTGTGGAAGATAACATAACAATATTTATTTGTGTGGTTTGGATGATTAATTTATAATCCACCTGATTGCTTCAGCAAGTTTAGAAAAGGCTTAATTTAGAAAATACATTAATATTTAAAATCTTTAAGAGTTGACCTTCTGATGGAACTTAAAGGCAACTTATTTATTTTATTTATCCTTCTCTTTAGGAAGCTGTATATGCATGCACGTTAGGCAACGTAATGGAGGCAAAGTCGAAAAATAAACTTTTTTGTGTCCTGTGAATAAACCGTATTACTTAGGGAAGCTACAGTAGGAAAGGGCAGTTTGAGACCCCATGATACCATGTGGCCCTGGAAATGTTGGGTATGGCTTCCAAAGTTCTCAAAACTTATTAATGGAACTGTAGACATGACTATAAGAAGAGACTGGACAGTCACTTGTGTGGAATGGTATGGGGTCTCTTGCTTAAGCAGGGGGTTGAACTAGAAGACCTTCAAGGCCCTTCCAGCTCTATTCTGGTTGATTAAAGAGCAACTATATTAACTGTAGTTGATTTGACTTAAAGGTACATGAGTTTAAATTCAATTCAATTTTTGTCCTAGTCCCAAGTATCATGTTTTGGAGAGTCTGGCCCTTAATACATATCTCAAAGTCATTTGGTATAGGAAAACATAAGAAACCCAAGTGGTGGAAAATAAAATTATGAATAATTGTGCTTAAATACGTCAACTAAAATAGGTTACCGATATAAGATAATATTTGTACTCAGGGTTGAACTGTGGGGTCCTTGGTGCTCTCTGAGCTTGGTTGTTTTCTTGCAGATGTTTTATTACCCAACTAGATAACATCATCAGTACTAAGAGGGTTACTTGTATGTAAATAGAGAGCAAACTCCACCCTCTTCTACCACTGATGATATCCTGTAGTTTGGAAAGAAAATGTCTGCAAGAAAATAACCAAGCTCAGAGAGCACCAAGGACCAAGGGCCCCACAAAGTAGATTACCTTAACCATTTTTTCCACATGTCCTAAACTACAAAGCACATTAGGTCTGCTGATAAACTATTTCAGATGTGGCTTAAGAGACCATTCTTCATGAAGTAGGTTGTGTGGTCATCCAATTTTTCTTTAGATTTTGATTCATACTATACCACCTACCTTTTTACAATTGCTGCTCTCCAATTCAAACAGAGAACTGCACTATCATCAGGGTTCTTCCCTTTGTTTTAGGTATGATGTAAATAAGCATAGAAGGTAGTATATTTGCATATATTAATTGATGAAGCCAAAGAAGACAACAGCATTGCTCCCCTTGACAACAAAAACGAATGAATGATATTTATATTTTGCAATCCCATAGGACCTTTGACAATTTTACTTTATAGGAATTTACAGCCACCAAAACATGCATAGTCACAATATTGAAACAATCAAAGCTTGAAAAACATACATTCCCCTCCCCAATTCAGTCATTGTCCTTTTGAATGGTGTGTAAATGTGGTTTATTTCTATGTGTCTATTGATGGCTGAATGACAAGCTTCCAAGAATTCCCTAACATTTTTAACTTTAACTTGATCTAGGATGCTCATAGTTACCCAACTGAAAGGATGGTTGAGTCTATCTCTGTGTTGTGACATTAAAGAGTTTTCATTGGGTTTGTTAAGGGCTAGTTAGTGTTCACATACATGCATAGCAATAGACACACAGAGAGAAAAAACACATTTACACACCATTCAAGGAGACAATAAAAAAACTAAGAAGAAAACAGTCTGAACACCCTCTCCAGCAACCAGAACCCAAATAAGTAGGGATTAACAGCAGATGAACAAACTAGCAGAAAACAATATCCTGATCAAAGAGGAGAAAACCACACCTCCACCAACACTGGCACGGCAAACTACCTTATATAAATAGGGAGCAAGCCCCACACTCACTCACGTTGATGATGTCAACGTGTCTGCAAGCAAACAAGCTCAGCGAGCACCAAGGACTCTAAAGTTCAGCCCTGAATGACATTATGTTCTCTTCTATTGAGCAGCTTTTTCTGAGCACTTGGTGACTTTCCCTGTGTTGGTAGCATTCCTGATCATGCTCTGCACCAGTGAAACTCAAAAACATTCAAATCATGCGGTGACTCCTCTCCCTCAAAACACACCCAAACTCAATTCAAGCCTCTAGGCAAATCCATTCCTTCAGCTCTCCATTCTTCTAGCCCTAATGCCCCATGCCTCTGATGCCATCATTAAAAAAAATGACAATCGTGAATGTGAACCACAGTTCAAGTGCCCATGAAAAGGATGTTGATGTTTATTGGTGGGGATTTAACAGAGTAGAAAGGATTATTTGGCCAGCTGAAGGGTGGATTATTTGTAAAAATCAGCAGAAAAAGCCAGTTTGGTGGGGGGGGGGACAATTATATCCTTGGGTGTGGCAAGACAGAGAAGAAATGGGTGTGAACTCAGACTCAGCAGCACTCCAAAAAAAAAAAAAGAGCCTTATGAATATTGTCTGTGGCCACCTCAAGAGCAAGAGTCATGCTGCAAGTCAAGACTTGAGAGCAATGCTTTTTTAGACTCAATTCCCTCAAAAAGGCTGCATGAGGATCATTGTAAAAGTAAATATCGAATCGTGGGAACAGATGAAGTAAAACCAGACTGATCCCTGGAAGTGCTAATAATGAAATTTAAGCCGAGATATTTCAAATCCATAATGTGGAGGCAAGAGTAATTGGAGGCGGCCTTGACGCTTGGAAAAGTCAAAGACAATTTGGAGTTACAGTGGTACTGAACAAATGTCCTTGGAGTTCCAGCTGTCCCAGCACTCTGCAGTCTGAGGGGTTGACAACTGATTCACATTTACAGTACAATACATTTGTATTGTAAATGTGTTCCCAACCTGATCCTTCTAGTTTTCTAACTTTCTACCCATTACTGTTGGTCATCCTTTTCTTTTTTGCCACCTTTCCCGGCATTATAGACTTGTCCAGAGAGTTGGGTCTTTGTGTTTAAATATGATAACTTGAGCCTAATCATTTGTGCCTTGAAAGAGAACTTTGAGTTGATTGGTTTGATGATCCACTAGTTCGGTTTTCTGGCCATCTACAATATTCTCAGGAGTCTCCTTCAGCATTAAAGTTCAAAAGTATCAATATTTGTTCTATCCTGTTTCTTCCATAAAGTGTCACATAGAAAACTAGTGAAGATCTTAAAATAATGGATCATCATTCATCATTAGTTCCTGTGCTGTGATGGCAATAGTGGTTAGAGTGTAATATTGCAGGCAAACTCTGCCCACTGCCAACAGGTTGATCCTGATGGACAAGTCAAGGTTGACTCAGCCTTCCACCCTTCCGAGGTGGGTAAAATGAGGACCCAGATTGTTGGGGGCAATATGCTGACTCTGCAAACCGCTTAGAGAGGACTGTAAAGCATTATGAAGTGGTATATAAATATAAGTGCTACTGCTGTGCAGAGTATATCGGGGGCAGCAAGTTTTTTCCAATGGTTTTGATCATTTGCAGCATCTTCAGATGTTATTTTCTGTATGTGTTTGGTGCCAAGCTTTGTGAGCTGAATAGCACCCAGGGATGCTATTCAGCAGGTTCTGACAGGTTCTGGAGAACCGGTAGTGGAAATTTTGAGTAGTTCGGAGAACTGGCAAATACCACCTCTGGTTGGCCCAAGAGTGGGGTGGGAATGGAGATTTTGCAATATCCTTCCCCCAGGAGTGGGGAAGGAATGGGGATTTTGCAGTATCCTTCCCCTGCCATGCCCACAATGCCATACCAAGTCCACCAAGCCATGCCCACAGAACCGGTAGTAAAAAACTTTGAATTCCACCACTGGGCTGGCCTCATTTCCTCTTTTCTCCAGGAGGTATTCAACATAGTGTAATTTTTGGATTCTAGTCCTTAGGCATACATGAAATATGGCCAACAATCCGCATTCAACATTCATTCACTGTTCTCTATAGGTGTTCTAAATCTGATCTTTGCAGTACTTCTTCTTTAGTGATGTGGTCATGATACACGACACAAAGGATTCTTTTCAAGCAGTGTTTTTGGAAAACATTTACCCATTGAATCATCTTAGTTGTACATCTCCATGTTTCACAAGCATATATTTCAGTTGATATAACAACATTCTTGAAGAGTTATATTTTTGTGGTAGTACTTAAGGCTGCCATAGACCAAATTGGGCGCATGTGTTGAAACATGGCTGCTACCATTCCAAATTTATAGTTAAGGTCCTTATCTGTACCTCCATCAATAGACATAATGCTACCAAGCTATAGCCTGGCTACGGACTGTTGTTGTTCTGTCCTCCTCCGCAGTCCGGGAGACATGAGCGATGACTTAATTAGCCGGCAACTATCAGCTCTGGCAGCAAACTAGCGAGCGTCTGCCAAGTGTCTCTGTTATCTCCCTTGACGCCAATGAGTCAAACAGTACTTCAGCTCTAGTCAAGCAGTTGATTTGCCTGCTACGAAGAGGCATAGCAGCCCTTGCTGCTTTTATATCCTGTGGGGTGTGGCTCCATGACTCAGCACTTCCTAGGCCTGCCCCACCCCTGCTTCTGTTGTTCCCACCTCTCCTGCCTATGAAACCTAGGGTCCAGCCAGGCCTGATTGCCATCAGCCAGGTCTG
Source organism: Ahaetulla prasina (assembly GCF_028640845.1). NCBI lineage: Eukaryota > Metazoa > Chordata > Lepidosauria > Squamata > Colubridae > Ahaetulla > Ahaetulla prasina. The sequence goes on from NC_080541.1 coordinate 161,211,865, forward strand.
GAGGTGTGGCCTGGGGGGGTAAGAGTCAGGGGACGGATGCCTCGTTATCTCCTCCACCTGGCCTGCCTCTGGCTCCTGGAGCTGAGCCAGGGAAGCCAGTGCTCCAGAGGTAAGTCCTGATGGCCCTTCCCCCACACTTTCCGAGTCACTTTCTGGCAGGGGGCCCGACTCGGGGGGGCCCAGACACAGCACTTGTAGGCATATTATCCTGAGCACTGTCAACTTGCATAAACTTAGTCTTCTAAAAATTTATACATAAGCCAATCTTGTAATGGATACTTTTTGCATTTTGGAATCAGCTATCTACAATAAAAACCTTGTCTGGAAGCATCCCAAAACAGATAAAGAGCATGCAAAGCTACTGGAAAAAGAAGTAATTAATGAGAAGAAGGTTAATATGACAGGAAGAGTAGCAAAAATTTTATACAGCTTGTAAACCTGATGGTCCATGCTACAAAAAACTGTAATGCAAATTGCTAGCTGTTGTAAAATAAAATTGGTTAAACATCTGCATAAAATTGGAGAAAATCAGTACTTGAAAATAAAACAGAGAAATAAAACCCAGAAGTGCCAAATTTTGCCTTCTACTTTTCTTCAGTATTACTGAAGAGCAGAGTCTAAATTCCAATTAATGTTAGTATACAGAGTAGCATACAGTAATAAATAGAACAATAAACAATCAGTTGTAAATATAACAATACTAATACATAGATTGCATAGTAAAAAAAGGATACATTATCTCATCTAAACTGTTTTAATAGTGTCACAAAAAGCTATAATGAAATATTATTTTGTAAGATTTACTAGATAAATCTATTCAACTAGTGACTTGTCTATATTTAGTTTTTATGACAACCATGTAACAACAAAAATGTAAGCTAACATATGAACTAAATTACAATTAAGAAGCAAAATTCATAAAACATTTACTGCTAAGTTTTTAAAATATAAAAAATATGCAAAAGATATTTGTTCAAAGATGTAGATTAAAACCCAATTAAAATTATACAATAAAAATGTAACTCCTCAATACAGTAGTCCTGTTTATCAACCATAATTGGGACCACCAACTTGGTCATTAACTGAAATGGTTGCTTAGTGAAACTGTGACTGTGTCTATGATCTTTCCTTTGCTTTACTGATCTGCAATGTTCATAAATGTAAGGATTTGTCTAAAGATATTTTTTCATCATTGCCCTGAACAGTAACTGAGACAGTTGCTAAATGAAGACCATCTGTTATTTAAGCAAGGTAACCAGAGGAAATATGATTACAGTTGATATCCAATAGCTCGGCTATGTTATAAATATTATTCTTTTAGTAGAATTTACTTTCACTCTTCTTTTAACTCCCTCCATACATACTGTTACAAGGGTTATGTCTGCATTCTTGGCAGGATTAGTTTGAGATGTATTCCCTGACTCTCAAGGAGCTGTCTTCAGCTGCTCCTGTGAGTTCATGTCATATGTAGATATATATCTGTAATGATGGCTTGTTGGGGGTTCTTTTACTTATGATTAAAACTACTTGAAACACATACCTAGAAAATGCCCCAAGATGAGAACAAATTTGTTGGTAAGCTAATGGAAAAATAATCTATTATAGTGGCAAATCCTTTTCTGTCAGATGAAATATTTCTACCTGAACAGTAGTAGATGTATTAAGTATCTGTATTAATGTTAACTGGAAGAATACTTGGATTCATTTACATGTCCCTTCAATTGCACCATGCACCAGTAACCATTTTAATATGACATGTCCTCACAACATTGTTGTCATTTCATCTCCAGCCCAAAGCCAAACCAGCTTAAAATTGTCTTTAGCTGCTCCAATCTACACTTGTGTTTTCTTTCTTCATCCAAGACAGTTTCTGCCAGGGACAGAAACTTGTTCTCTTTGTAGATGCTGTAGTTGAGGATACATCCAGGGCTTGAATTTGCCCTTTTTCAATGCTTTTCTTTAGGTTGGTATGCATTAATAGATGTTAAGATCAGTTGGCAGTTGTTTTCCCCCATTCACAGATGGGAAAAGGAATGAAACCTGGGAATCTGTTAATCACATTCTTTCTTTTGTCCCAAATGAAAACAGGACACCAACCTCTCTCACCAACCTTGCTACTATGGCAGAATAGGGCTCAATAGTGATGGCACCACAATTTATGCTAGCAAACTCTTCTTCCAGCTCAAGACTAAGTGAGAGCATTTCAGTGTTGCTGTTCAAGTCTGCTTTTTGTTAGCCAGCACAGTCTCTAACGCAAGATCAGGTAACTGATATCCTCTATACATTTTGGATTATTATTTCCAAAATACCTTCTGATTTCTGTGCAGCTTGGACAGATGGAGGTTATAATCAAAAACATTTGAAAGTCCAAGATTATCCATCTTTGGGGCACATTATGTCCATTTTTACATATTGTTGTTTCCAGTTTTACCTGAGATCATTTGTCTGTTAGACTCATAAACAGAGTTTCTCATCCCTCATTCCCTAGAGTGCATTTAGATTAGTGTTTTGGCATGCATTTTAAACTAAGCTTGTGCAGAACCCAACTTTTAAGAATTAAATCAATTGCAGTTCTAGCTGTTTGACAAAATGCATAAATGCCCTGCTGTGATCTATTTGATATTGTCCCAGACATCTCTGCACATTATGGGCATATCTACACATTTCCTAGTTTTTGGTTTGAGGATACTGTAGTTGGCTAACTGTTCTTACACCATGCATCCTTCGTCTCATCCCCAACATATAGCTAAGGCCAGCTGATTTTGGATTTTTCTAAACTCAGGGTTCAGTGGAGTATTCAAAATTTTCCCAACACAAACATATCTACAATTATGTGGTATTTTTGGCAGGATTAGAACTCATGATCTCCCAGTTTCTAATCAGAAGGCTTAACCATTACACCAAACTGACTCTCCAACTAGCCTGTGGTGGATATAGAATACAGTACAATCTGGCAGTTTAAGCAGAACAAATGTATGCTTGCATAGTTTGAACTGCCTTGCAAAATCAGTGGCTCTGAATTTCTGTGGGAGCCGTTTATCTTATAGAAGGCAACATAGTTGAAAACTGTGAAACGCATAAAGGATTAGTTATTGGTTAATCTCAAGTTGTAGTTTAAATGAGATAAAATAAACAATTTTGTTCTATGTTGAGAGGTCCTGTGTATTTTCTAATCCACGTCACTAAGTATATTGTGGAACTTCAAAATGGTTGCAGTTCTAACATCTCCTGGAGACAAGAACGCACTGAAAGAATATGTGAGGCACTACAACTGCCCTGTTTGTCAGCACCCAGCATAATTTAATAATATGAAGCTATTAGCTACTGCGGAATCCTACGCACATTTATAATTGTATGGCAAACTTGCAGTTCCATCATGATGCTAAGTTTTACACATGTCAAACAACAGAAGAGCCAGTGTACAGAGCTAGAGAAAGTAACATTTTCCTTTTCTGCTTGTTCTATATAAAGAAGTACATTCTGAAAAATTGGTAATATCTGTATTAACAGCTCTGAGTGCAGAAGATGTAAAGCTGCTTTAAGTATATTGTTAAACGAACTGAGTAGAATTCACATCTTAAACTAATGTATAAGTGGCTCGTTTGTGACTGAGGGTTGTAATTTAGATATAGCCGTTATGGTTCCTTTTAGGTTCAGAGGGTTGCTCAAACCCATATAATTGGGTTAATTCAATCAGTCGTGCATTAGTGTGTTGTATAAGCCCAAGCCTTGCACTGTTGACCTTTCAGGTTTTCAGCAAACCGCATCTTTTATTTTGTTTCATTTAAGACAATGCGCTTTAAGGAGGAAAGGAGGGAAATGAATGCCATATCTTCTCAAACGGGGGGGAAAAAACCCCTGTTTCGCTGAGCACATTCTGAGGGAAGAAATTGCCTTGAGAGACAGATTTCACCGCCTTATTTCTCTGCTTCGTGATGCCTGCTGGGAATTGTGGTCTTTCTTTTTGCCAAGGACCGGTTTTTCTTACAGACGGGGAGTTCAGCCTTCAGTTCCCAAGGTCCTCTGCGAGGAGCTGGCGGCGTCTAGTTCTGTTTCCCGGATGTCGCTTTCGCCGGAAGAGAAGCGAGTTTCTGTGGGGGCCGGCCATCTTGTGTGGGCAGCAAAGAAGCACGTAGGGGGTGGGCCGGGGCCTGGGCAGCATCGGAGGAGGATCCCACCCAAAGGGGTCCATCATGCCCGGACACCTGCAGGAAGGCTTCGGTTGCGTCGTCACCAACCGCTTTGACCAGCTCTTGGACGACGAATCCGACCCCTTCGAGGTGATCCAGGCGGCCGAGAGCCGCAAGAAAGAGAGCACCGGTGGGGGCGGCGGCGGCGGAGGCCACCAAGGCAGCCGCGGCGGCGGAGGCGGCCAAGCGGCCCAAGCTAATTCATCGTCAGGCGGCGGTTCGGGCCAGGTCGGTTCCGGCGGAGGGAGCGGCAGCGCGGCGAAGCAGCTGCGCAGGGAATCGCAGAAGGAGCGCAAGAACCCGTTGCCGCCCTTCGCCTCTTCGACTGGGCCCGGAGGCGCCGGGGACCGGAGAGAGGATGGAGGCGGTCAGCCTGGCTCGGTGCCTCTCAGGAAGGAAGGTGAGTGGCGGGGCCGCTCCTCTCTTCTGCGGCGGGTGGAGGAGGAGGCGGCGGCGGCGGGGCTCTCCACAAGGTCAGTGTTGCTCTATCTGGGCGGGCGGAGAGAAACCAGACCTCGTCCCCCCAGTCAGTAGCGGGTCTTTCTCCTCCCCCCCCTCAATTCCACCTAGCACGTGGTGCCGGAGCGGGACCCCCTCCTCTCTTTTTTCCCGCTTGTCTGGCTCAAAGGCAGCCTTCCAGGAGGAGGAGAGCTCTGCCCGTCTCCCTCACGTGGAGGGCACGGCGGGGCTACTTGGCCTTGCCTGCTCCACGCTCCACCCTGTCCGGAATGCCCCCCCCCCCGATGTGTTGACCGGGCCGTCGTGGGAAAGCGCGCCTGGTGCAGTCGACCCGAGCTGAGTTCCTGAGGCGAACCCTCCCATGTTCTCTGCTCGCGGGGATGGGTGGGTGGAGGGATAGGGGGGCGAATGGATGCAGAAACGTTTCCAGCGGGCGCCGACCCGAGATCGGTTTTTTCTCCTCGCTTGGGGGGGCGGGGAAGGGAGCGGGGGGAATGGCCCCGGCAAGGCCTGCAAAGGCGAGCGTGATGGTGGGTGGTGGGGAGCTCGAAGGGAGAGGGAAACTTCCCAATCTTGGAATGCTTGAGAAAAGGGAGGGCGATTTTTTCAAAGTGTAGCAATCCTGCTGGTTGCCCGTGCAGAAGAAGCGGCGGCGGCAGTAGCCAGCCTGGACCACGCGGGGGTTTGGGAGGAACGAAGTTGAGTCCATTTGTACCTGGGCCACGTGCATATCCCGCGTGGTGCTGGGGCTTGTCGCTTGGCTTCGCTTGCCTGCTTACTAATGCCCGCCTACTTAAGGGCTGAATAGACAAAATGGCACTGTGGAGGTGAAATGACCGATTGCCTTGGATTCTGGACTGTAACTTGTTAAAAAAAACCTTTTTTCCCCCCATGTTAGTGAGAGGTTTCTTTTTTTCCCTCCTCCCGTAAAAGCTGGTCCAAATAGGTTTGAATCTGGTGTTTGCTTTGCCTTATTGGCTTGATTTGAGTGTATCCATAGAATTGGGGCTTATTTTTAAGGTGAAAGGCAAGATCCGTGGACCATTGTTTAAACATTTTGCAACAGTATGTAAATAAAATAAAATGAACTAAGTGTGTTTAAAACACAATGGTTTTTTAACTGAATAGAATACTTTTTAAAAGGAAATAAATGGCGCTCTTTGAGGATGTTGATTAAATAGTGCTAATTATATGATTGTAGCCTTATTTTCTATGAACTCAAGCAGGAGTCTGAAAGCATGGTAATATTTTTAATGGCGCCATGCTACACCATGCAATAATAAAGAAAATATATGTGTAACTTTATTGCTTTAAATCTACCTTGATTACAAAAATGTTTTTGCTTATAATATATGTTAAATAATCTTAAAGATTATTTTAAAGATTATTTAATAGTTATCAGTCAAGTGTCCTGTGTAATGGAGCACAATTCTCATCACCAGCCAACTAGCACTGGCACTTGCAGAAGAGAAAGTTAAATTAGTACAGGCAATAGGAGGAGGAGGTGATTATGGGATTAGTAATTGAAATAGATTGTTCTTAAATTTATTTAATAGTTTTGTATGCTCCAGAGAAATATTTAAATATTCAAATAGTAAAAATGCAGTTTTTGAATAAGACAGTTATTAAAATATTAAACCAAGATTTGTGATGTTTTAAACTTTAATCTGGATATTGATGTTTTTCAACGCTTATAGAAATTGCCAGAAGCAAATTTTGTTGAAGTTCTCTGATAATATTTGAATATGAAATTGGGGGCTATGAAGTAAAGGCTACAAGACAGACAATTTCAGAATGCTTAGTTTTCAGCATACGTTTATTGCCATCTACTGACTGTCAGGAGTTTTGCAGCTGTACATTCTATCTACCGCTTGAAAATGTTCATGAGTAAGACTTTTAATGTAGAAAAATTAGGTTGATAACTTTTTGCAACAATATGGCAGTTCAACATTAGTACTTCTGTAATTGCCTTCATTCAACCTTGCTTGAGTTTTTGCTTTGTAATTTGAAGAAATGAAATTACATTTGTGATTTTATCTAGATTTTTATGCAAACTCTATACGCTTATGGAGATGTCTATTTTTGGAGAATTTCAGGTTAGTCTACATAAACTTCTAGAGGAATTATTTTTGATACAGAAGTGACCTGCTTGAATCCCACTTGTTTTTAAAAGTTTGGATTATGATATGTTTTTTCAAAGCTTTGCCTATTTTCACATATGAGAGTCTGATAAAAACCCATTTTATGGCAATCCATTTTTTACTTTGACCATAGCTATAGTAAAAGGATTATGCTACAAAAGCTGTCTTCGTTAGATAAAAGTATACATAACAAGAACAATCCTTGTCCATTTGAGTAAAATATACCGTTTCCCCCCAAATAAGACATCCCCTGATAATAAGCCCAATTGGGCTTTTGAGTGCATGGCAATAAGGCCAAGCACTTATTTCAGGGTTCAAAAAAATATAAGACAGGGTCTTATTTTTGGGGAAACACGCTAAATAGCACCTAAATAATTTCACAAAAATGTTTTTTTTTCTTTGTAAAAATCTTATAGGCATATCTTCAAATGGTAGAGAAGGCAAAGGAGAGGCTTAAATGTTGAATTCTATGGTAACTTTAAAGATGGTAGAATAGTGGCAATGGATGCATGGAGGAAAACAAATCATCTTACTTTTATACCTTTTACTTTTATAACATTGTAAATTCCCCTTCATGAATATTGTTGTACTTAAGGTTATATACAGATACTTTGCGTATATTTCTGTAGTATGAAAATTACAGCATAATTTCTAGATATTGTGGAAAAGAGTACATACGATAATACTACTTGTAAAATAGTAAGTAGCTTCTGCTTAGAAACATCAAATCCAGCCAATTTAATACAGGTTCAATAACCTTACATGGCTTGCTAAAAATTCAGTAATGATTGTTCATCAGACAAGCTATTCTAATTGAATCACAATGCAACTATAATCTAGGCACTTGAAAGAGAAATTTATGTAAAGTTTATTTCACCTGTGTATTTTTATCCAGTGACTGAGATTGTTCTGAACATAATTGAAAAAGATTGGTGCATATCACAGATTTTGAAGTAGTTGTTACATATGTGTTCAGTTGAGCTGCATGAAAATAGTTTCATTTATACCATCCAATAGAATTTCTTTATATTACTGGCAGTTATGCAATATATGTAACACCACTAATAATAGCAAAGTCAAAAAATACTTTTGCTTTTATTTTGAACAACAGTTGCAGCAGTGAAAGTTATTGGCTTGGTGGATCCAGACTAAGTTAATTGCATTTTAATCCAGTTGAAATAAGACATAAGTTATGTTAAAACATGGTCAGGAAGTACAGCAAAAAGGCACCGTTGTCCTTCAGAAAGCTAGTATGCCTTGGCAAGGGCAATTAAGATATGCTTTCCAATTTCTGTAGATTCAAAGTGACAAGAGAAAAGTAAACTTGACCTGATTAAAATTGAGGAGAAAGCCAAGGATTATGTTCCCACATAATGGTACCTGGATAGATGTGAAGTTCAGTGTCAAGTATTTACTGGCACCCTTTAATCAGAGGTAAATAGTATGTAGCTTCAGGACTTGGCCTGGTCTGAAATGTGCACTCACCAAATCAAAAGATAGTCATTGATGATAACCCGTTGGGGGATTCTGGGACTGACATTTCTCTTTCAACAGGTTCTGTTCAGGCTGTGCCTCTTGAGTATTAGGTATGGCTAATAGTTTTCATAAGCAATATTTTACTGAGATTCCTTGTTCTCCTTCAAGCAACTTAGAATTGTTTTATATAGTGATATATATGACAGTTTTAGAACTCACTGGTTTAACATTCAGCAGAACTTTTGAATCTAATTCATAATATATTAGTAGATTTATAGCCCATATTTTTTGGCCAATGATAATACTATTTGAAGCCACCATTGTTCTCAGGATGAGAAAAAGCCAACTTTTAATATAAAAATCATTTCTGTTTCTTTGTTTGAATGAAACTTTGGCACTGTTAGTTAGCCAGTTGGTTTCAAGCAGTGTGGTGGAATTATTGGCACTGTGACAGCTTCCAGGCAGAGAGAATAGAGTATATTGCATGTTGAGACCTAGTACTTTCAGTTGCACAAATGTTGCATGTGGGGAGGGGATTACTGTAGCAGATTAGTGCATTATTACAATTATTTCTATAAAGTCATATTTCCAGCTTCCTTATCACTATAGGCGAACATCTTTCTGTTATAACGAACTTGATAAGTATTCAAGCATACTGAAAAACGGTGGCTCTCCCATTTCTTAATTGCAACTGATTCATCACATTCTATAAAGGTTTCAGAAATAGACATTATTGATCAGATTAATTAAATTTCACTTTTTTCTTTCCAATATGCAAGACTGCAGTTAGGGAAACAAGTAACTTGATTATTTCACCAAAGAATACTATAGGTGTGAATTTTATTTAATATGAGAGTGAATATTTCATGTTTCAGATGTATATGAGCTTAATTTTAGCTTTTCCAGTTTGTAGCTTGGAGGATTATAAATACCTGTAGAGCTAGTTTGACCACAATTCCTATAAGATAATAACTAAGAACTGCTAGCAAAGGCAGCCATATAATACGGTCTTCTATCAGAAGATAACTATTGTTTATTACATATTGATAATGCCTGTGTTTAAAGAATACCAGTTGCTTGCTGGAGATCAGTAAATAATTTACTGATGCAGATTCCCTTCTATTTTAGGGATAAGACGAATTGGCAGAAGGCCTGATCAGCAACAGCCTCAGGGAGAGGGCAAGCCTATTGAGAGGAGGCAGGAGAGACGGCCTCCTCGTGAACGACGATTTGACAAACCTGCTGAAGAAAAGGGTGAAGGAGGAGAATTTTCTGTTGATAAGTAAGGATTGTACATTTTAAGATTGTTTGGATGATTGTGTGCTAGGGTAATCAACAAATTGACCTGTTGAATGTAATCCCAAGTAAGTTAATTAGGAAGCGGAGAATATTTCCTTTTAGAAAAACAGGTTTCTTCATACATTTTAATTAAAATATTGTGAATCACTTAATTTCAAGTAGACTATGGCAATACTTTTAAAAAATACAGTTTTGTGGGGCTTAATTTAGACCCTATTCTACTTCTGCTTACAATAGACCCATTATTGATCGTCCTATACGTGGCCGTGGTGGTCTTGGAAGAGGTGGTCGTGGTGGAAGAGGACGTGGAATGGGCAGAGGAGATGGCTTTGACTCTAGAGGCAAACGTGAATTTGATAGGCATAGTGGAAGCGACAGATCGTAAGTCTTAAAAACTCAGTAGCTTCTCTTTCAAAATATATTGCATTCTATTAGAATATTTTGCAAATTTGCCTTTGAATTTCTGTATCCCAGCACTATTGTGTTAACTCAGTTTTGTTAGTTCTCTTTCACATTCACATTTCAGTGGTCTAAAACACGAAGACAAGCGTGGCGGGAGTGGATCACACAACTGGGGAACTGTCAAAGATGAACTGACGTTAGTATAGTATTTTATTTTAAGCTTATATTTAAAATAAATATAAATTATAAGCAAAATTATGCATAGTTTAAGATGACATGATGAAAATGCAGAAATTATGTTTAATGTTCAGCATCCTTAGTTAGAAAGCAGTAATCATGATGAAAGGAATAAATCTTTTTGAAAACAGAATATTATGCAATAGAATAAAAATGTTTTTCAGTCTTAGCCTTTTGAGGCTGGTGCCAAATGTATGTCTGTTAAACTTCATCATATCACCTGTATTTTATTAGAGCATATATTTTAGAAAGCAAAGGAATGTATTTGGGAAAAATAGAAATTTTGAGAAGAACCCTACAATTTTTCATAAATTTAAACTGTGTGATGGCAAGTATGTTAGAAGTACTAATTAGAAACAATATTTTTTATTTTAAACTCTATAGTGACTTGGATCAATCACATGCAACAGAGGAAACACCAGAAGGAGAGGAACATCCCCCTGCTGACTCGGAAAACAAGTAAATATTAAATCGTTAGGTGTTTTTTTTAATCACCTATACAAAATTAAGTTGATTTCTTTGTGCTGACATGATGCATTGGAATGCATGAATGACCTTGGGGAAGAGATGCTGCCTAGGAAATAATCAGGCAAGAGAAGTGGGACACACACAAACACCCACCCACCCAATGGCTTACTAGTCAGAGGAAGAAACTTTGGAACTGTCTGATCTAATAGATCAGAAGGTGGTTAAAAGTTAAAGATCGGAGCGGGAAGTTTGTATCTTCAGACTTTCAAGATTGTGTTGATGTAGCTTTTGACTTTGGTTGTTGGAAGCCAGCATTGAAGATTGCAAATGGTGTTCATGTGACCGTAGGATGCTGTGCAGATCAGTTGCAAGAGCCATAACTGAGGATCACTTCAAAGTCTCCCTCATTCAGCACCATTGTAACTCTCAAAGGGTATTGAATAAGTAATTGTAAAACGGGGACTACCTGTCTTATATAAGTTCATCATATATAGTGTTCTTGACATTTATGTTGAAATTGAAAAAAAAAATAGAATCCTCAGTTAGGATACAAATCTATTTCAGGAATGACCATCCCGTATGGCAGCAAATAACCAAAACACAATTCTCCATTTCTAAGTAAGCAGTAAAAAGGTTCATTAAGCTTCTGGTATTAAAGCATGGATATTACTGTTTTAATACATGAAGAATCAAGGAAAAAGAGGTTGAAAATGCATTTCGAAGTGGCTGAAGAGGGAAAAAAATAGCAATAGCACTTAGACTTATATACGGCTTCACAGTGCTTTACAGCTCTAAGCAGTTTACAGAGTCAGCATATTGCCCCCAACAATCTGAGTCCTTTTGTTGCTGGTGACAACAAAATAATGTTGCCACCAGCCTAAATAGGCTGTTCACTCTGCTATATATATGTACAATTATATGTGCTATAACCAGTTCCCAATGTATCATCTGACTAGCATTTGAACTGATGATTAGATAATCTTGACCTATGACCATTTTTGTTCTGTGACTGTTCAAAAAGCTGCTGCAATGCTGAACAAATGCTTATAACTGATCCTTGGAGTTCCAGCCATCCTGACACCCTTATGGTCACATGATCATGGTCTGTACATTTGGCAACCGGTTCACGCTTACAACCAATTGCAGACCCTGTGACCGTGGGATCACCATTTACAACCTTCCGTGCCGGCTTATCCAGAAAGAAAATGGGGAAGCCAGCAGGGAAGCTGCTAAGTTGATGGAGTAAAACTTCCCACCTCCCCATCCTCTCTGCACTTGTGCTGTACTCCCTGGCAGCCCTCCCCAGACTATATCATGCCTCTCCTGCACCCTCTCCTCCCCTCCCCTGCCCAGCAACAGCCACTTATTCCCTTGCTGGACTGAAATTTTCTGCAGGCTTCCCCATTTATTTTGGTTATAGGAAACTGCCTTGCCTAGTGACTTGGCTGCTGGTTAACAACAAGAGGACCATAGGGTGATTGCTGTTGCTAAATAATGTGTTGTGCTTTACTACCTCATCATTTAGTGACAGAAATTCCGATCCTAATTGCTGTAATAAGTCAATACTACCTGTAGTTTTGAATGAGGTCTTCTGACAAATTAGAAATTAGTATTTTTGAAAAGACTTGTGAGATTGTATGTAATTAAAACGAAGATGCATTTAAAACTTATCCTTGCTACTATTGTGCATAGTCTTGCCATTTAGAGTATTTCTATTATTAATGTAGATGTAAGTACAGATCACAAAATGCTCTACCAAAAGCAGTTTTAGTGCCTTTTTTATTGCTTTAATACATAGAAAAAACCAGAAAAAAAGATGCAAGACATTTACATATACAGGAAATAATCTGATATTTACATATATCATAAAATCTTAATCACAAAATATAATAAAAATAGAATAATGAACCTTTACTACACATTAGTATGGAGCCAGTACATCAGCAAAAAGTTAACGTGTTTTTGTTCAATACTATAGTTCCACTGCCTTTCTAATATTTAAATAATTCTCTTGTTTCTCCCCCTCCCCCCCTTGATAAGTCATGGTAATTGATTCCCAATTTTTGGTATATACCGTACTTTTTGGAGTATAAGATGCACCCCCCCAAAAGTGGGGAAAATTGTGATGCGTCTTAATACACTGAATGTTGCCAACGCGATGGTCATTTTTGGCTTCCGCACTCCCCATTTTAGACCCATTCCAGGTAGCGGGGATCTCCACAGTACATTGCTGCTGATCGTTGCCTCTGCGTGTTGTGTTTGGCCTCCGTGTGTTTTGGCGTCCGATCCCTGCCGCCTGGAACGAGCCAAAAATGCGATGCACAGATGCCAAAAACGCGACACATGGAGGCGGTGATCACCGGCGATGTGCTGTGGCAATCCCCACAGCCTGGAACGGGTCTAAAACAGAGTGTGCGAAGGTCAAAAACACGGTGCACAGAGGCGGGTGATGCCCCCGGGCAATCCTCGCAGCCTGGAACAGCTGATTGGTGATATTCGGGGAGGCTGATCCAACCGCCAATCAGCTTTTCGTGCTAAATCAGGCTGCAATAATGTGCTGAAGTTTACCAGGCTGTTTACTGTTTGCTGCAAGGACGCTAGCCCATTGAATATCGATGGATGCTGATAGGCAGTGGCAGAATTTTTTTTTCTTGTTTTCCTCCCAAAAAATTGATGTGCATCTTATACTCCAAAAAATACGATTATTCAAAATTACATTTTTTCTTTAAATTTGTAACAGATTAATAAGACTTACAGATCCTGAATTAAAATGAAAGTTAAGGTGATTTCCTTTGAGTGCCACCTGTTTTAATCACAGGTTTATGCCCAGCTTTTTAAAACAGTAAAGAAAAATACATAATGCTGCCTTAAATAATATAGGTGTATTCCCTGATCTTTTATTTCATAATCCTTGCTAATAATTAAGGTTATCATACTTATACTTTTTAATTGTTTATTTGAAAAATAGTGTAATTTCAAGTCATCCAATCTAATTCAGTTTGATTATAATACAGGAATTGATATGCTGTAAATTGTAAAATAAGATGTTTTAATTAACTTTCTTGCCATTTAGCAGTTTTAGGCGTTCCTTGCAATTACTTAAAATAGTAAGTAATATGCTTAGCAACCTTTTACAAAATCAGATTGTGTGGGATAGACAGTTGAAGGTAGTATTATCTGCAATGCATATGTCAAGTTCACTGTTGATATTTGTGTGTGTGTATACACATAATATATTTGTATATTGTGTGTGTGTATATATATATATATATATATATATATATATATATATATATCAAGGAATTGGATTTCATAATCGGCAAGATTTTGTTATTTAGTGGCTTTTGTTTCTCATAACTTGTGGGGTAGGTACTCTTGTCAGAATTGTATTTTAGCTTTGGCTTCTGTGAATTCTAGTAAGTGTGCATTTGTGTTATGTGTGATATTAACTAGCCCAGAGGTTCCCAATCTTTTTCGCCCGCGGCTCCCGGCAATCCTCGCAGCCTGGAACGGGTCTAAAACAGAGTGTGCGAAGGCCAAAACACGGTGCACAGAGGCGGGTGATGCCCCGGCAATCCTCGCAGCCTGGAACGGGTCTAAAACAGAGTGTGCGAAGGCCAAAACACGGTGCACAGAGGCGGGTGATGCCCCGGCAATCCTCGCAGCCTGGAACGGGTCTAAAACAGAGTGTGCGAAGGCCAAAACACGGTGCACAGAGGCGGGTGATGCCCCGGCAATCCTCGCAGCCTGGAACGGGTCTAAAACAGAGTGTGCGAAGGCCAAAACACGGTGCACAGAGGCGGGTGATGCCCCGGCAATCCTCGCAGCCTGGAACGGGTCTAAAACAGAGTGTGCGAAGGCCAAAACACGGTGCACAGAGGCGGGTGATGCCCCGGCAATCCTCGCAGCCTGGAACGGGTCTAAAACAGAGTGTGCGAAGGCCAAAACACGGTGCACAGAGGCGGGTGATGCCCCGGCAATCCTCGCAGCCTGGAACGGGTCTAAAACAGAGTGTGCGAAGGCCAAAACACGGTGCACAGAGGCGGGTGATGCCCCGGCAATCCTCGCAGCCTGGAACGGGTCTAAAACAGAGTGTGCGAAGGCCAAAACACGGTGCACAGAGGCGGGTGATGCCCCGGCAATCCTCGCAGCCTGGAACGGGTCTAAAACAGAGTGTGCGAAGGCCAAAACACGGTGCACAGAGGCGGGTGATGCCCCGGCAATCCTCGCAGCCTGGAACGGGTCTAAAACAGAGTGTGCGAAGGCCAAAACACGGTGCACAGAGGCGGGTGATGCCCCGGCAATCCTCGCAGCCTGGAACGGGTCTAAAACAGAGTGTGCGAAGGTCAAAACACGGTGCACAGAGGCGGGTGATGCCCCGGCAATCCTCGCAGCCTGGAACGGGTCTAAAACAGAGTGTGCGAAGGTCAAAACACGGTGCACAGAGGCGGGTGATGCCCCGGCAATCCTCGCAGCCTGGAACGGGTCTAAAACAGAGTGTGCGAAGGCCAAAACACGGTGCACAGAGGCGGGTGATGCCCCGGCAATCCTCGCAGCCTGGAACGGGTCTAAAACAGAGTGTGCGAAGGCCAAAACACGGTGCACAGAGGCGGGTGATGCCCCGGCAATCCTCGCAGCCTGGAACGGGTCTAAAACAGAGTGTGCGAAGGCCAAAACACGGTGCACAGAGGCGGGTGATGCCCCGGCAATCCTCGCAGCCTGGAACGGGTCTAAAACAGAGTGTGCGAAGGCCAAAACACGGTGCACAGAGGCGGGTGATGCCCCGGCAATCCTCGCAGCCTGGAACGGGTCTAAAACAGAGTGTGCGAAGGTCAAAACACGGTGCACAGAGGCGGGTGATGCCCCGGCAATCCTCGCAGCCTGGAACGGGTCTAAAACAGAGTGTGCGAAGGCCAAAACACGGTGCACAGAGGCGGGTGATGCCCCGGCAATCCCCACAGCCTGGAACGGGTCTAAAACAGAGTGTGCGAAGGCCAAAAACACGGTGCACAGAGGCGGGTGATGCCCCCGGGCAATCCTCGCAGCCTGGAACAGCTGATTGGTGATATTCGGGGAGGCTGATCCAACCGCCAGTCAGCTGTTCGTGCTAAATCAGGCTGCAATAATGTGCTGAAGTTTACCAGGCTGTTTACTGTTTTCTGCAAGGACGCTAGCCCGTTGAATATCGATGGATGCTGATAGGCAGTGGCAGAATTTTTTTTTCTTGTTTTCCTCCCCAAAAATTGATGTGCATCTTATACTCCAAAAAATACGATTATTCAAAATTACATTTTTTCTTTAAATTTGTAACAGATTAAGACTTACAGATCCTGAATTAAAATGAAAGTTAAGGTGATTTCCTTTGAGTGCCACCTGTTTTAATCACAGGTTTATGCCCAGCTTTTTAAAACAGTAAAGAAACATACATAATGCTGCCTTAAATAATATAGGTGTATTCCCTGATCTTTTATTTCATAATCCTTGCTAATAATTAAGGTTATCATACTTATACTTTTTAATTGTTTATTTGAAAAATAGTGTAATTTCAAGTCATCCAATCTAATTCAGTTTGATTATAATACAGGAATTGATATGCTGTAAATTGTAAAATAAGATGTTTTAATTAACTTTCTTGCCATTTAGCAGTTTTAGGCGTTCCTTGCAATTACTTAAAATAGTAAGTAATATGCTTAGCAACCTTTTACAAAATCAGATTGTGTGGGATAGACAGTTGAAGGTAGTATTATCTGCAATGCATATGTCAAGTTCACTGTTGATATTTGTGTGTGTGTATACACACAATATATTTGTATATTGTATATATATATATATATATATATCAAGGAATTGGATTTCATAATCGGCAAGATTTTGTTATTTAGTGGCTTTTGTTTCTCATAACTTGTGGGGTAGGTACTCTTGTCAGAATTGTATTTTAGCTTTGGCTTCTGTGAATTCTAGTAAGTGTGCATTTGTGTTATGTGTGATATTAACTAGCCCAGAGGTTCCCAATCTTTTTCGCCCGCGGCTCCCCCGGAAATCCGACCTGCAACTGCGCATGCGCACCAGACGCCCCAGAAATGGCGCATCAGCGCCAGACCCAGCGGGCGCAGATATTCCGCGGCGCCCCCATGACGATAGCACGGCTCCCTGGGGAGCCGCGGCTCACACTTTGGGAATCACTGAACTAGCCCTTTTCCTGTTGCCTTTGTTAAGGTTCAATTTTTCCCAAATATTGGGGTCCTCGCCAGTGACTCTTGTCCTCTGATCAACTGTTTAAACTATTAAAGCTTCAGCCTCTTCATTAGGTTGAGGAATCCAATGAGCAATCTGGTTTTGTCAAAGTAGCAGACAACTATTTCACAGATATTGCAATCTATTATTGATTAATTGATTGGCTTAGGAAGGTTGATATTTTTCTCAGCAATTTCCATTTGGTTTTAATTTCTACAATTCAAGGTTTCTATTAACAGTGGCAATTTGGCATTTCTGATTGCCATTGGTAAAGCGAATCACACATTGCTAAACAAGGACAAAACATGTCATCATTTGCGACCAGTCTGCCCATTACTTTTATTGTGGGGAAATGAGAAAGAAGATCGCAAATGGCAACCATCTGATCCTCGGACGCTACAATATCATACTTACGAACTGGGCACTCAGATTGTGATCACATCGCAGTGTGGATACTTCAATGGATGGAACTCAGAACCAGTCATAAGTACAACTAGTTTAGCACCATCACAAGTTTGAACAGTCACTGAACTAAATAGTTGTTAACTGAGGACCATTTGTATTATGGAACTCAGAACCAGTCATAAGTACAACTAGTTTAGCACCATCACAAGTTTGAACAGTCACTGAACTAAATAGTTGTTAACTGAGGACCATTTGTATTATGGAACTCAGAACCAGTCATAAGTACAACTAGTTTAGCACCATCACAAGTTTGAACAGTCACTGAACTAAATAGTTGTTAACTGAGGACCATTTGTATTATGGAACTCAGAACCAGTCATAAGTACAACTAGTTTAGCACCATCACAAGTTTGAACAGTCACTGAACTAAATAGTTGTTAACTGAGGACCATTTGTATTATGGAACTCAGAACCAGTCATAAGTACAACTAGTTTAGCACCATCACAAGTTTGAACAGTCACTGAACTAAATAGTTGTTAACTGAGGACCATTTGTATTATGGAACTCAGAACCAGTCATAAGTACAACTAGTTTAGCACCATCACAAGTTTGAACAGTCACTGAACTAGCCCTTTTCCTGTTGCCTTTGTTAAGGTTCAATTTTTCCCAAATATTGGGGTCCTCGCCAGTGACTCTTGTCCTCTGATCAACTGTTTAAACTATTAAAGCTTCAGCCTCTTCATTAGGTTGAGGAATCCAATGAGCAATCTGGTTTTGTCAAAGTAGCAGACAACTATTTCACAGATATTGCAATCTATTATTGATTAATTGATTGGCTTAGGAAGGTTGATATTTTTCTCAGCAATTTCAATTTGGTTTTAATTTCTACAATTCAAGGTTTCTATTAACAGTGGCAATTTGGCATTTCTGATTGCCATTGGTAAAGCGAATCACACATTGCTAAACAAGGACAAAACATGTCATCATTTGCGACCAGTCTGCCCATTACTTTTATTGTGGGGAAATGAGAAAGAAGATCGCAAATGGCAACCATCTGATCCTCGGACGCTACAATATCATACTTACGAACTGGGCACTCAGATTGTGATCACATCGCAGTGTGGATACTTCAATGGATGGAACTCAGAACCAGTCATAAGTACAACTAGTTTAGCACCATCACAAGTTTGAACAGTCACTGAACTAAATAGTTGTTAACTGAGGACCATTTGTATTATGGAACTCAGAACCAGTCATAAGTACAACTAGTTTAGCACCATCACAAGTTTGAACAGTCACTGAACTAAATAGTTGTTAACTGAGGACCATTTGTATTATGGAACTCAGAACCAGTCATAAGTACAACTAGTTTAGCACCATCACAAGTTTGAACAGTCACTGAACTAGCCCTTTTCCTGTTGCCTTTGTTAAGGTTCAATTTTTCCCAAATATTGGGGTCCTCGCCAGTGACTCTTGTCCTCTGATCAACTGTTTAAACTATTAAAGCTTCAGCCTCTTCATTAGGTTGAGGAATCCAATGAGCAATCTGGTTTTGTCAAAGTAGCAGACAACTATTTCACAGATATTGCAATCTATTATTGATTAATTGATTGGCTTAGGAAGGTTGATATTTTTCTCAGCAATTTCAATTTGGTTTTAATTTCTACAATTCAAGGTTTCTATTAACAGTGGCAATTTGGCATTTCTGATTGCCATTGGTAAAGCGAATCACACATTGCTAAACAAGGACAAAACATGTCATCATTTGCGACCAGTCTGCCCATTACTTTTATTGTGGGGAAATGAGAAAGAAGATCGCAAATGGCAACCATCTGATCCTCGGACGCTACAATATCATACTTACGAACTGGGCACTCAGATTGTGATCACATCGCAGTGTGGATACTTCAATGGATGGAACTCAGAACCAGTCATAAGTACAACTAGTTTAGCACCATCACAAGTTTGAACAGTCACTGAACTAAATAGTTGTTAACTGAGGACCATTTGTATTATGGAACTCAGTATGTGGCTTATATTATTGACAGGATAAACACTTGGACTGGAGCCTTTTCCTGTTTCATAGGTTTAATTATCTCAGTAATTTATCTGGGAAATAAAATTGCAGCTAAAAAGGCAACTTGGAATAATAATCTTGTATAAAAGTAGTTTAATTCAGTGGGCTAAGGATTGCAATTCAGAATATTCTTTTAAAAAGATCTTATGGAGTCAAAAACCTGATATACCTATCCTGGGTATCATTTATAGCAGGGCTTGTAACTATAAAGGATGTAAATGGAAATTAAGAATGACTTTGGACAATTCTTCAGTTTTTATTTTAATTGTATGGAACTTTTCCTAATTTGTAGCTAATGGCCAACACTATGTTTACCTTTAATGAGTAAATCAGGATGATACATACCAAGCATTCCAATAGAAGAGAAGATCTGTAGCTCAGGATTGAACTGCAGAGTCCTTGATGCTCTCGAAACTTGGTTGTTTGCTTGCAGACATTTCATCACCTGGCTAAACTCAATGCACTAGTTGGATAATGAAATGTTTGCAAGCAAACAATCAAACTCAAAGTCTCCATAGTATCAACCATTGTTTTTAAACTTAAAAGGTACAGCTGATAATAAAATTGAAAAAAAATAATAGAAACATTTTATCATCAGAATAAAATTTTGTGGTAAATATATATTTAGATTGC
Organism: Ahaetulla prasina; assembly: GCF_028640845.1. Classification (NCBI taxonomy): domain Eukaryota; kingdom Metazoa; phylum Chordata; class Lepidosauria; order Squamata; family Colubridae; genus Ahaetulla; species Ahaetulla prasina. The sequence goes on from NC_080541.1 coordinate 161,231,887, forward strand.
ATTTGCTGCTTTTAGTTTTTTTCTAGGTTTTTTTTTCTTGTATTTAGATTTCATCCCTTGGAGGGAGAGAGAGAGAGATGATTGATTTGATTTATTTATTTATTTATTTATTTATTTATTTATTTATTAAGTGCTTGACATTCATACTTATAGGGAAAATGAAGTAGAAGAAGTTAAGGAAGAAGGTCCTAAAGAAATGACTCTTGATGAATGGAAAGCTATTCAGAATAAGGATCGTGCAAAAGTTGAATTCAACATCCGTAAACCAAATGAAGGTGCTGATGGACAATGGAAAAAAGGCTTTGTTCTGCACAAGTCAAAGAGTGAGGAGGTAGGTACAACTTATTTTTATTGTTTATTTATACATACAAGACTAATTGGCTTACGACAGTGTAACCATCTGTTTTCTAAATCAGATTTCAGAAACAAGCAGGTATTTGGTTAATTAAGCATTGCCAATTTTACTTTGAAACACAATTTTATATCCTTTGCAATTGAAAAATTTAAAAACAATGAGCAAAATCTTGGATTGTGATATTGTGTGTGGCCCTCAGACTTTATAAAAAAAATCACCTAATGTTAGTTTATAATATGGCAGGAAGAAAAAAATGATTAATACACGACTAGAGAATGTAACATATTAAATGTAAATGAAATCAGTGTTAACTTTTGTCTAGGTTTCATATTTTTGTTTGTCAATATCTGTTTTTCGTATCTGCAGGCATAAGTGGGGCTTTTAGCCCCTAAAAATTATATTTGGCTGGTAGAGCTGGAGAATACATTCCAGTTTTTTTAAATTAAGTTGGCTAGTGGGATGTGGGTTATGCATGTAAATCTGAGTCCTAGAACAATTTGTAGAAAGTGTGTTTTACTGAATAATTATTTAGACATGTAATATTCCATTGTATTAAAATTTCCATGAAAAGTAAACTCTGTAAAATTTAAGACCATTTAATTGCACTCTGCATCTTACTTAACTATGATAGCTCTCTGTCCAAAGTAATATTGTGAATCTGCTTTTCTTGTCCTTTTTATGGAGAGTTACAAGTAGTTCTTGATTTACATTTAATGACCATTCGAAGTTACAACTGCATGGAAAAAAGGGACTTATGGTTGTTTTTCATACCTACGACATTGCAGCATCCCCATGATCACATGATCAAAATATGTACTATTGGCAACTGGCATGTATTTTTGATGGTTGCAGTGTCCCGGGTCATATCCTTTTTTACAACCTTCTGACAACCAAAGTCAATGGGGAAGCAAGATTCATCACATTACTAATTACACAATCACATTACTAATTAACAACTGCAGTGATTCATTTAACAACTTGGGGCAAAACTCATAGAATTTCTTGCATTACAGAAATGTTGAGCTCAATTTTGTCATTAGTTGAGGACTACCTGTATGTTTATTGGAGACGTTGCTAAAAATGAGACCGCCTTGAAAATATCAAGCTATTTGTTTTTTATTTTTCTTGGCTCCTCTGTTTCTCAGTTGCAAAGTTGACCTTTTGTTTTTTGGTTTTTTTAAGGCGTGAGTTCCATAGTTTTCACTAGGGATAATTTATGGATGAGAGCAATGTGAATTGTAATCTAAAGCTGTATTTTAGAGTTCAGCACTTCCTTTTAACGCACCTACCTTGAAGTGACTTTTTTTCTCCTAAAGGTGATTTGATGCTTACGCTTATGTGTATTAATTTTATTAAACACACTGGCTTGAATCCTAATCCCATAACATCCTCTTTACTTGTGCTGGTTTTGGATTTTTCTTGGTGTATGTTTAAAAATAGGTAGTCGTAGATTTACAACAATTCATTTAGTGACCATTTGAAGTTACAATGACACTGACAAAAGGACTTGTGACCGTTTTTCACAGTTACTGTCAGGAAATTATTATTTGTCTAACTAGTTGGCCAGGCAATATAGAAACTAACTATGTATGTTTGTAGAAAGGCATGATACTGCTTTAAGGCTGTGCTGCATCATTGCAAGCATCCTGATTAGTTGAGCTCTGTAGCCAATGTATAAAAGGACTATTAAATTATAGCTTGTTGGGAATCTACAGAGATGCTACAGCATTGTAAGCTGAAGACATGCTGCAACTGTATATTTGAGCTTTATGATCATTGCTTGATCATGGCTAGTTACTGATTCCTCAAGATACTGACTGTTGTGTATTGAGCTGTGTTTTGCCAAACTTAAAGAAGACTTGGTAAGAAGACTTTGTGACATCCCTGACTAACTTTATATGTGTATGACCTGGAATTGTTTTTGGACTATGACTTTGCCTTTTCCCTAAAAGTAAAGGAATATCAAACCCCAGTTTGTCTGCAAGTGACTGTTATTGTATACAACCAGTCTCAGTCGTTTTCATGCGTAGGGTGCTCTGCTCAACAGTCCACAATCTTGGTTGTGAACCCAGATGACCCTTAACAGTTACAACTGTTGCAGGATCCCAATGGCCATGTAATCAAAATTCAGACACTTGGCAACTGACGTGTTTATAACAGTTACAATGTTCTGGGGGGTCATGTGATCCCCTTTTGCTACCTTCCCGACCAAGTCTATTGGGAAGCCAGATTGACTAAACAACCATGTTACTAGCTTAATAAGTGCAGGATTCACTTGACGACTGTAGCAAGAAAGGTAAAATGGGAAAACTCACTTCACTGTCTTGCTTAGCAACAGAAAATTTGGGCTCAATTATGGTTGTAAGTTGAGAACTACGTGTATCTTGCATCCTACAGTTTTGCCTGCTTAATCGTGGAATTAGTTACTCATGTATACACATGTGGGAGTCTCACTGTCTTTCTTTTGTTTTTATTCCTTGCCCATTGACATACAACTTACTTCAGACAAAGGGGATGTCAGAAATGCAGGGGAGTCAGCTGGAGCCCAATGAGGTACTTTTTGGTTTATCTTTACCTAATGAATAAGAAACTCAAGTTCAAATTTGAAGATATTTTTTAAAGAAAACCATTGAAAGTGTCAATAAAGCTTTTGGTTAATTCATTAATACTTTTTTTTGTAACCAGTTTGGTTGCTGACCAATCAGCATTTGTTCTTTTTTGTGCCCATATTTTTATCATGACTGTAAAGCTCCATGGCAATAATCTTGATTGTCTGATTTTTTTTCCTGAAGAAAAAAGTGTTGAAGGGATTTCAGTATTTGATTCCAGTTATTAGTATGTTTATCGGTGTTCCTTTTTCATTATTAGACGTATTCATTATCAGCTGTTAAGGAATAGTACTATAACATTGTCACACTGTCTCCTGCTTCTGTTCAAGTAGTTTGTTGTGGCTTATGTAGCTGAAACCATTTCAACCCAATGCATATTGGCAGACCTCATGGAGGTCAGTTCTCCCATTCACAGAATAGTATGCTTCAAGTTCATTTTATTTGGATTTTAACTGACTATAATTTTCTTGATTATGGTTTGCTTGTATATTGTGTATCTTTCAGTTGATCTTACTGATTATTCAGTTGCAGTAAGACAAATTACTTGGAGGTAATGAAGAAGGAATGGGGCTCTGCAGAGAGCTTTAGGGTAACCTGTGCAATAGTAATTGAGAATGACAGTCTCTTACAATTCTTACAGGAATATGGTACAAACCCAATTTATAAATGTGTTCTGGGGCAGTCTCATCTGTAAAGTCAGCTATTTAAAATATAATGTATATATATATAAAATAATATAATATCCAGATCTCAACCAGCAAATGCTCAGTCTTACATATTGGAAAAAAGAACCCAAACACTAAGTACATACTTGATGGACATTACCTTACAGATGACCCCCACCCCGTTAAAGACCTTGGAGTTTTCATGTCAAATGATCTAAGTGTCAAAGCCCACTGTAATTACATAGCAAAAAAGGCCCTAAGAGTTGTAAACCTAATCCTGCGTAGCTTCTTTTCCAAAAACACTACACTACTAACCAGAGCATATAAAACATTTGCTAGACCAGTTCTAGAATACAGCTCGCCTGTTTGGAACCCTCACCACATCTCTGACATCAATGCAATTGAGCGAGTCCAGAAATATTTTACAAGAAGAGTTCTCCATTCCTCTGAAAACAACAAAATACCTTATCCCACCAGACTTGAAATCCTAGGCCTAGAAAACTTGGAACTCTGTCGCCTTCCACAAGACCTAAGTTTAACTCATAGAATCATCTATTGTAATGTCCTTCCTGTTAAAGACTACTTTAGCTTTAATTGCAACAACACAAGAGCAACCAACAGATTTAAACTTAATGTTAACCGCTTTAATCTAGATTGCAGAAAATATGACTTCTGTAACAGAATCATCAGTGCTTGGAATACTTTACCTGACTCTGTGGTCTCTTCCCTTAATCCTAAAAGCTTCAACCAAAAACTTTCTACTGTTGACCTCACCCCATTCCTAAGAGGACCATAAGGGGCGTGCATAAGCGCACAGACGTGCCTACCGTTCCTGTCCTATTGTTTCTTTTTTTTCTTTTCTTCTTCCTATATATATATTGATGCTTATACCTCCTAATATTTACTCATATATATGTTTATATACTATATAATCCTTTTTATATGATGTTGTGACAAAAATAAATAAATAAAAAATAAAATAAATAAAATAATAATTATAGGGTTCCATAACTTAACCTGTTAAAAATACAGTTTTGAGACACATTAGACAATGTTCAAACGTCGTTCCTCATTCCATTCTAATATCAATTTGTCTGGTTTGCAGCCTACTAGTTTAAGTAATATGGATAAAGCGCTATATAATTTTCTGTTTTTGAATGAAAATAAATTTTAAGGCATACCAGTTAAACCGGAATTACTTGATTTCATTACAGTCTCATGCTGAGGACTCTGTAATGGATCATCATTTCCGCAAGCCAGCAAACGATATCACGTCTCAACTGGAGATCAATTTTGGGGATCTTGGTCGTCCTGGGCGTGGTGGTAGAGGTGGAAGAGGCGGTCGTGGGCGTGGGGGAAGGGCTAACCGTGGAAGCAGAACTGACAAGGTAATTGATTTCATGCAAATGAAATGTCAACTGAGGCAAATGTTTTATGGAACTGAGCTGCTTCTAGAAATGGTGCACAGCATTGCAAGCCTAGCCTAACTTGTAAAAATAAAGTTATATCTGAAAGAGTAAGAAGTTTCCTTTAGGGAAGATGTTTATGTGATAGTTTTATGGCTGAAATGTCAAATACATTAGCTATTCCTCAGTTTCGCTTAAATGATTGCAATAGGTTGTGAGAACTAGATAACTTCTTAAGTACTAGAGGAGTTATTTCTTTTCCATTTAAGTTGCAGCTGACTCTCCTTCCCCTTCCTCCCAAATTGTAGCAAAGGGGAGGAAGTTATGCCCTTTTGCATGCATTAAAGCTACTTCACTCAATTTTTGATATTTCCATGATATGTATTACATGATCTCAGAGTTACAGAGTTACTTTCAAATATACAGTTTCCCATTTATAAAATTAATTTCTTAGTTCCATTTTTACTTCCTAGTTCTATTAGTTCCATGCATACTACAAATTAAAAAACCCTGTTATTCTAGTTAACAATAAAGTGTCTTAATTCCAGATTTGTATATCCCAAGAAGGAATGAATTTATGTTACACTTGATGCATTTTTCTGTTTGTTTCTTCTTGGGTTAGGGTTCCAAATCTGCACCAGCATTTCCACTAGCTATTCAGAGCAATTTGAGAATTTGAGGGATGGAAGATGGGCACTGCATGAAAAAGTGTCAACTGCCCTGATTTCATCAACAAACAATTGTTTAGTATTCTCACTTCAGCAACATATCTACTAACGAAAGAATCCTCAATAAATATTTTTGCTTGTCTTTTAGTTGGTTAAAGAGTTTGATGTGATCCACACACCCAACCAGGTTAGTGGCTTGATAATTTTATAACATGAGTACAGTAATGCTAAGGCTAATGCTCTTCCTAGATTTCCTTCCCTCATTTGTGTGACAACCTCAGTGTATTCAGCAGTAAATCACTTTGAGATCTCTGCTCCTCTGACTTTGGAAATATTTTGCCTAGGATTCTTTTACTACCCCTTGTGACTAATTTCCACTCAGAGTTTAAGTGACAAATAATGTTGTTAGTGTTTTAATGTTTTTTTAGTGTTTTAGTTAAGTTCTTTTTTTCTCCTTCCCTTCCTTTATTAATCATGGACTCTATTATTTTGAGGGTCAAGAAAACCTTTATGTCATTCACACTGATAATTTCATACACATCTATAATACCTTATTTGTTAACCCTTGAAACTTTTTGCGATAGCAAAATGGGTACTGGATGATTTTTCCCATAAAAAGGATATTTTGTAGAGCAGACACCATTACTAAAAGGGGATTATATTAATAAGTAGTTGACTTATACAGCAAATATGTGCAAGACTAGTACTTGTGCAACTTTACCACTTTATATATGTTTATTTGTTGTATACGTCTTAAATAATATAGCTAATGAAAGTGCTATATTGACTATCAGAATGACAGACCTCCTCTTTCGTTTCAGTCAAGTGCTTCTGCTCCTGATGTTGATGATCCAGAAGCTTTCCCGGCTTTATCCTAAACTGGATGCCCTAAGCCAACCCTGCCTCTTGTTGGGCCCTTCTCTACAAGGCTTGCATGCTTAAGGATCCTAAAAACAACTTAAGATATTAAAACGGGGACTCTCATTCATGCCATTCACACCTGAAGACTGAATTTTACCTGTTTTGAAATGAACTTCTCTTGCTACACAGAAGCAACAATATGGTAGTCAGTTTTGTATTTAGAAATGTAATGGTAGCAGGGATGTTTTCATAATTTTTTTCAGAAATTATGCATTCTTCATGGATACTTTTTTGTATTGCTGCTTGAAAATATGCGTTTCCAAACTTGAAATATAGGTGTGAACAGTGTGTACCAGTTAAAGCTTTCACTTCATTTATTTTATTTTTTTTTAAATTAGGGTTAGATGTGCTTTCCCTAAACTACAAACAATTTTAACTCTTGCACACTATTTCTTTTAATACTGCTTAGCAGATGGTTTTCAGTCCACGGTCAGCTGGGATATGTATAAAAATAATATGGAAAATCGTTAGTACTGTGTGGAATACTAACTTCTGGAGTATTTGAGTTTTTAATACTTAAGTCAAACTTGGAAAGTCCATTTTCTTCTATCTTTGGTAGTTTGTGTATTCAAAATCTTTATACAAAATTGATATCAGATACTTGAAAAATAGTCAAAGCACATTGGTTTATATTCTCAATACCTGCTTGTGAATCCAGCAGCTCTGGTTGGATAATTGGCCTAAGCCATTTTTTTAAAAAAAAAAACAATCCATGTTGCACCTCTCATTCACCCTTTTTCTTCAAGAAAACTAGTTGTCTGTTTGGTAAACTTTGTTTAAACTTGTTAATATTGTTGCTACCAAAAATATTCGGTAGTGGAGCAACTTTTTTTCAAGACATGGAAGGTTGGGAACACAGTGGTATCTTATTTCTTAATATAGTTGGTTTAAACTACAGTTGATACTTTGTGGCAGTGCTGTAAATCTACATTAAAATGCAGCCCCTTGGGTGCATTTAAACACTGTTCCACTAGCATGCAACCCTGATTCTGAAGAAGAAACCAAAGGGCACTGTATACTTCTTGGGAAAAGGATTATTTGACTTGTTTAAATTGGAAAACCAAGACCATGAAAGTGGGACAGCAGTGGTCTGCGTGGGACATAAGCCAAACCTCGCCACCCAATTGAAATGTGGATCTTGCTCTATTGCTTCAGCTTTTGGCCTTGCCTAGCTGAGAAGTGAATGTTTTATTTTTGGTGTGGGGGGTGATTGTAAGCTCTCCTTTCCACTGTAGAATTTTCTTAATATTTTAACTTAATCCCTGTGAAAGAGAATGTTACCACTTTCAAAACATGAAAGGACTTGAGCAAATAATAAAAAAGGACTACTTTGCCTTTCTGTCTACAACACTTGTTAGGAGATTAGAACTGAAATATCTGTTTATTTCAAGGTTTTGCTGAGTAACCAGTACAATTGGTGGTTTTCTTAAGGAATTGGAAACATTACCTCCATTTTAAAGCATGCATATATATATATGAATGAATGAATGAATGATATGGAAGGAGGGTAAAAAGTATTGAACTAAAGCATAAACAGTATTGAGATGAATGATTTTTGTGAACATTTGTTTACGTATGCAAAGGTTACTACACTGAATACTACATTCTTGGATGTGTTTAAATTTCAGCATTGTGATCAGGAAGTAGGAATGGAGAAGCAGATTTTTAAATGAGTCCAGTATTTGCCTTCAAGGAAGATTTTTAAGCACATGTACCTTTCACCCTTCTTCCTGCCCCAATTTATTGATTCTTAGTTTTCCGATTATGATTTTGTAGGTAGTCAACAGGTTACATATGTTATCAAGTCCCTTGTTTCTTTCCCATCCAAACGCATCTTGTAGCACAGATTTTTTTGAGAAGATCCTGCGTGTTGTCTGTATCCTTAAAAAAACCAATTCCTATTCCCTGCACAAATATGCTAATGCCCAAATAACATACTTATTAAATAGTATGTTACTGTTCGTGAATACTCCCAATGTAACTCTTTTTGACTTCTAGACATTAATTCTGGACAGCCATATATCCATGCAATGCCAGTTTGGTACTTGACGTGACATATTCATTTTCTAGTATACTTGTAATATAGAGCAAATTTAGAAATGCTGTTTAAAGATGGCAAATTTTCTGGCTTTTAATAGCTGTGTACTTAATTTGTGTTGAGCTGTGAAAATGCTTTCATTAATATTGGTACATATTAGCAAAGTAAAGGTTTATTTTCATGCTCTTTTACAAAAATGCTATTAAATTGGCATTGTAAATGTTTTCAGCGTGAGGCATCTTGCCTAATTTCTAGCTGAAACCATCTACATGTCTTTCCCAGGGAATGGTCCCCTTGTGGTGGATCCATTAGCAGTTGTGAGCATAGCTTTAACAAAAAACTACTTGCATAGTTAATTTTAAAATTAGCTATTAAATGAGTTGGGATTCATATCTCTTATTCTTTTGCTTGTTTGTGTTGCTATTGCACCATTTTTTTAGAGCAAGCCTCCTTTAAAATGTGTTAAATATGATTGATTTATTAAATGTTTGAGCATGAAAGTTCATCTTGTACCAGACTACCGGCAGAAAAGTTAAAATGAGTAAAATAAGAGAGCACAAGCCCTTCTAAGGTAACCCTAAACATTAAAAACTATATGTCTATCGTGAATATACATTTTGTTGGACAGATACTGCGCCTGATTGGATGATTACATTTTGCCCTGAAATTTACATAATTTACATAATTGTTGACTTAATAAAAGCAGGACAGGCTTTTGGCTGTCTTGAGTGCTCAAAGTTTAGATATATGTTCACTTTCGATGAATAATACTAGTTAAATTGCTAACTGCGAAATTACTGGTGAGAAAATTAAGGACTGATAGTGAACCTCCCACCCCTGAAAACTTTGATTTGAAATGTAATGCTTTTTCTTTTAAAGGTGAGATCTTATATGCTAATCTTTTATATTTTAACAAATGTAAGCTAAAACTCTTCACACCTGACTTAAAGGTAGATTAGTTACTTAAAAAACCATTTCTTTATCCTTCTCTGTAATCTCAGAAAAAAAATAAAAGAGTTATGAATAGCAGTGGGGAGCATCAGAGGAAGATGGGGAGATGAATAGCAGTGGGGAGCTTCAGGTGCTTTGAATATATGAGAGTGCTGATGTTATCAGCTCTGGGTTTACTTTGTTAACTTAATTTTTAAAGTGTTTGCCTCAATTTTGCATTTTTTTTTAATGAGCAAAAGGATGCCTGGAATAAAAAGGTAGAATTCTAAGATGAAAACAGTTAAAGGTAAGAGGTTGAAGCTTAAGCTGTTTTTATAAACATCTATTTTATTTGAAAATGAAATGCTATGTGAGTGAAAATGAGAAGAGCTTTTTAAAATTAACTTTTGGCTCTTTTCCGTACGTAACATGGAAAAATTAAATAGGTGGGCAGAGTGCAAGTAAACTATTTTTTAAACAATTTCTTTGGAAGTGGAGGAGAAAAATTGAATCGCAAGTCCCATTGGGTTGGTTGGGGGAAAAAAACAGGATAGTAGTCTGATTAAATTCTTCAAATATCCCCTGTGTAATAGGTTAACAATGTTTGCAAATATTTACAAGGGTCATTCTTATCCCTATATTTTAGAAATCATTTCTGGACATTCTGTGGCCTTAATCTTGAAAAGCAAATACTAGTGCATGTTTTCTTGTCAGTTGTACAGTGTTGTATATTACAATTGATTGTATGAAGTGCACTTAGTCTTATATACAGATCTGTCCTTGGATAATGTCATATATGTTATCTTCCATATTTGAGAGAATGGAAAAAGCCTGCATTTTATGAGATTTGTAATCTGATCCTATACATGCTCCCATTTTAATGAGATTTTAACCGATGCTTAAAATTGCAGTTGTTTGAATGGGCAGGTTTGTTACATAGGTTTCAATCCCACATAGAATAAGTCCCAATAAAGGCAGAATGCTTTGTCTGTTTCTGATAGATGTAGCAAAAATATAACAGGCTCTGTTCTGTTCATGTAGAAGGTTATTTCAGATTACTGCTCAATTACAAGTTGGTTTAAAATACCACTCTGCCTCCAACTGATAGAATTAATTTTAATGAAGTTATTTTGCAAGTTTCTGGTATATTCATAGAATTGGATGTTATAGATCAGTAGTAGTTTAAGCACAGATTTATTCCTGTGAATGCCTCATAAAATGCAAAAGATGGTTTCATCCAGCTTGCCCTGGATTCACAAGTTCACAAAGTTTTTTTCACATAAAAACCACAACTTTGATCACCCAAGAAAAATGGCTAATATTTTCAACATTTGTATAAGTGATCGCCAGGTCCAGTTGCCTTCTGTTCCATTCTGTTTTATTCCATGTATGTATATGTTGCCCAAATCAGTAGATCCTGGATCAATTTAGAATTTCATTTCAGCAAGATGTTCTGGAATCATGACTACAAATTTTGTGTCTTATGAAGAGGATATACTTAACAGAATTTCACAGTTACATTGACTAAATGTATCAGTAGAAGCTAGCCATATATTTTATTTAAAAACATACGCACATTGCACAAAATACAACTAAAAGAACCAGGCCATTGGTTAGCCATCACCTGCCTTTGGTTAGCCATTCAAATTATATCCTGTTCATTGGGACGAAAGCTGCATTCTACTTGTCCAGAATATAGTTTACCTTAGATAAATTGGTTCTGGCATTTTTTAAAATCTAAAAACATCTGTGTAGTATCCACATTGCAAAAATATATTCTGTAGTTAACATAGATGGGCAAGGAACTATTCAGTATTGAGTAAAATTACAATAGATTGAACACTGAGTGACAAACACTTGTGTTGTGCAGGATTTAATATCAAAGTGGACTGTATAATTGCATGAAATCCTTCAAAAATCTCTTGACTTGCAGCTTTGACAACAATAGGCAGTAAAATGTATCTTCCATAAATTGCGCTGGGAAGAGTTACATCTACATAAGCAGTATTTTATAAAATATTTTTTACTATATTCCTTGGAGGAACACTTGCCTGTTTCGAAACCTGAATATTGCTTTTACGTTTAGTAAATGAATAACTAGTATGGGTTCTGGCATTTATATAGAAACAAAACTGCAAGTTTCCAGCTTATTGAAAAATCCGAAGTATTGTATTGCGCAGAATATAACCTGCTTAAAAAGCATACTTCTATTAAAAGAGGTGTGATTAAAATGTATATACATATGACCGTGGGAAAATCAGCTCCTTTCTTTTGTTGTACTGGACAACTAACTTCTGAAATATATTGATAAAAATTGTCAGAGTGCTTTGTACCTTTATGAAATTTTGTACAAATTTCATAAAATTACTAAGTTTTCAAATGTAGAAAACATTACTATATAGGTCTGCTTCCTGATTACTATAAAACGAAAATTAGATTGAGATAAAACATAAATGAAGGTTTTTTTTCTTTAAAACCAGTATGAGAAAGCAAGCTTAAACAATGTTTTGCAATCAAAGAGCTGGTTTGGTATACGTGGTTAAAATAGCAGGCTGGAAATCAGGAGAATGACTTACAGTCCTGCCTTAGGCAAAAAATCCCAACTGGGTGACCTTGGGCCAGTTAGTTTCTCTCAGCCCTAGGAAGGAGGTGATGGCAAACCACCTCTGAAAAACCTTGCCAAGAAAACTGCCAGGGCTTGAGTCTCCTGAGACTACGGTTGAATGGAGGAAAACAGATCCTTTCAAGTTCGGAAACTGAGTAACTGAGGAATCCAGGAGATCTTGAAAGTGCAGTAAGTGCATATATTATAACAAGGCATGTAAAATGAATGAACTTCAGGCTCATGGATCAATTTATAGGCAAAAGGTTTGAAGAAAACATTTGCTATAAAAAGTGTAAATAAAGTGGAGCTGTCTGGGTCGTGGACTCTGGGAAATACTAATGCTATAGACTAGATCTGGAAGTTCAACAAAAGCCATCAGTGTAAGTGCTGCTGCTACTACTATTATATTGCCAAGAAAATTTAAGAAGTCCTTGAAGTCACCAAGAGTTGAACTTGAGTTTCATTTAAAGTTTATAATTAGAACTACATTCTGGACCAGCTGAAGTTCCACCAGTTTTCTGAAGGTAGAGAGTAGCAGTCTGTCATATTAAGTCAACATACTAAGTGTGTGCAGTTAGGTGTGTAGTTCTCTGCAACTGCCAAAACTTGGGCATTTGATCTCCAGATTTGTATGAAGCTAAACACAAGTCAAGGCAGCAAGATAGGGTGAACTGTTGCCTTTCAAATGATGGAGAATGTCTTGTTTAGATTACATTTAGGTTTACTCTTAATATTGCATAGGGAATACTTGCATCCTGAAAAAGGATTTGAAACTGCTTTGTGCTTTGGTGTAAAGAAAAACGTCTGTGGGCTTGCATTCCATTAAGCTATTCTAAAATAGTTTCTCAAGTCCCATTCTGTCAGTGGCTGAAGGAGCTCCAGGAGAATTCACATATTTTCAGTGTTGACTAAGAAATGCAGTAGCTCTGTTCCATTTCCTAGCACAAACAGATTTTATTTTTTAAAAATGATCAAACTTTCTAGCAAGTGATGTTCCTATTTCTTCAAATGAATTCACTGATTAGCAATTGAACCTTAAATTAGAAATAAGATGTGCTTGGATAATTCAAGAATCCTCTTCCCATTGTAGAGGGGGAAAATGTCAGTCCCTCTAAATAGTTTCTAAAAAGTGGGTGACATTGACAAACTAGAAGCCAGGCACCAAAGCCAGCTCCATCAGGAATGTTGTCTTTTATGGAGGGTGGGAGGAGTGATTTAAAATTTGGTTTCAGCTTCATCAGTTCAATGGTTAAACGAAAAAATCAGGTTACAAATGGGTATGTCGAGATACTTTGTAGCTCATTCCTTATCTGTTTTGTATTGGGCTCTTGAACTGATTTAATTTTTCTAGTTTAGGTTTTGGGAAATTGGTCTTTTGTTACTGGTCGTGCCCATGATTCTACTGTGAGTGAGAATTTCTTTTTTCAAAGAAAGCACCAAAGGCATTCCGTTCCAAAGCACTTTAAGCCTGTGCTTTAAATAAAGTGAAAAAGAACCTTTGTTATATTTTAATGCTCAAATAACCTTTCTTCACCCTCCTGTTCCACTTCCCCAGAAAATATTGGAACAAATTTTGTCACCAAGATAAAATAAGCTGGGAGACTATTTTATATCTCCTAAGCTGGAAATATAATGAGGGTATTGTAAGTATGGAAACAAAAATGAATGCTTTTTTCCCCAGCTGCTTTGATGCATTTTTGTGTATTTTAAATTTTGGTCTGTAATTGTTTTTATACTACATAATATAAGCTTTGTAGTTTTTGGGATTCACACATAAAAATCAATTGGGGGGTGTTTCAAAACTTAAATTTGTTGTGGCAATTCCACTCATGCCCAGGTGTGCCCTTAAGGGCTGGTACTTCCTACTGTTTACCTGAGTTGGCTGCTGTTCTGATGATAATCATAGGAGTTCTTCACAGACATTTCAATCCGTGATTTGCTTGCATTGTCAGATGTGAATGCTACATGGAATATCGAGTTTCTTTTGTTAACTGGCCACCTAGTTTAATTGGTTTAGGGCAGGGGTCTTCAAACTTGGCTCTTTTAAGACTTGTGGACTTCAACTCCCAGAGTTGCTCAGCCAGCAAAGCTGACTTAAAAGAGCCAAGTTTGCAGACTCCTGGTTTAGGGGAAAAATGGGTTGAAATTGACCTAAAGGCTTATTGAAATCATCCCTCATGTTTCTGGGTGAACGACTGCAGCAGCTTCAGTTCCTGGCCATTCTGTTCCATGTCTGTCTCCCAATCCTACAGAACAGGGGTCTCCAAACTTGGCAACTTTAAGACTTGTGGACTTCAACTCCCAGATTGCCTCAGCCAACTTTGCTGGGAGTTAAAAGTCCACAAGTCTTAAAAGTTGCCAAGGTTGGGGACCCCTGTTACAGAGTATTAAATTTGCCACAGCTTAGGGAAGGCTTTTCACAGAAACTCCTCATTTCCTATCAGTTTTTTTTCAACTTCAATCATTCTACGAGTGTCAAACTCGCCGCATCACATTGCCGTCACATGATGTATTGTGATGTTTTTTCGCAGAGCTGGGGTGGGCCTGGCTTGCATGTGACGCATCCGGCCAGCGGGCTGTCAGTTTGACACTCCGGCTCTATGACCAACTGCTGTAGCTGATCACTGTGGTTTTCTCAGTTCCTATTATTTTGCTAATATGGGTAGTCCTCGACTTATACAACTGAGTCCAAAATTTCTGTTGTTAAGTGAGACATTTGTTAAGTGAATTTTGCCCATTTCATGACCACTCTTACCACAGTTGTTAAGTGAATCACCGCAATTGATAAATTAGTAACACGTTAGGTGAATCTGGCTTGTTGTTTTTGCTTGTTAGGAGGTTGCAAAAGGTGATCACATGATCTTGGGACACAGCAATGTGATAAGCATGGGTCAGTTGCCAAACAACTGAATTTTGATCACATGATCATGAGGATGATAAAAAGGTAAGTGTGAAAAATGATTGTAAGTCATTTTTTTCAGTGCCATTGTAACTGAACGGTCACGAAATCAGTTATTGTAAGTCGAGGACTACCTGTACTCTCAAAGCCAAGATTTTTACTGCTGACTTAGAAGGCTATGTCCCAGTCTTTATTACAGAACATGCAACTTGCATCAGCCCCACTGGTGTTTCAGACAAAGTGAGCTATGATCTCGCCTAATGCTGAGGTGTGGGGATTGGATTCTTTCCTCTCTACTGAAAATACCTGTAATGAGTCATCCAAATGACGTTACACCTTTCAAAGACCTTGTTTTTCAATTGCCATAGCTATGCCTGCTGCCTGTCCTAATTTATGCACATACCATTTTATTAAGAATTTTAATCACTATAAACCAACACAAGCTAAACTTAGAGAATAAAGGTTAAAAAATGCAAGAGAAAAGAAAAGAGAAGAAAGATAAAAGTAAAGAGCATAAGAAAGAAATGTATATATATATATATTTAAAGAAATGATTTCCAGCCTTCATCACAAACAAATTTAGTGATTCTCTATGGTTACAAACATTTAATACTTCATCCAAAATTCTACCTCTTATCTATAAACAAATCCATGCAACAACTTTTCAGTCCTGGTGTCACCAAAAAAATTCCCAAGGGGCTACTAACAATGTATTTTATATTAATGTTAATCAAAAACAACTTTATATCCTTTTCATTTCTAACCATGTTACTCTAGTTCATTCAAATATTGTCATAGGATCTGTTTTTCTCCATTTCTTTATCCCATCACACACAGATCTTCAAGGCTTTAATAAGCCTCTTTTATAAATCATGTAAAGAAACATTATCCAGCTCACACCCTTGGTTTGTACTTCTCTTCTAAATTTTAAGTTTAAGTAAATTTAAGCCAGTTTCTTTAATAAATCCAGTGAAACATCATTTTTTAAAGTCTTGGTCTGTCAGTTATACATCCACTTTTGAAACCATCTCTATCTTGTCAGATAAAATTTGTTCTATATCTGTCATTTCTTCAATAACATTGAAGAACATTTGGGCATTATTCATAGAAGCAGAAATAATTACTGAAATTGTCAACATTGTAACATTTTCTGAATTCATTTTTCAAAAGCCGCCTTTGTATATTCATTGATATAACAATGAATTTTGCAATAGTCTACTAGCTTGTAAATCTTTCCTCTATTTAAAAACTTAATCCCCTCTAGTGCCCAGTTTTTGAAATCATGAAATTGTTTGTCTTTCTTTTGTTTCGTAAAAATCAAAACAATCTAATTCCCATGAGAAGCTTTTGGGAGTATCACAAGAATAGCACCCTCCACCCCCAGAGCATAGGTAGTCTTAATGCTTAAGAGCAACATTCCCTATATCTCTGCTCTTTAAAAAAGGGTTCTCAGTGAATGAATTACAGTCCATTTTTATAGCATCCAGAGTAAGTTTTCCACCCAAAAAACCTGAATTTCTTCGGAAAGAAGTTATAGGGAAAATAGGCAATGAATTGAGTGCAGATCCAGAGCTGTCTTCCTCAGAAGTCATAATGGCAGGTGTGATGGTTGGCAGGTAATCTGTGGCATCCTTGAGTGGATTAACCAAGCACTCAGAAAATATTTGGCTTTCATTTGGATCTTCAGGTATAAGTTTTTTGTACAAAGATGGCAACTGATAGTTCCCTGTTCTATCTGTTACATTGGTAGTCAAAGAATTGCAGTTGCTAGTTCTCATAGATAGTGCTTTTGTCTTGGTATTTTTGTATATGTGGCCGTCCATAAAAGCAAAGCCATGTCTTTCAGTTAAGATTTCCTTTATTTGTAGAGTTTCAGGGTCTTCAGATCTGACTGGGTGGCTTAAAAACTCTGTAGAATTGGAACTTGATTCATCCTTAAGGAAGAAATTGAGAGAAAATGTGAGTCTGATAATAATATAAATATACCTCTCTTTAAGATAGGGTGGCTCAGGGGCTAGGACGTTGAGCTTGTCAATTGAAAGGTAGGCAGTTCGAATCCCTAGTGCTGCCGTGTAACGGGGTGAGCTCCCGTTACTTGTCCCAGCTTCTGCCAACCTAGCAGTTTCGAAAGCATGTAAAAATGCAAGTAGAAAAAATAGGGACCACCCTTGGTGGGAAGGTAACAGCGTTCCGTGCGCCTTTGGTGTTGAGTCATGCCGGCCACATGACCATGGAGATGTCTTCGGACAGCACTGGCTCTTCAGCTTTGAAACGGAGATGAGCACCGCCCCCTAGATTCGGCAACGACTAGCACATATGTGCGAGGGGAACTGTTGTGGCTCCCGCCCCTGAACCTGGCCCCATGCCCGAAAGTGCCTTGGAGCCGGGCCTGCTGCCAGAAAGTGACTCAGAGCCGGGCCTGCTGCCAGAAAGTGATTTGGACAGTGAGGGAGAAGGGCCGTCAGGACTTACCTCGGAAGCACCGGCCTCCCTGGATCAGCTCCAGGAGCCAGAAGCAGGCCAAGTGAAAGAGATAACGAGGCCTCCTTCTCCTGACCCCCCCCCCAGGCCACGCCTGCAGACCCAGCTGACAGTAATCAGGCTTGGCTCAATCCCAGGTTTCATAGGCAGGAGAGAAGAGAACCACAGAAACAGGGGCGGGGCAGGCCTAGGAAGTGCTGAGTCATGGAGCCACACCCCACAGGATATAAAAAGCAGCAAGAGCTGGTGTGTCTCTTTGTATCAGGCAAATCCACAGATTGACTAGAGCTGAAGGTTGTGACTCACCAGTGTCTTGGCAGCTATCGAGGGCTCTTGGCAGATGCTGATTCTTTTGCTGCCAGAGCTGATAAGAGCTGGCTAATTAAGCCATCGTTCGGACGGAGGTGAGGAGGACACAACAGGAACCTTTACCTTTTTACCTCTTTAAAAGCAAGCATTTTTTGCACAAATGTCACTTTTATATAACTGCTCATCACAATTTGACATTCGTAAATTCTTGTATATAAAATGGGGTTTTTTCACCACAAAGTTTAACAGATTCTGAGGTTCGTATGAGAATGTCACATCAATAAATTTGGCATGTGTTTTTCATCTGAGAAAATCTACTTTCGATAAGAGGAAATCTTAGAAAATGGAAGCTAAATTATTTCTATTTACTCTTTTTTCGTCTCTCTCTGCAAATTTAAGGAAGATCTTTTTCTATTCAGAGAGAAAAGTCAATCAGGTGGATTGGAGTTATCAAGTGGGTTTGTCTACCTTTGTAGATGTGAATTCCTTTGCCCATGAAGAGTTGGCTGGATCTGGATACCAACCAAATACCACAGCAGAAAAGAGAGAGAAAATCCTAGTGGGAAAAATAAAATAAAACAATGCAGCCGTTAGTTTTAAGTGATAATAATGCCACAATTGTGGGATGTGAAAATATCTCTAGAAATTATTAAACTAGGCAGAGCTGTATGAAACACTTCTGGCATGAGTACAATAAATATAGTCCTCAACTTACGAACACAATTGAGCCCAAAATTTGTGTTGCTAAGAGAAATTTGTTAAGTGAGCCTTGCCCCCATTTTACAACTTTTCTTGCCACATTTGTTAAGTGAATCACGGCAGTTGATAAGTTAGTAACATGGTTGTTAAGTGAATCTGGCTTCCCCATTGACTTTACTTGTTACAAGGTCGCAAAAATGGATCACGTGACCGTGCAGCCAAATGTAAATCACATGACCACAGGGATGCTGCAATGGTCATAAGTGTGAAAAATGGTCATAAATCACTCTTCAGTGCCATTGTAACTTCAAACAGTCACTAAGCAAGCTGATGTAAGTCGAGGACTACTTGTTTGTTTGCTTGCAAAGATGGTTGGAGGTTTCTGCCCTGTAAATTGTGTTGGTCTGATGTGGTCTGCTTAAGGTAGCAGATTTGGGTTACCGTAAAGGTGCAGAAAGCTGCCAATTATTATTTCTACGAGGAATTTGCTATTTGACTTTTCTGTCTTATGAAAGTGGGAACCAGTTCCAAAGCCATTTTGGTCTAGTTTAAGGCAGTGGTCCCCGACTTTTCCGGCTCTGTGGATTGGTGGCAGTGGGTGGGTGGGTGGTGGAGGCGATGACTTTGTGCGCACTATCTAAACCTGCACATGCTTTGAGGCAGTCACTCTTTCTGAGCCCAACTCATCTTATAGGATTGTTATTGAGGGGAAAGTAGGAGAAAAAAGTATTAGGTACTCTCCAAAGCAGGGATCTCCAACCTTGGTCCCTTTAAGACTTGTGGACTTCAACTCCCAGAACTCTGGGAATTGAAGTCCACAAGTCTTAAAGGGACCAAGGTTGGAGACCCCTGCTCCAAAGCATTTGAGGGCAAGACAAGAAGCAATGGATGGAAACTAACCAAGGAAAGGAACGCCCTACGGAGAAATTTTCTGACAGTGAGAACAATCAATCAGGGGAACAGCTTGCCTCCAGGAGTTGTGGGTGTTCTATCACCGGAGATTTCTAAGAAGAAATTTGACAGCCATTTATCCAAAATGGGATAGGGACTCCTGCTTGAGCTGAGGATTGGACTAAAAGACCTCCAGGTTCCCTTCCAACTCTGTTATTCTGTTTGTTCACCATCTTATTTATAAAAATACAGTAAAGGAGAGATATAAAATAAATAAATGAATAAATAATATTCATTACTGTTTACTTTTCTCTCTCTTCCAAAAGGAAGTTTTAGAAGGTGGCCGCTCTATAAACATTTGATTGGCACCCTTCTCCATATATCTTCAATGTATGTATGTTTTGCCTAAGCCCTTTCTGTCTGGCTTTTGGGCTCTTGGTGGAGTAGTAGACGTACAGTAGAGGGGCTGCTAAGATAAAGGAAAGGAAGAAGCAACTAAAAAGACCGATAATATTGCAGCATCCATGTTTAAAACAGGGTCTTTTTGTAGACGGCCCCCTTGGCTTCCAAAAATGAAATAATATACTCATGGAACCCTGTCAGGTATCTCGCTGAATGCACATGCATATCTAAAGATAAGGAGCTGAAATGTATGGATGCATTGGAACACAAGGTAAAGTATAGTTAAAGGTAGAGTACCGAGCAGAATCCTCATGAAGAAAAAACGTAGTGTTGAAGGAATGAACTGAAGTTGTTGAGAAAGGCAAGATACGGACTGTGTTTGCTGTGGAGGAATTTACGTTTTTATGGGTCCACAGGCAGCCATTAATAGCCTGTTGGTATTAAGCTTTAAAAATTAAATAAAAATCATCCTGCTTAACTCTGCCCTACACGTCTCAACTCATTCTGGATATTTTTACAATCAAGGGAATGCTTTCCCCTGTGAATTATCCTATTTAATTCCATTTCTATTGTGTTCTAATTTTATGTCACTCTACATCTGACAAACACTAATCATCTAAAGCAGGGGTTTGAAACCCGATCACATCGCTGATCTAAAGAAAGTGGCTTTGGTGTATTGGTTATGGCATCAGACCAGAAACCAGGAGAGTGTGAGTTCTAGTCCTGCCTTAGGTCCAAAATTGCTTCGTGACCTTGGGCCAGTCAGTTTCCCTTAGCCTTGGAAAGGAGACAATGAAGATAAAGGAACTTTTGAAAAACCTTGCCCAAAAAACAGAACTAGATATGATTAAACATTTAAAAAAAAACCCATCTAAAAAAATTAGGATCACTTACTTTTGCCGAATAGCTGGTATATTGCAAACGAAGACTGAAAGTCCAATAATAATGCAAATGGCTATAATTGGAACCCAGTCAGAAACATTTATAAATCCACCTGCTATATTAAGACAAAACACAGGTATTAAAACATTACAACTTAGATTAATCAGAATTTAGAAATCTGATTTCTTTTTGAAGACATTAATTTATTTAGTCTCTTACAACTTTTTTAGATGAGATCCATGACACATTACTCTGTAAGACACATATGTTACTACAGGTAGTTTCAACTTACGACTGGTTGCTTAATGACCATTCAAAATCTCAATGCGCTCAGAACAGATGTTTTACAGCCATAAAGCATTGTTGGTCATCCTCAAATGTCACACCATATCATCACCCCCATGGTCATGTAAATACATTTTGGGGGCTTGGTAACTGGCTCGCCTTTATGGCCAGTTAAAAAGGTAAAGGTTCCCCTCACACAGAGGTGAAATGCTCCTAGTCTGGACCAGATTGGCCGATCCAGTAGCAATGGCGGGTGGTTCGGAGAACCAGTAGCAAAAATCCCTGCCCCCCCAGCCGCCCATGCCCAGCTGAGCCACATGATTGTCAGACCCTTTTTTTTCTTTTAAAAGCATTTTGTTCTGTTTCCCTTCCCCCAATACTCCCAGCAAAGAGTCCGTCAGAGGCCTTCCTTTTTTTTCCCTTTTATTTACATAGATATATGTCCTGGCCACGTCTACCCACGGGCCTGCCAAGTTTCTGGAGATAACGAGGAAATTATAGATAAGGCCAGAATTACTCACGAATATATTCTTCCCTCCATTGAAATAGTTAGCTCGCGCCAATTCATTAGCTCGCGCCAACTCATTACTTTGTCCAAGACAAAAAACCAGGAAGTCCCGCCTCCTATTTATAGTCTCTGCAGATGTCACTGCATGACAATTATGACTTGGCTTTGTCCCAACTCTTCCGCTGCTGCGCGCGATTAAATCTCGTGACCTTGCATCGCTCCAAAACTGTTCTTGGGCGTTGCCAAATCAGAAGGAGGCTCCATGGAATCAGGCTGTGCCGGCCTCCCCTCCCTTTGAGTGGGTGCCAGGGAGGAAAGGGCTCAAGAGAAGCAGGGCTGGCCAGGTCTTCTCCCTCACTTTCTGAATCATCCGAGTCCAGGAGTCCGGGTCCAGGAACCTGGGTCACAACACTATCCTCACCGCAGGGCCCTTCCCCGGGCTGACGATCGGGATGCGGTCGGGCTGGGTTCTGCTCATGGAAGGCCTGCACCAGGTCAGGGGCATGAGCGTCGGAGGCATCTACCCAGGAGAAATCAGTCCCGTATCCCTTCCACGCGATCAAATATTGGAAACGACCCTTCAGCCAGCGGGAGTCTCGTACGCTGTGGACTTCGTATTCCTCCGATCCGTCCTCGGCGACAGTGACGGGTGCTGTTGGGCACCGAAGGGGACTCGGTGTGGCCTCAGGAACCAGAAGGGACCGGTGAAAAACGGGGTGGATCCGCATGGATCGTGGCAGGGTCAGTCGGTAGGCTACCGGGTTGATGACTGCCTCGACAGGGAACGGGCCGATGAATCGGTGGTCCAACTTCTTTACCGGGCGGTCGGACGGGAGGTGTTTGGTGGAGAGCCACACCGGTCTCCAACTGCCAGCGGGCGTTGCCCGTCGGGAGCGGTCGGCGGACCGTTTGTAATCCTCCTTTGCCCGATTCAGCTGCTGGCGTACCAACTGTTGGACCGCATGCAATTCCGTCAGGAAGGTCTGCGTTCGGGAACAGGAGAGTCCGGTGGTGCCAGAGGAAGAGCCGCGGATGGTACCCACATTGGCAAAGAACGGGTCATCTGAGTAGAGGTGTGCTGAGAGTTGTTAAAAGCAAACTCCGCCAGGGACAGGTAGTCGGCCCAGTTGTCCTGTTGCTGGTTGATGAAGCAACGGAGATACTGTTCCAGTATACCGGTGACCTTCTCTGTACCCCCGTCGGTCTCCGGATGGTGCGATGACGACAGACACACCTGCACCTCCAACGCGCCATCAGGCTCTTCCAGAAGCGGGCTGTGAACTGAACTCCAGCGGTCCGAAACCACCCTGTCCGGTAGACCATGGAGGCGGAAGATGTGCTGCAGAAAGAGACGGGCGTTTTGCGGCTGTGGGCGGTCCGCGGCATGGGATGAAGTGTGCCATCTTGGTGAGCATGTCCACCACCACCAGCACCGTGGTGAACCCAGAGGACGGCGGCAGGTCTGTCAGGAAATCCATAGAGATCGCCCCCCAGGGTCTGTCGGGTGTCGGCAAGGGCTGGAGGAGCCGGGAGGGCCCCGTGGCGGTCTTGGCTTGCCGGCACGGTACGCAGGATGTCACGTAGGCATGTATATCATGCCGCACTCGGGCCACCAAAGGTCCGTGTCACCAGGTGGAGGGTCTTGAAGAACCCAAAATGTCCTGCTGCAGGGTTGTCGTGGCACTGGGTCATGACGAGGGCTCGGAGTGGTCCTGTGGGCACATATAATCGCCCCCGAAACTTGAGTAAGTCCTCCTCCAAGGTCCAAGGAGGCGTGGGGCCCACCTCCGCTCTCCTTTGCTGCGACCAGGCGTCCTGGCGCTGCGCCTCTCGCACCTGGGCCCGCAAGTCCACTGGCTCCCGTGCTGCGGCCAAGGCTTCTGCCGGCAGCACTGTCCGTGGAGGAAGGGGGTCCTTGGCGCAGAGGTACTCTGGCTTGCGGGACAGGGCATCCGCCCTCCGGTTGTGACCGCTGGGAATGTAGGTCACGCAGAAGTTGAACCGGGCAAAAAACAACGACCACATGATCTGCTGCTGGTTCAACTTCCGAGCTGTGGTGAGGTGCTCGAGATTCCGATGGTCCGTTTGGACCTCCACCTGATGTTGGGCCCCCTCCAGATGGTGTCGCCAAGCCTCGAATGCAGCCTTGATAGCCAGCAACACTTTTTCCCAGATGGTGTAGTTGCGCTCGGAAGGATTGAGTTTCCGGGAGTAGTAAGCACAGGGAAAAAGTGTGCCGCCATTCGTCGGAGCCTGTAGCAGCACCGCTCCCAGAGCCACATTGGACGCATCCGTTTCCACCACAAAAGGCCGGAGCGGGTCGGGATGCCTCAGGACGGGTTCCGTGACGAAGGCTTTCTTGAGTGCGATGAATGCTTCTTGCTGCGGGGGACCCCACCGGAATGCAACCTTCTTCCTGAGGAGCTGGGTAAGTGGAGCTGTCAGTGTGGCAAAGCCCGGGATGAAGGTCCGGTAGTAGTTGGCGAAGCCCAGCAGGCGCTGAACATCCTTCACCCGACGAGGGGCTTCCCAGCTACACAAAGCTTCTACTTTGCATGGGTCCATAGCTATGCCCTCGGGCGAGATGATATGCCCAAGGAATTCTATGGAAGTCCGGAAGAAGACGCATTTCTCCAGCTTCGCATTGAGTTGTTGCTCCCGCAAGCGTTGCAGAACCAGACCGACGTGTCGAAGGTGGCTTTCCCTGGACCAGGAGTAAATCAGGATGTCTGTCAGGTAGATAACCACGAACCGATCCAACATGTCTCGGAACACGTCGTTCATAAAGTGCTGGAAAACGGTGGGAGCGTTGGTCAATCCAAATGGCATGACAGTGTATTCGTAGTGTCCGTATCGGGTGCCGAATGCCGTCTTCCATTCGTCTCCTTCTCGCATCCGCACCAGGTTGTAGGCCCCCCGGAGATCGAGCTTGGTGAAGATCGTGGCCTCCCGCAACCTCTCCAGTAGCTCCGGGATGAGCGGCAGGGGGTAGCGATTCCGCACCGTAATGGCGTTTAGCCGGCGGTAATCACAGCATAGGCGCAAGTCCCTGTCTTCTTCTTCACAAAGAGGACCGGGGCCGAGAGGGACTTTGAAGGCGGATGAACCCTCGGGCCAGGTTTTTGTCCAGGAAGTCCCTGAGGCGGCCAACTCGGGCTCCGACATGGAATACAGGCGTCCCACAGGCAGTGGTGCGTTGGGCAGAAGGTCCACGGGCAATCGTGGGGCCGATGCGGGGTAGTCGGTCCGCCTCCTTCTCGCTGAACACGTCGGCGAAGTCCGTCAGCTCAGGAGGCAAGGTGATGGCAGCGGTGGGGCGTTCTGGCGGCACAGGTGTGGCGGATGTGATCGACGCACTGCAGACTCGGGAAAGAGATGGCGTTCCGCGACCAGGCCACCTGAGGATCGTGGGTCCGAAGCCAGGCCATCCCAAGGACCAAAGGAAAATGAAGATCCGCCGTGACATAAAACTGGATCGCCTCCTCATGGTCCCCAATAGCCAGGCGCAAAGGCTGGGTGGCAAATTTAATGGGGCGGACACCAGTTCTCGCCCATCAATTGTCTCTACCCGCATCGGAGGGTCCACGGAACCACGGGACCGCAAACTGGGTCACAAAGGCCTGGTCCATAAAGTTTGTTGTGGCCCTGAGTCCACCAGCGCATGCGCCTGCAGCCCGTGCGACTGGTTCCCCAACGATATCCGTGTGTCCAGAATCAGATGCCGAGGGGGCCCAGAGTCTACTTCCGCAACGTCCAGTGGGGGCTTAGTACGTGCCCGACCTAGGGTTTCCCCGAGGTCGGGCCTGCCCGCTTCCGATTGGTCACGCTGTGATTCGGGACCGGCGTGCGTGCCCCACTTCGCTTTCTGGGGCAAGAAGCGAAGTGGCGGGCTCCCCACAGTACAGGCACAATCCCCTTGGCGCCTCGGTTCCGCTCCTGGGCTGTCAGGCGAGGTCTGGCCGCTCCCAACTCCATGGGCTCTTCCGCAGCGGTTACAAAACGTGGGCGACCCTGGGTGCTGGTGGTGCAGGAAGTGGGGTGCAGATGTCGACGGAGGGTCCCGGGGTGCGACGGGACGGTCGCCGTTGCAGACGGGCATCGAGGCGGAGACAAAGGGCACCAAGTTGTCGAGGGTCCGCGGCGCCCACGCGGGCCAGCTCGTCTTGCAATTCCTCTGAGAGTCCCTCCTGAACGCTGGCCCACCAGCGCTGCATCATTCCAGTCAGAGTCCTGGCACAAAAGACGAAATTCGGCGATGTACTCCTGCAGGGGCGTTTCCCTTGACGGAGTTCCTTAAGGCGCCTGGTTGCCGTCAGCATTGACGGGTCCTCATACATGGTGCGAGGTGCTGCCAAAACGCTGTTGGTCCGCCAGCAGGGGCTGTCCTGGAGCAAGAGGGCGTGGCCCATCGAGCAGCCGAGCCGGAAAGAAGGTTAATCACGAAGGCCACCTTAGCCCGGTCGTCTGGGAAATCCTCTGGCCTCATAGCCATGTAGAGCTGGCACTGTCCCAAGAAGGTCGGGAACATCTCAGGCTGCCCAGAAAACTTATCCGGTACGGTTATCGGGCACTTGCGACGAGGAGGAGGAGTGGGAGGATGGGGGGGGGCTGCAGGCACATTCCTGGCAGCAAGTTGGCCTGCCAAGTGAGCCACTTGCTGCTGGAGCTGTTGATTAGCTGCTTGTAGCTGCTGTAACTGCTGCTGTACCTGCTGCTGATCCATCTTTGGTAGAAGATGTTTTAGTCAGGTCTTGGACAAAATGTTCTGTTTCCCTTCCCCCAATACTCCCAGCAAAGAGTCCGTCAGAGGCCTTCCTTTTTTTTTCCTTTTATTTACATAGATACATGTCCTGGCCACGTCTACCCACGGGCCTGCCAAGTTTCTGGAGATAACGAGGAAATTATAGATAAGGCCAGAATTACTCACGAATATATTCTTCCCTCCATTGAAATAGTTAGCTCGCGCCAATTCATTAGCTCGCGCCAACTCATTACTTTGTCCAAGACAAAAAACCAGGAAGTCCCGCCTCCTATTTATAGTCTCTGCAGATGTCACTGCATGACAATTATGACTTGGCTTTGTCCCAACTCTTCCGCTGCTGCGCTTGCGGCGATTACGTCTCGTGACCTTGCATCGCTCCAAAACTGTTCTTGGGCGTTGCCAAATCAGAAGGAGGCTCCATGGAATCAGGCTGTGCGGCCTCCCCTCCCTTTGAGTGGGTGCCAGGGAGGGAAAGGGCTCAAGAGAAGCAGGGCTGGCCAGGTCTTCTCCCTCACTTTCTGAATCATCCGAGTCCAGGAGTCCGGGTCCAGGAACCTGGGTCACAACACATTTTTTCTACAACCTCTTTGGCCGAAGAGGTTGTAAAAATGCTTTTAAAAGGCTCTGACGATCCCAGCTGCATTACCTGATTGTCAGAGACTTTTTTTTTACTTTTAAAAGCATTTTTTCTACAACCTCTTCAGCCGAATAGGTTGTAAAAAAATGCTTTTAAAAGTAAAAAAAAAAAAGTGTGTACCACAGCTGATCACCCTCCCGCATGCTGTTCTACTTACCGCATGCCTCCTTTAGCTGTGCACCGTGCACATGCACCTTGCATTTGCCACACTTTGCCAGCGAACCGGTAGTAAACCAGTTCAGAATTCACCACTGCCCTCACACATATGTGCTAGTCATTTCTGACTCTAGGGACGGTGCTCATCTCCGTTTCAAAGCCAAAGAGCCAGCGCTGTCCGAAGACATCTCTGTGGTCATGTGGCCAGCATGACTCAATGCCAAAGGTGCACGGAACGCTGTTACTTTCCCACCAAAGGCAGTCCCTATTTTTCTACTTTCATTTTTTATGTGCCTTCAAACTGCTAGGTTGGCAGAAGCTGTGGCAAGTAATGGGAGCTCAACCGCTGAACTGCCGACCTTTCGATTGACAAGCTTAGCATCTTAGCCACAGAATTTGTGATGCTTTTTGCTGGTTTCTGGTAAAAACAACCCTACCCATTTGAAAGAATGGTTTCACAATTGTGACTGTGACATTCAAAGACTGCTGAAAAAAATGACGTAAAACCAGATCTGGTTACATGGGTGCCTCAACCTATAGCCATAACACCTGGTCCCAATTGTGGTTATATGTCGAGGACTACCTGTTTATTAAAGCAACTACCCTGGATACTTTCCTATGTAGTAATCCCAACCTTCCAACTGGAGAAGATAATAACTTTTGCAGATTATCTAAAAATTAAACCATTTCACCCAACATTTTGACAGATGATAAAGTGCCTAACATGGATTTGTTTGGAGAAAAAAACCTCAGCCGTTACTCATAATGGTGACATATTATAATTACTTTTTATGTAGATCAGCTCTTCGTTCCCTTTCGGGCTTTCTCCAGCATTTGTAGAAGCCGTCATCCAAATAACATAGGAAGCACCAGCCTCTATGTTGTTTATATAAAAGGGCTGTGGGGCTGATTTAGAGATCTCTGATTGGAAAAATAAAAAGGTGAAAGAATAATTGTTTCACAGCATAAGCTCTTGTCAAACCAAGCTGCATATCATTGCCTTTGTGATTTAAGGCAGTGCCCATTTCTTTGGGCACAGAGGAATGCATCCAGTTTGGTCACCACACTATAAAAAAGATGTTGAGAAAAAGTGCAGAGAAGAGCAACCTAGATGATTAGGGGACTGGAGGCTAAAACATACAATGAACAGTTTCAAGTACTTGGTGTGGCTAGTTAGTGAAGAGAAGGACCAGGGGAGACATGATAGCAGTGTCCCTATATTTGAGGGGCTGCCACAGAGAGGAAGGGGCCAAGCTATTCTCCAAAGCACCCAAAGGCCAGACAAGGAATAATGGATGGAAACTGATCCAGGAGAGATTCAACCTAGAAATAAGGAGAAATTTTCTGACAGTGAGAACAATCAACCAAAGGAACAACTTGCCTTTATGGGAGCTTCATTACTGGAGGCTTTCAAGAACCAACTGGACTGCCATTTGTCAGAAATAGTGTAGGGTTTCCTCCTTGGGTGGAGGGTTGAACTAAAAGACCTACTAGGTCCCTTCCAACTCTATTAATCTGTTATCTGAATACCTTTAATTTCTGACTGAAAGCTATTGATAGAAGAGAATATTTTTAGCCCAGGACTGAATGAGCCTTATGAGCTTTGGTAGGCTTTCTTGCAGGCGTTGCATTACCCAACCAGGTAACATCATCAGTGCTGGAAGGAACTGGAGTTTGCTCTCTTTTTATACCAGTGGCTTGCCCTGTCAGTATTGGTAGGCATGATCTTGGTTGGTCCTTGACTAGGCTGTTGTTTACTGTTAGTTTATTTGTCTGAGTTGCTAGTTCCTTGACTGAAAGTTGCCCACCCCTCCTTTTTTTAGTACCCCATGCATTTTGTACTTGTTATTAATTTTTATAAGGTACCTACCATGGACATCTGGGGGTACAGAAAAGAATTGTTTTTGCAAATAAATCTTATAACTAATGATACACCCCATCCTCTGATGTTCGGGAACTTCTCTCCAGGAGACCAAAATGCTCCCATCTTCCACAGTTGCATTCACAATCTGAGGTCCCGTTAATGGAGCTACAAAGGAAATCTTTGTGAAAAAGTTGATTATCTTAGATCAGAATTCCCCAACATTTCCGGCTTTGTGGACCAGTGGGGGGAGGAGGGGGGATGGTTCCGTGTGAGTGATCGACAAATGCACACATGCATGCACAGCTCCATTTGCATGAGTGGCATGCATACTCACCTCTGCTGCTCACTTAAATGGAGCATGTGAGAATGTGCTCGTGTGCGTGTGCGTGCTCGCCAACCATTTCCATGGCCTGGTTGCAAACCCCTCACAGCCCACAGGTTGGGGACCCCTGTCTTAGAGGATCTCAGACCTTAAACCAAACCATCAGTTACTTTTACCTTTTGCAGACATATTTTCTGTGGTTGTAGCTGCTTTTCCTGCTCTGTCCTGATAGAGTGCAAACACACTGATGTGGTAGCATACGTTGGGCTTTAAATTATCTAGAAATTAGAAAATGATCTTTCAGGCATAGCTGACTGCAGAGCTTTGCAATTTTAGAAGGAGGGTGGTTTTATTTTTTTCAATGTGATGTTTGCAAATCATCAATTTGTTGGTGTAGACATAGAGTCATCCTAGATTCTACATTTAGACAACAATATCTAATGGTGCTGCTGGACGCTAGCAATTTTTTTTCTTAGTTCATTTCCCCCCCCCCCTCAATCTTGGTGGCTTTAAGCTGTGTGGACTTCAATTCCCATAATTTCACGGTCATCGCTTCTTGGTCCTCTATCCTAAAGGCCACTTTTCAGGTACGTTTTCTGTCTCTCAGATAAATTTAGGAAAGATTTGGACTTGAGGGATAAAAGTGTTGCAAACTTGCTTCTGCTGGGTTGATTATCAATAAGAAAATATTATTTTGTTCATTAACAAAACTAAACAAAAGAATATGATCAAATCAGATGCAACATGCATTCTTGTAAAATTATCTATCTGTAGATTAAAAGCCTTGGAAAAAGACTTTAGGACAGAGGTTGTAAACGCATCATTAAGTATGAAAAACAGTCATAAGTCACTTTTTTCTCTGCTGTTGTAACTTCAGTCAGTCAGTAAATGTAAATTGTAGGTTGTAAATTGAGGATTGCCTGTAATCCATTCCATCATATAATCTATTACAGGAGTGTCAAATTGAAGGCCTGTTGGCCAGATCTGGCCAGTGGTGGGATTCAGGTAATTTAACAACCGGTTCTCTGCCCTAATGATTTCTTCCAACAACCAGTTTGCCAAACTGCTCAGAAAGTTAACAACCGGTTCTCCCGAAGTGATGCGAACTGGCTGAATCCCACCACTGGATCTGGCCCATGGGGCCACCCTGGAAACAGTGAAAGACCCATCCGAGGTCCCTCTGCCAGCAAAAACGGAGCTCAGGAGGACTGCACCCGTCCCTCCCAAACTCTGTTTTCGCTGGCAGAGAGCTGAAGGAGGATCCTCCCAGCCTCGCCTGGGCCACAATATGAGTGACATCGAGCCGGCCATGCCCACTTGGCCCCCCAAGGTGGAACACAACCCTGATGCAGCCCTCAATGAAATCGAATTTGACACCCCTGATCTATTACATTGGGTTGGGGAAGGTTGTACTGACTTGCTGTGCAATGCTGAAAGGAGACTTAAATGTGTGAATGTTTAAAAGCAACACTTGTTTGCAATTGCTTGTCTAAACTTTCTCGTTAGCAACGTGTTCTCCTGCAATATGGTTTACCTTTTATCACTGTGCAATTAGAAACAGGAATTTTAAACCATGTTGGGGAGGTGTTCCTGTGATCGTCTTGAGGGCTCTCTACCCATTCAACTACGTATCCATTGATGAAAGAGATTGGTGTTGAAGGTGCTTCCCATTTAACAACGATTCTCTCATTCTCTATGGATGTGGCAGAGACCTGATTAGGTGGTAGCAGTTCTTTGAAGAAGAAAAACAACAACAATAGTTGTATACAGCTCAATGGAATGCAGCTTCATCAGTCCTGAAGACATTAAATTAGAAATGGAAATAACGCTCATAGAGATGTTAATAAGATGGAATATGATTTGGAACTCCACAATGGAACTATAAGTAATCAGTGACAGGGGTGTTACCTTCCTTACCGGTTCGGAAGTGTGCGCATGTGTCACATGCCCAGTGCGGGTGGGCGGAGCTTCGCTCTGCCATCGCTACCGGATTGCCGAACTACTGGCCACGATCACTATTGAATCGTGCAATCCAGTCCGAAAAATCACAATCCGGTCCAAATTTAAAGAAAATTAAACTGAATTATCCTTATCTGTTGAGTTGGTATTACTGTACTAGTTTATATGGTGAAGGAATCTGTTTGATTCATACTATTTAGTATGAATCAAAGCAAAATCCACCCTTGGAATTCTTTCTGTGGCCAATAACTGAAGCCAATAAGTAATATTCAATTAACTTAATGAGTGTTTAATTTCTGTAGAAAAAAATGTATCTTACCTGTAATTCCCAATTTTGTGGTTATATAGACAGATGAGGACACGCCCCGTGAATTCTTTGAATTAAGTGTTATGTTATAATCCGCCTTAAGGGAGACGTGTGAAAAAACAGTATCGGTAGTCACACACGTTTCTGCAATTCTAGGTGGCATCTGGTTGAGGTTTTGAAATATCACTTGATAATGAAAGTTTTGGCTTATTGTTTGTGGTACATTTACTGACTGTAAAAGAACAAAAACAAATATTTTTCCATGTTAATTTAGTGTGTTCTGCCATGCCTCAATATACAGCAAGACTAGAACCGGAAAGACATTGGGTTCAAAAATTCACTGTCATGAAGATATATCCTTCTCTGTTTGATTTTTCTCAACGGCTGGCTGAAGAGGGCCTAAGAGGGGCGGGTCTTCTGTAGCTTTCTGGCAGACAAGGAAGGTACTTTTTGACCCCAACTCTCAAGGCTCCACCTTTGTGCAGGAAAATGTACCAGTGATGGCTACATTCTTTCACAACTGTATTATGAATTGCAGGCAGGGGTGAAATGCTCCCGGTTTGGACTGGATTGCCCGATCCGGTAGCGATCTTGGCTGGTGGTTTAGAGAACCGGGAGCAATTGCGGTGCGAGGCTCCGCCCACCCACCCGGCTGTTGTTACTTCCTGGTTTTAACCAGGAACTAATGTGTTTTGTACCCTCTGCGCATGCGGAGAAAGGTTTTGCACATGCGCAGAGGCTGTGCGCACGCCTGTGACGTGCACGGCATGTGCACTTCCGAACTGGTAAGGAAGGTAAGTAGATTTCAACCCTGATTTTTGCAGGTACCTCCTTTCCCCATTTCCTTTTTTAAATCAGAATAAGATGTGTACAGAAATGTTTACCTTCCAGAAGAGAGTAATGTTCTGCATTTTGGAAGAGGTCTCCTTCTTTAAATACCAGACATCAACAGGTTCAAATGGCACTGGGAACCAAGAAAAATGTCCTTAGAATGTAATGTTTATATTAATTTGGGAGCAAACTTTGCCAAATGTTGGGCAGCTGGCAGGAAACAAATGGAAGAATGCTATGAATACTTGGCAATCAAGGATTTATTCATTCTAACAAAAGAAGTGATGATTTACCCTTACTAACTAGGAAATTTCCCCAAAGTTACCAAAACTTAGACCATAGATAGAAATTCTTTGAAGTATGATGTCAGTGGGTCTTCATCATTCTTAGTACCTTTAAAAGGGGAAGGGTTGGGAGATAGCAACATGCCCTGCCACCTAATTTCTTTCTTTTTTTCCAGATATCTACAGGTAGACCTCAATTTACAACAGTTTGTTTAGTGACCATATAAAGTTACAACAGCATTGAAAAGAAGTGATTTATGACTGTTTTTCACACTTACAACCGTTGCAGCATCCTCATGGTCATGTGATCAAAATTCAGACACTTGGCAACTGATTCGTATTTATGATAGTTGCAGTGTCCCAGGGTCATGTGATCACCTTTTGCAACCGTCTGAAAAGCCAGGTCAATGGGGGAGCCAGATTCACTTAATAACTGTGTTAATAACTTAACCGCAGTTTTTCACTTAACAACTGTGATAAGAAAGGTCATAACATGGGGCAAAATTCACTTAACAAATGTCTCACTTAGCAACAGAAATTTTGGGCTCAATTGTGATCGTAAGTCGAAGACTACTTACATATTATTTATTTATTTATTTATTTATTTTTATTTATTTTTATTTTTTTATTTGAATTTATATCCCGCCCTTCTCCGAAGACTCAGGGCGGCTTACACTGTGTTAAGCAATAGTCTTCATCCATTTGTATATTGTATACAAAGTCAACTTTTATTGCCCCCAACAATCTGGGCCCTCATTTTACCTACCATACCCTCATTAGTATCCTATCTGCAATAAGGGATATAGATAATCTTTGACTTATAACCACAATTGAGCCCAGCAGGTATGTTGCTAAGTGAGACATTTGTTGACGGAGTTTTGCGCCATTTTACGACCTTTCTTGGCACTGTTGTTAAGGGACTCACTGCAGTTGATAAGTTAGTAACACGGTTCTTAAGTGAATCTGGCTTCCTCATTGATTTTGCTTGTCAGAAGGTTTCAAAAGGAGATCACATGACCCCAGGACACAGCAACAGTCGTAACTATGAACCAGTTGCCAAGCTTCTGAATTTTGATCACATGATCCTGGGGATGCTAAAAAGATCATAAGTATGAAAAACCATCCTAAGTCACTATTTTAAGTGCCACTGTAACTTTGAACGGTCACTAAATGAACTGCTGTTAAGTTGAGGACTACCCGTAATTGGTCTCAGGTAGTCTCAGTCTCAGCTTAGAGTTAGAGAAGGAGCCATCCTGGATGAGACGTTAAAGTTGGTGCCATTCCAGCTAAACCATAAGCAGCATATATTTTTTATATATAAGCAAAGTTCCAACTTAAGCATTATCTTCACCCCCAAATATGTCATTGAAGCCCAATAGATTATAGAGGCACTCTTGAAAAATTAATTTAAAAAACGAGTGACCACCTGGGTTTGTTTGGAAATGTGTTTGTCTGCCAATAGACAAAGCTTTAAGATTAATTTTAAGGGATAGAAAATACCCACAAATGACTAGAAGGGGTGGAGCAAAGCAACCTTCCTTATTTGTCCTAGAAAATGGAACTTGAATTCTATCAGTCCCCACCATTTTGTGAATGAGCAAGTGCTTCTGGCAGCCATTTTGTGAGGGTGCTTTTGATAGACCTTCCCTCCCTCACTTAGTTTTTTAGGACATTCAAAATAATTAATGAATGAAATAATTTTTCATTTCTCCCTAAGTTCCTATGACATTATAGCCTGGCCTGAATTAGTTATCCGTGACTTATTTTTATGTCAGGAACAAAATAACAAAATGTTAAACATGTGGAATTATTATTTTACTACCTGCTTCTGTTTGAAATGCTGGGCTCCAGTCACTCCATAAACCCCTTTCCTGAAGAAGCCTGCAGGAAACTTGGAATTCATATTTTATCTTGGGTTGCAGATCATGAAGATTGTACCTTCTAGCGTTTAGATTTTCAAGCTAGCATGAAAAGGAGATGAAAGCACACAGATACAACTTAATAAAAGCTGTTTTTCTCTGGTAACTGCAATTCCACTGAGAGATAGAAAAGCTCTACTTACACTCAACAGAACCCTGCAACAGTCCTGTAAGTGCTATAAGATGCCCCAGTTGGGCAGCGCAAGAGAGACACAGGCTCTTCTAAATTAAAAGCCAAACCTGGCACAAACATTCACATTTGTTCCTAATTACGTGCTGGAACCAAAGCTTCATTATTTTGCAAACACAAATCTCTGTCTTGTTTCTCCTCTGCGCAGACGTGTGATGCTGCTTTAAAGTTGTCTGTCACTAATGAGCATTACTAGGTCTCTTAGGACCTCACTGATGGGACAAGACAGAATTGCGGAACTATTTTTATCATTGGTTGGATTCAGACATTGCGCTATATCATGCCTTTCTTAACTGATGTTACCTGAAGACGCCACATTAATTGGATCAATACATCATGCCAGCAAAGAGATATGGAATTTTTTGCAGCTTCGCTGGTATTTTGGCTTCCAAGCATCATGCGGGCATGAGTCTGGTGTTGCAGTGATATCAGCAGTTGGACCGGCCTAATTATTTTTTCCCCCAGGTTTGGTTGACTTTGAGGCTAGAGATGAATGCATTTTCCCTTGCAGCAGTTTAATGTATCTATTTTCAGGAATGGAATGGAGTAGAGTAGAGTAGAGTAGAGTAGAGTAGAGTAGAGTAGAATAGAATAGAATAGAATAGAATAGAATAGAATAGAATAGAATAGAATAGAATAGAATAGAATAGAACCGGGATATCTTCGGGACCGCCTTCTGTTACCACATGCCTCCCACCGGCCGGTACGCTCCCATAGAGAGGGTCTTCTCAGGGTGCCGTCAGCCAAACAGTGTAGGCTGGCGACCCCCAGGGGGAGAGCCTTCTCTGTGGGCGCACCTACCCTCTGGAACGAGCTTCCCCCAGGACTTCGACAACTTCCTGACCTCCGGACCTTTCGCATGAGCTGAAGACATATCTATTCTTTCGAGCAGGACTGGCTTAAATAGGGTTTTTAAATATGGATTTTATTGGGGTTTATTTTTTATATTTTGTATGGTATTTTAAATTTAGGCTATTTTGAATAAGTTTTTTAAAATGTGTTTTATTGTAATATATTGTATTATTTTATTTGCCTGTTCACCCCCCTGAGTCCTTCGGGAGAAGGGCGGTATAAAAATTAAATAATAATAATAATAATAATAATAATAATAATAATAATAATAATAATAATAATAATAATAATAATAATTAATAGAATAGAATAGAATAGACCTTGGAGGTCTTCTAGTCCAACCCCCTGCTTAGGCAGGAAACCCTATACCCATGATGGCGAACCTATGGCATGCATGCCACAGGTGGCACGCGGAGCCGTATCGGTGGGCATGCGAGTGTTGCCCTAGCTCAGTTCTTTCCCACCGGAAGTCAGCAAACGGGCCATTTCTGGCCTCTGGTGAGCCTTGGTGGGGTGGGGAAGGCCGTTTTCACCCTCCCCAGGATCAAAGAAAGCCTCTGGAGCCTGGGGAGGGAAAAAAACAGGCCTACCGGGCCCACCGTGACATTGTGTGCCAAAAGCGGGGGGGGAGCATGGGGGGGTCGTGTGCACATGCACAGGGGGGTGGAGCACATTGAATTATGGGTGTGGGCCGCTCCCCCCGCTTTTGGCATGGCAAAACAGTTAGCTATGACTGCCCTATACCATTTCAGACAAATGGTTGTCCAATCTCTCCTTAAAAATTTCCAGTGTTGGAACATTCACAACTTCTGGAGTTTTTCCACTGATTAATTGTTCTAACCATCAGGAAACTTTCTTAGTTCTATGTTGCTTCTCTCCTTGATTAGTTTCCATTCATTACTTCTTGTCCTCCCTTATTTGGGGGTGGGGGGAACCAAACCATGTTTTGCCATCAAACTGTACAAGCAAGATCTGGAAAGCTTCTGGAGACCACAATATCAAGATTGAACAAGATTATAACGTGCCTGGGAAAGTTGCTCACCTCTGTACTAAGCTCCCTGTTTCTGTATCCTGTATTTAGTGTATTAAGCACAACTGCTCAATACACAAAACATGTTAAGCCAAAACCCAACTATATTATGGCTTAGTAAGATGTATCCGCTCACTCATGGTCAGTTGGAGAACCATTTGCTTTCTTTTGGTGCTAAGAAGCATTCTGGATTCCACCTTGCATCTTGCATCCACCAAAAGACAAAAAATGTGCAGAGGAGTCAGAAGAGCAGATAAAGATCACGCTACTGATGTTGGTTAATAAGTACGCATTTGGAAGCATGTGTTAAATTAATGACAAATTATGAATCCTGAATTAAAAATGAGATGAGTACAGTATTAAAGATATACACTCCCTGGCTGAGTAAGAACAAAAGGATGACTCAATTTGCTGCTATAAACCTTGCCTCGGGGGACATGATTTAGATGGAAAGCACCAGAAGACAATCAACAATCTGCTCCTATTACATCAGGATATATTTTGCATAAAACATGCCGTTGATTTCTTTTCTATTGGATGCTTACTATGGGACTGAAAATACTGACATTATATCTGAGTATCACTACGGCATCACATAAGTAATACCGAAAATAATGACTTACATAATCATAAAAAATAAAATATCCTTATTTTCTCCCTTTATTGTTGGCCAAAGACTGTAATAAAGCAATTTCATTTCATTTCAACATTCCTACCGTAATCCAGGAATTACTGTGGATTGGTTGGTATCTCAGTCTAAAGCACTTTGTTTCTTGCTGATCTTGCCATAAAATGGTACAATTTTGGGGAACAAAGGCATCACAGCTTACTGAGAGGTTCACAGGAGGATGAGGCTTCACTGTGTTGTGATGATCAGTGGTGCATAAACATGAACAAAAACACAACATTATTTTTGGAAATAAAATTCTGAGCCATAATATTAACAATACTATAAGAATTCTCAAGACCAGACTATCTAATCTGATATAACCGCCCTGAGTCCTCCGGGAGAAGGGCGGTATACAAATTTAAATAATAAATAAATAAATCTTGTTACATGCAGTTATGTTAGATCAGGGCTGTCAAACTCGCGGGCTGCGGGCCAGATGTGTCACGCACTGGCCACGCCTATGCTTGGTTTAGCGAATGGGGGGAAAAGTCCCGATATGTCATGTGACACTGTCGTGAAGCCACGAGTTTGACACCCCTGTGTTAGATGCTTCTGAGAAGACCATAAGTGGGAGATGAGAACAATATACAACCACCTACTTATCACCTTAAAATTATATTCAGCGATTCACTGTCT
Source organism: Ahaetulla prasina (assembly GCF_028640845.1). NCBI lineage: Eukaryota > Metazoa > Chordata > Lepidosauria > Squamata > Colubridae > Ahaetulla > Ahaetulla prasina. Next base: position 161,269,859 of record NC_080541.1, read on the forward strand.
ATAATCATGGAAGGGGCACATATTCGCATTGCTTTATATAATAGTTTATCTATTTCCTTGTTCCAATCATCTCTCTGTTACAACTTTGCAGATAGTCCTCAGTTTAGAAACATTCATTTAGCAACTGTTCAAAGCTGCAATGACACTGGAAAAACTAGGACTTAGAACCGGTCCTTGCACTTAATGACCATCGCAGCAGCCACACAGTCATGTGTGATCGAAATCTGGGCGCTTGGCAACTGTGTGCACTTTACAATGGTTGCAGCAACCTGGGATCATTTGTGACCTTCCCAGCTGGCTTCTGACAAGCAAAGTCCAGGGGGGGGGGAAGCCTGATTTACTTAACAACCAGGCGATTCACTTCAACAACTAGACTGATCTGCTTAACGAGAGTGGCAAAAAGTTGTAAAATCAGGTGCGACTCACTTAACTATCTCGCTTAGTGAGAACAGACATTCTGTTTCCAATTGTCATTAAGCAAGGAGTATCTTTACAACTTCACAAGCAAATCGTACACACTTGATATTGTTTGTCTTCAAGGAGCATGCATTTGGAAAGCTGACTCCAAAAATTCCAGAAGCAGTCAGGGTGGAAAGCACACAGATGTATACTTTCTTATTGTTTAAAGATCAGTAGCAGAAACCTGATCTTTTAGTAGTTTTATCCCAACTGAGGAACTCAAAATAAGACTCATGAGGGATTTTCCCTTCATTTTATCCCGATTAACATTACAAATATAATATTGGTTGGGCTAAGAGATCATGAATAAAACAATGTCATACAGAAAGTTCCATGACCAGGTGGGGAGTTGAACTTAGATCCTCTCTGACTGCAGTCCTATTTAGCCCCTACAGCACAATGGGTTTCTTGGGGTCTGTATTCTGTATGCAACACTTGCAGGCATTTCTACATCACTTTGGTTTAAACCAGTGGTGAAATCCAATTTTTATTACTACCTGCTCTGTGGGCATGGCTTAGTGGGCATGGCAGGGGAAGGATATTGCAAAATCCCCATTCCCACCCCACTCTGGGGCCAGCCAGAGGTGGTATTTCCCAGTTCTCCAAACTACTCAAAATTTCTGCTACCGGTTCTCCAGAACCTGTCAGAACCTGCTGAATTTCACCCCGGTTTAAACATCATCAAAAGGGCCAGCTCCAAAGACAATTTATCAAGACTTGCAAAGTACTACCAGTATTTAGCAAAGGCAGCAAAAAGACTTTCAATATAAGAGTTGATTGATTTAGTTGAGCTGACCGACTGATTAGAAATTGAATCATTACTCATAATATTCTTTCCAATAATTTATCAGAGTTCCTGATAATTACCAATGTCTATTAATGTGAACTGCATTGGTTTAGATGAATTGCTCCCAAGTTTATTTGTGGCTTCGACCACAACTGTATAAGTAGTTTCAAAGTCCAGCTTTTTCCTGAGATCTACTATGTGAAATGTAGTGCTATTTTTTTCTCCCAAGACTGTTCCATTGGGGGTTTCATTTGTTACCCTGCAACAAAAAAAGAAACTGAGATAAACAATGTGAATTATCTTTCCTCTTCCTCCCCTTCTTTCTTCTTCAGCCTCTCTTTCCTTCCTTCATCTTCCTTCTTCCTTGCCTAAATTTATTTTAAACCTATATAAAATTGTATGACAGTCACAGAAATTATATTACCACCTAATTGTTCATTTCATAAATACTTGTTTCTTTGTAGATGACTTGAATCCGATACTTTTTATTATAATATCCAGTTTAATCATTCGCTTTAATACTTCAGTTACTTTAATTTGGTTAATTTCACTTACCCTTCCCAGTGATTACTCAAAACCCCAATGCCTACTCTCAGACCTACTGCCAAATCCCAAGTATAGAATCATAAACTCAGAAAGATGACAAAATTAAAAATAAAAATCCTGCATAACTTTTTTAAAATTTGCATTATAGATCATGAAACCAAATCAAATCAAATTCAGATGGTGGCAAAATTTTCTTTCAGGTTTGTACCTGGATTGCGAATCAGGTATTTCAACCAATATTACAAAAAAGAATTGGCATTTTTATTATATCAAGGTCTCCATCCCAAGCCTCTGGTGCATCTAAAAATTGTCAATATTCATGTGATATAACCTGAGTCTGTAACGGCCCCCAAAGATATTTAACTAATGGACCAAAAGGGGGAGGTGTGTTATCATAAGCCAGTGATGGGTAACCTTTTCCAGACCGAGTGCCCAACCCACCCCCCCTGTGTGGCAGCTGCTGGCGGGAGGAATGGGTGCATGTGCGGCGGAGCTGAGCTGGGGTGACGGCTTGCATGCCCACAGAGAGGGCGCTGTGTGCCACCTCTGGCACATGTGTCATAGGTTCGCCATCACTGTCATAAGCCATGATATCCATCTACAATTGGATACAATTACATTCTGCCAACCATCAAAAAAATCTTCTGATGGGAACAGATGATTAGAGAAAGGAAGGAGAGATAGAGAACATTTATTCCTGGACTTTCTACTCACAATTTAAAGATAAATTATGAAGGACAGCCACCAATTTTAAAGCCACAGAGGTTCAAGAGGAAGCAACAATATCAGCTGGATCTGATTACTGAAGGACATCCAACCTAACTTCCAACTTCAGAACAATCTATTAAGGTGAAGGATGTTATTCCTTTTGTAGAGTTAAATAAGGTTCAACTCATCATGGATAGACTATGCCATCTTCTCCTTTCCCTCAAACTGTACAATATTTTGAATTACCCTAATAATGGGAGCAAATCCTCAAAAAAGGCTTGCAGAGCAAAGGTGGATGTCAAGGTATTTAAGTCCTAATGGTTGACAACCATAGCCAATATTTTGATCAAAGCCAGCTCAAATTCCACTCATTTCATCTTAGGGAGTACATAAGAAAATGGAAACAAAGATGAAGTGATGAAGGAGAATTGGCCCGATGTAAACTTAATTATAAGGGAGAAACTTACCATAGTGTATAGGTAGTAAGCAGATAGGTATAATATCCTTTATCCCAAGAACAAATGGTGGGTCCATATTTTCCATACTGGGCACATGATACATTTTTTGGTTGATCTGGAGCAACTTAAAAAGAAAAGTGGTCAACAGCTGAGATGGGAGGAAATGACTCTTGGTTTGAATCTTTGTTGTTTATAAAAATCATTGTGTAAGAGTCTGTTTGCATTTGAACATTCCAGTGTACAGTGAATCTGTGCATCAAAACCTCTTCAAGGAAAGACCTGCCATGTGTACAGTAATAATACATATATTCCACCAAGGAAGTGAGACCTAAGTTATTACGAGTTCATCCTATTTTCCCCATTAACTCAGAAGAAATAGTATTGTCAAAAAAGTAGCTTGGCTTTGAGGTGATTTTCTTAGATGGATCTGATGTGGGGAAGTGGGTTGCTGAACATTGCAACAAAGCAGTGCTGGTACATGCTGGTAAACATGGATATGTTCATATGTGACTTGTTCTTCTCGCTGCAGTCCTATTTTTGCTAAATAATCCAGCTAAAGTTAAACACTTTATAGCATAAAAGTGGAAAGATGAAAGTCTGTATCTTATTTTCCTAGGCAAAGCCTTAGTGGAGTTACTAATTTCAAATAGAAATAGGACCGGGAGCAAGATGAACAAGAGTTATTGGGAAAAAATCAGAGGAAGAGATAACAGCACATTCCTCTATTCAAAATTTTGAGTGGTTATAACACATAAGCATTTTTATGAGGCTATAAATTGATCAAAGGCAATAATTCTTTTTTTTTGTCTGACAGACAATTGAACAAAGCACCCATCTCACAAAAGGCAAAATCTGCCTTTCCTCAGTTATTTCTATTATTCTAATATTAATTTTCTCCAATTAATTTATCCCACCTAAAGACTTTATCTCATTATGTCTCATTGACTACATAAAACCATATATTCATAATAGAACAATGTTTTCAAAAGTAAACAAATTCCCTTCCCATTTTCTTCTGTACATAGTTAACAAAAGTTTTAAAAAGCTTCTTACTTCCAACAACAACATAAATTCCGCATATGTGCCGTGGCCTCGGTTCTTTGCAATTGCATTTAAATGTCTGCCTCCCAAAAGTATTCAGTAGAATCTGGGTTCTGATTGAAGAATTTGGAGAGCTACTGATAATGGAGTCGTTTTGCAACAAAACGATGTCACAATGCCTACGGTAGAAGTTCTTGTTTAGCCAGCAGGACAGATCCACCGTTGATTTTAATGACAGCTCTGTACCATTTGCACGCATTTGTCCCCTGGAAGGCAGAAAAGAACTCAACAAGGAGAACAGTTAAGGTGCAGGATTTTTCATTTTATTATTTTACTCTTTTATAATTATTGTATTTATTGGTTTTCTTTTTGAGAGCCACACAGAGTTGCTAAATCTTTTAATAAACAAATATTAACTTCTTGCAACAGAACTAAACTGGGTTTTGGACACCATATGTTTTACCCTGTGCCAGTAAAAATGCTTGTGTAGATTCCCCCAACATGGTAAAACAAACAGCTCATAACAGGGACATCTACAGAAGGAGTAAAAAAGAAAAAGGAAAAAAAATCACAGGTGTAGCTGCAACTCGATAGTCAACTTGGTTTTATTAACACCCTATGGCTCCCATTTATGGTCTTACTCTTATTCCAAACTTCTTGATCCTGGAGGTACACGACTATGACTATCATTAAGTGTTGTACCTTATGATTCTTAACGAATGTATCTTTTCTTTTTATGTACACTGCGAGCATATGCACCAAAGACAAATTCCTTGTGTGTCCAATCACACTTGGCCAATAAAGAATTATATCTAACTAGCTATCTACATTCAAAGTCTATCACTAGTGTTATGTTGCTATATAGGCTTTTCCAGCAATTGTCCTCCCAAAAAAACACCATGTTGGAGTAGGGTCTTTTTAAGTGCAGGACCAATTATTCTGGGTTGAACAGCCCCTCTTATCAAATATAGTTTACATTTTGAAATCCCACATAGATACTTTAGGTCCCTCCATCTGTTTTCAGGGCTACCAATTTGGAGAACATAATATTGCTATAAGATGCAGGTAAAAGGCAGCAGACAGAAGGGAGGTCATATTATGCTCTCGGTTTCTCTCGATCATTTAAAGGCCCTTGTTGGGTTTTGGTGCCCATTGTGCTGAGTGACCTGTATCGATGGGGGATTACTGAAGTGAAATATATGACACAAGGAGCACCTGATTGAAGGAAGCTGCTCCAAAGTTGAAGCCTTCTCTTTTTTAACCTTCTGCGAAATCAAGTTATCAATTTTCTCTCTACTTTTGTCTCGGCTTGTTAGCTGTTAAAATATTGTTGGGCAAACCAAGGAATCTCCTGCCATTGCCCTGCCACCTTCAGAATGCCTCCTAGCCAAGTTTCCAGTGTTTAGGAAACACGCATGTAGTGAAAGAAGACAAAATAGTGGGTTTGCTTGCCCATGAGCTGCAACTTCCTGGGTGTTCTCTTCTAAAGCTACTGAAGGGAAATCACATGTGCTTCTCTGAAACGGTTGTACAGGTGAATAAGTTACACCGTGAAAAAGTGGGCTGCGGGCGCTGAGAGAGAAACATGGAGAGACAGAGAAAGGAAGGACTCTACCAAACTCTAATGCTCTCGTCTCCACCTTATTTCTGCTTCCTCCCACTTTTAACTTAGAAATAGATCTGGAGTCGATTGAACTTTCAGGGAAAGATTTTCACGTAAGCAATTTAGCTTGAAGTTGGACTTTCTTGCTTGATATACTCACTGTTGTGTATGTTGTGTACCAAAATTAGCAAAACCACTACCATTTCCTTTGCGTGCCACATCACAGCTTTTACATGTCTCACAAGGCAGGGCCTGTCGAATCCCTCTCTAGAGCAGGGGTCTCCAACCTTGGCAACTTTAAGACTTCTGGGCTTCAACTCCCAGACTTCCTCAGCCAGCAAAGCAAAGTTTAAAGTTGCCAAGGTTGGAGACCCCTGCTCTAGAGGGTTTGCTAGAACACCCAAGCATTGCCAGAAAGGAGATAAGATGAGCCAATAGTAGTAGTAGTAGTAGTAGTAGTAGTAGTAGTAGTAGTAATAATAATAATAATGATGATGATGATGATGATGATGCAGGTTTGTAGGGCCTATCCTGATTCTTTACTAGACACAACTAGAGTAAAAATCCTTGGAATGGAACAAGGCTTCAACTCTGAAAAAAAATGCAAGAAGCTTATTTCTCCCTTTGTCAACAAAAGAGTCTGCATTTGCCTCAGTGGATGACACAACCAACTGTAGAACTATCAACTCTCCAGGAGAGCTTTCCACCACGTTTGCCTGGTGCGCCAGTTGCGCCCCTTTCTAGACCGGGATGCCTTATGCACGGTCACTCACGCCCTCGTGACGTCTCGCCTGGATTACTGCAATGCTCTCTACATGGGGCTCCCCTTGAGGGGCATCCGGAGGCTTCAGTTAGTCCAGAATGCGGCTGCGCGGGTGATAGAGGAGCCCTCGTGGCTCCGTGTGACACCTATCCTGCGCAGTCTGCACTGGCTACCTGTGGCCTTCCGGGTGCGCTTCAAGGTGTTGGTGACAATCTTTAAAGCGCTCCATGGCATAGGGCCGGGCTATTTACGGGACCGCCTACTGCTACCAAATACCTCTCACCGACCCGTGCGCTCTCACAGAGGGACTCCTCAGGGTGCCGTCAGCTAGGCAGTGCCGTCTGGCGACACCCAGGGGAAGGGCCTTCTGTGGGGGCTCCCACCCTCTGGAACGAACTCCTCCAGGACTTCGTCAACTTCCGGACCTCCGAACCTTTCGTCATGAGCTTAAACGCACTTATTCATCTGCGGGACTGGATTAGATTTTAAAGTTATTGGTTTTAAGGATTTTTTTATTATTTATATTGTTTTTTAAATTCGGCAATAGAATAAGTTTTTTAATTGTTGTTTTTTAATTTGTATTTATATGTATTTTAACTGCCTGTGAACCGCCCTGAGTCCTTAGGGAGATAGGGCGGTATATAAATTTGAAAAATAAATAAATAAAAATAAATAAATAAAATAAAACATCCATTCTGGAAATGCTTTTAATGAGTACATTTACTTCCCACCCAAGTGGGGTCTAAATGGGTCTTTTGCACTATGTTCTCGCAATAGCTGTATTCATCCATGTGAACTACCTGGGTAGCTGTAAAAAACAAGAAGCAGGCAAATTCATGGAGGATAAGACAATTGATGATAATACTTATGACAACCATCTGTTAACTCCAGTTGTCCATGAATGCCAGTTGCTGAGTCTTGAATGACTCAATTGCACACGTCATCCATTTGATTACTTGGTGTGAGAAATGAATGATGACTTTCAGTCTCAGCCAGCATAATTCCTGTGATGTTCTTATGATTTTAGTAGCATTTTTTAAACCAGTAATTTATTAGATAGGGGTTTGCTTGGATTTAAAGCAGATCTCACCTTTGAAAAAGCATTCTAGATCAGGGGTCTCCAACCTTGGCAACTTGAAGACTTGTGGACTTCAATCTTTAAAGCGCTCCATGGCATAGGGCCAGGCTATTTACGGGACCGCCTACTGCTACCAAATACCTCTCACCGACCCGTGCGCTCTCACAGAGAGGGACTCCTCAGGGTGCCGTCAGCTAGGCAGTGCCGTCTGGCGACACCCAGGGGAAGGGCCTTCTCTGTGGGGGCTCCCACCCTCTGGAACGAACTCCCTCCAGGACTTCGTCAACTTCCGGACCTCCGAACCTTTCGTCGCAAGCTTAAAACACACTTATTTATCTGCGCGGGACTGGATTAGATTTTAAAGTAACTGGTTTTAAGGGGTTTTTACTATTTATACTGTTTTTAATAATTTGGGCTATAGAATAAGTTTTTTAATTGAACTGAATCCTTAGGGAGATAGGGCGGTATATAAATATGAAAAATAAATAAATAAATAAATAAATAAAATAAAAGGAATTCCGCAGGGTGGTTATTTTTAGTTAATCATTTCAGCCACCTTAAAAGCCCAATGGGCAGATGTATATTTATTTTGGATTTTTAAAAATTGTTTCTATTGTTTCAAAACATTTTTATAGTTTTAACTGTGGCATATTTTTTTATTTGTAAACTGCCCAGAGTCATTGATTGAGATGGACAGCTGTAGAAATGGAACAAATACAATAAAATGGGAAAAAAGTTAATATTTTCTTTTCAAGAAAAAAAAAAGCTACTCAACCATTTACTCTTGCATTCTTCTGATAGCAAAACGTTTACTCCTAGAATAAAAAAAAAACACACAAAGATGTTTCATAATAAACAACTTCAGAACCTAAGTAATTATAAAAGTAAAGAAGAGTTGCTTATACAGATTTCATTACAGGAGGAAATTATGGAATCTGCTGACTTGTTTGGCAGCCTTGGCTGCAATGGAAGCTCAAGCTGAAATCTTTTCGAAGTTGGATAGTCTATGGACTTAAGACTTCCACAGTCAAGAAATGAGAGTCCAGATCCTCTTCATACAAACATAGTTCTTCCTCCAATTTTGCTGTTCAGACTTTCTAGTTCTCTTTCTTGATTCAGTAGTTCTACCTCTGACTACATTGTCTACATCAAATCTACATTACCCATTGTTTGTATCCCCAAGCTCTAATCCCAGGCAGTTCTTTATTTAAAGCAATGAGGACATGATCAGTATCTCTATAGCTTGGATGAAGCTATTTGTTCATATTTCACTCTCCCAACTTGGCAGAAGACTATATAGGAATATTTTTCCTCCTGTGACTCTTCTAGAATATTGCCCTTACTGAAGATAAGTAGGTTAAAAAAGTCCTGGATTTCCAGAATTCACTCACCTGCTCCAAAGAATATTAAAAAACACATTTTTAAAGGTAAACTTCCTATGCTGATCATCTTGATACCTTCTGCCGAATTTTTACTCCTGTTTTTTTAAAATTAATAATCAGTACATATAATCAGCAAATAATCTTTTAAGGAGGAAGACATTTTCATATTTTTGGCACAGGACTGAAAAGTTGGAGTTCACCAGAAACAATCATACTGCATAGGAATAATAAAGTGTGGATTTTCTTCTAGAAGCAGATGCTTCTGCCGAGAAATCAAATGGTTTCCATCCAAAACTTTGTCTTTTATTTCAGAGTCTTGCCTTTCCCTGTATTTTCTTCTCTGCTTCTCTACCCATCCACCCACCCACTCGGTTCAGGAACAATACTTCATGATTTATGTGACTCGTCATGAAACATATTTCTTTGGTTTCTTTTTCTTTTTTTTCAATGATGAGCAATATTTCCCAAGTTTTGTTTCTGGGTTCATGAAGACTGAAACGAAACAGAGAGGAGAATTCGATGAAAAGCCTTTATCAGGTTTATTAGATTTACTTTGAAAGAATCTGAGGGAAGGAATCGGAAATAGGAGTTGTAACCAGATAGAAAAGTGTTGTTTTTAATATTCAACCCTGTGATCAAACTCTAGTGCAGGGGTCACCAACCTTGGCAACTTTAAGACACATGGACTTCAACTACCAAGAATTGTTGCTAGTTGCATGCTGGCTGGGGAATTCTGGGAGTTGACATCCACAAGTTTTAAAGTTGCCAAGGTTGGACACCTCTGCTCGAGAGCAAAGATGGGCAACCAAGGGCCCGGAGGCCCATTACTCCCTAAAATTCTTTTTTTAAACGCTCCTGCAAGAGCCATATTATTGAATATTGTCTAGTTTCCTGCCGGTAGAAGGCAGGAAATAAACTGTCTGTCTGTCTGTCTGTCTGTCTGACTGTATATCTAGTTTATTTCCGTGTGTGTGTGTGTGTGTGTGTGTGTGTGTGTGTGTGTATGCACACACACATACCTGGAGGTATTCTGGGAGTTGAAGTCCTCTAGGCTTAAAGTTGCCAAGGTTGGAGACCCCTGCAATAAAAGGCAATAACTCGAACTACAGGGAAAATTGGACAACTTTATGGAAGGACCTTTGCTTGGGTACTATCTCCCACATGGAATATGGAAAGCTTGGACAAGACTGAGAACAGAGATATCTCAATGTAAGAAGAATTTGAAGATATGGACAATATTACAGAAGATGGAAGCTGTGAATGTGGGGATTTGCAGAATCCTGAACATTTATTGATATGTCATAATCCTGATGAACCATGTACAGTGGATTATTTGTTCCTGTTCAATGATAAAGCTATTCAGACTGCTACTTTCTGGGCCTCCAATGCTATGGAATGTTATATAAATGTTTTAAATCCCTTCTGTGCTGAAAAAAAAATGCACAGAAATGTTTGTGCATGAACTGTAAATAAGTTAGTCAATGTGGAAAACATGCAGCGTCACATTAAAATACGTACAAGATAGATATCTATGTTGTCTAGGTAGATCATTCCTTTTAAGTGGCAAAGTATGTTATCTGTGAAACTATTTCCCTTGCCATCTTTTGGAAGGAGTAAGTGACTATCTGATGAATATCTGACTTCCTCAGATCATTTCCCAAGTATGACAAAACAGAACATCAAAAAGCTATTTCAGTTTCTTTATCTGTCAAAGGAATAGACTGGATGAATGATCAGTTCAGGACATTAAGAAGAAAACCTGTCTCTTTACAAAAATTATTTTCCATGTGGTATAGCAGTTAACAGAGAGGAATTAAACACAGCTACCTATGGCAGTGTGCAGTTGTACACACACACACCCCAAAGTTGGGAGATTTCTAGTATAGCAATAGCACTTAGACTGATATATCGCTTTACAGTGCTTTACAGCCCCCTCTAAGCGGTTTACAGAGTCAGCATATTGCCCCCAACAATTTGGGTCCTCATTTTACCCACCTCGGAAGGATGGAAGGCTGAGTTAACCTTGAGCCTGGTGGGATTTGAACTGTCAAATTGCAGGCAGCCAGCAACCAGCAGTACTGCACTTTAATCACTGCACCACTGGGCTCAGTATGCTTGTAAGTCAGAACAAACTTAATATGTTAAGCCACTAAGATTCACCTTTGGGCAAGATGAGCACCATTGTTTCTTCTTGAACAATTGTCCAAACCAGTACTTCATTTTTGTTATGTAACTGATTCTGTTTATGTTTACACTGTTGGTTTTAGTATTCATAGATTCTATGATTCTTTCATGTTGTTCCAATGTACTATCTGATTTTCTAGCAGTTGTACATCTGAAATTATACTTTCATAGTTTGTTGTACTTGTTAAATTTACCAAGGGAAGCAATCTTAAATATATGCTCTCATGCTCTTTTTTTATTAGTTTTCCTGTTTATCATAGAATCATAGGTTTGAAAAGAGACATTTATAATTATCAGCCTGGTGCAGAAATTCAAATTAAAGCATGCCAGGTAGATGATCTCCAGGGTTCTGGTTGAACAGAACCAAAGAAGATGAGTCAATCACTATCTTTCTTGGCAACTAAGAGATCCCACTGCCCTTTGAGTGTCATTAAGTGTTGTATCATTAAGTGTTAAATTTGTACCCTATGACTTTCATTAAGTGTTTTAAGTATTGTACCTTGATGAATGTATCTTTTCTTTTATGTACACTGAGAGCATATGCACCAAGACAAATTCCTTGTGTGTCCAATCACACTTGGCCAATAAAAAATTCTATTCTATTCTATTCTATTCTATTCTATTCTATTCTATTCTATTCTATTCTATTCTATTCTTAAATGATGTAATGTGACAGAAATTCCTTTCCAAAAAGGAAAGATACCTTTTTGGATGAAGTCTGTGCTATAGTGTTGAAATAAAAAAGGACCTGGAAGTCAAACCTTCCTGCTCAATGCAGAGTCCACTATCCATTATACCTATCTAACAGGTGACTATCCAGCTTGTCTTGAAGACCTTCAGTGAAGGAGAACTGACGATATCATGTAACAGCCCGGCTATCAGCTCATATGGTCAGGAAATTCCTCCCGATACCGGTATTTATCGATGTAATAATAAGCATCCTATAGTAGGAATGGCTTTGAGAGACAGGAAGAGGTGCTGCCTTGGGAACAATGAGATAAAGGAGGAGAGGGGTGAGCTCGCAACTGCAAAATGGGCAGAGAAAGAAACTAGACTAAGTTTTAGAAACTAAAATGGGCAGAGAAAGAATCTATCTTATCAGACTGTAAAAAGAGATGGTGGGTGATTTGTACTTTCAGACTTGCCAAATTTTCTTAATGTAGCCTTACACTAAAATAGCATTAGCTTATTTGATTTGTTTCCCGTCTGAGCTACCCGGGAAGGCTAACCACTCAGCAGATGGTTTTAATCCACTTGTCCTAGTCCTCTGGCGCAACAGAGAACCAGTCTGCTCACTCTTCTGAGTGACAAGCCTTTCAGAAATTTGGAGGCTACTATTCAATCATCTCTTCCATAGGATAAGTATATATTTAATCATTTTCATACAGCTTGGTTTCCAGACTTCTCATCACATTGATAGCTATTCTCCAACGTGCTTCATTTTGACACTGACTTTTTAGAACGATGATGCCCAAAATTAGAGATAGTATTCCAAATAGTCCCCAACTCCAGGGCAGAATGGAATTGAACAATTCCTCCTCATGATCTGGACTCATAACTGGACTGTTAACGCACCTCAAGATGGCATTTACCATTTTAGTAGCTGTATCCCACTGCTAGCTTATATTTAATTTGACACCCAGATTCCTTTCACATGTACTATTGCCAAGATAGGTCTCCCCCATCTTATTCTTGTCACTTTCAGGTTTTTCCCCACACACCCAGATGCGCAACTGTACACATCTCCTTGTTTAGTTCCATCCTATTCATTGCAGTCCTTTTTGCTGAAACCTGTCCAGGTATTTTCGAACCTTTTAAAAAAAAATCTCTTCTAACTAATCCCTTTCAGTTTTGAATTATCTGAAACTTGATAAGCGTCACATCAGATGTCTAAGTCAAGCTGCTGATTTAAAAGTACAACCAGTATGTCTCTCCAAGCTGAAGGCTAAACACAAACTCTTTGCCTTTTGCACAACCGCGAGTCCATCTAGCATCGCTTAGCCCATATTTTTATATTTTATTATTTCATTTAAAGGAATAAGGTGAAATCTTCTGACAAAAGTTTTGCTAGCGTCCACATACGTGAAGTCTATCAAGAAAGGAGTTACTGGTACTAATTGCCTACAGAAGAGCTTCTGGCCTTTCTCTGTCATTTGCATCTCTATAACTGTCCGGTTTGGTTCTGCAATCCAACAAGACAGATACAGACTTCAGAGGATAATTAGAACTGCAGAAAAAACAATTGCTACCAACCTGCCTTCCAGTGAGGACCTGTATACTGCACGAGTCAAAAAGAGGGCTGTGAAAATATTTACAGACCCCATGCATCCCAGACATAAACTATTTCAACTCCTACCCTCAAAATTACGCTACAGAGCACTGCACACCAGAACAACTAGACACAAGAACAGCTTTTTCCCAAATGCCATCACTCTGTTAAACAAATAATTTCTTCAACACAGTCAAACTATTACTAAATCTGCACTACTATTAATCTTCCCATCATTCCCACCACCGATCTCCTTCCACTTATGACTGTATGACTGTAACTATTGCTTGTATCCTTACGATTTATATTGATATTGTTTCCTGATTGCTTATTTGAACCCTATGACTACTATTAAGTGTTGTACCTTATGGTTCTTGATATATATATCTTGTCATTTTATGTACACTGAGACCATATGCACCAAAACCAAATTCCTTGTGTGTCCAATCACACTTGGCCAATAAAGAATTCTATCTATCTATCTATCTATCTATCTATCTATCTATCTATCTATCTATCTATCTATCTATCTATCTATCTATAACTAACTGGGGGCCCTTTCACAAGTTTTTTACCTAAGAATAAGAGGGCTTATTTATTTATTTATTTAGTTGAGTACACATTAGATAATATATATAAGTATGAATTGAATACATAAATACATAAAGTGAATACAATTAAGGGGAACATTAGGACAGGGACGGTAGGCTTCTGGCCTTTTGCTTCTTTCAATAGAAGGGCAGCTTTTAGTAGCACTTTCTGTAAAACAACTAACCAAGCCTGATTTAATATAAAAAGACAGAGACTGGATAATATTTTGCTCCTTAACAAAAAAAAAACCTTAGAAGATTGTCCGTTTCTTTTTTCTCATTTACTCAGAGGTTTTTCCACTTTTGTTTATTTTAAAATATTACTGCTGTTCCGGCTTCACGCTCGGTGGATCTGATCCCCAGAAATGGAACCGAAGTGAGTAGATGAGATCGCTCTGCTTGCAAAAGATTCCAGGGCAGGAGCAAGCAGTTTTGCCCGGCGGGCAACCCATCATCCCGTCCTCCCCAAATCCTCAGGGAGTCGAGAAAAATCTCTCCCTTTCCTTCCCTATTCAGCTCCGTGGGGCAACTCACCCGCAGCAGGACACCCAAGGCAGGCAGCGCGTAGTTCATCGCTCCGCCGGCATCTTCTGTGCTGAAAGAGAGAGAGAGAGAGAGAGGAAAAAGGGAGGGGGGAGAGAAAAGGAAGCAGGTCTCCGCCTTCGCCGTTCTTAGTGCGAACGTCTGAAGAACTAATTTCGGTATTGATTTAATCTGATCAATGACCAGGACATTTAAAAACAATGTTGCAAATTTTAAGGGATAACTGGTTTTCACTTTGTATATTGGTTAAAAATCTGAAACTGGAAATTATTGCATTCAGATGCAAGCCAAACAGTTATCCTCACTGATATTATTTGCTCCTAATAAATGTCCTGCTATCTCTTTTCTATTGACTACAGATTTCCTGGACTAGTTAAATGGTATATTTCTTCCTGAAAGGTGCTATTTATCAAGACAAAAATATATTTAATTTTTTCACCCTTTCCTACACCACTCTCACCAATTTGGGCAGATAAAGAGGAATGGGAATCCTATGGTGAATGAGTAAATGCTACCTTTATCCTCCAGACAAAAACATCTAGGAAATTTCTATTTGAATATAACAATATTTTCCCTTGGAAGATGTCACATTAAAAAAAAATTGGTGTAAAGGTAGGCCTGAACTTACAACAGTTCATTCAGTGATTTTTCAAAGTTATAACAGCACTGAAAAAAATGACAATTTTTCACATTTACCAACCGTTGCAGCATCCCCATGGTCACATGATCAAAATTCAGGCCCTTGGCAGCTGAGTCATATTTGTGTTGGTTGCATGTGATCAGCTTTTGTGACCTTCTGACAAGCAAAGATAAGAATCTAGGGAGACCCAATTCACTTAACAATAATGTTGCTAACTTAACAACTGCAATGATTAACTCAACAAAAGTAGCAAGAAAGGTCATAAAATGTGCCAAAACTCACTTAATACATGTTTCACTTAGCAACATAAATTTTGGCCTGTGGCAGTGGTGGGTTTCAAAAATTTTTACTACCAGTTCTGTGGGTGTGGCTTGGTGGGCGTGGCAAGGGAAGGATACTGTAAAATCTTCATTCTGTCCCCAATCCAGGGGAAGGTTACTGCCAAATTCCAAATTCCTCCCAATTAGCTGGGATTTGGGAGATGGGGCAGGGCCAGTCAGAATTTTTACTACTGATTCTCTGAACTACTTAAAATTTCTGCTACTGGTTCTCCAGAACTGTCAGAACCTACTGAAACCCACCTCTGGCCTGTGGTCATATGTATGGGGAAAAACAAATAAACAAACCAATCATACTATTAATTTTAACAGAAAATGGAGAGAATGAAAGAATAAAATTCTGTTTCTTACATTTATAAGAAAAAAAGTTTGTTACATGTAATTGTCCTGTTTTTAAAAAGTTACTGAAAACATAGTCTGTCATTAGCCTGTGTAGACAGCAAGTTATATACAGGACAGAGGGGCAGTCTGCTTAAGCCCTGGTATATCTGCTTCCCAGGTGAAGTCACTGCTGAAGATTTCAGCCCGTACTAGTAACCATAATGGAAATTGTGTCGACGCGTGATTATATAAATAGTTCCATTCCCCTTTGTTTTCTTTTTCCAACTTTCTTGAACATTGGTTTTGCGCTGCCAATTTCATTTTCGTGAAAAATGTCACTAATGAGAACTGAACAATCTATTCCCATAAAATATGCTCACACAATGATTTTTTTTTGCTACATCACAATATATTTATTCACTATTCTCAGAAGATTGTACTTTCTGTATTGCTTTCCTGTAACATAGACTCTGATATATTTATGAACAAAACAATGTATTACCCTAAATTTTCCATAAACATATTTTGGTTCCATCATCCCATTGCCTAAAAAAAACCCCTCTTCCTTTTTATTACTCTGTAATCCCTTAATTTGGGGTAGAATTGAGGTGAATGGATGGAGCTGAGCATTTACTGGCTGGTTGCCCTTCCTGATGCCTATGCAGAGTTTGCAGCAGATATTTTCTCTTTGCACCCTAGAAGCATCTGCCACTACCTAGGATTAAACTCTCAACCTTCCAAGTGGGAGGTGAGGATCTTCACCACTAGGCCACCATGCCTCTCACCATAATAATGCCTAATATCTATCAAAAATTTTCTTATTAAATGCAT
This sequence comes from Ahaetulla prasina, assembly GCF_028640845.1. NCBI lineage: Eukaryota > Metazoa > Chordata > Lepidosauria > Squamata > Colubridae > Ahaetulla > Ahaetulla prasina. The sequence continues at coordinate 161,286,400 of NC_080541.1, forward strand.
CACAATGTTCTATGTTTTCCCACCTATTGCCACTGTAGTGGCAATGGGGAAGATCATAGTTATTTTGAGGAGTTTAGTGACATGTATCGATTTCTCCTTCAAAGGCTAAAAGTTCAGGGCTCATTCTGAGTTAATCTGTCTGTTTTTCACACCTGTTTGCTGGATAAAGGATAAGAGACTTGAGTGGGTGGGAATCTTCACACAGTTGCAAAACTTTCTTTTAAAATTATTTTTATTATCTGTGAAAACCTCAGACATTCAATTCCCATAACAGAGCTATATGCTACCAGATCTGTCACTAGAAGCAGGGCTATGAAGTCATGGTGCCAGGTTTTAATAAAAACTTTAGTACTGGTCTTTAAGCTGGGAGCTTCTACACAGAATCTAGCATTGGATCCTGTGGAAATTGGCCACCCAGGGATATCTCTGCTATCATTAACAATGACATCCTAAGACCTCCTTGCAAGCCTTTAAGAAATTTGGGTACCATCTTGCTTGGTATGTGTGCCTTTTGCATTATTTTTAAAATCTATTTGCTTGAGTTAATAATGAAGCTTCTATTAGATGTTCCAGAGAATTAAAGGGCTCCTTTAATTCTGCTATTTTTGGCAACAGCCGTCCATGTTGATCAAATCTAGTTTTGCCCAGTTAGAAGATTAAGTGATTTCTAAAGGCCACTGAGATAAACTTCTTTTGTATTAGGCTGGTAAACATGATTTTCTTCCAATGAATGTTGATTCCATCCCTTCATTTGGTTTGTTCAGCAGCTCTAAGTGTAACTTCTGTTGATTTACATTCTATTTAATTTAATTTGATTTAATATTAGTTCCTGAAAGCATGCTGAAAGCATCTTATTTTTTGTATTTGTTTTTTGGATCTTCAAATAATTGAAGTTGATGAAATCTGCTGCTAATAGTTATGAATCTAATTTAACTGACTATTAAAACAATCGATCAACTTGATTAATCTAAGTTTAAGGAAGATATTTAGACTATTTAGATGGGACCTAATCCATGAGTTAGTTGTATGTCTTGTTCATCTGAGATATGGCACATCAGTCTAGATGGAGAACTGAAATCTTATTGATTTCAATAATTAAATATAATTATAAATGAATATAATCCAATGCCTAAATGTGATAAATGGGAACTTTCCAGATCACAGTAATAGACTGGGCAGAAAATGTTTTATGATCAGCAGTGTTTCATTGAAATACTACCATCTTATTACTTAGTTAATTTTTCTATTGCAGTTTGATGCTCTTATTTAATTCATGTCAATATTTGATGCCAATAAGATTTAATTCATAGAAATATTTCTCTCATTTTAAACATAAACGAGTCTATTCAGTAGTCTCCCTACCAGACATCCAGAAGCTTATAGAAGAGTAAATTTTAGAATTGCCAAATCTGGATGAACAAGATATACAATAAAATTCTGGATGATCAAAAGATGAGATAGAGCACTAATTTTTTTACATGTATTTGTGCAACCTGAATATGACAGGCAACTCTAACAAATTCCAGAAGAGTAGCTATATTAATTTTATACAAGAGAAATGAAAAAATAGCTTGTAGCAAAAAGGGAAGATTATGTATTTAAATATATGTAAGCCACAGTAAACCATTTTAATATCTCATATTAAACCCGGGGCTTGTTTTCAGCTTAGCATGATATGTGAACTCTGTCATGGTTCTAAAGCATGGTTTATGCATTATATGTGAACCAATATGTTTTATTCTGTGAAATATTGTTAAAACTGTGCCTTACGTGTGCATGATGTGTGAATCCAAGCAATGGGACTTACTTTTGAGTAATCATACAAAACTTGTGTTTTAAGTCTTTATTGAATCATAAAAATACCTTATTTTTCTTGTGATATAAGGAGAATTTATCTTGTCTTTTTTTAAAAATTCCCTAGAGATATATGGCATTAACAATTTCTTTTAACAGAACAAAATCATTCCCGGATTGTAAGGAGACTGACATACATTCTTATTTTATGGATTTAAAGTTTCAAAAAGAAAAGAATGACAAAGAAGATTCTTTATGACTTTTATTTCCACTCCAACTGGCTGTTGCGGTTGTCTATTTCCTCCCTGCATCAACAGCTACTAATTTTAGTTTCTAGAGGTATTGAAGTACTGGTATTTCCATTTCTAGGAAGCCATTCATATTTTTGAGAATTTAAGAAGGTGACTTGTTCTGAGGGGAACGATATCTCCAGGCTAATGTTAAAAAGGCATTTAACACTTTTTAGAGTTCTCAAAATGAGCTCCTTCATCAATACCTAGCTTTCTTTTAAAAGACCACAAAGACTGGATCAGATACTACTACACCATGTAAAGGAAAGAGCTCTCCTGGATCATATAAATGCCCATGTAATCCAGCATGTTGTTTTTCCAAATGATTAAGTTCCAAAGGGAAGCCATCACATAGAAGTATCTCCACTGTTGTATCCAGGAACTGGTATTCAGTCAACTGAATACCAGTTCCTACTACGATTGCGTCTAGTAGCCCTCTACCAATATGCCCTCAATTTGCTTAATTTCCTTTTAAAGCCCTCTAAGTTGGTAGCCATTGTGACATTCTGAAAAAGTTAATTTATAGTCCAACTATGCTTCATGTGTTTTGCTCTTTTACTGTTCCATATCCCTCAACATTCAGTTTCCCTGGATTTTTGTATTATAAGACAAAATAACAACAACATCTCTGTCCATTTTCTCTACATCATAACTGTCTATAATTCTAAAATGTCTCTCATAAACTATTATTTTTTCTAATTTGGACAGTGGGTTTTTCCAGTCTCCTTTCCTCCAACCTTTTCAGATGTTCAGTACAATGTTTGCAATTGGGCACCCAGTATTACATACTCTATTCCACATATGGTCATAGTGTAGATTTCTATGGCATGGTGCAAACATGCTTCCTTAATGGTTGGATACCAGAAACACTTTGCACCTCCTCATCCTTTGAGGGAGTGCAATGATGGTTGGAAGAGAGGGATCCATGTCCTTGAGGTCAGGAGAATTCCTAGGATAATAATAAGAGCAGTTTGCTCTTTCATCCACAGTGAAGAAATAGCCTCAGTAGCTCAGTAGTTTTTCAAGAAAGGCCAAATTGGCCCAGAGAAGCAATATGTGTCATCGCCTAAACTTCAGGGCTAAGCTTGACTGCTGAGCAACATCTTGCTTAGAGTCCTTACGATGGGAATAAAAGGATACACAACAGTTTATTTCTCGCTGCTACTGAATAGTTCCAATAGCAGAGAATATCTGTAGCTCAGGGTTGAACTGTGGAATTATAGGTGCTCTCTCAGAACTCATGTTACCTAGCTGGGTAATGAAACATCACAGTAGTAGTCAATAGTGGTAAATAACTTCTTTGGCCCTCAGAGCCTTAAATTTGAGGAGACTTCCTGCCACCCATTAAGAATGATAGATATTTGGCATGGTCTTTGATGGCTTCAGAGCCAAGAAGGTAAAGGTTCTTGTACCTTCTGTAGGTCAGGTTGCTGATATAACATATCTGGATTTAGTCAGATTTTTCTGGATGATCCTCAAAACTGGGTTCCCCCCCTTCCTTTATATTGCTTATGACTCTGAGGTATATCTTGTACATGCATCCTGTTGCTATGGTTCAGTTGTATACTTCCTTGTTGGGTAAGAAGTTGGGCTTCATATACTGCGGTTTCATTTCATAGTCTAAGTAACTATCATAAATCATTTTACCTTCTGAGAAGATTATTCAGTTGACTTTCGGATCTCCCCTAATTCAATGTACACATTAATTACAATATAAACATTAGAATTAGAGGTTAGAATTAGAATGACGAGTTGGAAGGGACCTTGGAGGTCTTCTGGCCCAACCCTCTGCTCAGGCAGGAAACCCTATACCATTTCAGACAAACAGGCTCTCCGATCTCTTTTTAAAAACCTCTAGTGATGAAACACCTATAACTTCTGGTGGTAAGTCATTCCACTGATTAATTGTTCTGTCAGGAAATTTCTCCTTACAAGGAGAATCAAATTCTAGGTTGCTTCTCTCCTTGATTAGTTTCCATCCATTGCTTCTAATTCTGCTTTCAGGTGCTTTGGAGAATAGTTTGACTCCCTCTTCTCTGTGGCAGCCCCTGAGATATTGGAACACTACTATCATATTACCCCTAGTCCTCCTTTTCATTAAACTAGACATACCCAATTCCAGCAACTGTTTTTATATGTTTTAACATGAATTAACCTGAGAGATGAAAACTGAGATTGTGGCTGCGACTTACTTTTTACAATTTTGTTCAAACAATGAACGGAGAACCTTCAGTTACACTGCTTGAAAACGCAGAGTTTGTGTTCTTTGTGCAAAACGTATATCCTTTTTCTTTTTCTTCAATCCTCATAGTAAACAGCGTTTTGAGGAAAATAGGACATGTTGGTCCGGTCTTCACTTATTGTTTTTAAGCAAGAAAGTAGATTATCTGGTATTAAAGTCTGCTCTTGAATATCTTCATCCGAAAGCAGAAACCTCAACTGGTGTGCCTTTTGAGTGCTTGGGTCTTCATCTTTTGATCCGACCCTGCTTTGCCCACTTCCACTATTCCTGAGAATGAGGCTGATTTTATCAAATAAAGACTTATTTTCATTGGGGTCAACAACAGGCCATGCAGGACTGGTATAATCTTTCCTTAAATGACTTATGGGCGAAACTACCGAATTTGATTTGGTGTCCCAGTTTTGAAAAGGTGTTTCACTGGCGGTGCTGAAAGTAGTTCCCAATTGAGCCTTATTAGAAGTCTGAGGTTTGTATCCATTTCTCACAGTCACATCCAAATTACTGGCCAATGGTACATCTTCTGAGCTACTGACTTTGTCAGAAACTGTTTTGCTTCCCTCCCTTTTTTTCTCCACAGCCCTATAATGGTTCTGCGTCAATATTTCTTCAACTTCAGTTACCACAACATCCAAAAATGGCTCGGAAAAATTATGCGTCTCAGCATCATTTTCCTAAGCAGAAAAATAACATAAAAAGTGTTGAATATTCTAGCATTCACATCATAAAGGTTGGAACATGGAGGGAACAAACACCTATTGAGGTCCTAGCAGCGTCACAGGATTCTGAGTATAGATAGCTTTTGACTTATGATCACAATTAGGAGGTTGTTGCAGTCATAAGTTGAGTTGAACCACAATTTTATGGCAATTTTTACAGTGGTTGATAAGCGAATTCTGCATACCAATGGGCATTTTTCACCTTTGTTTGCCATAAATCAGCAAAATCGGTTGCAAATTGTGATTACATGACCACAGGATGCAACAACCACTCGTGAACATAACCTGGTTGCAAAGCAACAAATTGTAATCAGAAAGTGGTGATTCAATGGTCATAAGTGTGAGTACAGACCATAAATCACTTTTTATGAGGCCTTCGTAACTTTGAATCATTGTTAAATGCATGGTTGTAAGTTGAGGGATTTATATAATGCTCTACTCAAAAAGGAAAGCGGGGGGGGGGCGGGGGCGGAATGGATATCTAAGTACTTCCTGGTTTCCTTAAAGATAAAAACATTTTAATCCGAAGAATTACCTGGAGATATTTGATTACTTTGCTGTTTTGCATCTTAGGATATTCTTCAAAAAGCCATTTTGGTGCTACTGAACTAACCATTTTGTTAACCCTTGAAACAAAAACACAACATGTTAACTTGCATTTTTAAATGATGGATTAGAATTCACATTCTTAACTGAGAGAAATATCAAAGTAATTTTCAACACTTATTGTGGCTGTAGACTCTTGTCTTCAAATATGGATCACCATCACGCAGATCTAAACCGGAGCTGGGAAAGAGCTACTGAGCAGCTATTAAGCCAATATGTCTTCTGCTACTAACTTTTATCTTGAATGTCCTCTTTTCACTCCTCTCTCTCCATTCACCAATTTTTTTTATCTTCAAAGATGATGGGAAGAATACAAAGGGAGTGAGATGAAGTGCTAGGAGGCAAAAGGTTTCTTCTTGAAGCAGCGTTCTTCATCTCAGATGCTTTTCTATATCAACTTGTTTTGCAAGCTACTTTTAAGACATTTACTCACACTGGGAGACAAAGAACTGTAATTACGTTCAACTTAACAACGCTCAAGTGCTAACACTTTCATCAACAATTTATGGACAAAGGAGGTCCCATTAAAATCAAGTGCCAAAATCTGTTTTAAAAATAATTCTTGTCCTGCTTTAATAAAGGAAATTAAGACTGATAAAGGTAGTTCTTGACTTCAGACTGGTCACTTAGCAACCAAATGAAATTATCATGAACTCTACCAAAGCTACTTATGACCAGTTTTGAAGTTACAGCTGTGGTGGAGTGGGCAGTAAGCACAAAGCCTTAGGGGAGCCCAACAAATGGGAAGCATGGCATGAGGTACTTCAGGGAACCCCAGGCCTCCCAAGCCCTCCTGCACTCTCTAAGGCTTATGTTCTACCTCTGAGGCACCCTATGCTCTGCTAAACATCTGTATCAGGGAGAGCAGATGGGAAATGTTGATTTGATCTTGTGAGTGCTTCCCTTAATCATCAGGATTTGTAACTGTAATGGGCGGGCTTTGTTATAGTCTGTAACAAATAACAGACTAACCTGTATTGGGCCTGCACGTTCCCAAATTATGCTCTCAAGAAATGGGTGGTTGCATATATTTGATTAATAAATAAAACTAAACCTTCATTAACCAAAGCCTGGGAAAAATAGCAATTGGTACCTTTTCCGGCACGATTTAATTGCAATCAAAGTGAAAACAGAGATTGACAAGAAAGCCACTCCGACACCAGTTCCCAACAGAATCCCAGTATCATAATCATCATTGGCTGAGAGAGAGAAAGGGGAGGGGGAAGGGAAAGAAGAATATACAAATTTTATACCACATTCATGCATTCTGAATTAATTCAGAATAACACAAGCAGGAAAGTGCAACTCCTGGATTTTTAAAAAACTGGATAAGTGCTATCATCTGCTGGAGAAAAGGGTAATTGCCAAATTCTCCTTGCTCTGATAAATAAGACCCTAGCAAGGCCTTTTGTTTTAAAACAGTTTTACTACTTTTTCTGGCAGATAAGAAACAAGACTAGGGACAATATTGCAATTAAAGAGCAGTTGGTGCATGTTTCATTTTCTTTGTCAGTTTTTTAAACAGTAAGCCATTCAACGCAACACTGCTTACATTTCTAATTAAAAGCCAAAGATTTCAGCTGAACATTTTTTTAGTTAAACAAAGAATAAAACTCAGTAAGTTGTACTCAGATTTATACACAGAACAGAAAGCATAATGAGATGTGGCTTCAAATCTGCTTGGGCAATCTACAGCCCATTGTAGATCAGTTGATAAAGTTAGTGGATTTTTTTCTAGCATACTGAATTCTGGCTTTTTTTTTTTTTCCTGTAATGGTAACATTTTTTGACCAAGAGCTCAGCAGAGCTATCAAATGATCAGCAGCTGGTTTAAATAGCTTTTCATGTGGGATTTGTCATTTCTGGTAATGCCCTAAGGCTAGATTCATTCAAGTTATTACATCCCATTTATTTCTATGGTTCTATGTAAGTTGAAACAATATTCTTCAAAGTAGACATTATGGAGAACAGTGAACTCCCAAGCAGCTATGTGTAGAATTGTAGTTATGAGGACTTATTAAAATTAAAACATGCTTATTTTTCTTGATTGTTTTGGTTGTCTTTTTTGAAATGTTGCAATAATATTTTATGATCCAGAGTCTGTTATGAATGTGATCTCTACATGGAGGGGATCTAAAGACAACCTCTTGGAACAGACCAAGTGAAATCAATGAAACTTCAGTTCACCATACAAAAGAATTCCCAAAAGTTATTGAGTAATAATTGAGTTATTTTACTGCAAATTTCTTGAGGAATCTTTGCGAATCTTCCTCGTAGAGGAAGAGAAACATGTTTGGGTTGCAATGAAAGCAACCCTGCTGTAGAGCTATAAAGAGTAAGGATTCTATTGTGGTACAAACTTTCACGAATTGGAGTCTTTTCTCGCCTTTATTATTTAACCACGTTTTTATTTGGTTTCCTGTTCCGTCTATATTTAAATCTTTTTTTAAAAAGTCTTAATACTTCTGATGCTTTTATTTTTTAAAAAAAAGTGTTTATCATTTAAATCAGGAGTCTCCAACCTTGGCAACTTTAAGAAGCAGCCAGCCCACAAGTCTTAAAGTTGCCAAGATTGGAGATCCCTGGTTTAAATTATATTTATGCTCCCACTTTTTTTTATTTTATTTTATTTTTTTAAAACTAAGTTGTCTGGTTTCCTTTCATGAGTTTCTTGACTTTGGTCACTAATGGGTTTCCATTACATTAAATTACATTCAGTGCTAGAAGTTCTTGCTTTTTATAATTTCCTTCATCCAAGGATGTCAACATGTCCTAGTCAAAAACATGGGGAATTTGACTGAATACCTTTGGGAATTTTTCAGGTGCTACAAGAACATTACTATTTTGTATTTTTGCCATTAACAAAGTTTACATTTCCCTTGGACCTATCAGAAATGGAAATCAAAACCCCCAGACTCCTCTGGATGCCTTGCTTTCCCTGGAGGAAGGATGTGCCACAAACCATTTAAAGACATGAACACATTATGTCATCATCAATCCAGTGGTGGGATTCAAATAATTTAACAACTGGTTCACCCAGGGTCAGGTTGGTTGTCATGGGAGGCATGGCACATCCCCATCCTTCAACTCTGCCGTGCATGCGGGACGAGCCTTCCATGACAGCCAAACTGACCCTGGGTGAACCAGTTGTTAAATTACTCCCGCCACACACACACACTATCAAAGTGGATTCTGGGTGCTGTGCTGCAATGAAGAAATGGGAAAGAGCAGCCAGCACGGAGGAGCAGGGAGAAGAAAGAGGGAAAGAGGCCTTCTCCTTCCCTCATGCTGGCAGCTCCGTTGCCCCCCGTTTCTCCATTGCAGTGTAGCACCCAGGATCCACTTTGATCATGTGTGTGTGTGTATGTGGGGGTGTAATTTAACAACTGATTTGCCTGAACTGGTGTGAACCGGCTGAATCCCACCACTGCCTCAATCCATCCTCGACTACCAGAAAGGCAGCCTCTACACATCTTTCCTTGCACTAATTCAAAAATGCTCCTGCAAAGTAACTTTTCCACAGCTCCAATTCCTTCCCCTTTCCTAAAACTCGTTGGCACCGTTCGTGCCTTACTTTTTAGGTAGATAAATCCTAGAATCTAGCAAGTTCATTTTCTGCATCTTGGCATCTGTTTTCCCTATTGATGGATTGACCTATGTCCTATCCCTGCTTCCCATCACCCAGTCAGCATTTATGAGAACTTTTTGTCATGCTTGCTTGGCAAGCATTTTCTATACAAGAATTTAGTAAATGACTGACAGTGTAACAGTGGGGGTGCCCATATATGTGTGTGTGTGTGAATGAAATCTAGATGGTTCCAAGTTGTGAGTAATCATAGGTTACATCTTTAAGTCTTTAATGTGTGAAAGCAATCTGAAGTTTTATTTTCTTGGAATCATGTCAATGCATGCTATAAACGTTTCCTGCCACTTTGAAATGTCATAGTGTTGCATAAGCCGTACATTTCTAATCAGAGAGAAAAATATCATGAACCCCCCCACCCCAAATATTAGAATTCTTTCCTACCTCTGGTGATGGCAAGACTACTTTCTTGGGAAATGTCGAGTTCTTTCTTTTCTTTCATCAATGTTACCCAGAAAAGAAAAGAAAAACCATAAGAAAGTGAGAATGAATGAATTCTGCTGTAATGTGAGAACAAGAATGATTCATTTAAAGTGCCTTGCAAATATTATATTGATTTTGCATGCAAATCATCTACTAGTGACTAAGTTAAATCTCTCCCTTGCAGGACCTACAGCACTACTATAAGATCCAACCAGCAGTCACACTTCCTACTGATCATGTTTTTTGGGAAAAGTCTAGAGAACTTTAGAAGTAGCATTAATGCTGGGTTATTCCATAAACCTTGTCATCGTGCAGTTCAATAATTTTCCCTTGATTTACAATTGTAATTCAGCCCACAATTTTGATCATAGTGATGGGTGAATGCCAGTTTCTGGCAAAACATCAAAATCGCAATCACATGATTTCAAACAGCCATAAATGCAGGCTGGTTGCCAAGCACCCAAAATGTGGTTACATAAGCATGGATTGGAGAGGCAGATGTTGGAACTTCAAATCCGGGTTGTAAGTTCATTTTCAGGCTCTGTTGTAACTAAGTGACCGCTTGTAAGGTCACTTAAGGATACTTGTATAACAACAATAATAATTTTTATTCTATCCAGAAAGGAGAGTATTTTTTTGACTGTTTCATTTCTTCTACCAAGCAGCAAAAAGAAGTTTTAAATGCTCCTTATAAAAAACATAATCAATTCTCTCCGTTTTCACATGAATGGACTAAAATGTCATCCTGAATTTGAAATGAAATTTTGTTCAAAGCTGTTTAATTTTAGGATAAAAATTAAATTGCCAGAGTTTTAAAAGGGAAATTCTGTCCCCACGTTTTAAATGTTACAGAAAATGTTAACAAGAACACACGAACAAACAATATCAAACACACATTTCTGCAAGATTTTATCTTTGTAAAATATTCACCATCCTTGATTGGTCTTACAGGACCTATTGAGATACCATATTTTCACTTTGGGAAAAATGTCTGCTACAGCATCATTTTTCAGCTTGCTACATGGGCTTAATTTAAGAAGTCCAAGTATAAGATCATAATGTAAGAATCCAGCATGATAGAGGATAGAAGAATTCCTTCTTTAAGGGCACATCAATTGCTTTTGTACAATGAAAGTTCAGCCTTCATTAAAAAAGTATCTAGCACTTATCTTCACATAACACGCATAATAATTGCAATGACTTTCAATGAAAATGTTTGGTTCTATTGTAGTTGTTAAGTGAGGACTATCTGTATATGACACATGTGATTATTGAGAATATTTGAAAATCTTTTTCATTCTTTCATTACAACATGAAGTGTCTCTTCCTTGAACTGTCCTTTTCTTGGGCTCCTTTTTCTCCAGTAATAGTAATGAAACCCCATCAGAAAAACACTGGTAATTCAAGGCAGGAGTCTTTGCTTCATTTTTTGCTGCTATTGTGATCTGTCAGCAGCCTGGGGAGCTGTCGGCGGAATCGGACTGCGATGAGCCTGTTCCTAATGCTCGCATGAGGCGAGCTGCCAGAAGGCAGAAGCAGCTCAAGCAGAGAGGTCACTTCGGGAGTAGGGCCAAGAGAAGGTTTAAAAGGAGACTAGCACCGGTGTCTCAGTTTGCCGGAAAGTAATGTTGCAGCTGCCCTCTTTGCTCTGTTCTCTGCTCTGGACATTTATCAGAAAGGACCTTGGCAGTTATCCAAACTGAACTCAGGTTTGTGATAACTGAAGAATGTTTGTTTGTTGGTGAAGCCTTTGTTTTGTTTCGAGTTACCCGGCACTGGGAATGAATTAATTCCCAGCTGTTTGAATAAAGTGTATTTTTACTAAGGACTGCGTTTGTTGCTACCTGCTCGAGTCGGGGTCACAACAGCTACTACTTGTGTTAAATGAATACAGAACCTCACTTTAATTTTTCCCAATGTTTCTTTTTTTCCCTTTGAACCCTCAGAACTTTATGGTCAATCGGAAGTCTCCAGAAAATGGCCCGCTGAGTGGTGGGGTGATTTTTTTTCTCCTACTCCTCAGACAAACAGCTGACTTTACTCCTCAGACAAACAGCTGACTTTACTGCCAAAGCCGACTCTTTGGCAGCACAACCTCTGGATTTTGAACGTGAATAACTTGGAATAACCCACAATGACCCATGGATAACTATGTATTTGCCTGGAAAGAGAATTCAGAGGATCATAATTCTCGGCAAGCATAGCTTGAGGGTCTGGTTTCCATCTTTTCAAGTCATTGTTTCTTTCTTTCTTTCTTTTTTTTGGTATGTCTCTACTTTAACATCATTTTGAAGTTTTCTTTTGTTTGGGTCTACATTTAAACATGTTAAACATCTGGCTGAATGCTGATTTATTTTACAATCCCTTGTGAGATTACAAAAGTGAATTTTTCATTTTGGAGTTAAAAAACACGTTCTCTTTTGCCACATGGCAGTAGATGGCATGAGTACTTTCCCTTAGTTAGTGAAAGTGATTGAATTTGAAGTATATCGGATTTCTACTGCAAGGATTTGGTATCTCATTTGTTCTTAAAAGAACTTGGTGTTTTACTCTATTTTTGTATATAGACTAGAATAGACTAGAATAGAATTTTTATTGGCCAAGTGTGATTGGACACACTCTATCGATACTGTATCTCTGGTCTTTTTTTTTTCTTTTTTAAAGAGATAGGAATTTCCCCCTTTATTTTCTATTTGTGGGAATCTCAATTTCTCCTGTACTTACTTTGTGATGGAACATTTCGTTCTTTGTTCTTGAGAAGAAATTGCTTACTTTTTGCTATGGAAGTTTGGCCATTAAGAGGGACTGGAACTATATTAAACTTAAAGCAATAATAAATAAAAGATCCCGAACATTATATATTATATACTTTTTCAATGCTCCCAAAAAGAGATATAAAAGAGAGGCAGGAGCCAGATGACTTTAATGTTAAAAAGACTTCCTTTGGGGAAAAAAAGTTTTTATAAGCTCTACATGAAAATCTAGGCAAAAGATTTGATGAATTAGCAACAGTTTTGAATCAATCTAAAGATGAAACCCAGATACAGGCGGTAGCAATTAAATCAGGCTTGCAATTGTTAAATCGTTTGAGAATTGGAAACTTCGTAGGGGAGGCTGAATAGGCCATCCATTTAAAAGATTTAATCACAATGGAGATGACAGGGTGGATTGGTGATGGACTGGATCTTCTTTGGAAAGGTGAAGGAGATTGAAGAATAGACTTATTATATATAGCCAGAAGAAAACTCTTGGGGGATGCTATAATTCGGTTCATGGGGAAACCTACTGAACAACAAGGGCTGAAGAAATACTCTCAGCTCAGACTTATGGCTTTGGGGAGTGAGATGTAGCTATCTGGAAAGATCCCAGTTATAATTTCAAGGAAAAGTTTATTGTCAAGAATCAAGCGAGGATATTTGATCCTGGATGGCTCAGAGATAATGATTGCAGTGGGTTTATGGTAGTCTAAAAGACGTTTGTGGACTTTCTGCAAGTTAAATACAATAACAGATCATTAATAGAGGGATTAAGGGACGCGGTGGCTCAGGGGCTAGGATGTTGAGCTTGTCGATCGAAAGGTCGGCAGTTCGGTGGTCCGAATCCTTAGTGCTCTCATGTAATGGGGTGAGCTCCCATTACTTGTCCCAGCTTCTGCCAACCTAGCAGTTTCGAAAGCACGTAAAAATGCAAGTAGAAAAAATAGGGACCACCTTGGTGGGAAGGTAACAGTGTTCCGTGCACCTTTTACAATGGCTAAATGGTAGGCAATTTGGGTGATTGATAGATTTTCATGTTTGTAATATTTTTAATGCCACATATTAATTTAGCAAATAAAGATATAGAAGTTTATAAATTGTGGGCCTGTTTTGAGGGGGTGGACTATTATTGTTGGAATATATTTATCAGTATTCAACCAGGGGGGGCCCGTCTATGTGTATCTTTGTTACTTTGTCTTTATGCACATTTTTTCTAGTCTTTTTCTGGTATTGTTTTGTTTTTCTTTTTTCTTTTTTTGGATTTTGTATTTTAACTTTGGAAAGAAATTATTTTTTTTATTAAAAAAAAAAGAATTCTATTGTCATCCCAATATAGTACATAGATATTGCAAACAAAAGTCATACAATGTCCTTTTTACTGAGTTCTGAATCATAATACTCTTTTCCAGTTTTTTTAACATCGTTTTCAGTATCAGTATGATTTTTCTGTGGGCAGAGTTAGAGAACGAATTTTCACTCAATCTTCAGAATCGTCGACAAGTACCAAAATACTATAAATGTACGATTTTATCAGAACTGCCAACTTTATGTATAAGAATCAGTTTCTTTTAATCACCAGAGCTGAGATATGAATGGCTTCTGAATGACTGCTTTTAACTTTTTATTAATGCAGCAGCTAAATTGATTGGATTTTGTACATCCTTATGTATTTTTTCTTCTTCGTTATTTCTATTTTATTCCTTTCTTCTTCTTCTCTATTTCATTGTCTGAAAACAGGCTGTCTACAGATAATCCTCGATTTATGACTACAATTGAGCCCAACGTTTCTGTTGTTAAGTGAGACATTTGTTAAGTGAGTTTTGTCCCATTTTATGACCTTCTTACCACAGTTGTTAAGCTTAACAATTGCAGTTGATAAGTTAGTAACCTGGCTGTTAAGTGAATCTGGCTTCCTCATTGACTTTGCTTGTCAGACAGTTACAAAAGGTGATCACATGACCCCGGGACACAGTAACGGTCATAAGTATGAACCGGCTGCCAAGCATCTGAATTTTGATCACATTAACATAGGGATGCTGCAACGGTTGAAAGTGTGAAAACTGGTCATAAGTTACTTTTTTCAGCGCCATTGTAACTTTGAATGGTCACTAAATGAACTGTTGTAAGATGAGGATTACCTGTACTTGCCACCTTCTCAGCGAGGGACAAGAAACTGAAAGATTAGGTCTGCATCCACTAATCCGGGGTCTCTAACCTTGGCAACTTTAAGCCTGGTGGACTTCAACTCCCAGAATTCCCCAGCCAGCAAAGCAAAGCTGGCTGGGTAATTCTGGGAATTGAAGTCCGCCAGGCTTAAAGTTGCCCAGATTGGAGATCCCTGCACTAATCTAGGTTGCATGATTGGATGACATGTTCAGTGGCGCGCAGGGATTTTTAACTCTTTTGCCTTCCTTGACAATACCTATATATCCCTTCATGAATAGGGATCCAGCATAGAATATTGAGAAGTTGAAAACAAATGTTTCACACACACACACACACACAACCCCCCCTGCTTTCTGGATGACATTAAAACAAAACAAAACCCGGACCTGAATTTAATTTCATGTGCTTTCATGGTTGAACATTTAAGATTTTGAATGCAAAATACTTTTTGGGGTAATACCCTGTTCTAGATAAGTCTCAGAAACAAAATACTATTTTGGCTGAGTGTCGTTCTTTGTCCCATCTGTAGAGAACCAGTTTGGCATAGCTATTTACAGCAGGCTAGAAACTGGGTGATTGTGAGTTCTAGTGTTCCCCTTAGGCAGTGGTGGGATTCAGCCAGTTAGTACCTATTCGGGAGAACCGGTTGTTAACTTTCCAAGCAGTTCGGAGAACCGGTTGTTGGAAGAAATCTTATTTCCTTTTTTTTCCACTTTACAGAGCTAATCCTCTAAGGAAGGCAGTAAGGAAACATTCTGGTGTTGTTTCTAGCCTGATCTTTATTGCCCTGCTTACAGAAACTGCCTCTCTGGTTAACCCTTATTACATTGTAACAGCGATGATCACCAAGCCACACCTACCCAGCTGGTCATTAGGGCAGAGAACCGGTTGTTAAATTATCTGAATCCCACCACTGCCCTTAGGCACCAAGCCAAGTGGGTGACTTTGGGATAGTCACTCAATCTCATCCTTAGGGCAGAGTCAATGTCAAACCACTTCCAAATATTTTGCTAAGAAAACTGCAGGGACTTGTCTAGGCAATCTTCTAGAGACAAGATTGATTCAAATGAACTCATATGCACACACAATCTGCCAAGTACACACCCAGATAAAGAAACCTATGGTTTGGACGAAACGTAACTGGAAAGTTTCTAGATCAGTAATTATCATTAATCTTTTACAATCTGTCTGCTTGAGTTCTACTCACTCTGGATAGAGCTGGCTTGACTGACACCTTTCTGATAGACAGCGTATACTGAAATGGCGGAGTTCTCTGCCATTCTGATGTCTTCTGTGAAGGTGAAGTTTAAAACAGCACATAAATTTTATAGAATTTCAGTTCTAATACATACTCTTAAAAGGAATCGTCATCAGAACCTTTTTCTAAGAAGGAAACCATGATTTAACTGTTTTACATGAGCAATAATAGCAACAAGCATTAACCACAGGAACATGTGGAACATCCTGAGGTGTCAACGACTACTTCAGCTTCAACCACAATAATACATAGGCAAAGAATTGATACAAACTCAAGGTAAACCGCTCCAAACTCGATTGCAGAAAATACGACTTCAGCAACTGAGTGGTCAATGCCTGGAATGCTCTACCTGACTCCGGAGTTTCTTCCTCAAACCCCTATAGCTCTAATCTTAAACTGTCTATTGTGGACCTCACTCCATTCCTAAGAGGTCTGTAAGGGGGCATGCATAAGCGCACCAGCATGCCTTCCGTCCCTGTCCTACTGTCCCTATTTATTTGTACTCATTTCATGTGCTCCTGTCCATGTTTATACGTATACCTGTTATCTCATAGATGTTTGACTAAACAAACAAACAAACAAACAAACAAACAAACCATTTGACGGCCGTCTCCAGGAGAGCTTTCCACCAGGTTCGCCTGGTGTGCCAGTTGCGCCCCTTTCTAGACCGGGATGCCTTATGCACAGTCACTCACGCCCTCGTGACGTCTCGCCTGGATTACTGCAATGCTCTCTACATGGGGCTCCCCTTGAGGGGCATCCGGAGGCTTCAGTTGGTCCAGAACGCGGCTGTGTGGGTGATAGAGGGAGCCCCTCGGGGCTCCCGTGTTACACCTATCCTGCGCAGACTGCACTGGCTACCTGTGGCCTTCCGGGTGCGCTTCAAGGTGTTGGTGACAATCTTTAAAGCGCTCCATGGCATAGGGCCGGGCTATTTACGGGACCGCCTACTGCTACCAAATACCTCTCACCGACCCGTGCGCTCTCACAGAGTGGGACTCCTCAGTGCCGTCAGCTAGGCAGTGCCGTCTGGTGACACCCAGGGAAGGGCCTTCTCTGTGGGGCTCCCACCCTCTGGAACGAACTCCTCCAGGACTTCGTCAACTTCCGGACCTCCGAACCTTTCGTCATGAGCTTAAAACGCACTTATTCATCTGCGGGACTGGATTAGATTTTAAAGTTATTGGTTTTAAGGGTTTTTTTATTATTTATATTGTTTTTTAAATTCGGCAATAGAATAAGTTTTTTAATTGTTGTTTTTAATTTGTATTTATATGTATTTTAACTGCCTGTGAACCGCCCTGAGTCCTTAGGGAGATAGGGCGGTATATAAATTTGAAAAATAAATAAATAAAATAAATAAATAAATAAAACATCCATTCTGGAAATGCTTTTAATGAGTACATTTACTTCCCACCCAAGTGGGGTCTAAATGGGTCTTTTGCACTACGTTCTCGCAATAGCTGTATTCATCCATGTGAACTACCTGGGTAGCTGTAAAAAAACAAGAAGCAGGCAAATTCATGGAGGATAAGACAATTGATGATAATACTTATGACAACCATCTGTTAACTCCAGTTGTCCATGAATGCCAGTTGCTGAGAGTCTTGAATGACTCAATTGCACACGTCATCCATTTGATTACTTGGAGTGAGAAATGAATGATGACTTTCAGTCTCAGCCAGAATAATTCCTGTGATGTTCTTATGATTTTAGTAGCATTTTTTTAAACCAGTAATTTATTAGATAGGGGTTTGCTTGGATTTAAAGCAGATCTCACCTTTGAAAAAGCATTCTAGATCAGGGGTCTCCAACCTTGGCAACTTGAAGACTTGTGGACTTCAACGCCCAGAATTCCTCAGCCAGCAAAGTTGCCAAGGTTGGAGATGCCTGTTCTAGATTACTGAGGATATATCTATATCTATATATCTATATTTACTAGAAGTAATCTTGTGTTATTAGATATTGTACAAGTCGTCCTCAGCTTACGACCACAATTGACCCAATATTTCTGTTATTAACAGAACAGACATTTGTTCAGTGGAGTTTGCCTCATTGTATGACCTTTCTTGCTACAGAGTATAAATTAATCCCTGCAGTCGTTAAGTTAGTAAGGCGATTATTATGTGAATCTGGCTTCCCCATTGACTTTGATTGTCAGAAGGTTGCAAAAAGGAGATAATTACCCTGGGAGACCGTAATCATCATAATTATGTGTCAGTTGCCAAGGTTCTGATCACGTGACCATTAGGCTGCTTCAAAGGTCGTTAAGTGTGAAAAATTGTCATAAATCAGTTTTTTCAGTGCCACTGTAACTTCAAACAGTCACTAAATGAATTGTTGTAAGTTGAGGATCACCTGTACTTACGAATATACGTATCCACCTTTCACATTTATTGTGAAGGCACCAAAAGAATTGACTTGTAGCTTACCTTCAATAGAAGTTGATGTATTTTGGAAAGGGACTTTCTTCCACGCAACAATGCTATGATGAAAATGACTGACGTTTGCAGAAATCCATTCCACTATGTACCATAAAAGTGTTTTTCCAATAGATTTAGGAGGTTCCCATTTAACAGAAATTCCTTTCTGTTTATCAGTGAATATTTTGATATTAATAGGGGGTGGGAAAGCTATGGGGAAAAACAGGGGGTTATATGTCAGCATATCATTTTTGTTACTGCATATTTCCATAACTATATATCGACATCATTCAAAAGGATTGCATTGACATAGTTAAAAATGCTCTTGAAATTAGTGAACAATTTATAGATTCGTCTCTGTAGTGGGGTGACCTCCATATATATTGATTTTCATCTCAGACATTATGGAATTTTTCCATCCCCATTTTAGTAGCTACTATGATAGTTCTTTGTACATGCTGAGATATCAGTTGTGACCAAGAGTAAATGAAAAGTGTGTGTCAGGCCTAGCCCCAAAATGACACAACAACATTAAAACAAAGTTCAGATCTTTATTTGCATAAACCATATAGACAGAATCTTGCCAGACTAAACCTATATTACCCTAACCTAGTAGATGTAGCAATAGCGATAGTACTTAGACTTATATACCACCTCACAGTGTTTTTACAGCCCTCCACTTAGAGAGGAAGGACCGAAGGCTAAGTCAGCTTTGAGCCTCCTGAGATTTGAACTGCCAAATTGCCGGCAGCCAGCAGTCAGCAGAAGCAGCCTGCAGTACTGCACTCTAACCACTTTGCCACCGCGGCCTGGGAAATTGTAGGAAGTGGCTATCCTCAATCTCTTCCTCTTACCATGATGCAATTCTGGGCTTTGCTGTCTCTTATCTTGCCCCCGTCTTTGGAATCTGCTCCCTCTTTCCTGGGAATTTACAGTATTACTACAGTCCATCACAACAATTCTACTTCATAGGCACATCCCATCACACAATGCCTGTTTAAAGGCAAAGGCCAAAAAGCCACTCACACACAATGCTTTAGGCCAAAAACTAAAGCTCTGCATTCTGTAGCATTTTCTGAAAGAAAATAAGACACATGTTTTATGCAACACTATATTCAACAAGCCATGGCCAAAAGAAATCGTGACTCAGCTTGATGCACTGCTCATTCTCTGTTGTAATGGACAAAGTGAAATAGGTTTGGTGAAACTCTTTCCCATGGTGTTATCCTCTGTGGTAACATTTCTCTGTGCATTCTTCCTAAAACTGTAAAGGGTGGCTTTATATATTCCAATGCAAATCATCCATTGGGATAGGATTTTATGAGTTTTCTGTATTTTCAGAAGCTGCGGGAGCTGACTAATTAGGTCAAAAGGGTACATTTTGGTAGACAAGTTTATGTCCCTAACATCTATAAACTGAATTAATGAGGCAAACAGATAGAATTTTGTACAGTTTAGGCAAGAAAAACAAAATGCACAGGTACAGTATATGTGGTACCTTGCTCAATAGTAGTAACTCTGAGAGGGATCTTGGAGTCCTAGTGGACAACCATTTAGATCCAGTAGTGTGCAGCAGCTGCCAAAAAAGCCAACACAGTTCTAGGCTGCATAAACAGAGGGATAGAATCAAGATCACGTGAAGTCTTAATACCACTTTATAATGCCTTGGTAAGGCCACACTTGGAATCTTGCATTCAGTTTTGGTTGCCACGATGTAAAAAAGATGTGGAGACTCTAGAAAGAGTGCAGAGAAGAGCAACAAAGATGATTAGGAGGCTAAAACATATGAAGAACGGTTGCAGGAATTGGGTATGTCTAGTTTAATGAAAAGAAGGATTAGGGGAGACATGATAGCAGTGTTCCAATACCTCACCCCATTCCTAAGAGGTCTGTAAGGGGCATGCATAAGAGCACAAGCGTGCCTACCATTCCTGTCCTATTGTTTCCTTTCGTTATATCCAATTAATATAGTTATTACATACTCATACTTATATATATGCTTATATATTGTATAGTTATTTCATGCTTATGCTTATCTATACTGTGTGACAAAATAAATAAATAAAAATAAATAAATAAATCTCAGGGGTTGCCACAAAGAAGAGGGAGTCAAACCAAAGCACCTGAGGGTAGGACAAGAAGCAATGGTGGAAACTAATCAAGGGAAGAAGCAACTTAGAACTAAGGAGAAATTTCCTACAGTTAGAACAATGAATCAGTGGAACAACTTGCCTCCAGAAGTTGTGAATGCTCCAACACTGGATGTTTTTAAGAAGATGTTAGATAACCATTTGTCTGAAGTGGTGTAGAGTTTCCTGCCTAAGCAGGGGTTGGACTAAAAGACCTCCAAATCCCTTCCAACTCTTATTTTATTCTATTCTATATCAATATCCAGAGGTGAATTAAAAAAAAAACGACATTGTTTCTGTGAGGAGCACTCTAACAAAGAACTGCTTTTTGAAATATTTCTGAGAATGGTATATTTAGATTGAACCTGTAGAGGGCATTGTAGGAAAACTAGTCGACAAACAAGACAGACACGTGCCTTCCAATTGTAATTCTTAGAGTGCGGAAATGATAAAAATGCCAGTCTGACTACTATAGGCTGCACTGTAAAGGCATATTTCTAAGGAAGTATTATGACTATTAATTCATTTGTGACCTGAAATTTAGCAGACATATTTTTATATAGATAATGTTTTACTAATCACAATGACAGGAAACTAATCTTTTAAATATATTTTTAGATCCCAATTTCCTGCTATAATATTTATGCCTGCATTGGAATTGTATATTTTTCAACTGAGTGTCTCTGAAATTTGGGTATATATAAATATGCATACTTGTATATTGCAGATATAGTCATAATGGAAGGAAATAATCTACCTGAGTTAACTTAATAGCTTCAATGTGCAGATAACAAAATTCAAAATGTATAATTATTTACAAGCAAACATTGTCATTTACAATGGCACTGAAAAACAGTGATTTACACTTATGACCATCACAGCATCCTCCTGGTCATGTGATCAAAATGTGGGTACTTGGCCACAGGCATATATTTATGAGTGTGGCAGTGTCCCAGGGTCATGTGATCACCATTTGTGTCCTTCCCAGTCAGCTTCTTACAAGCAAAGTTAATGGGGGAACCCTGATTCGCTTAATGACCACACTGATGTAACTGCAACGATCTGTTTAACAACTGTGGCAAAAAAAAAAAGATTGCAAAATTGTGCGCAATTCATTTAACAATTGCCTTACTTAGCAATGGAATTTCTGGTTCCAGTTATGATGTAATATATTAAATAGTAATATATTACAATAGGGACATAAATAAGTGTGGGAATAATGTTAGGGAATCCCCAGTAGGATATTTTATTCCATTTCATTTAATATCTTTTTAAAAAATTTATTATGGCCACTCATTCCAGAGGACTCTGAGTGTCTTATTAATCTAACATAATATAACACCTTCGCCTTCGACAAGACCTAAGCTTAACTCACAGAATCATCTATTGTAATGTCCTTCCTGTTAACGACTACTTCAGCTTTAATTGCAATAATACTAGAGCAACTAATAGATTTAAACTTAATGTCAACCGCTTTAATCTAGATTGCAGAAAATATGACTTCTGTAACAGAATCATCAGTGCTTGGAATACTTTACCTGACTCTGTGGTCTCTTCCCATAATCCTAAAAGTTTTATCCAAAAACTTTCTACTATTGACCTCACCCCATTCCTAAGAGGACCATAAGGGGCGTGCATAGGTGCACAAACGTGCCTACCGTTCCTGTCCTATTGTTTTTCTTTTCTTCTTCCTATATATATGCTTATACCTCCTTATATTTACCCATATATGTGTTTATTTACTATGTACTCTTTTTGTATGATACCTACATATATTGTTGTGACAAAATAAAATAAATAAATAAAATAAATAAAACACAGTACCAATTTCTGAAAAATTTGCCTGCTTTCTGATCTCTTACCTTGGTAATTGTGAGGCGGTTGTTTCACTATAATATTTGCAGGTTTGGAACTTCCTTTGGAATTGTGTGCTGTCACATAAATAATGGCCACTGCTGGGGGCACCATCACTTTGCAATGTATTTCTGTTGTTTTACATAAATCCACCTTCTCTCCTTGTTTTTCATAAAATATTCTATAATTCAGAATTTTTCCTCTGCTTTCCTTTGGAGACAGCGGCTACAGAAATACAGAATTGCCTTTAGAGAACAGCAAAAACTAATCTTTCATTATTTGTGCATATAATGTTCCACAAGTTGCAGAAATGTGAAATCCAAAGGAAAAAGTGATTGAACTAAGAGCTGCTCAGGAGGGCTAAATTATACCTGAAATTCCATCCACCCCAGATAACAGTAGCATTTGTAGGGATTCATGAAGAATTAATCAGAATCAAACAAAAAGTAGGGAGCCATTTAAGTATTCTACTGCCTGCCATTTCACCTCTTCAAATTGTATCTTCAAGCAGAATTTTAGTAGGATTTTTAGAAATTTGAAATGTTTGGATGTTCTCAAAATCAAGTGAGAAGAAAAAACTTCTTAATATGGATAAGTCCACCTTTTTCAAAGCAGGTGGAACTTTTTCTTCTACAAAGAAGCCTTCACTATGTCCAACTTCACCATTACCTGGGAGGCCTTTACCTGCAAGGAGGGACCTGGATCTAAAACACAAGTGGCCACATCCTATGTCCACTTCTTCAGAACCTACAGTTTGGAACTCTTCCTAGATAACCAAGCAAGACTGTACATCATACTTTATTTCTAGACATTTATATTTACACTCTTCTATTCCATAGAACTGTCCCAATCAAATTCCAGGTATAAATCTGAGACAGTTTATCCATTAAATGCTTAGAATAGTCTTCACAGTGGCTTTGCAGATGTTCCTTCCCAAGGAGCAATCTGGTTACTCAAAATGAAGATGCCAGCCAGCTATCTGGTCACATAATAAGAGCACCTGTTTCAGTGCTCTTATTGCCACAAAGTAAGCCCTAATAAAGGTTATTAACTAGGCTCTGTCAGATTAATTCTTTGTCTTCCTCCAGTGGTGCTTCAGGCATGTCTTGCATTGTTTCATCTCAGGGAATCCTTCTGAAAATTGGAGGAATTCAAGAATCCACAAATGCAGAGTCAGAACAGGAATGATCTGATCCAAGGCTGTCATTGCCTGCTCATTCCAAGCAAGTTTTGGACTAGCCATGCAACAAAATTTAGGAATAAACCTAAGGTCTCTATGGAATCCAACTGGTTTTATGAATTGTCTAGGGAAGACCAAATGAATTGGTCCTTCCTTTGTGCAGTGGAAGTTAACTGCAGAGAATGTCAAGGTGAGGAGAGGATGATATCTCCTTGTAAGATGTTGTTGTCAATACTCAACTTCAAAGCACACCATAATTCTGACATGAAGCCCAGATCTAGTGTGTGCATCCCCCCACCTCTGGGTAGGGCCCTTAATAATCTGGATGAGGTCCATGGTTGCCAAGCTGCCTCTGTCTCTGGGTCCACAGAAGGCAGGGTGAAATCCCTCAGAATCATGAGCCTAGAAAGCTCCACCTGATCTCTCCCACAGAGTTGAGAAGTATAGGCTGGGAAGCTGCTACGCAGCAGGAAAGTTGGTACAGAAGCAGCAATCCCAATGGATCCCTCCAGTCCAGTTTCACAAACAGGGTCTCACAGTCTATCATATCCAATGCAGCACCCCTAAAAACTTCCAAAGATCCCTGAATGACAACAGCCACACTTCCTCCTCTTCCCCAGAGTAATATCTGATGCCACATTCAAAACCCAGAAGGGCAAATTTCTAAGTAGGGAACCCCTCACCTTTGTATCCAACCAGGTTTCAATAATACAGAGTAGATAGGTGTTTTCTTTAAGAACAGCCCACGCCTGTCTTCTGCTGCGTTGCTCCATGCTACTTTCCTGAAAGTGGCATGGAGCGATATCTTTGCTTCCCTTCTTCTTCGGCACCACATCCAGTTCCTCCAACTGGTGTGCTCCCATCTCCACGTGAAAGGGTTACATCATCACACCCTCGCACATACTAGTGCAATATAGGATGTGATAAACACATGCACACACATTATGCCTAGCACTCAGCATCTGCTAGGTGGGGAATCTGCCCATATGACACTAGATATCCAATTCCACCGCATGCCCTTCTCTCAGGTAATGAACCACTAGAAAACCAGCTATACCCTCATCTGGCCCATTGGTCCAGATATGTTTTCCACTGTTTTTCCACAGAAGCAGGAGAAGAAATTACAGCCTTGTCCAGTGCTTCTTCCCATAGCCAGTTTAAATTATTAATCCGCCCCTTTTCTCTCAATCCTTTGGAACCATTGAGATAAACAGGTCTGCTTCAAAGTGCAACCTGTAAAGCAGTCTTCACCCCTTTTTAATTTGCATTGCATGGCCAATAAACATTTAAAAGATTTGACTGTGTGATCAAATCTGCCCTTTTGAATTTTTTGACCAACACTCCCACAGTAGCACCTGGTTTTTATTTGATAATGATAATTTCTATTGTTTTTTTTTAAATGGTGTTTATTATCACCTTGATCAAGACAGTCACTTCTTGGGTACTATTGGGATAAACTGGCCCGAATTTCCTCCATACATCAAGTACCGCAGCTGGTTCTGTATTTAAAAAGAAGAGAGAAACATATGACAAAAGTATATAAAATGACTTCTATTATAGAATTGCTCTTATGCTGGGAAATAATTATAATAATGGAGCAAATGAATTATTTTTAAAAATAAAATTTAAAAGATAATAAGCAAGCATGGAAAATGAGACTACTGTATGCTGATTTTGGAAAGACAGTATAGGAAGCTACTACGGTACTAGACTATATAGGAGGCTGCTACTGTATATTATATAGCAAATAGCTTTAACTTCAAGAGCTGCAGAAAATCCAACCATATACTAGTAATCTATGGGATGGCCACATTTCTATTCTCCAATCA
Organism: Ahaetulla prasina; assembly: GCF_028640845.1. NCBI lineage: Eukaryota > Metazoa > Chordata > Lepidosauria > Squamata > Colubridae > Ahaetulla > Ahaetulla prasina. The sequence continues at coordinate 161,311,709 of NC_080541.1, forward strand.
ATGGTAAATTGATTGAGGCTTCCTTTATTTCTTTCTAGAACTGTTGCTGAATCGCATTTTGCAATATCACTCACTGAGCCTGTATTGTTTGAATTCCCACAGAGTTTTTATTCAATTACATATGGAGAGTGGTAGCTTCTTTACCAGCTTGCTGGAGAGGAAAACTACCTGTAACTGAGTTTTACCTACCCATAAGTAAGACAGTACTTATTACTAATGCCCAGTAAATACTAACAAATTATGCAACAGCTCAGTAAGTAGATATTAGCTGCTGCTTTATCAACCCAAGTTCACACTTTCAGTTGAAGCATAAAATGCAGGCCTTATTCATAAGACATGTGGAATCACAATCTAGTCAATCACATTTAAATTTAGCGCATTATATGAACTCACTGTTATCACTTTCTGGTTCAATGTGTTATTCAAAAATTGGGTCTATGGTGTAAACTAAGTTAACTTCATATAAATATGTTGTGTGTTAGTACTGTAGTGGGAAACTTTTTAAATATTTGAACATATCATTTTTCCCCTCTTTCTGACAATGAGAACAGAACAACAACAGTATAAGAACAAAAAAGTATCACAAAGCTGACTTTGCCAAATAAGGGCTCCCAATAGCTAATACATTCAGGAAATGACAGCTTTAATAGGAAATTACAACAATGGGAAAGAATTCACTTGATGAATTTCAGATCAGAATGTAGCTACTAAAGGGAAAGGAGGCTTGCTAAAATAAATGTGCTAAAAGACTCTTGAATGGGAAAACAAAAATATTTTTTTTCTTACTTAGAACCCAGTTCTGTCAGCAGGGGTCACTAATTCTCTGATAATATGGCTTCCTGTAATGTGATAAATTTTTATATGAGCTTGACAAAAAAAAGTGAAACTGTGAGCTAACCAGAGTTGTATGTTGTATTTCTTACTGAGGTTAGAAAGTTTCTCCTTAGAGCATGGGGCTTGTGGTAACTTTTGGAGGGAAACAGCAGAAAAAGCTTGGAGGTACAATATTTTACTGCTAAGCCTACAAAAATCTCTTATATTTCTCAGTGAGTTCCTACTTGACAACAATATCCCTTCATTTGAAGAACTTTTGGCTGCTTAGGTCAATTCAGTTTTTAAAATTGGTTTCCTCAGTCACTGCTGTTTTAAATACTCAAGTGAAATGAGAGCAAAAAGCAGAATGGGTTATCCCTAATTTTGACAGTAGTAGGACTGGCAAGGACCAAATAAAGAGTAGGGTTCTTATCTTGAACTTTTGCAATTTGATATGAATTATACTAGACATATTATTTCTATCAAATGACTAAGGATTGGTTCCCATGTCTGGCTTTTCCCAGTTTGAGGATGGTTGCTCAAAGACAGGAGCAAATATTGTCCTCCACCTGTCCCCCATCTCACATAAAGGCAACCTCCAACCTTTCTTCCTTGTTCCATTTCAAAAATAATGTTTTACAACTTCTGCCCACTCTAGACATATTGTATGTTTCTTTCTAGACAAATATCTCTCTTCCAGTTGGCCATTGCACAACATGGTAAGAAGACCCCATCTGTCTGGTCATTGGTTGCTATCTTCCATGGCCTTCTTATGGAAGGCTTTCTGCTCCTTCTGAAAGGATACCCCCACTGTGGACCAGTAAAGCTCTGGACATTTGCCCTCCACTTGTTTTTAAAGGGTTCGGTGGAGGACTGGTGAAACAGTAGACTTTTTCTTTAACAAATTAATCTGTGAAAGCATGATCCTTCCTTTCATTTTTTTAACCAGATGAAATTGATGAGGGTTCTGACAATTTCCTCTGCCTAAGCACTATAATAAAAAGCAGGGCAGAAGTGTCCTTTCCACCACGCTTACCTGTCTAGTGGCAGATAGGGGGAATAGGAAAGCATTGAGGGGGAGATCAACAGGAAGAGGCTTATGCAAAAGAACTATCAATGGAAAGTTCATGTCCCCAAAGGCTGCCTGTGTAAAAGGAAGTGATTGATAGAGCTGTGGTAGCACAGTGCTGGCTGCTTGCAGTTCGGCAGTTCGTTTCTCACTGGCTCATGGTTGATTCAGCCTTCCATAGTTCCGAGGTTGGTAAAAAGAGGACCCAGATTGTTGGGGGCAATATGCTAACTCTGTAAACTGCTTAGAGAGGGCTGTATAGCATTGTGAAGCAGCATATAAGCTGTTGCTTTCCCCAGCAAGGTTATAAGGAATAAGGAAGATGTGGTATCTGCCATCTAGAACAGGGGTCTCCAACCTTGGCAACTTTAAGACTTGTGGACTTCAACTCTCAGAATCCCTCAGCCAGCAAAGCTGGCTGAGGAATTCTGGGAGTTGAAGTCCACAAGTCTTAAAGTTGCCAAGGTTGGAGACCCCTGATCTAGAATGAAGACCTGGCCAGCATGGATGCCAATGCTGAAAAATGGATTGACATTAATGTCTTCAATGGGCTTCATTTCCAGCTATTTCAGTATGGGAAAAAGCAGTTGAAGGCTGCCACAGTATCTGCATATACAGGCAGTCCTCACTTAATGAATGATTGCTTAGCGACCATTCAAAGTAACAATGTGTCCCCCAAAAGGTACTTTGTGACCCAGTTACAGAGTAGCACATCCTCCTGCACAGTCACATGCATTTGGCAACCTTTATGTGGTTGCAGCATTCCACTGTGTCATGTGATGGTAATTTGTTGCTGGATATTGGCCTTTTCAGACGATTTCTGGCAAAAAAACCCCACCACCCATAGGAATGCATTCAGTAATGCATTAATGCAGCGGTTCTCAACCTGTGGATCGGGACCCCATTGGGGGGTCGAATGACGATTTGCCAGGGATCGCCTAAGACCATCAGAAATATGGAAAGTATACTTGCGATTCAAAGAATCGCGCTCCAATGGTTGACTCCACAAGCCAGCTGCAGGCTCTTCAAATCGCTAGCTGAATTCGGCTTCGGGCACGATGAATTAAAAAAGAGAGAAATCTTTGCTCCGATGTCTCCCTCTCAAGCCAGCTGCAACCACTCCCAATCGCTAGCCTATTCTGGCTTCAAGCGTGATAAACTTAATAGGGGAGGAATCTCCGCTTTAATGCCTCCGTCCTTAAGGCAATCGCAAGCAGTTCAGATCGCTAGCCAATACGGCTTCAGGTGCGATAAATTCGAAACGAAAATAATTTTATGGTTGGGGTCGCCACATCGTGGGGAATTGTATTAAAGGGGTCACAGCACTATAAAGGTTGAGAACCACTGCATTAACGGCCATGGTGCTGGCTTAATAACTGTGACATTTGCTTAATGACCAACATTTGCTTAATGACATTTGCTTAATATTCGCTTAACAACTGCCTCAAAAAAGGTTGAAAAATTAGGTCAGTTATGTGGGTGCCTCAACTTATGACCGTCATGACTTACAATGGAAATTCCAACTCCATTATGATCATAAGTTGAGGACTACCTGCAAAAGCTGAAAGAAAACAAAAAAAAATGTTACTGAGAGATCTCCTGCTACCTGAGGAGCAGAACTGGCCAATTCTGTTGATTGCAAATATTTTAATGAATTTCTAGCACACGTGGTTGGAAAATGACAGGGTTAATCTTCCATACGTGCATTTTCCACAAACATCTCAAATTCATAAAAACTACAGTGCTACGGTTATATATAACCTGATGAATATAATACAGGAAACAAGAGCAAAAAGATATAATCTAGTATTCCAGTTCCTGAGTGACAGCTTCCTTTTGCTGTATATATTTTCTAGTCTGTCTTTTTGCTGAAAATACTCAGAAACCTGTAATTAGTTGATTTATGGCGCCTTCAATTCTTTACCCATTCTCTGTGAATTTTTTTTGGGACTTGAAAAAGATGTTCAAGAAAAAGCAGTGAAACTCACCTTTCTCTGGAGTAATATATACTGCAGATTCACTCCATCTGCTCCACAGGCTTCTAGGGTGAGTTAGTTTGCACCTAATTTGAAACTCATACTTTGTATTTGCATCTAAGTTGTACTCGGTGTTAAGTTCATTACTTAAATTAGCATTCCAGTCTCTCACCTAAAAAAGAGAAATAGTAAAATCCAATTTGCACTCTTCTGATCTCAGCCTAAATCTGTAGTTCCTACATAGCGTGGTGTGAACCCCAAAGGCCTCCATCTATAGTGGAAACTGATTTCTGTTTTTAAATATGATTTACTGTTGTAGCTTCTTTTCCTAACAGTCAACTTCTTTTTTTAAATCAGTGATAATTGAATAAATCAAATAGAAATGGAGCATTCTCATGGCTAGCATCCTCAAAACGGAAATTAAAAGCAGCAATATAGCTGATAATGATAGATTCTAGATGTATATGACTTAGATGACAATACAAATTATTTTAGCTGCATTTGGAAATATTCCTGTTTATTATACTTAATGGGACCTACTTTTGCCTCAAGGCGATGTATGGATAGTAACACTCAGTAGAAACTCAGAAGTTTCTGAAGTTCAATCCCAAACTATATGTACACCATTGGATCTCTCAACATTTCTGTTAAGATAATGTACCTGAATTTAATGGGAGCAATGATGCTTACTCATTCTGTTTCGGGATTATCCGAGAAAGAACATCAATTTAAATGAAAGTAGTGCTAAAGGAAAGCCTTAAAACAATCTTTCCATTACATTTACAGCTATGCATATATTTAATTTTCTAAAAATAAAATATGAAGATAATAAATATCTCCTTCCTACTATGTGGTTAGCAACATTTTGCTCCTGCTGGAAGAAGGAAAACATGCTTATCTGTAACAAACTGAGGTTGCATCTAAAGCGACAATGTCATGCAAACTCTTTTTTTTTCTACACTTGTTCCTAAGATCTGAGTATGTTAGCTGTGTGTTTAGTGTCAGGATATGAAACTTGTTTAGTCACTTGCTGCCTTGCTTCTGCCTATGGACCCTCCATGTGTTCCTATGTCTCCTAGTTTGTTGCTCTGGAGATGATACACTTTCTGGAGAAAGAAGAGTCATCACAGGCTGGGTAAAGAAAGATCTACTGCATTCCAGCACCATCAGTTTTCTATATCAGCCTGTTCATTCATAGAATAGCCATGCATGCAACTCAACCAATCTAAGAGTTTCATACTGTATTGAAAATATAAGAATATATAGGTGTGGCATTCTTTCAATTGTCTTAACAAATGTATTCCTGTTACATATTTATAAAAAAAATGGGGGACATTGCCTAGATTTATCTTTCTTATAGTATAAAATCTTTTCAAACCATTTAACAGGAACTATATCAAAAACTAATCACTCGTAATTCACTAAATGGGTCATAGGACAAATAGTCTTATCAACTTTGCCCTCCTGATAATCTTTCAAGCATGATGGATTACATCATGGCCAAGAATATGATTATTGATGGATTGCATTTATATCCTGCCCCAATAACAAAATGTTAATAGCAGTTAAAATGATTATGGATTATGAAGTCCTACAACAGCGGTGGAGACTAAGATGAGGAAAGCTGTTTTAGACAAAGTGAACATGGATGGGTCTAATAATGTGAACCTGAATTGTTTGATGATTTTGTATGTCAAAAAAAAAAGTAAACCTATCTTTATAGCCTCAAAGACTGAAAAGCTATAAATCTGAATTATATGTATATGAAGTTTAATTATGTGTTGTTTTGTCTATCGCTCTTTCTGGAATATAGGGAATATATATTCCTATATCTTTTTCTATATATTTGTATACTGTAGTGCTTCTAAATATTACAGTGTTTCATACAATCACTCACCCATCCAAATGCACACATACATATTTAGTTTTGTATATATGTATAAGCATTTCACACACATACATACACATGCACGTACACACACACACATTAACCATTATACAAAATGAACCATACTAAGCATTGCTGCTATTAACTCCCAGGATCCATTTGTTTTGCCAACTTCCATAAATCTGAAGACTCCTGTAATTCCTGGGAAGAGAATATTTGGGCAAAAGCTCCTACCGCATATATAATGAAGTTAAAATCCATTTTTGGGAAATACAGAAATGTGTAAAATGAACCATGTGTGTAGAGGAAATGTTTCACCACCAAACCAAAACACTGAGCCTATAAAGTTATTGTCATCCAATTGAATTATGAAATGGAATGATCAATAAAAAAACTTCACTGCTAATTAGAAGGAAAGAAGGAAGGCAATGTCTCACATGCCAAGTTTCCCTTATTGTCTCCTTATATCGCTCCTCACAATACGTCTCATTGATTGCTGTTTGCCTTTTCCAATGTATTATCGTCTTGAATCCTGGAGACTCCATTGTTTTATTTTGAACAACAACAGGTACAGCTGGTATTACTAAAGGAAACACAAGAATGGCACATCGAATTTAGCATTTTTCCCAACATGCATATTTTAGAAGATTGTTCTTATACTTCAAAAGAAGTACAGTAACAGTGGCTATAGCTTCTACATCAATTCATTTCTTAGATCTTTTGCTGCACAGTTATTTTCCACAAACATATTGTTTTGTTAATGTTTATGTATCAGTCCCGCTGTGCTTTCCAAGCGGAGATTATTTTATAAAAATGCTGTCACTATCCAGAATTCTTATTCTTACTTTGAGAATTCACTTAACAGCTATTGATGAGCCAAGTGAACCTAATTCAAGAATTTTTGCTAAGTACAGTGGGACATAAAAAAAAAAGGACAATCAAATTTAATTAGCTGCCCTGTCCAAGTATCCAAGCCAAAGGCTATGAGTTTTTCCATAATTGCACTTAACCATTGTATGTGAAATAATCTTTTTCTGCCTTGTCACTACAGTGTTGCCTTCAGCTTATCCCAAAGTCCATGAATGAGAGCGCTGACGATATTACCTAGTTAGGATAACAGAACATCTGCAAGAAAACAAGCAAGCTCTGAGAATACCTAAGACCCCTCATTTCAACCCTGAGCTACAAATATTCTCCCTTATTGGTACACACATTCTACTTAACTGTACCATTGTTAGATCAGAATCTTTCCTCAGATTCTATCCATTCAAACATACTCTTGAAGTGTACCAAAGTAGATTTCTCAATTACTGAGGAGGGAAGTTGAATGAGTGGCAGTAACCCAATGCTGACATAGGACAGAGATTGACAATAGAAATTAGATGCCCACATAATTTTCTGCTGATACAAAAATCGGTGGATGGAGCTTCAATTCAACTATTAAAAAGATCCTGTGATATGGCAGAAATTAATCCTCAATGCTTTCATATAGCTTGTTAAGAAAAATATCAAAAATATTATAGTTCAGATGGCACCCTCCAATCTAAGGTGTTTAACTACTAGAGATTTATAGCATTTTCACACCATTGGCCAGACATTGCTGAAGTAATACAAAGCCTGACCTCATTCTGGTTATTTTAGCAAAAAGATGATTGAATCTTGTAGAAAAAATTGAAAATCATTAGTAGGGAAATGATCTAACTTTCTTCAGCCTCGCATACTTAGAAACAGAAGATAGCATTGCTTTTTATTAATATTTTTCAAGTCACTCCGGCTCACATCATACATGGCACTACAACTTATCTCACTTATTGGTGAGACCCCAAAGAATACTCTTACTCTTGAATTTGAGATATAAGTGCTCCAAACCCTATTCCACTCCAACAACCTATAGAACAGGGGTCTCCAACCTTGGCAACTTTGAGCCTGGTGACTTCAACTCCCAGAATTCCCCAGCCAGCTTTGCTTTGCTGGCTGGGGAATTCTGGGAGTTGAAGTCCACCAGGATCAAAGTTGCCAAGGTTGGAGAACCCTGCTACAGAACATACATACACATATGGAAGGGTGAGTAATGTCTAACTGTGATCTGTTCCTGCTTCATTTCTTTGCCATATGGAAATGCCTAAGTTTGCCTTGACGGAATTTTCCAACTTTCAAGAGAGAAAAAAATAGTGCCCAGTAGAGGCACACATTCATAAAAGTAGGCATTTTCCTTCAGTCTTTGACATTGTTGTCTTGTGAGCACTCATGCCTTATAGCAGGATTGCAGTGTCATTGCACAGAGCAGGACGGGCAATTAATCCCACATCAAAAGTTTTTGCTGCAACTACAAAAGTAAAAGAAATATGAATATTTACATCTTAGTCCAGATATATTTATATATATATAATAGAATATATATCATATTATTTATATATATAGATAATATCTATCTATCTATCTATCTATCTATCTATCTATCTATCTATCTATCTATCTATCTATCTATCTATAATAATCCAGAGATATTTCACGAGAAGAGTGCTCCACTCCTTTGCTTGCAATAGAATATTTTATGATACCAGGCTTGAAATTTTGGGCTTAGACAATTTAGAACCTCACCCGCCTTCGGTCTGACTTAAGCATAGAACATAAAATTATCTGCTACAATATCCTACCTGTCAATGACCTCTTCAGCTTCAACCACAACAATACATGAGCACACAATAGATACAAGCTTAAGGTAAACTGCTCCAAACTCAATTGCAGAAAATACGACTTCAGCAACAGAGTGGTCAATGCCTGGAATGCACTACCTGACTCTGTGGTTTCTTCCCCAAACCCCCAAAACTTTAATCTTAGACTGTCTACTGTTGACCTCACCCCATTCCTAAGACTGTTTATTCCTAAGACCCCATTCCCATTTATTCGTATCCATTTCATGTATTCATAATCATGTTTATACTTATATCTGTAATCTTATATATGCTTGACAAAATAAATTTTAAAAAATCTTGCAGTCTGGGGAACATGAGTTTGGGTAGAGAGAGAGCTCTCTGGAACTTGTAACATGGATTAGAGACCAAGGAAGTCCTTTATTATGACCTTGTCATGGGTTTTGCCAGGCATGCAAAAAATGTACGTAGGAGCATGGGCATCTTTTTCCAAGGTGGAGGTCAAATTGGATTGACTTTAACTGCCAGAATTCTGGGTGGAGACTTCATAATGGCTGGGAAATTCTGAAAATTGATGTCCACACATTCTAGATTTGTCAAGGTAGAGAAACATTAGTATAGAGCAAGGTTGTTCTACAACAACACTTTTAATGTTTTATTTTTTAAGTTTCCAATGTCTTTTGGGCTTTCCCAGTTTGACTCAAGTTTGAATATTTAAACATCCTCATGTGACACCTGGATTTTTAATTCTACTTATTATATAAACTAACAAAAATCAGAATGAGATTGTCTTATGGTATGAGCAATGTCTGGCTCTCAAAATCATCATAATTTATTAAACTTGTATACAAAAACAACTCTCAGCAGTTCACAACTGAACAAAGAAATAATAAAATCAATAAAAAACGGTAAATATATAAAAAGATTGGATTCATCTGCTTACAATACATATTGTTTAGCTTTCTTCAGATGATGAATCAGAATATACTTTCCAAGTCTTAAGTGCCACTTCTAAAATTCCTTTAAAAGTTTTTACTATAAAAATACTAGTGACAAATTTCATGGAAACTGCAACCTGTGTGTCTGGGGGAGGGGGAAATAGTTTTTCCTTCAAAAAAAAAAACAAAAAAAACCCCCCCAAATCATATATTACCTATAGCGTTGAGATCAACATGAAGTTCTTCAGAATGAATTCCACCCAAGTAATTTTCAGCGTGGACCGAGATGGAAAAAGTTTGGTTTTTCTGTAGTTGATTCAATGGAATGATAACTGAGCTACTGTTTGAGACAAATTCTTTGTTCTCTTCTGTGAATAAACTGCAAAGATCAAAGAAGAGTTTAAATAAAAACGTAGCTAGTTAAATATTTGAATATGTAATTAAAACAAGATCTGTAAATAGTGTTCTAGTAAAGTCATTGTTATTAGGGGTCACCATGTTTTCCCCCACATGGTGTTAAGCATAATCCAACCATTGGTAATTTTGTTTAAATTCCACTGCTTTCAAAGGGGACCTAACTTTGTAATACAATACAATCCTATAAAATTTCAGCACAGCAAAACTTATCATTTCCAAGGCAGTGTTGTTCATCAAAAAGAGAAAACAATCTGTAATTTTTTTAAAAAGCAGAAAAATACTTAATTCTTATCCTGCCAGATAGTTTTTCCATGAATTTTCTTTCTTTGGCCATTAAGGGTTTTTTCCCTGAGAAAGTACATAGAACTTAAAACAACTGTTCATTTTTTCTGCCTAAATTTCAAACTAGAGTTATAAATGTAGAGAGGGGCCAATAACCTATTTTAGGGATATTCCTGAGAGTTTACTAAACAAATTACGTTTGTTTACTTTTTCTCCTTTGAGTTAAAACCATTCTTCACTGCTATTTATCACCCTTTTTACCTCCCAAACCCACAGAAGACCTGCAATTTTTCTCACTTCAGTTAACCTTGAAATTAAAATAGTCAAAGAATATGGTGAGTCAACTTATGTTTTCATTTAAACAACCAACAGGAGATTGCAAAAATATAATATTCTCAATGTTCTGACTCCTAAACTTTTGTGAAACAACTCCCTTACTCTCTACGCCACGAAAACAGGTATTGTTAATACCTTCATCCAAATTTAGATTATATAAAGTGTATATTTATCTAGTGGTTTGCATAATATGCACTCTGAGGAGAAAGGAATAGGATTCTTGCTAATTTCAACTCCTCATATCTAGGTTACTATGCATCAAATAATAATTGCTAGGGACATAAACTATCAAATTAGCCTGAACTGGGAGCTGCATTTTAGATGGATTCTGAAAAGAAAAGTGTATTTGTCCGGTCATAGTTCAGAAACAAACATGTTCCTTCAAGCCATCATGCCACCCAGTGGTGGGTTGCTACCAGTTCGCCCTGGAAGCGGCGGTGGCAGGAAGTTCTGCCCACCCTCCTGGACGCTTCTGCACATGTGCATGCTCACGAGCGAACCGATAGCAATGGGTTTTGAAACCCACCCCTGATGCCACCTTTCCCTTTTAAGGCCTTGTGAATAGGATGCAATGTTGGTTGGCAACCAGGGAAACTAACTGAAGAAACAGATGCCACTAATGGTAATAATAAAAAGACATGTCAAAAGCTCTACTAAATTTTGGCATTGGCAATAGAAAACTTGCCCCCTTCCTCCAACTTCACTGCCCAGTCATAATGAAGGTATAATAGTACTGGTCATAGAGGCTCAGAGCTGCTTGAAAAACTGGTGGGGGGGAAAGGCTAGGTGGAATGGTAAAAGGATGATACTGCTGAAGCAACCTTATATTTCTACTATATAGAGAGCTCTCCAATGTGAAAGGCAGAACTGCCTCCAAACATAGAAGTAGGAAGAACATACTGAGATATAGTTTCTGCTGGAATGGGAATATCTGCTATGCATGGTGACCGGGGGTGGGATTCAGATGGTCCTGACTGGTTCGGGTATACTGGAAGTTCCACCGATCAGCTGAGAGAGAGCCAGTTTACTTTGACGATCCGATGGGCCTGCCCGCCCACCCCTGTAGTATAACCTACCTATATTTCTTTTGTTTTAAGCCCAGCTGATAGGCGCAGATAGGATTGCTGCACCTCAGCTGTTTTACTCACTCTGGATTCAGTAGAAGGTAACTTTTTCTTTTTTTTTGATTTTTTTTTCATTTTTTAAAACAAACAAACATAAAAGCATCTTCAATCCAATTACAGTGTGTTGGTGGACTGGTTACAAATCTTTTGTACAATTTCAACGTATACATCTCTTTAATTTATCTAGTCTTGCTATACATCCTTCTGATATCTATCCAAATAGCTTAATCAGTTCATCCTTTACTTAACCAATGGCTATAACATTTCATTCTCTCATTTCATATAAGTTTCCCCAAGTTAGTATTTTGTCTAATTACATCATTCATTCCATCACTATATATCAGCTTAATTCAATATTTTCCTTTATAATAATCTTTCTCAAATTTTTTCTAGCATATTCTTCCTTCTAGCCATTGATAAAATAAATCTCATATCTTATAGTATTGTTTATCTTCCTGTTCTCTAATTTCAAATGTCAATTTACTTATTTCTAGAACAAGGTAACTTTCGATAGTAATGTGCATGTGCGCAGTGCATGTGCAGCGAATCAGTTGCTACAACCGGTGAATCTCACCACTGATGTTGACCCCTTTCCATCTTGACTGTGTACAGTCAAAATTAAGGAGATGGCAGCACTGGAAATCTTTCTGAATGTCAATCAATAGAATAGCCGCCTCCTTTTTTATTTCATTTCCTCTGTGTGTTCTTTAACCAGGTACTGATTTTTATCTCTCTCATTCTCACCATAATTCTTAAACCATAAGAAGGCAGTGGAAATCCAACTTGAGCAATATCCTTTATTTTGGCTTCTATTTGTATGGAAATCAGAGGTGGTATTCAGCAGGTTCTGACCAGTTCTGGAGAAGCGGTAGCAGAAATTTTGAGTCATTCGGAAAACCGATAGTAAAAATTCTGATTGGCCCCATCCCCATCTATTCTCTGCCTCCCGAGTCCCAGCTGATCGGGAGGAAATGGGGTTTTGCAGTAACCTTCCCCTGCCATGCCCAACAAGCCACGCCCAAAGAACTGGTAGTAAAAAAAATTGAATCCCATGTATATATACCCACATACACAAACATATCTGACAGAGAAACATCACAGTCTAGTCTGAATATATACATATACGTGGCAAAAAAAAAAAAAAGACTCCTGCAAATTTACAAGATGGATGGCGTAAAGGATAAACCTGTTACAGAATCTAGTAGTCCTACTGTAAATACTTTGAAACCTCCTCCTAGAGGGGAGCAACCGAAACAGACTGTGAAGTGGGTATCTGGGGTCTCTAACAATGCTTTCAGCTCTAAGCACATAGTGCTTATAAATAGTATCCTGAATAATAGGAAGTGAGCTTCCTATAATCATCTCAGCTGTCTTTACCACTCTATATGGATCGTCTATCTGAGGCATTGCTACTACCAAACCAAACAGGGAAGCAGTTTGTTAAAATGCTCTCAATTGTGCCTCTGTAAAAAGTGGCCATGACAAAAGGCTCTTCTCCTCCGTTGCAGGAAATGCAAATGCTGGTTTGCACACTTCATTAAAGATAACGTATGAAGAGACTAAGTCAGATTGTCAGTTATCTGCACCCCCAGATGTTTAAAACTGTTGACCATATCCACAGCTGTGGCCTTGATACAAAGGGGAGTATGCTTATGCTGGTTCTTTCTAAATTAACCTCTTTTGTTTTATTAACATTCAAAACCAAGTTATTTTTATTACACTGGTCCACCAAAGCCTTCCCCTCCTCCCTATAAGAATCTTCATTGTTGTCCCAGATACGACCTACCACTGCTGTGTTATCCCCATACTTCACAATATGATTCATAGCAGACTTGGCACAGCAGTCATGAATCGAACAGTAATGGACTTAAGACACAGCCCTGTGGGGGAATCTGTACTCAGGGAGATGGAATTGGAAACTTTTCTTCCAACTTGTACAAACGGGCATATCAATAAGGAAATCCAGTGACATAAAGAAGTACTAAAACCTAATAGGCCTAGTTTGTTCACCAAATGGTGAGGAATGAGTGTGTTGAATGCTGAACTTAATTTTTTCAACTGTGGTAGGAATAAACTTCAAAAATATGAAATATGAAAATATGAATTCAAAAACATTGATTCTCAAAACTGAATTAATGTAAGGTACTGTATGTAATTATCCCTTTAGACAATTTATTTCTCCAGATGTCAACATTTATGGGTCAAGAATAAACTTCAAAAAATACAAAATCTGAAAATATTATTATTAATTTCATATCAAGGTCCAATAAATATAAAATATTTTTATTGTTGTTGGAAAAGGTGCAAACTAAGAACCTATTGCAGTTTTAAGACCTTTTAAAAGTTCCTTTGAGATGAATTCTTATCACATGGAATTCAACATCTGGTCAAATAAAATGGATTACATTGCTGGTATAGAAGGCTCATTATTCAGCATTAGAAAGATAAACATATGGGCCCAGCTATCAAATATAGAATTAGTGCTACCAGCAATGTATGAATCAATAGCTGATTTATATAGATTAGGTAAGCTGATTATAACAAATGATAAGTTTCATTGATTGAAATTGGAATATTGCATTCAGTTTTGATTGCCACAATGTAAAAAAGATGCTGAGACTCTAGAAAGAGTGCAGAGAAGAGCAACAAAGATGATTAGGGGACTGGAAGCTAAAACATATGAAGAACGGTTGCAGGAACTGGGTATGTCTACTTTAATAAAAAGAAGGACTAGGGGAGACATGATAGCAGTGTTCCAATATCTCAGGGGTTGCCACAAAGAAGAGGGAGTCGGGCTGTTCTCCAAAGCACCTGAGGGTAGAACAAGAAGCAATGGGTGGAAACTGATCAAAGAAAGAAGCAACTTAGAACTAAGGAGAAATTTCCTGACAATTAGAACAATTAATAAGTGGAACGACTTGCCTACAGAAAGTATGAATGCTCCAACACTGGAAATTTTTAAGACGATGTTGGATAACCATCTGACTGAGATGGTGTAGGGTTTCCTGCCTGGGCGGGGGGTTGGACTAGAAGGCCTCTAAGGTCCCTTCCAACTCTGTTGTTATTATTAAATGTTTATTTTACTTTTATGCATGTATGTACATCTGTGAATATACTCTTTCTCTGTTTTTTTCTTCTTATTTTAGTTTTTTCTTTTTTTCTTTATAGCAATAGCTTTAGCATTTAGGCTTAAATACCTCCCCATAGTGCTTTACAGCAAACCCTGGGTGCTTTATTTTACAATGTCACATTATTCGCATATTGTCCCCAACAATCTGGGTCCTTCATTTCATTGACCTTGGAAGGATGAAAAGCTGAGTCAACCTAGAGCCCCATTAGGATTGAACTTCAGGCTGTTAGCAGAGTTTGCCCACAATACTGTACTTTAACCACTGCGCCACCCTAATTTCAGTTACTCTTTTCTGCATACAGTTAATAAAGGCAGAAAAAAGTCAGCTTGCACAATATACAAACCAATCAAGTTATTATTATTATTATATTATAATATTATAATATTATATATATATAATAATATTATATATATATATAATATATTATTATATTATAAGTTATTATTAGAAGATAAACTTCTCCTTAAACTAACATCCTATGGCATCTCAGGACCCCTCCACAAATGGATATCTGCTTTTCTGTCTAACAGACAACAAGTGGTCAAAATTGGCAATGCTTTATCAAATCCTGTTCCTGTCAAGAGTGGCGTTCCTCAAGGCAGCGTCCTTGGACCAACACTCTTTATTCTATACATTAATGATCTTTGTGACCATATCTCAAGTAATTGTGTTCTCTTTGCTGACGATGTCAAACTATTTAACACCACAGACAACACTTCTATCATTCAAAACGACCTTGACCATCTAACCGCTTGGTCTAAAAATTGGCAGCTCCAAATTTCAACCAGCAAATGCTCAGTCTTACATATAGAAAAAAAGAACCCTAAAACTAAGTACATACTAGATGGACATTACCTTACAGACGACCCCCATCCCGTTAAAGACCTTGGAGTTTTCATGTCAAATGATCTAAGTGCCAAAGCCCACTGCAACTACATAGCAAAAAAGCTCTAAGAGTTGTAAACCTAATTTTATGTAGCTTCTTTTCCAAAATCACCACACTACTAACCAGAGCATATAAAACATTTGCTAGACCAATTCTAGAATACAGCTCACCTGTTTGGAACCCTCACCACATCTCTGACATCAATACAATTGAACGTGTCCAGAAATATTTTACAAGAAGAGTTCTCCATTCCTCTGAAAACAACAAAATACCTTATCCCACCAGACTTGAAATCCTAGGCTTAGAAAACTTGGAACTCCGTCGCCTTCGACAAGACCTAAGTTTAACTCACAGAATCATCTATTGTAATGTCCTTCCTGTCAAAGACTACTTCAGCTTTAATTGCAATAATACAAGGGCAACCAATAGATTTAAATTTAATGTAAACCGCTTTAATCTAGATTGCAGAAAATATGACTTCTGCAACAGAATCATCAGTGCTTGGAATACTTTACCTGACTCTGTGGTCTCTTCCCATAATCCTAAAAGCTTTAACCAAAAACTTTCTACTATTGACCTCACCCCATTCCTAAGAGGACCATAAGGGGCGTGCATAAGCGCACAAACGTGCCTACCGTTCCTGTCCTGTTGTTTTTCTTTTCTTCTTCCTATATATGTTTATATGTGTATATACTATATAATCTTTTTGTATGATGTTGTGACAAATAAATAAATAAAATAAATAAAATAAAATTTTGGCACCTCAGAGAGACAACCTCACAATGTTGCTGCCTTTTTCTAGGCATCCAAAACCAGGTGTCTGCATGGCTATCTTACTTTGCCCAATTAATCAGTGGAACAACTTGGTTCCAGAAGCTGTGGATGCTCCAATATTGGAAGTTTTTAAAGAAGAGATTGGACAACCATTTGTCCAGAATGCTATAGGGCTTCCTGCCTGAGCCGGGGGTTGGACACAGGGGTGAAATCTACCTACCTTCCTTATCAGCTTGGAGTGCATGCACCACGTCACATGCATGCGCAGACCTTCTGCGCATGCGCAAAACCTTCTGCACATGCGCAGAAGGTAAAAAACACATTATTTCCTGGTTAAAACCTGGAAGTAATGACACCTGGGTGGGCAGGTGGAGCTTTGCTCCGCCATTGCTACCAGATCGCCGAACTACCAGCTGCAATTGCTACTGGATCGCGCGATCTGGTCCAATCAGGTAGCATTTCACCCCTGGTTGGACTAGAACCATGATGCCGTACCTACGGCACGCGTGCCACAGGTGGCACGTGGAACCATATCGGTGGGCACGCGAGTGTTGCCCTAGTTCAGCTCTGGTGCGCATGTGCACAGTGGCCAGCTGTTTTTTGGGCCTTTCAGGTCCACTGGAAGTTGGGAAAAAAGCTGTTTCCGGCCTCCAGGGGGTGGGGGGTGGAAGACCATTTTCGCCTTCCTCAGCCTCCAAGAAAGCCTCTGGAGCCTGAAGAGGATGAAAAGCAGGCCTAACGGGCCCACCATGCCATCGCGTGCCAAAAGCATGGAGTGTGTGTGGGGATCGCACGCTCATGCGCAGGGGCTGGGGTGCATTGAATTATGGGTGTGAGCACACATGCGCGCAACCCTCCCGCACTCCCCCTGCTTTTGGCACGCGACGGCAAAGAGGTTCGCATCACTGGACTAGAAGATCTCCAAAGTCGCTTCCAACTCTGTTTTTGTTATTTATTCAATAGTGGAATTAGACCTATAGTCAGGATAACTTGCCCGAGAGCTTCCACACCTAGAATAGGTCTCATGGGCATGGCACACAACAACTACCCCAGTTAGCCTAGCCAGTGGCTACATTGCAACCATTATGAGAACTGTAGCCAAATACATATGAAGAGAACTGGAAGAAAGCTGCTGCTATAAATTGCCTTGTTCTCAGGAAATTTTAAAAAAACCCATAAACTTGGGAGGTGCTGCATCTCATGAGTGGTGCCAAGTCATAGGCAATTATTTTGTTATTACCTTAAACTAGAATTAAAGATAGGTTTTGTGACCTCTTTTTTTTGTTTTTGCAGAAAATGTAAGTGGGTCACGTTTTTCTTTTTCACTCATCGGAAAGTTTGGCATTAGTATGTTTGACCTTGGTTTGTGGCGCCGAGCAGGGAAACCACAGCAGTTACCATTCTTTCATATTTGTCAAAGTTTGGTTGAATTGGCAGCTAACCTAGTTTTAGGAGAAGACTTTACATGGCAGGTAAATATCTCACAAAGTCCCAACCCTGCTGTGGTTGAGTACTCTTTGCTTGTTTTAATAAAAACTGGACTCTGCATTTGTCAGCGGACGAGTGACAGTATGCTTAATTATATCCCGGCAATTACTTTTCCCCATAAAATTCTATCCCAAACCACTCTTCTCAAAAATTCCAGGTACAAATGTATGTTTGTATATATGTTTACATTAGAAACCGCCCCATTATGCAGCACTAGGGATTCGAACTGCTGAACTGCTGACCTTTCGATTGACAAGCTCAGCATCTTAGCCACTGAGTCATCGTGCCATTAATTAACAATTAACAATTAACATTTACTAATTAATAATTAATAAATTAACAATTAATAATTAACATGAACTTAATTAATTCAAAATAAAAGGACGTGACCAAAGTGAAAGATCTTGAAACAACCCTTAAAAACAGAAAGAAATCTGAGCACATTTCTGATATTATTCCATTGTTTTTTTTATGATTTATCAAGGGTGGCCAAAATCTTGGAGTTTGACAAAGGTTGCAGATTCTTTGTTTCTTGCCTGAGATCTTATAAGATCTCAGGCAAGAATATGTGAACTCCAGTGAAACTTCAGGTATTTTATTTTTATTTTGGTGTACCTATAACATTGTGCAAAATTGTGCAATCATGCCAATTATTTCTAAAAGATGCTAATGCCTGATATAAAATGTCTGGCATGGGATAAAGACTTTTCTTACCTATTCACATACAGAATGTAGTTAGTGTTTAAATGTGTTTTCTTTCCTGGTTTCCAAGTGCAGACCATATTATCTGATTGCTCAGGTTTAATGCAGGTTAAATTGGCTGGTTTGTCAGGCAGATCTACAAATCAAAGAGTTTGTAAAAGTATGCTAATTTAAAACATACCCAGAAAATATGTAATCATACCTCTCTCATTTCCTCATTATCTCCTTTGGCATTTTAAATGAATTTATTCAAAGTAACTTCAAGTCCCTTTTCGTCTCAGATGTGCCAATGAACATAATTGTTTCAGTTTGAATAAGATTCATTTAGAGACTTGCAATTTTCATCTTTAAATATAATTGATACGATAAATGATTTTACAATGCTTTGCATTTGTCACAAAATACTTTCTTGTCTAGCAATTAATTGTCCTAAAAACAGCATTTAGTTGCTTTGTGGCTAACATTTTTTCTAATTTTGTTGCTAAAATTGTATCAATACTGGTCTTTTCAGAAACGTGTCAAAAGTTTTTCCTAAAAACTGGTTTCCAGCATTGAGTGTCACCCCACTATCATTCTGACAATATAAACTATGTCCCCATGATTATAGTGTTGGCATAGTAGTAGTTTGATGATGCAATAAAATGCTATAAATCACCCATAAGGAAATGGCTATTAGCTCAGTCATTTTTCATCAGTGTCACCATTGTGTTGGGAAATGGAGTTAAAGTAAAAGTGGAGAATTTTCTTTCTGGCTCTTAACTATTTGTCTTAGCTATCTTTAATCAGTGACCAGGATTTCCCACTACTTCCCCAATGATTATATATATAAAACAAAACTACTAGATGACATTTACAATCAATCCCAATTAATGTGAAACTGCTGTCAATAACATTTGTACCTATTGTATAATTAGCAACATGGACTAAAATTTATTGTTGGCAATGCTTGTTTACCATTACTTCAGAAATAAACCTGGAATCTTTAACTCGTCTACCTGGGAGCATATCATGTAAATTATTTGGACTTTGCATGTTTCGGATTGATGTGTCTGTCTTACTGATCTTGGTGACATTTACTTCAAAGTAGATGTGATTAAGAGTGCAACATGTACATATTTACTCAGGATTAAGACCGATTCATTTTGCTCCACACAGCTTGGCTTGCTCCCTTAGTTTAGATCGAGATGTCTTCAAACTTGGCAGTTTCAAGACTTGTGGACTTCAACTCCCAGAAATCTCTAGCCAGCTATGCTGGCTAGAGAATTTTGGAAGTTAAAGTCCACAAGTCTTGAAGCTGCCAAGTTTGAAGATCTCTGGTTTAGATAATGCTTAGACTACAAACCAAGCTATAAGCCCTCCTGAAAATGGATTATTTAAAGCAAAAAACAAAAACATAAGTACCACCCCAAAAACTTACCTTTAAATAACTGACTATCCCAAATTAATTAAGATGTCCTAGGACAGCATAGCTCATGCTGCATAGCCATGATACTTACATCCCATGCAAAATTGTGTTCCACAGATCAGTCGGCTTTTAGAACTTTTGAGAAAGCATGAAACTGTAGAGAAGGGCTCATTATAATTCTGAAGGTTGAGCTGAACTGTAGTTTGGTTTATAACTGACAGGAGTGTATCCTCAACATCGGCGTTATTTAAGCTCAGAGATAGTTTCCCTTTCTGACAGTTTTCCATGCAATGACAATTTATAGAAACATTTTGGCCCATTTGAATGATTGGGGCTGGTTCTATCCATACATGCCCAGAACACATTATGACACCTGAAAAGAAGAAGAAGAAGAAGAGGAGGAGGGAGGATTACTAGGAATACCTTAGCAATTCATTACAGGTTTTGGGTTTCTTAACCTTGCTGGGGAAACACCAAGAGCGCACAGTATGGGGCTAGTTATTGTCCTGAAAGCCCTTCCCTGCCTTTCAATGAATTGTTAATGTTGCTTGTCTCTTTTAAAATTTATATATTGTTTTATGGTTTTTAATATTTTATTTTGTACACTGCCCAGAGTCTCTCTATGAGGGAGAGAGGCGATTTTAAAATGTCATAAAAATAAATAAATAAATGATATTTCAAAGGTGTTTACCTTAATTCATTCTAGGAATTAAAATAATACTGGAAGAGGTTGGCATTTTGCTTGACAAAAGGCTGGTTCTTTTTTAACTAACTAACTAACTAACTAACTAACTAACTAACTAACCAAATGAACAAATAAATATAATAAAGGGGTATTTAAATGTAAGAGTAAGATGGAGCAGGACACCAGTGTATATGAAGGAAATAACTTATGGGTACATTGCATCCTAGGAACCAAGCTGGGTATCCAAGTGTAGTAAAATTTAGGTAGTAAAATACTGATTGGCTGGGATTAGGAAAATGCAGGATCCTAATTCCTTCCCAGCAGGGAAAGGATTGGCTGGGATTAGGAACATGCATACTGATTGGCTAGGATTAGGAACACACATGTTCCCTAATGCCTTCCCTGTGTACAGCATGGCTTTCTTCTGAAAGCCTTCTGAAAACAAAGTCAGTGGGAAGCCAGATTCATGTAACAACTGTGTTACTGAATTAATAAGTGCAGTGATTCACTTAATAATTGTGGGAAAGGAAGGTCGGAAAAAGGGGCAAAACTCATTTAACAACTGTCTTGCTTAGCAATAGAAATGTTGGGCTCAGTTGTGGTCGTAAGTCAAGAACTATCTGTATAGTTTAGTTTCTCCCAATGCCTATAAGGATATAATACTTACCTGGCTTTTTAGCTAAGCACCGATGAGAAAGAAGGCTTTGAGGGATCTTAGAGAAAAGTAAGTTTAAAACCAACAATACTTTAGATATTGCCATGATCTGGAAGATGTTGGACAATTGTCAAAAGGCATTGTCTAAAAGAAAAAACAACAATATGATTTTCTCTACCAATATTTCTTTAAAAAATGTTTAACATAATCCTACCAGAATGATGATTGGGGAATATGAAACAACGGGAAGGACAAATTTAGCTTAATAAATTCCTTGATTCTGTTTTGAACTCTCTATTTAGCTTCCTGTATTTCTCCTTAACGAAAATCAAGACCAGTGTTGGTTTATTACTATGATATTTTTGAACCACTTTTGAGCACAGCAAACAATGATTCAAACATTTCATTCTGCTTGTCAGCAGCTATAAAAAGATATTACTATTTTAGGTTAAGCTGATATTTTTTTTATTTTAAGATAAATATCAAAGATGCTATGAGATTAGGAGTTTCTAGGCAAGGCAGTTATTAAGCAATTTCCCAGGCTGATATACAGATTTTACAAAGATGCTAATATCATCCTAAAGAAATTCAAAATAAGGAAGAATGACATTCTTGAGTGTACACAAATTTAACAAAATAAAAAGTTGCAACTTAAAAAAAAAAAGATTAAGAGGTAAATTGTTACGGTTCTTCAAAATCAGAATCTCTTGAAATAATCAGAATATTTGATTTGGCATATCTGAACCAGTATTGAACCAACATGGCCATAAGCTTGTTCTGGAAAGCATGGTTCATAAAAGGGCACATTTAAGTACTTCTAAGACCACCATTAGAACAAAGATGGCTGGTCTGAGCACATAACCACCCGAACTATGTATATCAGACAGTATATCAGCCACTACTACCAGGAGAAGGACTTCACTTCTCATGTTCAAATTACTCCTCAGATGATTTTGGTCCCTCCAAAAGAGAATTTGCTTTTTTTCACAGCACCCATGCACAAGGGCGACAGGTATCTTACAATACAATAAAAATTCCTTTCCTGACCCTCAATTTCTTATCATTTCCATTTATTTTTTTTCCCTGTGGCTCTAGTCTATTTTTCTTTGCAACTCTTTCCATGGATGCAGCTGCCCAGGAGAAGCAAACATTGACCAAAAGCCATTAGCAATAGACTAGCTATGAGCAGAGCAATAGACAACTTGGTTTGGGGATGGGTGTTTTTGAGCAACTGTGTTGAAGTGGGATTTCTATATCCATTTGAAGCAAGGAGTTCATGCAGTTGCAAAACTCAGGTTCTTTTCTATTGTTTGATCATGAGGGGCCCCATCAAAATTAGGTCCTTTGTCTAATAATCCCTTCAGTGAGCAGCTCATGGTTTCCTTCTGCTTCATCAGCGGTTTAGGTATGTAGTGAAAAGGAAGCTGGGGGGCAGAGACTGAATTAGGTAAGCCATTTGTGGACTAGGTGTACAGCTACTGCAACCAAATTACTAGCTGACATGCCTCCACCACCCCTCAACCCTGGGCAACAAGGTTGTGTAGTGAGCAACTTTTGTTAAAATCTTTTTGAAGTAAAACAAACTTACAAATTTACTCTTGCTGACATGTTTACTGATTTTTGATAGACATTTATTTTAGAATAGAATAGAATAGAATAGAAATTTTTATTGGCCAAGTGTGATTGGACACACAAGGAATTTGTCTTGGTGCATATACTCTCAGTGTACATAAAAGAAAAGATACCTTCATCAAGGTACAACACTTACAACACAAATGATGGTCAATATATCAATATAAATCATAAGGATTACCAGCAACAAAGTAAACCTAAGATGATTCTGAGGGGTCCTTGGTGCTTTCTGAGCTTGGCTGTTTTCTTGTAGACATTTCAATATCCAAACAGTGCACTGATGATGTTACCTAGTTTGGTGATGAAACATCCCCCCCCCAAAATCCCCTAAGCTCAGAGAGCACCAAGGACCCCTCATTTCAACCCTGAGGTACAAATCAGAGGTGGATTTCAGCAGGTTCTGACCAGTTCTGGAGAACTGGTAGAGGATATTTTGAGTAGTTCGGAGAACCGGTAGTAAAAATTCTGACTGGCCCCTCCCCCATCAATTCTCTGCCTCCCGAGTCCCAGCAGATCAGGAGGAAATGGGGATTTTGCAGTATCCTTCCCCTGGAGTGGGGTAAGAACAGAGATTTTACAGTATCCTTCTCCTGTCACACCCACCAAGCCACGCTCACCAAGCCACACCCACAGAACCGGTAGTAAAAAATGTTGAAACCCACCACTGGTACAAATATTCTCCTTTATTTGTAAGATGATACTTTTCTTATGTATTTCATTTTTCTTTACCTTTTTCTCTCCAGGAGCAAAATATGAGTGTCCTTCTTGCCAGTGGTGAAATCCCAATTTGTTTACTACCGGTTCTGTGGGCATGGCTTGGTGGGCGTAGTGTGGCTTGGTGGGTGTGTCAGGAAAAGGATACTGCAAAATCCCCATTCCCTCCCCACTCCTGGGGGAAGGATATTGCAAAATCTCCATTCCCACCCCACTCTGGGGCCAGCCAGAGGTGGTATTTGCCGGTTCTATGAACTACTCAAAATTTCTGCTACTGGTTCTCCATAACCTATCAGAACCTGCTGGATTTCACCCCTGCTTCTTGCCCTCTGATCTTAAATGTCCCTTGGGAGATAGGGCGGTATATAAATATGATTAAATAAATAAAATAAATAAATAAATCACTAACATCTATAGGTACATTTGATAAAAAAATGTGAATGGCCCAAAATAACTCAGAATGCGTCATAGTTTAGTGAAGATTTGAACCCGTTGTCCCCGATCCTAATCTGATGTAATAGCAGACTCTTCAGCAAAACCGCATATAGGTAATCCTCGTCTTACAATTTCAATTGAGCCCAAAATTTCTGTTCTTAAGCGAAACATTTGTTAAATGAGTTTTGCTACATTATATTACCTTCCTTGCCCCAGTTGTTAAGTTAGTAATACAGTTGCTAAGGGAATCCTATTGACTTTATTTGTCAGAAGGTTGCTAGAGGTGATCACATGACCCTGGACACTACAACCTTCATAAATATGAGTCAATTGCCAAGTGTCTGAATTTTGATCACATGACCATGAGGATGCTGCAAATGTGAAAAATGGTCAGAAGTCACTTTTTTCCAGTTTTGTTGTAACTTCAAATGGTCACTAAATGAACTGTTGTTAAGTCGAGGACTCCTCAATAGTTGTATTTTTATGATTTTTCTTAATTTATCCCAAAAAGGTATTAAGCAAAACTGAATGTAAATTGCAAGATCTTCCCCCCTCCTTGCCACAGTCTTGTTTTTAAAAACCTTGTTAGAATGGCTGCTTTACAGTTTACTGGTCCAAAGCCAATCTTAGGAAGTTGCTTCATCTTTTGATAAGAAAATTAACTTCTTTTCACATTGGAATAATGGAAGCAAGTTTATAGCTTGCTATTACCAGGATCTGATGTTTGGTGTTTTTTTACTTCTCTCTTTATCAAGTAGAACTAATCTATTGTCAGGATAATCATCTACACAGTTCGTCTTCTTGACAAAGAGTTTAGGCACCGCCCAACATTTTCTGCAGGGAAGACTAATGCAGAGTTCAGCTTCTTTGCAATTTGCTTATTCTTATTTTAATACGTTTTTGTTTAATATGCTTGACCCCCTTCCCTTGATGGCTAGATAGCTAAATAACTTTCATTATTGTCATTTTTGCATTTCTTCTTACATTTTTATTTTGTGTACTTGCTTATTTGCCAATCTTAATGGATCCCAATCCTTGCCATAACAATGTAATGCCCTGCCATGCATTGTGTTCTTTATGTAACTCTGTATTATGTGCTATGTAACTCTATTATTCTCATAGTAATCTATTACTATGTTAAACATCTTGTTCGTACAAGATGAGCCTAGATTTGAAATCGCCCCGTGTCCCAAAGACCTCTCCAGATGTTATCTAGGGAGGGAAATTTCCAATGAAAGTCAAAGATGAGCTGATCCCATGGATACTGCTCTCCCAAGCAGGTGAAAAATACTTCATTTTTGTTCTATTATCGTAGAGCCTTTTACAATTTAAGGAGAAAGGATTAGGTGCTTGGGGATACACAAAACAGTGGGATAAAGATTACTTAAATCACAGAGATAAAAGGGTCAGTGTCACCCAGTGGTGGGTTGTTACCGGTTCTCACCGGATGGGGCGAACCGGTAGCGGTGGCGGCCAGAGGCTCCGCCCACCCACCCAGATGCTTCTGCGCAAGCAAGCACGTACCCACAACCGAACTGGTAGCGATGAGTTTTGAAACCTGCCCCTGGTGTCACCAGAACAAGGAGTAAAGTTGGAGTTTCCAGGCTGCTGTACATATATTGTAAATTCCAGGGAGGAAAGGCTTTGAGCTCTCCCCCACCTCCCCACCCATTAATGCAAGATTTCCTTTTTCTGAAGGAACCGTTTTCTCTAATTCATTTGTTCACTTGGTTTGGAAATCATGCTGAAGAATTCCTGAAAATGAAAATTCTTTCTTTTTCTGTATGTTAGACTGTAGCTGAAGGTCTATTAGTTTAGTATTTTCTTTAGAGATCTGAATGCTTTGACTTGCCCTTTTAGCTTCCTTTTTTTTAAAATCAATATTCAGGTGGTTTTTTTTTCAAATTTCCATTTTGGAAATCAAACGTGACTGGCAATCCCCTAAATTTATCATTTTGGGCAACTGACTCAGTAGCATTTACTTCATGGTATAAGATGAGAGCAACTAGGATTCAGATAAGGATCTCTTCCTTTTAGTTGATTTCTTAGAAGATTTTTCTATGATACAAATGTGTTTTATGACAAAGACATAACATTTCATATCATTACAATAGTGTCAATAGCAAAACTATAACCACCTCCTCCTCCTCCTTGTCCTCCTCCTCCCAGTATTGTAGTAATAGTAATGATAATGGACGTTCATCTTAAAAACAATTAAACTGTACACTAACAATAGGTAGAAAAGAGACAGTCAGTCTGGTATAGTGGTTGTTTGTTTGTTTGTTTGTTTGTTTACATTTATACCCCGCCCTTCTCCGAAGACTCAGGGTGGCTTACAATGTATAAGGCAATAGTCTCATTCTATTTGTATATATTTTTTTACAAAGTCAACTTATTGCCCCCCCAACAATCTGGGTCCTCATTTTACCTACCTTATAAAGGGTGGAAGGCTGAGTCAACCTTGGGCCGGGCTCGAACCTGCAGTAATTGCAGGCTCTGTGTTCTAATAACAGGCTTCTCTACTTCCTGAGCTATCCCGGCCCCTAAAGTATAGTGGTTAAGGGAAGGGGGAAGGGGGAAGGGAAGAGAAGGAGAAGGGAAGGAAGGGGAAGGGGAGGGGAGGGGAAGCTCAATATAGAAAAATACTTTTTTACTCTTGTAAAAAAGGAAGAAACAACTTAAACCTGATTGTATTTATTATAGTTCTTGGTATATATAGGTATACAATCAATTTTATTATAAATACACTTTATTTATACTGAATAATATAACATATTATAAGAACTGGCACAATTCAAATAGATTCAGCAGTATCTGCAATCTGAAAAAGCAGACTTCACAGCTATGTACTTTTGCATGCCATATACTTTAGCTAGAGAATCAACATAGGAAGGAAAAGGCTGTAATCATGCAGCATCTGCTCAAAATGCTTCATAAAGATATTTTCAACACAAAAGAATAAAGGAACTAAACCAAATCTGTATTTTGGAAAAGCAACACGTCAGTTAAATACAGAAAATAGAAGATTTACATTAACTTTTTAAGAATGTAAATTAAACTTTCACCCCTTCTCATTTACTACTTATTTTGTCTCAAATTTTGAAAATAATCAAACAGAAATAAATTGCTCTAGAAGATTTGCAGACAGCTCCCCTCCATCCTTTTCTCCCTCCCTCCCTCTCCCTCTCTTTCTCTCTCCCTCTCCCTTTCCCTTTCCCCCCCTGTCTAGAAAAGAAGAATTCATAGTTTCATTGCATCAATTATTAGAATATATTTTTACCTTTTTCTTCATCCGGCCACGTGTCTCATTTCTGTGTTTGAACTTTATTTCACTACTAGCAGGTGCTGAATGAAAGTCTTATCTTATTGAAGTGCATGCCTTTTAGAATTCACTGCTAGAGGCACCAATAGAAAGAGAGGAGAAAAAAAGCTGCTTCTTAGTCATGACCTACTTGAGTAAGAACCTGTTAAGACTTTAGTGTTTCTTGTTTAAGAAATGTTTATTTTTTGAGTCACTCTGTGGGGAAACCCACAATTCTCAAATTTCTTCTGCTTTTCTCCCCACTTCTCTCATGTCCTCCAGGTCCTATCAGTTTAATCTGAATGAAGTTAGTTCTGTATTTATAGTACAGAACTGAATTAATAATTGATCTCTGAGAACTTGAAAACAAGGATTGGGTCAATTTGTTTGATCAGAATTACTGTATATATTTTTCTTTGCAATTTTAGTTAGTAGCAAAATAGCTAACATTGGCACAAAAAACAATCATTGTCAAGGTTACTTCCAAACAGCAACAAGAAAGCTCAGCTTTTTGCATAGCAAAGGAGATGTGTGTGTGTGTGTGTGTGTGTGTGTGTGTGTGTGTAAAGGTAAAAGTTCCCCTTGCACATACATGCTAATCGTTGCCAACTCTAGGGGGCGGGGCTCAACTCTGTTTGAAACTGAAGAGCCAGCGCTGTCCGAAGACGTCTCCGTGGTCATGTGGCCGGCATGACTCAACGCCAAAGGCACATGGAGCGCTGTTACCTTCCCACCAAAGGTGGTCCCTATTTTTTCTACTTGCATTTTTATGTGCTTTCGAAACTGCTAGGTTGGCAGAAGCTGGGACAAGTAACGGGAGCTCACCCTGTTACATGGCAGCACTAGGGATTCGAACCGCTGAGCTGCCAACCTTTCGATCGACAAGCTCAACGTCCTGAGCCATATATATATATATATATATATATATATATATATATATATATATATATATATATATATATATATATATATATTTTTCTTTGCAATTTTAGTTAGTAGCAAAATAGCTAACATTGGCACAAAAAACAATCATTGTCAAGGTTACTTCCAAACAGCAACAAGAAAGCTCAGCTTTTTGCATAGCAAAGGAGATGTGTGTGTGTGTGTGTGTGTGTGTGTGTGTGTAAGGTAAAGTTCCCTTGCACATACATGCTAATCGTTGCCAACTCTAGGAGGCGGGGCTCATCTCTGTTTGAAACTGAAGAGCCAGCGCTGTCCGAAGACATCTCCGTGGTCATGTGGCCGGCATGACTCAACGCCAAAGGCGCACAGAACGCTGTTACCTTCCCACCAAGGTGGTCCCTATTTTTTCTACTTGCATTTTTATGTTCTTTCGAAACTGCTAGGTTGGCAGAAGCTGGGACAAGTAACGGGAGCTCACCCTGTTACATGGCAGCACTAGGGATTCGAACCGCTGAGCTGCCAACCTTTCGATCGACAAGCTCAACGTCCTAGCCCCTGAGCCATATATATATATATATATATATATATATATATGTTTTCTGAGGTTTTCGCGGGTGTTTGTATGTAGGTCTTTGGTTATTCGGGTTTTCTCCCGCGTAAAATTGGAAGTGTCTTGGCGACGTTTCGACAAAGTCTCATTTGTCATCTTCAGGCTTCAGCTTCGTGCTTCTGGGAGCAATGTGTGATTGCAGCTGTTTCTTCCTTTTTAACTGCTAGTGGGGGTTTGAACTGATTGGGTGGGAGCTTGGCTGTGCTCTGATTGGCTGGGGGGTTTTTTGTGCTCTGATTGGCTGGGGGAGTGTCCTGTTTGGGTGGGGGCTTGGTTGTGCTCAGATTAGTCTGAGTTGCAGGGGGATTTGAGCTGGTGAGCTGCACTGCTGCTGTTTGGCACGACCACGAACACGAAGCCAAACACTAGGATGTTTAAAGTCACAGGACATGATATTGACTTTAAAAAGACCAGAACTATCGCCAAAACTGAACACTTTAACAACAGAATAATCAGAGAAGCCATCGAGATAGAAAAACGCCCACACAGCATGAACAAACGAGATGATACCTCCCGCCTACCAGCCATTTGGAAACCTGCCCTTATTGACAAACGTGTCCCTAACACGAGGAATGACACCAGACCCACACTCACGAGGTCCACACAGGATGTCACCACCACACATCCACCCAGAAAGCACACCCAAACCCACACTGATCAGGAAGCACGACCAAGGACCAGAAGCCAGACCGCAGCTGCAACATTAGCCATTTCAAACCCCTCCAATCCATACATGCAGCAGACTGACACCCACTACGAAGATGTAGCACGACCACGAACACGAAGCCAAACAGCAGCAGTGCAGCTCACCAGCTCAGATCCCCCTGCAACTCAGACTAATTTGAGCACAACCAAGCCCCCCCCCCAACAGGACACACCCCCAGCCAATCAGAGCACAAAAAAACCCACATCCAATCAGAGCACAGCCAAGCTCCCACCCAATCAGTTCAAACCCCCACTAGCAGTTAAAAAGGAAGAAACAGCTGCAATCACACATTGCTCCCAGAAGCACGAAGCTGAAGCCTGAAGATGACGAATGAGACTTCGTCGAAACGTCGCCAAGACACTTCCAATTTTACGCGGGAGAAAACCCGAATAACCAAAGACCTATATATATATATATATATATATATATATAACATTTTACAAAACACATAAAAACAAACATAAAGTAAGAGAGCAGAAACAATAAAGGAAAAAATATAAGCAAATGTATAGAAAAAAATCACAAAGATAAAGCAGAAAGAACAAGCTATTTCCTTTGCAGAAAAAGTCAGTACATTTACAAAAGTTCTTATTCTATGATTATAGAAAAAACCCACCTCACTTTTCTTTATTATCTAATTTTTTTCTAATCATCAGAACCACCTTTTTGTTTCACACAAAAGGTCTATAAAAGATTTTCTAATTGAATATATAGATTTTTTTTTCTCAATCAAAGAGTTTAATTTAGCCATCTCTGCAAGTTCTGTCAAGCCTTTCTATTTTTGAGCATATAATAGTCTCACTGCAGTAATCATATACTGTATAAAAACAATTAAAATATTTTAAATATATATATATCATACCAGTGGTGGTGAATCTTTTACTCACCGAGTGCCAAACAGGTATGCACTTCACGCACATGTGTGCCATCTGTGCTAATGCGTGGCTCTTCTAATGTGTGTGAGGTGAGTTGGGTGACAGCTCTACGTGCCACCTTGGGCACACGTGATATAGGTTCACCATCACAGTCATAGGATATGTCATGATTTTTCTCTTGCTTCTTGAGGAACAGCAAAGCCATTAAAAGCTGTTCTATATTCTATGGAATGTGAAACATTAACTTCAAAGCACTTCTGTTGATACCTTAGAGTGGAAAAAAAATACTGGACATGACAACTTTGAACAGCAATTCCATAGTATATGTTTAGTATGGAAACATTGCCACTTGAGATTTTATACATATATAAGAAACTGTTTTATATACTTCAGAGTTATATACACATTTCTCAAAGGATCTTAGGGAATTACGGTGATAGCGAGTTCATGCTTTATTGATTTTATTTTTCCCCCTGAAACTGGATGGTTGTTTTTACTTAAAAGAAATTTGTTAAGTTCAACAGGGAATAAATGAACGCATTTTTGAGATTCTAGGGAATCCCAGGTTAAAATTACCTTCAGCCACCGAAACTCAAGGGATGTGTTTGGGAAAATCATGGTTTCTCAGCCCAATCTTTCCTACAGGGCTATTGTGAGAAAAGTTGGAAGTAAGAGTATTATGGCCAATGCTCTGAGCTCCTTGAGAAAAATCAGAGGTAGGTAGGAAGGAAGGACATCTAAATTAGACCTGTGCATAACATGACAAATATACTCTGTTTCCACCAAAATAAGACATCCCCTGATAATAAGCCCAATCGGGCTATTGAGTGCATGGCAATAAGACCAAGCGCTTATTTCAGGATTCAAAAAATATAAGAAAGGGTCTTATTTTTGGGGAAACTGGTATTTTCTTTCAAAACTGAAATATACACATTGTATTCTAGAAATTCTACCATGCAGGTGGAATACAGTTCAGCAAAACCAAATTCTAGTATATTTTGGTTATTTCAGATTTTTCCTAAAATCTAGACTCAGCAAGGCTGATGTGCTTCTTATTTCTTTCCCATTTTTCTCTGTATGCTTTTCTGCCAGTTTGTTCTCCAATCTCCCCAGCATTTTCCTTTCCTGTCTCTGGTTACTCCCAGCCATTGCCGATGTCCTTGGGTGGATGGGCCGGGGTCTGCTCCTCTCCAAATCAGCTCAGTGGAACGTGCAAGTTTTTCCCCATGCCTGAAATCAAATGCATGTTTCAGTCCAAACATGGACCAAGCAGAAATAGCTGATCCACATGGAGAACAATTGTGCACATTTGAAGGCCAGATCTGTATGGAATACATGTGACCCATTAGAAAATACAGCTGATGCTTTTCCATGTGTGGCAAAATATAGCCTCAGAGGTTACCTCAGAAAAATTATACAGAAAGGGTTACAATAACATGTACAAAAACATGCTTTAAGCTCAGGAAGCAAAGAAAATATTGGGAAGAAGCTAAAATGGCTTTCCTGGGATATAGGAGGGCAGGAAGGAAAGCATAGCCAGGCTTTCAAGATTCCTTCACCATAGCTTGTATCATTAAACATAGTTCCAGTCTCTAAACTTGTGCATTCAGTTTCCTTGAATTGCTGACACATCAATAGAATAGCAGAAGCATACATGTGATTGTGAAATAGGGAGCTGATAAGAAAAACTTATTATCAGAACATTTAATACTTATATAAGCTATAAATGGTACATAACAAGAAATGTTTGAACCTTTTACCATTGTGGTGTTCTTGGATGTATATGCTTTTCAACTTTTATCACATGTGATGAGATGTAAAGATATTTCTATGTTCTTCAATATTTTCTTCTGAATATACAAGCATAATTCTGTGCATGTATATACTCAAGCTTGCTTGATACAGAATAACGGAATTTGAAGAGACCTTGGAGGTCTTCTAGTCTAGTCCAACCCCCTGCTCAGGTTTACAACTTGAGGCTGTTTCCCCTGACCCCCCAGAATTGAATAAAACGCCCCTACATGGAGACCACTTCATGTAAAATAAGTTGTTGCTCTTCCCTGACACTGTATGTATGCCTCAATAAATTATAACTTTCATCTCATTAACTTTTTTTTTTTGCTTGCATAGACATGTACCCAACTTATGTCACAAAGATCCCTTAGTGCACGGTCTCCACACAACACTGGAAAATTCTAGCAAGGCAGTCTTAAGACTAGCAGCTAACAGTAAGCTAGTCACCATAGTTTTAGACAATAATGATGACACCATAAAAGTAATAAGGTTCTATCAGACTGTGACCTGCAGAGAACACCTAAAGCTATGTCACAGAAGAGGTGAATTACAGGTTAAAGAGCCTCTGGTGATTCTGCCACACATATCTCCTCTAATTTGCTCCAAGTTATTTCTTTTCTAACTCTTTAACTTGCTTTTAAGAGCAAGTCCTTGACACTTGACCCTCCCCAAACCTACAGTTCAGAACAGCTTGAGTTTCCTGAAGGCTGTTTCTAGGCTGTTTCAACGGACATGGTACACATGATATTGTACGTATGATCAAATACCATTTAATCATCTTTGCTTTTCAGAAACATATCTAAAACTGGAACCAGTGGATTATCTGCACTGCAAATCTCATAACCTTAAACAATGATTGAAGAAAAATCTTTCTTGAAATCTTTCTACTTATCTAATGATGTAGGTACTGAAAATCTCCATGTTGCTTCTTATGGCTTGAAATTTGGTACTTGCCGATCTCTTTTCCCTTGAATATGAAGGTACAGTAAATATATGCAGTATAATACTGGAAGATGAAGATAGACCCCTCCAGGTCAAAAACAGTGCTGCATTATACGGGTAAATTGACGTGCAATATTTTTTCCTCCAGGACTGAAATAAAGCCTGACTTTTAGCTTCTTTTATGTTATCAGTATTCTTGTTGTTATTATAAGCCATTTTGCCATATTCTCACAATTAAGGCAATCAAATATTTGAATAAAGAATATTCATTCATTCAGTAGTCCTCAACTTATGATCACAATTGAGCCTAAAATTTATGTTGCTAAGTGAGAAATTTGTTAAGTGAGTTTTGCCCCATTTTATGACTTTTCTTGCTACATTTGTTAAGTGAATTAAAGCAATTGTTAAATTAGTGACACATTTGCTAAATGAATCTGGTTGCCCCATTGATTTTGCTTGTCATAAGATTGCAATCGGTGATCATATGACCCTGGGACACTGCAACTGTCATAAATGTGAATCAGTTGTCCAGTACCTGAATGAACATCTTGTGACCATAGGGATGCTGCAATAGTCATAAGTATGAAAAATAGTTATGTCACTTTTTTCGTGCCATTGTAACTTTGAACGGTTGTAAGTAAGTGAACTATTGTAAGTCAAGGACTACCTGTATAATAAGATCTTTATTTAGCTTAATGTGATATTAGTGTTTTGAACTGTACACAGTTGTCTTTTTGCACAATATTAACTATATCTATGCAGGATTTTGCAACTGTCTAAACTACACAATAAGCTGGAAAATCAAGCAAAATATATGACATATTATGTGCCAGATGATTATCTGGGTTGTGCTGTCTGTGATGTTCCTAGTAACAGTTACAAAAAATTACACTGTTCTTTCAAAATGATCTCTGCAATCATTAGGATGTAAGCACATAATTAAGTGTTTTTGGGGAGACACACGTGATAGTACCAGTGTTGTTATTCTGATCTTGTGAGAATATAGTTCTGAAATTTGGGATGTCACAATCCAGACAGCACTGACACATGATTCCATAATATTTTCTTATAATCCAAAAAAGTGTATTATTTATACCATGCAGTCTGAAGACTTTCAATTTGGAGATACATTAGAATGTAGATGAAGGTCCTGTCACTTGTAGCAGAGATAATGAAATGATGGAGAGATTGCAAGAGAATATACTGAATGAAAAGTTAAACAATAATTGTATCCCAGTGGATAGAGAGAAATGTTAAACTTGGGATCACATCTTGAAGATGAGGATCCCTAGGATGTTTGTTGCAAAGAAAGAACCTAGGAGCCCTTTGGATCAAGTTGCTTCTTAGGGTTTTCTGTGTGCTAGAAGATTTCAGGATTGAAGATTCCGAATTGAAGGTTTGGACTGATCTAGCCATACTTTACATGGAGTGATTTTTGATAAGGTAGATGAAATGTCTTAATGAGATGCTGATTAAAATAACACATGTAAAGTTGCAGTGGGGACAGCACATGCATCTTGGGTTATTGAAATTTAAACCTGATTATGAACTATGGCCAACATAGACCATCACACTTTTTTAAAAAATAGGTCACATGATAAAATGGGTGGAACATAGTGTAAACAATCAGAGTATAGTTAACTTTATACTATTTGGATAGTATAGTAAATAGTAGAACAGTATAAATTCAGAGCTATAAGAATATGTAATTGGGAGCCTAATTCCAGATGAAGACAAAATGGATACTATCTGGGTAAACTTTGAACCACTAAAAATTAATTTATAAAATATTCCAAGCAATGCGTATGATAGGAGACTATCAGTTCATAAAAAAGTGATTCTAAAAATCCTGACCCAACATAAAAGCATGCATGTAAGAAAATTATAGGGAAGCTTCGGAGGAAAGGGACAAAAAACTGTCTAAGGAAAATCAACCTAGTTATTGATGACATTTTGGAGGAACCAGCATCTTCCTGATCTTACATGCCCCCACACAAAATGTACCTAGATTACTTTATGACGGAGCTGTTGTCAGAACATAAGAAAGATGCACAGAAATGACCTGGGAAGCCCACTAGCGATGGTCTAATAAGATAAACTTCAGCCAGGGTTTTAAAATTCTTATCAAGTAGCACATGGTGAGTTACTCCTACCTCTCCATCCTGACAGGAACACCATTGTTGGTGTGGATAGGGTGTTGTTTTGATATTTCTCCTCTAGTCCCATGGAAAGGAGGGCACTTCCATCGCCAGGGGAAAGGTTCTTCTGTGAGGAAGGTTCTAAAACCTTCTTCATACACATATAACAGAACTTCACTTACATTTGATTTAGAAGATCCCTTATGTGCTGCTCCATTGGCGGCGTAGGAGCTCTACCTAGATCAGTTTGGCACTCCACATCCATAAATGTTGTTTAATGTCAGGAGTTACCTGATCCATTTAACACTTTATGTGGAGAAAGACATATGACTGTAATTAGCTTATAAAGGAACTCATTCAATAAAACTTAATTATCTGACGGTATCTGTCCTCAGGTGACAGGACAGTAAATGACAATTAAGAGCCAGAGTCTGGCCTCTGCCTTCTTTTCTGAAGATGTAAGAGATACATTCTGCATGTCCACAGACTTTTGTTTTTAAAGAAGTGACATCCCTTTAGCTAAAATCTTTCTGTTAAACTTTGATTGCATATTTTAGCATTATGGATTTGCAACTTTGCTTGCAAAGTTTCATGGATACGGCATCAACTAGGCCAGCTTCATAAAATAATCCCTAAAAGGGGAAGATTTTTGTTCCTGAGGACAATAGATTCTTATACAACGCTTTTTCAGAGTTTTATCTATTTTATTTCTTTCAGAATTAAAGAACTGCTGTCTCTATAGAAAATGAAGAGTAAACATGGCTCAGAGAGTACTAGTAAAACTAGATGTGTTGAAGCGATATGAGAAGAAAAAACTGAGCAAATATGACATGGTGGAGGTATGAGATAACTTTTGAGATAATATACAGCAGAAATATTTGTGATTCAGTTTTTAGAACATACAGTATGTTTTTTCCTATGAGCTTCAAGAAAACCACAGGAACGTGGATTCAGTAGGATTCTCAGAACTGATTCAAACTTCCTGTGCATAAATAAAATATGGAGTGAAACATAAAAGTACCTCTCAGCTTTACTGAGAACAATTAATGTTTCATAACTGGGTTCCCATTTGAACAATGTCATTGCTTCTATCAGCAGAACTGAAAGGAGCAGGGGTGAAATGCTACCAGATCGGACTGGATCGGGCGAGTAGGTAGCGGAGTTTGGTTCTGATTCGCCGATCCAGTAGCAATCGCCGGCTGGCCACGCCCCTGAACCAGTCCACGGCCCGCAGTCCAGCCTTTGCAACACCGGAACACCGGGAAGGTAGCTCGCCACCTGCTCGCCCTCAGGTCTGGGGCCGGAGCCCATTTCCCGAGGCCCCGGAACCGCCACCTTCCCCAACCGGGTCAGGGAATGCACCATTCCCCGACTCTGGCCTTTCCCCAGAGCCGCCGCCCGCTCTTCCTTCGCCCACTTGCTGCCCGCTCGCCGCCTGTTCCCCCTTCGCCTTTGGTCAGGGCCCAGGGATACCTCATTCCCCTGAGACCCCGGAACCACCCCCTGCTTGCCGCCTGCCTCAACCGGGTCGGGGAATGCACCATTCCCCGACACCAGCCTTGTCCCAGAGCCGCCGCCCGCTCTTCCTTCGCCACGCAGCATATACTTACTTTCTTCCAGTGGCTGGCTGCCAGGAAAGGCAAGAGTCCAAAAGTTAGAGTCCCTCTCCTTGAATCTGCTGCCGCCTTTGCTGCGTTTTCTATGCACCGACTGCGCAAACACACACCCGTTTATTTCATTTATTTATCAGCGGCAGGTTGGGTGTGCGCTTGCGCAGCCAGCGCATAGAACAAGGTGGCAGATTCAAGGAGAGGAACTCCGGTAACTTTTGGATGCTTGCCTTTCCCGGCAGCCAGCCGCTGGAAGAAAGTAAGTATATGCCGCGTGGCAAAGGAAGAGTGGGCAGCGGCTTCCCGGTTGAGGAAGCGACGAGCAAGGGGCGACTCCAGGGCCTCAGGGAATGGGGCGGCCCTGGGCCCTGACCAAAGGCGAAGGGTGAGGAGGTGGCAAGCGGGCGGTGAGTGGGCGGCAGCTCTGGAGAAACGCTAGAGTCGGGGAATGGTACATTCCCCGACCCCGTTGAGGCAAGTGGGGGCTCCGGGGCCTAGGTGAAGGGAGAACAGGTGGCGAGGGAAAGGGAAAAGAATTTTTTTTCCCTACTGGGTTATGTGGCCGTGGCTTGGTGGGGGAGTTGTGACTGAGTGGGCATGGCTGTGAGTGACATTGAGTTGGCCACGCCCACTCAGTCACAGGACACACCCACCCACCAAGCCACACCCACAGAGTAGGTAGCAAAAAAATTTAGATTTCAACCCTGGAAAGGAGTGAGTCTTCCCCTCCCTGGGATCCACAAAGTGAAAAAAATGCCAAGATGGTGGCTATGACTGTGCAACTGAAATTCTATTTATGTGCATCACATAAAAATGGATAGAGTTGTGGCCGCCATCTTGATTTTTCCCACTACATCCTATGGACACTCTTGTCTTCATCTCTTGTCATTCTTCATACATCCCACAAAAAACCCTGTTCTGGAATATTTGGGATTGCGGAGCAGAGGATGAATCTTTTGCCCCATTCTGATTGGAATGCAATTTCAGCATTGGATGATTTGCATTTGTTGTTTACCTCTGTGTATTCTCTAAAATGTTACCTTCATTTGTATGTATTTATTTATGCCTTTAAAAATGAACCTTTTGAATACCAGGCTGCCTCTTTCCTGATAGGGCTAGTTTAAAAAGGACTTACATGATACTGTAGATAGCTACTCACACAATCTGTATAAGTATTAATATTTTTAAAAATTACCTTGGTGCTTTACATAGTAGTGAAAAGTGAGTTTACAAGCTAGATACTAATGATTTCCATGTGTGTGTGTGTGTTTAAATCAGTGTCAGAATCTTGGGAAAGTACAATTAAAACCCTATCACAGAACTCCATTGACATTTGATTTTAAATTGTTTTATGAACCTACAACTAAGAAATCAAGTATTCCAGCAATTCCGTCTTTACATAATTCATACATTATAGAAAAGGAGCAGAATTCAACTATGCCGTCTGAAAGGTAAGACTTCTTTGATCTGATCTGAGCGGGTATTGCAGTTTTGCCATGTATTGATCACTTCTGTCAAGACCACAATGAGTGCTGAGTGGCATGTTAAGAGCCACATTTTAAAAGTAGCAGAAGGTTTTATGAAAGATCTTCCAGAGCAGCTCAGGGTAATTCCATAAATCCACTCCATATTTTCAGCTTCACTACCATCAGCATCACAAAGCTGAATAAAAGGAACCAAGAATCACCACGACACTCAACACTGCTGAAGGAGAAATAAGATTATTTTATTGCCACTCCATGCAATAGTGATATAAACCAAACTGCTTGTGCACATACGCCTCATACACATATTCGCATTTATTTATCCAAGCGGGACTGGATTAAAAGTTTTAGTTAATTTTAACTGGGGTTAGTTATTAATTTTTAGGTAATGGGGTTTTAGTATTTTAATTGTAATTTTAAATTTCTGGCCTATTTAAATAAGTTTTTTAATTAATGTTTTACCTTGTATGATATTTGTATTTTATTGGGCTGTAAACCGCCCTGAGTCCTTCGGGAGATAGGGCGGTATAAAAATCTGATTAAATAAATAAAATAAATAAAATTCACTTTGTACTATGTGCATATTTTTGGTCACATCAGTGCAGATCTTTCAGAACTTGGGCTGGCTGGAATTGGCAAGCCAGGAAAGCTGATGTGATGTAAAGACAATCAGGTTTCACCAAGGAACCAGTACAATATAATGCAATGCAATGCAATGCAATGCAATGCAATAATGAACAATGCAACCACTGCAAAAGTAGGAGAAATAGCTTTGAGATATTTATCCACATAGAACACCCTTATCCGAGAAAGCTCGTTGGCTGACTTTTGGTCACTCATACTTTCTCTGTTCAACCTTCCTCACAGGACTGTAGTTGGGGGGTGGGGGGAAAGAGGAGGAGAGAGCACTATCTATACACCTTCAGTTCCTAATTTAATAAATAAAAAATAAATATTTGTTTACAGAGGCCTGTGAGCTCTTTAGAAACTAATTCCAGGCAAGTGTGTGTGTGTAAATCTACCCTAAATGTTCTCAAATTATTGAAGTTCTTTTCTCGAATTGTTGCAGGACATGTACATTAAACCAATTTTGTATTTTACAGCTGGGATATTCCTAGTACTTCAAGCTCTGCATTATCAACACACTTCTCTAGGAATATTTATTCTGGCAAATCTGCTGTGAGGCCATCTAGCGCTCCAAGTTATCTGAAATGTAAGGCAAATGATCTGAAAGACATATTCATTATATTTATGTAGTAAGTTTTTAATTGGAATCTATGCCTGGCTTTTCAATCATTGTCAGCCACAGTTTACTTAACCGATGTTTATGCAATAAATCACAATTGCCTGGGATGACATGTTCCATTCAATCAAGGTTTCTTAACCTTTTTGGGGGATGGACCAGCGGTGGGTTTCAATTTTTTTCACTACCGGTTCTGTGGATGTGGCTTGGTGGGTGTGGCTTGATGGGCACAGGGGAAGGTTACTGCAAAATCCCCATTTCCTCCTGATCAGCTGGGACTCGGGAGGCAGAGAATAGATGGGGGCCAAGGCCAGTCAGAGGTGGTATTTACCGGTTCTCCGAACTACTCAAAATTTCCCCTATCAGTTCTCCAGAACTGGTCAGAACCTGCTGAAACCCACCTCTGGGATGGACCCTTTTAAGAATCTGATAAAACTATGGACCCCTTTTCAGAAAAATATATTTAAATGCTTAAAATGAATTAGTGAAAATCAACTTGCAATTTTTTCCACATCTAAGCTTGTGGATCCCCTGAAATCTGCTTATAAACCCCAAGAGGATCCATGAACCGCAGATTAAGAACCTCTGCACTAAATTGTAAATAATATTTTTTTAAAACCAGGAAAGCTGGGTTCACATAATACATTAAGCCAGATATTCTCAAGCTTTGCAGTCCCTTAAATAATAAATGAATTTGTATGAGCCCTCATATACCAAAAGGAAGTAAATTATTTTGTTGGAATTTGGCTTGGACAAGAAATAAAGAAATAAATATGCCAAACAATTTAATTTTTAAAAAGCACCTAGATATCATAGGGGTTTGTGCAAAGCAAGAAGCAAAGCCCAGCAAAGTTCTGACTGCAGTTCTATCCTTTATGTATAAAATTGATTTGGTTGAAAAAAGGAAAAACTATGTGACCTCACTAAGAAAATCACATTTTAAGCACTAAGCCATAAAGTAATAGTTTACCATGGAGTGGAAATCCCAAACTTGCAAGGTATCAAGATCATTATTTTATAATTAATGAAGGATTCTAAATTTTAAATCACTCTCTCTCCTCTCCCCCTATCTCTCCCACCACCCCGCTGTGTTCTACCTACTTACTTACCTATCTTCCCCAATTTTTAACTCATTTCTTCCCCTCCTGCTGCTTTCTATGGCTTTTGTCTTTCCTTTTTTAAAGCCTACGCCAATGTTGGTGTTGGGAATCTGGGAAAAGAGAAGTTTGCCATATGAGATATATATTCAAATTCTATATAATTTGAAGATTGTGGTTGAAATAAAGTGCCACTCATTTACATTTCCTGTTATAATATAAAAATTTTACTTTTTAAATTCTATGTACTTCTTTTTACAATCCATCTGACATCAGCAATTTTTTTGATGTGGGATAGTACTTTTTAAACATTGCTGATAAAATCTTTGCAAAGTATTACATAATCCCTTTGAGTACATATAATGAAACACCAAATTTTCTTGAACATGTAGCTGGCATTAGCATTTATAAATTTCCCTAAATTCAGTAATGTGTTTTCTAATTGTAGAGCAACTTTGTCCAACCTGATCTTCAGATATTAGATTTCACTTGCCATAATTTCCACCTGGAGTAAATATCTGATTTCTCAAAAACCAATTAAGTATGTTGTTTGGACATCTGAGCATTCCAGATTGATGCCAAGGTCATGTAAAGAAGCCCTCTTTAAGGCAAGCTCAGCCTTGTTTTTTCCTAATAGGCCTCTGCATTATGCTGCGTGATATTTATTCCTGTTTTATTCTGGCTTTTGTTTTCATAATGTATTTCTAAAAGCTAACTTGAAGACTGCAGATGGAAGCTTCTTAATCCTGAAACAAAAATTAAAGCAAAAAAATGCTTATTCCACCTCAGAAGTTCAGAAAATACCAGAAACATTATCAGATGTAAGTTGTACTATTGAGAATGTCATACCTTTAAAAAAAAACACCAGAGAATTTATCACATGATGCCAGTATGTATGCCCCTTGCTCTCGTATGTCAAGATTTAATTTTTCTTTTATTTTTTTAGAAAATCCTAAAAAATTCAAATCAACCTACAAAGCACAATCTCAAAAATGATAAAAGAATAAATGAAATCTGATGCCACTACAATTTAGGAGAATATTCAGCAAAATGCCTTTTTAAACATATTTTTTTCATTTCTTTTTCATAGCTGGTCATGTGATGATCTCAGTTTTGTTTCATCTTTTCTTTCATTTCAGTTAAATTCTACCATTTCTGCTTCTTTCATTCCAAATCATAATCATCCATATGCCACTGTTCTCCCAGATAGATATAAAGTAATAACATCCACCACAGCTTCATTCTATCAAAACTTCCACCTAAAAAATTATAATAAGATAAAGAAGATATAGCTTATATTATCCATACTAATGCTGAGGTCAGTGCCACTCAGTTTGTGCCAGTTTTTCTCAAATTCATCCAAAATTTTAGTTTTACCCCAAGGTTATCACACTATTACTGTATACATAAATTGGCACATCAAATCTAGCAATTATTTGTAAGCCAACATAATCTTGTTCACATACCAACAACCAAAAAGCTGAATGCAATATACTGAATCACATTGTTTAGACTTGAATAATCAAAAGCAATTCAATGTAAACTATTGACTTGATTTGGGTCTCTGGGTTGATTTGAGTCAAATCTCTGAATTAGATTCTTGATTCAAACAATTTTAGTGGGGGGGGGAGCCTTTCAACACATGTGTGAAGGCTACCACCCTTCAAATCAATCCAGGGACAACAAGTTTAATTCAATAATTTGATCCGGATCAATGACCCAACTGAAAAAAATTAATTTGATTCAAAGAGTTTAATCAAACTACCTTTGAACTGAAACTCCCTATCAAATCTTCACATAGTTGCAATATTCAAGCTTTTATTATTGACAGTGGAATATTTCTAATCAATGTATCAGTCATAAAGCCTGCATGCACAAAAGTAAAATGAATTATTCTTTTACTCTCCTTTGAATATTTTGTTTTACACTCAGTTGTTTGCTGAAATGCCATAATTTTGCCTCTGATTACCCCATTCTTCTTTTTTGTGCCTTCATATCGGTCTTGATTCCCACTCATACCATTTTCTTGGCAACATTTTCAGAAGTGGCATACCATCGCCTGTTTTGTAGGGTTGAGAGAGAGTGGCTAGCCCAAAGTCACTCAGCTGGCTTTGTGCCTAAGATGGGACTAGAACTTAATATCTCCTGGTTTCTAGCCTTTAACTACTACACAAAATTGGCTCTCCCGTATTACACTGTGAGGTAAAAAGAACACATTTTGGATTTCTTTCCCAAGATAAAAGATAATGGTATAAAGTATTAATGTTCAAAAGGATGAAGGTATATTTTTCCTTATGATAGGTTAGCAATAACTGTACGATTTCTCCCTTTTCATCATCTTTCTTAAATTTAAGGAAATGGTTGATGTTTTAGGCATAGAAGATTGGATAATACAGTTTCTGGAAAGTGTGGTTAAAAAAAGTCAAGATGGTGGCTGTAATGGTATGATCAAAGCTCTCAGTCATGGCCACCATCCTAACCTTTTTGAGCATGCCCAATGGACACTCCTGAATAGATAGCTCATGCAAACAAATATATCTGTTAATTGAAATTAATACATAGACTATATGTATAAGATAGCAACTAAAATGAAATTACCCATTTAACCCTGGTGTAATTAACACTAAAAAAAAAAAGACATGATCACAATCTGATTTAAATTCCAGCAGTTGAGCTTTCATTAACTTTGCTATGGTCACGTTAGCTGGAGACAGCAAGGAGAAAGAGAGAGATAAAAATCTGATGACTAGCCAGAAAAAGTGAATAATAATAGATAATGAGCTCTTTCAACAAGTCCCTGTAAGCAAACAGAAAATAACAGTGTACATGTTCTCTGTTTCAATATTGCCATTTCAAAGCGGGTTTATGCAATTATGTAAGAGAGTACATTCAAGTATGTGTCTGGAAAAATGCCATTTTAAAATGCTCCTGCAAATAGGAATCTGCTATATCAGATCCGTTGAGTGGAGTTGGTCACAACTGAATGGCTGATGACAACAATGATATCAGAACTGTTTAAAAGAGATTTTCTGAGAATTTTCCCATATTAAGAAAAGTGGAATATCAAAAAGTGATGCCTTGTTTTGCACAAGTTGATAACAGTTGTAATGAAAATCTATGCCTCTAGACTTCAGTGAAATTCACTGTCGATCATGGAAGGAAGTTGAAGGAAGGAAATTACAGATAACCCAACAATGGGTCACATGAGTTGGAGCATATAAGTGGTTTATCGCATAACACAGATATGGCTTCCTTGCCTGTAACACTAAGCAAGATGATCGTGCATGAATAACAATGGTCATTCATGATATGTGAAAGCACCTTTGCATGATAACATTACATCAGGCACCATCTCTACCTCTAGTGATATTTTGAACATGTTGCACATCTTTTCCAGTTGAATTTGTTGCCTGCAAGAACCTGTATTAAATGGGATGGAGAGACATCTGTCAGAGAGACAAAAGGTTGGAGAAAATAAATACTCATTATGAACCACAGCAAATGCATTTAAATAACACATAGATTTCAGGAATGAGAGGACTGGTTCAGATATTCAATACAGTTGAAAAAATTGTGTTAGCGTTGTATATCTTAAGACTGAACTTCAAAGGCTGAAAAAGATTAGCTTGGATTCCTGAGCAAATAGCATTTGGATTAGGATTTATTTATTTAAATGTACTTTATTTTCTATGACTGATGCATTTAAAATAAATGTAAAGACATAATATTTTATTACAATCATCTATTTCAATATGTATGATTGATTCAAAGAAGTTTGTTGCTTGTAACTTCGTTACAAGAATAAGCAACAATAGGTTGCAAAGTTTGGAAGTGAAGGAACCAGCCACAAGAAGTGGACCAGAGAAGAGAATGAATGAATGAATGGATTAGTTAATTAATTAATTAATGAACAAATACAGACAAATTAAGACTAATGCTGGAGATTTTCTTCCGCTCAAATGTTACTGATAATGTTGAATATTTTCAATGACTAACTCAAACATTAGAGTA
Source organism: Ahaetulla prasina (assembly GCF_028640845.1). Taxonomy (NCBI): domain Eukaryota; kingdom Metazoa; phylum Chordata; class Lepidosauria; order Squamata; family Colubridae; genus Ahaetulla; species Ahaetulla prasina. Next base: position 161,356,427 of record NC_080541.1, read on the forward strand.
AACAAGATGCCAATCCAAACACATTTCCCCAAAATGACAGATTTAATTCTGGATGAAAACATTCATAGATGTGAGTTAGCCTAATCTTAAAATGCAAACAAATTCCCCAAAGGCCTGAAACTGTCTTTGTGACTCACTGGCTCCACAGGGTAAACAACTTGTAGTTTGGACATTGCGCTAGCATGTGAATCAATCCCCAGATCAATCTCTTAATCATAGTTATGCTTCCCTTTAGTTATATCTTCTCCACTTTTTTCCCAAGTCCATCCAACTGTAAGCCAATTTTCCCTAACTTGGTTTCTCAACCAAAAGTTATGCTGGCTGCAAATCAGTTGTAGTGCAAAATATCTAAAAGGCATTAGGATGAGAATCTCCAAGTGAGATGATTACACTAGGCATTTTTGTGTGTGAAGAAACAAATGGCTTCTATTTGCTGATAGCACTGTATTTTTGAAATAAAACCTACTCCTATTTCAGATGACATTATAAATCAATCTGAGGCCAGAAGGGAACCTACTCAAGATCTGAGAATGGAAAATAAATTCATAGTTGGTACAAGTGAGCATTTGCGATCAATTGGCCAGGATGAAAGGTAATTAAGCATAATTAGAAAAATATTTTCTTTCTTTAAAATGAGAGCTGTAGATCATTTTTCATTTTTATGTTTACTGGTAGACATGTTTGAATGTTGTTCTTTATCCCACATCAGAGGGATGGAACTGGCAAGGATGTGATATAAAGTCAGTTAAGACACAGTCCCACTGTAAAAGGAAATGGGGATTCCTTTAATTTCCCCTTTCCAGAAAAAACCAACAACCTTACAAGCCCCAAATTTACTTACACATGTAAATGTAAATTTAGGATTGTAAGCCACTTAGAATCACCTTTAGGCATGGCATCTCATAATAAATAAATAAATCCTGAAAATCTTACCTGAACAAGCAATAGTTCTGAGACTAATTAGCTGAACCCTGAATCTAGGGGTCATTTATATTGTGCTTCTTTCAAGACAAAACCAACGCTTATTATAGCAAATAAATTTTAGAGGCAATTATTAATAAAAATATAGAATTTATGAGGTCTTGTGTATTGACATGCATATTTAAAAGTAGAGTAAAAAGTAGAAAAGTCTGTGGCATCATCTCTCCATCAGTTCTGTGAAGAAAGCCTTTCCTTTCCCTTCCCTTCAAACAGCACATCTAAATCATAAAATAAAATGAAAAATTATAATAATTTCTTCCTACCTATTGAAGTCTTATTGAAGATGAAACTGAAATACTTTGGCCACCTAATGAGAAGGAAGGACTCACTGGAGAAGAGCCTAATGCTGGGAAAGATTGAGGGCAAAAGAAGAAGGGGACGACAGAGAACCCTAACCCTAACTAACAACAACAACACTGAAGTCTATTCTTATTTAACACAGCATTGAAAGCTAGAATATTAAGACTTAATGTTAAAAGAAACCGACATTTTCTTTATATAGAAATAAGAGACAAATCAAAAAAAGAAAACAAGTAAGTGCAAGTCTTAAAAAGGTAAACTTAAGAAATTTGTAAGTGATTTCTGACTTTCTCAACTGATAATTACAATTTTATTGTCCTTCCTTCATTAGATATTAAGCAAATCCATCTAGCTCATTTAATCCATAGTCTTCAGATCCAGAATACAGGATAACAGTTGAAAGATACTTTGGAGGTCTTCTAGTCCAATCCACTGTTCAAGCAGGAGATCCTATACCAGTGATGGCTAATCTTTTTGCCATCGCGTGCCGGGACGGGGGTGTCGACGCGTGCATCCCCACACTCATAATTCTATGTGCCCTGCCCCCATGCATGGGACCGTGACCCCCGGTTCCCCCCCCCAGCTCCTGGCATGCGATGGTCCGGTAAGCCCATTTTTCTCTCTCACCTGGCTCCAGAGCCTCTGTATGAGTCTGGGGAGGGCGAAAACATCCTTCCCCACCTCCCCCGGAGGCCCTCCGGAAACAAAAAATGGCCCATTTCCCAACTTCCAGTTGGACAGGAAGTGACTTTTTTGCTGTCTCCAGCCTCCAGATACTCCTAGAGAGGCTCTGGAGGCTGGGAACAGCAAAAAATGTCATTTCCTGTCCAACCAGAAGTTGGGAAATGGGCTGTTTCTGACCTCCAGAGGGCCTCAGGGGGTGGGGAAGCAGTTTTCACCCTCCCCAGACTCATAGAGAGGCTCTGGAGCCAGGTGAGAGAGAAAAATGGGCCTTCCCCACCATCCCTCAGGCCCTCCAGAGGCAGGAAACAGCCTTTTTCCATATTTCTGGTGGGCCCAGAAGGCCCAAAAATCAGCTGGCACACCGGAGATGAGCTCGCATGCCCACTGATATGGCTACAAGTGCCATCTGTGGCACGCGTACCATAGGTTTGCCATCACGGTCCTATAACATTCTGGACAAATGGCTTTCCAATCTCTTCTTAAAAACCTCCAGGGATGGAGTAGCCACAACTTCTGAAGGCAAGCTGTTCCACTGGTTAATTATTCTCACTGGTAGCAAATTTCTCCTTAGTTTTAGGTTGGCTCTTTTTGTTAAGCTTCCATCCCATTACTTTTTGTCTTGCTCTTAGGTGATTTGGAGAAATAGATCATGATGTCATTTCTTTCTTCTTTCAACAAAAAAGTCCTTATAATGTTTTAAATCTTCCAGAAATGTTTGTTGCTTTTTCTCTGATCAAACAGGTCAGTTTGGCCATTTCTGTGAATTTTGACATCTGATTCCTCCACTATGGGGATTTTATTATTCTTCCATAACAGAAATCCAAATTTTGGATGTGATACAAGTCCATAATAGAATTATAACCCAAAAATTGTTTCCAAGTTGGGTTAAACTGATAAGTCTTTTTCATTGCTTCTTTTTAGTTTCCTAGATCAGAGAGTTGAACTACATTTTCCTCCTTAATATTTCCAACTTTGGCATTTCAGTCTCCAACTAGAAGCAGCACATCTTGCTCGCAGGTTCTACTGATTTCTAATTTTTAATTGATCATAAAACTCACCAACTTCCTCCATCAGTGATTGCAGCATAAACCTGGATAATTGTCATATTAGTCACAAAATCTATTAGTTTCCCGGAAAATAGGACCTACCCCAAAAATAAGCCTAGCCCGATTTCCAAGACTATGCCTAATATAAGCCCTACCACAAAAATAAGCTCTAGTGAAGGAGGGTGGGCTGGCCAGCATAGGAGGCGGAGTGCACATGTGGGCCAATGATATCTGTTCAGCACAGGTGAGTTGAGTACCTGTGCAAGCAGCAGGCAGAAGCAGAGGCAGGGGGGAGGCAGGCGATCTGGACGCACTGCATAGGTCATGGGAAAGGCGGGCCAGAGTGGCAGCTGCCCGCAGGCTTGTCTTTGTGCAGTGGCACTGGCAGCAGACAGATGCAGAGGCATGGGGAGAGGCATGTGATCTGGACACACTATGAAGGCCATGAGAAAGCCGAGTGGTGGACAGCCAAAGCTTGCCTGCAGCCTGTGCGGCATGTTGGGATCATCTGCCTTCTGCTCTATGCAGCCCCAGAGTGTGCTGACCAAGGTGACGGCAGGCTGCAGCTGCTGCCAGATACTGTTGGTCCATGCGCACTTGCTGGCTCTTGTGTGCATGCTGGGAGTAGGGACCCCAGCCAGCTGATCACCCTGAAATTGTGTTTCCCTGAAAATAAGCCTTAGTACTTATTTGGGGCCCAAAAGAACAAAAATAAGACTTATTTTTGGGGAAACACAGGTAGATATTATTTGGTCATTGATTGCATTATAACCATATACTCTTCTCACTTATGAAAACTCACTGTCCCAACACTGGCTTTTCATGTCCTGAGTAGTAAGTGGTGTGATCTTCTGATTGAAAGTGTCCAAGTTCAGTTCATCTCAATTCATGGATTCCTAAAACGTCAATGTGTAGTTGATTCATTTGACTTTCATTGTGTTAAGCTTCCCCACATTTTTGCTACTAATATTCCATGTTCCCATTGTAATTCTGTCTTTGCACATTTGAGTTTTGTTTTTCTATATGGGAAGATCAGCAACTAAATATCCTGAAGGCTTTAATGTAGTCACCTTATCAACACTATTTGCACTCTGAAAGATCCTCAGAGGCATGTTGTTGTTGATGTTATCCATTCAGTTGTGTTTGACTCTTGGCAATTCTATGGGCCAGGTCGCTCTACATTTTCTGAACTTGCACTACTTGGGTTTTTCTATGCACTGGTTTGATGGTGTATTGCATGTTGAGTACCATTCAATCTGAGAGGGCCGTCATCTGGCATTATAATTGTCAGTCATGTGTCCATGTGGTTTCTTGGTAAAAATACAGGAGTGGTTTACCATTGCCTTCTCCTGTGGAGTACAGAGTGATGCCTTTTCCAGTGTCACTAAACAAGCATCTGCCTCCAGTATCTTCCTAGATCACTACTGTCCAATATGGGTGCCCACTCACTTTAGCTGGGAAGCTAGAATGACATTTAATTTTTGGATGATCCTGCTGGGAATATACACTTGCTCTGTTCAATCCTTCCAACAACATCCCCTACAGGGGTGGGCTCTACTTACCTTTACCACCGTTTCGCAGCGGGATCACACACGCACACTTGCTTCTGTGCATGCATTTCTGATGATGTCGGGGTTGGTGGGCGGAGCCTCCCCCTGGTTTTTCTGGTTTTAGAACTGGTCCAAACCGGGGGCAACCCACCACTGATCCCCTAACACAGTGGTTCCCAACCTTTTCTTGTTTGAGGCACAACCTTTTCTTGTTTGAGGCACCCTTGGAAAGCCTTTCAAAAGTTCCCGGCACCCTTATAAGGAAATAGATATTTAAAATCTCCGTAGCTCAAAAGTTCCCGGCACCCTCAAAAGATCTCACGGCACCCCTTAGTGCCGCGGCACACTGGTTGGGAACCACTGCCCTAACACAATATAGCAATTTGCTTCTACATGCTATGAATTTGTTCCTTAAATTTCTTGAATCTCCAAAACTTCATCCATATCCAAATCAAGACTAGTTTTAAGTAATTTTTTCATTTCTCTATTAACATCTTTCCTAAATCTTCGGATATCCCATTAAACTTCAAATTATTTTTGTAATCCTGTTTAGCTGTTCGTGGTTCAGTTTCTGACTTGTTTAACTTGATCATTTAATTTCTCTGAACTAAAACAGTTCCTCGTGTTCTGTTTGCAAATCTTTAATTTCTTTATCTTGAGTTCTAATTTGAAATTGTTTGTTAATTTTTCAGATTTATCTTAAAAATAATGCAATTTTTCATTCAAATCTGATTGTTTTTGTTGAATTAATTTAGTTATACTACTTTCTACTATACATAATCTACTTTTAAGAGGATTTTTAATTTGTGGTAAACCAACAGAGAAATCAATTAATGATTCTGTTTGGACTCTTCTCATTATGTTGTTCTCTTCTTAGTGTGTCATTTTCTACTCAAGTCTTTTCATTATGTAAGACATATTATGTAAGACAAATTATCCAGTTTGGAGTAAGATACAGGTTCTAGATAACATTTAGATACTATAATAGAGAACAGAGAATAATAGGTTTGGAAGGGACCTTGGAAGCAAAAAGGAATAAAGAAAAGCCTTGAAGGAATTTCAGATCTTAACGCTACACTATAGTGACCAGGCGTCCCACTTTTCGTGGGACAGTCCCGCTTGTTATTAATTTGTCCCGCATCCCGCGGCAATTCCAAAAAGTCCTAGTTTTTTTTTGTTTCACTCCCATTCTGAAAATGGGAGGTGGCAACGCAAGAGAAGGAGGCGGAGAAGGGGGAGAGGCAGAGAAGGGGGCGCGAGAGGGAGGAGAGACGCCGCTTGACTTCACCCGAGAGGAAGAGAAGAGCCGAGAGGAGAGCCAAGCCTGCCTGGAAGAGCCGAGAGGAGAGCCGAGCCTGCCTGGAAGAGCGGAGAAGCAGCAGCCGCTCCTCTTCCTTCAGGAAGATGGCAAGACTCAGCATGCATGCGCAGCCCCCCCTCCCCCCGTCAATGGTGTCCCGCTTTGCCATCGCTGAAATCTGGTCACTTTACGCTACACCCTAGCTATACTCATTAAACTCTTAAAAAGAAACTTAAAATACTGGCATTTTTTACATCAAAACTGGCATTTTTTATACCATTTCTAGTACAAATGTTGAAAATCATAAGTAGATATTCTTTATGTTGGAGCTCCCTCTTGCAGTTAAAAGACATAGAAGTTGTCAATAGGCAGACAGCAGTGATGATGACTGTAGGAAAGTAAATCCAAATAAGGCAAAGAGAATCACAACCAAAATACAGATGGGTAAAATTCTCATTGGCATAGTATTGAACCTTAGATAACCATGTGATCTGCTGTGTTATCCTTTGAGAGAAAGATCATACAGGATGTGATCGGATTATAGGTTAACATTTAGGTTGATCATAAGGTTTTTTTAACCCCAATGCTGGATGGTCCCAATAATCATCTAAGAAGATCTAAGATCATTTAAGAAGAGCATATATCAAAATTAAAATAATGTGATGGCTTCAATAATAAGTCAATAGTTACTTACCTAAACAGAATGATCAATAGATGTGGGAATGACGTCATATTTCCTACTGGATTTCCATTGACTTTGCTTGTGGGAAATTGACAGGAAGTATTGGAACAACAACAGCTGTGACTTCATGTATAAAATTGGTCTGAACATCATGGAAATTTCAATTCCACAGAAATTAAAAGTTCTGGATTGTTATGCATTCTTTAAGTTAATAGATTTTAGCTATCGTGATCCAAACATTATTGCAGTGTAATGTACCATTTGAGCTAACTTGAAGGTACAAACAGACACAGACAAACCCCCAGGACAGTTTTAATAGTGTACAGTTGTTCTTATCAATCCCTGTCTCTCTCTAGTTTTCTCACAGAAAACTAGTAAAACAAAAGAATACTACCTTCTCATAAAAACCCTTGTTATGTATGTTGATCAATTACCGTATAACTCACAACAGCCCTTTTCCCTTTAATAAGCAAATGAACTTTTAACGCTGTTACAAAAATCTGTTTAATAACTGAACAGTCAGAAGGGAAAAAAATAAACCCAAAGAGTCAGCTTGAAAAGATAATTACAGTTTTGAGATCATAGAAACATACACTCATAAATCTCAAAATCAAAGAGAGGACTTCAAAAGAGATATAATGAAAGAAAAATAAAATAAATGGACACTTTCATTAAAACCTGAAAGATGACTTAGTTAACTGTCATTGCTCACCACTCACCCCAAAACTGTAGAGGGCTTACAGAGAATACTTGAAGACTATAGTTTTCTAGACCTCCACAGAAGGAAAATTGCTGTTTTGCCAGATTTTTGAAAATTAATGGTGATTAAAAACATTTTTTTCTATAGTCGGGAAAGAAGAAATCTGAAACAGTATATCCACTGAAACAACTCCATTGTCTCTCCAACAAGCTGTCATCTTGAAATCCCAAGATCTTATTTAATTGTAGGCTTTTCTTCTGATTTGTACAAACATGACAAACATGCCGGTTCTATCCGGCTCGGGAAAATCGGTAGTGCCGGCGGTGGGAGGCTCTGCTCACCCGCCCGGACGTCATCAAGTCCTGTTTTTGACCCTCTGTGCATGCGCAGAAGGCTCTGCGCACGTGTGGAGAAGGCGCGCGTGCTCACCTTTGCGAACGGGTAGCGAAGGTGAGTGAATTTCACCCCTGCCTGTTTCCAATATTATTTGTACAGTGGAAACTCTCATTAAAAAATACACACAAAAGTTCCTTCTGATTAAAAAAAAAATCATAAATGTCATGCTCCCTATGTATGCCATAATGAATTCAATATGGCAAACCTATTTTCAAGAGAAAAGAACAGCCAAGAAGGAAATGGATGTATCTTGCTAAACATTCAGCATCCTGACCTACTCCTTGCTGACAGAGGATACACAAAGGTAGTGTTCAGATACTTAATAAATTGACTTCCTTATGGTCAAGGAAATTGAAGCAAGTCTTCCCTTGGTAACTAGATGAGGCCAGCAGATTAGGATCTTGCAAGATGTTGCCTAACATATCCAGATGTTTTGCCACACCAGGGATTTAAAGCTTTTTTTTTGTATTGGGCTCAAAAGCCAACAGGTAACAATTAGGAACTTAAAATAGATTCTTATTCTAACTTGATGATTAACAGTCTTCTACTGTATTTTCTGCTAGCTGTAGAGTTTGGTTTGTCTCCAACCCACGTATAGTATAGTCCAGTAATCCAACTGAGTGGTATTCATAGCATATTAGTCAGAGGTAGGTTTCAGCAGGTTCTGACCAGTTCTGGAGAGCCAGTAGCGGAAATTTTGAGTAGTTCAGAGAACCAGTAGTAAAAATTCTGACTGGCCCTGCCCCCATCTATTCTCTGCCTCCCAAGTCTCAGCTGATTGGGAGGGAATGGAGATTTTGCAGTAACCTTCCCCTGCCATGCCCACCTAGCCACGCCCACCAAGCTATGCCACATCCACCAAGCCACACCCACAGAACCAGTAGTAAAAAAATTTGAAACCAATCACTGATATTAGCCCAAGTAGGATTGCAATTGAAACTGTAGCTGGAGATGAACAAAGGCTCCCCTAGCTGTGATTTTCACCTGCTATCTAAGCAGGAACTAAGAATTAACTACTAGTAATATAGTATTATTCATTTAAATGTTGATTGTCTATTGACTATTAATCTTCTTGTTTTAAAGGAAAGTCAATCTTCCCAAAGATTATTTAATTAATGATGGACAAAACATTGAGGCTGGCTTTATCTATGACAACAAAAGTGGTTTTAAAAAGAAGGAAATGCCTCTCCTGCCTCTGAGCATTATGGATGAACTAGAAAATTCAAATGGCAAAACAATCAGTGTTAGATGTACACAAGCAGAATCACAAAATCAAATGGTATGCGCTGTTTTCTTACCCTTTGCTCTTTAACCATTATTGTTGTTAAAATTTTGTAAGCTAATAACATTTTATCACAAAAATCCAAATTTCCTTGAGTTTATGATGGATCTTTTTTGGGGGGGAGGTGAGGGAAACAATAACTTTTATGAATCTAATACAGAAGATGTATTAGCACAATCAGTTTTATTTGTGTTATGCTACTGAAAGATATATGTTACTTATATCAGTGCAAGAAATGAAGTTGGAGATTATGGGTTGGCATTATGAAAGTTATACAGTTGGAAATCTTTGGTAGAATTAGGGCACGAAACTGATTACAAAATGAATTAATGGGATCACTTTAAATCCTGCCCAGAAACCAATTGGACTTCAGATTCAGAATAAATATGCATGAGAATTTCTACCAATTTATGATTGGTAAACCCAACCTAGGGAGCAAATTTACCTGAGTGTAGTAGAAGGTATTTATAGTTGAAAAAGGTGATAAATAGGCTTATGGTGGCTTGGCTCTGCATCAACGTGGCACTGCCTACTACTATGGAAACACTGGAATTGTTGAAACTTCACATCGTTTCTGAGCATCAATGGCAGTTTCCATAGCTGGAAAAGGCTTTGTACCAAAGTGGTTTTACATAAGAGGCATAGTGAAGCATTATCACTTTATCCTCACACACAAGAAGAGATTGAAGACTTTTTGCAAAACAACTTCAAGGGGGAGGGGATCTTCTTGCCAAGCTCCATTGAAAATTTGTGCATCCGGGTAATAGATATTTGTCTTTAAATCAAATTTTGCTTTCCCCCCCTACTCTCCAAGTACCATAATTAAGTAAGATTATAAATTAGAAGATTTCGGCTACGGTACTGTTTTTTTTTTAAACCACAAACTTACTAACTTACTTCGCTTTTGAAAAAGAAAATATTCAAAACATCCAACTACTATAGTACTAGGGCTATTCTGGATTTATATGTGAAAAATCCAAGTGTGATCCATTGCTGTCTCTAAACTTCAATTTATGGTTTAAGATTAAACTTTTAAAGCTTAAATTTCTTTGCAGGGTTTGTGCAAGTCTGGATATAAATTTGAACTTCTTGAAAGTTATATGAATGGGGTTTCAGGAATTTAAGAAATAGGCAACAGATAGTTTTAAATAATTTCAAGAGATACAGGTGTCAGTATGAACTCTCCCTATGTGTAACAGTTGTATTCTACTAATTGGTATCAAAGTTTCACTGTCTCTTTCTTTTTGTAGAAAATGAGTGAATCCTTTCCTATCGTTTGTCATGAAAGAAGCAGGGGGAACTTTGCTTGGAATCAATGGCTTTTGTTATATGGAAAGAAGACACTTGATTATTTGAATCAGGATAATGAAGCATGTATGGACCTGAATCCAGTTCTACAAAATAATTATGATGAATCCATTGCAATAATCAAAAGTAAAACATATCCTCATTCTAGTCTGACAGCAAAAAGAAAGAAAAAACCCACTATTACTAGGAAATCAAAACCCATTACCATTCAGATTTTATCTTTGGAAAGGCAGTTAAGTAAACTTTCTGTAAATTCTCAGAAAGGGACATCTTTGGTTCAGAAAACCCACGGGCATTTCACGAAAAGAATTACCAGGCATGTTGTAACCGAGAAAACTATTCTTCAAAATATGTCCCAGCGTAACAAAGACATTCTTATGGCAGATGGAAAAAAACCTACAGGTTTTGTGGAACCCAGTCTCTCAACTGTCTCAAGAATAAAATCCTCACTTGCAGAGTTTTTGAAAAAACCACTGACTAAAAGTAAAGAAAGGTTTAAAAAGAGTAAAGCAATTGTCGATTACATACCCTTCCCAAAACCAATTCCAGTTTGTGAGGCTCCAGAGGGGTTGGTTGGCTGTAAAGTGCCCCTTTTAATGGATTGTACCTTGAGAAAGCCCAGTGACAAACTATCAGCTGATAGAAGCAGCTCTGACCAGGATCCCTTCTTAAATGAAACTACAGCTGACATGGAACTCAGAGCCCAGGATCTGGAGTCTTCATTGAGAAAAAGTGGAGAGACATCTAGCGAGACGACAAATTCATCCTTCCTGCTAGACTTAAATAACGAAAGCCTGGAGTCTGAGAAATCAGCCATATATTCAAAAGATAAGAGCAGTGGAGACCCTTCTACTGTGATAAGTATACCAACAGCATCACCTGTTACTTCAGAATCTCCATCCCTTTCAAGGCCTGGAACAAGCAGCAGTGGCAAAACAACATAGCTCCAACCTCTGAGTTACTTCTTGTTGTGTCAAAAGTTTTTTGGACTGACAATAAATATGTACACAGCACACGGTGGATTAGATTTATTGCCATGTTATATCAGGTCATTTGCTGCAATACTTGAAATACAGGTGGGGCATTGGAATGTAGCACTTTTCAGAGAGAAAATCAAGATATATTGAGAATAACAAACAAGAAAAAATATGAATGTAAAGGGTATTTTTTTCTTCTTCTGGTATTACTTTCCAATTTGCAAAAGAATGTGGTTCCAAAGGATTAGAATCTTCTGCATTTGCTTTTTCTTCCCTTCACCCTTTTTAAACTTGTCTGGCAGTGGGATAATGGGATAAAGTTCCCACTGAGGGATCTTTCAAAAGTGCTTTTTTTCTTCAAAAGGCATCTTTTCCTTGAGGAAGAAAAAAACGTTTCGCTTCTCACCTAAGTGGTTTCTTGGATGAGAAGTGAAACATTTTCTTCTTCTTCCTCAAGAAAAAAACAGTCCAGCTGCCTTTTGAAGAAAAAAGCACCTTCAAGACAACTGTGACCTGGATGACTGGGCATCTCCACAGATATTTAGTGGATTGTTTGCTTCAGGCCTTATGAATACTTAAATGTTTTTTCTTCACATCTGGGGTTTTCAAATGGCTCATTCAATTAAAAATATATCTCGGACTTTAATGCATAGTGCTTTGCATTCACCATTGTTCTCACCTCTGTTGTACAATGGGAGTTGGGTCTACTCTGAGCCGGATCAGTGAAATTTCAGCACAAGAAAGTTTAGGTGTGCAAGTTATTTTCCTTTTCCTTTGCACTTTTGATCCAGCCACCTGCTTGAATTCACTTTTCCTTGTAGTAAAGTGATTTGTGTTCTTCAATTGACTGGATTAAAACAAAAAATCTGGGTTGAAGGGTTGTTTTTATACATCATCTTCCAAACCAAATTTTTATGCTGCTTTGAATCTAAATCTTGCTTATATGGGCACTAGTTCTCAATTTAATTAAAGATTGGATTTGTTATTGTTAGTTGTGAAGTTGTGTCCAAGCCATGGACAATGTTCCTCCAGGCCTTCCTGTCCTGTCCCGGAGACCATTTAAGCTCACGCCAACTGCTTCAGTGACTCTGTCCAGACACCTCCTCCTCTGTTGTCCCCTTCTTCTTTTACCCTCAATCTTGTCCAGCATTAGGCTCTTCTCCAGTGAGTCCTTCCTTCTCATTAGATGGCCAAAGTATTCGAGTTTCAAGATTGGATTACTATTATGTAATGCTTAAATATTCTTAGTAACCTCAAGAGGATGGTGGGGAAAAGGTACAGACAATCCTCCACGTAAGACCATAAGTGAGCCCAGAATTTATGGTGCCAAGTGAGACATTTGTTAAGTGAGCTTTGCCCCATTTTGCAACCTTTCTTGCCACAGTTAAGTGAACCATTGCAGTTGATTAAGTTAGTAACACGGTTGTTAAGTGAACCTGGCTTCCCCATTGATTTCTGATTGTCAGAAGGTTGCAACAGACAATCACATGACCCAGGGACACTGCAATGACCGGAAGTATGAACCAGTTGCCAAGCATCTTAATTTTGATATTACATGAACGGAATACTTTTGTCACTTTGAATGTCCACTAATTGGCATACATTAAAATGAAATTACATTGCATACAGCTCTCAAAGGGTCTCCACCTCTAATATGAACATAAGAATGACAAATAAAATTTAGAATAGAATTTATTGGCCAAGTGTGATTGGACACACAAGGAATTTGTCTTGGTGCATATGCTCTCAGTGTACATAAAAGAAAAGATACGTTCATCAAGGTACAACATTTACAACACAATTGATGGTCAATATATCAATATAAATCATAAGGATTGCCAGCAACAAGTTATAGTCATACAGTCATAAGTGGAAAGAGATTGCTGATGGGAACTATGAAACGATTAATAGTAGTGCAGATTCAGTAAATAGTCTGACAGCGTTGAGGGAATTATTTGTTTAGCAGAGTGATGGCCTTCGGGAAAAAACTGTTCTTGTGTGTAGTTGTTCTGGTGTGCAGTGCTCTATAGCGTCGTTTTGAGGGTAGGAGTTGAAACAGTTTATGTCCAGGATGCGAGTTATCTGCAAATATTTTCATGGCCCTCTTCTTGATTCGTGCAGTATACAGGTCCTCAATGGAAGGCAGGTTGGTAGCAATTATTTTTTCTGCAGTTCTAATTATCCTCTGAAGTCTGTGTTTTTCTTGTTGGGTTGCAGAACCAAACCAGACAGTTATAGAGGTGCAAATGACAGACTCAATAATTCCTCTGTAAATAAATAGAGTAAGTGTGAAAAAAACGACCTTTTCCCCCCCCAGTGCCTTTGTAACTTTGAACGGTCCCTAAACGAACTGTTGCATCGCCCGTTAGCTTTAAGTATGTTCTGCTCTACAAATGAAGATGACGTGACTCATCGTCCAGCCTTTCTGGAAGATACGACACCGAAGAAAGCCGTCCTACAAGTAACGAGGATCTCCCTCCGTCAGCCGTTTCTCTCCTCTCCACCCCACTCCCATCTTCTCCTGAAAACTCAGGCCAGGCCGCTCCAATTGGCCGCTCGAGCTGCAAAGCGGCTCGGGAGCTCGAGCTCTCCCGGGCTTTCTCCTCCGTGGCTCCGCCCCCTCCTTGACGTCCCTCTGGCAACCATGTCGGCGGGCGTGCGCAGACGTCAAGCAGCTGGCGTGAAAGCAGAAGCTCCCTCGGTCGCCGTAGTAGCTGCCCCAGCCCGCGGAGATGAGGAGCCGGGCATGGCGGCGGCCTCCAGCCTCTCCGCCTGCCTCAAGCTGCTGGCGGCTGCCTTCTACGGCTTCAGCTCTTTCCTCATCGTGGTGGTGAACAAGAGCGTCCTCACCAGCTACGGGTGGGTAAGGAGGCGAGCCCGCCCCGGGGCGAAGTTCATTGGCGCTGGCCCCGGTGGAAGTTTTAGGGGCTGGAGGCGGGGGTGTTTTTGCAGAACGACGCGCCCGGCAGCCGGGAGGGAAGGAGGGAGGTGAAGCCCGGTTGACGGCCCCTTCTTGCATGAACCGCTGAGATGGCGGGGGGGCTGCTTTTCATCCGCCACGGAGCCTTGTTGCCCCCCCACCCCCAAAGCCGCCTCCATGTTAACGGAGAAAAGGGAGCGACGCCTGCTCATCTCTCCCGTGTGGATGCCCGTCGGGAGGTTTTGCCGTCCTCCTTTTAGCATCTCCTCCGATGAAACCGCTTGTAAGGAGGTCTCTGTGCTGAGAAGTTGCCCGCTGCCTTTTCTTCTCCAGGACTCTGGAAATGACAGGACTCCCCTGTCGAACAGGTAGTCCTCGACTTGCAACAGTTCTTGTTATTGACCGGTCAAAGTTACAGCAGCACTGAAAAAAGTGACTTAGGACCCGGGGTGGGTTCTACTTATCTTTACTACCAGTTTGCATTGTGCCTGCGCGCGCACGCGCTTTCTCCGCTCGTGCGCGCGGTCTTTTGCGCATCTGCAGAAGAGTTTTGATGACATTTGGGTCAATGGGCGGAGCCTCCCACCAGTTTTACTACCGGTTCTATAGAACCGGTCCGAACCGGGGGCAACCCACCATTGCTTACGACCCATTTTCACAGTTGCCACTTTTTGCAGCATCCCTGTGATTCAGATGCTTGTCAACTGGTTCATATTTATGACCGTTGCTGTGTCCCAAGGTTGCATGATCACCTTTTGCAGCCTTCTGATGTGGAAAGTCAATGGGGAAGACAGATTCACTTAACAAAAGTGTTGCTATGTTAACAACTGCAGCGATTCACTTTTCAACCTGTGGCAAATGGGTCAAAACTCACTTAGCAGTTGTCTCCCTTAACAACAGAAATGTTGGGCTCAATCGTGGTCGTAAGTCAAGGGCTACAGGTAGTCCTCGACTTAGGACTATGATTGAGCCCAAAATTTATGTTGTTAAGGGAGGCATTTGTTAAGTGAGTTTTGCCCCATTTTATGACTTTTCTTGCCACTGTTAAGTGAATTGCTGCAGTTGTTAAATTAGTAACAAGGATGTTAAATGAATCTGATTTCCCCATTGACTGCTTGCCAGAAGGTTGCAGAAGGATCACATGACCCCAGGACACTGCAACCATCATAAATGTGAATCAGTTGTCAAGCATCCAAATATAAATCATGTGATCATGGAGATGCTGTAATGGTCATAAGTATGAAAAATGATCATAAGTAACTTTTCAATGCTGTTGTAACTTCGAACTGTTACTAAGTGAATTGTTACAAGTTGAGGACTATCTGTAGTTGTATCGACCTCTGGGGCTGGAATGAGCTCTGCTGATTCCAGTGGGTTGAATTCGGAGGGGCTGCTTGTGGTGTGCAGCACCCTAAATTTCCAGAGAACTAACTGACTGACCGACTGACTGACTGACTGACTTGGGTAGTTTGGGGTTGCACTTGCCTTGCCATTCTCCCCCTTACTTTAAAGATTCCTTGGAAATCTTCCTTCCTTCGATGTTACGTGTTTTTAACTTGCCTCCTATAGGTGCCCTGTAGTTTTCTTTGTTGTTGAACATTCTGTGTCCTTGCACCTTGACGTGCTTCTGGAATAGGTGTGCTATAAGAAGTGCATCTGTGCTGAACATGTCAGGACTACGTTTGCAAGGGCAAAGAATATGAACTGCATCCTTATTTTAAAATAGTTTTAAACGAGGGTAAAGGTAGAGGCAGGCCATTTTTCCTGCCACCAGCTAGCATTCTCCATCGTGTATGATTTGTCAAAGTTTCTCGGCTGTGTAATACGGTTTAACATGTTTGTGGTCTGTTACAGATTTCCTTCCTCACTCTGTGTGGGACTAGGACAGGTTCGTTGAAGTTTGTATTTCAGAAATTTTCTAAATAGGGTAGGCAGGGAGAATTGGAGGCACTCTAGTGATTTCTCTTCCTTCTCTTACAGATGCTGGCTACCATAGTTGTCCTTTGGGTGGGAAAGGCACTCAGGGTGGTCAAGTTTCCAGATTTTGATAGACATATACCTCGAAAGGTACGACTTGTTTCTTGTCTCTCTCCTTCCCCTCTCCTAAAACTAATAATTATAGAGATGGAAGTAGTGAATAATCCTTTCATTAAGATAAATATTGTTCAGTGTATTTAGAAGAACACATTTTGAAATGCATAAAAAGTGCTGTTAAACCTGCAGAATTCTAGCCTTTATTTTGTATAGGATTATTCTCCTAATGGAGGGATAAATACTAAAAGTATATTTGCTTTGCATTGGCAATCTTCCTAAGAGAGGACTAAACCACAATGACCCATTTTCTATACTTCTAAAAAGCCTGTGGAGCTTGTGGAGGAGTAGAAATACTCTTTGAAAAGAAATGCTTTGCAGTATACAACGTCCCTGTGTGTGTTTTTAAATTCTTTTTTTCCCTTTTAAAAAAAGTTTGAGGGAAGTTTGCACACATGCTCCTATTGCCTCTTCCTGAAGTGATGTAAAATTTTCCTTTTAGAAATACAATCACTTAAATATAAAAGGACTTAACTTCCAATTAATATTCCCTCAAAATACAATCTTCTGTATGCTGGAACAAATAAATTAATGATCCTATTTCTGAGTAAACTTTGATAAGATTTTGTCTCATGTAACTGAAATGTTTATTTGTGTCAGAACTCCCCAGTTAAGAATCTTGAGGCCATTTACAGAACTTGCGTATTCAAAGAACTTGTTTAGCAGACCATGGTAGAGTGTTAAGAGTGGCTATTTTCTGTATTTATACCAATGTCATGCCATACATTCTTAGTATGCTATTAATGTACACATATGAACAAGTGACTTGATTTAAACATGATTTCAGTTTATGAATACTTTGCCTTTACATGCCCAACATAACTTGAAATAATAGATGTTCTGTTAATGGCTTCACAAATGAACAAAGTCTTGAAGAAAAGAAGGATTATGTGCTTGTGTTGTAAATTGAATTTCAAAATCATGTTTATGTGACATGCTGAAGCCGTTAAACCACACTTGAACAGCATTGGGCTTGTGGTGTGCCTGATGAAAGCTGTTCATTATAAAACTGTCATTGTTTAGAATGCTAGGTCTCAAGCTGACATTATCTGTTCATTGAGTGCTGTTTTATCCCTTTTTATAATTTTCTAGACTTTTCCACTACCTCTTCTCTATTTTGGGAACCAAATCACAGGACTGTTCAGCACAAAGAAATTGAAGTATGGATAACTTGTATACATTTGTGAGGTTATAATTTTATTATGCTTTTATTAAAACTATACATCTGTATAACAGGAGCTCTAAAGATATTCCTTCTGATTACTTCAGAATACTAGTTGCTTTTGGAATACTAAGGTGGAGCATGTTCTTAACAAATGGAAGAGTGGATAAACCTGAAGAATAATGAAAGGGGTGATATCAGCTAGATTTCTATATACATTATTATCTTGCATCTCAGTCGTCTAGTTATTGAACTCAGAATAAATCCTGTTAATGTTTACTAGGATTAGTCTTCTGTGACTGTATCCATGCCGTTAGCTCAGCAATTTTACTGAAAGTGGTTTGCTAGTGCTTTTTCAAAGTTACATATTTTTTATCTTTATGCCTAGCTGGTCATCCTGAAGTATCCTGATTTAATTCAGCCCTAGATTAACCATTAAGAAAATAAATACATGTTTAGGCCACCAAGGGAAGGGGGCAACACAGAGTTTTCCCCTTATCCTAATGTGCCTTTAATTTTTTCACTGCTACACTTGACTTTAGTTATCAACCCTTACTGAGTCTTCATACCTTATCAGTTAGGCAATGGAAGGCATGAAGAATGCAATTGTTAAGCTGTGTTTAGGGCCTTGGTTGGCCTTAATTTGCCATACAATCCCCTACCTAAGTCTTGAGGTAGGGAACTAAGTCATCCTGCTTAGGAGTTGCTACCTGCTGAGGCATTACAAATAAAAGATAACACTGTGTGATTTGATCCCTACCATCTGTATGCTTGTTCTGTCTCTTTTCCAGTTCATTTGAACTGTACTGGTCAGTTGTGTGTGACTGGAGCTGGGACAGCACCAATGCCTTTCTGAAGTAAAGTCTGATGCCTTTCTGAAGTAAAGTAAATGCCTTTCTGAAGTAAATGCCTGACTTGAGGGAGGTATACCGTGCCCTTTCTTGATGTGGCCTGCCATAAATCTGACTACTTTTGGCAAAAAGAAGGTGGTGGATGTTCAGTTATAGAGGATCCTAGAAGAATACTTTATCTGGATAAATATTGGTCAGGTTTGATGCTCAGTCATAGACATTGATCATGGTGGTTGATGATCATCTGTGACTTTGATAAATCCTGTGGTAGGGATTGAGTCCACTGACGATGGCATTTTGCTGAATCACTTGTAAGAGTTTTAAATTGGGAGTACAGTTTTATGGCAAGTTTAATTTTATCCAGTAGGTTTTCCATGTCAGTAATAATAGCAGAGTAGCACTCAAGCGTGCAGCCATTCCATTGTGGAATGTTACAAGCCTCAGTGCTCTCCTTTGTGTTGTTCAACATCTCTATAAAGCAGTGGTTCCCAACCTTTTCTTGTTTGAGGCACAACCTTTTCTTGTTTGAGGCACCCTTGGAAAGCCTTTCAAAAGTTCCCGGCACCCTTATAAGGAAATAGATATTTAAAATCTCCGTAGCTCAAAAGTTCCCGGCACCCTCAAAAGATCTCACGGCACCCCTTAGTGCCGCGGCACACTGGTTGGGAACCACTACTATAAAGCCATTGGCAAGGTTCTGTCACTTCAGGATTGAATGTCATCAGTATGCTGATTTTTACATGAGTTGAACTACTGGTGCTATAAACTGCCTGAATTGATACCTGAAGTTCATTATAATCTGAATGAAGCAGAACAAACTAATATTCAGTTACATAAGTTCCAAAGTTGCATTTATAAAAACCAAGCTGATCCATTAACAGTGGATCATCCTGAATGGAGCTGTGGTCCACCAGAAGAAGTTGGTCTGTGAATTGGGTCCCCATGGATTTATGGCTTCTAATTAAATAGCTGATGGAAACTCTGGCCAAAGGCGATTTTGCCCAGCTCTGGATCTTATACTGGTTATGACTCTACCTTGACCAGGATGTCCTAACAATGATAACTCACGTCCTAAAACAAGATGTGGTTGAACAAAGTGAAGACATTCCCCTAAACTCCACTGAAGATGTTACCTAGCCTGGTAATGAAATGCTCGGAAACCAACCCACAAGCTTGGAGAACAAACCTTCACCCTCAAGCATTTAAAAGCATTAGTTCTGAGAAGTTACTTTTTACCCAGTTGACAAACTGCTGTTCTATTATCTTATTAAGAAATACAATACATTGTTATGTATAGCAAGATACTGGAGCATGTTCCCTTTATCAAGTGGTTATGGAATATTGTTAAATATAAAACTCAGAACTTTGGGAGTTTATCTCCTTTCAAGGGAATAAATTTTGAAGCAAATACATGTATTCCTTAACAATCTGTCTATATACAGTTTAGTAGAAATATGGTACTTCGACTATGTTTTTGAGTTTCATATTTATTTATAAAACCTTTTTTTTTTCTGTTTTGGGGTTATTGATACTAATGCAGCCTTGGCAGATTCTTGGTCTTTTTTCTTACTCTTTCTGGCAGTATTGAAGTCAATCTTCACTATATAGTGTTTATAATGGTTTATCTAGATTAGCTTGGTATGAAAGTATTGACTTGGGGCATCTCAAAATGATTAGCTTATTCAAAACATTCTTTTTTCTTTTCTTTCTTAGTCTGCCAATGTTTACAGTCCTGAGACGGTTTTCCATTTTGTTTACAATGTTTGCAGAAGGAATCTTACTAAAGTGAGTAAAAAAAATACGATATATATTATTTCATGTGTCTGTGTTGGTAGGCACAGTTCTGCCAAATTTATTATGCTTCGTGGTCATCAGCAAGCATGAGAACTGTAAATCATTGTGGAACCATCTATTTCTGAATTTTCTTTTCAAAGAACAGCATGGATGTGTAGTGTATTTTTCATATTGGAAACTCCAGCAAATTCTTTAATTCTATTGAATTTTAGTGCATAAGGTACTTTTGTTTGCTCTTTGTAGATAACCATACTTATTTTGTGTCTAGTTTCAGGGGTCAAAGACTTGAATGTGCAGTTTGTAAACACGATCAGGTTGCTTGCAAAGTCTGGATCACCTTTGTGCTAAGTGCAAAGAACCCAGTGAAACAGATACTAATCTTTCCTCTCATTGCTATAGTAACATGCACAGGACTTGGTGGAAAGCTCATCAGATTACCTTGATTTGTTGAAAGTTAACTATTTTCAATTAGAAAAGTACTGAGAATTGCTGAAAATGTGCTGCAGTAATGACTAAGCTTTCTTTTTAGGAAAAAATTTTCTTGGGGAATTCGGATGACAGTATTTGCAATGATAATTGGTGCATTTGTAGCTGCAAGGTATGGTTCAACTTTTTGCTAATGCTTTTGCCACATTTTCATGCCACAAAGTTAAATAGTTTGCTATCATTTAGTTCCCGTCAAATGGGGAAAAGGGAGTGTAAATGTAGGTTATTTCCTGTTATTGTAGAATTGACACGATACACCATTAAAGCAGCTGTACTGCTGAATTACAATCAAAATGGAAAGTTTGTTTCTCTAATATATAAATTCCTATGGAAAGGATTAAGCAATAGAATTAGAAAGTATTGAACGAATGTATTGTCTGAAATATTTTTTAAAAAATTCAGTGCAGTCTAGTGTTAGGATTTCTTGTAGCTTTTTATATTTTGTTGAATATCACAAAATAAGTTAGCAAGACAAGCAGAAAGTTGTAGTTCATTAACATCTCAAGGGTTAATGGCCACTTATGTAGGCTAAGGAAGTTGGCATTTTCTTGTATAGTTTTCCTGATCCATAACAAATATGTGATTGTCTCATTCTATTTATTTTAACTGGCAGGTGAAAGTAATAGGAATCTTTAAATCCACTTTGACTTATTTTAAGCTTAAAGCAGTGCTCAGTTAGACATATTTACTTTTTGCTGGGTGGGGTGACTCACTTATTAAGAAAGAACAGACTGTACACAGAAAAAACTGTGGCTATACCCTTCCTTCCCCCAATTTCTTACAGGATATCAGTTATATACTAAAGTACAGCATTTGGTCATATTTATATTCCTTTAGAGTAGGGATGTCAAACTCAATTTCATTGAGGGTTCATCAGGGTTGTGTTTGACCTCGGAGGGCCAGGTGGACGTGGCCAGGGTGGCCATGGCCAGCTCAATGTCACTCATGTCAGGGGCACCTGTGGACGCCCGAGCGCTCTGCCAGTGAAAATGGGCTCCCGAGCTCCATTTTTGGTTGCAACAACCTCCTCCAACCCTCTGCCAGCGAAAACAGAGCTTGCGAGGGCTGCCTGCAGCCCACCCGAGCTCAGTTTTCGCTTGCAGAGGCACCACGGGCCAGTCCTTCACTGTTTCTAGGGCGGCCCCACGGACCAGATCTAAGCACCCCGCGGGCAGGATCCGGCCCCCAGGCCTTGAGTTTGACACCCTTGAGTTAGAGCATTGCATATCATCAGATGTCTAGTGTCTTCTGGAATACTGTTTACGAAACATGTCCCACTTGCAGGATTCTTATAAATTATGTTCTATATTTGTAAATGTTACAAATTTTCTGTAACTTGAATGTTATTTCTTCTCCATAGTTCTGATTTGGCATTTGATCTAGAAGGATATATTTTTATCTTGATCAATGATGTCTTGACAGCTGCAAATGGTGCTTATGTAAAACAGAAGCTAGATTCAAAGGTAGGGTTCACCTCACTGCTGCATGTTGCTATGCTGATCAGTAAAAGAAAAAGAAAAATGTGATTTTTTTTGTTGCTGTGGGATAAGATATTCCCCAAGTTGATCTGTTATGTATATAGTGATGCGCAAAATGTTTCATTTTGAAATATTGCAAGCACAAAAGTTTATGAAACATCCTGCCCCAACACAGAAACGGATTGTTCAATATTTTGGAAGCATCTCAGCCTTGAAATATTTTTTTATCAATCTTCAGTTTTGTTTTGTTTTTGCACTTGCTCAGGCTTGAGATGGAGAATTTTGTGAAATGTGATGCTTGAAACATTTTAAAAGCTTCCATATATAATTTGGCAAGGTATTATTTAGATTCCTTGTTGAGGGAGATGTAATTTAGCTATATCTAGTAATATCTTCCTTACTGCTGCTCTAAATCAGCACTCTGTTTTTAACCAAAGGACAACCACAATTCTGTTGGTGTCCTTGGGTTAAATAACATAGTCATCACACCAGAAGCATTAACACATTCCGCAGCACAATAATACCGAACTATTTTTACTGTGAAGTTATTTCATGCCAAGATTAAAGTAGCAGACTTCATATTTAGCTCCAGAAAATCTTGAAAACCTGCAAACGTGGTTTTTAAGGTTAGCTGAAATGGTATTGGGTGATATTAACTTACAGGATAAGCAGCTAAGCTGAGGTTCCCAAAATGCAGTGGTATACTAGTATTACATAGCTATTATATTGATTACTTGGTTATACACACATATTTAAAGGAATTATTACGTAACTTATAAGATGGTTTAGTGACTGTCACCCATTTAAGTAACCAGTGTAACTGGTTCCTTTCTAAGCATAGTGAATCAAGAGCTAGCTTGCTAGCTGTGAAAGTGGATGAAAGTCAATTAGATCATGCGGTTTCAAATTGTGGATTAAGTGAGTTAACTTGCTGTGGTTATTTGGGATAGATTTCTTGCAGAGTTATTTCAGGCAAACATGTAGTCTTAAGGGGAGATTTAGGTTTATTCTCCATATTTAGCAGACAACTACTAGGCAAAAACTTACCCAGTTTACAGGCTGAATTTCTGTGGGTAAAAAGCACAGTTTCCTCTGAATATTTATCCCGGTTAGAGATTGATAGAATGAAGAATAAAATTTGTGATCCTTATTTCACTTAAATATTCATTTAATGTATTTTTAAAGTAGGCACTAGTCCACAGAAGACATGCAGCTGCACAAGATTTTCTGTTATATTCTTGATTTGTGCTAGAGTATGAACCTGATTTGTGTCTAAGGATATGGAAAAAAATTATATTATTTGGATGGAATACCTAGTCTTCTTTGTGTAGCTTTCTATGTAACATTGTATTTTTCATTTAAGATACCTTTCTGTTTTTTTTCCTCCATTCCCAGGAGCTGGGAAAATATGGTCTCCTTTATTACAATGCACTATTCATGATTCTTCCTACTTTGGGCATTGCCTACTTTACAGGAGATGCACAGAAGGTAACTATATTTTTAAAAAATCCAGAATGCAAATTTTACACCAAAACTATATAAATAATTTCATTTTATGAAATGCACTTCTACATATCACTTGGAAATTTAGGACATAGACTGTTGCTTTTCAATATTGTTTGCCAGTATGTCTAAATGTGGCATACTTTGATTCTCTTCCTTTGGGGTCCTAGTTTTTTGTTTTTTTTTACTTATGTGCCTCTTGCCAAAGCAGCTTACATTTAAAAAACGAATATGTCAAAATAGAAGGAAAGAAAGCACTTACCAACTATTTAACATGGTTGCAGTTGAAGAAGCACAATATATATGGCACATATGAAAGAAATTATATAAAAATCTGAACTTGGGAAGTAGCTGAACATTAGTAACATTAAGAATTAATATAATAATAAACAAGAATAACATAAAAAAATGAATGGAGTAACTGCAATTGATCCATTAAGTATCAATTGCAGCTAAGATACAAGTGACAGAAGTAAAATAAGTGTTGTTTTTGTGATATTGTACTTGTACCCAAAAAGAATAGTGCTTGTAGCTATCTACTGGGTCATGCAGTTCAGCTTCTCCAGCTTAGTGGTTGGAGACTTATGAGACCATGCTGGTTGAGAATTATGGGATTGATAGTTGCACAACTCTGGTGGACACCAGGTTAGGGAAATTAACATAGAGCATATTGATGCAATGATACTTGAATGGTGGCTTTGCCTACAGTATATCAGTATGATAAATAAGCTTGTTCTTATGGTAAAGCACTATTTATTTTTGGTATATCACACTTTCTACAAAGATACAAAACATAAATCTCTGTATAACAAGTAAATTATTTTTAGGTTATTTTGAAGTATGTTTTGTCGACATACATCATACAGCAAATACTTTATTACCTGCCTGCATTTCTTAGGATTTTGTAGGATTACCTCTACCATTTGTTAGGATTGCAGGAATATATTTCCTTTGTTGTTAGTATTTCCATTTGTCTCTCCAGTTCCCCAAATGCTTCTTTGTCTTCATCATTTTAGGAGAAAATGCAAGAGTATGACTGCATGTATGTGACTACTCCAATTGCAGGGCTTACTTTGTCTCTCTATACTGCTGTTAACAAGGTGTGCTCATAGAATATAATTCAAATACATTAGTCTTCATTTTAGTAGCTTTGAGTTATGTTTATTTTTAAAAAATAAAACATTACATAAAATATAAAATCTGGCATGTTTTTCCAACTGGATTTTCCCTAACCTTGTCAAACAACAAAATAAAGAGTGTAGTATTACATAGTTTAACCAAAGAAGCCTTTTGTACATGAATATGTATAATTTGGTTTTCCTCATCTTAGTTAAATAAACTTTCCTGCCTCCAAGGGAAGCAACAAGACACTTAGAGCTAGCAAGGTCTAACACGTTCTGAATGGCAGCCAGCCAGACTACGGACAATTCCTAATTGTTTATAGTTGTTTTTCACTGAAGAAATCTAAGGGAAGTTTGGCAGGTAGTGTATTTACCCAAAATGAAGATAATCCTGAATTTAGACTCACAAAGGAGTAGTAGATAGAAAAAAATACACATTTGATTCTCACAGAGAATCAGCTTTCCAATCTTGGTAATCCTTTTCAATTCTAGCAGAGAATCCAGTCCTTGAGATTCCTCCTCCCCACCTAAAGGGATGTGTATCTCGTGTGTATATATTCTAGCATTTGTGTATGTAAAAATTCAGCCAGAAGTTGTAGAGAGTAAGGAAGATGGCTTTGATTGGGAGATGCAGAAGTCATTTTGGGGGGTGGGGAGTGTTGAAGCGCTTTTAGAATGGCCAGATAACATTTGGAAATGACTCAGACAAATTCATTGAAAGAGGTGGAGATACAATACAGTGAGACTTGCAAGATTCTGCTGATGGAACTAGTCTCATTAAAAGTAGTAGTAGCCTTTCTGTAGGGCTGATTTCATGGTCTGATCTACCTATGGGGCTGACAGAAGTCGCCCTTCAAAAGAGGATTATGATAACTAAATAAATATTCAACAACTAAAGTTGAACTTGACCTCTGGGACTGCCTTCCTGCAGTTTTCTTGTCAGCATTGTGGAAATGGTTTCCTATGGCAGGGGTCTCCAACCTTGGTCCCTTTAAGACTTGTGGACTTCAACTCCCAGAGTCCCTCAGCCAGCAAAGCTGGCTGAGGGAGTCTGGGAGTTGAAGTCCACAAGTCTTAAAGGGACCAAGGTTGGAGACCCCTGTCCTATGGCATTTGTGGGATTTTTTTTTCAACAGCTCAGTTTCCAATCCTAGAATTTTCCTGAGGCTGCTGGAAAAAAATCTGATGGACAAAGCAGTAGTCAGGCAACTGTCAAGAAAGAATCCCAGGGTCATAGCCTTTTCTACATAGAAGTGGGATTTCAAAGGCCAAGTATTAAATTCAAGGTTCATCTCACCCTAAATGGAGGGAAAATTCAATCCTGTGTTCCACACAAACATACCACTGCTACTGTCATTGGCTTTGGCTAGTGATAAGATAGTGGAAAAGCCATAGAGTGAGGAAGGGGATGCAGAACAGACATACTAGTGCTAATAACAACTCCATGACTAGACCTTTTAGGATTTAGAGGAGCATTGATTGTTAATAACTTGTTATGAGAATAGAAATTAAGATTTGATGATACTATCTGATAAAAGGGATATTATGAAACATTGGAATGTGTATTTTCAGTAAAAAGAGTAGTTTTTAAAATGTGAACATTCATACAGTACAAGATAGTGAATTTGTTTTCAGTGATTTAAATATTGCACATAGGATCCACTTTTTGACATTCTTGCTGTTTGTGTTTGGAGATTTGTATATTAAAAGAGAAGAATGTGACTATTGTGTTGTATTCTAGAATTTGTTTTCATTAAGTACATGTTCAGAGGCCTGGGAAATCACAGGGTTGTTCATAATAAATTTATATTTAGGGCTGAGCCTCTCTCCCTGTATTTGTTAGCTTATTATGCACTGATATGTAAGTGCAAATTATGACCTGTGAAAAGAGTGAATTGTTGTATTTTTTGTTGGTGAAGTTTTAACAAGTAGAAAATATTTGTCAGTGAAATTAACAGGCTATGTGTCAGCCATGAACAATTGTGGCATACATTAGTTATCTCTGTGGTTCCAGTGGACTGAATATATTTTGTGCCATAAAACCTAATTATTGCTATGATTATAAAACTGATGATAGGTAGGTTCCTGCTATGTTTTTTAAAACCCTATTTCCCAGTTCATCTGTGGTTAGGGGGTCAAGAAAAGTTTTTCTATTGTTTTTTCTTTTGATACTAAGTAAGTATGATGAAGAAGAGAGAGGGTACACAATATACTCTTGTGGGAATACCATTCTTTTTAGGCTGATGGAATTTTGTGATCATAATTTTCCCCAAATGGCTGCAAGAAGATTTTGTTCATTCACAAATATGATCAGCATGGGTTATAACAGATCTGGGCATTTTACGGCCCTTGGGCCACATCCAGCCCTTTGGCTGTCCCTGTTTGGTCAATTGGAATTTAGAAATCAAATGTAAATAATTGTCAGTCATGCACACATTACAACTGCATTGCTTTTATTTTGAAGGTGGCTTCCCCCCCCCCAAATTATATATATGCATGTATGCCTTTACAACTCTACCATGTTACCCCGAAAATAAGACCTAAACAGAAAATAAGCCCTAGTCTGATTTTTAGTGGCTTCTAATATAAGCCCTATCCCAAAAATTAGCCTGTTAAGATCATCATCAGCCAAGGTGGGGTGTGGGTGGGTGTGGCCAGCACTAAAGGTGGTGAGGGCACAGGGGCCAATGGTGTTTGGCAGCAGCCACACCCTGCACAGTGCAGATGGATTGATTACCTGTCCAAGCAGCAGGCGGAGGCAGAGGTGCGAGGGGGAATGCAGGTAATCTGGATTATTATTATTATTATTTATTAGATTTTTATACCGCCCTTCTCCCGAAGGACTCAGGGCGGTGTACAGCCGGAATAAAAACAATAACGGAATACAATTAAAATAAACAATTTAAAAAACTTATTATAAAATTGGCCAAATTTATATTTTTCCTTGAGCTTAATAATGGTACAATATTAAAAATATATTGGATTGATAGACTATTATATTAGGCAAAATGTTTGCCAGGTGTTATGCACATTATGATACACATTGTTAAACAAATCTGCTATAATTTAGAATTGCTATTGTCTCTTTTATCACATACAGAGTAATACAGGATGGGATTTTATTTTCAAATATTAATTTCTCTTGAGATGAATAATTTTTCACTGTGTAAGATTCCATTCAAAAGGCATTTATGTGTAGGTTTTGATCTATGAATTATGATATTTTTTCAGCTTACTCAGATGAAATAGTATGAAAAATATTTCTGATTTGTCTTTCTATTAATATACATACAATTTGTTTTCAGGCAATGGAATATAAAGGATGGGCAGATACCCTTTTCCTTGCACAATTTACACTCTCCTGTGTGATGGGGTAAGAATACTTTATTTTGGCTTCCTCAATTTTTCCCCAGTGCATTAAAGTCTTTCTGGCAACTTTATTTTAATGTATAGGATTCTCTGATATAATCAAATACAGCAGGCAGGTACAGCATCAGAAAAGAATTATTGTTGATATACAGTACCTAATGCCAGAGGTGTGTTCCAGCAGGTTTTGACAAGTTCTGGAGAACCGGTAGCGGAAATTTTGAGTAGTTCGGAGAACCAGTAGTAAAAATTCTGACTGACCCCACCCCCATCTATTCTCTGCCTCCCAAGTCCCAGCTGATGGAACTGGGGATTTTGCAGTAATCTTCCCCTGGATTGGGGAGGGAATGGAGATTTTACAGTATCCTTTCCTTGGAGTGGGGAAGGAATGGAGATTTTTCAGTATCTTTCCCCTGCCACGCCCACCAAGCCATGCCACGCCCACCAAACCACACCCACGGAACCGGTAGTAAAATTTTTTGAAACGCACCACTGCCTCATGCACATTTCAGTAGCTTTAAACTCCCAACATACTTACGTAGTAGCAAAAAGGGGCAATACCCAATTCCAGTATATCCCTTGGAATATATTCTGGATTGTTTTTATTATAGTTCTTCTGGATTTAATCTAGAGTGAGATTTTAAAGTTGAAAATTCCTTCCTTCTCCTCCTCAATGAATTTGTGTCACGTCCTACCAATAATCGATATGTATCCCGGACGTTTTGACACTATTATCTCCAGTGGCTGCTTAAGGATGAGCAGACTGTGGTTACATCCAGGTGGCTAGATTCTGTGCAGGAACACTGGGGATTTGTCGGAAACATGTGATTAACCCACCATAGCTATTTTACACAACTAATGCAGCAAACGCTTTTGCATTACTGCTCTTTTGCATTTTAGTATTTAGTGATTATGGGCCTCACAGTTTAAGGATTGATATTATAGTGTAGTTAGACCGTGTGTAACTGACAGATTGGATACCAAATTGTGATTTTAATATAGATTTTATATGTTATTTATTATTTTATTCTAGAATTTTTAACTGGATATTCCTTGAGTGTTTTTATTTGTTCTGGTCTCTGATTGTAATAAACTTGGGTTGTTGTTTTTTGAATTTTTGTTACATGAATTAAGTATGATTGCTATTTTACAAATCTTAAATACCTTGCTTCCTCAAATTCAAAAATGGGTAACTTTTTCCCCTCTTTTTTCAAATAATGCCTTTAAGAATACAACTGTTCCTTCGGGGACATCACTGAGAGACAGAGATTATATATGTTGCAGGGTGGTGGCGGTGATTAAAAGTTTAGGAACAGACTCAAAAGCAAAATGGATGTGTTAGGACTCAAAAGACTCTGTTTGGATCTTATTTCATAATAAAAGTATGGATAATCACAATTGGGAATTTTGCTGCAGCAGCAAATTACATCTAATGATTGTGGGGTCTCTAGAGCACCTCAAAAGAGACTCTAACCCAGTATTGTTAAACGTTCTTGCCAAAAATTCAGGAATTAAAACTGGGAATCTGGGAAACCAGAAACTGACTACTCATCTGTCTTTGGTCCATGTCTGAATTATATTAAACCAAGTGTCAAAATCTTGTCTATCTTAAATAGGTTTATTCTGATGTATTCAACGGTACTTTGCACTCAGTATAACTCTGCCCTTACAACTACAATAGTTGGCTGTATTAAGGTAAACTTATTACATTTTTAGAACCAATAAATAGTTGTCTCATTTTGCGAGTTTTCTTCGAAAAATAGACACAATTCGCCCTATTTTTTTGGGGGGGGGGGTACATATTGGAAAGAAAATCATAGAGAATATTGTATTAGCTTGATATAAAAAAGCTTGTGACCTGAATTAGCCTTTATGTATGTGAGAGAGAAATGGTAATTTTTGTTTAACAAATGCAATATGTGTGGGAAAAGCTGACAGATTGAGGTGATGTGGTAGAACTGGGATTTCATGCAATTTCTTATAGAAATTCTAACTACTTAAATCTAATTTTTAAGGTATCAGATTGCATTTGTTTCTTTTAATGCTGGAACAGCATCTGTGATCTGTGATTTTCTTCATTGTTTTATAAATATTTTAAAGTATTATGGCAATTTATGAATATAATATATTCTATCTGACAAGTCTACTTAAACACTCTATTTAAAAGCTTCAATTCTGTTTATTTCTTTACTTCCAGAATATACTAATAACTTACATAGGAATGTTCTTTGGAGGAGATTATATTTTCACATGGACAAATTTTGTAGGATTAAATATTAGGTAGGTAAAGTATCTTACCTTTTAAAGAAATAATTGGATGAATTATGCAAGTTCATTATGGATATATTAAATTTAAGGAACTGTTAAGATTAATATTATGATATGCTTTTCATATATTGGTACACATTTTGGGAGCTGCAGATGGAAAGGTAGAGAAAATTAAAAAAACATTTATATAACAAAAATATGAAATGTATTCTAATATACTACTGTGCTGCATGATACTACTGAATATATTGGAGATCTGTATTGTCTGAATACAACACGTAGGCTTTTCTTGACTTCTGGGATTATTTAATCATATGACTGCTAGTTAACTAATTGTTTTTTATTGGTATGAGTTTTATAGGAGTCTGTTTTTTCTGCTATGGGTTTTTCTTATCTCAAGAAGTGTATAAATGATGCAATTCAAGGATATAGTCCTCTCGTGGTACAATAGGGGGCAAATAAATTTAATAAACAAAAAAAATAGTGGGGAAAAATGACATATCTCAGTTGGGTACTATAATTAATTTTTAAATTACTCAGTCTGGCCTTATGTTGGTTAGAATGAAAGCCTTTTAAGATCAACCAATTTACTAAATTATTTCTGAATCAAAGCATGATTAAGAAATTAAAATGTATTGCAATAGAAATTGGAAGTCTGGAGTTAGAAAGATCTTCATATGAGGTTAGCTTTAAATCAACAATTCCGATAAAAATTCCTTTTCTATGTAATCAAATGCAAGTATTAAAATATGGAGTTTTTTACTGGCTATTTATAGATGGCTGTTAACATTTTCTTCTAGTATTCAGTATAGTCTTAAATGGGAACAACTTCTATAAGAGTACTGGTGGGAATAAAGAAAATTTAAGCCATAAGTATACATAACAAGCTATGAAGAGGTAAAAAAATATTACATGTGTTATGACATCATTAGGCAAATGAAGTAATATGTACTTGCATCATAGCATCTGGCCAGAATATATACAGGTTGTCTTTAATTTAACAATTCAGTTAGTGACTGTCTGAAGTTACAACAGCCCTGAAAAAAGTGACTTATGACCATTTTGTCACACTTAGGGCTGTTGCAACATCCCTATGGTCATGTGATCAAAATTCGGATGCTTCACAGCTAACTCATATTTCTGACGGTTGAAGTGTCTTGGGGTCATGTAAACCCCCTTTTGTGACTTTCTGACAAGCAAAATCAATGGGGAAGCCTGATTCACTAAACAGCCATGTTACTAACTTTATTATTATTATTATTATTATTATTATTATTATTATTATTATTATTATTATTATTATTATTATTATTATTATTATTATTATTATTATTATTTATTGTATTTTTATACCGCCCTTCTCCCGAAGGACTCAGGGCGTGTACAGCCGAGATAAAATACAAAATATGTACAATTAAAACAAATTAAAACATATCAAAATTACAAAAACGGCTAATAATTAAAATTAAATTTAAAATATTTAAGAATATTAATAAAACCCCAATTTAAAATCAAACTATTATGCCAGTCCCGCTTGAATAAATAAGTATGTTTTTAGCTCACGACGGAAGGTCCGAAGATTAGGCACTTGACGTAGGCCAGGGGGGAGTTCATTCCAGAGTGTCGATGCTCCCACAGAGAAGGCCCTACTCCTGGGGGCCGCCAGCCGACACTGTTTGGCGGACGGCACCCTGAGGAGACCCTCTCTATGAGAGCGTACGGGTCGGTGGGAGGCATAGGGTAGCAGCAGGCGGTCTCGTAAGTACCCGGGTCCTAAGCCATGGAGCGCTTTAAAGGTAGTAACCAAAATCTTGAAGCGCACCCGAAAGACCACAGGAAGCCAGTGCAGACTACGGAGCAGTGGTGTTACTTGGGAGCCACGAGCGGCTCCCATTACTACTCGCGCAGCCGCATTCTGGACTAACTGCAGCCTCCGGGTGCACCTCAAAGGCAGCCCCATGTAGAGAGCATTGCAGTAATCAATGCTCAATGCTTAACAACTGCAGGGATTCACTTGACAATTATGGCAAGAAAGCTCATAAAATGGGGCAAAATTCACTTAACTGTCTCACTTAGCAACAAAAATTTAGGGCTCAGTTGTGGTTGTAAGTCGAGGACTACCTGTAATGTCGTGATGCACATGTTGTCATGTGAGCCCCAGCAGATGCCAGTGTTTTGAGGTAAGAGTATTTAAATATAGGAAGAGACCTTTGGGTTTAAAGTATCAGCTATTTTCACCTATCAAGTATCTGGCAGCAGCTCCTTGAGTAAACAGGTAACTTCCCAACATGCCTCTCACATATACTCACAACATGCCCTCATATTCAAAACCTTCTATCCTTCACCATATCCACAATACAGAAGGAATTAAAATAATTCCACTTTTGTTTCTATGGCTGAAATAAAACATGGTAAATATATGCAGTTTCTGTGTAGGAAGAAATACAAATTGGACTATGTGTGGGTGAGGAGACATGGTATCTGACTGGAGGACTCAAAAGAATTTAGTGAGGGTGTCTTATGGGTGTCCAGGGCTGCTACAGTACTGACCACCAATTTAATATTTCATGAAGACATTTTTTGTTTATTAATTCTAAATGCTAATGTTTTGCAGTATTGCTGGAAGCCTCGTTTATTCCTACATCACTTTTACAGAAGAACAAATAAGTAAACAGTCTGAAGCTAGCATCAAGATGGACATTAAAGGGAAAAGCGCTGTATGACAAAAGGCATGCTTACCAGAGTAACTCACTTTTTAGAAAGATGTTTTCAAATCACTGTAGTATGCAGTCTCTGAATGGAATTGGATGGCTATGTCGTATTTGCACAATCTGAAGATTGCCACATTTGGAATCAATTATTTATACTAGACTGCACATACGATGAATAGATTGCATTTAGGCTGCAAGGAATTATATATGTAGTGAAACAGGATTAATAATCCCAAATGCAGCAAAAGTGTTGTTGGTCAGAATTGGGTGCAGCAAGAAAATGCATCACTGAAATCAAGCAAGCCTATTGTTCAGACTCTCATGGCTTTGGCTTGTTGAGCCTTCCAACTTTAACTGCATTTTCCTTGAAGTCATGCAATCTGTATGAATGAAATGTACCAGTAGTTTCTACATCTCGTTGCATGAAGCTGTGTATAAATAAGAAGATACTCTGAACTGCAGTTTGTGGGGAAGGTAGACCTACATTCACAATCAACAGAAATGTTACCCAATGTCCCATCTAATTTTTTCCCCTGAACCTAGTGAAGCACTTTTAAGTGTGTGTTACACATTGTTTGGGTTATCTTGGTCAGAATTATTTTTAAACGTTTATAGACTTATCAGTACCTGTTACAGATAAAGAACAGATAAATGTTCTAAAGAGTAAGGTTTTAAATGCAGTTTTCTCCTGAAGAAATGAGAAAAGCAAACTGCAGTGCTAAAATGTTTTTCCCTAGTAAAAGGTTTTCTTTTATTTACTTAGCTTTTTTCTATGCAATGAGTATCCTTTTTTAAAAGAAAAATCTCATCACTGTTTTTTTTTTTAAAAAGGTTATAGCTTTTTAAAAGACTGTTATAAACAAGTTTGCCGTTCGTTGATTTAAGTGTTTTGAAATGCACAATTTTTTTTTCTGGAAAAAAATAGTTTATTCAAGGTTTTTGGACATAGAAAAGCATGCTGTTGGAAGTTATATCAACTCTAGCTTCCTTTTTTAAATAGGTTCACATAGCATGCTAAATCGTTAAACAGGTCCCATTTTGAAGAAAGTGAATT
The DNA here is from genome assembly GCF_028640845.1 of Ahaetulla prasina. Taxonomy (NCBI): domain Eukaryota; kingdom Metazoa; phylum Chordata; class Lepidosauria; order Squamata; family Colubridae; genus Ahaetulla; species Ahaetulla prasina. The sequence continues at coordinate 161,390,438 of NC_080541.1, forward strand.
CCTGGGTGTTCACATTGATGTGGTAGAAGCTGTTTTCAAAGGAGCCTCACCAGCCTTGCAAATGAAGCTTTTGTATCTGTTTGAGGTTTTCATATTGTTGCAAAGCAAATCAGATTTACAATGTCTCCAACACAAGTCTTTAAAAGAAATTATAGTATATTCTACTATCAGTTGCCCTATCACACGCCTCTCACCCACTTACACTGAAACATTAGGAAAACTGAAGTATCTGGATAGTGTTTTATCCAAAAAATTCTGAAGTTTAAGGAGCTATCTATCAAATTCAGACCATGTTTGAAAAATGGCTCAAAGCAAAAATATTCTGTTGAATGAAATCCAGTTTGCTTTTCACTAAAGAAAACCTAGCTTCAGTTTATTTGACTCAGTGAACCACAAATTCCTGGCCTTGTACATAGAGAGATTGCAAAATATAATAAATAATCCCTTTTAAACATTAAAGACATTGTAAAGGAGAACTCTGTGAGATTGGCAGCCAGAAATCTATGGTAGAGAACTTTTTTTAACTAGCAAGATTTTATTAAAAGGCACAAGCTTTCATTAATTGTAGCTCATATTTGCAATTCTAAAACATAATTACATCAGAATCAACTCACATAAAATATCTTCAGGCTGTCTAAGGTTTAACAAACACAAATGATTTTAATACATTGCTCTTACTAATTCATGGTGTATTTACAATTTGTCCCACGTGTAACCTGCATTCTCCTCCACTTGCTGCGTTTTCTTTTTTTTTTCTTCAAATCCTCCTCCTGTTTATTCACTTCATGCATCTCATGAAACTCATAAAAGCTTATGCCTTTTAATAAAACTTGTTAAACACCTTTTAATTATTAAAAACATTCTAAGACATTACAGTTTTTCTAAATTTCAAAAAGAAAATAAGATTAAATACTAAAATGATCAGAACTTAAAAGATTTCTCATCCAAGAAGCTGAGATTGTAAGTGAATTTCTTCCTAAGGAGACGTTTCTACCCTGATGTTCTATTGTCGGGACAAATCCTTGTTCAGGATTGTCAAGCCTGCGGAAGTGGTGCCAAAATTATCACACTAACAAAATTGCCACACTAACAAAAATGAAGTAATTTTTACCTGTCCTCCTCAGTGGGCCTCAAGATTGTTTTGTTTATTTTTTCCTTTCCCCATGATTTTGCATGTAAGGTACAGTTATATCCTTAATGGCTTTGTGGGTTAAATTTAACTCTAAATTGAAGTCTGTGAAACAGCTAAATCTTACATATTCTGTGTTAAATGTAAATATGCAGTCATTCCCGATCTGGCACCAAAAGCTGAATTGTGTGTACTGGAGACATTATTTAGCATGTAATTATTATTGTTTTGCATATTTATGACTTTGTTAGAGGAGGGGGGGTGGAGAACTATGCTGGACATTGCAACAATACTAACAAGAAATCCTATTCCAGCAGTAAGTTGCTGTCTGAGATTGCACAGATTGTTTGGCGCACGTTAAAATACATCCTCTTAGCCTTAAACTGTTGAAAGTAAACACAGCACTTCAGAGTGCATACTTGCAATATGCAGAGTGGGTAACTGTAACAGTTGTTCTGGAATAGTCTATCCTAATGTAAAGCAGAAAAGAGAATCCTGGAGCTTCACAACCACATGACGGTCTTGAGCCTTTTTGCAGCCTCGGAAATACTCTTATTCATAACGTTGCAAATTTATTGCTGTTTTGAGATATGAAGTACGTGTGCAAGTCTTTCAATAGGTTTACTGCAATTTGAAAAACAAGCCCTGCTCTCCCCATAATAAGACACTCCCTCCCCACCATTAGCAATAGGCGCATTGTAACCTTTGGTTAATAGAACGTTGTCCATTCAAGCAAGAAGCAAGTTTTTAAATGTTATGGTCTCCATGTTTTTCTTTTGGATAAATGCTGTTTTAGCCAGCAGCAATTTTGGAGGAGGGGGGGAATAGTGAAATTTGGGTGCGCCGATTTTTTTTTCTTTGCCTAAGACGTGTTAAGTCATCCTTTGCCTTGTTTACATTTTTTTTGGTGTGTTTCTGTTTTCAATTCTAAATCATAGAAGTTTATTCTTTCATTTATTACTGTTTTGCCGCTGAATTTAAACGCTATGATTGTAGGTGGTTCTGCAGATCACAAGCGTCAGTTCGACAAAAAGAGATGTGTAGTTTCTCCAACTGCTATAAACCAATTATCGGAACCAATATTTTAATCAAAATGATTTAACTCTAGATTTTGCACCTGCCAGCTATTTAGAAGAATGAACTATCTTGACTTTGAAGGGATCTATTATACTAGAATTTTATTTTGTCTACTTATGCTGGCTTGTTAAGTAGATAATGGTAGCATTTAGGTGATGCAGGCTAAAAAATGGATTACTTAGCACACAGCTGCCTTGGTCTACTGTTACCTTAATTATACTGTGCACTAAAATTCTCAAAATGCTTGTGGACAATTTATGCAAATAAACATGTAGAGTAAGGGTTGCTGGTAGACTAGAATTCTCATAATTCAGTCAAATTATTGTATTTTTGTTAACCTGCTCTACTGAGGCAGTTGCTCTCAGGTACTTGTTAGACAAAATGTTAATCTACTGGATAGATTTACTGCCATATTAAATAGTTCTCAGTTCATTTGCTTTTTTGTAATATACACATTTTTAGTGCCAAGTTTTAGAAAATATATATACTGCCTAGGTAAGCAAGTCATAGTTTTATTTTCTACACTGTTAAACTTCCTGTTACTATTTTTCGTATATAGAATCCAGCATTAGGAATAAACATTTTTAATGTATAACTTTTATGTGCTATGTATTTTTGTACTTGGCCTAAATAAATCAAGATTGTCTCCATTTACATTTTTTTGTTCTGGCTTTTATAAGACTTCCAATGTTTTAGTGACAATAGATTTAGGAATACTATACTTTAGGTATTATACTGTTAATTATCTTAGGCTTTGGCACCACTTTTTAGTGAACTCTAACGGTGTAACAAATTCAATGGTAGTTGCCTATTGTTGTAAAACCAGTCATCTGTATTTAGGTTTGTTTTTTTAAAAAAAAATAACTCAAGGTGGCAAATATATTCAACACACCTTCTTCCTCCTATTTTCCATACAACAATAACCCTGTGAGGTGAGTTGGGCTGAGAGACGTAAGTTGGATCCTCTGAAGTATGAACAATATGTGAGAAAGCTTGGAGTTGTCTTCCAGATGCATATACATCCCCTACAACAAGTTGGTATGTGCAACTTCAAGGACTTTATCTTTCTACACTTCCCAAAAAATAGATATGGTTTTTAATATTGAGAAAATATTTCTAGGATATGTGAATAAAAGCATCTCTTCATCACATGAAGTGGTTGGGCTGGCCCAGAGAAACCTGTGTTCAGGCTGACCTTCAGAGGGTTATTAAACCATCATTCAGTTCAACCTACCTCACAAGATTGCTGTTTCAATAAAACATCACGCAGTGTAAGTTTCCTACCTTAAACGTTTGGAGAAAAATAGGCTATATATTTAACAAATCAGTAAAATCTATTTTAAAAGGCAAAATTATTTCTGTACTCTTGCCAAGAAAACTAGAAGTGTCCATGAACTCAAGTTTGATTTAAAGTTCTTATATAATACTATTTTAAAAATAATGTCCCTATTTCAGTATGTATAATGTGGACAGTTTTAATACTTTAGATAATAATTTAAACTTTTCCAGGTCTATATTACTAGGTTTCTATACACCAGCAAAAACATTCAGCTAATTCATATTTTATCTCAAGACAAGCTTGAACAATGGAGGAGTCTTAGTTGCATCATCTGATTATAATCAAATGAAAAAAAGGAAAAAAAGATAATTCCCACCTCCCCTTATATCTGAGTATAAGTATTTCCTCTCTTAACCAAGACGAAGTATCTCTTGTTAAAATTACTGTACTGGTTCTCCTATTCTGATGTTTGGTACTAATATTTTTAACTACTAGCCATCATAGAGTACGTAATTTTGATACATTTATATTATATGACTATCTATCTATTGTGTTAGTCACAATAATCATATTCAAATAATTGGAGGACATCAAACTAGGAAGATTACAGGTCATTCTTTAGAATTGTTTTATTTCCTGTTTCTATTTTATATAAACAGACACACTCATTATATAAAATAGGAACATGACATAGTTTAGCATTTTACTGATTTTCCATGCAAATTGTCATAAAATAGAAATTATTTAATTTTCTTTTATAATTTCCTAACATCTTATTAACTCTAGGCACTATAATTTTTAAATTTGTATTTATAGCCTTATAAGATCCTGGCTTTACCAAATTCTTCCTTGTTTTTTAAACCATAGTTACAAGTTTTCATTTTTCTTTGCTGAACAGTTGAATGAATCTAAAAAAATCTATAAAACAAATTCTATCTGGGCTAGTAATTTCTCAATACTTCTAATAGCAATCTCCATTTTTATTACAACAATTAATTGAGTTCTATATTCTGTTGTACGTCAGGAAATGATTATATTTTATTGGTAAACACCCTCAACAAAAATATTCAGACTTAGATATTACAGGGCTAATTTCACAGCAAGAATGTATACATCTCAGTTTATTCCTAATTGTTTTTTTTAAACCCTATTGTCATTAAATATCTGAAGTTTAGTTTGAAACTAGTGTGAAGCACAGAATTTTTTCAAGTGCAAAGGTTTGCTAAAACTATCATTGAACAATTCAAGTATTCTCTCCCATATTATTAAGCAGCATTTTCACATTCTCTTAAAAGAAACAAATTCCACTCTTAAGTACTCAATATTTGTATTTATATAAGCAATGTGTTTTTAAAAAATACTTTAATAAGCTTTTCCAGAATTGCAGACAGGGAGCTAGGTAAGAGACACAGGTATTACCAACAGTGCAAAATTACTATGTGAAAAATTTATAAAAACTACTTTGCAATTTTTTTTTTGATTTCTTTCAAAATATCACTTTAAACCCTTTATAAAGCCAACAGTCAGGCCTGTTGGGTTGAAGGTTTGATTCAGACTGCACACAATGCACTTTATGGATCAGGACACAATAGTGCTTAAAATATACATTACAATCACTATACAAAGCTGTACTGACTTTTCAAACCAATTTGGAAGCAATGGGTTTCACCTTTTTCCAAACTGCACTAAAAGCTGTTTGAATTGGTTGCTAAATTACAAGATTTTTAAATAGTACTAATAGTGCAATGTTTTTATCAAGTTATAGTGGCTGCATTTTAAAGAACATGAATAAAATATTGTATAAACACCTGCATAAATGAGATGCACATTACAATTAAATACTTAAAAACAGCTGAGCATTACATATTGAGTATGGAATGTCAGGATTTTCTTAGGCATACCATCAAAGGTAAGATTAAAGACCAAAGTAAAGTTTCTGAAAAATGTACACAGTGCTATATTTTACTTACAAGCCTGAGAACAATATATTTATAAACTTTCCTATGAACAGTCTTGCAAGCATTTCCAACCTGCAAAAATACAGACAAGGAACAGAAAATAGGCCTTCAAAGTTGCAATAGGATTTCTAAAAGCATTGCACTGCCTTGCTTTGATATACTTTTTAAAACATAATCTTTGATACGAGGCTACAAAAACTTTGGATTTTCATATTAACAAAACTGGGTTTGGTCAGCCATGGCACTTTCCCTAAAGCAGTAAAATTTAAAAGATTAAATATTTTATTTATACATGTATACTGCTTGTAAGCAACAGACAATAAATACTAGTCCTATAATGTTAAAGCATGGAATTCATCAAAAATGTTTCATGAGAAAGCAGAAGGCAAAAAAAAAAAAAAGTATCTCCAGAAACTACAACAAAATTGTGTTGGGACAATCTAAAAGTCTAGTGGACTTTATAATGAAAATGAAACACTATATTTTGCCAAATCATTAAATGAGCAGATCAACTTGAAGCTATAGTTGTAACATTTCAAGTAAGCCCCAAAACAAGCACAAAATAAAACTTTATTTTTTATAGCCAATGTGGCAACAAAAAAATGACAGACTTTATATGTCATTGAGTGATTGATTCTGTAAACCTTCATTATGGCCATAATCCAAATTCTTTTATATATGGGAACTGTCACTACTGAACCTCCCCAGACTGACAAGGATTTGTTTCAAACATAAAAAAGGTTAACAACCCTTACAGTACCTCAAATCCGTGTATATTAGTACATATACACGCCATAATAACTACTACCCACACTTTTCTACTTCCTCAGAAGCAGTTAATCCATGGATTTGTTGGATGCAGCATAAGGCCCCACGGCACGCAGGCTAAACTTTTGTTCCTCATCAAGGTAGCCAGATTTAATTGATTCAATTCCTAATTCTACTGTGCTCACCTAAAATGTACATATAAGATGATAAAATAAGGATGGATGACCTTGACTAATAAGAGTTAAACATTAAAGCCTTTAGCTGATTTTTTAGACTATCTCATAAAAAGAAATCTGAAAAACAATTATAAAAGCAAGAACACTTGTGCAATCGTAGCATCATGCTAATCTAAAAACTTTTAAGTCACCATTTGTCCCAAGATAAAAGTTTGAAAATTCTGATATTCGTTAATTTGGGTAAGCAATTTAAATATTTAAAATTTCTACTGCTTTCTGAAACATGACTTTATTAATAAAAAAGCTTTAGCAAAATAAAGTGAAGCTGACAAATCCTCAGAAGATCAACTCTCAGAAGATCAAAGTTTACCATACTGTATAAGTTATGAAAATTACATACTTTTTTTAGTATTGTAAAAATCTTTCAAAGGCTACAAAATCTGGAAAAATACAGAAAGTATTTCTTATTTCCAGATAAGAATATGGAAAGACATCACTGATGTCAATAATTTTACATACAAACCTCTTGGTTTATTTTTAAAATATAATTCATTCATATATATGTGTATATATATATGTATATGTATATATACATAATATACACACAGATAAACACACACATATATATATACATATGTCCACACATAGACACACATATACATATACACACACCAATGAATTCTCATGCAACTTTCAGGATTTACAGGCATTTCTTAAACTGTTCAATATTGCTTCTTTCTTCACGTCCATTTTATCAATTCTTCTTGGGAATTTTAAGTTATTTTTTCAAAGTATAATTTACATAACAGGTTAGTGCCCTGAAGTCATCTAAAGAAATTTGCCTAAAAAAAACCCCCAACAACCTCTTCAACTGAGGTTGAGCAACCGGTTCTATAGCAACCGGCTCTCCGATGGAAAATTCTCTCAGATGCTGTATCTGCATTTCAGGATTTTAACAGGTAACCTTAGCTAGGATTAGGAAGCAATTAAAATATATTTCAAAATCTCCATAAATTATTTTATGGGATTTGAATCTGTAATGAGAACCTATTAACCCTGAAAATGCAGACATCCCATAATATTATTTGAATGAAACGTATTCAGTCACCCACAATGTCCTGATCTTCAAAATTTCCATGGGCTACTGTTTCTTGGAAAATTTCAGAGGAAGCGGTGCACTCTTTGTCACTGCTGTTGATTCTTCTCCTTTTCATAGGCCTTTCATTCGCATCTTCAAGATCATGCCTTGCATTTGAATGAGGAAGTTTAGAATGATTGGAAAGGTTTTCAGGCTCATAACCATTTGTATCGAAATCTACAAGATGCGTTTTTTTGCCAGTTGTTGGTCCATTTATGTGCAGTCCTTCAATTTTCACATCATCTTTATTTGATAACTCACTTGGCCCATTAGTAGATACACCTAGAAAGAAAAGAGAATATAAAAAAGAAAAGAACTACCATCTTTAAAAAGTCACAAAAACAAAACAAATAGCATGGATATGATGTTATCAAATATACAGAATACAAACTTGGCCAATTTGTAAGTATTTAGCTTTTAAACAGTCTGAGTGACACACTACAAAAGTAGTTGATGACATCATGTCCCAAACTAAATTTGATTTCATTTTCTTTGCATTTAAATAATGCTTACCATCTGGTATTTCCCCATTTCTATTTACTCATTATTATTTCAGATGTCTCGAGAACTGCACTGAGATATTACACTAGGGCTGGGAAAGCACAGTTTTAAAGGTATCCTTAGCGATGGAAGTTTCAAGGGTAGGTATGGCCAATCTTTTTCCCTGTTCAAGCAGGGGAGTTCAGGTGAAAAGAAGAGAGAGAAGGAGTACCATACTGAGTTCTCTGAGAAAGAGAGAATTAATCTAACAGACAAATAAATAAAATATTTAAGATAGCCCTGTGACTAAGAAGCTGCAGACTGTACACGAGGCAAATACATTTTTGCAGAATTGAATATTATAGCTTCCATTCTAAAAAAAAATGACAAAAATGGGGAAATGTACAGAAGAATAATTTTAAATTAGATGAAAATTACTTGCAAAAGTGTACTTTGTTGGCTTAAAGAATGCACTATTAGGCAATTTAGATGGAAGAAGATATTTTACCTACCATTTTGATTACTATTGCTGGTTGTGCTGTCCTCTCTTTCCGAATGGCTAGTGCTACTATTAGAGGTTGTAGGAGGAGGGCTAGGAGCTCTGCTGGATGCTGCACTTTCACTTTCATCTAAAAGACGATCCATGTAGTCCCTTTAAAAATTGATCAAGAAATTTGCTCTTCAAATAAGCTTTACTTTAATGTTTCCTTGTGATACAGTCCTACACTGAACAACCTGCGTTCACCTAATGCTAAGCCAAGATTTTAAAAACATAGTTATTATTGAAGAAAACAAATTTGCCTGCTTTGCATATATTAATTCATATTATGCTACAGCAAAACCAGAAAAAATGGCATGGTGATATAGATGATCTAGAGGCAAGTTCTATTATTGTACTTAAGATAAAAAGCTCCAATTCAATGAATGTGTAGTAAGATAAAAAATAATAGAGTAAAACCCTAGAAATTCAATAATTAATTTGTTTAGAAATTCAACAATTAATTTGTTTACAGTTTGACATCTGATTTGATGTTATGATTGCTATTTCTTGCTGAAAGTACTAGAGAATAGAGGTAAAAGTAAAGGTTCCACATGCGTGCTATTCGTTTCCGCCACTGAGCCACCACATCCCTTAGAGACTAGAGGTAGCCCTCACTTAATGATTACCCTATTTAGTCATTGTTCAAAGTTATGGGTGTGCTAAAAAAAATAACTTTATAATTGGTCTTCATATTTACGACTGTTGCAGTGTCTTGCAGTCACATGATCTCCATATCTGCATGCCTCAACGTTACTTCTGACCAATAAAGTCAACAGAGAAGCCAGCAGTAAAATTACAAGTTGTGGTCATGTGATGTCTTGCCTAATAACATGAGTGATTCACTTAATAACTATAGAGGAAGTGACATCGTAAGCCTATTATGATCATATGATATCTTGCTATCAATCACATCATTTAGTGATGGGGTTGCCAGTCCCAACTCCCACTATGATTGTTAAATGACCAGTAATCTAAGGCATCATTCTAATATGATCAGTGGTGGACTGCAACCAATTTAACAATTGGTTCTTTGAGTGTGCGCTTTGTGCCTAACATGCTTGTGCGCAGCGTTCAAAATACAGCAATTTGAAGTTCAGCTGCTTACCTCATAAAGCAGCCCTGGTAAGTAGAACAGTGAAGGGGCAGAAATCAGCTGTGCTGAGTGAATCAGCTGAGCCAGAAAGAAGGAAATATAGGACAGGATAGGGCGGGTGGGCGGGGCCTGCTGATCGTCGGAACTACTGATTCACCAGAACCCATCTGAACTGGCAGCAGCCCACCACTGAATATGATATACCTTAGTAGAAAATGTCTATTTAAGTAATTCAGAGAATAATCCATTTTAAATTTTGAATGGAGATTTATCATCAGTAAACAGTACAACAAAGGCTTGCCTAAAGTAACTTTTCTATGCTGAAGTTTTTAAATATCATATTTTTATGATATTTTTATTAGTTGTCTATTATATACATTTTTTCTGTTTTATTCCTAGGTGAATTGGGGCTATTTATCGTTGAAATGTGTATAGGAATTCTTGAGGTGACTGGCATACTTAGCAAGCTCCTCCCTTTGCATAATGCTTTTACAAAAGAGAGAGGGTGAGTGTAATCCTAGATTCAGATCAGAGGAATATCAGTTAAAATTCCAATTCAACTGCTTTTCCTATACTTTTCTAAACTGATAGTCCCATCAGTTATACTATTGGTCATATCTGTAGGAAAATGAGACATATAATTTGGACCTTGGAAATAAAAGATAAATTTGTAGTTTCAATAATAGCATCTGTACTTTTGAGAAAATGTAATATTCTAATGTAATCCAAATGTGGTATTCAGGTTTATGACTATAAAGAAACGCTAACATTTCTAATCAATTAAAAAAGCTGTCGTTTTTAAAAAAAATATTTCAGTCCAGTGTAAGATGAGGAAACAAATATGTAATCAAAAAGACTTACGTTACACCAGGATGGAGATTGTACTTCTTTTTACCAAATCTTGTCTGCTGAGCAAAAAAGTCATATCGTTCCGATTTTTTCCACATGTAGTAAAATGCTACACACTCTCCAACAGATCTTGTTCGTACCTGTGTTTATTACACACCAAGAATATAATCCACTTTAATATAAAATTCATATTAAAGGACATGTCTATAGGAAAGGGAATATTCAATATGGAACATTTTCATCAACATGTTGCCTATATATAGAAAGCCAGCAGACAGAAAATTGCTCTTATTTTTTTTCAACTCAAACCATCATGCAACATCCCTTTTTGACTTTATAATGCTTGGCTACCACCGTCATCATGATTGTGCTGGTACTCTAATCTTGCCTACATATTCATTTGCTTAAATAACGCTAGAATAAGGTAGTAGGTCTATAATATAAACAATAATCAAAAATAGACCTCTGTAAGTCAAGTCTCAGGCAAATCAGTTTTTAAAAAAGTGAACAAAAAATTACCACTTCTGTTAATGAATAAAATCCTGTTGAGTTTGCTGGAGAAGAATTCCACTATCATGGAATAGATGTTTGATTATTTGAAACAACACATTACAGAAAACCATGAACTTTTTTAATAACTGAACTCTTGCTAAGAAAGGTATGGGAAAAAGAACTCAACATTTTGGCTAATTGACAACAACAATGGACTGCAAGCAGGAGGCTAATCAAAAGTGGTAACAGCCTTAGAAAACACCGAAGGTCTTTCTGTGAGGCATATAAAGAGACTAACAGAATTCTGTACAAAGGAACATTATCTCAATAAACTACTGTGTAACCCAATAGAATTAGTGCCATAATTGCATAAGCCACTAGAACTGCAATCAAATAGTATAACATCTTTTGCAGAATATAAACAAAAGGGTTTTGAGAGATGGAATCAATATTAAATGTCCTGATACATTGACCATATTAGAGCCAGTGATTTGACAGCAGTACTTCAAAGATAAGGAGCCATTGTAATTTCTCCATAATGCCTCTGCCTGCTTTAAGTAATATTATTTCAAGGTACTGCTAAACATTACATGATAACTGCTTGAAGATCCAATTGGGTAACATAAGGGGAGCAGGACATGCATCAGCAGTGTAGGATCCTATGGGATTTAACAGCTTCTCCAAGGTTGTCACATGGTAATGCCAGAGTCTAACTTAGCCCTAATCTTAAGCATGGTTAAAGTTAACAAGATTCTCTGTTTAAGATGGATAGAAAGTGATTATGTGGCAACTTGGTCAGCCTCAATGTTAATGATGGTTAAGTGATAGCCACTGGTGTTCAGTGATAATCACTGTTAATATGCGCAAGGAAAATTCAGTCTGTGAAAGGATCCTACAACCGAGAATTTTGGGCTCAATTGTGGTCGTACGTCGAGGACTTGTTTTATTCTAAACAAATCTTGTTGCTTAGTTTTACTCTAATGTGGCACTTAAAGAGTCCTTTTAGCTTAGACCTCATAAGACCTCAGTATGACAAATGCAGTTATTTCCATTGCTAAGCGAGACAGTTGTTAAGTGAATTTTGCCCCAACCTTTTTTGCTACAGTTGTTAAGTGAATTTTGCCCCAACCTTTTTTGCTACAGTTGTTAAGTGAATCATTGCAGTTGTTAAGTTAGTACCATGGTTGTTAAGTGAATCTAGCTTCCCCACTGACTTGCTTGTCAGAAGGTTGCAAAAGGTGATCACATGACCTTGGACACTGCAACTGTCATAAATATGAAACCATTTGCCATCTGATCATATAACCATAAGAATACTGCAACGTTATTGTGAAAAACGGTCAGAAGTCACTTTTTTCAGTGCTGTTGTAACTTTGAACTTACTAAATGAATGGTTGTAGGTTGAGGTCTACCTGTATTGCCTTCATTACAGTAAAAATGTGACTTCATTCAAATTAACTTTCCAAACTGAGACAGCTGGAAGGGCAATTTTAGGCTTTCAGGTCAGAGATAAAATAAGTATTTTATATTCAAGCTCCCCAGCCTTCAGTAACCTGGATCATCTCTGTCGTTACCATGGTGGCCATGAACTACTGAGCCTCTTCTAACTCTATGCTGAGAGAAAGCAAATTGAAATCTCCCACACTGCATTTTTGCACTTAATGCTTTCATCATTATATAAGTTACTAACCTTGTTTGCTTGGATTAAGTGAAAATCCTTTCCATAAGCCTTCAAACCTTGTTCAAAATTTCTACATTCTTCTTCTGTCCAAACAGACAGCTCTTCTAAATTAAAATAATACACAATCCACAAATTAATAAGAAACTACAAGTCAAAGAAGGAAATTATATATGAATTCTTAAGTATTAAAAATGATAGCATAGCTCATATTTGATACATGACCATTTTATTTAGATAAAGGTATCTGGAAACCAGGAAGCTCCTTATAATGTATTTAAAAGAGTACATGGGGAAGGTGAGCAAATGCTTCATATTGTAAGCTTCTTCTTCCTGCCTAATTTATTTCCTAGGATAGGGTTGGGGGTTAATTGGTTTAGAAAGCAGAGTTTAGCAAGGGACCGTTTCTTTCTTTCTGTCCTTTTTCATTTTCAGAGCAGACAAAATCTTTTCTGCATAGAAGTTCTTCACATTCATACACTTTTATAGAAATCGTTGCACTGTGAAAATACAATGCCATGAGTTGCCATCCTTATATTTTTTTATGCTGTACTAGTTTTCAAGATAACCAAGGTAGTATGGAAATACCTCCACAGCAAAAGATGTGCTATGAATTAGGTCCTCCCTGTCCTCTTCCCGTCCCACCTCCTCCACCACCCCATCTTCAGATGAACTCTCTTTCTCCATATCTACCAGAAGGAAAATATGGTTACTGTAATATATGTGTATACCAGAGCTGAAGTTTAAGAGAATAAAATATTCAACTGAAATAAGTAGGAAAATCACTGTGGCTGGGTGTCTGCATGTCAATGTAAGAAACAAATTTGAAAAATGATGCAGAAGTTCACAATAGTGAAACACGTTTTAAAAAATCATACATACCCCGAGCTGCTTTTACATTAAATCTCAATCTTCTTAATGCTTCATCTGTATCAAAATTACATTTCACTAATTCATACAAAGCCTGCAAAAGAAGAAGCCCAAATTGTCACCTCAGGTTTCAATTTTAAAATTCTAATGTTAAAAATGACATAGCTCAAGCAATATGAACTATGGACTCCAGGTTTTTCTACAGCTAATATAAAAATTCCGAATCATCTCTTCAAGATATTCAAAAATGTTATGGATTGGATATATTATTCCTTTGACAGTAATATCCTGACGGAGTGGCTTGCTTAAAATGCCTCTGCTGATGGAAAAAATGAATCCTGATTTTCTGTCTCTTCATCATCCACACAATCTTCTTCTACTGTTTTGGACAGCTCACACTCCTCCAGGGAAAATGTTAACAAAAATGTAGGTAATAAAATGGGGAGGAGGATTGCTGCTAAAAACCAACTTCCTTTTTAGCCAGTGGAAAAGCTCTGTTGGCAAATGAAGATTCCCATGTATTTTACCTGTTCATTATCTTTAATATGGGATCCTTCAGGAATTGCATCAATTCCTCTTTCATCACCTGTACGTCTGGACGCTTCATTAAGGAATTCAATCACTTTATCTTCAGTCAAGTAATCTGGATTCCATAGCAATTGATCATCATTTTCATACACTAAAATTAGAGAGAGATAATTACATGTTTCCTAACAATATTTAAAGATCAGATAATTCTTTGCATTCTTTGCAGATGACTCATAAATTTCTCATTATTAAAAATATTAATGAAAAACAGGAGACCTGAATGAAAGAAGGGAAAAGCAAAGAGCTTCTGAAAAGTGCCTCATTTGTTTACTTTACTTTTTACTTATTTCACCCAGTTCCAAGTAACCACAAACTAGATTTCTAAGAACATTACATTACAATAATGGCCAAAATTGTGGAAAGGTTTTGGGGAAAGTGAATTTTCTAAAACTAGCTAATAAGACCACTTTTTTTTGAGTAGTACCATAAAATTATATATCAATGGAAATATAATTTAATTTAATAAAGTAATGGAATAACTTTTATGAAGGATTCACTGTAAGAATAGCAGTTACAGTATAAAGTCGAAAATGAAACATGTAGAAAAAACATGATATATAAAAAATATCACCATAGAAAAAAATGAGATATAAAAAAATTATCACGTCAGTTAATACTTAGTTGAGTAACCTTTAGCATGAATTACGGCCTTACAACGTTTTCCCATAGAGTAAACCAAGTCATCTGCACCTCTATAATTGTCTGGTTTGGTTCTGCAACCCAAGACAGACACAGACTTCAGAGGATAATTAGAACTGCAGAAAAAATAATTGCTACCAACCTGCCTTCCATTGAGGACCTGTATACTGCACGAATCAAAAAGAGGGCTATGAAAATATTTACAGACCCCTCCCATCCTGGACATAAACTGTTTCAACACCTACCCTCAAAACAACGCTATAGAGCACTGCACATCAGAACAACTAGACACAAGAACAGTTTTTTCCCGAATGCCATCACTCTGCTAAAGGAATAATCCCCTCAACACTGTCAAAATAGTTACTAAGTCTGCACTACTATTAATCTTCTCATCGTTCCCATCACCCATCTCCTTCCACTTATGACTGTATGACTGTAACTTTGTTACGATTTATATTGATATTGTTTCCTGATTGCTTATTTGTACCCTATGACTATCATTAAGTGTTGTACCTTATGATTCTTGACGAATGTATCTTTTCTTTTATGTACACTGAGAGCATATGCACCAAGACAAATGCCTTGTGTGTCCAATCACACTTGACCAATAAAAAATTCTATTCTGTTCTATTTTAGTTCTGCAGCTGTTATAATGTGAAACCAAGATTGAATGATTGATTCTATTAACTGGGTTTTATTGCTGGGTCACTTCTTACTAAAAAGTTTCTTTAGTCGGCTCCATAGATTTTCAATTGGGTTAAGGTCTGGGATATTCTCAGGACATTCCAGCAGTGGAATATGATTATCTTGAAACTCCCCCCAAAAAGTGGGATGTTATTAGCCATCAAACCTCAAAAATACACTTTTCCCAAAAGGTTTCCACAATTTTGGCCACTACTGTACATAGTAATTATTGTTAAATATTTATATATAAGGAAAAACTAGTACTTGAATGTTAAAAACCTTTTGGGGAATATAATAGCAAAAATATCCTGATCCTTGCTTCCTAACATCCCTCGCAGAAACTGTTCTAAAATTATATTATAACCTGCCAGCTATAGAAGATGTTACCAAATCTGACATCTATTTTTTCTTTTTCATGAAAAAAGTTTTATTTTTACAATCATATCAAACAGCTCATCCAATGTACAGTTATATACAATTAGTCGGGCTTGCCCAGTCACCACCCCCCTTTTTAACACTCTTCCCTCTTCTACCTTCTTCTACTTTCCAGACCTTCCTCTCCTTCTCTTATCTACAGCCTCTCCTCCCTCCACTGCCAAATCTGACATCTATGAATGCAGCTAGCCTCATATAAAACCACAATGATGAAAACTGAAGTGTCTTTTAATTTTATAACTTTTCCCTTTAACATACAAAAGGAAAAGAAAAAAAAGCATACAAAAGAGAAACAAATTAATTACATATTTTCTGTATTTATTTATATTCTGCCTTTATTATTTTTACAACTAAAATGGCAAATACACACAGTACTCCTTCCTTTTCTTATTTTCCACACACCAACAACCCTGTAAGGTAGACTGGGCTAAGAGAGAGTGATTAGCCTAAAATCACCCAGATGGCTTTCTAGCTAAATTGGGACTTGAATTCATAGTTTCCTGTTTTCTAACTGGTGCCTTAACCATTAGACCAAATTGGCTCTCAACTATAGGAAATATTTAAAACTAGTTTCTGAACACATCATTTTATCCTGACATGGGAGATGCAATAGAAAGTCCTGCACCAAGGTAATGGGAAATCCAGTATTGTAAATGATAAGGAAACCATGCACAGGGGTTTGTATCATCCCTTGCTCTTGTGTGTGTATGTGTGTATCTATATATCTAAGCAGTTTATTTAACTATATTTTTAAATTAATCAAAGTGATTTCAGTTCACGTATAACACTAATTTAAAAGCATTAAAAACAGATCAAGGCAAACAAACCAATTTGTTTAAAATGATGCTCACAGCCAGTTTTTATTTCCTTTGTATTATTTCCTCAGTATGAATAAATGTAAAGTTTCCCTACATATTCTTTGTATCTTATACCTTATTCTTAATTAAAACCTTAATTAAAATGAATTGCCAATTACTTTACCTTTCTCATTCTCTTTATATTTAGATATACCAACTGGAATTTCAGCTTGATACATGGAGCCCACCATAATTTCCTGTTTGGAAAAAAGTATAAATCATCTGTAATCGCAGATCAAACACCACAAAGAAGAGGGAGTCAAACTATTCTCCAAAGCACCTGAGGGTAGAACAAGAAGCAATGGATAGAAACTATCCAGAGAAGCAACATAGAACTAAGGAGAAATTTTCTGACAGTTAGAACAATTAATCAGTGGAACAACTTGCCTCCAGAAGCTGTAAATGCTCCAACACTGGAAGTTTTTAAGAAGATGTTGGATAACCATTTGTCTGAAGTGGTGTAGGGTTTCCTGTCTAAGCAGGGGGTTGGACTAGAAGACCTCCAAGGTCCCTTCCAACTCTGTTATTCTATTCTATACTGTTCAATAACTAGTAAGACAATCAAATACCAGTTGCAATAAAAACATTTTAAGAGTATAAAATAAGTATATTTGTTCATATATTGACTTACGTAATGTAAACAATTACATGGGCTTAATAGTAGCTAAATTTGCCAATAAAAATGCCAAATCCCACTGCATTTTTTCAAAAACTGCCAAGTAGCTACTAACTTCAGTGGCTAAAAACTCAGGAAGAAAGAACAAGTTAACTTTCAACCCAAATTCTGGACTTGCTGCTGCCAAATGCAAAGAGTTTGCAGCAACTATAAACCACAACTCCAGATTGTGTCTAATTAGGATATCGGCAAAGCAGATTACTTGCATATAAATTTAAGGTTTTCTTTGCTGTCATTGTTCATGAATAAGAAAAGATTCTGGAATTCTGACTTTTTGTATGAGAATGAAGCAAGTACACTTACGTAAAACATGATCTAATTTATCTGCAAAATCAAACTGTTAGCCTTGAATGTCAGATTAAAAACAAAAATCTGCAGTCAGAACAAGATTTTCAGCCTGACCTTTAGTTATCAGGCAGACACAACAGTGAAATGCTTTTTTTCCCCAGTGACAACATTTGGATAAAGAAGAGGGGAGGGGAAGAAATTCCAATGAAACTTAATAAAATTTCAGATGCAACTAACAAAAACATTTTTCCAACCCTCCCTCTCAAAACCTTGCTGTAATAACTCTTTGAAATTCTCAATACATTTTAATTAACAAGTTTTCAACAATGATTTTATTTAAGTCAGATTTAGAACTTTTAAAATAAACTATAGCTGCATGCTTTGGATCGTCTGGCAAAGTACTTGGTCTGTGAGATCATTCAAATTTAATCTTCAAGTAACTAGCTGGGACTAGCTTCGTAAGAAGAAGCTTTGAATACTCATAATGTTAGGAATGACTTTTCCCACAAATTAATTTGTATAATAGTCATATTATGTTGCTACAGTTTATCATAAAGCTCATATTTACTTTTTTCCAGTCTTCTGAAGGAATATAGTCTTCGTCTTCTTCAGATTCTTCTTCTATTTCACTATCTATATTTAAAAAAATTAACAACTTTCACTTACATAGGGATAGCGATCCTGAATTTACATTTTTTCAAACAAACTATTTTTTACAGACAGATTTTTCAAGTCCCATATCTGGTTGGTTAATTAAATATTGAACTGTGATGTCACAACCAACTCTGTGTGACTAATTGTGGTTGATATGCCCTGACTCATAATATTCTGAACTACAGTAAGCTAGAAGGTTTCCAATTTTGAAAAATATTGAAAAATGTACATTCTAATATATTTATTTTAGGTAAATAGCACTGCTAAAGAGCTGATACATTAAACAAGATGTTGCTTAGGAACATCTATATCTTGAATGTCCCAAAAACATAGTATTAAAATATAAAATAAGTTTTTATCAGAGGCAAGTCTTGGCATGCAATACTTAAAAAAAATAGAAATGTTCTTCATATAAAGAATTGGGAGAAAAGTTCACACAGCTAAAAGTTAATTATATTCTTTCAGGGATATACATTAGAAGGATATATACAAATGTTTCAGAATATATTAGCTAAACAATTAATTGTAAAATAATTTAATCATCCCACAAATTCCATACACAAAAGGCAAATACAAATGCCATTTTAAAGCAGAGATTCATGGATTAAAAATTATCATGCCATATATTAGTTTTGAAAGCATACAAAATTATTTTGCTGCATTTTTTGGACTAACTTTATGTTAAGAGCATTTTTGCTCATACACACGTATATGTAATTGGAAATAAGCTAAGTAAAAACCAGACTGTAATGGAACAAAAGTTAGTTTTCCAAATATTAGCTGTGAACATCAGAAATAGAAAATCTCTGATTTAACAAATCAGCCAGCCACTTTTACCTCTCTTTAAGACCCCCTTCCTCTTTTCCCACCCTTCAATATTCAGCGTGACAATGCTCAGAGCTTATTATCTCACTAGCAAACAAGAAAAATATATCCAGCAGTTAGAAATGCTCTCTTCCAGAACACAAGAGGATTTTCTAACTTGAATGCAGTAATAGCAGCATAAGTGCTATATTTACCTGGATTATGTTTTTACATATAACTGTGCAGGTTATATTCTTCTCAGAAATGTATTAGAAAGTAGGGCAGTAGATCTTGAGATTCAAATACAGAATTCAGAAGTTTCAACACCAACCAGCATTATTTTTACAGAGAAAATACCTTCTAACATGCTCCTCAGCAGATCCAATGATATCTAGTGACAATACTTTAGAGAAGATCATTCTCCTACTCCCCACACAATTTATCCTTGATAAATGTCACGGTAAAGATAAACCTTCACTGTAAAGACAAGCAGCAACTACTATCTGTCTTTCTCCATGAGAAAGGAAAAGCAATCTTTTATTTGTACAGAAAGTTCTTACTGTCTCCAACCAGGAGTTGATAAGAGCTCTGAAGTTCATAAACATTCTCTTTCTACAAGAAAACATTTTCTCCTTGCAGATGCTTTTAAAGTATTAGAGAACTGAGAAGAGACTCTTTCCATACCTCCAGAAGATTTCAACTATAGAGAAAAAAACTCACTGCCTTTGTCTTATTAAATTTGTGCAAATTTCTATATATAAAACTAAGTGCTGCAATCATCAACCTGATTCAAAATTCAAGATTTCATTGTTGCAATGGTTCTAGCTCTCCTGATGTCCATTTCCTGCACATGAGAACGCCCCAATATTTATACAACTTCCATGCATTTTTAAAATGCTTGAAAACTGATTTTAAAAATACATACTTGTATCAAAGTATTTACAACGACGTGGGCGAATTATTTCTGGTACTACAGATGAAACTGGATCACCATTTGATGACTGTGTCTCATCCTCTTGACCTGATGAATCCTTGATAGTCTCCTCCTTAGAAGCAACGTAACAAAGATAAAAGCATATTTTTATTAACTCAACTTCTAACAACATAATGCAGCAAAATAAATACAACAGTGATCTTGAAGGAAAGGTCCAATTAAATGAGTACAGCAAATAAAGCAGACCAAAGCTACACATTAAAATACAAAAATCAGTATATCTTAAGAAGCATCTTAAAACTAAAAATAGAAGCAGCCTAGTAAATATTCACAGGAAATTTCAACTTCAATACTTTATATCAGTGGTAGTCAACCTGGTCCCTACCGCCCACTAGTGGACGTTCCAGCTTTCATGGTGGGCGGTAGGGGTTTTATCCGATACTGAAGCACTTTCCTTTTTTTTAATTTGATTGACTTTTTAAAAAAATTTCATAGCGTTATTTAAAAACATTTTCATTAGGTTTTCATAAAATTCCCAGTGACAATTTAATTTTCTGAAAATATACTATTTGTAAGTTTAGTTCACGTTATGTAAGTGAAACTAACTGGCGCAAACAAAGAGCCTCGTCCCAGAATAGCTCGCGCATCTCCCCCCACACCACTCAGCTGTAAAAGGCAAACAGAGTTGGTAGCCGGCGCCCCCCCCAACCCCAATCCACGATGTGCAAGAGGCATGCGCAGGTGCCGATACACGGCGCATTACTGCAGAACCAGTGGGTGGTTACAAAATTGTACTACTAACAGAGATACAAAAGTGGGCGGTAGGTATAAAAAGGTTGACTACCCCTGCTTTATATCATAAAGGGTGAGACTAAGAGAAGGATAACTGATTTTATATTCATATTTAATTGGATAGCTTTATTATTATTTATAAACTTGAACAATTCTTGAGGTTACCTGCTCCCAAGATATTAAAAAACTTTAACCAATAATTAAAGGACAGAAATAATTTCCCTAAAAATTATGATTCCCCAAAATGAAGAGACAACGGATTGGATGTACATGCACAGATTTATATGCACGTTCATGGCCACACATGTGTGTTTGTGTGTAGACAAATACACTGTTGAAAGTTTCCTCCCTTGTTAATTTAGAGTTGCTAAATCTAGCTAAAAAATATCCCTGTATATATGTAACGTATTTGCTAAAATATGACAGATTTGCACAGGCATTATATATCCGCTAAAAGTTACACTCCAAAAAAGGGGATGAAGACAAAAACAAAGCAAAATAAAAGCATGAATTACTATTGGGTAAAATTTTCAGTGAAAGTAATTGATTCCTATCTTCATAATCTCATACACAATCCTGTCTCTTGTGAGAAAAGTATGGGGATGAAAGACTTCTCTGCAACTTCCAGAGGAAATAGGAATAGTATCAAGTATCAAAGTTTATTTGTGACCATACATTCTATGTATATAGTACACCCTACATGTCATAAATTAAAATAATACGAGAAAAACACAGCTAATTATCTTTTGACCCAGAACAATCTATAGGGAAAGTAATTCTACAGAGTTTCATTACAGTGATCATGATGGAAGAGTGCTTTTTTACCTTTTAAAAGATTTCTAAGGATTTGTCAGCTAACAGAAAAAAATGTTTCTTCCACGGCACAGTTGAAGCAATTAATAAAGAGGAATGACATTAATACAAAGTGCCATTTCTACCTCCCATCTACAACCTTGATGGAAAGACCAAAAACTGACAAGAGTATATGTTCTTCTGTGAGGGACAGAGAAAATATATAAATATTTAAAAGAGTAGATAAATCCTGTCGGTGTTATAGGAAATTCTGCTTCTAGTGTAAATCCTAGATCCAGAACACATAGCATGATTTCTTATAAGGGCCTCCCAGACTCCAGTGAAGTGCGATTCCAAGCAGGCTGAAGTTATTTGCTTTTTTTAATTAGTCAAGCTTAGATTTAACATATAGTAATTGGGATAGATACCGTTCTTCCTCAAAATTAATTTTAACTAGTATTTCAATCAGTAAATCCTCATGTGGGCTTTCACTGTAATACAACCTAGCTCTGGCCTCAGCTGAAATGCAGTGAGTGAAGAATTCCTCTTAAGAACTTGTACTGAATTACCTTCAATTTGTTTTCATCTTTATAGACACAAATTTGTGTGCCAAAGTGCACTGAACTCAGCTCTTTGGCCCTGAAAACTGTGATTCCAAAAGTAATGTGATTATTTTCATAGTGCTTGACAAATTTAATGGTTAGGTTTTTGTGCACAAGATGAAATAGTTTATTCTTGCTCTTTCTAGCAGAGGAATGAAACAGAAATTACTTTACACTTTTCAATATTTGGGAATTATCATTCAGGTCTCTTAATACCTCTAAATAGCTGTTCAAACTGATTGCATTTGATTTTCTATTTATGACAGATGGAATGTTGGACTTACCTGAACGTTTGTTCGATGTGCGCTGCATGAGAGTCCAAGCAATGGGTATTAACTTCGTCTGATTGGCCAGAGACTGAATTGGAATTTGTTTAGCCATGCCTCCTCCTTCCTGTTGAGCTCCAGTTTTTTAACGAGGGTCTGGATCTGGAGAAGATATAATCTGTAATGAATCAATCACTCCAGGACCCTGGACCCAAACGGAATTAGGGAGGGATTGTACTTTCATGCAGCGCACATAGAATGAATGTTCAGGTAAATCCAACATTCCTTCTCCTGTGTGCTGCTTAGAGAGTCCAAGCAATGGGATATTCCCAAGCTAAGTATCCCTAGGGCGGGAAGCAGAGGCATCCAGGGTCCCTTCAACTGGAAGAATCTGCTGCAGGACCTGTCTCCCAAAAACCACCTTGGCTGAAGCAAACTTGTCCAGCTAGTAGCTCCTAATGAAGGGTGAGGGTGAAGTCCAGATGGCTGCCCTGCAAATTTTTAGTATGGAAGCTTGAATAGCCCAAGCCACTGTCATGGCCACACTTCTTGTGGAGTGGGCCATAATGCAACCAGGGTGTGGCTGGGCCCGAATATCGTAGGCCAGGGAGATACAAGCCTTGAGCCAGTGACCAATAGTGGATGGAGTCACCTTCGTACCCATTGACCTGGGTTGAAATGAGACTAAAAACAATTCTGTCTTTCTGAACGGTGCTGTCCTAGCAATGAATTTTTGCAGGTCTCTATGGACATCCAAGGAGTGCCAGCGATGTTCCCTGGGATGCCTAGCGTTTGGACAAAAAGTCAGGACCCTGTGAAACCAGGTATTAATGTGAAACCAGGTATTAATTTTTGGCATGAACGTTGGATCCAGGCGGAGAATAACTCTGTCTGGATAAAAGATACATAAGTCCTTTCTGACGGAGAGAGACGCCAGCTCGGATATTCTCCGAGCGGATGCTATGACTATAAGAAAGGTGACCTTGAAGGTCATAAGCTTGAGACTGGCACAACTTAAAGGTTCAAATGGAAAGGAAGTGAGTGCCTGTAACACTAGTGACAGATCCCAGGAGGGGTCGTAAATTGGATGCCCCTTTCAGGAAGCTACGAACCCTTGGATGTTGAGAGAGGATTGCAGCTCCCTCACAGGTCAAGATAGTTGCTAAGGCAGCTATCTCTCTGCGGAGGGTGTTTGTGGCTAATCCGATATCTAGACCCTTCTGAAGGAAGTCCAGAACCTGAGGGATGGATGCCGATGTTGGAGCTATCCTGTTCCTGATGCACCAGCGACAAAATGAAGTCCACATGGCATTGTAAATTCGGGTTGTAGACAGACGTCTAGAAGCTAAGATGGTAGAAATTACTTTTCTAGAAAATGGTCCTGCTTCAGGATCTTCCTCTCAAGTGCCAGGTGGCCAGTTGGAGCCTTTGAGGCTCTGGATGGATAATGACTCCCTGTCTGAGTGAGATCCTGTCTGGAGGGATCCTCCAGGGACGCAAAATTGAGAGAATTATGAGGTCTGCAAATCAGGTCCATCTGGGCCAGTGAGGAGCTACGAGGAGGACCTCCACATTCTCCTCCAGGATCTTCCTGATGACCCTCAGTATTAGAGGGAAGGCATATAATAGACCCTGAGGCCACAGGTAGCAGAGGGTGTTGGTCCCTTCGGCCCCTGCCATCTGGAATCTGGTGCAAAACCGAGGTAATTGTGCATTCTCTGGGCTGGCAAAAACGTCTACCTGGGGTTAACCAAACTTGGCTGTCAGTTGAAGGAACAGATCTGGGTGAAGTTGCCATTCTGCCTTATCAATGGTTGTTCTGCTCAACCAGTCCGCCTGAGTGTTGGAAACCCTAGTTATGTGTTCTGTGTGCAAGGTGAGTAGATGCTTCTCCGCCCACAGACCTATCACCCTTGCTTTGAGCATCAGTGCCCTGCAGTGTGTGTCCCCAATGGTTCACGTGCACCTTGGAGGTGATGTTGTCCATCAACAACAGTATGTGGTGACCCGACAGTTGTGTTTGGAAATGGCGGAGCGCCAGGTGTGCAGCTCTCAGTTTCAGCCAATTGACGTCATTGAGGAAGTCGGTTGACGACCATCGACCCTGGGTCACTCAAGATTGTAGATGAGTACCTCAGCCAAAGAAGCTGGCATCCATGGTCAGAACTAGTCAGGGGTGTTCTTTGAAGGAACATCACTTCTCCATGGCTGCCAACGTCCACCACCCTAAGGATCTGAGTACCTTTAGGGGAACCCAAATCCATGCATTGGCATTGCTGAGACCAGCTTTTTGGCTTGGTAAGAGGCCGGGAATGCAATCTAGCCCAAGGCACAGTCGCCAGGCAGGATATCATTTTGCCTAGCAATTGGGAAAGAAGCATCAATGGTACCTTTCAGTGTACCTTGACCTGAGCCACAGTGGTACGAATGCTGGAGAGGCGTTCTCAGGAGAGGAAGACCTGACAGGTCTGAGTGTTGATTCTTGCTCCTGGATAGATCAGGTTGGTGGAGGGAATCATCTGAATCTTCTCTAAATTCAAGGAAAACCCGTGGTCTTGGAGGGTTTGGACCATAATCTGTAGATCCATCTTTGCCAGCTGATGGGAGGACGACAGAACTAATATATCGCCGAGGTAGCATTGTATAAGGATGAGTCTCACCTGCAGATGGGCAGCCACCACATCCAGCAGTTTCATGAATATTCTGGGGGCGGAGGAGAGCCCAAAGGGCAGAGCCCTGTATTGGAAGTGGGCCTCCGCGTAGCAAAATCTGAGAAATCTCCTGTGAGATGGTCTATGGTACATGAAGATAAGCTTCCCGTAGATCTATTGATGTTAAGAGATCTCCCTGTCTGATGCAACCCAGAATAATATGCAGGGATTGCATTTTGAAGCACCTGTACTGTATATGCAAATTCAGGTTCTTCAGGTCTAGGATGATTCTGCTTCCACCCAATTTCTTTTGCATCAAAAAAAGGATTGAATAGAAGCCAAAACCCTGATGTTGCAGAGGTACTGGTTCTATGGCCTGAGTGGCCAGCAGATGATGGATTTCGGCTTCCATCAGAGACCTCTTGGTGAAATTCTTTGATACTGAGCATTGGACGAACCTCCGTGGAGGCTCAAAATAGAACTCTAGGGTGAGTCTTAGTGAAACTGTTTGTAAGACTCAGGCATTGGAGGTCGTGCTTTTCCATTGGCTGGCAAACCTGCCCAGACTACCACCGATGGAATTCCTGTCAGAGCAGTCACTTGGTCCAACGGTAGGGTCAGTAGCCGGCTCCTCGAAAGGGATTACTGGCCTGTGGTTGTCTGGTAGGGTCCCGAAAGGGTTGTCTGACATTAGACCTGTCTGACATTAGGCTTGTGGGAAGCAGCTTTGGTACTCTGGGGCCTGAAACTCAGTATTATGTGCCAAAAAGTCTGTCTGCGGTACAGAAAGGAGGACCTTCTGTTTGTGTTTCTATAAACGTGGGCAAGGATTTCCTCTTGTCCTTACCCTCCGCTAAAATAGGGTCCAGGGCCTCCCCAAAGAGGGAATCTCCCTTAAATGGGGCTGCTGTCAGTCGCTATTTTGTTTTCATGTCAGCTTGCCAGTGCCTCAGCCATAAGAGGCGTCTGGAGGTGACACTGGATGCTAGGGCCCGAGAGGCAAACTTTGCCGCATTGAGGGTTGCATCTGTGGAATATTCAGCTGCAGCAATGAGCTTGTTTATGTCCTGATTCATATGGGAATCATCCGGTGATGCACAGGGCTGTATTTGGCGAAGCCAAATTAGGGAGGTTCTAGTGAAGAAAGACACTGCCGTGGCAGATTGAATAGCCCAGGCAGCTGCTTGATGGGTCTTATGAGCAGAGAGCTCCGCCCTCCTGTCCTTAGTTCTCAAATCTTCAGCCAAATCAGAAAGGAGGATGTTAGATGAGGCCAAGTTGGCCATTGGAACATCAATATTTGGAAGTTTTAGGAGCTCCTCCAGCTCTTGCTCCACCATGTACACTTTCTTATCCATACCACTGGGGGTAAAAATGGACCCGGGCTGATTCCATTGTTGTTGTGTAACGTCGACAAAAAGCTCAGGTGATGGAATAGCCTCCTGCTCTGTGACAGGTTCGGTGAAGAGAAGAGCAGTGGGATCTGGAGGGTCCACAAATCCCTCAGAGTGCCCAATACGTGCCCCCGTATTGGCTGTTGTTTTTGCCTTGTACAATAAGTTTTTAAATAGGTCATGATGAAACAGCCCTGTGGCAACAGGTCTGTCCGGGAGGACTCTCATCCTCGGAAAGACTATAATCTGGCATCTCTTCCTTGCCCATAAGCGACATGCCACTATGCCGTAAAGATGAAGGAGAATGAGGCTCCTGTATATACTCTCTGTCAATATGCCCTATTGGGTGAAGGGCCCGTAGACCCGGCTCAGTGACTGGTACAGGGACCAAAATGCCTCTGACTTAGGCCAGCATCAATGGCCTTGAAACAGTAATTGCAATTATGTCACATAGTTCCTGTAACAATGCAGATTGGTGCTCCTCCTCTGGGTGGAGCCCCGCCACGGTAAGAGTAAAAGTAGCAGAGGCATGGGAATACCCATGGTGATGGAAGGGTCCTGGTTCTGGGTTGGTTGCCTCCAAAGGAGGATCCATGTCTGGTGCCTGAAATTCCTGTCTACCATGTGAATCTTCAGGAGACCAGCCTAGCTGTTCTGGCTGGGGATCCTGAGTTAAGCTTTCCTCCTCCTAGGCAGTGCTCGTCTCCCTGCTGCATTCAGGAATGGCAGAAATCCTGCCAGCCTCTGCCCTTTTTGGGGCCTTGTCAAATTGCTTTTCGAATGCACACTAATCTGATGCAGAGAACTGGGACCTAGTGGAAGGTCCTTTGGATCTTGACTTCCCTCTTTTAGGGGCTGGAACCTCCGATGTCTGATGTCTGAGGGAGGAGGAACTAGAGGTGCGAGAGGGAGACTGGTTATGATCCGCCATTTTGAAATCCAAAAAGGATTTGAGGCCAGTATTGTAGGCCAGCTGTTCTGTCCCCCCCACCTCAGTCCAGAAAACACGGAAACTGACTCAATTAGCCAGCAATGTAGTCCACAGCAGCTATCAGCTCTGGTAGCAAACCAGCGATAGTCTGCCAAAGTTTTCTTTATCTTCCCAGATGCTGGCGTCACAGAAGTTCGTTACTGGAGCAACCAGGAAGTCAGGAACAAACAGCAATTCAGGCCAAATGCTCAGTCAAAAAGTTCAGCTCAAGTTTTCTCCAGTCAGTTCGTTTTGTCCATCATGAAGTAGTAGAACAGCCCCTCCTGTTTTTATACCCTGTGGGGTGTGGCTCCGTGACTCAGCACCCTCTAGGCCTGCCCCACCCTCTTTTTTGTTGTTCCCGCCTCTCTTGTCTACGAAGCCTGGGATCTAATCAGGACTGATTGTCCACAACTGGGTCTGGAAGCATTGCCTGGGTGGGGGGGAGATATAGGAGACAGAGGCCTGGTCACCTCCTCCACCTGGCCTGCCTCTGGCTCCTGGAGCTGAGCCAGAGAGGCCGGCCCTGCAGAGGGGAGCCCTGACGGCCCTTCCCCTCACTCTCTGAGATCACTCTCTGGCAGGGGGCCAAGCCCGGGGGTGGGGCTGGAGCCACAACACCAGCCTTCAAAAGAGCTGCTCTGTTCTCCCCAATATGCCTGACAGAGGTGGCTATCTTCTGAAATGTTTAAGAGCTTAGGGCTTCCACTTGCACCAAGCTGACACCATGGCTTATAAGTGTAAAAAATCACTCGGGGGGGGGGGGGGGGCCGAAGTAAATTGGTACGAAGCCAGCACCACAGTTCCAAAGGTGCCTATGATTCTGCAGCATGCATGGGATTAAAATGAGATTCTGACACCATGGAATTGATCCCCACTGCCCAGAGTGCTCAAAACTGACACCATGCTTCCCCGGTGCTGTTCCAGCTGCAAACTCATGGTTAGATGACCGCTGGCCTGTTGAAATCAGCCAGCAACTCCATGCAGGCCTGCCAGAACTAAAGAATCGCTGCCGCTCTGCTCCGCAGCTCAGCCGATCAGCACCCAGCCAGGTGTGAGGCAAGGAGCCGCTTTCGGAACAACAAGGAAAATTGTTTAAATTAATTTGTAGTTCTACTCAAATACGGTGTTAATTAAGTCCAAGCAATGGAGCTAACAATGTTGTAGTCTTTCTAGGCCGACTGAATTAACAAACTGGAGCTCAACTGGAAGGAGGAGACATGGCTAAACAAATTCCAACTCAGTCTCTGGCCAATCAGATGAAGTTAATACCCATTGCTTGGATTCTCTAAGTAGCGCACAGGAGAATTGTATGTATGTATTTTGTGAATGTGACTACTTTTGTTTTACTACAATTATTTTCTATTTTTTTCTTCCTTAGAGTATAGTACTCAAAGTGCAACAACAATTGAGCCCAAAATTTGTCTTATTGAGACAGTTGTTGTGAGTTTTGTCCTATTTTTATGACCTTTATTGTCACAACTATAAGTGAATCAATTAGTAAAATGGTGTTAAATGAATCTGCTTCCCCCTTGACTTCGCTTGTCAATAGTCGCAAAAGGTGATCACATGACCACTTCATAAATATGAATCAGTTGCAGGCATCTGACTTTGATCACATGGCCATGGGAATGCTGCAACAGTCATAAATGTGAAAAACATTCGTAAGTCACTTTTTCCATTGCCATTGTAACTTTGAGCGGTCACTAACAAATGGTTGTAAGTCGAGAAGTAGTTGTAAAAATGAATTTTGAATCCAACACGTATCAGGAAGACGATGATCATATTATCTGCATAAAGAAAAACAGATAATGGTTTGCTAGCTCTGGGGGATGAAATGAACGTTTTGTCGGAAGTTAGATACCGTACTTGTTAGGGACTTGATAGGGATAGTAAATTAAAAGAGGCCTGTTTAAACCTTTTTATAATTGGGAATTTGGGCTGAAATGCTTCTATTCTATGTACATTTGATTTGTTTATATATACTTTTACAGAACGTAATAATTAATCTAGTAAAATTGGAATCCATACACGTTTGATGATTTCTATTATAATTTTTTAGAGATCTAAATTTTTCGTTACATGGTTTAGGATAATTGATTGTTTAGAACTATTGTATCCTGAATCTTTACCAGCCAAGACCTGCTTTTCTTCTAGCCAAGCAATGTGGTCCCCACATATGTTTGCTATATTATTTATTAAGAACACTTAAGAGACTTTTTAGAGAGAAATTGATAGGATTTTTTAAAAAATTTTTTAAAGATTGGGACTGTAATAAAATAATAATACTCTCCGAGTAACTGGACAGAGCAATCAATGTATGTGAACAGAAGGCCAACATAGGAGCCCACTATTCTGCATTAGCTTTTATAAGTAATGCCAGAAGAAAAGAAGATAAAATAATCACAGGATGAAGATGAGGTCAGTGGTAGTAGCTCTGGGAAGTAAAAAGAAAGAGGGAAACAAAACTAGATGTAAATGTAGGCAGGGAAAGAGATCAAAGAAAAGGAAAGGAAATAAAAGATAGCTTTCGTCAGATATATTACAATTTCAACATGAAAACAATCTCCCCCTAATGGCTTATCTTCAAAGGTACTAATGCTTTTCAGCAGTGAACTTTGCAATTGCTTGTATTTCCTGTCCACTTTTACCTTCAGCCTCATTTTCTAATCTTGTAAAAATTACAGGGAATGTAAAATCCCCATCCAGAAATAATTATTTAATGTGGGGATGGGGATGGGGATTTCATCATTTTATAGATTAACTGTGAGTACCGGTAGTTCTTTATAGGATATGTAGAGGAAACTGAAAATACACAAATGTTAACAACATATTACAAACTAGAATGACTATATGGATAACTGAGGCTGATATGCCTTTTTCATTAAAAGACTGCAGATGATTAAAGAGCTGACGCTTGTCAGAAGCACTTTTAGCCACAGCCACCATCAAACATCTAAAGATGGCATGAAACAAAGAAAAGCAATAAACACTCCTTACAGGAATTTTTTATCTGTATCAGGTTTTTTTTAATGCTCCTAGTTTATATATGGTATAAAGTTTCATTCATTCATGCCTTCCTTCTAATACTATATTTTAAAATATGTAGATATAAATATGATTTCATCTGCCTCCTTGGGAGCTGATTTTAGAAACAAAAGTTTTCAAACCTTTATCTATTTTGGACTAGTAATGTATCCCAGTTTCAATGAAGAAAGAAAGAAAGAAAGAAAGAAAGAAAGAAAGAAAGAAAGGAAGGAAGGAAGGAAGGAAGGAAGGAAGGAAGGAAGGAAGGAAGGAAGGAAGGAAGGAAGGAAGGAAGGAAGGCTTTGCCCAGATTTGATAAGGGTTTTTTTTAATGTTTCCAAGTGCAGGTTTCAGTTTTTCAAGACATTCTCATTATCACAAAATGTATTCTTAACTCCGCAGTCTTAAAAATAACTGACTGAAGTATGATAGAACATGAAACATGCAACTGGTAGCCCGCAAACTGGTTTGTATCCTGTCTGTGGCATCAAGCAAGAACAACCTCAAATGTAGATACTATATATGTTCTAATTTCTGAATCACAGGCCAGATATTCCTATTCAATTCCTCAGTGCTCAGATGGGCTGCTTCCATCAACTCCCTATGCAGATACACCACGACCATTTCCTTTCTAACTTTAATTCTAGCTTAATGGATATATCTCAAATCTTCCACAATCTGTGGAGGAAAAGAAAGGCCAGTAGCCCATCTATTTTAATGTTTTTATTTCCTAACAACTTATGAACTAGAGATAAACAACTTATTGCTTATAAACTCTCCTATAAACAGGCATTTCAAGTGTTCAAAGATCCTCCCAACCGGAGATTCTGAAACAGATCTAATAATATAATATGTTGTTAGTGTGCCATAAAACAAAAGGCCAGCCTTTATCATCAAATAAGAAGAAAATATCCTGCGCAGACTGCACTGGCTACCTGTTGCCTTTCGGGTGCATTTCAAGGTTCTGGTTACCACCTTTAAAGCGCTCCATGGCTTGGGACCTGGGTACTTACGGGACCTCATGCCTCCCTCTGTCCCGTACGCTCTCACAGAGAGGGACTTCTCAGGGTGCCGTCCGCCAAACAATGTCGGCTGGCGGCCCCCAGGGGAAGATCCTTCTCTGTGGGGGCTCCTACTCTTTGGAATGAACTTCCCCCTGGTTTACGCCAAATACCTGACCTTCGGACCTTTCGCCGCGAATTGAAAACATATTTGTTTATTCGCGCGGGGCTAGCTTAAATTTTTTAAACTGTTTAAATTTTAAATTCTATTTATATTTTAAATTGGGGTTTTAGATTTTAATTATTTTAATTTCTCGGCCAATTGTGTAATAAGTTTCTTAAACTAGTTTTTTAATATTGTATATTGTGTATGCTTTTAGCCTGGCTGTACACCGCCCTGAGTCCTTCGGGAGAAGGGCGGTCTAGAAATTCAATAAATAATAAAAAAAATAAAAATAAAATGCAGGTAATAAATTAAAATAAATGTATTTCATTGAATGTCTTTGGTCTCCACAAAAAGGTTGTAAAGAGCACTGTAAGTCTAATTTGCCTTCTGAAAACTTGTATTATGTGACTGGGAATACCAATTATGACAGCTACTTTGCAAATGCACCTACCACATTCAAAATATGATTTTAGATTATAAAGTCCTCTACTCCCATAATCTTGTGTTATGAGTTAAATGGTTTTTAAAAAAATACAGAGAAATACAGATCTCATTGCCTCACAGACATTGTTTCACATTAATTACAGTAAGACTTCGTCACACTTAAGAAACTTTAGTTTGCATGCAACTTGTTAAGGTGCGTTTATGATTGATTGATTGATTGATTGAATAAATAAAGTTAATCATAAAATTGCTGTGTGATATCTTTCAGTGGAGCCAATAAGTGGACTATTTCCTATCTACCTATAAAAAATAATGAGGAGGTTTTACCTAAAATAAAGTCTCTCAAAATAGGAAAAAATAAAGTTCTTAGCAGCACAGCCAGAAACAAAGATTTATTTATTTCATCTTTCCAATTGGAAGTACTGATATATCAATTTGTCAAAAAAATTCTGCAACTCTTAATAAGTGGAAAAAGAAAATTCACAGGAAGAGCATTTTAATCTGAAGACCTTATTGGACAAAAGAAAATGGCATATGCAACAGTCATAAAAATAATTTTTGTAGAAATTTCAGTTCATACTGGATATAAAGAAATAATTATTTATCATTTTGTGTGTGTGGTATATATGTGCATATGTACCTACACACAAACACACACATATATTCTTCAAAATATAATGATGCCAAAGTAGTCACTGCATATGCAAACTAATATACAAAGTGTTCATATATTAGAAAGTTTCCTTTCAATTATCCATTTCTAAAACATCAGTCCAACTACCAATCAAAACCTGCTGAATAAAATTTACTACCATTGGCACAGGAAATTAACAAACATCCATTTTCTCTCAGGAGAACATATTCAACATCTGACAATTCCACTGAATTCAGTATCGAAACTCCATCTTTTATTCAGGGTGTGGTCCAAAAGGTTTTCCTGGCAAATGTCTAACTATGGCAGAATAATGTAAGGAAATGTATTTCTTCAGGTAATTCCAATCTAGGGAATTTAGATATTTATGAGTGATCAAGTGATCAAACAGAATTGCATTCAATGGTTAGAATGCAGTATTGCAGGCTAATTCTACCAACAGCCAGCAGTTCGATTCTCACCGGCTCAAGATTGACTCATCTTCCATCCTTCCGAAGTCAATAAAATAAGGACTCAGATTATTGGGGGCAATATGCTGACTCTGTAAACTGCTTTAAGAGGGTGTAAGCACTGTGAAGCGGTATACAAGTCTAAGTGCTATTGCCATTATGTAATATAAACCCAAATATTGGCAGCAGCTAACCAACCTTGATTGATTTCAAAATAATCCAGATCTAGTTAGGTAGAAACCACCAAAAAAAGGACAGGGAATTCTAGATAGGGAAGTAGGAACAAAAACATCTCAGAAAAAGGAAGTAGAAAAGGCACTTTCATAGTTATGAAAGATAACCATATGCCCAGAAAATTACCAAAAGATGAGTTCGCCTAAAAATTTTATCTATGTCAGTATTTCTGAACCTTCATAACTTTAAGCATGCTGTCTGAGGAATTCTGGAAGTTAAAGTCCACACATCTTAACAGTTGCTAAGATTGAGAAATATTGATCTATGTCACCAAATCCTGACTGCATTTTGTACAAGCAACTGAAATATTTTCAAAGGGGAACCAAGCTGGAGCACATGATAAGTCTATCAGAGTAAACATTCCACACTATTATTACCTTTAAGTTCTAGTCATGAACCTATATTGTTCTGTTTCACTATATACCATTGCAAATGGAAAGCAAAAAAAGTTTCTCTATGTCTGTGTGTATATGTGTGTGCATGGACACACATGCGTGCAGGCATTCACATGCTTTCAGGCCCTAATTTTGTCAAGTAGTTTTAAGGTGCCAAGAAACCAGTAAGAAGTCTCAGAGTTGCACATCTCCTGTGACTCTGTTAAATTAATGAGGTCAAACAAAGCCATTTCAATACAATTTAAGAAAAAACTTGAAATTAAATATACTAAATAAATATTACAGAGGCAATTTTTAACAAATTGGTTTAACATTTTCATATTTTAGCTTGGAATCTGGAGAAAGGACTTGGCTTTAAAGAGAAAAATTCAACTCCATTTCTCTTTTTGTATTTCCACATCAGCTTCCATAGCTTGTTGTTTCCAAAAAGGACAAAGCCCCAAGAAGGAAAAAAGGAAAACTTTTGGGAGAAAAATTAAGGATATGAAGGATCCCAAATTTCTGCAGTGCTTTGAAACCAGTTCCAATTCTAAAACTAATTTTTAAATGTTTTATGGTAATTCTTTATATTGTTTGTATTGGGAAAATTTTGTTTCATTTGAAAAACAAAAGCAAGAACAAAAGAAAAAGAAACAATAGCAGATGTTGTATAATCTTAGCACAACACTATATATTTACCAGATGCTCTATTATAGCACTTTCAGAAACCAAACAGGATTTTTATCCAATTTTTATTCTAATAACATACAGCAAAAAGCATTTTTATTATGGGAAATGGAGCAATGTAAACAAGAAATTATTTTTAGTAGATTAAATGCATTGACCAAAGATTAATAAGATTCTTAGGAACAAATACCATAGTTGTTAAGTTCGGGTATTGACGAGGCAGGAGACCAGGTTAGTGACAACAGCTCTTTAATATAGTGTGACCCAGCAAAGCTCTGGAGAAAAACCTCTCCTTATATACACTTCAGCCTGAGGCTGCAACCAATCAGGAACGAGATATTTCCCGCCTAAAACTCCCGCCAAAACTTACAGTAATACATTACACTCCTTCCCTCCCAGAAGGCACTTTGCCAATATTTGCATATTACTTCTCTACGTAGTCCTGCAGGTACGTGGGGCGTCTCCTGACTCTCCCGGACCTGCGCAGTTCACTTTCTGGAGTTGAGTCGAGCTTGCCGGAGGGACTTTTCGTTCCTCTGAGCTCCTCCTCCCGGCCATCCGGCCCTGGATTATTCGCCGGCTCGGACCTGCTGTCCTCTCGAGGGGCCTGAGGGTGTCGCTGGACCTCGCCTGGCTCAGATAAGTCTCTGTTTGGTTCTATGCTTTCTGTTTGTTCTCGGTTCCAGTCAGCTGTGGGGTTAATTAAATCATAGTCAGGGCTCGTCTCGCCTAATTCTGCCTTATCGCTCAATCTGTTTCTTAGCTGATCTATGTGGCGCCTCCAAACTCTGCCATCGTCTATTTCCACTAGATACGATTTGGGGCCCGTTTTGTCTATGACTATCCCCCTCTTCCAGTTTGGGCCGTCGCTATAATTATGGGCCCACACTGAGTCTCCTATGTTTAATTCCCGGAGTCTATCTGGTTTTGTTTTGAACCCGTCCTGCACGTAGTTCGGGTGTAGCCGGTCTAGCGGGCACCTTAGCTTCCGCCCCATTAATAGCTCGGCTGGGCTGCGGCCGGTGGCCACACAGGGGGTCCTGTGTTGGACGGTTAGGAATGCGTCGATTTGTGCCTGCCAGTCTCCGGGGCTGCTTCGTGATAGCGCTTCTTTCGCACTCCGAACAAAACGTTCAGCAAGGCCGTTCGACGCAGGGTGGAACGGCGCTGAGAGGGCATGTCGGATGCCCTCTTCAGCCAGGTACCCTTCAAATAATGCTGCAGTGAACTGTGGGCCGTTATCGGACACGAGGGTGTCCGTAGCCCGTGCGTGGCGAATAGGTGTTTTAGTGCTGAAATGACGGCTCCGCGGTTGTGGATTTCATTAGGATGATCTCCAGCCATTTGGAGAATGCATCCACCACAATTAGAAATGTTTGGCCGTGGAAGGGCGGCAAAATCAATGTGAATGCGGGACCAAGGGCCTTGGGGTTTCTCCCACTCCAACACTGGGGCCGTGGGTGGTAGTGGTCTGATTCCTGACATACCTGGCATCGCCAACCCTGTCACCGATTTCCTGTCCATTAGGGGCCACCAGACATAGCTCCTGGCTAGCCCTTCATCCTTACAATTCCTGGGTGACCTCATGCAGTAGTTCCAGGACTTTTTCCTCAGCTTCTCTGGAACTACCACCCTATCCCCCAGAGCAGGCACCCCTTGCACAGACAATTCCCTCTTTTCTTTACAAATTCTCTAAACGGTCGCCCGGCGCAGCGGCCATCCCTTGAACCCAACCGATTACAGTTCTTAAGACAACGTCCCGGTAGGAGGCCGAGCCACTTCCTGCGATGTGACTGGCCCAGAGTCCCAAGAGTCAATTAGTAGAACGGGGTGCCCGGAGTAGGGTCCTCGATTTCCGGCAATGGGCATCTGCTCAGTGCGTCCGCATGCCCCAGCTCTTTTCCGGTCGATGCTGTAGTTTGTAAGAGTAGGCGGCCAAAAGATAGTCCATCTGGTCAGCCGGGTGATAGTGCCACTGGCGTTGGGCGGTCGCCAGCCAGTAAGCCCAATAGTGGTCTGTGGTCAGTGATAATGTCAAAGTCTCTCCCAAAACGATTCGTGGAATTTTTCACCCTGACACTATTAGAGCCTCCCTATCTAGCTGGCTGTAATTTCTCTCAGCCGGGACATCGCTCGTGAGTAGAACGCTATAGGGACTTCTGTGCCGTTTGGGAGTCTGTGGCTAAGTACAGCTCCTACTCCATAGGGGACGATCACAAACCAATACTAACGGCAGCCTGTTATTGTATTGTATTAACAGGCTATCGCTTGATAGCAAACTTTTACTGCCTCAAATGCCCTATTCTCTGACTTCCCCACGACCAAACTGTGTTTTTCCAAGCAATTTATGCAACGGTTCAGCAACGGTTGCCTTGTCTTTTAAAAACACGGCGTAAAGTTTACCAGACCCAGGAAAGCCTGGAGTTCTGTCTTGTTTTTGGGTGCTGGGGCTCTCTTTATCGCCTTGACTTTGCTCTCAGTGGGTGAATCCTTTTTGTCTATTCTATAACCCAGAAATTCAACAGATTCGACCCCTATCTGACACTTGCTTGCTTTAACTTTTAATCCTGCCGTCCTAAAATGGCCAAAACTTTCCTTAATCGCTTCCCAGTTCTCTTAAATCTTCCCTGATACCAACACATCATCGAATAGGGCACGACTCCGGTAACCCTTGTAGGAGTCGCCCATCAAATTTTGAATAGCCCGGGGCCACACTCACCCCAAACTGTAACGGGTGCACTTAAAGGCACCCGGTGCGTTATAATGGTCTGGGCTTCAGCTGTGCTAGCATCTACGGGTAGCTGTTGGTAAGCTTGTGCCAAGTCTAATTTGGCGAAAACTTGTCCGTGCCTAGTGAGTGCAATAAGTGTTGCACTACTGGAACTGGGTAGGCGCTTTTGCAATGCTTTGTTCAAGGTAGCCTTGTAATCGGCACAAATTCTTATGGACCCGTCTGGTTTCATAGGGGTGACGATTGGCGTCTCCCATTTGGCATGGTCAACTGGCACTAGTATCCCCTGGCTGACTAATTTATCTAGCTCTTTGTCGATTTTAGGTTTGAGTGCAAAAGGAACCCTCCTTGCCTTTAGCCTAATGGGAGCTATTTGGGGGTCTAAACTGAAGGATATAGGGGTCCCCTTATACTTGCCTAAACGGTCCTCGAATACGTCTGCGAATTCCTCCATTAGGGCGTTTTGCAGGTTGCATCCGCTCCGGTGGACGCCAGTCACCCCCATTCCCAACGCCCGGAACCAGTCTAGCCCCAGCAAGCTTGGCAAGGTTCCCTCGACTAACGTGATGGGCAGGGTCTTTTCGTATGTTCCGTACTTGACCTCGACGGTCGTTGTCCCTCGAACAGGGATGCGGTTGCCCTGGTAATCCTGCACCCGGAGCCGTTGTTTCTGTAGCTTGCGCTTTGCGATGTGCGGCAAGGCTTTCACAAAAGTGTCCCAGGACATGATTGTGATAGCTGATCCTGTGTCTACTTCCAGTCGGCACGGTACGCCTTCAATTGTTGGGTTAGTGAAGATCTTTTCTTCGATGCGGTAGCTGCGTGGTCTATGGTAACAGTCATTCGGTTTGACTTGCGCTCTTTCTTTCCTGGCCAATCGCGGTCGCCTTGCCGATTTCGCGCTCTGATTGGCTGGTTTGAAATTCGGCGGGAATGTGGGGTTTGCATCTCTGACTCAGAGCCGCTCTGATTGGCCGATTTGAATTTTCGCGGAAGGTTGGGGTGCTCGGCAGACTTGAGCCAGGTGCCCTTCCTTTCACACCGCCGCAAATGGCGCCCTGAACTTACATCTTTGGCGCTGATGTCGCCCGCAACTTCCGCATTCCTCCGGGTCTTCCTTGTCGATTTTCCGTGTAGTGGACTTCTTCCTCCTCTTCGCTGGTTGACTCACGATAGGTTTCTTCGTGGTGGACTGTGCTCGGCTTTGCGCCCGCCATCGGCGTGAGTCGCTTTTGCAAGGTGTCTGCTGCATGGTTGGGCATCTCATGGGCTCTGGGTTCGTCCAGGCGTTTGCCAATGTCAGGTTGCTCTTGGCTAGCAACCGTCTCCTCAAACGGATGTCCCTGACCCCCCGTATAAGTTGTTCCAGCAGCTCTTCGTCCAGATCGCGGTACTCGCAATGCTTGGAGGCTTGTCTCAGGGCTGCCATGTAGTCGCTGATAGACTCGCCTTCTTGTTGCCTGCGCTCCCCAACCTCGTACCGTCGAACGTATTTGGACGGGGCCGGTGCGAAGTGATTCTTCAGGAGGGTCTGAAGGGTCTGCCACGACACGGAGTGTAGCGGTGTTGGCTCCGCCAGGGCTTCTGCGACGGCGATGACTGCGGACCCACAGTGGCTTATGAAGTAAGCCCGTTTGCGGTTGTCGGAGACTCCCTGTAACTCGTTTGCCTCCAGGAAACTTTCGAAACGGGTCATGTATATTCCCCATGTTTCCTGGGCAGGGTCAAACGGAGTGGGTGGCGTGTAGCCGGTCATCGCTGCAATCGCTATCACCTTGCTGGGTTTGATTCTCGTAGTGAGTTCAGCTCTGTTCTGGTGCTCTGCCTCAAGATCCCACCTTCGTCGCCAATGTTAAGTTCGGGTATTGACGAGGCAGGAGACCAGGTTAGTGACAACAGCTCTTTAATATAGTGTGACCCAGCAAAGCTCTGGAGAAAAACCTCTCCTTATATACACTTCAGCCTGAGGCTGCAACCAATCAGGAACGAGATATTTCCCGCCTAAAACTCCCGCCAAAACTTACAGTAATACATTACAATAGTACTTCATTCGATGTAAGTTTTCTATTATTTATTGGTGCCTCTTAGATTTCTTGCAGTGTCTTTTGTGCTCTGGACTGTTTCGTATTATTCTTTTGATTAATCATGCAACATGGCAACATTTCTGGTACTACTCTAAAATTAATTAACATTTCCTTTATTGTAATACACTACAATAGTTATAAAATATGCCATATATTTGCAGGTCAGAAGTGAACAATAAATACTCCTAGATAAGAGGGTGAAAAGATGAGCCTTTCTAACATGATAACCCAAAACCTCTACTCTAAGATTAAAAGTATGATGAGCAATCTCAATAGCACTACTCCAATTTTCTATGAAGTTAGTTACTTATTTCTTGGATTTCAGACTGTATTTGAAATTAAAGTGGGCAGAGGCCTTGAGTTTGCAAGCTTGCTCATTTATTTTATTTACAAGTAATGATAATGACAGAGGCTGAACTGGAAAGTCACTAATAGTCATTAATAATTATAACCATGAACAATCCCCTTTAAATAAACAAATATAAGTTCTTTCCTATTCAACTGTTAACTAAGTGAATGGAACAACAAGCTCCGATTTTCTTCATAGTCCAGATTCAATCTCATAAAGCCCTCAAAATTCACCTTATCTCAACTCTCCAGAATTGCTTAAACAAAAAACAGAGAAGACACTAACATGTTCATAGCTATAATAACACTGTGCTTCTTCAAAATAATCCTACAGAAGCAGTCAATCCCAGCTTGCCTTCCAATCTGCACACCAGATTAAATCTGAAAATCAAAACTACGTACCAGGTTTACATTCTTTTATCTACAAAAGCTTCTCTACATATTGCAGATTTCAAATAGTTAAATTCTTGCTTACCAAAGGCACATGTACATAAAACACAAACCAAGTTTTTAAATTAATAAATCTAACTCACTTTATTTTCTCCACTGCACCCACTGTTGTTATCATTATCTTCACCCTCACCCTCCTCCTCCTCCTCCTCCTCTTCTTCCTCTTCTGGTAGTGGTACAGAACCATCATAACCATAAAGGCTAAGAAGCTCATGAATTGGCATATCACCTTCCTAAAAAGAATTAAAAAAGGACATGAGAATTTAACCAATTATAAACCATTATGGGATGACTAATCAACATGGCAACAATTGCTCCTTGCTGAGCATATGTTGAACTTTATATGTCTATAGTGACACACTTCAAGTGTATATGTGCTTGTTAATAGCAGAAGGCAGGGTGGGATACTGATGCAGTCTGATAGGATAGCCACACAACAATCAGGGATAGAAAAAGCAGGATGGAGCAATTTCTACTCTGTGTGAACAGGAAACAGTAAAACACACACAGGCACATGTGCGTGCACACACATACACACACTATTCAATTTGATAATAGTAACAAGGAAGAAAAAGCTACAAGCGATTTGATTAA
The DNA here is from genome assembly GCF_028640845.1 of Ahaetulla prasina. Classification (NCBI taxonomy): domain Eukaryota; kingdom Metazoa; phylum Chordata; class Lepidosauria; order Squamata; family Colubridae; genus Ahaetulla; species Ahaetulla prasina. The sequence continues at coordinate 161,431,233 of NC_080541.1, forward strand.
GTTATATTGATTTAGAACAAGTTAATGCTAGGCATGGCAACAGATGTCAAATTATCACAAATGAAAATGTCTTTTGAATGGAATAACAAATGTGTACATATAAATTTACATCTACAGTTATAAGTGTTTTGCAGAAAGCTAGGTTTATCTCTTTTTTATACATTAATTACATGGCTGATTAGTGCCAAATAATTAGTGCCAAAATTGTTCTATAGTGTCAGAAATGTACTATAAGAACGTACTCATTCTAATAGGTAATTTTTCATCTTGAAAAATATTTATGTAGGCCAGCAATTGTTAATGTGTTGTACACATAATACACATGTACATACATATACTATGTATATAGATTATATATAAATATTTGCATGGGTATTATACACAACACACATATGCACACACACGACTGAAGAGATAAAAAAATAAAATATTAAAGAAGAGCAACTGGAATAAAGCAAATGAATAAAACAAAAAGAAAAGTCAGTTTGGTGTAACAATTAAGGCATCTGGCAAGAAACCAGGAGACTGAGTTCTAGTCCCGCCTTAGGCATGAAAACCAGCTGGGTGACTTTGGGTCAGTCATTGTCTCTCAACCCAACCCAACCCACTTCACAGGACTGCTGTTTTGGAGAAAACAGAAGACGGGATAACATGTATATTCACAATCTTGAGTTAGCTATAAAGTAATAAAAATTGAATAAATGAAATAAAGATAATTCAAAATATAACTGCATTTTCCAAGTCTCGTGAATTCCAAGTGTCTAAAATTCTAACAGATATGGCTCAATGATTTTTAAAAACACCTTTTAGATGATGATTTCACCAACTAGTAATCTGTTATCTGTATTCAATAAAATAATATGCAAGCTAAATATATGTCATCCAATCATACAAAAATTTGATGTAACTGGCTGTAATACATCCCCCTGAGCAATTTTCAATATTGATCAAACAAGCCATAGAACTGAATATGTGCAATATTTTTAATATGTATTAGCACTTTATCTATACTAGGCTTTCACTGAAAGTCAATACTTCTGACCTTCACTGCTATTTTATAAGCAACTAACATCTGACTAGAGTGGAGGCTCATTGTTCCATTAAGAAGCTGCACCAGTTTGATGGGACACACATTTTCATGTGACACTTGCTACATAAATGATTAGGAACACTGACATGGAACTTGCAATGTTCTCATAATCTCACACTCACTTCTATTCTCCAGGCATGTTCACATCACTATTTCTTTGATTTCAAGAAGACAAAGTAATTATCTCAGAAATCATTGCCCTGAAAACAACCTAAATATTTTTCACTTCAGTGTAATATAACTAAAATATTGTATATTTTCCAAAAGGTGCATATACCAAGAATTCATAACCATCAATGTAATTCTAATCCCATATCTGCTAATACCATTAGTCAACAATAAAACTACTTTCATCTTTACATAAAAAACAAGTCTAAAATAAGCTATACTGTTTTCAGAGGAAACTTTTTTCCATGTAAGCTGACTTTTAAAAAAACTTAGGCAGCAGACAGTATCTTCAACGTTAATGTAAGCACTGTCAATTTCTTTTTGACGTCATATTCCACTTACTAAAGAACATTTTTGCTTGCTTAAACAGAGAAAATTTTAATTGCAGCTTGATTTTTATAATCCACAATGGGTAAATAATTGTTTACTTGCTTTTCATCCTAACAGTCCCAGGAACTGCTTAGGATACAATTTAATCATAAGCATGCTAGCATTTACTGTTTTATGATTATCATTTTTTTCTTTTTACTTTCATATTTACTTTAAGAAGTAATCTTGCATTTTGGTCTAAAAGTTTATATTCCTAAAATTGGAATTTTTGTGTCCAACTGTGGTTCTAGAAAATAAATACACCTAAAATACCTTTATCAATAGCTTAGATGAAAATACTTTATACTAAATAAAGCTTGTATAAACTTTATGCAATATTAGAAAGAGATGACTAAAGTTTCCATAATGTTTAATATCTATGAAAAACTAAGCGTTAGGAGTATGGAAAACATGCTACAATGGCTGTATAATATTTTATATGTCCTACTGAAATATAAAATTTTTGTTTCCATTATTTTTCAAAGTGTGCCATTTAAAATAACTGCAGGGATATTTCAGATATATAATACTTACATAATTCTATTTTTACTTGAATAATATTCATTTCAGGAACATTAACATAATAATGCATAAGCACAGTCATGATACAACCTATTACTAAATATAAACAGATTATACCATAAGTGGGGCAATGTGGAAAAAATGTAATATAGAGTTAGAATTCTGAAGTCACTATTTCACTGAAATTTTGAAAAATGTCTATGTGCTTTCAGGCAATTGCAAGAAGAATACATATAATATTTGCAGTTTTTTTAAAAAAAATATTTACCCTTGTAAGATCTTCTATTTCAGAACTGAAGTTTGTTTCACCTTCCATCATTTCTTCCTCTTCTAGTGTTCGTTCATCATCAAAATCATGTACCAGCATGTCTGCTGTTGGGTCAAATTCATGGTCATCTGATGTTGCAGACCCTCCTAGAATTTAATTAATAATCACAAAATTGATCATCCCATAGATTTAAGTATAGTATTACTACATGACTGCAAAAATCAAGAATAGTTTAACAATTAAGGCAAGATAATACAGTATTTGAAGAAATCATAGAATGACGATAGTAATTCTGCAAGATGTAATCTGGGTCGGTCACTGGGACCAGAGCTTTTGTCTTCCAAGCTTTTCAGACTCGTGCTGGAGCCTATCTTCAGGGAATTTCATTCTAGAAAAAAGTTCCCTGAAGATGGGTACCATCACAAGTCTGAAGGTTCAGAAGACAAACCTCTGGCCCGGTGACTGATCCAGATTGGATCCTGCAACATTATCCTGGGACACATATATTTGCCTTCATTCATATAGTAATTCTACACAGGCTTTTTTCCACTACAGTGCTATGCACTCCACCATGATCTAGCAGAAAATTATATGGACAATTGGACATGACATTTGCTTTCTCCCTTGTCAATCACTATCCTATCTTTATTGCCTCTATTCACTGCAAGTTGATTCACTGCAAGGCATTTAACTTCCGTTTAAGATAACAGGTTGTGAAACTAATGGATTTTACACATTTTTCCTGGACAGTGCCAGAACAACATAGCTCAAGATCACTTAAGTATGTCTCACATGGGCTAAATGAAGGAAATATCATGGGGTATCGCAGAAGAAATGTTGCAAGTGTAGTTTTGTGGTGGACAATCTCAGAAGCCTGTTTTAGATGAGGATAATATTTTAATTTTACCCACATATATATGGATACAAAATTCTGGTGTAAATCCTAAGGACTTTTATTTTCTATAGAAAAATAATATATAGGAGAGACATAACTAATTATAAGCATTCTAGTGCCTATGCTCACAAAATGTTACTTTTTCTTAGAACATTCAAATTTCCAGATTGGGAGGATAATGAAGACATTATGCACAAACAAGATTCCAAATCTTTATAATCTTGGGAGGTTATTTATAGTATTTATACAGTTATGCTTTGTAGTAGCCAAAGTTCTAGCTGCAGTTGAAAAGCCCTTTATGTAAGTAGAAATACTTTTTTTTTATTTGCAGCATTAGAACAATTCCAATTTTCATTGTTATACACACACACACACACACACACACATATATACACACACATACAGTGGGGCAAAAAAGTATTTAGTCAGCCACCAGTTGTGCAAGTTCTCCCACTGAAAAAGATGAGAGAGGCCTGTAATTGTCATCATAGGTATACCTCAACTAGGAGAGACAACATGAGAAAACACATCCAGAAAATCACATTGTCTGATTTGTAACGAATTTATTTGCAAATTATGGTGGAAAAGAAGTATTTGGTCACCTACAAACAAGCAAGATTTCTGGCTCTCACAGACCTGTAACCTCTACTTTAAGAGGCTCCTCTGTTCTCCACTCATTACCTGTATTAATGGTATCTGTTTGAACTTGTTATCAGTATAAAAGACACCTGTCCACAACCTCAAACAGTCACACTCCAAACTCCACTATGGTGAAGACCAAAGAGCTGTCAAAGGACACCAGAAACAAAATTGTAGACCTGCACCAGGCTGGGAAGACTGAATCTGCAATAGGCAAGCAGCTTGGTGTGAAGAAATCTACTGTGGGAGGAATAATTAGAAAATGGAAGACATACAAGACCACTGATAATCTCCCTCGATCTGGGGCTCCATGCAAGATCTCACCCCGTGGAGTCAAAATGATCACAAGAACGGTGAGCAAATATCCCAGAACCACACGGGAGGACCTAGTGAATGACCTGCAGAGAGCTGGGACCAACGTAACAAAGGCTACCATCAGTAACACACTACACCGCCAGGGACTCAGATCCTGCAGTGCCAGACGTGTCCCCCTGCTTAAGCCAGTACATGTCCGGGCCTGTCTGAAGTTTGCTAGAGAGCATTTGGATGATGCAGAAGAGGATTGGGAGAATGTCCTATGGTCAGATGAAACCAAAGTAGAACTGTTTGGTAGAAACTCAATTCATCGTGTTTGGAGGAGAGAATGCTGAGTTGCATCCAAAGAACACCATACCTACTGTGAAGCATGGGAGTGGCAACGTCATGCTGTGGGGCTGTTTCTCTGCAAAGGGACCAGGACGACTGATCCGTGTAAAGGAAAGAATGAATGGGGCCATGTATCGTGAGATTTTGAGTGCAAACCTCCTTCCATCAGCAAGGGCACTGAAGATGAAACGTGACTGGGTCTTTCAGCATGACAATGATCCTAAACACACCACCCGGGCAATGAAGGAGTGGCTTCGTAAGAAGCATTTCAAGGTCCTGGAGTGGCCTAGCCAGTCACCAGATCTCAACCTCATAGAAAACCTTTGGAGGGAGTTGAAAGTCCGTGTTGCCCAGCGACAGCCCCAAAACATCACTGCTCTAGAGGAGATCTGCATGGAGGAATGGGCCAACATACCAGCAACAGTGTGTGAAAACCTTGTGAAGACATACAGAAAATGTTTGACCTCTGTCATTGCCAACAAAGGATATATAACAAAGTATTGAGATGAACTTTTGATATTGACCAAATACTTATTTTCCACCATAATTTTCCACCAAAGTCTCCATAATTTTCCACCAAAGTCTCTCCTAGTTGAGGTATACCTATGATAACAATTACAGGCCTCTCTCATCTTTTTCAGTGGGAGAACTTGCACAACTGGTGGCTGACTAAATACTTTTTTGCTCCACTGTATATATGTAGGTCTTGGCATATTCGGGTCTTTTCCCGTGTAAGGTTGAGAGTATCTTGCCGACGTTTCGATGAGGTCTCACTCATCATCTTCAGGCTGGTGCACCCACACAGGATGCTACGAAACAGCCAACCAATCTGCAAACACCCACTCCATCTACCAATCAAGATGCAACCACACAGCCAACCAACCCGCTCACAGTAACACTCTCCATCTTGACCAATCTGCAAACACCCACTCCATTTACCAATCAAGATGCAACCACACAGCCAACCAACCCGTTCACAGCAACACTCCCCACCTCGGCCAATTCTACCCTATCCTATCCTACCCTATCCAATCCTATCCTATTATAAAATTCTGCCGGTAGCCCATCAGGCCCTGGCGTTTTATTATTCTTTTGTCTCTTAATTGCTTCTGTCAATTCCATCATAGTTATTTGTTCATTCAACATGGTTTTAACTGTTTCAGGTACTTTAAGTTCAGATTGTTCCAAATATTGTTGTATTCTATTTTCAGGAATTTTCTCCTGATCATACAGTTTCCCATAATACTCTTGTATTATTATTTTTTTACCCTCATTCTGATCTATTAGTCGATGTATCAATTCCCTCCCCCTCTTTTTTCAGTTTATATGCCAACCATTACCTAGTTTATTCGCATTTTTAAAAAAAGTTTTGTTTTACACTTTTGATTTTTTGTTCCAGTTCATCTTTTTCCAATAGATTCATTTTGTATTTTATTAGGTCTATTCAATTTTTCAATTTCTTTTTTTGGCTTCTTTCTGTAGTTCTGATTCTAATCTTTTATGTTCTTCTTCTAACATCTTCTTATTTTGTTGTTTCTTCTTGTTTTTTTTCCCCATGTAGATTATGACTAATCCCCGAGTATACGCTTTAGCAATATCCCATAGTTTGCAAGGAAGTCTCTTCTTTTCTGCTCTCTTAAAAAAAAAAAGTCTTTTCCCATAGTTTGTATAAATTTCTTATCATGCAGTATTACTTGATTCAATTCCATCTCAATTTTCTTTTTTGAAGACAAAACAAATCTAATTTTAATATTTCTAATTAATCAAAAATCCTTTTTTTGTGAGTTCAATCCATTTATACCATGTTTCTCTGAAAATAAATGCCTGTCTTATATTTTTTTGAACCCTGAAATAAGTGCTTGGACTTATTGCTATGCACTCAAAAGCTCGATTGGGCTTATTATTAGGGGTTGTCTTATTTTGGGGGAAACAGGGTAGTAGTTTTGTTTCTTCTTCCTGTCGTGTCCCACTCCTCCGCTGACGGCTGGGTCAGGGAAATCCGAATCAGGCTTGCCTCTGCAGCTCTGCCCAAAGTCCTAGCAAAGTCCTCAGAGGAGGCAGGAGACCAGTAAGTGACTTCAGCAAGATAAGTTCGACTTTTGCCTGACTCAGAGACTGCCAGAAAGTAGATCCTTTATATAGGCCATGGGGTGTGGCTCCATGACTCAGCACTCATTAAGGCCTGCCCCTCCCTTCCTTCTGTTGCCTCCGCCTCTCCAATCTTCTGATGCGAGGGTCACTCCAATCAGCTGTTGTTGGGAGTAAACCCTCCTCAGGCTCACCTGCTGTGGAGGAGGGGGAGGGGTCTACTGCTCCGTTTGCCTGGGCATGGAGTCAGGGCTGGGGCAGGGAGATGCTCCTTCTTCTGCAGTTTGTCTGGGCATGGGGCCAGGACTGGGGCCGGGAGGCATACATTCCTCAGTGTTCGGGAGCAGGTAAGAAGGCCCCGGCTGCTCTGAGGGCGGGCAAGACACAACACTTCCATTGTTTATTTATAGATAGGTTTTGTTGTTCTAATTGATCTTATTTCCCTCTGTTCTTTCGGTCTTGTTCCTTCTTGTTCTCTTCTCTCTTTTTGTTCTATTTCAGTTTCTTCCCCTCTATTCCTCGTTTTTTGCCATCTATTTCCTCGTTTATCTCTTTTTACTCTTGTGCTGCAAAATGCTGGTAGTAGAATTGTTCTGCTTTATCTAATCTATGTCTTTTTTTCCATCCAAGTCACCAATATTCCCTCAGGTATCAGCTATCTAAAGTTTACATCATGCTTTATTAGTTGTCTTGTCAAGAATTGATACCGTTTCCTTGTATCTCTTACTCTTCTGGGTATTTGCTTCAAGACTGCTATTACACTACCTTTATATTTCAATGGGGCACCTCTTCCTCTCTATTTCTGCTCTTACTGTCGTCTTTGAAAATCTCACATGTACCTCTCTGGGGAGTTTGTTCCTTCTCGTGTGTATTCTAAATATGTGTGTATTCTAAATATTTCATATATCTCAGAGAGGACTTCCTGCTTGCTCTCCTCCAACACATCGGCCAACAATTCTGCCATTTTTTCAGGGAGATCTTCCCCCTTTTCCTCCTCAATATTCTGAAATCTCAGGAAATATTCTGCTCTGTTCATTTCCAGCATAATTATGGATCACTCCGGTTCATTATCCACCTTAGTCAATCTGTAATCCATCTCTTCTACTTTCTTACCTGTTTGTACTGTCTTCTCTTCTATTTTCTGAATCCATTGTTCATTTTTAGTGATTATTTGCTGGATGTTATCTGTTTTATCCTCCATCTTTTGTTCCATCTTTTGCATCCTATCTGCCTGATCATCATGGTTCTTAGCCATGGCTTCTTGTAATAGTTGAAACATCATTTTCATTTCCGTCTGAAAGGTGTTCAATTGTTCATTTTGTAACATACTATCTATAGAGCATTGGCTCACTGGACTTGATGCTGCTGCTGCTGCTGGTGGTGGTGGCGGCGCAGATGCATTTCCCCCCCTAATTTTATTTAAATTTGTATTGCTTGTCATTTTAGTTATTTTAAATAATAAAATATTTTAAGTAATGATTATTTAACAGAGACAATCAATCAATAATCAAACAATCAATAATAAATCAAACAATACTCCATAATACCCAATTTAAAAAATACACCTGAAACAGTCCAACAATTTCCTTTCTTATTCCCAGTTCTTATTTTCAGACCTCAGATCACTTCACCCTTTTAGCTGTTATATTTCATAAAGCCAAAATATCCAAGTCCAAAGTTCTCTTCAAAAAAGTTGTTTTCTTCTTGATAAATTGTAATTCACAAAGGCCCGCCAAACCCCAAAATTGCTATTTTCCAGTTTCAGTTGCTCAATTTATAAAATCCATATCCATTTGGAGAGCTATAATGTTTAAAACTCAGACTGTTTCCACTCTCTTTCTCTGCAGTTCCCTCTATAAACAGTTCCTAGGTACAGACAGTTTATCTGAATCTTGTAACAATGTTCTTTCAATAAACTGCCCAAGGTCAATTGTTTAGCTTACTTTCTTTTCTTTTACTTTCACTCTAAGAGTTTTTTCAGCCAGTAGGTGTCACTGTTGCTCTATTTCTCTTCTATTCCTCTCCTTTAACTTCATTTAACATAACCCAAATCTTTTTCTTTTAGGAGTTCCAGGGTACAAGTTTAGTATTCCAAAAAAGTTGTTACAGTGTTTCTCCAAAAAGACAACCCATCTTGAAAAAAAGCCCCATCATGTTTTTGAGCGCATGTGATTAAATTACCACCCACAAAATTAGCTCTAATTAAAACCCTGCCCACCCTGGGGTGCAGGGGGTGGGGTGAGGCACACAGGTAAAAAATAAGCTAGGGTGACGATGGGGTGTGTGGAGCTGCCCTACTTACCAGGCTTCACACACCCCAACATCTGCCTCGCCTTCTTCGGCAGCCACTTCTTCTGCGGCCACTTGTACATATGACCTTGGCCTCCATTTTGCTTTGAGATGCCTGCCGGAAGGCATATGCAATTGATAACACAGCTCTAGATTGATCTGGAGCTCTATTATCGGCTGCAGAGGGCTTTCCAGAAGGCATCTCCAGCTGATAACAGAGCTCTGGATTGATCTGGAGCTCTGTTATCGGCTGCAGATGCCTTCCAGCATCTGAAGGCAAAACGGAGGCCGGGGCGATGCATGCAAGTGGCGGCAAGTGGCCACAGAAGAAGTGGGCCAGCAGCAGATTCCTGCTGGGTCGGGCTGTCAGTGTTACCGCCATAAGGTGAGTCAATAATTAGAACCCTCCAAAAAGAAGGCCTAGCTATTTTTTCGGGGGGGGGGGGGGGGTGTCAAAAGAAAATAAGACCCGACCTTCTTTTTGGAGAAACATGGTAGTTCAATAAAATCCAATTAATATTATCACTAAGATACTCAGTCCAATTTTCCTCTTTTAAAACTTATTTCTCTCAAATAGTCCACTTTCTTGTCTGGTTCTATTGCAGTTTTTGTGCATATTCACCACTATTCTCAGGGGTGGAAAGTAAACAAATCCACCCCCACTTTTTACAGTCCCCCTATCACTCAAGCCAATTTTTAAAGGGGCAAATTCCTCAACAGAAGTTGGAAAATTCTCACCCAGTTCAGCCACTGTTCCTCCTCAATCTTCATTCATTCTTCTCCGGTCGGGCTATCACAGCCTCAGTAAGGCACGCAATGGCCGCCTTTTTCTTCCTGCCAGTTTGAGAGCTTTCGTCCGGATCGAACAAGAAATTTGCAGTCTCCTTGTGATCTACAGAGTGCCCTATCTTCTTCACCACCCCTTCAGGGTGGCTTAAGTCCCAAGAGACCCACTAGCTGCTAGCAGGAGGAATTTGGCAAACTTCCATAGAGCCCCATGGAAAGTACACCATATTGCTGGGACATCAGCTCCATCTCCTTCTGACTGCTTGGGTGAATGATTAACAACCCGACTCATTTCTTCCAGCAACTACAAAATGGCATCAGAGTCAGATTTCATGCGTTTATTTCCTGACATTCAGTGGTCCACATATGGTTAAATCTCAAAATCCTGCTGTTCAGTTTGAAAATTTAAATTTACTCTGAATTCTGTATTAATAGAATTTTTCTAAACTGGGAAAATCTATGGAGTCTCAATCATACAGGTCATGATTGTCCCAAGGGTGCTTTTTTCAAAAGGCAACTGAACTTTCTTAGATTTGTTTTCCTTTGAAAACCTTTCGCTTCTCATCCAAGAAGCTCCTTCAGTTCTTCAGGAACTAGAAAACAAAATAAACAAAAAATCCCAAAAAAGTCCAGTTGCCTTTTGGAAAAAAAAGCACCTTTGGGACTAAACTGGGAAAGAATTATATATTTAAAAAAAAACTTCATTTAAACATTAACCAACCTGCAGTGGAGTAATAGAATTAACAGAATAATAGAGTTGGAAGGTACCTTGGAGGTCTTCTAGTCAAATCCCTTGCAGAAACAGGAGACCCTATACCATTCTGGAATTAATGGTGGTCCAATCTCTTCTTTAAAACCTCCAGTGATGGAGTACCCATAACTTCTGAAGGCAAGCTGTTCCACTGGTTAATTATTCTCACTGTCAAGAAATTTCTCCTTAGTTCTAGGGTGGTTCTCCTCTTCATTAGTTTCCATCCACTGCTACTTATCCTGCCTTCTGGTGCTTTGAAAAATAGGTTGACGCTCTCTTCCTTGTAGTAGCCCCTCAAATATTGGATCACTGCTATCATGTCACTCCTAGTCCTTCTTTTCACTAGACAAGACACACCCAAATCCTGCAACCATTCTTCATGTTTTAGCCTCCAGATTCCTAATAATCCAGAAACATCTGGTAAAAAGAAAGGAGGAGGCTTATGCCTATATATTAATTCAACCTGGTGTCAAGATTTTAACATAATTTACAAATTCTGTGACAACAATTTAGAGACTCTAATTATCAACTGCAAACCTTACTATTCGCCTCGTGAATTTTCCTCATTTCTTCTAATTGCTGTTTATGTCCCACCACAAGCCTGTGTAAACGAGGCATTACGAACTCTAGCTGACCAAATCATGGAGGCTGAAGCCAAACACCCTGATTCACTGGCCATTGTTTTGGGAGATCTAAACAAGGCAAACTTAAGGAAAGAACTACCAAAATACTTTCAGCATGTCAATTGTCCCACCAGAGGCAAGAATACTCTAGACCACTGCTACACAACACTAAAAGATGCCTATCGGTCTTTACCACGTGCAGCTGTAGGACACTCTGATCATTGCATGATTCACCTTGTACCTGCTTACAGGCAAAGACTTAAAGCCATAAAACCAATAATTAAATCAGTGAAAACCTGGACGGAGGAATCAGAATTAAAGCTACAGGCATGTTTTGACTGCACTGATTGGAATATTTTTAAAGATACCTCTGCAGACCTGGATGAACTCACAGATACTGTAACATCATATGTCAGCTTCTGTGAAGACCTATGTACCTACAAGGAACTTGCGAATACACAGTAATAACAAACCTTGGTTTACACCTAAACTTAAGCAGCTACGACATTCCAAAGAGGAAGCCTACAGAAAAGGTGATAAAATGCTGTACAATCAGGCCAGAAATGCACTAACAAGGGAGATAAGAGCAGCAAAAGAAGCTACTCTGAAAAGCTAAAGAATCAATTTTCAGCAAATGAACCAGCAAACATGTGGAAAACTCTTAAAAATATCACCGGCTATGGCAAACCTCCTTCCCAGGCTGAAGGTAATCAACAACTGGCAGATGACCTGAATGAGTTTTACTGCAGGTTTGAAAGGAAACTACAGCCACCTATCTCCACAACCCCATCTCAGACACACCAACAACAGCCAAGCCTCATACAACTGACCCCATTTCATTGGGTTCACAACCCCTAGTGATCACAGAAAAGGAAGTGCAGGACCTATTTCACAGACAAAAGCCAGGAAAAGCTCCAGGCCCAGACAAGATAACTCCTTCTTGCTTAAAAGTCTGTGCTGACCAATTGGCCCGCATCTTCACCCATATTTTCAATAAATCACTAGAGATGTGCTATGTTCCTTCTTGCTTCAAACGCTCTACCATCATCCCAGTGCCAAGAAGCCCACCATCAAGGAACTGAATGACTACAGACCAGTTGCTCTAACATCTGTAGTCATGAAAACCTTTGAAAGGCTAGTGCTTTCCTACCTGAAAACCATCACGAATCCGCTCTTAGACCCCTTGCAATTTGCATACCGAGCAAATAGATCAACAGATGATGCTGTTAATATGGCTCTGCACTACATCCTACAACATCTTGAGTCTCCAAAGACCTATGCAAGGGTCCTCTTTGTAGACTTTAGTTCAGCATTCAATACCATCATTCCAGACATTCTTCTAACTAAGCTAAACCAGCTACAGGTACCGGAACAGACTTGTAAGTGGATCACAAGCTTCCTAACAAACAGGAAGCAGCAGGTGAAGCTAAGCAAGATCACATCAAATACCTGTACAATTAGCACAGGGGCCCCCAAGGCTGTGTGCTCTCCCCACTTCTCTTCTCTCTGTATACCAATGACTGCATCTCCAATGATCCATTTGTTAAGCTACTGAAGTTCGCAGATGACACAACAGTGATTGGTCTCATTCGAGACAATGACGAATCCGCATATAGACGAGAGGTCGAACGACTAGCCTTGTGGTGCAACCAAAACAATCTGGAACTGAACACACTCAAAACCGTAGAAATGGTGGTAGACTTTAGGAAAACCCTTCCATACTTCCACCTCTCACAATACTTGACAACACAGTATCAACAGTAGAAACCTTCAAATTTCTGGGTTCTATCATATCGCAAGATCTCAAATGGACAGCTAACATCAAAACATCATTAAAAAGGACAACAAAGAATGTTCTTTCTGCCAACTCAGTAAGCTCAAACTGCCCAAGGAGCTGCTGATCCAATTCTACAGAGGAATTATTGAGTCTGTCATTTGCACCTCTATAACTGTCTGGTTCGGTTCTGCAACCCAACAAGAAAACACAGACTTCAGAGGATAATTAGAACTGCAGAAAAAATAATTGCTACCAACCTGCCTTCCATTGAGGACCTGTATACTGCACGAATCAAGAAGAGGGCCATGAAAATATTTGCAGATCCCTCGCATCCTGGACATAAACTGTTTCAACTCCTACCCTCAAAACGACGCTATAGAGCACTGCACACCAGAACAACTAGACACAAGAACAGTTTTTTCCCGAAGGCCATCACTCTGCTAAACAAATAATTCCCTCAACACTGTCAGACTATTTACTGAATCTGCACTACTATTAATCGTTTCATAGTTCCCATCACCAATCTCTTTCCACTTATGACTGTATGACTATAACTTGTTGCTGGCAATCCTTATGATTTATATTGATATATTGATCATCAATTGTGTTGTAAATGTTGTACCTTGATGAATGTATCTTTTCTTTTATGTACACTGAGAGCATATGCACCAAGACAAATTCCTTGTGTGTCCAATCACACTTGGCCAATAAAATTCTATTCTATTCTATTCTATTCTATTCTAATCTTTGTTGTTTTTCTCTGCATTCTTCCCAGAGTCTCATCCTTTTTATATTGTAGTTGACCAAAACTGGATGCAACATTCCAAGTGTGGTCTTAAAGAATTGACTAAGTAGAACATACTTCATTCTGCATTCACTCTATACATATTAAACCAGCTTAAAATATTACTGTTTTACTGATTAGTCATCTCCACATCATTTCATTACTGACCCCATCCCTTGTTTATTCTGCATCTTTAAATATGCAGAATACTGTACTAACTTGCTTTTAGATTTTTCCCCGTTTTAATTTCCATATTGTCCAAAATGTTGTTACAGGCAAGCAGTTAAACAACTTCTTTGAACACTCATTCCTCTCAACAAACACTGTACTATACTTTATGTTTTCATCAGTATTTGCACATACTTACATTTTTCTACCTATTTTCTCATTGTAAGTAAGCATTCTATTAATATAAATTCAACTACAATAGTGAGAAAAATATTGTGAGTCCTTTAAAAGTATTTGTAATCCTATGATTCTGTGACCTAAATTGTGATCAGAACTTCATCTAAGTCCTAATAATAAAGCGATTTTGATAGAACAATGCCCCAAAATAAAGTACTCTATCATGTTTTTGCTGAATACAGTACACCAATCTTCATGGTCTTTATTGGAAAAAGTATGTGAATTTTAACTCTTAGTAACTTGGGGTAGAAATATAACTGATTTCTTTTTAGAAAGTAAACTCTTTTTTTGGCCTTTAAATGTAATAGCTTGTAGTACCTCGTTAACAATGACATCAACTAAACATTTCCTGCACATGTTGATCCTTCCTGTTTTATCAGCTTAAATTATTATAAATCATTCCTGCTTTAACGGTGATATTTATGGGTTGTCTTGCATGAACTGCTCATTTCATGTCCTGCTGCAATATTTCAATTGAGTTAAGATCAGAGTTTTGACTTAGCAATTCCAAATTGCAAAATTTCTTCTGCTACAACCATTCTGTTGTAGCTTTACTTGTGTGTTTAGGGTTATTGTTGTGCTGTATGACCCATATTTGTTTAAGCTTCAGTTCATGGATGGATACCCTGACAATCTGCAGTAGAATTCTCTAGTACAACCCAGAATTCATTGTTCTTTCAGTAATTGAAACTGTGTGAGTTGTGCGACTCAATGTGAGTTGTGAGACTGCAAACCAACTCTGAAGTATGTGCCATGTTTCAAAATCATGATTCAGTTCTTCTGTAGAAATGAAACGTTTCTTTTCTCACTAATAGTTCTTTTTTTGTTACAGCTATCCACCGAATATTGTTCCAATTGTTCCTTATTGCATTAACTCTTTCTTGAGGCCACAGAGAGCTTTTTTGATCAAGGTGTGATTCATTTCCTCAGATCTGTTACATGGTAAGTGAACTTCAGTGGTGGTAACCAATGTGTTTTTTTTTCACATAAAAGTTCCCCTTAAACTCACACATAATTGACTTTTCAAGACTTGAAACATCTGACATCTGATTATCCTAGGGTTAAACTTAACAGTGTATGGTCACAGACCCAGGAAATCACAGTTTGTTTTTTTAAAAAGGTAGTGATTATTGACTCAATGTGTTTGATAAAGACATGACACAATGTACTGTTTTATGCTTTGTTTGTTTAACCAGAGTGTATTAACAGAATTTAGATGATGCTCTGAGCACAATGTACTCCTTACAGTACTGCAGGATTACAAAGAGTACTAAATAGTTCACAAACTGTATTTGCTCTAATTTTTGTCATTTGTTTATAATTTTCAAGCATGCACACAATTTTATTTCTTAGATACCATTATTTCAGTCTCATACAATTTTCAAATCTGCATTTAACAGTCTATTTAACATTCATTGAAAGTCATTCCTATTCTCAGCCAAAAACATGGCACCATCCACATATAAGAAGCACTTAACATTTATTGCTGTAGCCAAAACACCTCTATTATCATAAGCGTTTCTTATATCTCCACCAATACATTAAATAACCAATAGGATTTCACACATTCTAATCTTACTTTAAAATTTTAATTTTACATTTACATTCTAATCAGGGATGAAATCTAAAAATTTTCCCTATCGGTTCGTGGGTGTGGCTTAATCGGTTGGTGTGGCTTGGTGGTCAGATGACTGGGTGGGCATGGCCAATAACAATAAATAATAAAAATAATAAACAAAGTATACAAAACAAGAAGAGGTACCAAAAACCAACTTTCACACTTTACACATATACAACTCAACACAACTGATTCACACACAATGTAAAAGCAGCTGCACTTCACCCAAAATGGCCCCTGCAACAAGCAAGAACCTCACACAGCCACAAAAAGCTCAAAAACCAACTTTCACACTTTACACACACACACAACACAACTGACACACTCACACACACACAAAATGCCACATACAGCTTTGTGAGATTTTGTGTGTTTGTGTAGTTAGAGTGAAACACTATAGAAACACACCAAATCTCAGAAAGCTGCGCAAATATTTTATTTAATTTATATTTTTTAGATCAGGGGTCTCCATCCTTAGTAACTTTAAGGTTTGTGGACTTCAATTCCCAGAGTTCCTCAGCCAGCAAAGCAGGCAGATTGAGTTGCTCACTGAGGATATGGATTGCAGGCAGGCAGATTCAGTTGCTAGCTGATGCAACTGATGTAAAGCATGGCTTTGCGAGCCCGAAAGGAGCAGCAATAAGGCAAGTGGGGAGAGGGATTGGGTGGGCATGGGTGGAGGCTGTTGTAAGAGGTTGTTAAAAAATGATTTTAAAAGCCTGTGATGATGAGGAAACTCATCTGGGATATCCAGAGGAAAAAGATTTTAAAAGGCTCCTCTGACGATCCCAGCGGAAGTTGCCTCATCGCAGCCCAGAACCTCTTAAAATAATTGTTTTAACAAGCTCTTGGGATGAAGAGCTTGTAGAAAACATGTTTTTTAAGGTTCTGGTGAGGGGAACTCATCTGGGATCGCCAGAGGAGCCTTTTAAAACCTTTTTTTTAATCGCAAAAATCGTCTGAAGAGGTTGTTAAAAAAAAGAGTTTAAGAGATTCTGACGATCCCAGCCGAGCCATGGGATCATTAAAGGCTTTTTTTTTTACTTTTAAAGGCATGTTTTTGGCTGAAGAAAAACTGCTTTTAAAGTAAAAAAAAGTAAAAAAAAAACAAACCTCTGATGATGGTGCACTCAGCAGGGGCAGGGGGCGGAGCCAGGGATTTTTGCTACCGGTTCTCCAAACCACCAGCTGCCATCGCTACTGGATCGGGCGAGCCGGTCTGAACCGGGAGGATTTCACCCCGATTCTCATTTTATCTTTAAAAATTCCTGACAGTGAGAACTTCTAATCCAGTAGAACGGTTTGCCTTCAGAAGTTGTAGGTATTCAATCACTATAGGCTTTAAGAAGAGAATAAACAGCCCCTTGTCTCAAATCATATAGTGTGAAATCATATAGTCTTGAGCAGGAGGTTGGATTAGAAGACCTATAAGTTTCCTTCCAACTCTGTTACTTTGTTCTTTGCTCAATGCTGAACTATTCCTGAAGCATTCTCATTATTCTCATGCCTGCTTTGCTTCCATTCTACACTACACATTCAGAAAACAACCTTTAATTCCTCATTTCCTCAAATCATTTTGAAATTTAAAACCTATCCAATTTATTCTATATTTTTTCTGCATCAAGTCATATAAAAAACCTGCTCATTTACAGATTTTTGTATTATCTGAAGTGCAAAAATCTGGGCTGCACAACCCATACCTGGCATTAAGCTGAAATTTCATTTCCAAAATTTTGCTGTCACCTCTCATACCCTTTTGCCAGAGTTCTGCAAGCCCTTTTCCAGACACATATAACAAACTAATGTTTCTGTTGAATAGGGGAAGAGTAAAAATATTTATATTATTAAGAATTAATAAAAATCTTTACATACAATAAGTATATAGTTACTCCATAAAAATACCCTATCAAAGTTTTAACATTTCTGCAACTATATATACAAATACTATAATTTGTATTATGCTCTCTTTTCTTTTATCAAAACTATGTACTAATATTCTCATTTTGATCATCTAAAAAGCTCAGTAAAAAGTCAAAAGCCTCCAATATGCATATGGGCCTCTGGTGGCTCAGGCTGGTAAGACAGTCTGTTATTAACAGCAGCTGCTTGCAATTACTGCAAGTTCAAGTCCCACCAGGCTCAAGGTTGACTCAGCCTTCCATCCTTTATAAGGTAGGTAAAATGAGGACCCAGATTGTTGGGGGCAATAAGTTGACTTTGTATATAAATATACAAATGGATGAAGACTATTGCTTGACATAGTGTAAGCCGCCCTTAGTCTTCGGAGAAGGGCGGGATATACCGTATATACTCGAGTATAAGCCGAGTTTTTCGGCACGTTTTTTGTGCTGAAAAACGCCCCCTCGGCTTATACTCGAGTCTACCCTTGCAGAGCCGACCCAGGGAGAGGGTTTTTTGCCCTCGGGAACAGCTGGGCCGGCAGGACGAGCCCAAATGCTGCCGGCATGCTTTGCCAGCTCGGCCGGCTCGTTTTGGGGCGGCGGCTGGCCTCCGGCGCTTCCGCCGCTTTTGATGGCGGCGGCGGCGGTGGTCGGCGGAGGGGCGGAGGGGCGGAGGCGTTCGACATTTCGCCTCTCACTCGTCCTCCTCTTGCCCGCGGTGGGCGGAGGCGTTGTCACTCGCCTCCTCTCGAAAGCCGAAATTGAGTGCGGCGGCAGTGGGGTGGGGAGGCCGCCGTGAGTGCCGGCTGGGGAGCCCGGATTGGCTCCTGACTCCCCAGCCGGCACTCACGGCGGCCTCCGCCGCCGCACTCAATTTCGCCGAGAGGAGGGCGAGGGTGACAACGCCGCTGGCGAGTGACAACAACAGAGTTCTTCGCCTTGGCGTTTGTCACCGCCCTCCTCTCGAAAGCGATTGAGTGCGAGCGGCAGGGTGGGGAGGCCGCCGTGAAGTGCCGGCTGGGGAGCCCGGATTGGCTCCTGACTCCCCAGCCGGCACTTCACGCGGCCTCCCCACCCCGCCGCTCGCACTCAATTTCGCCGAGAGGAGGGCGAGGGTGACAACGCTGGCGAGTGACAAACAAATGAGTTCTTCGCCTTGGCGTTTGTCACCGCCTCCTCTCGAAAGCCGAAATTGAGTGCGGCGGGAGGCCGCCGTGAAGTGCCGGCTGGGGAGCCCGGATTGGCCCTGACCCCCAGCCGGCACTTCACGCGGCCTCCCCACCCCGCCGCTCGCACTCAATTTCGGCTGAGAGGAGGGCGAGGGTGACAAACGCCAAGCAGAAGAACTCTATTTGTTTGTCACTCGCCAGCGGCGTTGTCACCGCCTTCGAAAGCCGAAATTGAGTGCGGCGGCAGTGGGGAGGCCGCCGTGAGTGCCGGCTGGGGAGCCCGGATTGGCTCCTGACCCCCAGCCGGCACTTCACGGCGGCCTCCGCCGCCGCACTCAATTTCGCCGGAGAGGAGGGCGAGGGTGACAACGCCGCTGGCGAGTGACAAACAACAGAGTTCTTCGCCTTGGCGTTTGTCACCGCCTCCTCTCGAAAGCGATTGAGTGCGGCGGCGGGGTGGGGAGGCCGCCGTGAAGTGCCGGCTGGGGAGCCCGGATTGGCTCCTGACTCCCCAGCCGGCACTTCACGGCGGCCTCCCGCCGCCGCACTCAATTTCGCTGAGAGGAGGGCGAGGGTGACAACGCCAAGGCTTAGAAGAACTCTATTTGTTTGTCACTCTCGCCAGCGGCGTTGTCACTCGCCTCCTCTCGAAAGCGATTGAGTGCGGCGGCAGTGGGGAGGCCGCCGTGAGTGCCGGCTGGGGAGTCCAGGAGCCAATCCCGGCCCCCAGCCGGCACTTCACGGCGGCCTCCCCACCCTGCCGCCGCACTCAATTTCGCCGAGAGGAGGCGAGGGTGACAACGCCAAGCAGAAGAACTCTATTTGTTTGTCACTCGCCAGCGGCGTTGTCACCGCCTCCTCTCGAAAGCGATTGAGTGCGGCGGCGGGGTGGGGAGGCCGCGTGAGTGCCGGCTGGGGAGCCCGGATTGGCTCCTGACCCCCAGCCGGCACTTCACGGCGGCCTCCGCCGCTCGCACTCAATTTCGGCCGAGAGGAGGCGAGGGTGACAACGCCTCCGCCCCCACCGCTGGCAAGAGGAGGACGAGTGAGAGCGAAATGTCAACGCCTCCGCCGGCCACCGCCGCCCCCGCCACCAAAAAGCGGCGGAAGAAAACGCCGGAGGCCAGCCACCGCCCCAAAACGAGCCGGCCGAGCTGGCAAAGCATGCCGGCAGCATTTGGGCTCGTCCTGCCGGCACTTCAATCCCGGGCTCCCCCAGCCGTCACTTCACGGCGGCCTCCACCCACCCCCACTGCCGCTTCGCACTCAATTTCGCTGGAGAGGACGGCGAGTGTGTCAACGCCAAGGCAGAAGAACTCTCTTTATTTGTTTGTCACTCTCGCCCTCCTCTTACTCGTCCTCCTCTCGCCCTCGGAGGGGGCGGAGGGGGCGTTTGTCACGAATACATCCCAATAAAATGCAAAGGTTTCAAAGCATGTTTTGGAAAAGCAGCGAGGATGGGGAGAATGCTGCCTTGAATGTGAAAAGAAAGCGAGGAAAACCCCAACTACAGTATAATAAAAAAACATTTGCACTCAGTACTTTTTATTTTATTTTATTTTTTGCCAAGTTTTCCCCAGGGTTTTTTTTTCCCCCTATGGAAATTGGGGAGGTGGGGAGAAAGAGGTGAAAAAGAAAAGCCTCTTGGAAAGCGGAGAAATCTGGCAAGAACAAACAATTTCTCCCCGCCTCCCGGCGCCGTCCTTCTCTCCGCCAGTCACATGGTTCAGTTTTTTCCAGGCTAACTATACTTTGCGTTTCACTTCCCGAGTGAACATTGTAAAGTAAACAGTGAGCAACAGTGAGCAAAATTACGGTAATCTCCTCTGCCAAATCTATTCCCAAACCCTCCCCCAACACCTCCGCTCACAAAGGCAAGAAATGAACGCCGAATCCGAGAGGGGGCAGGAGGAGGAGGAGGAGGAGGAGAGATGGGGCATTGCAAGCTAGGGTGGGAAGAAGGAGGAGGAAGAAGAAGGAGGCAAAAGAAACCGACCCTCGCGCAGATCAGCAAATTAGCTTTCCTTCTCCAAACCAATTTTTTAAAAACCCGTTCTACCCAGAGCAAATGGCAAATAAGCAGCCCGTTTTGAGTCTGATTATTGTTTCACGGTGGTTGCCCTCTCTGATCTCCTTGTACATGACAAGGCACCTCTAACCCAGCGCTTTGTGTTTGTTATTGGTAATTCTCCTCTCCCTTCTTCCATTGGAGTCCTCTCCCCTTTCTTTCCGAACGGGCGGGCGATTTACCTTCTCTGCCTTTTTATTTTCGTGGAGGTGGAGGTGTATTCCTAAGGATGCCTTCAGTGCTGGGGAAGGAGCCGATCCATGGAGGGGAGGGGGGCGACGCTGCCGAGAAGCCGCTGCTTACAGAGAGCGAAAGAGCCAGGGAGACCTTGGCATAGGTGGGCGGCTGGTGTAAGGCAGGGCAGAACCTTCGACCCGCAAGGATCCCGGGAGGTGGGGGACGACAGAGAGGCAGAGAAGGAGGAGGAGGAAGGAAAAGAAAAGAAAAGGGGAGTGAAAATAAGAGCAGTCCGAGCAATAAATAAATATTGCTGGGCTGCTTTCCAAAAATCCTCAGCACGGAACTAAAAGTTGCAAGTGTTTTGTGAGTTCAAACAGTCCCTTCCAGACTAACACGTTTCATTAAAAGATACAAAGTTTGGTAAACTGAAGCTCGCTCTGTCCAATGCAAAAAAATCATCATCATCATATAATAATAATAATAATAATAATAATAATAATAATAATAATAATAATAATAATAATAATAATAATAATAATTGTATACCGCCCTTCTCCCATATATTTGTAATATTAGCAGGAAGGGTTACAGCAAGGAAAATCAATACAACCCGTTCTAAGCCGAAAACACATTTATATAAAGAGACCTGAAAACGTATTTGTATAGAAACAAATGTACGGTATTTGTCTCTTGTGATGATGTGTTGCAGGGTTGCCTTAAATTGCTGTGTGATAGTTACAGCATTTCCAGAAAACACAGACTGGAAAAGAAAAGAAAAGGAACGGTAGGGAATGAAAATGGATGACTGTGTCATCCATATCATCAACCTTTGTGAAGTGTATTGGGAAGCAACTTTTAAAATAAGACCTTTCTTGATCGTCTCCTTATTAAAAGGGGCATTTGTCACTCGCCTCCTCTCGCCTCTTGGCGTTTGACACACTCGCCTCCTCTCACTCGCCTCTTTTCGCCTTTGGAAAAGATAGCTTGCCGTCCATGGGTCTCTTTGGACAGCTTTCTGGGGTGATGGTTTCCTGATGGCAGTTGACGTCGTAATAATTTTTTTCCTGTTAGGAATGGATCCCAGTACTTCTAATCCTGGACCATCAAAACAAAACGCAGGTCATAAGCTGCTTTCAAACTTAAGGTTGTGTCAAGAGCAGAAGAAAGCAATAACAGTATTGCAAGTAGGGAATTTTGTGTTGATGAAAACAAGTAAGGAGTGGCGGAAAATGAAAGCTGACTTGGAAAAGCTTCCAAAGGCAAAAAAAGCTCGACGTGGTTTAACGAGTTCATTTGGGGCTCTAGAGACTGAATTGCATGAATGGGTTATGGAGTGTCGTCAAAATGGTTACTGTGTAACACGTATGGGAATTCGCTTACGTGCCCTTCAAATGGCTAAAGAAGAAAAATTTAAAGTACCAGGCACTGAAAATTTGTTGCATCAGCAGGATGGTGTACCCGCTTCATGAATAGGTTTGGCCTATGTTTGCGGCAAAGAACAAAGATTGCACAGAAGCTGCCAAAAGACCTTGATGAAAAAGTGATGTCATTCCATTCATTCATCATAAAACAAAGAAGGATCCATAACTATGACCTTCAAGATATTGGAAATATGGATGAAACGCCTATGACCTTTGATCTTCCAAGCAACAGAACTGTGGCAAGTTTGGGAGACAAAACAATTTTACTAAGAACCACAGGAAATGAAAAACCATTTCACAGTCGTTCTGTCATGTTTGGCTAATGGAACCAAGCTGAGGCCTGTTATTATTTTTAAAAGAAAGACCTTGCCTAAAAAGGTAAAATTCCCGCCACGAATTACAGTGCGTGCACATGTTAAAGGCTGGATGGATGAAGATGGAACAAAAAAATGGCTGGAAGAAATTTGGAGCAGACGACCAGGAGCAGCCTTAAAGAAAAACCATCACTGTTAGTTTGGGATATGTTCAGAGCCCACATATCTGATGACATAAAAAAATTGGCAAAGTCATCTCAAGTCACTTTGGCCGTTATTCCAGGAGGGCTTACATCTGTATTGCAGCCCCTAGATGTCAGTTTAAATAAACCTTTCAAGGACCGAGTCGAAGGATGTGGCATGAATGGATGACATCTGGTCAAGCTCAACTGACAAAAGTTGGAAATCTGAGAAAGCCAGACATACAACTAATAGCACAGTGGGTTCGTGATGCATGGGAAGATATTCCAGAGGACATGGTGCAACGTGCCTTCAAGAAATGTGGCATTAGTAATGCTATGGATGGCAGTGTAGACAGCACATTGTATGGGGGTGGCAGCAGTGATGGTGACGACTGTGAACTCAGTGATGATGACAACGTATATGCGGATAACATCACAGACGCTGAAGTAGCTGAAGCTCTGTTTGGACAAACAGATGATGAGGAGGAGAGTTTTGAGGGATTTTAGCTCTCGTTAGCTTGGTTGCTGTTACTTTTAAAGATACTGTATTTTTGATACCATATTCTTTTTGGGGACCCCCTTTTGCACTTTTATTGTTTTTCGTTCAAATAAATATTCATGTTATTTTACTTGGCTCTATCTTTATTTTTTACATTGACCAGTAGCTGCCTCATTTCCCACCCTCGGCTTATACTCGAGTCAATAGTTTTTCCCAGTTTTTGTGGTAAAATTAGGTACCTCGGCTTATATTCGGGTCGGCTTATACTCGAGTATATACGGTAAATGCAAAAAAAAAAAAAATGGAGAGTAAATGTAGTATTATTTTAGCTAGCATAGCAGCTTCTTAAACTCTTACGTGACATTACATAAAGTAGACAATAATGACAATTACATGAAAAATTTACTGCAACTACTTATTCTATTTAACCTCATATCATAATCTATGACATTAACTTAAGAACTTGATGGTAACAGCCTTATTTCAGGGTTCTCAGATTATGTAGAAGAATGTAAGTATTAAATATGAGTTGAAAGGTTCTGTACCAAATGTCAGATTATAGTGGCCCAGTCTTGACTGTTAAATCCTCTTTAAACACAACCAGCAAAAGTGATCCCAACAAGTTTGGCTAATTAGAATTTCTCTAATAGTGAATCAGAATTTGTCTTATTTTATTCTGAATCCATTATTTTTTGTTCTGAACCTGAGAATAATACAGAATGCATTTTGAGTGTCTGTGTTACTTTTTACATATTTGAAGAACATTACCCCATCCATTCCTATCAACCCCAGTTTTATTAAGGCTAAACAATCCAAGTGAATTAAAATCATTCTTTATAGGACTTAAAATCATTTCAAGTTAATGACTTTGCTTTCAGTATCAACTCAACTAATCCCCAAATATAAGAAAAAATAACCTAATCAAGGTCTTATAATTAAGTTACATTACAACAAAACTATTTTATTATGATTTCACCAAATTGTCAATTTATGATTCCTTAACACATCAGTTTTCAAATACATTATTGCTATGGACAGAATTTAAATATATCCTTCTTTATAGTGTCCTTGGTGCTCTCTGAGGTCAGTTGTTTGCTTGAAGACATTTCATTTCATTGTGGACATCATTAAGGACTCCACAGTTCAACCTTGAGTTACATATATTCTTTTCTACTGGACACTCATTTATGAAAGTTACATTTCTGATTTTAACACAGAATCTTGTGATTTGTGTTTATTGAATACAGAAAGTTATGAGAAAATATTTCCTGACTTATTTTAACTTCCTGACATAAGGATTTCCTAGTAGTCTCCCATCCAAATATTAACCAGATCTGAACCTGTTTAGCTTTTTGAGATCAGTCAAGAATGGGCTAGTTGCTGCCTCTGTTTAAGACTCCTAAATTATATACAAAGATACAAAATACAAGTAAGATCTCTTTTGCTAATTAAGCAGGTCTTGAAAGGGTTAACCTTCTACCAAAAATGTATATATTAATCAAGAAGAATAAACAAATCTGCAATACAAATCTATTACAAGTGGATAACATTATTCATGCTGGTTCTTGACCTTAGTTATAGCATAATAAATATTCATTTTTTAAAAAGTTGCTTTCTTGCATTAATCTGAAATTTGTTAGATAATGCCATAGTTACATGTATCATATTTTCCAAATTCTAGTGATAGTTCAAAGGCACATATTTAGAAATATATGACCAACCTGACATAGGCATATTTGTTAGGGCTATGCAAAACATTCAAATGAAACATCTCTCCTAAAATTATTAAAGCAACAATCTTCTACAAGTGTAGTATAGCTGATTCTGAAGCTGTTCCTAGCTATCTGCGGGCACAGCTAGCTGCTTTGCTGAGGAGAAAGCACATTGTGAAGCACTTCATTCAAAAGCTTTGTACAGCCCTAATATTTGCCAAGCATGTAATGATCATTAGAAGTGGTCCCTTGAGATCAAACTCCCTTTTAGCATGGAACACTCTTTTAAATAAAGTTCAGTGTAGTTAATTATAGCAACAATTGTGCATTCTCTAATATATATAATCACAATGAACTTGAATAAAAAACTTATATCTTCTCCAGTTTAGTAAATATTAAAATAAAACATTACCTGGGCTTGCTGATTCAACTGATGGCTGTTCAAAAGAGAAAAAGAAAATATTATTAGTAATAACACCAATTATAATGTTAAACTTTATTTAAAGCAAGCATATAATTGTCTAGAAAATGTCTGATTTGTTACAAGAAGAAAAATAAATACATCATGGAAATATTTGCAATTATTATTTTTAGCCATCGGTAAAATACAGGTAGTTGTTTTAGGAACACCCCCCCTCAAAGATATTTATTACCCAGTTACAAAATTCCAATGGCCAAGTTCCCCCACCCCCAATGGTCAAATGGCAGCATTCTGGGCACCCAGTAACTGATCCATATTTACAGTCTTATGTGACCGCAATTTATGATGGTTTTGCTGAAAACCGGTATTATTTTCGGTTTTGGCAAAATGCCTCATAGTCAATACATTTGCTTAACAACCAAAAATTCACTTAATGACCATGGTGATTCACTTAATAACTGCTGCAAAAGGTTATAAATTTGAGTTGGGCGTGATGACCTGCTTTACAACTTATAATTTAATGGCAGGCTCCATTATGGTCATAAGTCAAGGACTACATATAATTAAAGGGAGAAAAAAAACCCTTACAGGGAAATTAGCAGCAAAGCTCTTAAAATATTACTAGCCTAAATAGTCAAACACACAACTGTTAAGAAAATTAACAGATATTTCAGATTTCTAATACTCGAGTATTTATCAGTAACTCAAACTTGTCTAACTGAAGCATTACCACTTGGCATGTTCATGGTATTTAATATTCTGTTTATGTCTGGTCTGTTGTATTTTATTTCGGTATTACTTGTGAAGATATCCTTTACCTTATCCATTTTTCATGATGAAAAATCTAACAAACCTATGTCTGTCACAAGCACAAAAATTCACCTATCAATAAAAACTAAAGAATTTATGAAAAAAGTTAAGAAAAAACAATGTCTTAATATATATATATTAGATGGATGGATGGATGGATGGATAGATGGATAATATTTCAAAGTTTCTGAATAATATTGTTTATGTCAAGCATGAGGATCAGGGGTCCAGGCAGTTCAACATAAAGATTTATTGAAAGAATCTCTTCAAGAATCTGAATTACTAACAAAGCAAATTGGCAGTAGATAACAGTCAATGGAATTCAAAGTGGGCTGGACTCTTGTGGGTACAAAGAGACTAGAGCCTGATGACGCATTTGATTCCTGCTTTGGGCTCAGCCTGGTAATTTCCTATGGTTTAATTTAGAATATATGACATATCCATGGATGATTTAATTTGTTTTCTGATAATTATCAATGATATTTATTTACTGTATTTTAAACCATATAATTTAAGTGATTCCGAGTGTACAAACAATTAACTATAAACATATAATAAAACCTAAAAATAAAATTGTAACAAATATATCAGTGTAATATAGCAATAAAATAAAACATACACTTGATGCCAACGCCACTTAATAAGTGCAAAAAAAGAAAAGCTGTCTTCATAGGTCTATGAAAGATTGGATTGTATGCTGACTAGAACATAGGTACGAGAATATTCCATAATGGGAGACTGCCAAAGAAAAGTTTTTTCTGCCTCCCCATCCCAAATTCCCTTTATCTCTTATATGTGGACAACCCTAAACAACTTCTCCTTGAGTTAAGTATACACTAAGGAGTTTATAGTTTCCAAGATCAGTAATTAATATCAAATCACAGCAGAGCACAATCAGGAAAGCATGAATCACACTAAATTTCTTTAATTAGCCCTACTGTTAGAAAACAAGGAGACTCTTCTAGTGAGTACCATGGTGAAATGATACTGGATGTAAGTTGCCAAAATCTCTCTGGAAAAAGTAGAGATCTCAAGATTACCCACATTTACTCCCCGCTTGTTTTTGGTGAGCAGATGGCAGGAACTTCATTTTTGTGATCAATTTATGACTGACTAAGGAATTCATAGAACTTATAGCTGCTAATGCAGTCTATATATAACTACCTCAACTGAACCTAAATTGAGGTTCACTCTTAATAATTTTAAATTTATTTATTTTATTTTTTGCTTAAAGATTGAGAACCTTTAGATAAGCAGGTCTTAGTGAAATCACTGAGTGAGTTTTGTTCAATCCTTCAAAAAATAAATTTTAACTACAAGTTCAAAGATGTGTAAAAAAAATTGGAGGGAAACTATAGCAAAAGGATGTTTAGTATTGACTTTAGAAAGTTTTTAACAAACATACAAACAAAATAAAAGTCTTAAGTCTTAGTTTAAGACTTTGAAGTTAATTGAAAGGATCTTTCCCATGGGAAAATATCTATATATTTGGATAAAACTGATAACTTTGGAGGTTATCACTAGTGGACACTTTAAGAGAGATCTGCGATGAATGGCTTTCAGAAAGTTATTTACTATTACTGAAGAATTAGAAGATGGTACTG
Organism: Ahaetulla prasina; assembly: GCF_028640845.1. Lineage (NCBI taxonomy): Eukaryota > Metazoa > Chordata > Lepidosauria > Squamata > Colubridae > Ahaetulla > Ahaetulla prasina. The sequence goes on from NC_080541.1 coordinate 161,459,231, forward strand.
AAGAGGAACAAGGCTACTGAATAAAATTGAAATTGATTTGAAGGTGGATTAAAAAATGATAGCCTATAAGAAAGAGATGGAATTAGCAAATTTACAAATGAAACTAAATTATGATTTAATAAGTGAAAAAGACATACACATATTAAAGCAGAAGAGTGCTGTGGATTATTCCTCTACATTGGATTTACAAAAGGGACTTGTTGAAGTTGCCAAGGATTTTCTAAAGAGACAGTAAGAATATGAACAGTGGTGAATAACTTCTTTCTATTAGAATTACAGAGGGTCTTGAAAGGATATGAGGGATTCTGAGAGAAGTGACAAAGTATCAAAAGGGGATGTTAGAACTTTGAGAGATCTAAAGATTGTTGGGAGAAAGAAGAATATAAAATAGATTTATTTGATTGACATTAAAATAAATGGGTTGCTATTTTTGGTAATGTTTAAATGGTTTGTTGACAGATTGGATGATGATGTTTTAAAAGTTTTGTCTGTTTGAAGAGAGGAAATGGGGGAATATGTTTAAATAGAGATGGAAATTTAAATATAAAAGTAAGAATTCAAATTGAATTTAAGCAGATATAGTCTGTGATAGGGCTGTTATTTTTGATAACCCTGATTAATTGCTGATTAATATGGAGAGATAAGTTTTTGGAGATTGTTTATACGGGATGAAGAGTTGCTTGGTGCTATTTTAAGAGACAGTGAAGATGTTGATCATATTTGCAGGGGATGTTCCTTTTTCTCTTTTCCTTTTTTCTTATCTGCATTAGATGCATACACAAACTATATAAATTGTATTCATTTTATTTGTAATTTTTAATGATATTATTATATAAAAAATAAGGGGCTAGGATGCAGAAATCTGGAAGCAAAATAAGCAAAATCTCACCCTCATTATGAGGATGAGATTTTGCTTATTTTGCTTCTGGGTTTCTGTATCCTAGCATCCTCCATTGAGGTGCAGCCAACTTTTCTCAGATTGCAAAACTGAAGGACCACCCTTTCAGATAAGCTGGATATTGAGACATGCTCCTCATAAATGTTTTGAAATACAATACTCATGTTTCTCACTCAGTTTCAGTGAATTCTCTTCCAGAATCCAATAGTAACTGGGAGATACACAAATGAGTATCATTAGGATACTAACTATAGCTTATCATAAACTTATCAATAAACTTTTCCACCAGTTTTGTGTAGTCCCCACAATATTCTCAAAAACCTTCCTTCAAAATTATTGACAGATCCTAGTTCACATCATAGGTATTTCCCCAGATACTGCTTTAGATCATGCCTTTGAAGAGGAAAATTCAGGCAAATCTTCAGGCCTCTTCTTTTCCAATAGAGAGCAACTGACCTTAAACAATGCCATGGGACAATATCCCACCAAAGCAATAAGAGGGAAATCTTAAAGCTTTGCCTCCTTTATTGCCATGTAGGCTTGAATATGAGCTCTTATTTGGCCAAGGCCACTTTTGTCTTCTTCTATGGCACTCTATTAGCTTCTGCTATTTTAACTCCTATACCACCTCAGAAAGCTTAGCAGAACATGGGATTAGCAGACAGGAGAAGGCTACACAAGGACAATTCAACCCCCTGGTCACCTCCAAATTCCAACCAACAACAATGGAATTGTTTCTCAAGTTACTAGGAAAATCCCTAAGTGTTTAGTGGAATTCCTCCAGATACATATCTGAGGCAGATAGTCAGTCACGCCACCTTGCAGAAATTATCCAAGTATCTTGTTGGGGCAGCCACATAGAATCCTTACACAGACACTTACAACACACCATCTCAAAAGAAGGATGCCTGGTCACAGATAAATTATTTCTTAAGGGCACAACCACCCTCCCTCTTGAACCCTGGCTCTGCAGTTGCTATCAGACACAAAACTCGGGAGGACCAAAGGCCTAATCTGCTCAATATATATATTCGTTCATTTACCACCAACTTATGAATAAAAGTAGCATTATTACAGATGGATCTGGCATTCAGCAACAGTAGATATAGTAATTTACAATACTATATGGTACAACATGTAATATCAAAAAAGAATTTAATTGTTATTGGCAGTAGGATCTGCCTCAAAGACTGAAGTGTCTAGGAAGCTATACTAAAGACATTAAGATATTATCTTAATATCGGTACTTAGACACTGCTCATCAACTACACATAAATGTTGATGTTCTACCCACCGAAGCTGCCATGTACAATAATAGAGAGCTGCTTAAACAGTTAGTCAGTCACTTCAAAACATATCTGTTTCCACCTTCTTTACCTTTCAGGAAGCACAGAATTTCATAACAAATGAAAAGCATGTTCTCAATAGCTTTGCAAAATTAGAAATCATAACCTTTAGAGGCTTAGTTTTTACTCAATTTTTTACTCCAGGTTTAGTTTTTATTTAAACAATAAAATAATTGGTCCTTAATGAAGGGGGGAAAATGAAGCAAAATAGATGAAGAACTTGTGAAATATACAAAGTATTTCAAAAACTACATAGACATTTGTCATTATTGCATAAACAGATATTTTCCATTTCATCTTGCTCATATCCCAAAAGTTCCAAATCAGATAAGATCAGATAAGATCAGTTCTGATTATTGTATGAGAGACAATGAGAGTTGGATACAAATTTACCAAAAACATATTTTTAAAAACTAGGGATGCAGAGCATGGCATTCAGAATTCATTCCAACCCTCTAATAATAGCTCCACTTTAAGTCATGTGACTGGCAGAAGGAAGAATGGAGTTCAAAGTTTAAAAAAAAGGAAAAGCTCACATTACATGGCACTCCAGAGGGGAATAGTGGTAAAATTTTCTTGGATTTTTTTTTCCTCTGCAACCCCTGGCCTATTCAGCCTATCTTCAAACTTGATCTTTCTTTTGACAGCTTCTATCCTAATAGCTAGTTTTGTCTCATCCTGTTCAGTATTATACACTGATGGACAGAGTCCCAAGTATCTTTTATCACAACAGAATAAGAAATAGCTGAGTATGGTCCAGTTGTCAGTTCCATAATTCCAGTGTACACAAAGTCGAAGCCCTAGAAATTACAAATAAAAAGAATAGCACTTGTACAGCTATCAATAAACTATTCAAAGTCAATATTATGCTGTTCCTGTTATCCAGAAGAAAACAACTATGGATTTTAAAAGCCTAATATGCAAAAACAACCATAAGTTTTTGAAATGCCATGATTTCCTACTATCTCTCAAATATATGTCCAACAAACACAACAAAAAGTATTGAATATAGCTTTTGGAGATTACATTTTAAAAATAATGATATAAAATTGGAAATCAAACTATTATTTTAACTGATTGAAAAAAATATTGAGTTCACAGTAAGTCATGAAAGGAAGTTATTACCTATCAATCTCCAATGATTTATAGGGGCATACCTTTAGGATTATTATAGTGATAGTCCACTTTTTTCTAGGGCTCAAGATCATCCCCAGCCAGACACTTTAACTACTAGACTACCACTGGCCAAGGATAAATAGCATCAACTGTATGGCAAAATCTAGGTAACAAGTTGATCCTCACCTGTAATTATTCAAACTACAAAGTTGATGCACTATAATTAGGAATTTCTACTGCTTTGTTTATAACAGAAAAGCTTTTCCAAAGACAACGGTATTTACTTATTTACTACCAGATGCATATTCTACCTTTATTTTACACAATCAAGATAAGTCTATATAAAGATCTATTTTCTCCACAACAATCCCCCTATGAAGTGGGTTGAGCTGAGTGACCCCATCTCTTTAATATTCTTCATGATCCTAGTGCCCGCTGCATATTTTAAGATGAAAGTCTAAGAATTTCCAACCAGCATCATGTCAGAGAACAAACTTAAATTGTAAACTTAGAAAGGCTTGAAGCCTAACCAGTAACAGTAGCAGAATTGGAAGGAACCGTGGAGGTCATCTAGTCCAACCTCCTGCTCATGCAGGAGACCTATAATAAGATATGAGAGAGATTTCACCATTTTTAGAGTAATCTCAAACTCAGTTCCTGATCTGTAGTACTTTTATCTTCCTCGCTTCAGCACGATCTGACCATCACCAAGTGCTATACAGTGAGATGAAGTCAGGGCTAGCCGTCCAGTGCTCCCCATCACCATTTAAACGTTCCCACGGCCCCACTACCAACCATGCACGTATTCTACCCCCCTTAACGGATTCCTTGTTAGATGCCGGCTAGATGCTGAAGCTTGCCCAGTGCACAGGAGCCCATTCCAACCCTCAGCTGTTCCCAGCTCACAGCTGAGCATGCTGCCCAACATCTGTGGAAGCAGCGCCAGGCCTGGCCGGAATCCAAATGGAAGTAGCAACGGAGCCGAGGCCCACAGGTATAGGGCGTGGTGGGCGTAGCTTGGCCACCCAGTGGGTCGTGTTGGAACACCCTGGTTCAATGTCCCTGGTGTCGCCTGTCCCCACCGGAATGGCAGCCTTGAGCTGCCAGGCACGCCAGGGCTGACTCTAAATTTTACAGAAATATAAACAACATACCGTATATACTCGAGTATAAGCCGAGTTTTTCAGCACGTTTTTTGTGCTGAAAAACGTCCCCTCGGCTTATACTCGAGTATATACGGCTTATACTCGAGTTTTTGTTTTTTTCCTTTTTTTCACATTATACCGGCCGGCGCGAACTTGGCGGGCTTTTGCTTTAGCGCGGGGAAGCCCTGCCGGTGCAGTGAGAGGGCGGGGCGGGGGAGCCGCCAGCCTTCTCGGCCGAGGGAGGGAGGGTTTCGCCGACCGGTAGGTGCCTCATTTCCCACCCTCGGCTTATACTCGAGTCCCCAGTTTACCCCAGTTTTTGGGGTAAAATTGGGGACCTCGGCTTATACTCGGATCGGCTTATATTCGAGTATATACGGTAATTTCAAAAAAGAACACCCAGCTGGATTAGGACAAAATCTATGTTAGTTTGGCATTAGCAAATAGAACATGGAGTTTCATCTCTTCATATCAGTCACCCTGAAAATAGCAGTTTGAAGCATGTTACCTCCAAAGGTAACCAGTTTCCTATACCAAGAGATAAAAAAATATGGGGAAAAAGTTGTAGGCTCAGCCAATCAAGAGGTACAAAGGAAGAGTGCCCTGAAGTGGGCTTCTCTCCTGTGGAAAGGTTTGTCATCCCCCCTCCAAGGCAAGAGTAGCTCCCACTGTCATGATGCTCCAAAAAGATTTTAAAAACTTGGCTTTCTGGAACACCTTTGGTTTCTGACTATTATAGAATACCTAGTGTAGGAATGCTTTGTTATAATTTTAAAACATAATAAGATACTGATTTTCTTTTATTGTTGTTGTATTTTATTGCCAATGCATTGGCAATTGCTTTATCATCATTTAGAGTCACTTTGACTGAAATAGTTTATAAATGTATAAATAGAATGAGAAAATATTCCAAAATTTGAGGGCTGTTTGGCAATCAAACAGATTGCCTCAAGTAGTTAGATGTTTCTTCTTCTTTGGATGTATTGAAGCAGAAGCTAGGCAGCCTTCTGTCAAGCATACTAAAACAGCATCCTTTCATTAAAAAAAAATAGTAAAATGAACAGTGAACTGGGCCAGGTGATTTTCAAGATCTCTCTAACTTTATCATCCTAGGGAAACCTGATTTATATAACAAACTATATATCAGGAAATGGAGCTAGTGTAAAAGACAGCAGGGAGACTTTTGAAAGCATATGCTCCACACATCACATTACTTTGCTCTTCAAACATTTCACTGCTTTTTATTATGCTCCCAAGTGCAATTCAATGTACTTGTGTTGATCTACAAAGTTCTAAACTATGTGAGACCAGGAAATTTAAGGTATCATTTATTTCCATATTAATGTTAATGCCAAAAATCTATCTGAATTGTGGTAGGATACGAATGTAATAAATAAATATTGGTAATTTATTATCATAACTGGAAACCACATTCTGTAGCATAATTAAAGAATTTACTACCAAAGAAGAAACAAAATTTCTCCCTTCTCATTCTGCTTTCAATGAATAAATACTCTACATTTTCAGAACATACAGTGTATTTAGAGCTCTCTGGGCCTCAAAGCAAAACTCTCACAAGGAGCTGTGCAATTTGAGAGTTAAGTTGTTGACTCTCTCCCAATTGAGATTGGTTCTGAGAAAGAGAAGAGAGGCATCATGAGCTGCTTTATCTTCTCTGCTGCTGTCACAACATGCTTAAGCCTCACAACAATCTCCTCTTAGTCTCTTAGTCATTACAAAGCATCCCATTCCTGGCTGACAACTAGAAGGTGACTGTCAGTAATGGCACTACTACTGTTGTTGAGGCAACAGCTTACTTGGGAACAACAGTGGAGAATGATGAAGTAACAGTAACTCTACCCTCACAGGCCATTCTTCTCTTGTTGGAGCACTGTGAGACCAGGCTTATTTCTTTGAAAGATTGAAGGTATGGAGCAAGGGAGAATCTGGAGTATCCTGTATTTCTGAGCTCTGTAGAATTAAGCTATTAATTTTTAACTGAGAAAAAGCCTTACCTTGCATGCCCCTGCTTTTAACTCTGTGATGCTATGTTGTTATTTAAATTAAACACCTCTCTCAGAGTTGGTATTGTATTGCTTAATTGCATGGTAAATATTGATATGTTATTGCAACAAGTGATCCTCAACTTATGATCACAAATTGGTGGCAAATTTGGTCATTAAGTGATGTGGTCATTAAGCGAGTCATCAGTGACTGAACTGGAGTGTACTACCATTTTTACTGTGGTTGTTAAGTGAATAACAGCATTCGTTAAATGAATCCAGCTTCCTCCATTGACTTTGCTGGTTGGAAGCCGGATTGGAATTTATCAAATCATGACTATGAGTGCAAGATGCTACAACCATCATAAATGTGAGCCAGTTGCCAAGCACCCAAATTATGATCATGTGACTTTAGAGTGGTGCAATAGTTGTAATTTCAAGAACCATTATGGTCATAAGTCCCTTTTTCAGAGGCTGCCATAACTTTGAACCAACTCGTACCACTAAGTGGAACTTTCTATTTAAGCAGTTGTCAATCAGTCTGATACTAATTTACCATAAACATTTTTTCTACAGCTTTAACTTCCCATATACTATTGATTCAATCATATAAGGAATGCATATTAAAACTCTGCAGTTAATCTAAACCGGGGTGAAATCTACTTACCTTCCCTATTGGTTCGGAAGTGCTCACGCATGTGTGTCACGTGAGATTTTGGACCCTCTGCGCATTACGCAAAGTCTTCTGCGCATGTGCAGAGGGTCAAAAACAGGTTACTTCCTGGCTAAAACCAGGAACTAATGACGTCCGGGTGGGTGAGCGGAGCTTCACATTGCTGCTACTACTACCAGTTCACCGAATGTGCCACTGCTGCTACCAGTTCGCCCGAACCAGTGCGAACCATTAGCATTTCACCCCTGATCTAAACTTATTACAAAATGTAAAAACTTTTATTGGCTTTTAGAAATTTGAAAACTTTTACAAATGTAGTTTTCCTGTTAGTTTACTCAAGTGGGAAAAAATAGTTTAGTTTATTGTTTATTGATTAGTCTGGGAAAATGAAAACTATAGAAACCAGAAAAGCCTGCTTTTCTTTCTTACAACATAAGCAACTAGCTTTGCAAAGCCAATACAATGTATAAAATTTGTACCGTGTTTCCCCGAAAATAAGACCTTGTCTTATATTTTTTTTGAACCCTGAAATAAGCGCTTGGCCTTATTGCCATGCGCTCAAAAGTCCGATTGGGCTTATTATCAGGGGATTTCTTATTTTGCGGGAAACAGGGTATGACAAGAAAGGTCAAAACAACGCATGACTTTCCACATTCTACAATGCAACACCTTTTCCCAGTTAAAAATCAATAGTTTAATTCTATATATAAAAAACCACTACATCATCAGATTATTTGTTCTTTAAAATATTTTAATAATTAAAAACTAATAATTAAATTAATAGCTAGCAATATTATTAATACTCTCATTCATGCATATTTGAGGATTTTTTTGTTATGGTAATACTGCTCAAAAATATTTTCTCCAGAAATGCTTGCCTTATTTAGTGCCTCTTTATTTGGATCAGGTAATGATTTGGAGAATTTTTGATGAGTTCAGTAAACGTATGTTCCCAAAGGAAAAAAACTTCAATATTTTATCTTGTTTTAATGAAATTGTTACAATTTGTTTCTATTTTTAATATACTATTTTTTGGGTTTTGATTATAAAGATTTTGTTTAAAAATATACTCCTTTGTAAATTACTTTAGGAATCCCTCTGATAACAAAAAACAGAGGAAAAGAAAAATCATTAGATAGCCTGATCATCTAGCAGTGATCATTGCTACAAAATGCAGTCTTTTTTCAGAAGTAATGTAGAATATGGTTCATGTGTATGCATATATTTCTTCCTCTAGCATATAATTAAGAGCTCCAATTTTCGATTGAATTTACTTTCACCATTCTGTTAGAATAAAATAGAAACTTTATTTAGTCAGCATAAAACTGACTAAATAAGTATAAAATTAACACAAAAGTACAAGTAGATACAAAACTCCAGAAAACAATAGGACATATTCACTGTAAGTTGTCAGCCTACTATTAAAAATTGAATTATATAAATGATAAGCTTTAAAGTATACTACTTTATTTAGAAAAGCTAAGCAAGCAAAAGCTACTACTAAAACAGAAGAAACTTTCAACATTGTAATTAAAACAAAGAAAAGTTAAGTATAACCATTTTAACTCATTGTATCAAACAGATGTAAAAACCATTAAGTTTTCAAAAAGGAAACTGTGAAGAGGCAAGTTTGAACATGAGCCACATGTTCATGAAACTAATCAGTTTCATTTTCTGAATCTCAACTAAAATGATTAATATTCTCTGATCTTTTCCTTGTTTTCTATCATTTCGATGGATATCTGAAAACTGCTATCTCGCCTGTCCTGAGATGAGCTTCCCTATTTTTTCACATATTAATAAAATTGAAAATATAGACCAATTTATTTTACATGTTTTCATTTTCGGTATCATTTTAAACAAAAATGTCATACAGACACAATCTTATTTAAGTGAGCAAAGGTGAGGCAGCACAGGCATCAAAGCACTGTATTTATTTGGCTCCACATGGAATAATTGTAACTTTTTAAGCAGAAGAGTGGTGAAAGATGCTTCTTTTCAAAGATGTGCTAAAACAGGTTATCAATTTTTGAGATAAACAATTCATCCAAGCTGGGATAAGAGATTTTAAGAGGTTTTCCTTGTACCAAAAAAAATCCCCAAACACATCAATGTTTTAAAGAATATTCAGATGCCAGTAAACTATACTACTATCAATTTTCGAACAATACCCATTACTTGTGGGAATCAATCAAAGGCCAATATGGTAGTGTAAAGGATTAAAATAAGCTTTCCTAGACAAGCTCAATTACATCCATATGTTTTTCTCTTGGCAGCAAAACAGAAATGGTTTGCTATTTTTTTTTCCTGGATTTTTTTTGTTTTGTTTAACTTTCCTCTGCACCCTGTAGATTTGGTATCCCTTAGTGGTCTTCCATCCAACTCTTCACCAGGCCAGTCCCTTCCTAGCTTACACGCCCACAAAAAGCTGGACAGGTGCTGCCCCCTCCAGCAGCCAGCCACCATGAGCAAGTCTTATAAGTTGCTCAACCTTACCCTGAGAGTCTAAAACACCATTTTGAGCTTCTGAATTTCAAAGGGGGGGGGGGGCGACAAATGTTAACAGTTTTGGCAAATTTCAAAGCCCAGCCCAGCCCAGCCCGAGAATGGCCTTTTGCAGGGTCCACAAGCCAAGAACTTACAACCTGTTAGAAAAGTATCCTGCCAAATGCTGGAGCAGCACAGAGCTCTCCCCACTTCAAAGACTTTCAAAGACTGTGTTAAAACACCCAACCATCGGAAGGGAGGGGGGAGAGAGAGAGAAGGCGCTTCAGCAAAATAAGCCTCTCTTGACTCCCCAACTCACCCCACGAAGCTTTGGGGTCTCCCCAGATCTCCCATTCTCCTGCTGAAGGGAGAGGGGGAGGGAGACAAATAAAGGGGCAACTTGGGTGAATCCAGACTGTTCCGAACAGGAAGAAAAGCAGCAGCCTTTTTCTCTTCTCTTGTTCACCAGGAAGGCACCTCACATATATCCCAGAAGGAAACGAGAGGGGTCATGTCAACGTTTCTCGTCCCCTTCGCCCAACCCATTCCCGCCACGCCGGGGTCCCGCAGGGCCGGGGCGTCCTCCCCGACTCGGGGGCCCCGCGAGTTCTAGGCGCAAGACGCCACCCAGGCCCATCTCGGGACCTTCCTCTCATCTCTGTAACTAACTTGTGGGGGAAGCGAAAGGAAAAGGAGGGCAGCGGCAGCGCAACAAGTTCCCCGTTGGCCCGAGACTCGACTCCTCTGTCTTTTCCCTCACCGGCCGCCGCTTCTTCTTCCTCTTCCTCTTCCTCCTCTCCTCTTCCTCGTCTCCCTCCTTCCTTCCCCTCCTTTCCCTTCCATCCCCTCGCCGCCACTCGCGACTCTCCCTCACTTACCTCCGCCATGTTCGCCGCTCAGCTGAGGCGGGCCGAGCCTGGAGAAGGGGAATCACATCGCCGCCGCGGCGGAGAGGAGGAAATGGCACGGAAAGGTTGCGGGAGCGGCGGCGGAGGCAGCGGCGGCGATGGGTCACAGGCTCTGGGAAGCGGCAGCAGTGGATGCAGGGAGGAGGGAGCGGGAAGCCACCAGGGGGAGGAAGAGGCCCAACGTCACCGCGCAAAGGAGGTGGGCGCGCCCGCGACACCGCCTCTCCGCTCCCCCGCCCGCTTTCAGCCCGCCCGCCCGCTCTGCCTGCTCGCCCTTCTCTTTATCTGCCAGCGCGAGCGCTTCAGTCACGAGACGGCGGCGTCCGTTTCCCGGCGTCGCGCTCGCGGAAGGCGCTTCAGCCCCCCCCCGCCCCCTTCACCCCCACCCCGAGCACGGGAACAGAAACGGTCTTTTCGGGGACTGAGGCCGTTTGGAGTGAGGGGGGGTGGGGTGGGAAAGGTGTTTTAAACGGACTACGCACGCGCAGTCCACACCCAGGGCCGAGGTCCCGACTTCTCTGGGCGGACGACGAGTCTCCACAACGTAACGCGGAGCCGCCCAATTTCATTTCTTCTTCTTTTTTTTTTTTTTAAATGAGCACCTTGTACAAAACCGCGGCTCAACCCACCCGCCCAGATGGGCTGGGGTGAGTCAAAAGCTTCCGCTTCGCCAAAGTTATCCCCCCCCCCTCCCGTCCCTCCCTCGGCGCTCTCTTCGCACGTTTCCTTTCGCGCATTTTCCCCGCGGTAAAAGAATGGAGCCCAAATTCTTTCCAGACTTGGGTCAAATAAGTAGCCGCAGCCGCTTTCCGTATCGCGAATACGCGGTACGGAAGAAGCAAGAAGAGGGAGGGGGAGGGACTCATGATGGGGAAAACGCTAAACCCGCTCCAGAGCAGGTTACCGCTGCCTTTTATCTTTCGAAAAGGCGGGAAGAGAAGATCAGGGCTCACCCGGTCTCCCCTCCCCCGCCCCCAGTGTAGGCTGGTGTAGGATCTTCTGCTTGAACTAGTTTAGTTTTGTAGCATTTATTTATTACCTCATAGCTAGTCCTCGATTTATAACAGTTCATTTAGTGACTGTTCGAAGTCACAACGGCACTGAAGAAAAGTGACTGATGACCGTTTTTCACATTTATGACCACTGAAGCATACCCAGGGTCATGTGATTTACATTTGGATGCTTGACAGCTGACCAACATTTATGACGGTTGCGGTGTCCCAGGGTCATGTGATCACCTTTTGTGACCTAACGAGCAAAGTCAATGGGGAAACCAGATTCACTTAGCAATTGTGTTACTAATTTAACAAGTGCAGTGAATTCACATAACAAATGGGGCAAGAAAAGTGGTAAAAGGGGGCAAAACTCACTTAACAAATTTCTCACTTGACATAAATTTTGGACTCGGTTGTGGTTGTAAGTTGAGATCTATCTCATATGGATAGTCCTTGACTTACAACCAATTGTTTAATGACAGAAGTTACAACAGTACTGAAAGTAGCGACATGACCTTTGTTTTCACGCTTAGAACATTGCAGCATCTCCACGGTCATATGATCAAAACTTGGATGCTTGGCAACTGGCACATATTTATGAGGTTGCAGTGTCCCAGAATCATATGATCGACCTTTGCTACCTTCTGACAGGCAAAGTCATTTTGGAAGCTAGATTCACTTAACCACTGTGTTACTAATTTAATAGCTGCTATGATTCACTTAACTGAGGCAAGAAAAGTTGTAAAATGGGGCAAAACTCACTTAACAACTGTCTTGCTTAGTAACAAAAATTTGGGACTCAATTGTCATAAATTGAGGACTACCTGTATATTTAAAAGGCTACATAGTGAAAAGAGCCAAGAACGCAAGAGTCATAGGAAACAAAGACAAAAGTGACTAATTTATAGTTTGCCATTCTGCTCTTGTGGGGAGGGGCCTCAGGTTAGGACTCAGCAATTTGCAAACCATCCCCCCTCAGTGCAAAATGAATTCCTTTTTGGAGTTCTTAGAGCCATCAAAGTTTGGTGAGACAGTGCCAACAAAGCACCCTGGGTTTTCTGATATTTTGTGGCTGAAAATTTCCAGAGCTGTTTAGCATAGTTAAGGATGTAAAGAAGACCCTTTAACTCTGGTGGCTCAACAGACTAAGGAGTCTGTTATTAACACAGCTGCTTGCAATTACTGCAAGTTCAAGTCCCACCAGGGCCAAGGTTGACTCAGCCTTCCATCCTTTATAAGGTAGGTAAAATGAGGACCCAGATTGTTAAGGGCAATAAAAGTTGACTTTGTATATAATATACAAATGGATGAAGACTATTGCTTAACACAATGTAAGCCGCCCTGAGTCTTCGGAGAAGGGCGGGATATAAATTCAAATAAATAAATAAATAAAAAACTCAGGGGTGTCAAACTGGTGGCCCATGGGCCGGATGTGCCTCACATAGGCCACACCCACCCCAGCTCAGTGAATGGGAAAAACGTCATGAAATGTCATTTGATGGTGATGTGACGCTGCAAGTTTGACACATGCTTTAAACCAGGGGTCTCCAACCTTAGCAACTTTAAGGCTTGTGGACTTAAACTCCCAGAGTTTCTCAGCCAGCTTTTCTGGCTGAGGAACTCTGAGAATTGAAGTCCACAAACCTTAAAGTTGCTAAGGTTGGAGACCCCTGCTTTAAACCATTATTTTAAAAAATCCCAGCAATGCCTGTTTTGTATCTATTGATTTCAGTGGGACAGTCTCTAGTAGAATAGAATAGAATTTTTTTTTTTTATTGGCCAAGTGTGATTGGACACACAAGGAATTTGTCTTGGTGCATATGCTCTCAGTGTACATAAAAGAAAAGATACGTTCATCAAGGTACAACATTTACAACACAATTGATGATCAATATATCAATATAAATCATAAGATTGCCAGCAACAAGTTATAGTCATACAGTCATAAGTGGAAAGAGATTGGTGATGGGAACTATGAAACGATTAATAGTAGTGCAGATTCAGTAAATAGTCTGACAGTGTTGAGGGAATTATTTGTTTAGCAGAGTGATGGCCTTCGGGAAAAAACTGTTCTTGTGTCTAGTTGTTCTGATGTGCAGTGCTCTATAGCGTCGTTTTGAGGGTAGGAGTTGAAACAGTTTATGTCCAGGATGCGAGGGATCTAGTTACATGCAACTATTGCACTCTCCAATAAATATGCGTAAGATTGAATTCTGCTGAACTCAGCAGGATTTCCAACAGGAGATAAAATGTTGCACTGTAAATGCAAAGATGAAAGCAGTGGAATTTTCAATATAATCATAAAAGTGCATTGCTGTACAATCTTTCTTTTAATGTTGAAATCCAGGATGTGGTTTCATTGTGTCTTAATGTGTCTTCTTGCAGAATTATTCTACGAATTACCAACTATATAGAAGGGACATTTGAAGAATGTTATAGACAGTGCCGATATTGGGTAGGAAGTTAAAAAAAATATATCATTAGATCTTGTTGTATGCAAGTCCTGATACTTTGTGTTTCATAGATATGCCATAAACAATTATCCCTAATTTGTAATTGGGATGGTGATGTTCTTTTGAGTCAGTGTTGTATGCTGTATAAACTTGAATGCTTATTGGATATAAGCAGATCAGGTGATGTGTATTTGTGTAATGAGGGTGGGTGTGACCTAAGACAAGGGTCACCAAACCTTCAGACCTCAGGGACCACTAAATTCATAATTTTAAATCCCGCGGACCACTAATATGATCTGCCTAATGACCGGCTGGGTAGGCGCTAGGTGATAATGTGACTGGGTGGGCATGGCCAACTCGATGTCACTCACATCAAGGGGCGCTTCGCCAGCATCTACTCGCCCCTCCCCTGACAGCCACTCCTCACCTGTCGGCCTGGGCTCCTTAGGGCCCGAACAGGAAGCAGTTGTTGGAGCTAAGCAGCCACTACAAGAAAGAGTTGGCAAAACAGCTGAGTTCAAATTGGATCTGACCGAGAAGGAGGCTCAGCAGAAGCATCTCACTTCTGCTGAGTACTAGGAGCATAGGCTTTCCAAGCAGAGGGAAGACCTGTGGGAGTGCAAGGCCAGGTATAGGTGCCTGGAGGCTCAGTGGGCTGAGATGGTCAGCCAGTTCCAGGCCATGATGCAGTCCCACTGGAACAAGACCTTCCGGCTCTTCGCCACCAGCAGTGCTTCACTCCAGTCTTCACCCACAGCCCTGCACCAGGAGGCTGAAGCAGACCCTGTTGGAATTTCTGCCTCCGAGCCATACAAAAAGACCCTGAAGGGGGAGACTCTGTATCAGCACAAACCTTCATTGCATGTATCCGACCCAGGGTCTGTAGTTTGAGGACCCCTGATTTAGTGCAATATAAAAAATCCAAATAATTTTACTGAGGACCATCAACATTTTCTCGTGGACCACCAGTAGTCCACGGATCACCAGTTGGTGACTACTGGCCTAAGAGATCAACACCCTATATCAAGGTATGCATAATTATTAGGCAGCTTCTTTTCCTCAGGCAAAATGGGCTAAAAAAGAGTTTTAACTGACTCTGAAAAGACAAAAATTGTAAAAGTTCTTTCAGAGGAATGCAGCACTCTTGAAATTGCTAAGATATTGTGGCGTGATCATAGAAACATCAAACATTTTGTTGCAAATAGTCAACAGCGTGTGTCCACTGAATAACCACAATCCAGTACACATCTACTTTGAAATTTATTGTAGCTTTTTTGTAGGTAGTAGAATTGTAAACCTAAAGGAATTCACAAGTAAGTAAACATAATGGAATTGGGATGCACAATAAAAATGTATGACTTTTGATTACCACTTCATGAGGTGAGGACAAAGATGTAATGGGTAGAAGCTTATTAAAAAGAGACCCAACCTAGATACAAGGAGAAATTTTGTGGCAGAACAATCAATGAAATAGCTTGCCTCCCAGAGTTGTGTGTGCTTTATCACTGGAGATTTTCAAAAATAGATGGGACAACCATTTAATTGGGATGATGTAAGCTTGCCTTGAGCAGGGAGTTTGACTAGAAAACCTTCAAGGTCCCTTCCAGTCCTATGATTCTATATTCTAACTGAGTTGATCCCATTGGTTGCAACAAGAATTGACTGACTGGTTTGTCACTGACATCGTGGGCTGAGAAAGAGAAACTGGTCCAAGGTCATCTAGTTGGCTTTCATGCCCAAGAAGGGACTAGAACTCACAGTCTCCTGGTTTCTAGGCCATCATCTTAACCTCTGAACCAAATTGCTTCTCTTCCTATGGCTTAATACAGTACTAAGCTTAAATTTATTCATAAAGTCTGTCTGTATTTATTTAGCAAATTTATTTCCTGCCCACTCCTAATTCGTTTTAGGCAGCCTAAAGTATAGTTATATAAATACTAAAAACTATATATGAGTGGTGACCTAGTGGTGAAGACATTTGCCTCCCACTCAGAAAGTTGAGAGTTCGATCCTAAGTAGTGGCAGTTGTTTGTGGCGTGCACAAAGAAAATATCTGCTGTGAACTCCACATAGGCATCAGGAAGGACATCTGACCAGTAAATGCTCAGTTCCATTTAGCCTCCCCAACTCTATCCCAAGGGATTACAGGACCATTAAAAACCCTAAAAACGATATGTGTAAACATTAAAAGGCCAGCAGCATAATGTCCCGAAGTCTTCTATTAAATTATAATGAGGATAATCTTAATTCCAGCACCAGTTTTCTGCCTAATGAAGATATCATATCAAAAAACTTTGTAAATTGTAAATTGAATTTTACAAATTCAGAAAGCAAGCAGATCGGAAAAACTTTCACAAATTGTTCAGTTGAATATCTAAGAAAAGAAATATTGCCCATTTTTGTAGAAATTCATCATCATCTGGATTCCGTTCTTCTCATCCTTCTGGTTTTCTGCTAGTGTTGTTCTGTGCAGTAAAAATGCAAAACAATTAACTGAGGCATAAAACTAGTTGATAATATATTGGGTAAGGAATAGGAGTAAAGGTGTGTCTATTTCAGCTCTGTATTTGTTCAGTGTCTTTGAATTACAATAGCCTGATCTGATTTGATAAGTTTTTCACAAAACAGAAAAGAGGAAGAAAGTGCTGGAACTCAGAATCTGAGGGAACATTGCCTTTGCTCCACTCTCTTTCCACCCTACTGAGCTTCTGCATTGGGAAGGTGTGGTCATTCTGCACTGTTGTCTTCAGATGGCAGTTGTATCTGCTGTTTGCTGTTTTGCCATACCTCTTGTTTACTCAGACAGTAATCTGTCTGGAGCTGACTGCCCATTGTTGGCACTGCTGAAGCTGGCTCTGGCTCTGGCTCTTCGTTGTCGGTCCCCTGTTCTGATTTCAAATCTGAGCCCACTATGAGCAAACTAGCACACAAATTCACCTTTGCAATGCGCATCAATAGTTTTAAGTTGCACCTCGATCTTTTTAAATGATTACGGAAAAGTGTATCAAATTTTGCATGAAAATATCTTGTGATATTAATAGCATAAAAGGAGTGTTTTATATTTTCCCCCAATATTTAGTGCTTTTCTAGATTTAATAAAGGTCAGATCTGGTAGCCTTGATTAATGAGGTTTCATTTCAAAACTGGTTCACTGTCATTATAGATTCCATTGCTTCAATAAATGACATATGTCTCCATAAACAAATATGGAGCAAGAGAAGAGTATCTCAACCCAATCCAATTAATATGTTCTTGGAAGTAAAATCTCATTGTTTTAACTACTTAACTATTAAATGCATGATTTATAGTAAGTTTCACTGAATTGAACATTCACTACAAAATACCATCAGAAACGGGTTGAATAGATCCAGCCCTATTTCACTTGAAAGACATGACTCTTGAAGAAACACACAGACTTGAGTTGCATTTATTTTTTATTTATTTATTTATTTTGTCAAACACAACAGTATATATAAGTATAAGCTGAAATAACCATACAAATTGGATACAATCAAAGGGAACATTATGACAGGAACGGTAGGCACTCTGGTGCTCTTATGCACGCCCCTTATAGACCGTTTAGGAATGGGGTGAGGTCAATAGTAGATAGTCTTTGGTTAAAGCTTTGGGGATTTTGAGATGAGACCACAGAGTCAGGTAGTGCATTCCAGGCATTAACAACTCTGTTACTGAAGTCATATTTTCTACAATCAAGATTGGAGCGGTTCACATTAAATTTAAATCTATTGTGTGCTCGTGTATTGTTGCGATTGAAGCTGAAGTAAACTTCGACAGGAAGGACATTGTAGCAGATGATTTTATGAGTTATACTTAGGTCATGCCGAAGGCGGCGGAGTTCTAAATTTTCTAAACCCAGGATTTCAAATCTGGTGGCATAAGGTATTTTGTTGTGATCAGAGGGGTGGAGAACTCTTCTTGTAAAATATTTCTGGACACGCTCAATTGTATTAATGTCCGAAATGAGGTGTGGGTTCCAGACAGGCGAGCTGTATTTGAGAATTGGTCTAGCAAATGTTTTGTATGCTCTGGTTAGTAGTGTAATCTTTCTGGAGAAGAAGCTACGCAAGATTAAGTTTACAACTCTTAAAGCCTTTTTGGCGATGTAGTTGCAGTGGGCTTTGGCACTTAGATTGTTTAATATGAAAACTCCAAAGGTCTTTGACGGGGTGAGGGTCATCTACAAGGTAATGTCCATCAAGCTTGTATTTAGTGCATAAAAAAGACTTTTTGAATGTCAGTGCTAATTAGCAAACATTCAATGAAAATGTAAAAGGAAATGAAACAGTCTTTAACAGCAATATTAATCAAAAGGGAATTCTCAGCTGAAGGCAAAACTTGTATAAATAATTTAAATATCATAGATACACTCATAAATTGCTTATTTTATGATAATAGCCTAATATGGATGCCAGCCCCATTGGAAGATACATTGAACCAGACTGCAAATTATTTGCTGAAAGTGAAGAACTGCATTTGCTTAGTTATTCTGAATTTTTGATGCAGTCCTATAATGAAAATCTACAGCTTAACTGCCACTGAAATTGCTTTAGGTATTATAGTCTCTGTTAAAACGTGATAAAATAAAAGACACGGGAATCTTAATGACTATAACATGCAATATTAGTTTGGGAAGGCAGCAATGGTTGCATCTTCAGAAAAAGTAAACAAAAAGAAACAATATAATTTTCAGAAAATAGGCTCATCTGGTAACCAATCTGGTGTAGTGGTTAAGAAGTTGACCTAGAAACCAGGAGTCTCTGAGTTCTAGTACTGCCTTAGACATGAAAAACCAGCTTTGAGCCAATTACTCTAAGCCTCACAGGGTTATTGTGGGGAAAATAGGAAGAGGAGATAGTGTTAGTTATGTTTGCAGCCTTGAGTTACGTATAAAGTAATGAAAATGGGCTTTTTAAAAATCAAATACATAAAACCAGTAGTGCAAGATCTGTAGGAAGAAAGTATATAACACATATATGACAGAAGAAATAATCGGAGAAGATCCTTATCTTCGGATATGATTCCTGAACTGGCATGTTTGTTATATAAAACTTGTTTCTTTGGATTTTTTATTTATGAATTTATAAACAATTTGCCTCATATGCATTGAAGAAATATGTCATGTTTATAAGTAAACATGATCAGTCAATATAAACAGTCAATATAAAAAGTGGGCAGGCCTACATTATCAGTATTATTTTGACAACAAAGCCAATGTTTTAATGCCTTGTGACCCGAGCATGCTGCTTTTGGCACATCTAATGGGAGAGTTACCGCTGGGGAGAGATAGTCCTATAAGAACACTAGTCTCAATTTGTGAAGGACTTTAAAGGTAATCACCAGCCCCTTGAATTGCACGGCAACTAATGCAGCCATGAAGCAGAGGCATCATATGTTCTGAGAAACTAGCACCCAGAACTGCTTGAGCCATTGCATTTTGCACCAGCTGAAGCTTCTGCATATTCTTTAAGGGTAGCCCCAATTTTTGGCCTTTGTTCAACAATTGATACAAGTGAAATATACAATACAGTATATACTATAGCTTATACAGTACAGTACAGTATAATACAATACAGTAAACTTCAAAATACAGGATCGGTGGATGAGAGCAAATCAAATTTATGAAAAGGTTTAGTTGCATAGTTTCCCCTTTTATTTAGATGGAATAAAAGGCAGACAGAACTTTCAAATCTGAAACTACTGAAACAATAGTAATAACATTTTTGGAGTAGATTCTAAGTCCCTGCAATAACAAAGAGGGAAAAAATGCAAATAAAGGCTATCCAATCTCGGTTTTCATCCAGGCTTTCTCATATTTTCAGCCAATCATATAGCTACGTGGGGAAAAGGTGGCTACTATGGTTACCACGTAAACAGTTTCCTGTTTCAACAGTAGCTGCTGAGGGAGTCAGGCTTTGTACCTAATTTGGATTTTAAAACAGAAATCTAGTGGCCTAGACATTTGCTGAATCTTATTTCTCAGAGTGCTGGCATACTGGCAATAAGAGCTGCTGCTTATTTGACAGCTTCAGTGTTCTCTCTGCCATTGTGTTGGGAGACAGATAGTATATTCAGGACGTGGAAACAACTTGATCATGTCAGAAATGACTAATAACCAGGATGGCAAGAGCAAGAAGCACAGCATCATTATCAATACGTAAGTAGCATGGTATGGTTGAAGCAAAGGGATGGTTTTGAAGCAAACTCAGTGGAGAGGAGGCTATCTCCACTCATTTTGTGACAAGCTAATACAGGTTTTTCTAACATGCTTTTCTACTGTTTTAGATATAATGTTCATCAAATCAGTTTGGACAAAGAATCAATGCTTATAAGCATTGCAATCTGTAGCAGTCAGTGAGGACCAGATTGTGGGCATATAGGATAAACATATTCCTGAAAACTGAAGGGCAGTATTCCTAAAACTCAAGTTGCCTGTATTAAGGCAAGAGACTTCAGCAGTGGGACATGAGGGTGGGGAGAAGGCATGGTCTCTATAGAAACAGACTTCTCCTGCGGTTTAATTGTCTTCCTCAAGCATTTGGTAAGAATCCCCTCAATTAGAAACTGGAATGTAGGAGGTCATTCTGATTCTAATTTGTTTGTGTGAATTGATTCCATTTCTCTTGTGGTTCTAAAAGTTTTCATTCTAAAGTAAAGAAAAATGTACAAATACATTGTAAAAATATGTGGTACTTGGTGCTCATTGTAAATTGGTTCTGGGAGGTGTGATGAGTACCAAGAATGATGAGTACCAAACAATTTTTTCCTATGGGGAATAATATAGTGAGTCACAAGGCAACTGACATTGACAAGTTCTACCTTGTATGTTGAGTAACAGGACAAAATTTTCCTGTCAAAATGCATTGACTACCAAATTCAATGAGTTTCAAAGCAGTTGAGTACTAAGATACAACTATGTATAAATTGAAATAGTCTCAAATTACCATATTTGTCAGAGTATAAGACATACTCCCCCCCCCCAAAAGTGGATGAAATTTTCGGTGCATCTTATACAGCGACGCAGTGGTGGCAAACAGGCTGCGCCAAACGGGCCACAGCGGTGGCGAATGGTCAACATAGAATGAGTGGTGGTGAATGGGCCATGCCAAACAGGCCGCAGCAAACAAGTCATGCCAAATGGGTTATGGTAAATGGGCCACGGCAGCAGCGAACGGGCCATGCCGAAGGGAACAGGTGGCAGTGGCAGTGGCAGTGAACAGGTCGTGTTGAACAGGCTGTCACCGTGGTGAATGGGCTGCACCAAACGGGTTATACTAGTGGCGAACGGGCTGTGCCGAATGGGCTGTGTTGCTGGCAAACGGGCTGCAGTCGCGGCAGCAAATGGGTGGTGCCGAACGGATCGCAGCAAATGGGCTACAGCGACCAGGCCAGATGAATACCAGATGGATGCTGGGAGGCTGAGGCAGAATTTTTTTTCTTGTTTTCCTCCCCAAAAGAGGTAGGTGCATATTATAGTCTGGAGCGTCTTATACTCTGAAAAATATGGTAAATAATTTTAGTATCATTGCTAAATTAAGAATAAGTTTTATACTTAACACATTAATTGTGCTTATGAATTTATGATTAATGTTTTTTTTTACTTTAATTGAAGAGATTGCAAGTGGTTGAGAAAGGTTAATAGAGTATGTGTGTACACAATTTATTCTGAACCCTTCCTAATAGCCAGGGATGGGCTTCAAAATTTTTAGCAAGGGGTTCTCTGCCTGGGTGCTGGGTGGGCGTGGCCTAGTCAGCCTACTGTTCCGCGGCAAGTGGGGGGGGGCTTTTTGCCCTCCCTGGGCTCCGGAGGCTTTCCTCTGGAGCCTCCGGGAGGATGATGATAATAATAATAATAATAATAATAATAATAATAATAATAATAATAATAATAATAATAATAATAATAATAATAATATCAGAGTTGGAAGGGACCTTGGAGGTCTTCTAGTCCAACCCTCTACCCAGCCAGGAAACCCTACACCATTTCAGACAAATGGCTATCCAACATTTTCTTAAAAATTTCCAGTGTTGGAAACTTCTGGAGGCAAGTTGTTCCACTGATTAATTGTTCTCACTGTCAGGAAATTTCTCCTTAGTTCTAGGTTGCTTCTGTCCTTGATTAGTTTCCACCCATTGCTTCTTGTTCTACCCTCAGGTGCTTTGGAGAATAATTTGACTCCCTCTTCTTTGTGACAACCCCTGAGATATTGGAACACTGCTATCATGTGTCCCCTAGTCCTTCTTTTCATTAAACTAGGCATACCGAGTTCCTGCAACAGTTCTTCATATGTTTTAGCCTCCAGTCGCCTAATCATCTTTGTTGCTCTTCTCTGCACTCTTTCTAGAGTCTCAACTTCCTTTTTACATGAAAATGGCCCTCCGTTTCTGGCCTCCCCAAACTTTTGGGAGCCCATTTTTTGCCCTCCACTGCCTCTGTGCGTGCCCTGAACTTACCTGCATCCAAAATGGGCCATGTGGGGACTCCTGGAAGGGGTGGGGCAGGGTGGGCAGGGCCAGCCAGCAGTGGGATTTGGGGGTTCTCTGAACTGCACAGAATCTTAGCTAGAGGTTCTCCCAAACCCCCGGCAGCCCACCCCTGGTGCAGAAGCAATCCAGGCAAAAGCGAAGCATGAGTAACCAGAGCTCGCCTTTAAAGTCCTCGGCTTACGACTACAATTGAGCCCCCCCAAAGTGACTATTGTCCCATTTGATGACCTTTCTTGTCGAAGTTGTTAAGTGAATCACTGCAGTTATTAAGTGAGTAACATGGTTCTTAAGTGAATCCGGCTTCCCCATGGACTTTGCTTGCCAAGAGGTTGCAAAAGTGGATCGAGTGACCCTCCCTCTCCACCCCTCCCGGAGATAACTGTCATAAATATGAGTCAGTTGACAAGTGTCTGAATTTTTGATCATGTCATGGGGATACTGCAATGGTCATAAATGTCAAAAAAACCCAGCCCCATGTCACTTTTGTCAGTGCCGTTGTAAATGTTGAACGGTCACTAAATGAACTGTTGTAAGTCAAGGACTGACTGCACAAAGCGCTCTTTTGTAGCAATGCTAAATGTGTTGTTCCAGGTGGGATGGCCAACAAGTATTAGAATGCCCAGTTCACATGTTCACTTAAAATGGCCAGGCACTGCTGAATAATTGAACTTGTCATGTCATTGAACTTTGTTTAGTCGCAGTGGGGCTAATCATCTTAGAAGAGATATTCTACCAGCAGGTTCTGACAGGTTCTGGAGAAATGGCAGAGGAAATTTTGAGCAGTTCGGAGAACCGGTAGCGGAAATTTTGAGCAGTTCGGAGAACCGGCAAATACCACCTCTGGCTGACCCCAGAGTGGGGCGGGAATGGAGATTTTGCAATATCCTTCCCCCAGGAGTGGGGAGGGAATGGGATTTTGCAGTATCCTTTCCCTGGAGTGAGGTGGGAATCAGTGGTGGGATTGAGGTAATTTAACAATCTGGCTAATGATTTCTTCCAACAACCAGTTTGCCAAACTGCTCAGAAAGTTAACAACCGGTTCTCCTGAAGTGGTGCTAACTGGCTGAATCCCACCACTGCTAATAGCCATGCTAGAAAAGGGAAGGAAAGAAATGGAATTGGCTAGTCTCAAATTCACCTAATATTAAACCATAATGAATAAGACCTCTGTCTCCATATTGGGCTTTTCATCAATTATTTATTCTTTCAAAAACAATAAAAGTTTCTGCAGAAAAATGGTTCTTGGTCCTACCATCATCTATTGAGCATCTATTCTGTCCTACCTTAATAGATTCTAGTGGCTAAAAAAAGGTGGAAAATATAATGGGAAAATACAAATTCTAAATGGAAAATATCGTGGCACTGAATTCATGTAAAATATATGTATGGATGTGTTTGTCGATGCACATAAACACACTAATTTAGAGATAGAGGTAGAAGTATCTAAATCAGTCAGGATACCCTTTCCTACCTTGGTCTTCTATATGAACACTAATTTATCCAGAGTTCACCCTGTGATATGCTCAAGTAAGAAAGGATATTTTTTAAAATTTAATTTACTTACATAACAGCTGGGTATAATAGATTGATATTTTCGCATTTCATGATGTTATTACCAAATTATAGCAATTAGCCATCAATTGAATTCATGAACATGTGTATTCACAAAAGCACAGATGCACAATGCCAAAAAGCTGTGGAACACAAGCTATCTACCATAATTCTACTTTTTCCTTTTTCCTTACGATATACAATTGTATAAAACCATACTATAGTAATACGAGATGTTAGGTATAACAATCTAAATTTCCATTTGCCCATGTTTGGCTATATTATAAAATGATTAGGGCACCCATAGAAACGCCCTTAACCACCTCAGTCTTGAACCATTCAAAACATGGAATTCAGATAACATGTTACTTTAGATAATGGAGGTTAAGATTTAAAAACGTAATAGTTTAAAATAGCTGTCACTATACAGAATCCAGTTTTCACAGGTGAGACAATTCCTGTTGTGCCTCGCCCGTCCCCCTCTCCTCAGCCGGGCCCCTCCCATCTCCTATTATCTGAGCCAGAGACCGATAGTGAAGAAAAATGGCCTGGCATGCCTCCAGCCCCCAGCCCTGGCACCATGCCCGGACAGACTAAGCAAATAAACCTCCCCCCTACACCGTGTGAGCAAGAAGCCAGCCACGAGCTAGAATTACCGGCAGCTGAGCAGGAGGACAAAACATGGACAGATCCCCGCTTCCGGAGAATGGAGAGGCGACATCAGCAAAAGGAAGGGAGGGACAGGCCTGGATAAGTGCTGAGTCATGGAGCCACATCCCACGGCCTATATAAAGGATCTGCTTTTTGGCATTCCTTGAGTCAGGCAAAGTCTCATCTGGTTGCTGAAGTCACACCTTGGATTCCTGCCTGCCCTGAGAACTCTGACAGGAATTTGGCAAAGCTGCAGAGGTTTCGTGGCCACGCTTGATACAGATTTCCCAGACCTGTCCGTCAGAGGAGGAGTGGGACACGACAATTCCTCTACAAGGATATCCAGTAAGGATGACAAACTAAAGAAAAAACCTGAATGTGTGAACCTTTCCACCATTTGGGTTCACACATAGTTCTAAGCCACATTTTGTTCAACTGTAGATTGTTCAACAAATCACAGTTGTTGCATTCATATATAATCTTATACTATCTGG
Source organism: Ahaetulla prasina (assembly GCF_028640845.1). NCBI lineage: Eukaryota > Metazoa > Chordata > Lepidosauria > Squamata > Colubridae > Ahaetulla > Ahaetulla prasina. The sequence goes on from NC_080541.1 coordinate 161,484,456, forward strand.
ATTAATTCAGCTTGTCAACCAAAACTAAGCACCTCATATCTTAACTTTTACCATAGGATACTGTTTACTATAAAGACCTATAGCACACTTTACTAATCAGGTGTCCTTAAAATGTACTGAACCATAGTTTCATATTTGTCACCTCGTATTCACAGTTATAGTCCAATAACACCTGGCTTGGTTAAGAAATGCTAAATTATAATATTGTTTTAAGAAAGTAAACAGTATATGTGTCAAATTTTAAGCGGCAAATTAATTTGAATCAACCTTCTAATCTGTATATTCATCTATATACTGCATACTCATCTATTTATCACCAGGAGCCTCACAAAAGAACAAAATGTATATAAGAAGTTACCATCAACTTCAGCATCTGGGAGACGATTGAGCTTCGCTAGTACCATGCAAGGCAGTAAAATCGGTTCAATGGGTCGCAGGAGTATCGTGATCACTTCAGAACCAAAAATGGAAAAAGGTGCTTTACCAAGCAGCAAACCTCTTGTTCAGGTAATCAGGCACTATATGAATCATAAATGTAGATCTAATTAACAGTTAAATCTAAGATAAGGGCCTATTAAAGATGCAAAAATGTTAGAAATATATTGGTTCATCACACAAATCAGCCAGATGTTCAGACTGAATATGGCATTTTTATCCAGCTGTCGAATCTTTCCGAGAACTTGGGCCAGGGAGATGCTGATGTTTGATGGTGTTAGAGGTAATGTTGCAGGATGTAAGCTGTTCTGAGCCTTTTGCAATTGGCTAATGGTGAATTTGTCAGTGCCTATGGTGTTCAGGTGATACTGCAGTTGTTTTATGATTGCATCCAAGGTGACAGTATTATTCGTACTACCTTTGCTTGCTTTTGCCACAAAATCTTTTATTATTATTATTATTATTATTATTATTATTATTATTATTATTATTATTATTATTATTATTATTATTATTTACTTTATTCATGAAACATGAAACTCAATCAACTGAACATTCAAAAATGCATCACAAATACAATTGACTGGTGCTAATGGTTTATATGGGTTGCTGCCAGCATCCTAGGTATCAACCAAGTACCTTCTTAAGATGTACTTAAGATGTACTTAAGATGTTCCGAGTAGCACAGTTTTTTGCAGGTCTCCTGGAAGCTGCAATTTCTTGATGTATTTTATAAAATTTTTGGACATGGTACCAAGTGCCCTGATGACAAGGGGTAGTATTAATATTTTTAATATTATTATTATTTCAGATAACATATATATTAAAATTATTCTTCTTAAATAGTTCTATGTGAGAAACATGAGTGTTATTTTCTCTTGGTATCATTTCATCAAATTAAATGATAATTTATTTTAAATAATAATGCTAATTCAAGATAGTAACATTTTGCTGCATGATGTAACAAGTAAATGTGTCTGCATATTTGTGTCTCTTGAAATGAGCTATATTTTCTAACCATTAACGAAAGATCATTTGAACAAACAGTAAGAATTCAAGTAATGGGCAAAAATTTTAAAATGGAATTATGATTGAAAAAAGAATATTTAAATCTATTGTAAAAATGAATTTAATGTATGAATTACATCTATTTCTAAAAAAAATTAAAAGATTATTTCCTGCTCATTTTATACAACTGGATATGTGGTTTTAATATTGAGGCTGGAAACAACAGAACATCTTGCATAAAATATTCGATCAAACCCAATATCTGAATTGCTTAGTTATCTTCTAAGCTGCAGATATAGTACATATTTTTAGTTTTAATTAAAAGTTAATTCTTGTATTGACATAAGTCTGCCATTTAATTATGAGAGTTTATATATGGTACAACATCCACTGTAGACCCATTGAGAACTACTGTAAAATTTTGTATCTTTTTTCACCAAGTATATTTTGTTTATCATCTAAAAAAATGTCATCCGTCTATTAATTATCTGTTTACAATTACTTTACAATCTGTTTTAGAATCTTTCCAGTTAGCAACTGACTGCTCTGCAATTCTCTGTATCCTCCTTCCATCCTATTTAAACAAAAGAGACATTTGTCCTCTTCCATTTATGTAATAATTAGCGCTGTATTACATTAAACTAATTACATAATGTAGAGAATAGCTAAATGTCCAGCCAGGCTATCAGCAATTTAAAAAATATTTTTAATGGATTTGGCTCTGAAATTTTGAATATATTCAGAACGAATAGGTGTCCCCTGACCACACATCAAGCAGGGCTTATTTCTTCAAACTATTCTTCATAACTGGCTTGTAGAACACAGGAAAAGGCTCAGTCAAAATGAAAAGCTTGGTAGTTCTCCCTTTTCTTTGTAAGTCTCTTAGCCTTGCCCTCTTTACTGAGCAACTGGTAAATAGTATATTTTGAGTACATATGAAAGTTTATGTTGTTCTTAGTATCCTGTACTAACTTTTATTTATGTATTCAATTTATATGGTCACCCATCAAAAACATAAGAATCTCCATTTTTTGTGACACAGGCTGTTTTTCAATTAGTGATTTAAAGCATCTTCCAATGTCATCCAGTCTTTATTGAGGTGATATTAAACCAGTTCCCATTACATTAACAGTGAAACAATGATGGTTTCATGACTCCAGAAGAAATTACAAATTATTAATCTTCCCATTTTAGTGATTCTGCTGTTTTTTTGGTTTGTTTATTTTTCCTGGGGCTTGTCCCAAAGGTGCTTTTTTCAAGAGGCAACTGAACTTTCTGGTTTTTCTTTGAAGACGTTTTGCTTCTCATCCAAGCTGAAGTTTCGCTTCTTCATTCAGCTGAAGAAGCTTCTTGGATGAGAAGCGAAACGTCTTCAAAGAAAAACCAGAAAGTCCAGTTGCCTCTTGAAAAAATCATCTTTGTGGACAATCAAGACCTGGATGACTGAGAATTTCCATTCCTCGGGCTTGTTCTGTTGCTCAAAAACGTATATATCATGCTTACCTTTCAAAATCCATATTTTCATTAAGTCTTATAAACAGTCTAGTTATTTGGAAGTAAAATACTTAAACTTTTTTTCTCTGTTCTTCTGAAGTCCATTTTCTTTCTATTTTTCTATTATCCCCCTGGTCGGCCCTCTTGAGCTCCATTTTCACTGGGAGAGGGTTGCCGGAGGCCGTCTCAGCCGAAAACAGAGCTCAGAAGCCTGTTTTCATTGGCAGAGCACTCAAGCCACGACAGGCATCCCGACATGAGTGATGTTGAGCTGGCCAGGCCCACCCTGGCCACCCCTCCCCCACCCGAGGTCCAACACAACCCTGATGCGGCCCTCAATGAAATCGAGTTTGACACCCATGCTCTAGCTATTCCATATTGTTAACTGTAAGTCCTCCTGCTCTTGTATTTTATAAAGTTTCTTGCACATTGATAATGCTATGTAAACAAATATATAATCTGGAATGAAGATTTTTTGCATACAAATGTTTCTAGGTTCAGGGCCATTTAAAAAGATGTAATAGAAATGATAGGAAATAGCTGGGTTAAATACTAAATATGTGCTTGTAGCTATCGGTAAGTTAGTTAGAAGAATCATTCACCTTGATGTACTTCATCTGTTTACAAATGTCCACAATGAATAAGTGGAATGCAGAATCGGGCATTTTAGTTGGTCCCTTTTTCACACATTGGCTGAACAATTTATTCATTTTATAAATCAAACAATTACCTAAAATTAATTAAAAAGTAATTAAAACATAATAAGAATCTTAATTGTTTTGTGAATTTTTCAGCCATAATGTTATATAGTTTCCATGCTATTTTAATGCAATCTAACCCTAATATTCTAATATACCTTTAAAAGTACCCAGAAAGATTTAATGAAGAAAAGCAGCATATCTGAGCTAATAGGAGACACCCACTCTTTGAAGAAAAGATCTCAATATTTTATAATCAAATTAATGGAAAAAGCCATTATTTTAAATATTGTTAAAATAAAATATTCAAGCATTTTCTTTCATTCACAGTTATGCTTTTATACAACTATGTATTTGACTATTTCTTTGCTTATTTATGATGGCTTAGAAAATTGTTTTACAAAATGCCATCAGAACAATTTGGATTACAAGTAGACAACTCTAGAATAAAAAGGCCTTCACATTAATAGCTTATCCAATCAATCAAAGCCAATTTTTAAAAAGCTCTCCTTTTTTCCTAATATCTGCTTAAACCTGATGATTTCTTAAAAATCAGAAAAAAGAAATTTTATGTTCATACATAATAAAGTGGTCCTGTGAAACAAATGCTATAATTTGAAATCTGGAAGCATGTGCTATTATAATCAATATGTGCCTTGTTTTCCTTTTCTCTAAATTTATGCATAGAATATCAGCTCAAAGCTGCAGTCTTGAAGTAAGTCATATTATCTTCTTAGTGGCAACAATTGTAAGTCTATTGGTTTCTAGACTGGGGCTGAGGGAAGAATAGAGCTCTTTTACTGTACTTTTGTTATTTATTACATCTACAGGTTTTTGATGATCAGGGAAAAGATGTGACACCTCGTCCACTTTATCATCCAGAATTGAATGTCGCACACAGACAAAGCAAAATTTTATCAGTACATGATTTTGCTGGGGTGACTCAACCTGATTTCTTGTCTTCTTTATCAATGCAACAAACATCTGTAGCTAGTATTAGTTTAGCTGGTCCATTTTCCAGGTATGATATGACAACACATAAAATCACCCATACTGATTTCCTCTAATGCAGGGGTGTTAAACTCGCATTTTCATGGCAGTGTCACGTGACATATTGTGATTTCCACCCCCTTCACTAAACCAGGTGTGGGCGTGGCCAACACATGACACATCTATCCCGCAGGCCGCAGGTTTGATAGCCCTGCTCTAATGTGACATCTACATAAAGGTCTTAAATACTGTTGTTTATCACATGATTTATCCCAATTGATCTTATAACCAGAATACTTTCCAATATACTGTATTATCTGTATAAAATTAGGCAGAGAACTAAAATATCGATTTACAATTTAAATTTTCATAGTGTGCCAAAGTAACAACAATAATATCTGAAGATTGCCTAACAATAGTAGCTAAAGGTTCAAGAATTAAGTCAAAAAGCAAGGGTAAAAGTGGGCAGCTTTGCTGAATACCATACTGTAACAAAGGATTTGCTATTTGTTCTAAGTTTCACAAATAACAAATGTTAATTGAATTAACAACAAAAAAAACCAGAGAAATATAATTTTATTAAAATATTGGAAAGCTTGGACCTGCCAGTAAAGATGATGTTTCCTCCTTGACAAGATACTGAAAAGTTTCTCCATCTGCTGTAGATTAACTCCAGAGTTAATAGCTCCTGAAGTTCAAACTGGCTAACTCTTAAACTACATTTCCTAAAGTAAGCCAGCTTTACCTGCTATAAATAAAGTAATTGAAGCATTTAAAAAAAAATTATTAAAATGAGAAATAGTTTATAAGATCTGGTTTGTAACTGTTCAGACATAGTTGGTTGAAAACATAAACAGGTGGGATTTTTCTTATGTATATTGTGGTGGGAAGAAGACATATGAATTGGAGCTTACCTTAGTTCATTCTTATTGAACTCTAGCCCATAGACTTCATCAAGTGAAGAATTAATTGCTGCGTCCTACAAAAATACACAAGAGAGAAATGAACTGCATTCTATTACAAGGCAGTTTAATTTATTGATTAATTCTTTTTTCATGTATCATTCTTCTTGTCCTTGTGGCAGGGATTTAGCTAATTTGGAAACATAACTTAATCAGAAATCATATTATGTGAACTAGACTAGAACTATTTCGTGAACTATTTCATGAAGAATGGAGCATACTAATTTCAAATCAATGTCTCCTCAGTTCTTATGTATTTGCCTTTTCTATAACAAAGTCAGTTCTATAACAAAGTTTTTTGTAACAAAGTCATTTATATTACATGTAAATGTTTTGTCCTCTAGTAGATAATATTATAAGCAACTGAAAACTAAGCTATCAGTAGTTCTGTGAATATTTTTTTGTTGATATGTAATATTCCTTCTTTGTCATTTGCTATTTCTTTTCCATTATAAAATGTTCTATTGAAACTACAGAACCTATGGGAGTGGCAGTGTTACAAAATCAACTGCTTCTACTGAATCAATGGCAGAAGAGATTGTAGAGCCCGGATTTAGACGAGACACAATTTCTAGTTTTACAGGTAAAAATCTACATAAAAACAAATATTTGAATAATCATTTTTCCTTCTCTTTCTACATCATTAATATACATTGCTGGCCTGTACCAGACTCATGGCAGCTTGCACTACAACATGAGTTATACAATATATATAAAAAGATGGGAGAAATATCTAATAACGATGATGATAATGATAATAATAATAATAATATACAGTATAATAAAATAATTATACCATGTTTCCCTGAAAATAAGTCCTCCCCCAAAAATATTTAAGCACATGCACAGCCGGTCCCCGCCATTTCCTCTCGTTAGGGTTAGGGAGACAGAGCTGGAAATCAGTAAGTTGGCAAGAGGATTCCTGTCTTGTTCCATGCACCCCAAAATAATAAGACCTCCCCGAAAATAAGGTCAAGCGCTTATTTTGGGGTTCAAAAAATATAAGACAGGGTCTTATTTTTGGAGAAACACAGTAGTACAAAAATATTTTGATGTTTAATAAAATCATAGGCAATAATACCAGTAAATAACTAGTCCAGTTATTGTCTTGGTGATTAGCCTAATCTAGTTTGGTAGCACCCATAGCATAAAGCTAGGAACTGATAGTATGCAGTATTGACCTAAAACGGTCAATACTGTATACCATCAGTTCCTAGCTTTATGCTATGGGTGCTACCAAACTCCATCTTCTCTGGATGTCTCCCTCGTAACATGTTCTTTAAAAAGATATAATGTCTTGACTAGTTTTAAGTATTACTTGCCCTTACCCCAGTTTATTGAATAGAATTATACTTACTACATCAAAGCCTTATTTTACCAAATGTTCCTGAAGCAACATCAAGAGCAGAGGAGCATAGTGTATGTTGATTTTAGATATTCACCCTCTCTAGCATATCTATATGCCAGTGAAGTCGCTACACCAGAGCTGTCAAACTCCCTGCCCGCAGGCTGGATGCATCACGTGCTGTCCAGGCCCACACACAGTTTAGCAAAGGGGAAAACATTCCCAATACGTCACGTGATGCCGCTGTGACAATATGAGTATGACAGTCCTGCTCTACACCTTAGAAGAAAAGCCTATTCATATAAAAGAAAAAATGTTTATGTTCATTATGTTCAATAACCTGCATATGACCTATACATGCTGTTCTAAATGCAAAGTATAAATTAATTTTCTTTCATGGTAGATGTCCAGGTTAGAAGAGAGGAGATGTTAGAACAACTGACAAAGCACGATTTAGAAAAGGTCGTGGATATATTACTGACTGAGACAGAAACAATTTGGTTATTTAACATGCCAACTGATATGATATCCTCAGAAGCTGAAGAAGCCGAAGATGCCAGGTAAGCACAGTGCAATGGCTGTTGTGTACATAACCTTGCCTCTCGTTAGCAACTTTGCAATGAAATGTGACTTATAAATTTGAAATTTGTTCCTATGATGGTTTGCATTACAAATATAAGAAAATATATTTTTTCTGCGGTATCAAGAAAGAGCAATCTATGTTCATTCTAGGTTGAACTGCAATTCCCAATAGCTATAGACATGACAACCAGTACTGAAGAATTGTGGGAATTGTGGAACAAGATTTGAGAGCCACATATTGCCTTCTACTGTGTTTCCTAGCAACAAAGTATTTTACTGTTACACTGAGTTATAGTTTAGCATTATCTAAAGCAGCTTTTGTCTTGTGCATTCCCTGTTTCCTCTTGTACAGGTACTTGGAAAAGATAATCTCCTGTTTAACTGGTTACACTTTAGCTTTATATCCGAACCTGGTAAAATATCAAATCTAATATCCCTTTGAGTTTAGCTCAACTCCTGTTGACTATATGGATATAGATTCATAAAACTAGATGGGTTCATGTAAAGTTCAAGTTATGAAGAGTGTCTTATATGAAACTGGATTATTTTAATAAGCCACAGTTAATTTAAAAATCCAATCTGAGTAATTTAACCATAAGTGAAAGTTTCTATCATGTCATGGCTGCACAGGAAGAAAAGAATGTACATACTGTAGTTTACTATTATATCTATTCTAGATTAATTTAAAAGTTATTTCATATTATGTTTTAGGACAGTATTTTCCAACTAATGCCCTTCAGATGTTTTGAATTACGATTCTAAACTCCTTCCTACAATCTCAAAAAGCTACTTTAAAAAGAAAAAAGTCATTAAATGTTAAGATATCCAATTATAAGTCTTTTATATGTTTCATTAAATTAGCGATCACTGATAATGCATGAAGTATGTCTGAGATTTTAAAAAATGATCATGTTGCACAGCAGAATGAAGGGTCACATTTTCAAGGAGGGCATGTATGATTAAAGAGAACTTGAAGTATTTCAATAGCCATCCTCACTATTTACTATTTTATATATATATATATATATATATATATATATATATATATATATATATGTTTTCTGAGGTTTTCGCGGGTGTTTGTATGTAGGTCTTTGGTTATTCGGGTTTTCTCCCGCGTAAAATTGGAAGTGTCTTGGCGACGTTTCGACGAAGTCTCATTCGTCATCTTCAGGCTTCGTGCTTCTGGGAGCAATGTGTGATTGCAGCTGTTTCTTCCTTTTAACTGCTAGTGGGGTTTGAACTGATTGGGTGGGAGCTTGGCTGTGCTCTGATTGGATGGGGGGTTTTTTGTGCTCTGATTGGCTGGGGGTGTGTCCTGTTTGGGTGGGGGCTTGGTTGTGCTCAGATTAATCTGAGTTGCAGGGGGATTTGAGCTGGTGAGTTGCATTGCTGTTGTTTGGCTTCGTGTTTGTGGTCGTGCTACATCTTCATAGTGGGTGTCTGTCTGCTGTATGTATGGATTGGAGGGGTTTGAAATGGCTAATGTTGCAGCTGCGGTCTGGCTTCTGGTCCTTGGTCGTGCTTCCTGATCAGTGTGGGTTTGGGTCTGCTTTCTGGGTGGATGTGTGGTGGTGACATCCTGTGTGGACCTCGTGAGTGTGGGTCTGGTGTCATTCCTCGTATTAGGGACTCGTTTGTCAATAAGGGCGGGTTTCCAAATGGCTGGTAGGCGGGAGGTATCATCTCGTTTGTTCATGCTGTGTGGGCGTTTTTCTATCTCAATGGCTTCTCTGATTATTCTGTTGTTAAAGTGTTCAGTTTTGGTGATAGTTCTGGTCTTTTTAAAGTCAATATCGTGTATTATAATAATAATAATAATAATAATGTATATATACATTATCACTGTTTACAAACTATTTACTAAATCTACACTACTATTAATCTTCTCATTGTTTTCATCACCAATCTCTTTCCACTTATGACTGTATGACTGTATAACTTTTTGTTGCTATCATTAAGGTTTAAAATGTTGTACCTTTGATGTATTTTTTTTCTTTCCTTTTTCTTTTATGTACACTGAGACCATATGCACCAAAACAAATTCCTTGTGTGTCCAATCACACTTGGCCAATAAAAATTCTATTCTATTCTATTCTACTAAGTCTCTGGCCAGCTCCTAATTCTCAAAATCACATTTGTATTGCATCACAAGTGTCTCACTCCACAAGATTCTCTCAATCACTGCCAGTCACTGTAGAAAATGGTAAGCTAGCAGGCCAATCATCTGTTTCTTGCTTGATACATTCCCAAATGATTGGTTTCATACTATAAACTTGCCACCATTGAGCATATCTAATGTTTTACAGTCCAGTCAACTATGGGAAAACAACACAAATATTATTTGCATCATTATATCTATCTACAAGTGAGCTGTAACAGCTATTTCTTGTAGATTGAGGTGGGCAACTATGGTCCGTTTATGACCTGTGGACTTCAACTCCCAGAATTCCTGAGCCAGCCATATGTTGAAATCCATAAATTGTAAAGGGACCATGGTTGTTTACCCCTTCTCTAGATCCTAAGAATCTAAAGGGCAATTGCAGTATAACAAAGCTGTGCAGAAAGAAATACAAAAATGTGCAGTGTCAAAAATATTGTTGTATCTATTGATTCACAGCTGTTAATCTGGTTAGAAAAAATGCAAACTTCAGAACTCCCTCAAAAGAATTCCAAAACATTTCACAGTACAATTCTATCCATATCTGCTTAAAAGCAAATCCAACAGAGTACTTACTCCCAGCTAAGGGTTTGCAACTTCAGAATTCCACATCTATTGTAGTACCATTTAAGAATTAGTTTCCATGTACAATATATATGGACATATTATTTCTAAGAAGATATCTGCAAAGGAAAAAGATATCTGGTTGACGTTGAAATATTTGCATATAGCACTTTGAATGCATATCTTTTGTTTTCCAAAGGAAAAGGAATATTGCTTATATGGAACTCTGTAAAAACAGACTTGGCAATGATCAATATGCCAATAGAATGATGCAAACATTGAACGGAGCACCAAAGACAAAGGAAGTACAATGTGACAAAATTGTAATGGCTGACAAAGGTAAATTAGTGGGAAATTTTTTTAAATAGATCATTGACACTCTATAGAAAGATCAATAGTTTCAACTTCGGAAGCAACACCAGAATATTTTTTTTGAGTTTCCTAATAAACAAGAAAATTGTTTAGTCCTTATGCAATTTTTTTCTTTTCTTTTGGCAGAAATAATGAATATTGCCTGCAAAGATTTCTTATGAAATTGTATCGACTAGTATACAATACTACATCTACATCTGTACATTTTTTAAAAGTTGTGTTTGTACAATTCAGCATTCTACAGATATATATGAGAAAATTGCCCTCTGTATATTGCTTTTTTAAAAAGATTATAATAAAGAAGATAGACTTTAATTATAAAACACTTGAATATTGAATTAAAGGTTGGTTGCTAAATAAGATTTAAGGATATGGAGGTAAAAAGAAAGAATAAATCAAATGTTTTCACAATGATTTCACGCTGAGCGGACAGTAAGATTTGATGCCTGTTTAGTTATTTAATGTATCTATCTACTGCAAAAATCATATGGTGGCATTAGAGTTAAGTAGTTTAGGGGTGAAAATACAGGCAATTGGCACCAGAATTTCTGTTGTTAAGCAATGTGGGTCATAAAATACAACATCATTACGTGACTGCATTACTTAGCAATAACAATCCCAGTAGTCCCAGTTGCTGTCATAACCCAAAACCTCCTCGTTAAGAGAGGCCCTTACATGACTGGAATCCTAAACAAGCAGGTCAGTGAGTAAGAAGTAGGGGCGACTAGATGAGTGCCAAAGGCAGGCACCTATGACCCCAAGCAGACCATCAGTGACTATGGGTGAACTAATGGGGTCTGGGGGTAGGTGCTACAAAGTGCAGGCAGGGGGTTTATGGGGTACCAGATCCTGGGATCTCGTACTCCATGTGGGGATCTTTGGGAGAAAAAGTGATAGGAGTGACTTACAGGAGTGACTTGCGACCTCCTCTACCAACTTCCCTATTGACTAAGCTAGTGGGAAACTGGCAAGAAAGGTCACAAATGGTGATCACATGATTGTGGGGATATGTGGCAGCTGGAACTGTGAGGACAGGTCATAAGATTCCCCTCATTCAGTGCTATTGTAACTTTGAATGGTCACTGAATGACTAGTTGTAACCTGAGGACTACTTGTATGTGTATTTTTATATACATCCAACGCTATGTAGATGGTCAAGAATGATTTGAAGTGGATGTTAAATAGTATATAATAAACAAACAGTGAATATCGTAGATGTAAAAATTTGGACACCTTATATATCAAGTCAAAAGAAACCTTTCGCTGAAAATATACAACTTCCAAACATTTCCTGTAACCAACTCAGAATTGTTTTGAGATTTTTTTCTCCCAGAGCTTTTCTTGCTGTTGTCCTCTTCTTTTCTAGCCAGGAAATATTTTTCAATAATATTCAAGTCTAGGGACTGTGCAGTTCAGTCCCAATTTTTTATTGTTCTTTCCTGGAAGTGCTTCATACTGGATTTGGAGTATGTTTCTGATTATTGTCTTGTTGAAATAATTCTTTTAGCTTTAGTTTCTGCTTAGTGTGGGACATTATTGTTGATCTTGTTGTTTTTATTAAGGCTTATATCCTATTTTTTATTTTGATTAACTCAAAATAGTCTTCTAAATTTTCCCACATAAACAATTCTGTGAGATAGTTTGTTCTGAGAGAGAGTATCTGATCCAAAGACATACAGCGGGCTATCATGTCTGTGTGGGGACTGTAGCTCACAATTTTCCAGTTTCTAAGCACCATTCTCCTTTGCTTTCTCCATTGCTCAATTTCAAATCCAAGTGAGCCTAATTTCTAATCAGTACAGCTAAGGAGATAAGTGACTTCCTCTCTTTTGTACACCTGTATTTATTTTAAAACCTCAGTAGGTGGCAGCAGAACCAAATTGACCTTGGCTCAGAAGTAAGCAGAGTCAGCACTACTTAGTATCTGGGTAAAGAAACTGGCAAGGTTGTTGGATAGCCATGGAAATTAGAGGTGTGTGTGTGAAATCTCAGTAGAAGGCAATAGCAAACCAGTTTTTTAACATTGCCAGTAAAATTTCATGGACCAAACTACCAGTAGTCAAGGATGCTTTTATTTAAAAAAAATACTTTAAACATATAGGGTAGATTTGTGTAAGAATGCTGCCCCTGTGAGGTGAGTGGAAGCAATTATATACCTCCGTAAAAATAATTTTAAAAATTAAAATGGAGAAGTTTGTTTAGAAAACCGACATGACATATTTTATATAAACACATCCTTTATGGTCCTCTGGAAGAATGTGCAGTTATACAAAGAAAACATGAGAATTCCATGACATCTAGTTCGAGTTAGCTTCTTAAACCAGTTTGTTTTTCTGAAATATATCATTTATTTATTTATTTATTTTATTTATTTATTTATTTTGTCACAACAATATATGTAACTATCATACAGAAAGGTTATAAATATGTGGTACTTACATATAGAACAAAAACAGAACTAATCAGCCTTCTTTTTTTCCAAAGAGATAATGGCCACTACCTGGGATTTATTTGATTCTTTTAATGCTTTGGAAGAAGCGACAGCAGAAACAAGTAGTGGAGCACTAACTACAGTGGCTGGTAAACCAGCTGCAGTCAAAGAGCGTGACAAAGCTATGCCCCTTGGTTCTATGGAAACAGGTACTTTTACATTCTATATTTAAATTTCCATATCTTCTCCTAGCCAAATCAAGATTTACATATTACCTGTATATCATGATTATATGTAGAAAAGTATACCGAGGTGATTTTATCCTTTTAACTAGATTATATCATTAAAAATGATGAGGTATTATTGCTGTTGACTTGGGTTATCACAGTGGAATGAATTCTCTTTTTATTTTTCTTGCAATTTTCTGATATGGGATCAAATAAATCCTAATGAGTAGTTCTATAAATGTTAATCTAGACAAAAATCCATTTTTTAAAATGGAGTTTACTCTCCAGTGCATAGTGTATCAGCATTTATTAAAAAATGCACTAATACTGATTTTTACATTAACAATATATAAATACTAAAGGAATAGTTTACAGCCTAGAATTCCATCTCTATTGAAATGGTTTCAAGGTGTGCGTGCAAAACACTCATAGGCACACAGAAACACACACATATACATGCATCCAAATTGTAGATTGAATTGGAGACTGAAATGTCACAAAGTAATCTCCTCTGGAAAAATAGAAGAATATAAAACAAAACAACATATTTTTAATAAATACGTTATTTATTAATAGATGTTTATTCTGCCCTTAAAATTCCGACAGAAAATGAAAAACTGAACATTATTTTCTCTTTTTTCTAATACTTCAGATGTCCTCTTTGTAACGTTTGCTGGTTTTTTTCTTTCTCCTTTCAGAAAGCTTTACTTCAAGTTCCATTATTGATCTTGAAAGTGTAATTCTCTCCCGAATTCAGGAGGAAACAGAAGACCATTCAGAAATTATATTTAAATCTGACAAATTTAATCAAGATCTATTTTATATGGAAAGAGTCCTAATGGAGAATATTTTCCAGCCTAAACTTGCAGCTTATCGACAACTTCCTATCCTCATAGGTACATAAGTAATCAGGTATTTACTCATCAGCCTGAGTTCAGGAACAGTTTCTCTTATTGTAAAAAAATATTTATGTTAGTATACAATGCAGTAACATTATTCTTAGAAGAGTAGGGAAGGAGTTCTCAAACCCACTGCTCATGAATCAACTTTATTTATACAAGTCCTAATTTGCTTCCTGAAAAGAAAATGTTAGCGTGGTTTACAAAAGAGGTTAGAATGTTTTGATACCTACAGTCTAGAACAGTAGTAGTCAACCTGGTCCCTACCGCCCACTAGTGGGCGTTCCAGCTTTCATGGTGGGCAGTAGGGGTTTTGTCCAATACTGAAGCACTTTCCTTTTTTTTTAATTTAATTGACTTTTTAAAAAATTTTCATAGCATTCTTTAAAAACATTTTCATTAGGTTTTCATAAAATTCCCCGTGACAATTTAAGTTTTTGAAAATATACTATTTGTATTGCTCACACATAAGTTTAGTTCACGTTATGTAAGTGAAACTAAATGGCGCTATAGTGCAACTGCAAACAAAAGAGCCTCATCCCAGAATAGCTCGCACATCTCTCCCCACACCACCCAGATGTAACAGACAAGCAGAACTGATAGCCAGCACACACACCCCTCAACCCAATCCATGATGCACAAGAGGCCTGTGCAGATGACGATATACGGCGCATTACTGTGGAACCGGTGGGCGGTTAGAAAATTTTACTAATAACAGAGATACAAAAGTGGGCGGTAGGTATAAAAAGGTTGACTACCCCTGGTCTAGAACAAAAGTCTTCAGTTAATGGGTTACACCTCAAAATGACATCATTGTCACCCTCATTATTTCCTTTTTGTTGTTGTTGAAGAATTAAATCAGAGCTCCTCAAGGCTTGACTTCTCCAAATGTCAACATAAATGTGGTCAGTTACAAAGACATTTTCCCTATAAGGCAAACTCAAGAGACTTAAAGGTATTTTTTTTAAGAAATGTAAGTAAAAGGCAGAAGAAGGGTCTGAGCCCCTAGGCATTGCACATAGGTTTTATGAACTTTCATATTTTGGGACGAAATCCATTTCAAAGGACAGGGACTAAAGTAACTTCCACCATAGAATGGTAAGCACAAACAAAGAGGGTAGGATGATCCCCTGATGCCAGAAAAACATTTTACAGAAGGAAAGATGGTAGTCCTCCCAGAAGCATACAGAGGCAACATTTTCTAAAACTTATCTTAATGAATATAGTACTATACTGATAGCTTAAAAAAAAAAGAACAGCTAAAATCCAGACAAAATTGCCTACACAAATCAAGAGAAACATATCCCCATGGACATGTAAAGAAAGAATTCTTTCTCCCTCCTCCCAGCTTTATAGTTCTGTTCCTTTTATTAAAATTATTTGGTTGCTAATTGTAAACTGCCATGAGGTTTATTAGATTTAGAGAGAAAGGAAAATATGAATGAATGAATGATCGATCTTCTACCATTCCATTTATTTATTCCATTCCATGTATTTTTTTCTCCCTTTTGAGCATTCTTTATAGCAAATTATTGATCTGTAGATAATCACCAGGCTTGTTTTTTGGAGGCACTACTGGAAATAAACAAATCATTAAAAACTTTCCTTAACACTAGATCCTTGTTTTTCAAAACATGAAAATGTTTAACTTGTTAATTCAGAAGAGATATGAACATGGTAGATACCATGACAAGTAATCTGTGAACACTGGGAAATATTTTTTTTTTTACAAAAAGGAGAAAATGAGAACATTTCAGACATTGCATAGAAGAGTAGGATCTTGGCAGCAAGACCTGTCCTTGAAGTGTCTGGGCACACTTTATTGCATTTATATCATGCCTTTGTTCTTGGAGCTTATACTCAAAAAGGTTGAGAAAACACCGTATATAAACGAATAAGCCCTAATAATTTCTCTTTAGCTTTGTGGGTCTGTAGTTCCAATATATCTTGGCTTGTGAATGTTGGAAATAAGGCATCTGAAAAAGCAGGCAGGTGCCTGTTTAGCCAACATATGGAAAGTTCAGTGTCATTTTGAAGGAGGAAAGGGAGGGAGGAGGAGGAGGAATGATGAGTTGTAAAGGAGAAAATGTTCTTTTTCTTCATTGATGTTGATTTCTAATTTTTACCAGGAGCTGTTTTCATTTTAGATTTATGATTAGCTACACATACCAGTGTTCCTTTGATTTTTGAAACTGGAGCCTTAGAAACCAGGAAAAGGCAATAATATAGTGCAGCATTAAAAATAAGACTCCAGTGATAGATTGGAGGGAGGAGTTCCCAAGTCCAAAAAAGCTGAAGACTCGTTGGATCCAGTTGGCTTTGCTGTTGAAGCTTTTCCCACACTGGGAACATTAAGCAGGGCTGAACACTTTTCAAGTATTAGTGATACATACTGTATCTTCCTAAATAGATCTTGATATGTGAGAATGTTTCTACATTTTAATTTGTAATTTCAATGGAGATAGCTTCAGATCCCATTGCCATTTGGATAGAAAATAATCCTGGCTGAAACTAGGTTCAATTATGTTGTGCTTATCAAACAAGAACACGTCCTACAGAGCTAATCTCCACAATAGATGACTTCTCTGTTTTTATTTCAAAGGAAGAGTGAAAAGTAAATCTCTTGGTGCCCTCAGATATTTCTGTTGTGTCTTCGGCTCCCGAGCCTGGCCTCTTGGCAGAGAGTGACTCAGAGAGTGAGGGGGAAGAGCCGACAGGGCTTCCCTCTGCAGGACCTTCCTCTCTGGCTCCACTCCAGGTTCCAGAGACAGGCCAGGTGGAGGAGATGACGAGGCCTCTTTCTCCCGCACCTTCCCCCTCCCAGGCAATGCCTCAAGACCCAGCTGCTGACAATCAGTCATGGTTAAATCCTAGGCATCGCAGAAAGAAGAGGCGGGAACAACAAAAGAAGGGGTGGGGCAGGCCTAGAGAGTGCTGAGTCACTGAGCCACACCCCACAGGGTATAAAAGCAGGAGGAGCTGCTCTATAGCTTCTTGTGACAGACAAAAACTGACTCTTGGAAACTTTGGCTGCAATATTTCGAGACTACGATTTTGGCTTCTGGATTTCTGTTTATTTCTGAACTCTTGGTTGCTCCAGCAACGAACTGCAGTTACGCTGGCTTCTGAGGAGATAAGAGAACTTGACAGGCAATTGCAGGTTCGTTGCCAGAACTGATATCTGTCGTAGGAATAAATTGCTGGCAGTTATAGTCAGCTTGCGTGTCTTCTTGGTTGTGGTTGGCTGTGGGGGAGGGGGAGAAACACATTTCGTTGGGAATCATGGCAATATCTAGATAATGGTCAGGCTATGAGCAAATATAAGCAATGCCTGTCAGGGAATATAATGATACCGGCATTTTCTTGTTTTTCCGCTTATATTCTTAGAACCAGATGCCAAATCTGACTATAGTGAATCGGAATTTGATAATATATCAATAAAGGAGGAGGAAAAGGAGGAGGAAGAAAGGGCTGAAGAAGAACAGACATCAATGAAATCATCCTTGCTGTTAGAGTTTGGTGAACGACAAGAAGAACTACCACCACCATTTATGGAGGCCTTGTGGTCCTATGGATGCAGTTTGACAAAAGGCAACAATGTGAGCTGTATGGCTTGGAACAAGTTCAACCCTGTAAGAGACCACTAAATTTCTGATGATGTATATATTGCGTTTAAGGATATGCATCTGGGCTGGTAGAAGTGAACTTCCCCATTTCTTTCCACCTTTAAATCCTCAGTAAATGGTACAGAGGATCAGGGCAAAGGAGCTCCATTTGTGTAAGGTTTCTACCCAGTTTTCAGGAATAGCCTTTCCTCTTATACCTACCTCAGCAGACATTCTTGACATTCTATGACATTTTTAAGAACATGAAAAGTCCATGGCGAGAAGAATACAGCACAGAGAAATATTCTCCTTTTCTAGGTACATACGTCTAAATATGGAACCTGATTTTATTTTTCTAGTTGCATATATCTAAATCTGGAACATTAAGTATATTAGAATAAGAGGCTTAGGAACTTGATTTCCATGTTGGGCAATGTTTGTTTGTTCAATTTTTTTTAATTTAAGGGAAACAATTTACTGTAGAGAGGAAAGGATTCTGCACATTACCCATTCTACTAGTTCAGAACTGGAGAATTGCGGCATGGCATGTTGTTTGAAAGTATTTTGATAATAGGTAGCAATTAATTGTTTCTCTAAACTAGTTTGGAACCAGCCTAGAAACTCTTGTGCCAAAGAAAGGGAGTGAACACTCGCCAAGAGTCTTTCTCAACCTCAAAAACTTTAAATTGTATAGACCTGAACTTCCAGAACTCCATAGCCAATTGATGTGCGCATATCCCAAAGTTGCTGAAGTTGAAAACGTGACTTCATGGATTAACAAGAGCTTTGTAGTATTTTGGGTGAGAAATGCTTCATGGTACACAAGTACACATAGACAGAATTTGTTTCCAACTCTTTAAATTAAAGATATCTTTTCCTGGAATTTTCTGGCCACAGCTGCAAAATCCCACAAAAAGAAAAAAACAGCTTTAGTTGTTATAAGAGAGGTGCCCACATGCTCTGAAGCACTGTTTGCCTTTGACTCTTGGCTGCTTAAACCTACTTGACTCAGGTTATGGAATAACTGGTAGTCAGGCTGGATTATTGGCTCTGAATGAGATTTAAAATTTATTGCCTACTTTATATTGCTGTCTGCCATCCACTGTCCAGATTCTTTATTTCTGTCTCTCTACCACATAAAGCTTTGCCTTGTTTGTCCTCTTAAATTCCAGAGTTTCTCCCTAGCCTTATTTATCAATATTTTCCAACTATCTAATAACTAACACCCTTTTCTTCTTTTTCTCATACTTTCATTTCTTCTATGGTCTTCTTAGATATATGTTTCTCAGCCTTGCTGATTAGCCTACTTTCCTCTTTTTTCCCCTCATATTTCCTAAATTTAATCCCCCTCTGCATAATTTTTGACTTATCAAATTTCCCCTTGGTTAAGGCTTGTCGGGGTGATGGCGGAGGCAATGAACCTCTTCCTGTTAAGAGTTGGCTGAATTACAAACCAGCTTTCTGCTTTCAGACCTTAATCATGACAGTAGTTAGAATACATCTACTATTCACTAGGAGAGGTTTCTCCACCATCATCAACACTAACTACAGCATATGGCACTAAAACAAAATACAGACTATAGTGTTATGCCTTGTCCTCCCTCCTCTCCTCAGCCGGGCCCCTCCCATCTCCTGCTATCCGATTCAGAGTCTGATAATGAAGAGGAATGGCCTGGCATGCCTCCAGCCCCTAGCCCTGGCACCATACCCGGACAGAATGTCAGGAATGAACAAACAAACCTCACTCCTACAGTGTGTGAGCACGAAGCCAGCCACGTGCTAGAATTGCCAGCAGCAGATCAGGAGGAGGGGAATTCACAGTGGACGGATCCCCACTTCCGGAGAATTGAGAGGCGACGTCAGCAAAAGGAAGGGAGGGGCACGCCTGGATAAGTGCTGAGTCATGGAGCCACACCCCATGGCCTTCCTTGAGTCAAGCAAAGTCTCATCTGGTTTGCTGAAGTCACACCTTGGATTCCTGCCTGCCCTGAGAAATCTGAAAGGGATTTGGCAAAGCTGCAGAGGCTTTGTGGCCACACTTGATACAGACTTCCCAGACCCGGCCATCGGAGGGGGAGGGGGACATGACATATAACAGCAATTTTCCACCCCAGCAATGTTGGAAATAGGGACCTGAATCTTGCCCCTTAGGGCATCAGGAAGTCAGGCAGCTGTTGAGTTATTATTTTTATCTTAACTAGTTATATGTTTAGATAGATAGATATAGATATAGATATATAACCAAATTTCTGTTTGCATACATATACATACATACAGAGTAACTTGGATAAGTCTATATATTTATATATAAATATAAATATATTTTATGATTTTGCCAGTGTTGGTAACATTATTTCTGTCCTACCCTAGGCAGCAAAGTTGTTATTGAGTTGTTTGGCTGGCCTTACTCATAAGGGCTGGTAAAGCAGGAAGCAGGAGTTCTTACACTAGGGAAGGCCAGTATGTAACCGTATCTCAACCAACTAGGCTATCAGGTGACCCCCAAGTGGAAAGGGCCAGGAAGAGATGCCTAAAGTTTAAACCTTGAATTATGACTTTTCCTGCAAAGAACTATTGTATTCATTCTTATCTGTAATAAAGATGCTAAGCATGCAGAGTTGGGTCTGGAAATCTTCTGTCAAATCCATACAACTTTTTCAATAAGGAATGAAGGGTCTGAAGAATTATGATTGTATTAATATTAATTTGACACTATCAAGGCTGCTTTGTGCCAATAAGACAACTTGTTCAACTTGATACCTTTTAGGCTAAGAATGCAATGCTCAATTTGGTGCTAAACTGACTGGAAATTTGGAAGTAGTAGTTTCTATGGATGTGGAGGACTCATTGTGGGAAAAGCTCTATTATTTATTGGCTTGCTTTACTGAAATGCTCAAAATGAAAGTCATGGCAATTTTAATGCTATGTTGGCTGGTAGTAATTGTTTGTTCCTAATTGCTTATTTGTACCCTATGATTATCATTAAGTGTTGTATCTGTACCCTATGACCATCATTTGTGTTGTAAATGTTGTACCTTGATGAAGATATCTTTTCTCTTCTTCTTTTGTGTACACTGAGAGCATATGCACCAAGACAAATTCCTTGTGTGTCCAATCACACTTGGCCAATAAAAATTCTATTCTATTCTATTCTATTCTTGGCTCTTAGGATCTTTTAGCTGTTGGTTATGGACAGTTTCGTTTTCAAGAGCAGAAGAAAGGCTTGGCATGCTGCTGGTCACTGAAAAACCCTATGGTAATGCACACACTTAAAATATTAAACATAATTTTAATTGAATTGGTTGCATTTTTATTGCAATTGATAATGATGCAATATATTTTTCATGCTTGCTTAATATTAAATTTATTTACAATCTCAGACTAATGCATATCTGAAGCCATAACAAAACATTTGGTAAAATCCAGATGATTCATTGACAGCCTGCCTTTCTTTTGAAAGATAAGCCGCTTAATAAAGTATCCAATTCATATTATCTCAGAATCCTACCTTACCTTTTAGCATTAGAAATCATTTTCTAAATGATTTATAAATTATTTAAAAGTATTGTGGTTTATTAACATTATTAAAATACACATTATTAGGTCATAAACTTTTAAGGTGCAAAACAAATGTTATTTAAATTAATTACTAGGGCTTATTTTTATTAATGTGGGTACCATTGTGCATTGATGTTATGGCTTTGTAAATTGCATCTAATAGCTATGTAATAATCAGCCTAAAAAATAAACAGTTGTCATTACAGCCTGCTTTAAAGGAATTCTTGGGGTCTGTGACTACCAATAATTTCACACACACAAACACACACACAGAAATTTCAAATAGGGATATACTTAATTAGAAATGTGAAAGTAACTTTAAAAAATTGTGAATTTTGTGATGTTCTTTTACTTAACTTTTTATTTTTAAAATCTGTTCAGTGGCCAGAACGTATCTACAACTGTATTCATGGGGTAACTGCACTGGATTTCTCTACAGCCAATCCAAACCTCCTAGCAGTTGGACTGTTTAATGGGACAATAGAAGTTTACAATGTCCAGTCCCGAAATCAAACTTCAGTTCTAGATAACAGGTATGATATCATAAGTCTTTTAAACTCTTCCTCAAACTTCTTATTTTTATAATGAATTGTTTTGGAGGAAAATACAGATTTATAAGCAGTGCTAAGGCCTCATTTTGTAATATTTAATTTAATACTTAATTCCTTGTCTGTATGGTTGTGGCTTCTTTGAAAATTTGGAGGGATGACAGGTATTATTTTTTCCTTGCTGTTTCTCTGAATGGTAAGCAGTTTTAAGAATCCAATGTTACTGTGCCAGTTTTCTTTGAAAGAAACAACTTTCCAGAGAGATATCCCGGTTTCATCTGATGATGTTCACTAACAGATATTTCCTTCCACTTCCAAACAAATAGAGTTAAAGTGTATCTCTCAAAAAAGCAGGAGTCTTATTTTCTTTCAAATGTCCATATGTATATTTTATTTAATTAAAATGTGTTGCTGGTGGATAGGAAACATGCTCCTCTTCAAGTGTCTTAAGCAGGGATAAAATGTACTTACCTTTCTTACCGTTTCAGAAGTGCATGCATGCATTACATGCGCGTGCACACTGTGCATGCGCAAAATCTGCGCATGCGCAAAAGGTAAAAACACATTATTTCCAGGTTGAAACCAGGAAGTAATCACACCCTGGCAGGTGGGCAGAGCTTCTCTCCACCATCGCTACCGGATCACCGAACTACCAGCCACAATCGCTACCAGATCATGCAATCCGGTCAGATCAGGGAGTATTTTACCCCTGGTCTTAAGGCTAAATCGTTAAGAACATTTCGAAACTCTTTAAGCCTCTCATCTTTCTATTTAAATAAGAGTTCTTCAATGTTAAGAATTGTTTGAAGTTACAGAAGTTATTTGTTGGGATCTAGTCTAAACCCTGAAAAATTTCACCACTAGAGGTTATCTTCTTTTAATTTCTTTGTAGTAAGAGAGATAGTGCAGGTGTGTACAGAATTTCAACTTTATGCTTACATGTCAGGTAACTGTCTCAAGTTGATAACGCATTTTCATAAGCTGCTTGTATGCCTGCTTATATAATATATAATATAAAAACAAGGGATATAATATAACTGTTTCCCTGCAGTTTTTTTCTTTTGTACCATTATGCTTTAGAGGCTGTATAAACTCAGGAGTTGTATTTTTATGAAAATATGTTTCAGCGAATCCCACGATAAACATTTAGGACCTGTGTGGCAGCTGAGATGGGTGGAACAAGACAGGGGAACAAGTGGAGAAGACAAAGGGGAGATCCTCGTCTCTATTTCAGCAGATGGCAGAATAACTAAATGGTTTGTTCGGAAAGGACTGAGCTGCTCAGGTAAATATATTCACTTTATACAATTATCTGAAATAATTCGAGGTTTGCATTTTAAGACTGTGGTTTGTGTTGATTTTTATTTGCAATTTATTATCTTAATGGATTTTATAAAAAATAGTTTTATAATGACAGATTTGCATGTCTATATGAACTTTTTTCACATTTATGCAGAAATATCCTCAGGAATATCTACTATCATTAGCAAACATGAAATAAAGTACTGCATTATTCTTTCATTTTCGTTCTTCAGCTTTTTGCTATAAGCAGGTTGGTGAAATAAAAACTGAAATTAAAAATAAATGTGTTTTTATTCAGATAAAATATTTAATCAAGCTGAGCACACCTGCAGAATAGCTGACATTAATGTCATAGAATCTATATTATCATTTCTCTTCTTGATAACTGAGACACAAGATCCAGTTTTCTAAAAAAGAATTAATGTGCTAATATTATTTTTCTTGCTTCTTGCATGTTTTTTATTCACAAAACTACTAAATGCATGTATTCAGAAATCTGCTTCCACATATGTACTGATCAGTCTTCCCAGCTGTGCCTTCCAGAGATATTAGACTGAGACCCTTCAGAATTTGGGAAGTCATAATCCAACCCACTCAGATGATATCAAGTTGGGGAAATTGTTGGATAATTTTGTTGGGTTGAGACAGGAGGGATGCAGTAGTATTTTAGAACTGTGTATAGCTTAAAATACATAGAGAGCAGTTCCATTGCATTAGAGTTTTTCTCCCCCCAATGATTGTATAAGCATGAGATTTTGCTCATGACAGATTTTGTAGTGGGCTGGCATTGTAGGTGAGGAGGTTAAACCCTCTTTCATGTTCATTGGATGCACAATCATTTTTTGCACGTGGTTTTAAAAAAAGATAAAGACATTTCCCCTTTATTCCGGACAAATAATCCTGCATCTTTTTCACGTGAGAAAAAGTCTGAACAGGCATCATAATCAGGCCTGATTGTTGTGGTCTGCCAGCAGCCTGCGGAGCTGGCAACAGAGTCAGACAGCGATGAGGCTGAGGAAGAACATGGGCCAGTCCTGGAGGCTGGGGAAGGCCCAGATGAAGGCTCTGCGTTGGAGGCAGAGGTGGGGCCGGGGCCATTGGGGAGTGAAGTGCGGACTCCAGAGCCTCCAGAGGCTGACAGTAGTTAGGCAGACAAACAGAAGGAGCTTGTTCCTAATGCACGCATAAGAAGAGCTGCTAGAAGGCAAGAGCAGCTCAAGCAAAGAGGATGATTTGGGAATAGGACCAAGAGATGATTGGCCCCTCCCATAAGGCTTAAAAGAGCAGCAACGGCGTTTGGGCTCTTTGCCGGAAAACAACATTGATAGCTTTGTTTTTTTGCATTTGTTTTGTATCTGTGTCTTCTGAACGTTTGCCAAGAAAGGCCTTTGGCAGTTTGCCTAATTGGACCAAGATTGGTGATAGGACTGAGGAATTGTGTTGGGAGGAATTTGCTTTAATTTAGTTGGACTACCTGAGAATGAATTAATTCTCAGCTGTTCTAATAAAGTTTGTTTGTTTTTACACTGACTGAGTTTCCTACTACCTACTTGAGCCTGGATCACAACAATGATATTTGCAATTGTTTAAATTGCAGACCTAATGAAGCTAAAGCGAACTACAGCTGAAAAGAAAAAAACAGGAACAGAAAGGAAAAGTGAAGCGCTTATATCTCGACAGGCTCCAGGACTATGCTTTGATTTTCATCCAAAGGTATTTAATTGACTATAACGTCTTAATTCATACTTCCTGGTCTGAAATATTTTATCAGTATTCATGTAAGTTACAACAACAACAACAACAACAACAACAACGTGGAGCAAGTGGGTATACCCGATAGCAGTCGAGCGCCAGACACCCAGTAAATAGCGAGAAGAGCCCAGCAGTCTCAGTGAGGTCAGAGAAGCCCATAGTGCAAAGAGAGCCAGTAGCCCAAAAGGGCCAGTCGTCACAGATGTTCACGACCACCTGACAGACTTAATCTGTAAAAAGTCTTGATATTGTTCTCTTTTACAGTCTGAACTTTTACATTGTTTTTTGTTTTATAATGTTTATAATGTTTAATAAGGTTTTATAATGTTTTAATATGTGTTAGTTGTGTTAATATGAAAAGGGAAGATGTTACAATGGTTATGTCTGCTGTGTTGGCAGGATTAGTCTGAGATGCATTTCCTGCCTCTCCAGGAGTTGCCTTCAGCTGCTCCTGTGAGGTATTTCTGGTTCCTGTCGTATGTAGATACATACATGTAATAATGGCTTATCAGGGTTTTTCGATTAAACTTCTTGAAACAAGGATCTCTTTCTGGGGAAAGAAATAAAGTATGGCATGACTATAGTAAGTCTGACGCTAAAATGGAATGTTTCATTAGCGGTTTTCAAACATGGTTCCCAAAGCCAGAGGAGATTAAACTGATGGCATTCAAAGTGGAAAGCTGCTCATTGTCACTTGTGCAATTTTGTTATGCTGCCCTGATGTCCAGAAGAATGTTGGGAAATGATGGTAGGTCCTGTCCCATCCTCTCCTATCCTCTGACATCCACCCTTTTTGCCTTTGTAAATATGGTTGGTTATTCTATATTGTTTTAGTAAAATATCTGATTATGCCGTTGGTCAAACTCAGTGGTTTAAACATTTGAAAATTCCCCTATATTAGAATTTAAGAATTTCAAATGTTATCTGGAAAGGAGAAAAGCAACCTTCCAGCATTAAAGATAGTCATAAAGACATCCAAGTCGAATAAAATAAAAGGGGCCACAGTAATTTCGTTTTGTTTCAGGACACTAATATCTATATGGCAGGAACTGAAGAAGGTTATATTCATAAATGTTCTTGTTCTTATAATGAGCAGTATCTGGAGACCTACAGAGGACACAAGGTAAGAACAGTTAAACAAACCTGATCAAATAAACTGCACTGCTCTTTTTTTTTTTTTTACTCCCTCTCTTTTTCTGTTAAAACATCTCAGTTTGAGGGCTTTCCAGCAGTTCACAAGCAGATCGAGATTTCCAGACTCATGCTGTGGGCTAATTTGGGAAATGGCTCTACTTTTTTTCTGATTGTGCACCGCTTTTCCTGAAACCAGAGCAAAGCTATTGTTTTCTCTTTGCAGTGCTTCAGTTCTGAAGAGCTTAGGGATTGCTGCCCCACTTCCCTCCTCCACTGCTGGGAAGGAACTATTGCCTCCCCTGCTTTGTGACTCAAGATAATCTTTCTTGGTACCTGTCTATAGGCTTGTTTAGAATAGATATTCTCCCTCATTCTAACTACTTCAGAAATATGAAGTCCTGGTTTTGTCTATTTGAGAATATAGTTACTGTAGATTTGAAGTGGGGGGGGGAGAAAGGTGCTTCGATTTGGAAATGCTGCTGCTATTGTTTCATACCCCACGAGAGGTTTTTAATAGCAATAGCACTTAGACTTATATACTACTTCACAGTGCTTCACAGTTGCTCTTAGAAAGTCAGGTGGATGGTGATAAGGTACTTTGCTGCATTGGGTTCAAGGAAGATTATGCAAATCTTAGAACTACAAGGAGAGACAGAATAGGTGTTTCCATTAAGGAAAAATTGATCAGTCCACAACTTCCAAGGAGCATTCAAAACTCGCTCTGCAGGAACTGAACCAAAAGTTAATCTGCTTCCTTTGCCAATCCATCTGGAAGTTGCACAGTATCATGAATTGAATAGAATAGAATATAATTTTTTATTGGCCAAGTGTGATTGGAAACACAAGGAATTTGTCTTGGTGCATATGCTCTCAGTGTACATAAAAGAAAAGATACGTTCATCAAGGTACAACATTTACAAACAAATGATGGTCAATATATCAATATAAATCATAAGGATTGCCAGCAACAAAGTTACAGTCATACAGTCATAAGTGGAAAGAGATTGGTGATGGGAATGATGAGAAGATTAATAGTAGTGCAGAGGACTCAGAATATAAAAGAATCCAGTTATGTCTTTATTCAGCTTTTCCTCTGGATTGTAATCAATATAGTTACCCTGGTTAAAAGTGTCATTCAGCATATTAGCGTTCAGAATTCAATTATCTTCTAAAAAAAATTTGAGTTTATAGAGGAGCAATATACTTTTGCATAAATATTGCTATATCATTCTTGATCTTTGTTGCCCTATTCGTGAATATATCCAAATATGATTATTTCAAAAAATGTATTAACTTTGCATTTAAATCACTACATTTCTCTTGCTTTTCCTTAAGGGCCCTGTGTATAAGATCACATGGAATCCTTTCAGCACGGAAGTGTTTCTAAGTTGTTCTGCAGACTGGACTATCATGCTGTGGCGCCAGGATTCAGTTCGCCCAGTTTTAATCTTTACTTCCACTACCAATGTTATTTATGATATCATGTGGTCTCCACGTTCCGCCTATGTGTTTGCAGCAGTGAATGAAACCAGGGTAGAAATCTGGGATCTAAGTGTGAGCACGTAAGTAACAGCATTTCCTAAAAATGATTTTCAACCAACACTAAACAGAATAAAGATCATACACTACATTTCTATTGTCACGTCACTACAATTGGACTACACCAACTGTGTTGCCAGCATATTAATAAATTTATCCAGCACATTATTCATATTTCTAACCTTGAAGAACTTCTTTTTTCTATATCCCCCCCTTCCCTTGTATGTCTCTCTTAAGTAATAAGCTTAGTAGTAACCTATTTTGCAGGACAATTGTCTGAAAAGTAGAAAAACCGTAACGTAATTAAAATAATGCATAGAAAATATTTTTAGGAAACAATAAATAAATAATATTAAAACAATAATTGGGTAAATACTGCCTTGCAGTGGAATATGCCAAAGAGCTCTCCAGTTCAAACTGCACATCTTTTGTTGTGTATAGGTTGGATCCCCTGATTGTGAATCCTGCTACTGGCAATTTGAAATTCACAACTGTACTTTTTGCTAAAAGTGCAGATTGCCTTCTGATTGGGGACAGTGATGGACTAGTCACTGTTTATGCACTGAGAAATATGACCGTCTCAGACAAAAAGAAGGTAAGTTTCACTGCATGAAAAGTCAGCATTGCTCTGTCCCTGATGCAAGCTACTAAACCTCCTATTCCTATAAATGTAGTAATTTATCATTTTGAATCTGCTGAGCTTGCGGTTGTAATATTGGCCTATAACTGCATCATCATTCAGACCAGGGTTCAGACAGTATTTGCTGTGGATGCTAAGGCAATGGAATGAAATGGCAGAACAGGTGTTTTCTTAAGGCATTGTTTCTGCCTATAAATTGAAAACAAGTTATTAGAGCCCCAGCACTAGGATCACCTAATTTTGAATGCTGTTACTTGAGCTCGATAATATTATCTCAGAAGAAAAATCTTGAAAATTGTCTCAGTCAATCAATTAGCAGAAAGTGATGTACAAGATAATGAGATTCAGCTGTTTTAGTCTGGGATAGACAGTTGTGATGCACTGTAAATAGAAGATCCAAGTTCATCATTTTCAACTTGTTTACAAAATGGAGAATATGGGGGGCAGGGGGGAGTTTAAGAACTATGTATAAAATTATAGGCTAAACGTACTAGTGAATGTTGGTGTAATTGGAATACCTGTGTAACATTTGAAATGGCCTATAAGTATATGGTTTATGATAAATTTCAACTAAATTGTTTTGTGCTAAGACAGTAATGTTTAGGTTTGGGCTTATTGGTGGCATCAAAAGGTGGTTTTGGATAGAACAGAAGTAGAGAAAGACATACTGTATATATATATATATATATATCATAAATAATGGACATTCTGATTTATAGTATTACACGCTAATTTTCTTCCCTTTTTTTCTTTTTTTCCCATTAAATCGCCTTTATTGCTCTCCCAGCGGAGAGGCTCTACTGCAAGTTTTTACAAACACTTCAAGCTATTTACAAGTTGGGTTGTAGTGTTTTCTTTTTTAATTTAATTTTCTTTTAAGATTTTTCAGAACAGAGTGCATAGTGCATAGACTCTTCTTAATGTATTCAAAAATCCCTTTCAATATTTTTGTTTTATACCTGTGTATATATTTATTTCTTTTTCAGGTGGATATGTTGCATGATATGATCGGCTCTAATCTAGCCAGTCCAGAATAGTTTTTTTAACTGAAATATTTAATAAAAATGAAGATGATGTAAAACATGACACATTTTATAATTCATCACAAAAATGTATTTATTAAATATGTATGTGGTTCTGTATGTATATGTCTGTAATTATTTTCCATATATAATACACCTACAAAGACAATCTGTGATGAATGTTTTAAAAAGCCCCTAAATGTTTTTACGGAAAGTACTAATAATTGATTTCAGGTAATCCTCAGTTAGTTACCATAACAGACCAGGAATTCCGTTACTAAGTGACATGGTCATAAAGCATGATATTACGTGTCCACACCAACTTATGATGACAGTTCTAATTGTTCTGATTGCGGTAACTGGGTGGGATGTCATATCACCACCATGTGCTACCTCCTGCCAGCTTCTACATTGACTTTGCTTGTCAGAAGATGGCAGTGAAGGCCACAAATGGCAATCATATGACTGTAGGACACTGCACTTATTGTAATTACAAGTCTCCCAAATCCCCCAAATCCAGATTACATGGTGTTGCGATGGCCACAACTTCAAGGACTGTAGATAAGTCTCCACATTCAACACCACTGTAACTTTAAGCGGTGTTGTGTCCTCCTCCGCCTCCATCTGAATGATGGTTTAATTAGCCGGCACTATCAGCTCTGGCGACAAAAGAGCCAGCGTCTGCCAAGAGCCCTCCTTATCTTCCATGACGCTGGTGAGTCACAAACTTCAGCTCTAGTCAATCAGTGGATTTGCCTGTTAAAACAAGACACAGCAGCTCTGGCTGCCTTTTATATCCTGTGGGGTGTGGCTCCATGGCCCAGCACTTCCTAGGCCTACCCCACCCTTGCTTCTGTTGTTCTCTCCTGCCTACGAAACCAAGCCTGATTGCTGTCAGCTGGGTCTGCAGGCGTGGCCTGGGGGGGAAAGAGTCAGGGGAAGGAGGCCTCATTATCTCTTTCACCTGGCCTGCTTCTGGCTCCTGGAGCTGAGCCAGGGAAGCCGGTGCTCCCGAGGTAAGTCTTGACAGCCCTTCCCCCTCACTGTCTAAGTCACTTTCTGGCAGCAGGCCCGGCTCCAAGTCACTTCCGGGCATGGGGCCAGGTTCAGGGGCTGGAGTCACAACAAGCGGCTTCTGAATGAATAGTTGTTATCCAAGAGTACCTGCAGAAACGAACACAAGCATTCAAACACAAATAATGAAAAATATTCTTTTTTGCTAATGTCCTGAATGACATCCAGGAAAAGGCAGGTCAGTGTTTAAATTGGGCCTGGATTCAGGATTGTCTATGTTGATGCTATTCTAATTTTTTTAAATTATTGGGACAGGAAATGGGATGTTAGGAGAAAGACAAAGAAAGAAAAACCCAAATTTTCTTTCATTGGTAACTAAGATCCACACTGGTATTGATCAGTTAGCATCAAAGTAAGGGAATCCAATTTATAATTTGGTCATATAAATATAGGAAGTCTCTAGATTATGAACCTCCATCTTAAAAACAACTCCTAGTTATGAATAGGCTGTCTGCAGTATTCAAAATGGTGGATGGCCATTTGGCAAAGAGATCCATCTCAAAAAAAGAAGGACAAATTTAGGCTGGCAAGGAGAGTCCCTGTGTTGTAGGCAGGGTGGTCCTAGTGGTGTTTCTGTCTTGTGCGTGGCTATGCAACACATCCTCATCTACTGACCCACTGCTATATTTCCACCCCCTCTTCTTCAGTTCACACTTTGCAGGTGTTCCTGCTTGTGTGTGTATGTGTATGTATGTGTACTCTGACAAGCCAAGTGAGTGCTGAAGATTGGAAGGTTAGGTTTGGAGATCAGTTCTGGGGAATGTTTGGCTTTTATGGGTTGTGGGGTTTTTTTAAGCTATTTTGAAGGGCATCCTGGGCTATACAAATTTGGGACATCTGGCACACTAAATTTGTTTTTAGCAGTTTATGGTAAGACAAACAGATAACTAAATAACCTGTTCAGGCAAGTTCCTCGGAAGGTCAGAGACAGCTCTTCAATCCGGCGGTGGGGGCAGCGGCCTTTAAAAATGACCGCTTTGAAGCTGGGGCAACCGGAATAAGATTTTGTGCAGAAACGGTGTTTGGATAGAGTACTGGTACCGGGTATGTGATTGGCCAACTCACAGGTAAAAAAGGAATTTTTTAAAAAAATAATAATTAAAAGATCCTGGCAAGGAAACAAGCAGCTAATTGGTACTTGGGAATTTTAATGGCGGGACACGAACAAAGAGGAAGTCAAAGTATTAAAGCCCAGAAAAGAAAACTTTGTATTTGGATTTAAAATTGGACTTGGAGAAATTAAAATCAATATAAGAAAAGGAAACCTGAGGGAAAGTATTTTTAATGAAGATTTGAAAGAATTTTGACAGTTCTGAAGTATGAAGGAAGAACAAAGAGGAGGTTAACATATTAAAGCCCAAGAAAGGAAATTTTACAACTGGATTTAAAACTGAATTTGAAAAAAATTAAAAACAATAAAAAGAAAAGCAATTTGAAAGAAAGTATTTTCTATGTGGATTCAAAATACTTTTGTAAACTGGATACTTTGTTCTGAGAAGTGTGGATTGGAGAGAGACATCTGCTGGTAGAAAGAAAGCACTACAATGACTGACCTGAAAATTCAAGGAAATTACAACAGTGACCTTGATCATTATAAGAGTTGTGAGAAATTTTAAGGAGCATTTGTTTTGTTTTAAGCTGCTTGATCTCGACTTCTAAAGGAGGTGGATGATAATAAACCTTTAAGTTGGAGTGTTTTGGACAAACATTTGTACTGGATGTTATCTAGAAATAGACTATGTGGACTAAAATTTTAATTAAATATAAGTGGAAATACTAATAATCTTTTAAATTAATAATATGGAGTTTTGAATAATATGGAGTGAAGAATTAATTGAGATGCTTAAAAACATGTCTGAACCAATAAAGGGCAATAAAAAGTCAGAAACTTTTTAAAGTTTTATTAGAAGCAGCACTGGACACTGGAAAGGGAAAGGGCTATTGCTGAACAAGTTCTCCTTCCCCAACTCCAATATAAAATCTCAACTGGTCTGCAATAATCTGCAGTTAAAAGAAAATCTCCAGCCCAGTCTAGACCAATTCCTCCATATGCAGGACATACGACTTTTCCATTCTTAACTGATTTAAAATTTCTACATTGTTGAATAATTCTAAACCTTGTAAACTGGGGAGCTGTTACAAGCAAATATTATAATTTTTAATTGTATCATCAAATTGGCTTCCCAAGTAGTGAAGCAATATTTTATTTTATTTTATTTTAATTTTATTATATATTTTGTCACACAGTATGGCAACAAGAACTGAATGCTTAAACAGATCAAATTATAAACTGGTTAGAAAGCATTAACAACTATCCTTAAGTGCAGTTTACACATTTTTATGAAGAAATTATGTGACAACTGTCTCCTGTCATGTTTCTAAAGAGGGCATGCATTAGAGTGAACAGTGTGTTAATCATTATCCTTCTAAAAGTGATAAAAGGATGCATCCTTTCTTTTAAGAGCAGATAGAGATCCTTTTTATTTGTTGGTTCTACTAAAGAACTGAATATTTTAATGCTTTTGTAAACTGAAATATATCATCAAGGTTAATGGTACTCTATGTCGAAGTTAACAGTCATCAACATTTATGTCTTGAAGTTGGAGAATATGTGTGATGTAAGGTATCAATAAGTTTCTTTATATTATAGCTACTATGTATTTCAAAGCATAAATAGATGAGCAACTAGTCTCAGCTACTTTTTCTAATTAAAAAAAATTAGAAAGCGACCCATTTATACTTACAGCTGGGCACTATTCAATGGATTCTTGAACAGCAAATTTCTTTCTAGTCCAAAGGTAAATTATTCTTAAATTAATTTTTAGTAGATATTCCAAAGGATTTGGAGATGGCAGAAGCCCATAAAATGAGTACATGTGCCAACCTCCAAAAACACCTGTAAAAAAACATACCATATAACAAATTCTAAAAAATCTCCACACCCAAACTACCAAGTGTGTAATGAACTACAATTACAATTGATCAAACAATCCAGATCAGAATTTGTCAAAGGAAAAAAGGAAGAAGGTCTACATTTGCATACTGACTGGCTGCTTTTCTTAATGATACAAGGTTCTCTGAGCTAGCTTGCTTCCTTACAGAAAAGATATGGATGCTTTCTTTTTCCAGAGGGCAAAAAGTAGCTTGCATCGCACTCCAAACTGCAATTTTGTGAGTTTCACAGAGTAACATAACTGAAGATTATCTGTGTTTCCTCATGTTATGCTTACCAGGAATTTCTGTCATTGTACTTGGGGATTGTTTTGCTGTTCCTGCTCCAATATTGCATTTTGCATAATTTACTGCACATAGACCAGAAATGGGCTGTAAACAGCTCTCCCAGGATGGTATCCTACTGTTCTAACAGGCTATTAGCCTGACAACAGTGGTAGCCTTGTGTCCATTTCTTTTGTTTATACATATCCTGCCTTTATTATTTTTATACACAACTCAAAAGCAGCAAATATATCTAATAGACCTTCTACCTCCTATTTTCTCCACAACAACAGCTCTGTGAGGTAGATTGGCTGAGAGAGAATGACCAGCCCAAAGTCACCCAGTCAACTTTCATGCCTAAGGTGGGACTAGAACTCGCTGTCTCCTTATTTCTAACCTGGTGCCTTGACTGCTAGCCCAATCTGGCTGTCACTCTTGTTTCTAGTGATGGAAATAGAGTCCTGGAAAAGATAAAAGTTTGCAAGCTCAACTCACTTTTCAAGGATCAGGCAATCAAAAATGATTGTTTTAGTACTTACATAGGCATGTGGAGTCACGTGGCAGAACATTGATCATGAAGATGATGCAAGGTCTGTGTTTTGTATGGATATCAGGATGTAATTATATATGGTAAGTTTGAGTTATAATGTCATCCATGCATGTTATTTTTAATATCACTATGGCTAGCTGTGGACATCTATGAGTTCTGTCAGAAGTTAATTCTCTTATCAACAATTTCTTTCAGCTTTAAAATTGCTTTCAGGAATTGTGAATAATTCTACTCACAGTTATTTTTAGTTTTAACTACACACACAAGCTGAAACAAGACACTTTTATGATCTAAAGGCTTTTTCTCAGGGTTTCAACTCTGCAACATCCTATGTCATCCTTGCTAGATAAAATCCGTAATTTCAGAAACTGATACTATCTTAAAGT
This sequence comes from Ahaetulla prasina, assembly GCF_028640845.1. NCBI lineage: Eukaryota > Metazoa > Chordata > Lepidosauria > Squamata > Colubridae > Ahaetulla > Ahaetulla prasina. The sequence continues at coordinate 161,518,950 of NC_080541.1, forward strand.
AGATTATGTCAGAGTGCAATAGAAACATAAAAAAACAAAATTATTCTCTCTCATTCCAAAATTATTCACTGATGGTTTTCAAAATCTGCAAAATTTAAATACAAAGGATCAATTGCTGGACCAGCACATATAAGATTAAAGCATTGGAAAAACTCAGAGAATCCAATAATTCTGCTAAATGTTCCAAAGCAACCTGGAATGTTCATACTAGCTAAATTAATCCACTGCTTAAAAATTATAGCAGCCACAATAACTTGCACTTAGTTAAATATCACAAGCGACACTTTGCGATATGGGGATGAAGTGCACATTTATAATATTGATCTAAGGCAGAATAATTCTATAAATGTTCTGGAACACTGACTGACTGCTGTTCTTGGCCAATGTAGTGATATACTGAAACATCAGTAACTATTTGAGAACAACTCAGGCACATTACCTACAGCACTTAAAGCCATCAAAAAAACATTTTACTAGTTCTGCCCACGTCATTCAACCAACAGCCCAGATACATATAAATTGATGCCGGATCTCAGCATGAACCTCTAGTGGCTCTTTACTTCTTCCCTGCTCAAATTGCTACAAGGTGTTTTATCTAGAAAATGAAGGTGGTACTAGTAGGGCTGCTTTTCCTCTGCGTCATGGCCATACATTCTGAAGCAACAACTATTAAACTCTGTGGGAGAGAATTTGTAAGAGCGGTTGTCTTTGCTTGTGGAGGATCACGGTGGAGAAGACAACTTGGTGACCATTTTTCAGAAGGGCTCATAGGTAAGCATATGAACTACCCCAATATTCATAATTTTGGCATGCAATCAATCATTGCAATAAATCTACCATTATCTTGATTTTACTATGCTATAGTTTAATAAAAACATTTTAAAGATGAGTTACATTATAAAAGTAATAACATAATTTAAAAAACAGAAAGTACCAGGGAGAAAACTCATTCTGCCCTATTTTGATGGTATGAGCACCAAGAAGAGATTCTTAAATGTACCAGAGCTGGCAATTATCTTTTCAAGTCCCTATGCCTCAACCTGTGCAAGCTTTGAAATATGCTACAATATTGCATAGGATAATACATATTAATCAGTTTTTAGATTTCTACAAGTTACTTTTTAATAATAGCTTTTGGGATTATTTTGTTTTAAGTAGATAGCTAGATGTAGATAGATATAGTATATAGATACAGATATAGAGAATTGCATATAGAATATAGAAATTCAGAACTTTAAAGGAGTCTGTTCAGAAATATATTTTGGTGAATGAAGCAACATCTCTTAGGGCTCACTGAAATCAGGTGCGTGACCAGGATTACAAAACTCACAAAGCAGTTTGCTTTTGATCTTTTGAAGTTAATATATAATTCCTATTCTAATTGGAGAAGCATTTGGAAGAAAATCTAATTTTCTTCATTCTTTTGAAAAGAAGTTAGTTTCAATTTGGGATATACTTTCTGGGAAAACAAAGCTTTCTGAAAGCAATGCAGCTGTTTTAGTATAAATTCTTAGACTGAAACTTCCAGGTTGATCTTCTAAATATTAACAACACAGACTATGCACACAGAAAAATTAAAAAAAACATCAGCTTTTATTTGATAATGGTTTTAGATTTTAGGTTTATGGAGATAAAATCTCAACTTGTTTGTCTCTCATTTTTATGTAATGGAACAAGAAATGCATACATATTTATAATTTAATCTCATTCTACAGATGCCAATGGAAAGTACATGGAGAAGTCAAAATCCCAAAGCAACGAATTAATCCAGTACTACATGGAGTCTGAGAAAGATTTGCAAGACATGCAACAGAAGTCTGTTCACAAAAGAAGCAAGGATGTTGTGCAGCTTACAATCACTTGTTGTACTATTGGATGCAGTGCAAACACTATAAATTCACTGTGCTAAAAATATTAAAATCCTGCCATGGAAGCTTATCTAAATAAGATGCATCATATCTAGAATATAGCGTTTTCAAATCTTTCCTGTTACACTTTGTATTTCCCAGCTCTGCAGATGCTCCAAGTTGCTATTCTGTTTAGGATGTTACACCAATTAGAAACATTTTTTCCATACTTGTGTAGTATGGAAGTTAGCTGCTTTGTTTTCTAATTTTTGAAATAAATGTGCAATTCAGTAAACTAGTTTCTCTAAACTGTTCTTGTCAATGCATAAATAGTATTGGGCTTGCAAATTAAAAAAAATCTCTGAACATGTTTCACTTTCTTAGGGAGTTCAAAGAACAGTTTGAATGAATGACTAGAGCTTTGTGGTTCAGTTTAGGAGCTTTAATCCATGATAAAGCTAATAGAAATCCTGACTGAAATCCTGGAATGACAGCCAGAAGAGACAATATTGATCTATGCATTTCAATGTTTATTCTTCTAATAACTTTTTGCCTGGACTGATCTCAAAATAAAGATGCTTTGGAAGTTTTTGCAAGGAAACTTGCAAATAGTGATGATAAATGTTTGGTGGGTGGAAAAAAACGTATTTGGGAGAGGAGTGCAGGAATGAGAATGTTGCAATTTTTTTTTTTACAGAGATAGGAAACATTCTTGATTGAAAAACTTTTGGTTTCAAGAATTGGTCAGTGATCCACAACAGCTGCAGCTAGCAGTCAGATAATCCACACTACTCTCACCTCATAGCCTCATTCCAGATGCATTTTAATGGGGGGAGGAAAGTTGCCTCCATTGGACTACGGGTTTCAGGTGGTGACTGTGATGTCTCTACTCATAATCTCTACTCATAAGCTGCAAAGTTTTGTGACTGCCTTACTGTGATTCCAACATTTCATGCCTGAAATTTAAATCGGCTTCAAATCAGGTGCTTTCATCTGGGCTACTTATTCTTGTGCGTCTTGATCTTTTAAGATGGGTTATCATGTATTTATTAATTGAAAAATATAAATACAAATAGACAAAAGGTAGCCACAAATGGTTTCTACATATCTTTATTTCAAATCAAATCTTTAGATTTCTTTTTTTAAACTTTATCCAATTTATCAATACATTTAGCAAGTGATTTATTTATACCCTGTTTTCCCGAAAATAAGACATCCCCTGATAATAAGCCCAATCGGGCTTTTGAGTGCATGCGCCAAAACAAGCCTCCCCCTGAAAATAAGCCCTCCCCAAAAATATTTAAATGCAGAGCTGGAAATCAGGTAAGACAGCAAGAGAGCCCCATCTTGCTCCATACACCCCAAAATAATAAGACCTCCCGGAAATAAGGCCAAGCGCTTATTTCGGGGTTCAAAAAATATAAGACAGGGCCTTATTTTTAGGGAAACAAAGGTATTTATATTATTATATTATTTAGTTGTAGCTGCTCAATAGGCAGCCTCTTAGGGGTGGACTGTTCCTTAACCAATCATGTTCTTATCTAATCGTTTTACAAAAAGAAAGGGAACAACACTTTAATTACTACTGCTATTATCTAATTTGTACCATATAGTTTCCCACTGCCTTTCTATTAACACATATACTTTTCTCAGAAAAGCCAAATTGTGTTTCTAATGGATCAGCTTACCTTTCAAACTAATTACCTGTATAAATATAAACAAATCTGCTTATTATGCTTTTACACCAATCATTATTCAAGAATGTAAACAGGTAATTGGATCTCACATTTAAACCTATTATTCCATCACAGGTAATTATATCAGGGATACTGAATCTCTTCCTGAAAACCTGCAATAGTTTGTGAACCCTTCTGAATTTTCAATATTTCTGCACAAATATTACTTAAAATAGGACCTATTCTCCACACTAAAGAGAACCCAATTAAACTGAGTCAAGAACATTATACTTGTTCATTTATTTATTGAGGAAAATGATACCAAACTACACATTTATGTCATTAATGCAGAGCAACTGAAAAGTCAAAAGGGCTCACAATTTTTTAGGTACCACTGTATTCAGGACCAAACAGCTGTGTTACTAGTTGCAATTACAATGGTGGTGTCTCAAAAAATAATTTAACTTTTTCTTCCATAATTAATAGATTATTTAGCAAATGTAACAACTATGCACATTAGTTTATTAATACATCTTATCACCATGTCAATGTGGATAGAAGTATAATTCAAAAATAAGATCTAGTTTGTTTTTCAGCTCACATCTTTTGCATCATCATTCAGAGTAAAGGGCATAGACATTTGCAAGAGCAAACAATGATCTATTTTTAAAGGAGTATGAAGAAAAAGTGTCACTTGTAGTGTCCCAAAGGCATCTGCTTCCAATCTGCATGCTCTGTTTACCTAGCTGTCCAATGTATATAATCACAATAATTTTGTATCTTGGTACCATCAGGTCTTTTATCCTGGCTTTTATTACCTAGGAGAAAAATATACTTGCTTAAACTCTTAGTTACTGTTAGAGAGTTAGAAGTTCTTAGAGTACAGTACAAATCTGTTTAAGTATTTAACCATTCCACTCTAATGACAATGTATTATGAAATTGGATTTATAATTCCAAATAATTTAGAAGATCAAGTACCATTGATTGAAAGTCACAAAAGCTGATTCTACAGTTAGTCAGGGCAACTTACTCCTATGTTATAGATAGTTATAAATTCCTAAATTAAAAATTGGATCATAAAATCTGGACCTTCGACTGTTCCCTCATGCAGCAGTGACATCATATTCAAAATATGGGAAATATATAAGGGCATATAATAGAGAAAAATACATTCTGAACAGCCTGAAAAGTTCTTTGCAATTTCTTTTTTATTTTACAAAATAGTAAAGTAGCACTAAGAGCTTCTCAACAAATAACTTGAGATATAAAATCAAAGCTCAAAAAGTTCATTTGAATATGGCCTAACATATGCCAACACAATTATCAAATATTTTTAAGGCTATCTTAATATTTTACTCTTAATGCCCCACTCTTGAACTCTGTTGCTGAAAAACAATTGAAACTTCCTTCAAATAAAGCTTGATAGGCTCCCCTCTATCTGCACCTTAGGGTTTCTACAAGATCTATTCCAATACTGATTTTAATTCTTACTTTAGTAATAATTTTGTACCTCAGATATAGTTTTAGTCATTTGCCTGCACAACTCTGCTTCATATTGTTCTTCCTGTAGATAACTTACTACCACATCCTTCAAGATGTTATTCACAGCAGTGATTGGGAAATACTTTGTAGGACCTGAGAAGCAGAGAGAGAGCTCATTTTATTTAATCCATATCATTTGATTAAAAGGTAGATAAAAATTTTTAAAACAGAAATAGGAAAGATGTGTAAACTGTGTTTAATATTAATCACCAGTTAAAATTTGACAAGAGTCCCTTCTTTATAAATTTGCTAAACACAGAGAGAAAAGGGAGCTAGTGTAATTTCTAAGGAAGCGGTTTCCATAGCTGAAAAGATTCAGGTTTTCTTGCAGATGCCCATTTTGTGATCTTCATAAAAGGGAAATCTTCAGAAGGGCCTCTGTTTTTAATGCCTGGACAGATTTACACTCAGGGGGGGTTCTCCTTTAAACAGTTGGTCCTCAGGCTGTTTAGAGCAGAGGTTCTTAATTTTTGTGTGTGTTCTCTTTGAGAATCTGGTGAGATCTGCGGAGCCTTTCTTGGAAAAATGGATTCAGTGATGCTCAAATGCCCTAGACATTTCCTATTTATCATCAGCATTTCTATCTTGTTAAATTTTCATTTCAATTCCCCCACCCCCCATTCAGCCCATTATCAAACTCAGAAAAGAGGATTTTTAGAATAATAATGGGTTTTTTTGATGTACTGATGGCACTTCACTCCAAGGTTCTTGATCTCCCAAGTGACTGAATCTAGATGTTGAACAGCATGGAAGACTAAATATAATGCTTTGAGACAAAACAGGTAAATGATCTGTGATTTCAAAAAGTAGTTCCTTAACCCTTCCTTCCCAAAACCAACTGACGGAAAAGAGTTACACTGCAAAACTGGGAGCTATGTATTTTGTTAATAGGTTTCTGGGTTAAATGTGCTTTTTGCTGGTCTCTCATGTTGGATGGCAACTTTATATTTTAACGAGCATCTCCCTGAAATTTTGAAGTACATTAAAGCAGAATGCATATATTTAGTATCTGTGAATGTCATTTTTTCAAAACTGGGTTTAAATAGTATAACACGGTTGATTTTACAAAAGGATTGAATACTTGCGTTTTTATAAAGAATAAAGTACCATATTATTGTTTATGGACCTTCCCTTTTTAAAATTTCATTTCTCTTTTAAAATTATTTTTAATGTAACTATACATTTGTCAAGGTATGGTATATAATACTTTTGGGTGGTGTTTTTTTTAACCTATATCTTTATTTTCAAAGTGCAGTATATGCATGAAATTATATTATGAAATAATTCCTAATTGATAAAAAGTTTGGCAGCTCTGTACCAAAAAACTGATCACCAGCAAATAAAGTATACAATCTTCAAAAAGCAATTTTTCAGCAGAGTCATAAGCTAATATTTTCTTCCAAAAGATAATTTTCTAAATTGTATACTTATTTGTACTGCATCTATGTTTTTCATTCCTACCCAGTTGGAAGCAGAAAGGCAAATTTATTTTGCACTAAACTGTTTTAACCCTGCTGATAATAAAAGATAAAGCCTTTTTAATGATGTTACTATAAAGTATATCCATCCTCAAAACCTGCCATTATACTAGGAGGTGTAATCCTGGGAGGGATGTGCAAAGAATGCTTGCAGGCATGCTAAGAGTATATACTCCCAGTGTTCATACTAAGTTACAAAAGCTCATCCCAGCTCCCCAGCTAAAAGGAGAGGCATCTATATTAGGTAACAATAATAAAAGAAGATGCTCAAGACAGATAATGACTTTAGAGCAGGGGTGTCCAAAGTTTTTTGAGTGAGGGCCAAATACAGAAAAATAAGCAAAGGCCCGGGCCACCGGGGGGGGGGGGGGGGGGGCTAAAATTTTTTGTACCAGTTCTGTGGGCGTGGCTTATTTTGGGGTGTGGCTTGGTGGTCATGTGACTGGTGGGCGTGGCTAACTCCTCATGTGACTGAGGGGATGTGGCTATGGGCATAGAAACCTAAATACATAGAGACCTAAATACTGACAGCGGCTACCAGTAATCCTCGGCTTGCAACCACTCATTTAGCGACCAATACAACAGCACTGAAAAAAGTGACTTACCACCAGTCTTTGCATTTATGACCTTCGCAGCATCCCCAGTTACATCAAAAGTCAAGCTTTTGGCAACCAGCATGTATTTACTGGGATTTTCCGTCCGTCATGAACTCTCTTCCCACTGAGGGAGACACAGCAGCCAATGGAGGGACTCCGGGAGGCCCAGGCGAGGCCCGCACCGCCTCGCAGCCACTCAGGTGTGCCACGCGCTCCCACCCAGGCCAGAAAGGGACGGGCTAACTAGGGGCGAGAGGGCGGGCACCGCCCTCCTCCGAACGCCGAGTGGCGGCGCGGCGTGAGCGGCAGGCGCGGCGGCCAATGGGAGCGGGCGAGCTCGTCCGCCACGGGCCGCACACGGGCCCGCGGCTGAGGTAAAGCGGAGCGTGTGGCGGGCGCCGCGGCTGCTTCGGGCGGCGCATGGAGGCGATGCCTTGCCGCGACCGGGCGCGTGGTGGGCGGCGGGGCAGAGGCCGGGATGCCAGCGAGCGGCGAGGGCGGGCCTCGGCAGCTGCGCCGACCCCGCCCGGCAGCGTGACAGCCTGAGCCGGACAGCAGCAGCAGCAGCGCCGACGGCAGCCGGCGTCGCTGCGCTGGCGGAACGGCTGCTGTGCGGGCGACGGGGCGCCGAGGAGGCCACAGCCACGCCGGGCGACGGCGACGCCACGACTGGCCGGGATCGGCGGCGCCCAGCTCAAACTCCTGCCCATGAACGACCAGATCCGGGAGCTGCAGACCATCATCCGCGACAAGTAAGCGCCCCTGAGCGTGCAGAGCGCCGCGCCTGAGAGGATCCCGCTGGGCTGGGAAGCAGAGCGCCGCCCGCCTGGCTTCCGGGGCTGCAGCCCCGCGTGGGGACGATGCGCGTCGCCGCCCCCCCCCCTCTTCCTCTGTCTGGTGGGCCGGGCCGGAGCCATGGGCGCCCTGGGCGCCTACAGCCCAGTGGCGGAATGGCCGCCCGCAGCCCCGGTGGGCGGGATCGCCAGCGGAGCCACTCCGCATCTGCAACCGGGCGAGCGGCGGCTTCCTTGGGGGCCAGGACGGGGGCCGCACCCCACTGTCCACCGAGAATTTGCTGCGGGCCAATAAAAACTGACCCGCGGGCCGCAGTTGGCCCGCGGGCCGTAGTTTGGACACCCCTGCTTTAGAGGTTGATGACTTTGACAGTCAGATTTAGTCTGGAACTGATGAAACATGCAAGTAAGATATATTCTTGTGATTGGAGGCTAGAATGTCAACGTTGGAAACAGAAGAAAACAGCATGACCTAGAAACAGAAGAATGATGTCCGGTTATGAAACACCTAGGGTGCTCCTATTGCTAAATGCAATCACCTTTATTAAATATACTTGCTTGGCAATCATAATCAGTCTTGCATAAGTCTAGTCCGACCTAGAGAATACAGTAAGTCCTAAATATCTTACATGGGGGGACTGGACGATCAATATGAAAATTATACTTACCTAATTGGTATGTGTTCTCCATCTGAATAGCTGGACGCAGGCTATCCTCATGGTGGCCAGGTTCATCCATATATGACACAGTACTTATAGAGCTAAACATAATAACCAACAATAACTGCATTCATTAAAAAATGAACAACCTGTGAAATATCATCAAGGAATGTAGGAACTACCAGAATAGGGATTCTTGGTATGTTAAGCCCTATTGATTTTGTACATAATATTAAGTATAGCCTTGATATAGAATTACCTCCATATCTGGGGAAGTACAAGTCCACAAATCTTAAAGTTGCTGAGGCTGAGGAATACTGCTCTACAAAAACTCTGTTCTTTGCATGACAACCTTGTAGTTACTTGAAAACTGCCATTTTGATTCCCTTCCATTCTGTCTGTTCTTTCCAATCTCACCTTGCAACTGGAACAGGATTTCTGTACATGCCCCATTATGGCAGAACAACATGCTATGAAGTCAGTATAGAATCTTTATTCAACATGGCTCTCAGGAAAGGACAGCTTCTTAAAAATAGCTAAATACTGGAGGAATTTTCAACTATTACCGAGCATTTCCATGACTAAATATAAAAAGTTTTAACCTCATGGTGCCCAAAGGAAATCACCCAACTGAACTACCAAAGAATTAACAAGATGAAAAATAAGAAAATATAACATTGCTACTTACTCTTTGTTTCTTCCAAAAAAATCCTTTGCTCTGATCTCATGGCTCCCCAAAGAAGATATGCTGCCTCTGTTCTTGGCCAAGCGGGTGGCTTTCTCCTTCATGATCTCTGACATTTTTACTAAACAGGAATTACATTTTTAAACCTAATATTTAGCTGAAAAGGTATTGGCAGCTGATAAAGAAATGAATGTCCATTTTACAAAATCAAGTAACTGAAGAGGCAGTGTAAATATAGCCTTTTAAGTCTTTGGGAAGAACAATTACATGACCACTTAATTGTGGGTTTTTTTTCTTTTGTAACCTGCAAAGTGGACTTGAGAACCACCTATGATTACCAGAAGTAGATTCACAGCACCACTACAAACAAGATTTTGCAACTCCTTAATTTGCAGTCAAAATGACAGGAAAGGGGCAGTAACAAAAATCAAGAGTACTTTAGAGAAAGTTGTTATGGTATAATTCAGGGATTCATTTATTATCCAGATTCAACAAGTGATACCTTAAAATAGCAACTTTATTCTTGGGAAAACCCACAGCCAGTTATCCTCCTATCATACTTTCAGTGTGTCTTCTAGATATTTTTTAATACTATAAGAAATCCGTAAGTTGAACATTCAACTCATGCTTCACAAACTCTACATTCTTCTCAGGAGATATCCCTATTGATGATTTCCTCTTCTATTTTTATCCGTTCAAGCCAATAACTCTGAATACTTGGAGAAAACTAAAATCTTAGCATACATATTGGTAAGTTTAGTGCAGAGTATCTATGGAGATTCTCAATCATCCAGGTTACGGTTGTCCCAAAAGTGCTTTTTTTCAAAAGACAACTGGAGTTTCTTGGTTGTTGTTTTTTTCTTTGGAAAGGTTTTGCTTCTCATCCAAGTAGCTTCTTCAGGTCTTGGATGAGAAGCAAAAAGTCTTAAAAGAGAAAAAAAAACCAAGGAAGTCCAGTTACCTTTTGAGGGGGGGGAAAGCACTGAGGATTTTAATGCCTAGTGAAATGAAATCAGTGATCTGTGTAATTATTTCAAGCGCTTTATTCTGCTTTGAATGAAGCACCCCACCGTGTCTGCAGTCTGCAAAATCTCTTTCTCCCAGATGTCCCAAAGGTGCTTTTTCAAGAGGCAACTGGACTCTTTCTTGTTTTTTCTTTTGTAACCTGCAAAGTGGACTTGAGAACCACCTATGATCACCAGAAGTAGATTCATAGCACCACTACAAACAAGATTTTGCAACTCCTTAATTTGCAGTCAAAATGACAGGAAAGGGGCAGTAACAAAAATCAAGAGTACTTTAGAGAAAGTTGTTATGGTATAATTCAGGGATTCATTTATTATCCAGATTCAACAAGTGATACCTTAAAATAGCAACTTTATTCTTGGGAAAACCCACAGCCAGTTATCCTCCTATCATACTTTCAGTGTGTCTTCTAGATATTTTTTAATACTATAAGAAATCCGTAAGTTGAACATTCAACTCATGCTTCACAAACTCTACATTCTTCTCAGGAGATATCCCTATTGATGATTTCCTCTTCTATTTTTATCCGTTCAAGCCAATAACTCTGAATACTTGGAGAAAACTAAAATCTTAGCATACATATTGGTAAGTTTAGTGCAGAGTATCTATGGAGATTCTCAATCATCCAGGTTACGGTTGTCCCAAAAGTGCTTTTTTTCAAAAGACAACTGGAGTTTCTTGGTTGTTGTTTTTTCCTTTGGAAAGGTTTTGCTTCTCATCCAAGTAGCTTCTTCAGGTCTTGGATGAGAAGCAAAAAGTCTTAAAAGAGAAAAAAAAACCAAGGAAGTCCAGTTACCTTTTGAGGGGGGGGAAAGCACTGAGGATTTTAATGCCTAGTGAAATGAAATCAGTGATCTGTGTAATTATTTCAAGTGCTTTATTCTGCTTTGAATGAAGCACCCCACCGTGTCTGCAGTCTGCAAAATCTCTTTCTCCCAGATGTCCCAAAGGTGCTTTTTCAAGAGGCAACTGGACTCTTTCTTGTTTTTTCTTTTTGAAGCCGTTTCGCTTCTCATCCAAGAAGCTTCTTCAGCTCTGAGAGGATAGTGGGGGAAGGGTGTCAAAGCTGAAGAAGCTTCTAGGATGAGAAGCGAAAGAGCTTCAAAAGAAAAAAAAACAAGGAAGTCCAGTTGCCTCCTGAACAAGCACCTTTGGGACAACCAGGACCGGGATGACTGAGAATCTCTAGCCTTTCTCCCATGGGAATCCGACTTCGACCGATCGCCTGGAGGAGATCAAGAAGCTTTCATTTGTCCTTGTGGGACGTTTTCAGGTCTCCAACTTGAGTCCGAACCCAACCCAGTGCGGACAAAAACGCACTTTTTACCCCCATTAACCCGATCCTGGAATTCCCGCAAAATGAGTCATCTTGCCCAGGGGTCTCCAACCTTGGCCACTTTAAGCTTGGAGGACTTCAACTCCCAGAATTCCCTAGCCAGCAAAGCAAAGCTGGCTGAGGAATTCTAGGAGTTGAAGTCCACCAGGCTTAAAGTGGCCAAGGTTTGGAGACCCCTGATCTAGCCCGCTAGTTGCCCACCGCGCTGCCCGACCTCGGCTGCCAACATCCGAACCACCGCTACGTGGCATCCCAGTGAGAAGCAACTTTTTACTCCCGTGCTGCGTTTTGCCAGCTATTCCGGACGTTGGCACCCCGAAGGAAGATAGCCGCGGTCCTTACCGCTTTAGTCGCAGCCGCCCTGGGAAGCCGGGAGATGTTGCTGGTTTCCCGGGCGACAACACGGGTCCTGGACGGCTGAAGAGGGAAGGGCGGGCTCAGCCTTGCCCCCGCCTCCAAGAGAGGCCGTACGGGAGTGGAGCGGCGGGAGAAAGACAGGCTGGTGTTTGTGGCTTCAGGCGCCCGTGTTGAGGAGGAGGAGGAGGCTGCCTGGCTAAGTGAGCGCAGCGCGCGAAGAATGCGCCTGGAAGTCCGCTCCACCGCCAGCCAAAAAGGAGATTAAAGCAAAAGCTCTGCGCGCGCATCCACCCCGCCGGCTCTTTTCCCCGAGCGGCAACTTTTGCTGCTGTGTCTCCCGGGCTGGCAAGCTCGTAGGTTTCGGTTCCCGTTCTTTCTCTCTCCCCGCTGCGGGGTTGCTCCGCCTTGGAATCTTGCGCGCTCGGGGTTCTGGTCGGGCTTCGAAAACACCCGCGGGGCGAGGAAAGCGCTTTCCTCCAGGCTGCCTCGAGCCGCGATCCTCAGCAGGGTTTATTTTATTTTATTTTATTTTATTTTATTTTATTTTATTTTATTTTATTTTATTTTATTTTATTTTATTTTATTTTATTTTATTTTATTTTATTTTATTTTATTTTATTTTATTTTATTTTATTTTATTTTATTTATTTATTTATTTATTTTGTCACACAGTATATATATAAGCCTAAGTATGAGATAACTATACAATATATAATCATATATATGAGTATGAGTATGTAATAACTATATTAATTGGATATAAGAAAAGGAAACAATAGGACAGGGACGGTAGGCACCTTTGTGCTCTTATGCACGCCCCTTACAGACCTCTTAGGAATAGGGTGAGGTCAATAGTAGACAGCTTTTGGTTGAAGCTTTGGGGATTTTGGGAAGAGACCACAGAGTCAGGTAGTTTATTCCAGGCATTAACAACTCTCTTACTGAAGTCATATTTTCTGCAATCAAGATTGGAGCGGTTAACATTAAGCTTAAATCTATTGTGTGCTCGTGTATTGTTGCAATTGAAGCTGAAGTAGTCATGACCATTCGCCGCAGGCAACTTGGCGCGGGGCAATTCGCCGTGGGACTACTTGTTGTGGGAGAAGAGTTACCCTAAGATCAAAGAAACCGTCAAGGAAAGGATGTGAAAGGAAGGGCCAGAACGGAATGTGAATGGCAAAAATTAAAATAATTGTTTACATATTTTGAATAATTAAATCGAATTGTTAAGTTGTCCTGTGGTGAGTTGTCCAGCAGCAAGCTGGCCAGGGTAAATTGTCCCATTCCGGACCTCCAGTACTTTGCAGTTCATGTCTGAATTCCTTGGCCAGCAGCCTTTTGGCCCTCCCCTTGATTGGAGGGGGTGGGTACTAAGGAAAGCCCCTTAACAGCTTAGAGCAGGGGTCTCCAACCTTGGCAACTTTAAGCCTGGTGGACTTCAACTCCCAGAATTCCCCAGCCAGCTTTGCTGGCTGGGGGATTCTGGGAGTTGAAGTCCACCAGGCTTAAAGTTGCCAAGGTTGGAGATCTCTGGCTTAGACGCAACTTTAGCTTCCTGAAAATATGACTTACAGTGTTTGGCTCATACAAAACTTTAAGCTTAAACTATCTACTGTTGACATCACCCCATTCCTAAGAGGTCTGTAAGGGGCGTACATAAGTGCACCTGCATGCCTACCGTCCCTGTCCTAATATTTCTTTTCACTTACTCTTTTCATGTATCCAAATTATGTTTATACTTTTACCTGTTATCTTGACAAGGACAAAAATATCTAAATAAAAATAAATAAAATAATATATAAAATGGTCAAGTCAGGCTCTAGTTGATTTTATCCAGGTCATTTTTAAAAAATTGTTCCTCCTTCCAGCGTTTTTCCTCAAATGCCGGATCCACTTTTTTTCAGATCAACCAACTGGTGATCTACTGGTTGTGACAGGAATTGACTGACTGGCTTATTGCAAGAGCCTGAGGTCATAAAAGGAGTGACAGACCCAAAGTCACCCAGCCCGCTCTCCTTTACAGGACACAGAAATATAATGAAAGGGTTAAAACCAGGGAAAGTCCCCAGTTCAGGTCTTACAATATAATAAAGTAATACAAATTATTTGGAATGGTGAGTCCCAGTGTTAACAGCACTTTTCAGGATAATTGATATCAAAGGCCTGGAGCTTGGCTATTAGGGTACCAATAGAGAAGAATGGCAAAAGAGATGATCCAGCTGACTTTTGTTCAATACATGTTAACTCATAATGGCAAAATGTATGCTAAACATCTGCAGGATAAATTATCTGATTGGCTAGAACAGGGGTAGTCAATCTTTTTATACCTACCACCCACTTTTGTATCTCTGTTAGTAGTAAAATTTTCTAACCGCCCACCAGTTCCACAGTAATGGTGATTTATAAAGTGTATCGTTGTCTGCGCATGCCTCTCGCACATCGTGGATTGGGTTTGGGGGGGGGCGCCAGCTACCAGCTCTGCTTGTCTGTTACAGCTGGGGGGAGATGCGCGAGCTATTCTGGGACGAGGCTCTTTGCGTTCGTACTATAGCGCCATTTAGTTTCACTTATGTAACATGAACTAAACTTATGCGCGGATGATACAAATAGTATATTTTCAGAAATTTAAATTGTCACGGGGAATTTTATGAAAACCTAATGAAAATGTTTTTAAAGAATGCTATGATTTTTTTTAAAAAAGTCAATTAAATTAAAAAAAAGGAAAGTGCTTCAGTATCAGACAAAACCCCTACTGCCCACCATGAAAGCTGGAATACCCACTAGTGGGCAGTAGGGACCAGGTTGACTACCACTGGGCTAGAATAGGAAGATGTTCATTAACTGTTTGGGTAGAATAGTTCGGGAAGAGTATTAACATGTCATCTCTAGTCCTTCTCTGGTCTAACAAAGAGAAAGACTAGAGGTTGATATGATAACAGTCTTCCAATATTGAAGTGGCTGCCACACAAAGAAGAGGGGGGTCTACTCTTCTCCAAAGCACCTGAAGGCAGGGCTAGAAGTAACGGATGGAAATTTATCAAGGAGAGGACCAGTTTAGAACTAAGAATTTTTATGACAGTAAGAAGAGTCAGTGGAATGGCTTGGCGTCAGAAGTTGTGAGTGCTTCAACAATGGAGGTTTTAAAGAAGAGACTGGAAAGTCATTTGTCTGAAATGGAATAAGATCTCCTGCTTGAGCAGGGGGTTGGACTAGAAGACCTCCAAGATCCCTTTCAGCTCAGTAATACTGTTATTCTGTCATAAATGAACAGGTTGAGTTTAGAGCAGGTTGAACAATGTTAAACCGTGCTATGGTTCTGCAACACTTTGTAGAAAAGTATACACACAAATCTGGACAATCTCTTTATGCAGCATTTATTGACTTTAGATCAGCTTTTGATATAGTATCACAGCTCTAAATTGTGGTGTGTATTTAAATACACTGCAGTGCTTCTGCTGCTCGTAATAATTCATGAGAATACAAGATTGAAGATCAGGTGTAATAACCCAGGACACGTCACCACAGAAATACTGGTAAGGAGGGGAGTTAGACAGGGATGTGTATTGGGTCAGTTTTATATAATTATTATATAAACTCATTAGTTCTATACTTTTCATTCTTCCAAATTAGCTCATAGACCTATTAATTTGTTATGTAATTCTGTCATTGACTTCCATTGGCCTTAAAAGAGCCTCAGCATGACTTATACCAGGAGCGTCCAACATTGGACCTTTGGACTTCGACTCCCAGAATTCCCCAGCCAGCTTGGCTGGGGAATTGTGGGAGTTAAAGTCCACAAGTCTTAAAGTTGCCAAGGTTGGACATCCCTGAATTATATATTATCCTGTTGAAAGGAAAATAAGACATTATTCCAAGATTAAGATTGTCACTTTCTCCAAATATCTAAAACAGAGAAGCTGGAACATAGGTGGCCAGTCCATTGAGCAGGTTAAGATTTTTAAATATTTGGGGACAGTTTTACAAACTTCCAGAAGCAGAAATGCTCACAAGGGTTTTTTATCTTGTACTGCACTGAAATCTGCTTTAGCAATTCAAACTTATTATTTTGCCACAGTTTATCCCTGCTGCAATTAAGTTGCTGGTAGCTAAAGTCCAAGGTCTATCAAAATCATACAAAGCATGATTACCTTAAAAAGAGTTAAACAAAATTTTTGAGAAGCATCTTTTAGGTTACCTGCTTCACCCCAAATGCAGTACTTCAATGGGAAGCAATAAACTTGAATCTAATGTCTGGATAAATATATTTTTCTAATGGATAAAACAATATCGCAATCCTGGTTGCCTGGCCCTATCTAATACTGGTCTAATATCGGCAGACAACTTCAAATCATCTTGGGAAACAGCTATCAAAAAAAATTTAAAAAGTCATTAGGGCTTTTCCAATGACGCTATCTTAATTTTAGGGCCAGATAGTTTTAAGGCAAAGGATTTTACACCTAGAGGATTGCTGCTTTTTCTCATGTTATTTATTATTTATTAAATAAATTGATATAGCTGCCCAACAGTGACTCCGGGTGGCATACAACATTAAAATTTATTTTACAACATATTTGTAAATAATCACATTTTAGCTCCTATACCAGCTTAATATTTATATCATAACACAGTCCCAAATTCAGAAGAGTTTTATTTTTAGCTTGATTTAATGTTCTCCCCACAGGTGTATTGGAAGGGAAATATAGGAAAATCCTTCATGAAACTTGACACTTCCCCTATGACATGGATGCTATAGAAACCACAGCCCAGGATTGTTTTTTTTTTTTTGTACTGTCAGTTTTGCAGGGACATTTGCCATCAACCTATCGGTAATTATCTCTTTCTGATCTAAATGTCATTCTTTTATTGTTAAGAATTACATCTTAGATACATTTTGTGGTCATCATTGAGACTGATTTTGGGGTAGGAAATGAACTAAAAAGAACATAATTAAAATGGGGTGCACATGAAGACAACTTAAAAGACCTAGAGTGGAATACAAAACAATATATCCTGGTGAAAATTTTACCACCCAAGGGATTTCCACTCCCCCCCTCAATATATGCCACTGGATCTGCCTTTATCACAGCTCGATGAAAACTAGTATTAGGACACTGAAAATAGCAAATATTCTGATTGCTTTCCAGCCTTTTGAGATCTTTTTTCTCTACTTCCCTGTCTTTGTGTCGGTGGACTGTACATTCCTACATGTATCTTTCACACTTTGGTGTGTTTTTTTTTTCATTAGAAAAACTGGCTGCCCACTAGACCATGGCTACCCTGCTAGGCTTTCCCATTTATTTAGCTAATTGTATTGGGCTCCTGAAATATGTATGATTTCCTGAAGACAAAAGTGAAAGAAAAGATTGTTGGGTTTACATTATCTTGGTAATCTCACAGAGCGTAAACATTGTTATCCACTTCCTTTCCCTGTATGTAAGGATTGAAGCAGGAACCCACTGAAACCAGTGGGGTTGCAAATAAATATACCAGTTAATCAAATTTATTAGAAAAGCAGTTATGCTTGGAATGTTCAGTAATAAATGGAAATGAGGCCACAAAACAACATGCTGTCTAGATAACATAAAAGCCAATAACAGCCAGATTATTTAAAAAACCTGAAAAAGTCAGACAAGTTCATTCAAAATCAGAAAATGTGAAAAGAGTTGGTCCAGGCAATTGCTGAAAATTGGACATGATTGAAAGGATAACATCATTAGCATCATCATCCCAGCTCATGTGATGCTTTCATAGATGGTAGTGTCTTACATTGGCTGATCTCAGACATGGAGTAAAATCAGAATTAGATGGAGACCATTTGGAAATTCCAGGGCCATTGGCCAAATTGGAGGGGTGAAAAATCATCCTGGAAAAATGGAATGTATCTACTTATTGAGGTATTCGTACCTTCACCATAGCAAAAATCTCCTTTGATTCTACACCACAATAGAATCACCTGTCTCTAACACTGCTGAATTGATGCTGTTAGAATCAGGATCTATGAGTGCTTCCCGTTTCAGAAGGAGGAGGCAGCCTCAGACCTGACATGAATTTGCTCTCCTGAAATGATTCTGCCTCAAATAAAAAGCATGTTTATTTGCCAGTGCTTTTGAAGAGTTCAATGAGAGAAGAGTAATACCAGCATCAAAGCTGCCTCTTTTTAATACTCCTTGGAGCATCATTTGTTTCAGACTTCCTTCAAAAACTAATTCTACATTAGTTATTATTAGTGTTGCTAATGTTAAGAGAGTATTAAACAAATAGAGCTATTAATTAAAAGTAGTGTGAACTGGAAGAAGCAAAACAAAAAGCCAAAGCAAAACGTTATTTTTAGATTTCTCATTTATTTTCAAAGGGAAAAGAAAGTCACATTTAAATTACAGCTTAATTGTTATTTAATGTTCTCCTTGTGTATAGAATTTCATAAAGTTTGTTCTGAAATGGGGACCCCATTTGTATAATATGTATGATAAATAATTGCATATTTTGGGTTTTTGTGAAATGGATGTTTAAGGGAAATTATGAAGAAAATCCATTTATAAAAATCATTATTTACAAAAAAATAGACATTTGTTTTCTAATCTAAAAGGAAAAGAAACATTGAAAATATGTGGTTTTATGATTATCTTCAACAAGTCAATACAACACATTCATATCACCAGTGGTTTGATTCAGAGCTTTGCTGCAGGAACTCTGATGCCACAATTTTTTTCTACAATTTACATTTTTTGGGGGGATACGATCATGTTGGCGGCAATGTTTCATCATAAACTAAGCAGTAAACAGCCAACTAGACTACAAGGATAGTGTATTTCATTTCACACAAAATCTGAGATGTCCAGACTTAAACTTTAATGTTTAAAAATATACATGTGTATTTTGTGTCCACAAATATCTATAAACAGTTTGTACACAGGTTTTTAAAATATAAAATGATACAGTATGATATCTGATAAAACACCATGGAATCTATTTCAGGACTCAAATACTGTATCTTTTAGAAGTAAAACCCAGGATCTGCAAATGCTAAACTGCATGCCAGTAAATAATGTTTTTTTTTTTAAATATAAGGTGTACAACAGTTCAACATGACTGAAATTTAATATTTAGTTTTTCTGAGCCTTTAATCCAAAATACATGCATGCCTACAGTTTATCAGCCATTAAAACATAACTTCAGAAAATTAGTATCTTCTAATGCACTAGTATGACTAGTGTGTTAAGGTGTCCAACTGAGATGCATTTTTTAGACTCACAGATTGAAGGTAACAGTTCTCATATGCAAGTTCATCTGAAACACAGTTACACACTTTTTAAGATGTTAATAAATGTGTAAGGCAGATTTTAGACTTCCACAGATTGCTTGGTCTGCACTGAAATGCTGCTCACAAAACCATCAACAACCAACTTTAATCATTGCCAGTGTGATATTGGACCGGGGAAATCTAAGTTCTAGACCCCTTTCGGCTACAAGAATCCATTAGTTGATTTCAGACTGGTCACAATGATGAAAGTGGCTCTGGGTATAAGGTCTATATCTTTGGGCTTGTATTGCAGTGCTCCTTGTGTTATTCTGATGCCCATTCCTTGCTTTGCTCCTCTCATTTAGATGCTGATATTTAAGATTGTTACAAGGAAAAATGGGATGAATGATGTCATGTGTGACATCCTGATCTGAATGAAAGATGGGATATAAATCTCATAAATAAACACCCTAACATTTGAAATTTAAAAGGTATTACCTCCAGCTTTAGAAAATCCTTTTTATCACTTAAAAAAGAGAAATTGTTCTGAGTGATTTGCATTTCTAATAACTTTATGGGACAAATTTTTAATCATTTAAGATGATTAGCATCACTGGAATTAGCTCTTGCATCAACTGCCAGGAGCAGATTTGTACATTTGGAAGCAAAAATGGTTGCATTGTTTGAGCCAACCATTGAACAGTTTGATTTTGAAGTAATCAAACATGTTGGCTATCATGATAAAGTACCATGGTGAATTTTTAAATTAGGAATTTAGAATGGGGAAAATTATGAAAATATGAAATTATAATTATTATGAAAATATAATTATGAAAATTATAAAAATATGCATTCCTCAGCTAATGCATTTATTTTGTCATATCTAGGAAATGTCTTCTGCCCAGATCAATTAGATAGTACAAAGTTCATACTGATAAATAAAATAATGAGCAGTTTCTTCATAAACTAGACGTGATGGTTGACATAATGATAAAAAGTAGTTCACCTAAGTCTCGGATGGAACACAGGCAGAAGAATTACGCCCACATATAACACATACACACACCCTCAACAGTAGGTACATTTTATTTCATATGTTACAGAGTAGATATTTCCTTCCTCTGGAACTACCTTGACACAGGATCAGGATATCCCTTCTCTTACCCTTCAGATGCATTGGAGTATAACTCTCCAGACTCAGAGCTAACATTAGCGATGGCTGCTGTACCTAGGAATCATAATAGAAAATCACACACGGAGAGTACCAGACTTGCAAGATTTTCAAGCTATTGAGAGAGTGCATATCCAAGAACAAAATTGAGCATATTCGACTCACCAGGACCAAGAAGTAAACTATTATTTTGTGAACCCCCATAATGTAAAGGAACAACTGAAATGCACATATCTTTCTATACAAAGGTATAGCAATGGTCAATAGCAACACCACTTAGACTTATATACCACTTCATAATGCCCTCTCTCAGTGGTTTACAGAGTCAGCATATTTCCCCCAACAATCTTTGTCCTCATTTCACCGACCTCACAAGGATGGAAAGCTGAGTCAACTTTGAACCAGTGGGAATCGAACTGCTGGCAGTCATCATAATTAGCCTGCAGTACTGCATTCTAACCACTGAGCCACCACAGCTCTTGAATGATGCTTGAAACTATTTTAATATACACATTAAAGCATAGTACAGGTAGTCCTCAACTAATGACGAATCACCTAATGACCACACTTGGAGGGCTCTGTATCTGGGCTGTATCGGACTATTTATAGTCATTTGCAGTGTCCTGCAGACATGCAATGGTGTTTTGCAATAATTTTGTGAAAAACCAGCAGTTGCTTCCAGTTTTCACCAAAACTGGCCCCATGCAAACCATGGTTCACTTAATGACCATGGCATTCGCTTAATGACCATTGCAAAAAAAGGTAGAAAAAAATCAGGTCTGTCACATGACCAATCCACTTTATAATCATTACAATTTACAAGTAAATCAGCCAGGCTCCGTTACAGTTGTAATTTCAGAACTACCTGTTAAGCGGTCTCTCTCCCTCCCTCCCTCTCTCCCTCTCCCCCTCCATCTCTCCACACATATACATATATATGTATATGTATATGTATATGTATATGTATATGTATATGTATATGTATATGTATATGTATATGTATATACTATATGTATACACACACACACACACTGTACATACATATATGCACCCACATACTTTACAGCATAATTTCAAATTAGTATAGTATGCTTATTGGAGAATTGAACAATTGAAAAATTAAAATATATACTATCTGAAATATGTAGAGTGCTGTGTAGATGATAAAAGCAGTTCTTTTATGGCATCCTGAACAAAAAATTGGCTGAATTACTTCTTAAAATAAAACCAATCTTTCAAACAGAGAGGCACATCATAAATATCAGCCTCCCAAGTAGATCAGACAGGAAATGTGACATGATGAGTTAATTCTATTTTATAGTAAGGGTACATTATCAGAATCTTGCAAGTCTGAAAGTAAAAATCTCCTGCCGTCTATTTCTACCTTCTGATAACTTAGGAAAGATCTTTTCCATTTCCCTTTCTCTGCCCACTTACTCAGTGGTGGATTACTTCCCTTTTACTCTGACTGCTCCCAGAGCAGCATCTCCCCACACACACCCCGCCCCACATTTTCTAAGGCCATTCTCACATTCCAATAAATCAAAAAAAAAATTAGAAGAAAATGTGGAAGCATGAAGTAGGAAGCAAGCTAGTGGAGAATATAGGTAGTCCTTGTCTTACAACCATTCATTTAGTGACTGTTCGAGGTTACAACGGCACTGAAAAAAGTGACTTATGACTGTTTTTCACATTTACAACCATTCCAAGCTTCCCCAGAGTCACATGCTCAAAATTTGAGCACTTGGCAATCAGCATGTATCTGAAATTGTTGCAGTGTCCTCTATAGTCCAGGGGTCTCAAAGCTGGCTGGGGGATTCTAGGAGTTGAAGTCCACCAGGCTTAAAGTTGCCAAGGTTGGAGACCCCTGGACTAGTCATGTGATCATCATTTGTGACCATCCCGTCCAGCTTCTGCCAAGCAAAGTCAATAGAGGAAGCCGGATTCACTTATCAACCATGTGATTCACTAAACTATCGCAGTGATTCACTTAACAACCATGCAAGAAAGATTGTAAAATCAGGCACAATTCACTTAATAACCACCTGAACTTAGCAAAAGAAATTCTGGTCCCAATTGAGGTCCAGGACTACGTATAATATTTAGGGCAGGGGTGTCAAATGGGGGGCCCGTGGGCCGGATGCGTCACGTGCAGGCCACGCCCACCCTGGCTCCACAAAGGCAAAAAACGTCACAATACGTCACGTGATGTAATCGAGTTTGACACCCGTGGGTTAGGGTGTTGAATTCGGAACACAAAGATCCAGGTTCTAGTCCTTCCCTAGGCACCAAAGCTAACTGGGGTGATCATTGGGCCAGTCATTCCCTCTCAGGCCTAATCAGTATCCAGCTCTGCAACGAGCTAGGTGAAAAAGAACACCCCTTGTGCTATCACGATCAATACGAAGCAGTCTCAGTGGAAAACCAACAGACGCTGCAACTAAATAAGAACAACAAAAAGGAGGAAGAACAAAAAATCTTTTATATTCTAATTGCTGTCTTAAATTCATAATAAAAATATAAGTCCACCAAACCTAGATGGCTACCTAAGCAGTATAAATGATATTCATTTTCTATATGGGCTTAAAACCAATTTTACTTTTTCCTGAATTTATTGAAGTCTTTGAAATTAGCATAGTAATTTATGATGGCTTGGCTTTTAGAAGAAACAAAATATCTATTTTTTTATAGAAATATTTTTTAAAAATAATAATTTCTTCTATATAGAGCAATCTTGAGCCTGATCCTATGGATATTTGCAGACAGTCCCATCACAGATCTGCTATGAGATTTTCTTATGAATAAGTGTGCCTCAGAATAGGGCTCTGCTTAGAGCTATAATGATGACACGATCCATTTCACAGGCCTTGCCCACCAATATAGGCAATTGCTTCCCATCGTAGCTTGCTTAAAAGGCATGCTAAATATTTCATTTTCTTTTCTTTTATGAAGCAGGGTTTCTGGAATATGCTTTTTATAAAGATGACTCATCCAGCTGCAGCACAGAATTCAGAATTCTGTATGCTTACCCTGTTGGTTAATGTTCTTACTTTCAGCTAAGATATTTCTTCATTTTGTTTCAAGCTATGAAATATCAAGTTGCACACAAAAATGTAATTATAACCTGATTTGGGTTAAAATGCTTTATAAAGTCCTCCCTAGTTTTATAGATCTCAGTAAGACTTTATCTTAGAATCCTGTAATAATGGCTAGAATGAGGAGTTTCAGGAGTAAAATGGTCCCATTTATTCCCTAGCTTTGCTCACATAAAACTAGGAGAAGGATGTTTGTAAGGAACAAGCGTATCACTAAGCAAGAGCAATACTTATGTTTTTGTCCATTGTTATATTGTTATTAAGGAACAATAATTTATAACAACCTTTTAACCTGTGTCTTTTTCTCTGCGTAATAATTTATTTCCCAGATTTTAAAGACTGATACATTACAATAGCCACTTTCAGGATGACCTGTCAGTAGAGCCACAAACCATGCTGGTTAGGAATTCTGTGGAATGGACCTCTGAACGGCTCCAACTTGAGGAAAGCTAAGCTAAGTTAAATTCTACTTGAAAGTTTATTTTTGGTAAATAAGCTCAGAAACAATCTACAAGCATAGTTTTAAAAAAGACCTGTCTTACATTACATTATTCATATTTTTAATAATCCTAATTAATAATTTTAATTGTACTAAGGAAACAGGAATCATCAACAACAAAAAGCCTATAGTTATTTGAGATTAAACAGGTATATAAATCAAGCTTCAATAAGTTTTTTTTTGCTATTAAATCTGGTAAAAAATTAGAATTATGTAATTGGCTAAAGATTCAATAACTATTTTTCTTTTTTCAGGAGTAAATCAAAACTTTCTAAAGAAATGCCAGTAAATGTATCTCTGGTGGCTAAATTGCTAAAATGATGAGGGTTTTTTTTTTTTTTTGCGGATGCTATTATTTTAGATGCAATGTAAGGCCTATATTCTGATTCACTGCAAAAAATATATATATCTATAAGTCCTGTTGTTTCTAACACCTTTCTTGGAATCCATATAATCTTTCTGAACAAATCTTTAGATTACAGACATAGCAAATTATTTTAATTTAAACTGAATTTTCATTTCATATTTATCAATGAAGAGTTTAAAGATTTTCAGTCACCTTTATTATCTTTAATTTTATATTTCTGAAAAATGAAGGGGGTTCTCCACACTTGAAAAACTACTTAGAAGTAAATTATTTCCTTTTCATAAAATTAATTTTTTAGTTCAAATAAGAATATATGAAATTTCTGTTGGCACTAATTAGGAAAAGCACAGATATCTGAAATGGCCAATAGTGACCCAATTACTTGGTTACTGGTATGCATTGTAAAACAAAAGCGAAACAATTCCGGAGTAGAAAAATTGTCTATTATTAAGGAAGCCAAAATGTGCTTTGTCAAGCTTTTGTGATACTGAGTAACAAATCCTAGCAATAGGCCAATTTTACTTTCAGAGGAAAGAGCAAACATGGTAAGAATTATAAAAATGCAAAGTATAAACACAAAGATAACTTTTCCATTTCAAACCATGCACTGCTCTAGCAAAAATGAATCTTTATCGTATTTATCAGTGAGATTGAGAAGCCAGTGAAGCTTAAGTGGGGGGCATATTTTTTGGATTGTATATTATATTTTCCATAAAATTAGCTCTATAGTTTTCAAATACAAGACTCATACCAAAAGGAACTAACAAAACAAGATATTTGATGTATGTGGAATTTCAATTTCTATCACTGCAAGATATATATTTTTCATACTGGATGATAAACAAATATATTCATGTCCAGATAGAGCCTTTAATTTTGTCTGCTTGTTTTAATGCAGACATAGCTGCTTGTCAAGCACAGCTATTTTCACATGCAAGTGAGACAGTTGGATGCCAACCTAGTTAGACCACAGTTTATAAAAATACTAGTCGTAAGCACAGAAAATGGCAGAACAGATACTCTGCACCTCTTTACAATGACTTTTCATACAGTATTCCTTACTCCTACTGCATTCAGCTGCAATTTAAACAGATAGATGTGCAGCATTTATACACACCTAGTATGTTAGCAATGGAGAATCAGATCTTTTGCTTTTTCAGACCCTAAGAAATGTAACACTGACTAGCAAATTGAAACCTGTTTGAAGTAGAGTATCCTGGTGTTTAACAAATGGAAACAAAAAATCAGCAATTATTTTGTCACCTTTTCTCTGCTGTTCAAATGGCTTCTTTCTTTCCTTTTTTTTTTTTTTTTGCTTTCAAATACAGATCGACCAGGCTACAAATCTTGATATGTATGGATGATATCTAATGTGTGTGTGCACAAGACACACACACACACTCAGACATGCTTCTTAACTTATACATAAGTTAAAATCTAGCTGAAGAACACAATGTTGGTCAGAGCCAGTTTTTGGCATGCAAATTGTCCTGTAAAAATAAACAAGCACATCCATGAAACCAGAGGCTTGCTCAGATAAAAAATAAAACCATCACGACAGGATTTCTCTTCATCGCTGATTATTTGTTAGTCAGCTTCCCCTTGCATCAGGTGTAGTGAAAATAGTGGGAAGTGCGCCTTGCTGCCTTTTCTGTGCTGTCCTTCCTTTTTCTATGCCAGGCTTCCTAAACCGGTGCTCGCATGCCAGCTGATGTCCAGCACATCTGCAAGGTACCAGGATGAAGAAGGCCGCATAGAGCTTGCATAGCAGAAATATTTCTAAACCATTGTGCTCTTCCTTTACCTTCATGTTCACTCATGTTAGACTAACAAAAAGAAACAGCTATCTCAGTACAAGCTTCATCTCAGCCACAGATTCTAACAGTTATCCAAAACTTTCTCCCCCTCCCCACCCTGTTTTAAACTTACTTCAGACATAATGGGAATGTTTAAAGCTGAAAAACTACATTTGTACCATAGTCACCTCAACATATACTCTGAGATGTTCTGAAGTTAAACCAATTAAGTACTTAAAGTCATATCTGTTTATTTATGTGACTATATTTGTATGACATAGGCTATCCACTGAAAAAAAATAATCAATGAATTTGCAGGTGAACTAATTTTGACATTCTTTTTGAGGCACTCCTTTTCTCACAGCTGATAGTGTTGTGTTCAAATTGTATACATTGACAAAATGCATCTGCCTCTGAAAGCTTGTCTCATTCAGCATTACTACTATTAAATTTATATATATCACAGTTTAAATTACACCCATTTCTTGAACGATAAAATGCTAAAACTCAAGTGTCTAACTGCCAAAATACAGCCTTACTAGAATGAGTACAATTTACAAATACAATAATTACAATTTAAAACATGAACAATATTACATCTAGAAGTAAATACTGTAGGACTGATCAACATGGCATTTTCTGAGAGAGAAATGTTGAATTGCTGATGCTTTCAACAGAAATGTCCTGAATACAGGATTCAGTTAAGTTTCCCCTCAACAGCATATAAAAACCATCCAACCACTGCAGTCCTCAGCTATATGGAGTTTCAACATACTTGCATATACTTCGGTTAGTTATCTGCCAGGTATTTTCCTGTAAAAATGATTAAAGGCATGTAAAAAGGAAAGTTAATGACATTTCTAAGGCCTAGATTTATTTTTATAAACACACCATTGTCAACTAAATATATTATCAGTTAAATCAAAGTGAGATCTAAATAGGTGATGAGACCATTATGAAACATGAACTTCATTGTTCAGTTTTGGGTGCAAGAGGAAGAAGTATAGATTTATTTATTTACTCATATACAGTTTGGAGGTTACGCAACTCCAGATATTTCTGGACATCTTACACTTCAAAAAAAGAAAAAAGCAAAAATTAGAAAAGCAGATCATATATATCCACTATGAGGCAGGGTGCGGGGTACACATCAAGCAAAAAAGACTTAATGCAATAATATAAGGTAAATTTTTCATACTAATAAATGTCTTAAATAAAAATGGTCAGGATGTGACATAAGTCCACATTTCTCCACATGGTATCCTTCCTATGTGCTTAAGTTGACAAAGTTCTAGTTCACATACAACTGGAACTACAGTGGAGAACATTGGCCTGCTTCCTGATTCAGCAAATTATATAAAATTAATATATTAAATTACTGAATATGGTTGAAAAATAATCAACCAATCATCTGATAATACCTTTATTCTTTAATTGTCTCCTTCATCTGCTTAACATATTGAGAAGAAGTGCATGAGAAGACAAATGGGAAAATAAACAAGAAAGAAAAGTTGCATTCTTTGCCTGCAAATGTGCAGTTCAGTGTTCGATTGACTTGTTTTCATGGTTGAATTATGAACTAAAATATGTGGCTGTCATTGTTCATGAAATCCTGAGTTGGTAGATTTGACTAGGCACCTTCTAACACCTTGACGACTAGATGCAAATGACACTGAGACCATACTTATCACATCTAATAACCCAATTCTTCTTCTTGTTGATATACAGTTCCGTTATTGGTTATTATTATTGTTGGTCTAAAACATGTTTAGACTGAATTTGGCATTTTTCCTATTGAATCTTTCCCAACAATCAGATGGGCTTATAATTATCATTAATGTTACCTTAGGAAAACAGCATTTAGCTTTTCCTTACCTGCTGCAAATCTCTTTTTTATAAGTGAAAAACGATACCCAGCTCCAACAAGTTCAATATCACAGCTGGACAGAGTGCTCCCTTCGCTGGTGAACTGCACAACCAGGGGTGAAGGTTTACTTGGTCCCTCAGATAATTGGAATCGTGCAAGCAAGGAACCCACCCCTTCAGACATAAAATTCATTAAGGTACGTTAATATAGAAAACAATGCAGTCTTGTGCCTAGACTATAGAAGGCCCATTAGTAAAATACTGGTGTAACATTAGATTTGGATTGCATCCTAGTCTTTTCACATGACAAAAATATGCCCTCGGATAACTGAAGTTTGAAACCATCTTGTAAACTTTTTTTTAAGGCATGAGTAACTTAAAGTATTCAAACTTTAAATCAGTTTATTGCAAATTATTCTTTAAGCCATTTGAGCCACTACTTGAGGATTTAAACTACTCTAAATTGCAAAATGGCAAGGTATTCAATTAACTCAAGGGTCTCCAAATTTAGCAGCTTTAAGACTTGTGGACTTCAATCCCAGAATTTCACAGTCAGCATGCAAGTTTGGAAACCCTTGAATTAACCTACGGTATCTTTGGAATTCACAATTTATCTCAGATACACTGGATGAATCTAAAAGTCTTGTATTAGTATAACTATTACAACATGTAAATTTTACAAAGAAGTTACGATTGTGGTAAACTAAGCTACGTTTGAAAACTTTGGAACAGGCTAAAGTGTCTGGTATCATGGAATCAGTCCATAGTTCAAAAATATTAACTATATCTCCTGTTAGTAATAAAAAGTTTATTTTTTATATCTATTTAGGCACTCAGACAATATTGGTTTGTTCAGGTAGAGTTCTGTTTTGCTTTAATATTCACAAAAAAGATAATTGTTCAACATATGAATATATTTTTGAATTATATAACAACATCGTTTGTATTGTTTGTTATTGATTGTATTGTATATATCATATGTATTGTATTGTATATATCATATGTTTTCTATGCTTTCTATTTCTATTTCGAGTTGCATATCTTAACTACTAGACTAACTGGACATTGAAAAGATATGAGTGATTGGTCAAAGAATGATGAAAGGGATAGAAAGTTTTACCAGGAATATAAACTTATATGATTACCTCCATTTTCAGATTTTTGAGAAATATCAGGAATTCTCCACAATATCCTTTGTTGTTCAGTATTCCTAAAAATATGAAAAAAAAATTGCTCAAGATAGAAAACATTGAAGAACACTTCCAGCAAAATGGTACTCCATTGTACAATATACTAAATTTTGTTTATATTATAGCTTTGGTTATGTTTTGCTTAATAAGGGGATAGAGTAGGGCTATGAAAAACATTTTGAATGTGAGATATGTATTTATTTGTTAAATTTATTTGCCGTCTATCTCACCATGAGGGTACTGTAGGCAGATTTTTCAAGCTTAAAACTGTTCTAGTCTGGAAGTGTTCTTTACTCAAAATGGCCGTTTCAGACTCAAAATAGAATTGTTTTTATTTTAAAATACTGAACTTCCAAAGTACTTATTTAAAACTTAAAGCATTTTGAATTTGAAAAAAATCTCATCACTGTCACTACTAGCTATAAACTTTTAAAGCAAGGATCAATTTTACAAATTATGGAGAATCTTAAAAGAGCTTTTGTTTGTAGGTGTTATATTTTTTTATATTTACTGAACTCAAAATTAAAATTGACGCATTCACTGCCTTTCTCATGATTGTTTAATGGGACTTTGTAAATATTTATATTATGTTTCAACATTATTTTTTATTTTTAACTTTTAGCCAAATTGAATTAGATTTTTAGTGATATATGGTCTTAATTGTTGTGTTACTGTTTTATTTTGGCTGTACACCGCCCTGAGTCTTCGGAGAAGGGCGGTATAAAAATATAAATAATAAATAAATAAATAAATAAGCACAAAAATAAACCCCCAAAAGGAACAGAGATGGCTTCTTCTGAACACCATTCCCACTTTTTCATCATACTTGAAATGCTAAATACTTATTCAGACAAAATTATGCCAAAGTTTTAATCAACATATGGTTCTTCATGGCTATAGCTTGCCAAGACTATTTCAGGCTCTCCAAAGGTTTTGCTCAATTTCAGTTACCAAGAAAATGCATTGATGGATTAAGAAAGAGGCAAGGGACACCTCCGGTTCATACCAAATGGCAGGTGGAAGCACAGCTTGTAGTTTTGTCACTCCACCATCGATAGGAACAAGGAATTGCACATTGTTTAAAGCTACTGGTGTTGTCATTGCCTCTGTATTATACTTGTAGTCAATGCGTAGATCTGTGCTTGTGGGTTCACACCGCCAGTTCACTGCAAGATTCAGGGGAGTAGATTGAATACCCTGTGTTGATACCTTGTAAGACAGAAAGAACATTTAGTATCTGTATGAGCCATCAGACGCAGAGAGGAAAAGAGTGTGAGAGAAATGTTTCATAATGAACCCCTGAAGGGTTTATGATTAAACTATGATTAGAGACTCTGCAAGATCAGAAAGGAGCTCATACCTGGTATTTAAGCATATCCACATTATAGTATGTTGCTTGTGGTTTCTGTTCAGACACTTTCTTCAAGTGAGTCATCAAATTTGGCATGTTTACCCAGAACTCCTTTGTGTTGGCATCAGCATGAGTGCTGTCGCTGCATTAATTTAAAACAGGAAGAACTCATGCCATTTTCATCAATACAAAATATTTGTCAGTTTTGTATTAAAATTATAATTAATTCCAACTGCAGAATTTCTCTTTAGGCTAGGGCAGGGGTCTGCAAACGTGGCTCTTTTAAGACTTGTGGACTTCAACTCCCAGAGTTGAAGTCCACAAGTCTTAAAAGAGCCACGTTTGCAGACCCCTGGGCTAGCGGAAATAAACAACACAATGTGTGATCTAGTGGTGTAAAGAAGACCGATGGACCTATGTCACAGGTTCTTGGGGTAACAGATTGTTTTCTTCTGAGTACTGAAATAAAACTAGATTTAACTTAACCCAAGTATTACACTAGAGCCAGTTTGATTTGGGAGCCTTTTCAAAGAACAGGGGGAAAAAAGGCTTCAGTGCAATTTAAAAATTAATTAATAAATCAACAACATAAGCCATAAACATGTCTTATGCAAAACTTGCAAAAATTACTGTTTCCTGTAAAAAAAAAACTTATTACAATGATATTTACCAGCAAAGAAGTTGAGGATTTGGCAAAACATGTTCCAATCTGTTGTAATTTGTAACACGAAATGTTAGAACAGCTGGAGCGGGGTTATTGGCAAAATGTCTAGTAATTCCCGCAGGAAATGACAGCACCATTTCTCCGGTAATCTTTACTATACATCTTCAGAATCAAAAGAATGGCAGGCAGAAAAAAAGAGCACACAAATTATGCATAACTAGCAAGTTTTGAATCAAAACATATGTATGTATAGTTCTGATTTCTTATTTTCAGCATATTCTACTCTCACTTCAGACATCCGTATAGAATTAATCTATAATACACTCATTTGGAAACATGAAAAATGGTGTTCAGAAATTTGTGCTATTGTTAAAAGGAATGCAAGTTCTTCAAATGTGTCAGAATTACAGAGTTATATCCACAATTTTCATCTTTTAAAAAAATGACTACAAAAGGTAGTCAAAATGTTTTAGAAAGCAGTTTTAGAAAGGGAGATCAGTGGCAAGGAAAAACGTATGAGGCTACGCTCTTCGATTTATTATGTTCCTCTGAATTACTTGAATATCTACCTTAGCATGAACAGAACTGATGTGTGTCCTAAAGATGAAAGGTTATAACATATGGCCTGAAGTAGCCTTAGGATGTATTTGTGCTGGTTTTAGTGATTCTGAAAATGTGGTACAAAATTAAGAAAACTATCTCTGGGTTGAATCTGGGTTGCTTAGAGTAGAATTTCACTAAGTGGGGGCAGAAGACAGAAAGAGAAATATGGCACTTGCTCTCCCCTTCTATTTCCAGCTCCTATGCATTGGAAATTTGCTCCTTGTTTCCCAGAGACTGATAGCATTGGGGGATGAGGAGTAAGAGGAAATCTCTAATATAGTTCATTATCTCCTTCCACTAATGAGAAAGTACATTAGATTCTAATTTGTAATCCCTGGATATTAAGGGATATTTGAAGAATTAAGTGGCATCTGGACATTAAGCGGTATGTTAAGAACTCTGATACAATGGGTTGCATTAGGAAGAATATAATTTAGTCTTGGAAACTATAATTTAAAGGACTGTCATTTAAAAAAAACAAACACATCATGTCCCATTGCCATTCCACATTCCACCACCACTCCGCCCCCACTTATGTCTGATGAAGGTAAACATTTTCTCTAGATTTGTTGCTATATTGTGAACAAATGCTACTCCAGAGGAAATGGGTGGTATAAATCCAATCCTGAATTGCCAACTAAATGGGAAGAGGAAGGGAAGAAAAGGCACAACACTTACTTGTTGGGATCGGCTCCTTTGAAGTAAGCATTCACAGTTTCAGTGAAAGCTGCAGCTACAGGGAGGGTGTCTTGTGCACCCATTGTTAAGGGGCTGGGTCCTCTGGAAGAGCCTGCAACCAATGAAACCCAGACAGTCTTTTTCTCACTAAATCTTTTTTTTTTTTACTTCTTTCAAAAGATAGAGGTGGAGAAAAGAAAAGATAGAGGTGGAGTTAAAAGTACCGGTAGTCCTTGATTTACAACCACACTAAGGACCCGAAAGTTTATTGTTAAGCGGTGGAATCATTAAGTGAGGCATCACATGACTACAATTTGTGGTTTTTCCCTGTTGGCTTTTTCACAGACTTTACTTGTCAGAAGCCAGCTGGGAAGATCTTAAATGTGACTATAGGATGCTGGGACTTTCATAAATACGCAACAGTTCCTATGTGCCTGAATTACAATCACATTACTGTGGGAATGCTGTGACAAGTGCAAAGGCTGATGGTAAGTCACACCATTTTTTTTTAAGCATGGTTGCAACTTTGAACAGTCACTAAATGAATGGTCGTTTGTCAAGGACTACCTCTAAAAGCAAACTTGTTTTTTTCTTAATCACAAAAGCAGTTTATACATTTATACATTTCTTTAAACAGCTAAGCCAATATAATTCAGACAATATCAAAACAAAAGGAATGTTTGAAACATTTTAATTGAAACACAGTTTTTTTGCATGGTTGTACAGTAGAACATGACCATTTGGGCCAATCATTTGAGGATTTATATAATGGCAGTCTAGTGGCAGTTGAATTTAAGATCATAATAATCTATGGATAATAGTGAGTACTCAAATGTTGCTTCAACTCCTGTTTCAACTTACTTTCAACTGTTTCAACTCCTTACCCTCAAAACCCTCCTAACCTCCTACTAGACACAAGAACAGCTTTTTCCTGAAGGCCATCACTCTGCTAAACAAATAATTCCCTCAACACTGTCAAACTATTTACTAAATCTGCACTACTATTAATCTTCTCATCGTTCCCATCACCCACCTCCTTCCATTTATGACTGTATGACTGTAACTTTGTTGCTGATAATCCTTATGATTTATATTGACAATCATTTGTGTTGTAAATGTTGTACCTTGATGAAGGTATCTTTTCTTTTATGTACACTGAGAGCATATGCACCAAGACAAATTCCTTGTGTGTCCAATCACACTTGGCCCATAAAAAATTCTATTCTATTCTATTCTTAAAGGACATTGTATATGAAGGAAAAAAGGGGAAGTCAACAGCAGAAATGTGTGCTGGTTGCTCAATATGATTAGCCAAAGAAAACTTGGTGTTTAACAGATCTGATTATGATGTTCATAAACATGGGAGAATGGCTGGAGAATGACAGCCTTGGCTGGAAAGAATCACACTAAGAAACATAATCTGTTTTGCCATTCCTTCCTCCTCTCCCAGATGAGAATTTCATTAATTAATCGTCTCTTTTTTAATACTTAAGCAATAGCATGGTCCCTCTGGTAGTGTGCATATATTTTAATTTTTAAAGAATACACTGGGATAAGTGTCAAACTTAGAAATCAAGTCAGGAAGAAAAGGTACAGTTTATTTTCAGAGCCTATTATGGATCTTGAATCCTTGCATATGATCAGCAAAAAGCTATTCTATGATTTAAACTAAAACTAGAGGATGATGATGATTTCTCTAGAATGTGTTCAATTAAACTGTCATGACAGTGAAATAGACTTGAATAGATTAGCGAGTTGTGAGCAGATGTTTTCTATGCAGGAGGACACCATATTTAATAGTTCAGAAAGCTTCAAGATTCAACCCAGTAAAAGATAGTAATATATAGTAAAGCATTTACTATAGCAAACCCTAGCCATTTACTTCTCTAGGTACATTGTTATACAGCTTTGTAGTGCTTCTATCCATCCCTCATTAGGAAATTCTGCTTTCTGAGTTCTAGGTTCGCCCCAAATAGGTAATTTTTTGCATCTGGAGTAAAAACTCTATTCCACACCTTCTCACTGACTGTCCTTGGGGATTATGCATGCACTGATGTAAATTAAAGACTTTAGTAAAGTTACTAAATGTACAGAAAATGAAAAGTGAATATCAAAATGGTGTAAAAAAAAAAGGTCCTGAACAGAATTCTGGAAAAGAAAAGCATTATATGGTGAACTTCTGCAAAAGATCATGGGGAAAGTGGATAAAGAGAAAATCTGGCAATGGCTTATAATTGGAATATTAAAAAAAAGAAATCAAAGGATCCACCTTGGCTGTGCAAGAGCAAGCTATTAGAACTAATGCAATCAAGGCCAGAACTGAAAAATTAATTGATTAAAAATGCAGATTGTGCAAAGAAGTAAAAGAAACAGTAGATTGTATACTCCGCTCATGCAAGATGGCACAAACTGATTATAATCAATGACATAATACAGTTGCCAAAACTGATTCATTGGAATCTGTAAAAAAATTATCATATACAAGTTATAAAAAAATTGGTGGGAACATTAAGTTGAAAAAAAAGTTGACAATGAGCAGGTGAAAATATTATGGGATTTTCAAGTACAGACTGATAAAGTCTTAGCTCATAATACATCAGACATAACTGTGGTTGAAAGAAAAAAGTCTGGATAAATCGATGTGGCAATACCAGAGGATAGTAGAATAGAAGACAAAGAATTGAAGAAGAAAACAAAGTAACAAGGTCTGAAAATTGAAACTGAAAGATTATGACATAAAGTAGTGATCCCAGTTTTATTGGCATACTGGTTGCCAAACAAAAAAATCTTGGGCAATACTTTGAAGAAGAAAAAATCCAGCTGTCAATTGCAAAATGCCACAATACTTGGATTCACCTATATACTATACCGATTCATTATGAAATCCTAGATTCTTGTGAAGAACTTGATGTGTATGCAGACCAACAGAACTGGCAGCTCCGACTTCACATTGTTGTGAACAGATAATAATAATACTGTACTGATTTTTATTTTTGTCATGCAAGTGAATGGAACAACTGTGCAACAACAGGGATTAAGCCTAAAGTAAAAAAAATCTGTGATGTAGAATTTGACCACGTCCCATTACAACTATGGGCCATCCACTGCTTCTTGAGTACAGGAACAGATATCATCCTCTACCAACTCTCAGCCCATCACAAATATATTTTATTTATTTATTTTGTCAATCGTATATAAGACAACAGGTAAAAGTATAAACATAATTTGGAAACATGAACCGAGTAAGTAAAAAGGAATATGCCCTGCCTATGTTTTGAAGCTTTGCTGAATAATCTTAAGCATTTCCAAGCGACAGATCATTTCACATTTCATTTCATTCCAATCTAACATACCTCCAGCACTATTTGACTACAGCATCTTGCATGCTCCACCACCCTCAGCACCAAGTTTCTGCCTGTATGATTATTTCATCTTTCCACTTTCCTCCTGTTCTTCTTTCAGTTGACTCATTGATGGGTCATAAAGGAAATGACATCCAATAAAGTCTTCTGGCTACCATGGGATTCCCATTTTTGCAAAATAGCTTTGTTCTATTCTTACATTTTCAGATTACCATAATTTGCATAGGCTGGTTGAACCATACCCTTATTTCTTTCTCCTTCTGTGTTTATTGTACTGCAAAGGCTCCCTCCTCCACACACCTCTTTTTAAAAGTCTTTCACTGGGATATAACAGGGTGGGGAGAAAAAATACAATCAGGGTAGCTTATTTCAATAAAGTGCTAATGTAGAACATTTGTCTATGACAGAGATGGCTAACCTTTTCCGGACCGAGTGCCCGAACCCCCAAAATTCAATGCGTGCATGCCCCCCTGTGCATGCGCATGTGCCACATATGTGCCCTGATCCCCATGCATGCATGTGCCCCCTGCACGCCCCCCACCCTACCATGCATGCGCACATGGGCCCCCTGCCTCTGCCACACACCCCACGCATGCACAGCAGAGACCCAAAGACCAGCTGGCTGATGGGCGGCGCACATGGTGGGGCAACAGCTTGCATGCCCACAAGAGGGTGCTGCATGCCACCTCTGGCACTCGTGCCATAGGTTCGCCATCCGGGGTCTATGACATGATGGACATAATCAATCAAGTACAATTCTAGTTTTCTTGGGGAGTTGATTTTTGGGTCCGATCCACCCCAAAAGGCTGACACTTGTTCCCATTACTTATTTATTGTAGCATCAAGGTAAAAATGGGCAGGGGGAGGGGAGAATAGGCCTGTGTTAATGTTAATGGAGAGAACGCAGAACAACTGTGCTTACAAGCATCTGGGAAAGCACAGGAATAGAATGGGGATCAGTCAAAAAGTAGCAAAGGAAAAGATATGGATGGGTGAACCAACCCACAAAGGGCCAGACAATGAGCTTGATCTGCCCAAATGCAGAAGCCAAGAAAGAGGGGAACAACCAGTCAAGTTCTATGGTAGCTCTAGATTGGTCCATTGGTAGCACTAACCTGACCCCATTGACAATCCTCTGCCATACAGAGAGGAATTTGTAAAGCTGGCTTCAGAAATGCCCAGCAGCTGTGAAGGAGGCAAGCAGCTTAGACCAGCAGCCCTCAACCTTTTGGGCACCAGGCAGCATCCAAAACCACGAGAGGGCGTGGTTTTGCATGCTGTCTGCATTCCGCAGATGGAGTTTCACTTGTTTGCACAGACCAATTGCTGGCATTTGGAAACCCCTGGCTTAGACTCGAGTTTTGCCTAGTTCATGAAGAACAACAGAAGATAGAAGTTGGAATGTTATAAATTGATAAACCTTTACACTTTTTCATTTAATTTCCTACAGATAGTCTTTACAGTTTTGAATAAATTCGTTTATGAATATATAGTCTTCTACATTCAGGTTTCTGAGGGTTTTTTTAAAAATTCTATTTTTGACTTTAATAATAAGAAACATTAAGAACTTGTAGTAAGTTGTTAGTTTAGCATTCTTTGGGTGTTGTTGATTGTATTCCTATATATTTCCTGTATTTTTAATTACTTTCATTATTGTCCAAATATAGCAATACATCTGAAACAATTCAAGTCTGTTCTAAGTTTTTTTTCTTGATGCTTACGAGGCAAAAATTCTAAATAACATGTATTTGTTCACCTGAAAACCAGCATTGTGCCAATGTGTCAACATTTGGATGTAAATACCCTGTTGAATAAGCTATTTGCAAATAGAATCAGGCTTTTCCCCCCAGAAGATAAAAATATTCTGAAAATACATTTCTGGGCAGAAATCATAAATAACAGCTTATGAATACATCTATTATGTAAGTCAATTTCTAGTCTGTCTCACTCTTCATACCCAGATGCACAGATATGTCAAAAGAGAAAAGCTTCATTTTCCAGAATAAATGCACTGGAGAATTGCCATTCACTTCAGTGCATTTCTTTTTCAGGATAAATATTACTGTCTACTTAATTAGCACAAATGCACAAGTATTTTATTATGTACTATACTGCAGAGATCTCTTCAGTTAGCTTGGTATAGTGGTTAAGGCACTACAGAGATCAGGGGGGCATGATTTCTAGTCCTGCCTTGGTTATGAAGGCAACTGCTGACTTGGAGCCAGTCACTGTCTTTTAGCCTGAAGAAGAAAGCAATGACAAACCACTTCCATAAAGGTTGTGGAGAAAACTGCAGGGGCTTGTTCAGTAAATTGCTAGGAATCAAGGGTGATTTGAAGGCACACAAAAAAGAGATTCGTTCCTGCAGAGTCACTCACCAAGACCAGGGTGTATCTTTTTAGATATAGATTGGGGTATTGATGGCTATTAATCATTGGCTGTTGTTTCTTTGTGATGCCAAGCCCCTGCCTCCTAAGTACTTGATAAGGTAAAGGTAAAGGTTCCCCTCGCACATACATGCTAGTCGTTGCCGACTCTAGGGGGCGGTGCTCATCTCCGTTTCAAAGCCGAAGAGCCAGCACTGTCCGAAGACATCTCTGTGATCATGTGGCCAGCATGACTCAATGCCAAAGGCGCACAGAACGCTGTTACCTTCCCACCATAGGTGGTCCCTATTTTTTTCTACTTGCATTTTTACGTGCTTTCGAAATTGCTAGGTTGGCAGAAGCTGGGACAAGTAACGGGAGCTCACCCCATTACACGGCAGCACTAGGGATTCAAACCGCCGAGCTGCCGACCTTTCGATCGACAAGCTCAACGTCCTAGCCCCTGAGCCACCACGTCCCTAAGTACTTGATAACCTGGGGTAAATCAGCACTTCTGCTAAGCAACACCCAACAATCACCATATAAATACCACACAGAATAGCCCAATGCACACTTTGCTAGAGAGAAGCTCTCTGAAGATGGGGTTCAGGCCAAAAGCCAGAAGACAAAACCTCTGGTCCAGGTGACTGACCCAGATTGGATCCTGCAACAATATCCTGGGGCACATATATATTTGCCTTCATTTGTGAGATTTGTTCCTGATTCTCCCAAATAGCTATGAAGCATTGCTCTTGAGATAATTTAATAGGTAGACAAATATTCTCTTCTATTGTCCCAAGTGTTGCTGCTATCTTGTGATCTCTAATAAGTTTCTGTTTTTCCAATCGGTTCCCAATCTAGGTAGTCTATTATCAGCGGCTGGTTATACCACTGCTACTATTGCCTTTTGAAGAATGGGACACTGTGGGATTGGAGTGTTAAGAGGAAAATGGCAGTTTAATGCATAGGCAGAAGAAATTGTTGTTTGCAGAGACCTGGAAAGTGACTGCTGTTTCCCCCCCAAAAAAAAACATTGTCCTGGAGACACCTTTAATTTATTCATTTGTCAAATTGATATCCTATTTTTTTCTTTCAGGAACTCATTTTTTTCTAAACAATAACAACCTTCTGAAGGAGAGGAGATAAAAGACAGTGAAAGGCCCAAAGGAAGCTTCCAGGGAAGAGGGTGGATTTTAATCTGAGTTTCCTATGCGCCAGGACAGTTATAATTTATCTGGATCAGTGGATACAATCCATGTACTATATTTAATGTTGCAGATGTAATGCAAAGGTATATATACATGGGCCTGCATTAATAAATTTAATAAATAAGTGAGTGTCATTAAAATAACTTGTGTAATGTTGGTTGATCTGTTTGACTTTTGGTATGCATTCTGGGTGTGCTCTTTCAGAGGGCATTTAAAACTGCAAAGTTTGTGCTAACATCTGTTTTTCAACTTTTGCTGACTCACCTCTAGTTAGTGGATTTGCTTCTTTTCTTGTTCACTATCAGGCCATATCTACAATTTCTATTTATTAATGCAGTTAATATAGTTACATTTACTATTTATTAATAGCAATAGCAATAGCACGTAAGGCTTATATACCGCTTCACAGCCCCCTCTAAGAGGTTTACAGAGTCAGCATATTGCTCCCAATAATCTGGGACCTCATTATTAACACTAAAAGTGTTAATGCTAATACTATTAAATATTAGTATTTAAATTTTTCTATTTATTAATACAAATAATTATTAAAAGGAATTTTGCATTGGGGCACTGAGTAAAAAAATACTTTTAATAATTCTTTGAAAACGGGGCGGAGTGGGGGGGAGCCACAGCATAGTCTAACATTTTATTTCTGTTTGTTTTTTTCAGGGAGACATTTGCTCCTGTTAAGCTTTTGAAACATCTAGGTAAATTGTAACTGAAAATATGTTTGTTTAATAAATTACCTTTCGTTGTTTGTGTGTCATTATACTTGCCTATGTATTGTGTTGGGGATTAATTTAAGAAATCAAAACATTCTCTCTGTTGAGAAAGTGAAGGGGTTTTCCTGATAACTGATTCAGCCAATTCTACCCTTTAATAGATTTTTAAGATGTTTTGAAACAATTTTAAAAAATTAACTAATTGACATTATTATTATTTTGCAATTTTGACATTGTGCACTAGTGAATATGAATGGTTCCTTATATATTCTGGCAGTTCTGGAGAAGGTAGTCTATTCAGAGGTGGGTTTCAGCAGGTTCTGACCATTTCTGGAGAACTGGTAGCAGAAATTTTGAGTAGTTAGGAGAACCAGTAGTAAAAATTCTGACTGGCCCTGCTCCCATCTATTCTCTGCCTCCCAGGTTCCAGCTGATTGGGAGGAAATGGGGATTTTGCAGTAACGTTCCCCTGCCATGCCCACCAAGCCACGCCCACCAAGCCATGTCATGCCCACTAAGCCATGGCCGCAGAACCGGTAGTAAAAAGTTTTGAAACCCACCGAGTCTATTGCTTTCGTTCATTGAAATATGGGTCTATATTGTACTGAATTCAACAAAAGATCAAAACAGCATATGCTGATATTTAATCTACAGGTGTGACTCCTATTTATTTGGGACAATAGAGTCAAGATTAATAATGGATTAGTGTCCAGAAAGGTGGTGCAAAAGAAGAGGTTCTTTTTCTTGCATCCAAAAACAAATATTTGTAATTAATTTTCAATTCACCCTGTATAAAACAATTTTGAAAATAATAATTCTGACAGAATTTTTTACTTTCTTTCTTTTTCCAAAATTCTCTTGTCCTTTGATAATTATAGAATATAATACAATCTGAACAAATCATCTCATATCTAAGAAAAGAATAGAAGATATGTATTTTGTCTTTTTTTCTTTCATCTAACTTCCCAAAACTCAAACAAAGTAATTATTTTGGTTGAAATACATACTGTATGTTAGAACCCTTGAAGTTCTGGATCACTTATTTAAATTTTAGATCCAGATTTCAGTTTTATCTCCCTCTCAGATTCTGTTCTATTAGAAGTGCATCTACTGTATACATTCGCAAGTAAGTTGATAATTTTAGATGCCAAAATATACCCCAGAAATAAAATAAGAGCTAGAATTATTTGGTGCTTCTCTTGTCTGACCAATATGTGATACATTATTAAACCCATTGTTATTATGTGATTGACTTTCTTGCGTTTTTCTTTTGCAAACCACAAACAATTGGTATTGAAAATT
The DNA here is from genome assembly GCF_028640845.1 of Ahaetulla prasina. Taxonomy (NCBI): domain Eukaryota; kingdom Metazoa; phylum Chordata; class Lepidosauria; order Squamata; family Colubridae; genus Ahaetulla; species Ahaetulla prasina. The sequence goes on from NC_080541.1 coordinate 161,560,428, forward strand.
TCAGGGCAGTGGAAAATAGAACTAAAACGGTTGAATAATGGCTCATAACTTTGCTTCAATGTTAAATACAACAAATGCTTATATATCAAATGTTATTTAGTTCTTATTTGAAATAACTTCTGAATTTACATGCTTCTATTAATAATGGCTCATAACTTTGCTTCAAAATTAAATACAACAAATTCTTATATATCAAATGTTATTTAGTTCCTATTTGAAATAACTTCTGAATTTACATGCTTCTATTCTCTACTCAGTGACATGCTATAAATATATTTGTAATTTATTTAACAGCAAGAGTATTTGATTATTCAAGGGTTTTCAAATTACCTTCTATTTTTGAGAATAATAAATTCAAAAGCTATTCAAAAGCAATAAACCACTGCAGATGCTTTATATTATGGCCTGGCCATTGTTTTCCCCTGCAACAGATGGACTTGAAATACAAGCATAAGCATTTATTTGTTAACATCTAAGTACACAGCTGGGCCTGGAAGTAGTTCCAGATTGGAAGTCTGATTTGGGGGGCAATACTACCCATCCTAAATAAATTTCAGTCTCTAACCAAGAATACCTCTTTTGTGTGTGGATTTAAATTTCAATTTGTTAAATATTATCCATCTTATTACTGAATTCAAGCAGTGGTGGAATTCAAATTTTTTTACTACCAGTTCTGTGAGCATGGCTTGGTGGGCGTGGCAGGGGAAGGATACTGCAAAATCTCAATCCCACCCTATTCCAGGGGAAAAATACTGCAAAATCTCCATTCCCTCCCCACTCCTGGGGGAAGGATATTGCAAAATCTCCATTCCCACCCACTCTGGGGCCAGCCAGAGGTAGTATTTGTCAGTTCTCTGAACTACTCAAAATTTCCACAACTGGTTCTCCAGAACCTGTCAGAATCTGCTGAATAGCACCCCTGAACTCAAGTCATAAAAAGCACTAAGAATAACTCATGAGTTATTAATTACACACACAGCTCTTGGCTCAAAGAAAATAAGCCCATTTACACACACCGTCATATATAGGTAATAGGCAATATTCTCAAATCTTTAATGCTGCTTTTGTACATGGGTTAATAGTTCTATTCTACAAAACTCTTCATGACTTCAACTCAATAGCTGCTTTTTGTAAAAGTGCTTTGCAGAGGCACTTAGGATGTGGTTGTACATCACTGTTAGGGTAAGACGTGCATGTATGTGCATTTGGTTCTGGTGAGAGACAGATTTACCAGGGATCAACAATACAGTATCTGAAAGGTATTTTCACTTCATGGAAATCTATTTAAAATCCATTCATGTACATTTCCCATTTCAGATGAGAAGATGGCAGTCAATATATCTACACCCGCCTTTCTCTTAAAACACTCAAAGTGACTTATAGTGGAGACCGTAAGTTTATAATATAACAGTCATGATGCAAAAGATGAGAAGGAAAGAGGGGGAAATAAAAATGATTCATTTGCCAATGATTTGCACTGTTACCTAATGGCAATGTGGAATCGGGAAGAATGTTGGGGAGAGAAAAATCTAATGGGCAATTTTGCTAGCAGCTTATAAGAAGCCCTTGTAAGTCAATTGTCATGAAAGGAAGTTCTGGACAGTGGGTAGGTATTAGGGGTGAAATCCAGCAGGTTCTGACAGGTTCCGGAGAACCAGTAGCAGAAATTTTGAGTAGTTTGGAGAACCGGCAAATACCACCTCTGGCTGGTCCCAGAGTGGGGTGGGAATGGAGATTTTGCAATATCTTTCCCACAGGAGTGGGGAGGGAATGGGATTTTGCAGTATCCATCCCCTGCCACATCCACCAAGCCACGCCCACCAAGCCACGCCCACAGAACCAGTAGTAATTTTTTTTTAATTTCACCGCTGGTACATATGCCAATTTTTTGAGTAGTTACATTGGGTACCTAATGTCTATAATTCCTAGTTAGAGTGGCCAAGAAACATGATGATGGAGACCAGCCCGCCTGAAAGTATAACTATGAAATGGTTATTCTTCTCTCTTTCATTGAAGCAATTTTCAAGGAGAAGCAATCTGGATATGTATTTGTTTGTAAAAGCCTAACCTTTCCCTGCTTAAGGCATAACATCTACTTTGAATAGAATTAAGGTAATTATTAAGTTTTCGGTAACGTTTGAAGTTCCAGTCTTTTTCATTTTAGAGAATTTTAATGCTGATTACTCAACTATGGGATCTAAATAATCTGTCTAGAATCTGCTATTGCATCTCCATAATAAAACAATTTCAAAGGATTGACATAGGTAGTATCTTTTTTCAATGATAAAAAGATAAAATGTTTTTGCACAGTTTTGTTCATAACTAAGATAATTTGGTTAATTTTTAATTTCAGATCCACAGAAGGAATTTTTCTTATTTATCTATTGGATCTCTCAGACAGAGCTAATATTATTTTCATACCTTTTGGTTAAAAATTCTTAACTTTTTGTCTGGGAAACTCGCAATTTCACTCATTTTAGAAAGAGAACAAGGGGCAGTGTGATTAGTAGGAGTGGCACCTTAGCTTCACTGGATCTGACATGTGGATATCCAAGCAGCTTGGTTTCTATTTAATATCTATATAATATTTCTGTCTCTTCAGAGACAGGCTAGAACCTAATTATTTCTCTAAAACATCTATGGATCCTCTTATTTCCAAAGTTATGACAATTGTGGATATATATATTCAGAGTACAACAGAGAGTTTGAAGCTTTCTTGCTCTTGTAAAAACAAAACAACTTTATCAGTTTCTATCTAATTAATAGGAGTCTTGTTAGAAATGTAGAGAAAGTATATGCAAGTATATGGTTAAATCAAGCACAGTACTGACTACAATGTATAGATGTGTGTAGTTCCCCAAGATTTTGGAACCAAAAATAACTAAATGGCTATTTACCCTAAATTCAACCAGGCACTGAATCTGAGACTATTGGAACTGAAATAAAAGATAAAACATTAAACTACCCTTCTTCCTTAAATTATTCGGTAACTTTCACTAAGGTCTGTATAGTGAAAGCTATGGTTTTCCCAGCAGTAATGTATGGCTATGAGAGTTGGACCATAAGGAAGGCTGAGTGCCAAATAATTCATGCTTTGGAATTGTGGTGTTGGAGAAGACTTTTGAGAGTCCCTTGGACTACAAGGAGGTCAAATTGGTCAATTCTAAATGAAATCAACTCTGACTGTTCTTTGGAAAGACAGATACTGAAACTGGAGCTCAAATACTCTGGCCACCAAATGAGAAGAGAGGACTCATTGGAAAAGACCTGCTGTTGGGAAAGATTGAAGGAAAAAAGAGAAGGGGAGACCAGAGATTAAGATGGTTGGATAGTGTCACTGATGCAATGAACATGAATTTTGGCAAACTCTGGGAGACAATGGAGGACAGTGGCATGCTATGGCCATGGGGTTTCAAAGAGGCAGACATAACTTGGCAACTAAACAACAAATCTTTAAACTACTTCTGAAATGGGCAGAGTGGGAACCTCCAAATGTTGAAGTCTGATTCTCATCAATCAATCAATCAATCAATCAGAATAACACTGAAAGAGACCTTGGAGATTTTCTATTCCAATCCCTGCTTAAGCAGGAAACCCTATAGTTTTGAAAATACGTTGACCCCCTCTTCCTTGTGGCAGCCCCTCAAATACTGGAATACTGCTATCATGTCACCCTTAGTCCTTCTTTTCTCTAGACTGGCCATACCCAATTCCTGCAACCATTCAAAAACCATATGTTTTTGTCTCCAGATCTTCAATCATCTTAGTTGATCTTTTTTGCAAACTTTTTTGTAATGTGGTGACCAAAATTGGATGCAGTATTCCAGGTGTGGCCTTACTAAGGCTTTATAAAGTGGTACTAATGCTTCATGTGATTTTGATTCTATGACTCTGTTTATACAACAAAGAATTGTATTAGCTTTTTTGGCTGCTGCTGCACACTGCTGGCTCATTTTAAGTGATTTTTTTAAAAATTTATTTATTTTTATTTGCATTTATATCCCGCCCTTCTCCGAAGACTCAGGGCGGCTTACACTATGTCAAGCAATAGTCTTCATCCATTTGTATATTATATACAAAGTCAACTTATTGCCCCCCAACAATCTGGGTCCTCATTTTACCTACCTTATAAAGGATGGAAGGCTGAGTGATTGCCCACTAGGACTCCAAGATCCCTTTCACAGTTACTGTTTTTAAGACAGGTTTCGCTTACTCTGTACTTGTGCCTTTAGTTTTTCCACCTAGATGTAAAATCTTGCTTTTCTCCACATTAAATTTCATGTTGTTGGATATGACCCATTGTTCAAATATGTCAAGATCTTTTTGGATCCTGAGCTTGTCTTCTGGGATGTTGGCTATGCCTTCCAGTTTAGAATCATCTTTAAATTTGATGAGTTCCCCTTCTATATCCTCATCTAAGTCATTTATGAAGATATTGAAGAGTACCGGCCCTAAGATGGAACCCTATGGTACCCCATGTAAATGCGGTACCATTAAGGACTACTTGTTAAATATGGTTTGTTAGACAGTTATAAATCAATCTAGTGGTGGTGGTGTTTACTGGTATCCCACATTTTTCTAGTTTACCAAGAAGTAGGTTGTGGTCTACTTTGTTGAATGCCTTGCTGAAGTCTAGGTATACAATGCCCACATCATTTTGCTGGTCTACTAATTTAGTCACTTTGCCAAAAAATGAAATAAGATTAGTTTGGCATGATTTGTTTTTAACAAACCTGTGCTGACTACTAATTACAACTTTATTTGTTTCTCGATGTTCACAGATCTGTTTTTTTAAAAATTATTTTTAACAGGTATTGATGTTAGGCTGTTTGGTCTGTAGTTTCCTGGGTCACAGTCTGACCGCATCCTGGCGTATCCCATACGAAAGCAATAAAGCAACTCTGGGAAGGTTTAACTACATAAATACAGGTAGTCCTCGCTTACCAACCTCAGGTGGGACCAGCAACTCTGTCACTAAGTGATGCATTCGCTATGAAAAATAACACATGAGCACAACGGACTTACAATGTCACATTTGGCTGTTGAGTAAGTCATTATGGGTCATTAAGCAAGATATGACATGACTGCAACTTGTGATTTTACAGTTTCTCCATTGAACTCAGCTTGTTGGAAGCCATTTGTGAAATGTGGCAATCCTATGGCAATCTTATGACATCGGTCACTGTAGCAATTGTAAACACCTGCTGGTTGCAAAGTGTCCAAATGTGACCAGAGGGATGATTGTAAATGTAAGGACTGGTCATAAATTTATTTTTTTCAGCACCATTGTAATGTCAAATGGTCACTAAACAGGGCAGTCATTAAGCAAGGTCTATTGTAATGTGAAAATTAACCTCCACTATATGCTGCCTATCTGCTACCAACTCCTAAGTTCTTATTATTTGTTTGATTTAAAACCAAAATGAAACGTAAAGAAAATTACAGAACGGTTCATTATACATAATGTTGACTTTGGGCAATCAGTGTGCAACATAATATAATCTACTTCTATATAATATTTTTTTCAGAATATTAATCATCTCTGATTATATTAAATCTTTTTACACATGAACAAATTTAATTAATTATAGCAGTCAAAATGTCCTTCTCTGAACCTTTACTATCAATGTAGAGAGAATTATACCAGTACATAAGTAAACCTGAAATAGCTGGACTGCATAGCTTATTAAATGTTAACTATCACAACCTAAAATTCTCTAAAGAAAATATTTTTCTTTCTCAATAAGAAAACACAATCAACTAAATGTATTTTAATTGTTCAGATACACAGTCTAAATCATTCTGCATACCAGCTACTGAAAATGAAGCTATTGAAAAACTAAAAAAAACCCCACATATTTAAGGCCACATGACCACGGAGACATCTTCGGACAGCACTGGCTCTTCGGCTTTGAAACAGAGATGAGCACCGCCCCCCTAGAGTCGGCAACGACTAGCACGTATGTGCGAGGGAAACCTTTACCTTTTTTTTTACTTTTCTAATAATAATGATGATGATTTGAAAGGTTATTTTTGACATTTTTTCATTGCCAGTGGTCCAATTAGTTAATGATTTTATATGAGAAAATGTCACAAGCAAAATTTTAAACACTTTTCAACCTCATATCACTTCTTATCATTACTGCTTGAGCTGTGCACAAGGGAAGAAAAATACGCCATGTATGCTTAATTTCTGCATCTCCTCAAATCCAAAGCTGGAAAATCATTTCCTCCTACTCTAAGGCCCCTACATCATTTCTATACATATCTATTACCTTATAATAGGCTAAAGAAGGCTTCAATTGTTGAATAAAACATCCTATTATCTTGTTTTGCACAAGTATTTTTTAAAAATGACCAGCAATCCCATCAGAATACTTACTCCTGAGATAAACAATTTCAGTACTTTATAAAGTATATAAAGTAAGAGGGAGCGTGCATAAATGCATTAACATGCCTATCATCCAGTGGTGGGATTCAATTTTTTTTACTCTCAGTTCTGTGGGCGTGGCTTGGGCATGGCAGGGGAAGTATACTGTAAAATCTCCATTCCCTCCCAATCAGCTGGGACACAGGAGGCAGAGAATAGATGGGGGTGGGGCCAGTCAGAAGTGGTATTTACTGGTTCTCCGAACTACTCAAAATTTCCGCTACTGGTTCTCCAGAACTGGTCAGAACCTGCTGAATACCACCTCTGCTATCATCCCTGTCATTGTATTTTTACGCTCTTATTCTTGTTCTCGTTTTTGTTTGACACATTCTGATAAACAAATAAATAATAGACACATAATAAATAAATAAATAAATAAATAACCAATACCAGGTAATACTAACATGTCTATGGATTGTAACTTCTAAATTCGAAGAATCAGGAATGAAAAAATATTTTAGACACATGGAAAACTTCATTATAATTTCTAAAGTTTTCAGAATTATACACAGCAAATGAAACCAATATTTCTAAAGAAATGAATCAGTATCTACTTGGTTAAAAAAATGGACCTTGTGCATAGAAAGAGATCATTTATATTAACATGTTCGTATAATTTGGAAATCTAACATCTGTACTTGTAGCAAAACAAGGGATATCAGAAACACAACTTTTTGAAATGGGAGAATAAAATTTGAATTTAAAAATCCTATAATATGCTTTTGAATTTTATATATAGAAGCATTTGAACAATTATGCTCCTAATGGATAAAATTGCAAAAATATAAAACTGTTTTTTTACACTAGTGTGCTATTTCCTGTATATAAAAATGCAGTGGCAAACAACATAATCTCCATTTCATGGGATTATAATTTAATACTTGTAAGGACTAGTAAGGGTGCAAAAGGAAGAGATCCAAGTTAATTTAAAACATGATTTTCAAAACCAGAAAAGTAGATGTTCAGATCAGAGAGCAAAGCGCTATGACTCACATTTTCTTGAGTCATTTTTTCATCTGGTTCTTTAAACAAAATAAAATGTAGTTCATCCACTATAAAATAGTGCTTTCTTTCATGAGAATACATGTTGTATAGAGATTAAAATCACAATGGATTCTCCCACTCTGTCTTGGCTTCCAAGGACCTGCAGATACAGTTCTGCAGAGCAATTATTGAATCTGTCATTTGCACCTCTATAAGTGTCTGGTTTGGCACAGCAACCAAATAAGATAGACAAAGACTTTAACTATTTAGGGCTGCAGTAAAAATAGCTGCAACCATCCTGCCTTCCATTGTATATTCATGAGCCAGAAAGAAGGCTGTGAAAATATCTACAGAGCCCTCACATCCTGAATATGAATTGTTTAAATGCCTTCCCTCAAGACAATGCTAAACAACCAGACAATTCCCCCATGATATCACTTTGCTAAACAACAACAACAACAACAGAGTTGGAAGGGACCTTGGAGGCCTTCTAGTCCAACCCCCTGCCCAGGCAGGAAACCCTACACCATCTCAGTCAGATGGTTATCCAACATTTTCTTAAAAATTTCCAGTGTTGGAGCATTCACAACTTCTGCAGGCAAGTTGTTCCACTGATTAATTGTTCTAACTGTCAGGAAATTTCTCCTTAGTTCTAAGTTGCTTCTTTCCTTGATCAGTTTCCACCCATTGCTTCTTGTTCTACCCTCAGGTGCTTTGGAGAACAGCCCGACTCCCTCTTCTTTGTGGCAACCCCTGAGATATTGGAACACTGCTATCATGTCTCCCCTAGTCCTTCTTTTTATTAAACTAGACATACCCAGTTCCTGCAACCGTTCTTCATATGTTTTAGCCTCCAGTCCCCTAATTATCTTTGTTGCTCTTCTCTGCACTCTTTCTAGAGTCTCAGCATCTTTTTTACATCGCGGCAACCAAAACTGAATGCAGTATTCCAAGTGTGGCCTTGATCAAACAAAGTTGGAAGGAATATACTAAAGTACTCCATAGTTAAGATTCCAACATCCATGATAACTTAGAAATCGTTCCCTACTTACAAGAACTCCTAGTACTAGACTACTAGATCAAAACTCCAGTTATTACCAACTGGGAAGCCTGTAGGAACTGATGGAATACAGACTTAAAAAAGCAGAGCAGAGCAGAGCAGAGCAGAGTATTTCATTGGTGAAGTATGATTGGATACATGGAATTTGGTGCATAAACCACCCTCAGTGTACATACAGACAATAATATAATATAATCAGTGTACATACAAATATATGAGCAGTATGTACACTCAAACAACAAGTGTACATACAAACAACAGGTAATATAAGATACAAATAAGAGAAGATAGTAGAAAAGATGAGTAGGATAATACTAATATAGCCCTACTACAGGGATAAATATTCTTAGACATATGACAGTACTGTGATAATTAGGTATTTAGCAGTGTGATGTCTTTATGTCTAATTGCTTTGACAAACAACAAAAGAAAAAGCAGCAAAGTTTCTAGCTAAACTATGGCAGTAAATCTGGAGAATAACATAGCGACCAACTGATTACAGGAGATCAATCTATAGAGTAATACGGAGAGAGAGGGGGAAGGAGAGGAGAGAGAGAGAGAGAGAGAGACTTAACACAGTGTGCAAACTATTATACAATATTCCTGATTTCACAAGCTTGCAAAATAATGCTTTGGATCATCCAACACAATTACAGTGCTACATGGAAAAAGAGATGCCAGATGTTTAAGCTGGCTTTAGAAAAAGAAAATGAGATTTTATTGCTTATGCATGTGGGGTAATTGAGAAAGCCAAAGAATATGAAAAAGTCAGTTTACATTTCATTGATTATAGAAAGGCCTTCAATGGAGTGAATCATGTCAATGAAGGGGGAGGGAAGAAAAATTGATTAAGATTAGGGCGAATGGTAATATTATTTATATACCAGAAGAAACAGAAGGAAAATAAAATAAAAAATTAGAGAGAAAGAATATTATGGCAAAAAGTGAAATATATTGTGTTGGAAAAACTAAAAGTGGTACAAATTTTGACTCGGCCAATATTCCATTCAGAAAAAATGTATTTATTTATTTATTTATTTATTTGATTTTTATACCGCCCTTCTCCCGAAGGACTTAGGGCGGTGTACAGGCAAAATAAAACAGACAAGAAAATATACAGTTTAAAATGCAAGATTAAAAAACTTATTATAATTAGCCTAAAAATTGTTTGGTTGTCTGTATGTGTGTTTGTTTTGAAAAAAATAAAAAACTTTTCTTTAAAAAAATCATGTCAGTGTGCTTAGAAAAATGGGAATCCAAGAACATCTCATTGTCCTCAACTGGTTCTAGATCAGCAAAGGAGTCAGACCAGGCTGTAGATGCTTCCCTTATGAATTTAACCTATATGATATATGTATGTATACATGCACACACACTCTCACACACATATTAAGGGAAGACACTACCCTGATAGCCAAAATTGCAAAGGATCTGCAAGTTCTAATAATAAAAAGTTACATGAACAAATGGGATTAAAATTAAAGAAAACTAAACTAATTACAATAGGTATGGCAACAGCCTTAGAATGGATAATTAAGGTACTAAAATAGCTTCTAGGATCAACCATGAAGAATAAAAGAAAAAGGTTCAAGAAATATTGACACTTTTGAACTTTGGTATTGAAGAGGACTCCTGAGAATATGAAGATAACAAACAAATGAACCCTCAAGCAAATCCATCCAGAGTCTTCATTTATCCTACTTTGGACATATAGTGAGAAAACCTGGCTGCTAAAGAAAACTCTAATACTGAATAAAGTGGAAGGAAAGAGAAGAGAAGAAGGATCAGCATTATGGTGGATTGATTCAGTTACAGTGGTGATGAATGCATCATCAGATAGAACAGGTTAGGGAAGATTATCACGGAGCAAATCTATCAGCGGGATCACTAAAAGTCAACACCAACTAGATCGCCAATATTCCATTCAGAAAAAATATATTTATTTATTTATTTATTTATTTGATTTTTATACCGCCCTTCTCCCGAAGGACTTAGGGCGGTGTACAGGCAAAATAAAACAGACAAGAAAATATACAGTTTAAAATGCAAGATTAAAAAACTTATTATAATTAGCCTAAAAATTGTTTGGTTGTCTGTATGTGTGTTTGTTTTGAAAAAAATAAAAAACTTTTCTTTAAAAAAATCATGTCAGTGTGCTTAGAAAAATGGGAATCCAAGAACATCTCATTGTCCTCAACTGGTTCTAGATCAGCAAAGGAGTCAGACCAGGCTGTAGATGCTTCCCTTATGAATTTAACCTATATGATATATGTATGTATACATGCACACACACTCTCACACACATATTAAGGGAAGACACTACCCTGATAGCCAAAATTGCAAAGGATCTGCAAGTTCTAATAATAAAAAGTTACATGAACAAATGGGATTAAAATTAAAGAAAACTAAACTAATTACAATAGGTATGGCAACAGCCTTAGAATGGATAATTAAGGTACTAAAATAGCTTCTAGGATCAACCATGAAGAATAAAAGAAAAAGGTTCAAGAAATATTGACACTTTTGAACTTTGGTATTGAAGAGGACTCCTGAGAATATGAAGATAACAAACAAATGAACCCTCAAGCAAATCCATCCAGAGTCTTCATTTATCCTACTTTGGACATATAGTGAGAAAACCTGGCTGCTAAAGAAAACTCTAATACTGAATAAAGTGGAAGGAAAGAGAAGAGAAGAAGGATCAGCATTATGGTGGATTGATTCAGTTACAGTGGTGATGAATGCATCATCAGATAGAACAGGTTAGGGAAGATTATCACGGAGCAAATCTATCAGCGGGATCACTAAAAGTCAACACCAACTAGATGGCAAATATTCTATCAAACAAAACCTTTTTTGCACAATTTTAAAATTGCTTACTTTTCCATAACATCCAAGGCAATTAACAGCAATATAAAAAACTGTTAGATATTTTCTGATGTGATGTCAAGGACACTGTCCTGTATATGTTGAATTGCATTCTACTGCATTTATAGCACTAAATCACTCTATAATTATTAAATAAATTGGTGGAATGTGATCAAAAATTCAACAGTTCAAGAAGCTACAGTATGTTATCATCATCAACATGTTCTCAGCACATCTTCTATAAAAAGGGTTATAAAGGAAAAGTAAATGAGAATCTTACCCTGAAAACTATGTTTATGTGGTGCCATTGTTTTGAAAATACAATAGGAATCTCAGAAAGAAAAAGCTGATGAGCACAGAGAGAATGAGGATGTAGTGATAATGTAATTTTTAAAAAATGATACTATATGCATTGCAAATTCCTATTAGAAAGTTTAACCCCAGCCAAATAGTAAAAATATGTTTTATAGGAAATAGTAAAAATATGTTTTATAGGAATCTGAGATTGTCTGCAATCTCCACCAGTTTGCATTATTAAATGTAATGGAAGGTAAATGAGACAGCAATTATGAATACTTGGAAATACAGAACTCTTGTCTGCAAAAGATCAACCACGCATATGCATGGAGAGGAACACATTGTTATATTAAGATCTGCTGGAATGAGAACACCTGGAACACGGCAAAAAATCTGCAAGATGTAATGTTGAGAAACCGTGAAGATTTGAAAAGGGAGATAGGGGAAGTGAGGAATGATACCGGTAAACTAAAATAAAAGATAATGTCAATAGATGGTAAATTTGAATGTTTCCAAGAGCAAATCATGAGAAATGCCTCCTCCCCTATCTTGAAAGCTGAAGCCTTGAACATCTGTTAAAACCAAACAAGCATGTGAGCAATTTAAGGTTAGGTAGGGACCAATATGATTGGAAGCAAGGATATGGGTGCAGATTGACTCAATGTTTGAATGATTGAGAGAAATGCACGCATTGTGCAATTAAAATTAAAACTAGATTTCAAAAAATACAACTTCAGTAACAGAGTTGTCAATGCTTGGAATGCACTACCTGACTCTGTGGTTTCTTCCCCAAATCCCCAAAACTTTAACCTTAGACTGTCTACTGTAGACCTCACCCCATTCCTAAGAGGTCGGTAAGAGGCGTGCATAAGCGCACCAGTGTGCCTACCGTCCCTATCCTAATGTTTTCTTTTATTCGTATCCTTTACATGTATTTATAATTATGTTTACACTTGTATCTGTCATAAAATAAATGTTTGATGAAATAAAGAAAGAAAGAAACAATAAATAAATAAATAAAATCCCTGTTTCATAGCTGTTTTCTAGATCAGCACAATCACTCCATCCTGGGTGGTTTCCATACTACTGATCACAGAAGGGATATGACATTTGCAATTGGAATACACTATGTCTAGGCCTCTAAAACCCTAAAATGTTTTCCTGAAAGACAAAAACCTAACAAATAACTATCTACAAATTAGCATGACTTTTTAGGACAGATTTAGGCAGGTGCTTCCTAATTAAGGAAAATTCCTCTTTCACATTTGCTGTGTCTAGCACATAGATGAAAAAGAAATGATTGATTCCTAAAGCAACCAAACTGCATTATTCTTCTTATAAGTACATCACAAATCGCAAATTAGATGTAGCACATATATGGAATTACTCGATGTTACATTTAGTTCCTCTTATGCCATTAGTTGTTTTTTCTTCCAGGTCAAGATATATTAAGTCAATTAAAAAAATAAAAAAGCACAGAGCAATTACAAGACTTGTCAACAAAGTGACATTCCTCTGCAAAAATTAATTGGCCTGATCCTAAAGATTCATGGAAGCAATTGGCTCCAAAATAACCTCTGCAGATAGTCAAGAGAAAGTAATTTTACTAATTTCCCTTCAGGCCCCTTCTTCAATGCCACCTAAGAGAAACTCCAATTCTCTAGTGAGGATTTTATGGAGATGCAAAATAATAATTAACAAAAAGGATTGGAGATCAACCAGTATCAGATATCATGGTCAAAATTCTGGATAATGATTGAACTCTTGATCCAACCTACAGTGTACACTTCTCTAAGATTGAGGGGTTGTTTTTTTGTTTAGATTGAAAAAGTATGCAGAACTACTATAAAATCCCATAGATATCATGAATATATAAGTACAAAATGCCATAGATTAAAGTTAGATGATTATTTTTCCGGCTACAACAAGGAAGCATTTATTATAAGGCAAGATGTAAATCTCATTAATAGCAAAGCTGGAAAAAGTCATACATAGTTTACATGATGACCATACACGATAAGTGTCATTGGATGATGCTAAAGTATAAATGGGTAATTCATAATTTTTATAAACTGAACAACACTAGTTTACAGGAAAAAATAACTTTTACTTTCTAAAAATGCTAATGTATAATTCAAGCAGTTAATTAGTATAATTAATTAATTACACTAATTAGTGGAATAATATGGTAGTTTATTAATTATTTGGGAGATTATCAGTATGATGCCAAATTCTACAAGTAGTAGCACAAACATTACCTTTATGTATATATAGTGTAATGACTATAAAATGCAAACTTGATTGCAAAGCATACCAGAAGCCTTGGTTGACAGAGTCAAGTTCCTTGGTGATCAGTAACTGAAGTCGTTATTTTTTATATTTACTGTATAAATAGCCTCTCTTTTTACCTTGACATGAAAATAATTATAACAGTCGAATGGACATTGTAGCAATAACCCAATTTAAAAATGATTCTGATTGAGCCTATCATGTCCACTAAGTAGCCATAGCATTAACTATACTGAAAAGTAGAATAGGTTTCTTTATTTAGGAGAAGCCAATGGGCCTCTATTAAAATATAAGAAGAAGGATGTTTAAAGGTCCAAGCCAATATGCTATGCACTACTTACCTTCAAAAGTCAAATAAAACTTTCCTCTGTCAAACCAGACGAGAGAAGGCTGTTCATTTTCTGTATGGCCGGGAGTTGAAGCGGAATGGGAAAGGTTAAGGAGAGGAGAGAGAAGGACATAAGTGTGAGTCAGAAAGGCAGGTTATTAATCTCACTACAGGGAAAGAGGAGGTGCTGCAAGTTGTTAATGTGCAAGGAAAATTGGGGGGGGGATTTTAATCGACAACGGTCTTGTTTTGTTTTGGGAAGAAACAAAATAAGCAAGTATGGAATCTTACTAGATGGGGATAACTGTGAATTTCTGAAAAAGTGATTGAGATTTTTTCTCTCTCTCTTCTTTAATGCTATTTTATTTTTTTCTTAATGGGGTATAATATCAATGCCTGGTATCAGTTTAACATAGTTTAATTCCAATAGCTTTGTGTGGAATTTGTCATGTATGTGTCTTTTCCCTTTGAAAGATGAAGCTGCAATCTTGCAAAGTTGTTTGAGCATGAAACATTTAAAAGTAGAGAACCAAATAATGCTACAATTATGTCTTAAAACAATCATGAATCAAGGGGAGGCCTGAAGAAGTTTCTGGAGCTACATACACTATTTGTAAAGGCAACATACGCTGTAAATCTGATATAATGGATCTTCAAAATTGATATCCTTCCCAAGGGGGACATTAATATCTGGCTCAGAGTTTATCCAAGTAGCAATGTTTAATTGAGATTAATAAACTGGTGAACAGAATTTCAGTAATGCTTGTTAAGTGCAGGGTTTTATCCATCCTTTTTATTTTGTTAAAATTCCAAATGAAGAAACTTTTAATATTTATTTGTCAGCAATTAGAAGTTTCTTTGACTTTCATTACTTGAGGATTCAGGCAACATGACCAACAATTAGAATTACATGACGAACTTCTATTACTGAAGTTAATGCACACCTAATTTTGAAATTCCTGGAAACAATATATGTATCCATACAGCCATGGATGTATGTATGCATGGATGTCTTTCTGTCTCAGGTTTGGGACAACATATGGACAACATATGTAGTTAATTCTTCGTACATAATAGTCCTTGGTAAGTTTTGTTATTCCTGCATCAAAGCATCAAACATTATGTCACCACTCAGAAACTCATTCGAGCATTCAGAACGCTGCATTTTTATGTGCAACATGAGTTTCTCTATATCAGCTATGCATTTAATGCATTTGACTCTCATAGCAGTGAGAATGGTAGTGAAGGAAGCATTTAAAAAACACACAACTCTGCTTGTACGGTACCTGCAGATGTTTCACAGTGTCTTGCAAACATGGGCAATTTGTCATTATAAGTATCATCTTCCGAAACCCACAAACAAAAG
Source organism: Ahaetulla prasina (assembly GCF_028640845.1). Classification (NCBI taxonomy): domain Eukaryota; kingdom Metazoa; phylum Chordata; class Lepidosauria; order Squamata; family Colubridae; genus Ahaetulla; species Ahaetulla prasina. The sequence continues at coordinate 161,576,050 of NC_080541.1, forward strand.
AAACGCAAAAGAAAAATAATGAAAACACAAATTCTAAATGAAAACCAAAGGAGCTCCTTATTAACCAAATCCACAAATATTACAATTAAAAAAAAGTTTTACATAGAAATGGTGGACACATCTCTTTTATTATCAAAGTTATGTTCAATACTACCACTAACACAAAAACAAATATAAGAAAAGGCAAATGAATGAACAAAAGCTATGTGGTATTCTTTTGGACAAAGTATAAATGTACGGAAAAAATCTCAGAAACCAAAAGAACAATGTGTGATAAAATAACGTAAGACTGAAAAGCATGAAATCTCTGTGCTGCTAAGCATTATTCTTTATTTCAAATGAATGTGTGGGCAACCAGTTCATTTTTTTTTACATTCATAGATTTAAAATCTTGTTCTTCCCTCCTCCTCCTGCTTATTGCAATTATACCTGTTGAAGTGTTATTTTTTTTAATCCAAAACCTTAATGGATTTCTCTGTTTTGAAATATATTTCATTCAATCCTTCTTGCAATATGAAGATTTTTCCCAATGTATATCCCCCCCCGCTCATCTGTTTTGCTGCAAACGGGAGTAGCTTGCATGTTTTGTGATCCAGCTGTGGTGAAGACCCAGCAAGAAAGGGTCCTGCTCCAAGGGACAAGTTCCTAGCAGGTATTTTGAAATCTATGTTGATTGTTCAAATGAAAGGCCCAAACTAATCTTTGTACAACCAAGATTGGTTTAACTGTAATTGCCACTTCATCCCCACAATAGAAACTGTCCATCAAGTTTTTGCCTTTAGCTAGAAATTATTACATGCTAAGCCATTCAGGATATTCAGCACACCTTGTGACATATGCAGTTGGTTGGCCAAGCTCATTCCATCTCATTCAATAACCAACTACATTACCAATTTCAACAGCATCAAGAGGCTTTTTGAGTATATAATGCTTTTGAACAGATATGGTAAGTAAACACTCTTGGTTTTAGATGACTAAATTCCATTTATTTTCTTCCAAAGCCAATACATTCTGAAACATTCCCCGGGGTGTGTTTTTCCCCTTTCACCTTATAAGAAAAATTTAAGGGAGATTGTTAAAATTAGGGTACCTGTGGGAAATACGGTCCTTCCCTCCGTCCCTGCTCAGCGAGAGCATGGGGAGAATACAGAATTTGACATTTTAATGATTTTCTTCATTTAGAACAATGAAACAAATTTTCAAGCACGGCCACAGACATCCAACAATATCAAAAGGACAAAACAGCTTGCTTTAATACAAGAAAAACTTAATTCTTGCGTTCAATAACACATTAAAAATTGTCTTAAAAATGGTTTGCCAAGAATGTGACAGTTCCTATGGCTCTCTGTAGTACAGAAATACAGATTCAACAAATTTTAAATATAGAAATGAAGAATTTAAATTGCATTGTAATATATACAAATTACAATATATTTGTAATATATACAAATATTATTTGTAACACATAAATAATTATTAAATATAGCGATGATAAAATAAGAGCCAATATGATTTCTGAGCCATTTTTCTCTCATAATTCTCATAATCATTTTGTACTACAGCCTGTCTACATCCCATTATATATTTAACAAAATCTCCAAGACCATCAATCTACTGTAAATACAGCTGGTATATTTTGGTAATTTTAATTTCTACAGAAGGTTAAATTAAAGATATCTGACCAGTTCCCCTAAACAAAGTAATTATTCTAAGGTAAATTATATATGGTTAATTAAACATGCTTTTGTTTTATCTTTATAGTTTTTACAAATAGGCCTGCAAGATTTGCAACTGTAATTTCTGAAATTCCCTCGCTGTTTGAAGATTTGATGCATGCTCCTTAAATACTGTATTGAATAAATTTAGTTTTCTATAAAATGCACTAATACATGGAACACTCAGCTTCACGTACAATACAAACTTTTGAGTCACTGATGACATAGCCTACTAAGAGACCACATTTTACAAAATTATAGCATTAAGTGAAGTGCTATTGATTCCACTGATTGATATACAGTGATAAAACATTCACAGTTCGATTGACCAACAGCAAATAAAAACATTGATAAATAATGAATTTGCAAAGAAGTCAGAAAAGTGCCTCAGACCATCTTCTCAATTTCACATTATGCATAATAGGCAATGAAATTGAATTTAGATTTTTCAGAAAGGCAACAAAGATTCTGAAGCAGTTGATTAAATGTTTAACAACTTATTAGTTGAATGTATGTTCTAGCCAAAAGGAAATTCATTTCCTAATAACAAAAGCAATTACAATAACATAAAAGATGCAAAACTTTCTGTAAAGAGTAAGAAATCATAGTGCCCAGCGTGTAAAGAAAAATACAATCATATCAATTGATTTCTCATATTGTCAACTTTGATTTATTTTGAAAGAATATTCAAACTGTTGCCATTCTGACTTCAGTCAGAATAATTGGGTAGATTTCAAAATAAAATGCCTTTTCTGTCCACATAGACTAGAAAAGAATTGAGAGAATATTGACATAAGAGGGGCATAACAGAAATGGTGATAAAGCAGAGTTTGCATTAATAGTAGGAGAACAACTATGTAAAATAACAGCAAAGAAAAGGATGTAGCCTAGCAATAAATGAGAATTGAATGCCACAAAATGATGCATAAAAGGGCACAAATATTGATGAAACAAGAAGCAGATCGAAGAGCAAATCTGAAATCTGCAGCAGAATGAACTATATCTGACAAAAAAATAATTAAAAATAAAATGATGCAACTGAAACTGAGAGCGGCAGTGGGAATCACAATATATGATTCAAGAAGATGAGAATGAAAACAAAAGTGAAAGAAGCAGCAAAGAAAAGGGCAGGAAGAACAAGAAAGACTAATGAAACAAAAGGAAAGGAATAGAGAATTTATTATTCTAACAATGCAGTTTCTTTAGGGAGGAATAATATTTTAAGTAATTTTTTTCACATTTCAAATTCTTAGAAGATTCATATCAAACATTTTTAGATACTTTTAAAGTTTTATTATTATTCACTTTCTGCAGTTCATTTTTTTTTAAAAAAACACATCTTGTTCATAGCATTAATTTGACAATGTCAATCTGTAGCTAGTTCCTGCTTTTTCTACTCACAATTGCATTTCTGTAATATTGCATGTATTTAGCATAAGTATATTTAATTTAGCAATGATTCCTGCAACTATCAAATGGTCAGACTGCTGTTCTTCTTTACAGAATCTTCAGCAAGTATAAGCTGGACCCATTCTAGTTTCCAACTAGAATGGTACTATAGTTGTTTGCTATTAAAACTACAGTAATCAAGGCAGAGGAGAAATAAACTTTAAAAAAATATCTAGAAGGCACCAAGCTATCTACTTTGTAGTCTTTCTCAAACAAGCTCACTGCTGATGAATTGCTGTTTTACTTAGATTGGGCATCCTTCACTTGTGATCATGATTTACAAAAAGGAGGAGTTTCTCTCTGCAGGCAGCAAAAAGTGGCAATTCACATCTTATCTTTAACTGGGCACCCCATGTGGCCATAAGAGGAAATGCCTGACAATTCACCACCTCCCAATTTCTACATTCCCAATAACATCACAGGGTTGAAGCCAGTGGTGGGATTCAAGTCATTTAACAACCGGTTCTCTGCCCTAATGATTTCTTCCAACAATCAGTTTATCAAACTGCTCAGAAAGGTAACAACCGGTTCTCCCGAAGTGTTGCAAACTGGCTGAATCCCACCACTGGTTGAAGCGCATGATTAAAAAGATCAAATTCCAGAAATAGTCTGCCAAGGTATGTGCCAGCATGATGACAAGATAACTGGGCTGTTGGTCCAAGCTCCGAGCTTGGCAATTTGTTTGCAAACGTTTTGTCACCATTCGAGACAACGTCATCAGTGCGCTTAGAATTGTGCTCATCTGAATTGTGCACAGACGAGCACAATTCAAAGCGCACTGATGATGTCTCCTTGAATTGTGATGAAATGTTTGCAACCAAATTGCCAAGCTCGGAGCTCAAACCAAAAAGCCCAACTACCAACCCGAGCTACTTATATTCAAATACATGTCAGATGATTCCTTTTTGGAGGAGGGAGGATTTGTTTGATGATGGACACTATGGGACAAGGAAGATGCTCTTGGATACTGACCATCATTTTTTTTAAAATTTATATTCCACCTTTTTACAAATAACTCAAGGTAGTGAACATATCAACACACCTTTGTTGTCCTATATTGATTAGAAAGGTTGTGTGCAATTAGTTTTCTGCCAATGCCATAGACCTGTAGCAGAGAGGAGCTTATAATAGCAATAGCACTTAGATTTATATACCACTTCACAGTGCTTTACAGCACCCTCTGGGCAGTTTACAATGTCAGCACATTGTCCTCAATAATCTGGGTCCTCATTTTACTGACCTCGGGAAGATGGAAGGCTGAGTCAACCTTCAGCCCGGTCAGCATCGAACTCCAGGCTGTGGGGAGAGTTTGTTTGCAATTCTGCATTTTAACCACTGTGCCACCAATGGTTAGATGCAGCAGCCCTTTCACATTCTGTTTCCTTTGAAATGTAAAATTAGAATACTTGGGTGATACAAAGCTAGCTTCCCTTTCTTTCTTCCCTTGGTCTCTATTAAATTGCCAAGATATTAAGGGATACACATGACAATTCTATACATATACATCTTCTGAATAGCTTATCAGAAAGCACATACTTCATTTTAATTTAGCACAAAGCAGTCGTTTAGAACTATGTTGGTTTTAACTAAGAACTTGCTGATGTAAAAATCTGACATTGCATGAGATCTATTCCTTTCTTGCTCCAATTCCTTTTCGGAAAAAAGGCACAGTGAAAGATGTAATTTTCTGTCTCAATGTATGTTACTTAGGAGTGTGTTCTGTCTGTATAATTTAGGAAAAAAATGAGTGTGTATGCAGAATACGAATGTGTTCTCCTTTAGATACTATCATATATAATTTGTATAATACTTTTTGTAATCTATAAGCATCCCCCAAACTTTCTGGTGTCAGGGAGCAGTTTCGGAAGAAAAATTATCTTCCTGGAAACAGAGGGAAGGATGGTTTTATGCACAACCTAAATCCTGCACATGTGCAGATGAACCTTCACTCACTTGCTCCAACACTTCCTAACAGGCTGCGGACCAGCACTGGCCCACGGTCTAGGGATTGGGGACCCCTTATCCAGAAGATCCTACTATTACATATATAAAGATATGTAAAAAATGTAGTGGTCAAAAGAGAATCACAGCTGCAATTCTCCGTTATGATTCTTCTCTGTTTTTTTTGGTTTCCATGCAGCATGATGATGACAACGACACAAAGAAAACATAGCCGAAATTAAAAAATGTCAAAAACCAAAGGATTTAAGCCATTCTGCTAACAGAAACTATTGTTCAAAAGAAAAAAAAAGTTGTTACCAATTGTAGGAGTAGTAGCTGCACTCAAGGAATTGGTGGATGAAATAGAAGAGGTGCTTTCGGCACGAGCTAAAGGTGCTATTGGAGGAGGACTAGATGAGTGAATTGGAGGGCTGAAAGGTCTGGACTATAGATAAACACAAAGAACATTAAAAATACACACAATAATCACTTAATGAACCCACTCAGTACTCAAAAATATTCATTACATAGTCTTAGATTTGGGGATAAAACCGAAGCAGGGGTGAAATCTACTTACCTTCCCTACCAGTTTGGAAGTGTGTGCGCCATCTTCACGTCTGATTTTAGACCCTCTGCGCATGGGCAAAGCCTTCTGCACATGCTCAGAGGGTCAAAAACAACCCGGAAGTAATGATGTCCAGGCGGGTGGGCAGAGCCTTGCTTTGCTTGCGTGCGCGCCATCTTCATGTCCAATTTTAGACCCTATATGCATGCACAAAGCCTTCTGCGCATGCGCAGAGGGTCAAAAACAGGTTACTTCCTGATTAAAACCAAGAAGTAACAAAATCCAGGTGGATGGGCAGAGCTGTCGCTACCAGTTTGCCTGAACCAGAGCGAGCCGGTAGCATTTAACCCCTGGGATAAACTGAGGATTAATCCATAAATATGAAGTAGATGTTTACTCTGATTTTTCAGCAGCCTTTTCCTGACTACAATTGATTGCAAGTTCCACCTTTAATTAATATAATCTTTGATTTGCCAGCTTCCTCTCTTCATCCAAGAAGAGTGTGACGCCAAAGATATGGGCCACTTTTGAATTTTGTTTTGTTTTGCTTTGAAAGCTTTGAAGAATCAACATGGAATCTTTCCTTTCTTAAGGGGCAAAATCATCCATTCGTTCTTAAAAATCCCCAAACCAACCCCAAAACCATGTATGATTTTATCACATTTGAAAGGTCAATAGCTAAAAAATTACATATTACAACCAAATCTATAGGTTCTGAATTCAGACTTGCCTTTCAGGAAATGGGAATATTGTAATAAAGATTAACCTGACAGGAGATTGGGACTAAATTGTTAGTTGATTTCGCTTTTCCTCCCACAAACTTCAACCATATCTCCCATGCTCTCAGAGAACAGGTTATCAAAGGAGCAGAGTGTGCTGACCTACTGGCTTTCAGCAAGTTGTAAATTAACTAGGTGTTTTTAATTAATTAGTAAGGAAAGCTGACAGTTTAATTCAATCTATGTTCAAGTCTAGAGTTCCATCCCAGGAAACTGGTCTAAGGGGCAAGGCAAGAAATTAAGAATACCAGCAGAGAAGAGTAATACACTTATGGGCCCTTGAAAATAAGGTCATAATAAGAAACTGTTCCAGTTTTAACTATAATGGACAAAGCATTAATGTTACGAGCCTTCAGATGTCTATCAGTTCTAATTTCAAGGGCACGTACCACTTGAAAAGCATATATTAATTATAATAAACCCTCCTCGTACTACAGGCTGCAGGTATAGACTTTTCTCTCTATCTTCTAATTCGATGCCCAAAGCTAATGATGCTCCTGTGGGTTGAGTGGCCTCATTTTTGGTGAAGCAAGAGTAGTACAATCGTATAGTATTCTGAATTCTGAATTCTTTGTATCAGAATTGCTATTTGGCTAGGCTTCTCTGTAGCAAATATCCAGTAATTCTTTCCTATTCCTTCCTCTTGGGTAAGGCTGGAGTCATGAAAAACAGGTGAAGGTATTTTAGCAAAAGTCACATTCCAGCTTCATCTTTCAGTCTATTAAGTACAAGCTTTTTCCAATCCTATACTTTTAATAAATATGGGATTATCTTGTCAAGAAATAGTTGCAAATAGTAGCAACGGTGATTGATTTGAAATGATAAAGAACTATAACTTATTATCATTTCTTTGCATGAGAAAAGCTTGATATTCTTGCTAAAGTAATTTTTGAAAAAAAAAAACCTTCATGAAAGTCAACAAAAGTACCCCACAATATTAAATTTAATTCATTTTATAAATCCAACATTAAATTATAACACTCTTCTGGATATTTTTAAATGAAATCAAGAATTTAACTAGAGACCTAACAAACATAAATTTACATTTTTTATTCATGTACTTAATTATTATACTTCTATTCCTCAAACTCACAACCAAGCCAGCCCACCGTAGTTAATATAATATTTTTTTCATATCTACAGTATTTAGCGTCTCTATAGTAGGCAAGAGACGTCCCAACTCAGTGCAATTAGCAATTTGTAAAAAAACAACAACAACAACATACCACATCAACACCTGGCTTTCCCGGAGGTAACTTTGGACGAGATGGGGGTCTAGGTGGCGGGGGTGGTGGGGTAGGGCTGCTGCAAGATGTCAACGGGGTCGCGGGGCGAGCAGGTGATGATGACCCTGAAAGAAATGTACACTATCAGTATGGGGTTAAGCTGCTCTCATGATAGCTCCCTCGTACCTTTAAAGTATATATCCCACAGTGTGGAGAGTCAATCAAGCTAAATAACTGCAAAACCAGCTTGTGATTTGGGTCAGGGGTTACTGAGTAAACATATACATTCATATATGTGGACTCAAACTGGATGGAATAGACAGCTGCTAACCAAATAGGTCACCATGAAGTCGAACAGCTTATTTTTCTGCTTTTGTGCCAGTGCAGTTTTCACACATACGTAACAATATATATGCTTTGGTTATATTTGCTTGCGCGTAAATCTTACTAAGTTTAATTCAAAAGGAACACTGGTTGAACTGCACCATTTTAGATTAAGTTTGGCTGCTCAGCATTCCAAAATTTTGCCTTCTTTCTTTAATATTAACTTGTAACTAAATGGACAAGTATGTTATTGTTCCAAAAATTTAATCGGGGATGCTGCAATCCATTAGTAATGATAAAAATAGGTACACTGCAAACCTACGCATATTTATTTAGAAATATGAATATACTCCCATGTAAATGGATTTACAACCTTAGTGAATGGTAAATCACAGTAAAAAGGATAAAAAGCTGGCAAATCAGATAACAACCAAGGATGAGTCATGAAAATTAGTGAAAATCTGATATTACTCTGGAGAAAAATGCATGTCCAGAATTTAAGAAATTGATATATTTCTTTCTCTTTCAAGGTAATTTTTCTCAAATCGCCGAACACGTTTTCTAAATTGCCACTGACAGTTGTTAAACAAGCTGTTTCATTTAAATATAATCATTCATTATAAAAGAATAATACTAAAACTGATTTTAGTCACATGCCAATGTCAATCCAACTACTATATAAATTCTTTTTGGGTTTTTTTGTTTTGTTTTGTTTTTTTGCCAACAGACTAGAATGTCTTTTTTGAAACTTAAGAATATGAGGTATCTTTAAAAACAGAACTCCAATATCATACCCCAAATGTCATTCCAATGACATCTAAGCTATTACTTATGTTTGTTTTAATTGGAAGAATTCAAGCTGTGTCTTCTTTCTACTCTATCAGTATTCCTTCTGGAAACTAGAACAATTGCAGCATGGAAGGAATTCACAGCATGGGCTCCTTGTATGCCCAGTGAGTGTACAGCAGTGATTAGTGTGTATCATAGGAAGGAAGTATGCTACAGTTGCTCTCACGCTGCCAAAGGGAAAATATAAAAATGGCTCATAAAACTTGTAAATATACATACTTATTATGTATAGAAAGGAAAGCAGTACGCTCCCTCCCATATCTGGGTAGACCAGGTTGCTTCAATAGGAAAAAACCTACTTAATCTTTTCCCTGGTGCAGCTTCCAAAGAGGAGAACCTGTGGCTTAGTGGTTAATACATCTGCCTAATATGACAGCAAGCCCAGGTTTAAATCTCAGAAGGGTATGGCTAGCTGGTGAGAACTAAATAGCTTGAAATAGATCTATACTAGTCTCCCTTTATTTCTTTATCAGTAAATTTAACACAAAATACTTATTATATTATCCGTTCCAATGAATAGTACATCATCTTTCTCTCAAGATGCAAAATATGTACATAGGGCTGCACAAAGCATTTGGAAGGGATGCTTTGTGAAACATGTAGTGTGAATGAAGTGCTCCTCCTTAAAGAGTTAAAGCAGACACATCCTCCAGCTGGCTTGGAGTAAATGCTGGAAGGATTTGCCTGATTGTCTGCATGTATTGTAGGTGTGCATGCATGCAATGCCACTTTGGGGGCAGTCAGCATAGAAAACTTGTACCTGCAAACAAATCCACAGGCAGCTAGGAAGAGGTGACTTGGATGCTTTGAGGATGAATATTTGGCTTGGGTAAGCCAAATATTGCAATACTTTACAAAGATCCCATTCTAAACATTTGGCACAGCCCTGTCAGATGACAAAGATTTATTTCAAGGGAATCGAGAAAGGAGGTCTATATTCAACCAATCAGATTTTTGTGGTGTTTTCCTAAGTCTTAAACTGAACCCTTTAGCATCAAACAAGACATTCTTGTCAGGAGGGTTGATCTATCATGTCAGTATTAGTGAAACTTTTAAGCACTGACTGATCGCATGCTTCATGCAGTCAGTAAAACACTCAGCTGCAAGGAGAGGGTGGATGGATGGAGCTTTAAAATACAGCATCATAAATTATTATGTAATATTTGTTGCATTAAAAATGTTCCATTTGCTAAGCATGCTCTGAATAATTTGCTTATGCAAGATGAGGCTTTGGAAAAAGTTGATAATTTAGGTTTTTTTATTGACCCCATACTGCTGGACTAGTACATTTTTTTGCTCTGAAACTAATTTTCCTTTCCTTTCCTTTCCTTTCCTTTCTCGCCCTGCCCTGCCCTGCCCTGCCCCTTTTCCTTTCCTTTCCTTTCCTTCATTATCATAAAAAAAATCTGCAAAATGATTGCACATATATTTATTGTGTACTGCTGGATAGTTCAGATTTCTCTATTAGTGACAAATGAAATAAAGAGGGAATGTATATTGATGAATCTATGTCTATGGAGATTCTCAATCATCCAGGGCACGGTTGTTCCAAAGGTGCTTTTTCAAAAGGCAACTGGACTTTTGTTTTTTCTTGAAGTCGTTTTGCTTCTCAACCAAGAAGCTTCTTCTCCAGTCGGAACATCTTCAAGGAAAAACAAAGTCCTGTTCCCTTTTGAAAAAGCACTCTTGTGATGAACCTACACTATGAAACTGGTGGCACTTTACCTTTGGAAGAATACATCTATCTTCTGGAAACAGCAAAGAAGCTTTATATTCAAGGAATGATACACAGAATTGAAAATGTTTTTACAAAATCTTCAGATACCTTAACAATTTTCTAAAATTTAATATTTAGTGTAGAAATTACTAGATAGTTCTGTCTCAAAATCAGAACAAGAAATGAACACTTTTAATAGAATTGTCAGATCAGTGTCTATGTTGAAACTGATTTGACTGATGACAAAAAAGGCTTTTTGTGCTGACCAATTGGCCCCCATCTTCACCCATATTTTCAATAAATCACTAGAGATGTGTTATGTTCCTTCTTGCTTCAAACGCTCTACCATCATCCCAGTGCCGAAGAAGCCCACCATCAAGGAACTGAATGACTACAGACCAGTTGCTTTAACATCTGTAGTCACGAAAACCTTTGAAAGGCTAGTGCTTTCCTACCTGAAAACCATCACGGATCCGCTGTTAGACCCCTTGCAATTTGCATACCGAGCAAATAGATCAACAGATGATGCTGTTAATATGGCTCTGCACTACATCCTACAGCATCTTGAGTCTCCAAAGACCTATGCAAGGGTCCTTTTTGTAGACTTTAGTTCAGCATTCAATACCATCATTCCAGACATTCTTCTAACTAAGCTAAACTAGCTACAGGTACTGGAACAGACTTGTAAGTGGATCACAAGCTTCCTAACAAACAGGAAGCAGCAGGTGAAGCTAAGCAAGATCACATCAAATATCTGTACAATTAGCACAGCCCCCCCCCCAAGGCTGTGTGCTCTCCCCACTTCTCTTCTCTCTGTATACCAATGACTGCATCTCCAATGATCCATCTGTTAAGCTACTGAAGTTCGCAGATGACACAACAGTGATTGGTCTCATTCGAGACAATGACGAATCCGCAGATAGACGAGAGGTCGAACAACTAGCCTTGTGGTGCAACCAAAACAATCTGGAACTGAACACACTCAAAATCGTAGAAATGGTGGTAGACTTTAGGAGAAACCCTTCCATACTTCCACCTCTCACAATACTAGACAACACAGTATCAACAGTAGAAACCTTCAAATTTCTAGGTTCTATCATATCGCAAGATCTAAAATGGACAGCTAACATCAAAAACATCATTAAAAAGGACAACAAAGAATGTTCTTTCTGCGCCAACTCAGTAAGCTCAAACTGCCCAAGGAGCTGCTGATCCAAGTTCTACAGAGGAATTATTGAGTCTGTCATTTGCATCTCTATAACTGTCTGGTTCGGTTCTGCAACCCAACAAGAAAAACACAGACTTCAGAGGATAATTAGAACTGCAGAAAAAATAATTGCTACCAACCTGCCTTCCATTGAGGACCTGTATACTGCACGAATCAAGAAGAGGGCCGTGAAAATATTTACAGACCCCTCGCATCCTGGACATAAACTGTTTCAACTCCTACCCTCAAAACGACGCTATAGAGCACTGCACACCAGAACAACTAGACACAAGAACAGTTTTTTCCCAAAGGCCATCACTCTGCTAAACAAATAATTCCATCAACACTGTCAAACTATTTACTGAATCTGCACTACTATTAATCTTCTCATAGTTCCCATTACCAATCTCTTTCGATTTATGACTGTATGACTATAACTTGTTGCTGGCAATCCTTATGATTTATATTGATATATTGACTATCAATTGTGTTGTAAATGTTGTACCTTGATGAATGTATCTTTTCTTTTATGTACACTGAGAGCATATGCACCAAGACAAATTTCTTGTGTGTCCAATCACACTTGGCCAATAAAAATTCTATTCTATTCTATTCTATTTATTTAAAACTATTTTGTTTTTAACTCCAATCAATCATTATGATAATTTTGGTGGTAACTGACATTTCAAAGGACTAGAATGGCTGTTCACACACACACACACATTTTTTTGTTATATTGTATGTTTCCTAGATATGCTTAGATTTTTTTTCTTTATGACTCAGCTTTCTGGTTATTTCCTATTTTTTTATTGTAACGAGTAGAGTAGAGTAGAGTAAAGTAGAGTAGAGTAGAGTAGAGTAGAGTAGAGGAAAGGAAAGGAAAGGAAAGGTAAAGTTAAAGTCAAACTTTCCCTCCCATCTAATTATTAAGCAAATGTATTCATCCTTTTTGAGTTCTTGACATACACTGCAGAATTCAGAGTGACTGGATTAAGTTACATTATTTTTATTGGGATTGGAATCTGAAAATACACTCCTTTGCTCCACTTTAATCCACACATAAAACTTCATGGAAATCTGTTGTGGTAAGTACACAAGAAGAAACTTCCTCAACAGCCATCAACTGTGTCCTTGAAAGTGCCAAAACAAGCAAAAACACAACAACCCCAAAATATATTGTACTAATTGATTATAGTTACACAGGAAAGGAATTTTGAAATAGGAAAGCATATGTGTCTATAGACCCCTATCTTCCTTAACCGGACATATTATTATATAGAACTGTAAGAGATGCTAAAATCCTGATTAACTTCCAATTCCAGTCACTCATGGGAATAATAAATGAAATAGATAATACAATTTTTTTTTGCACCTGCTTTTTCTAAAAAAGATGAATCCTAGATTGCTGTAAACAGATAATGTTGCAATTATATTGCAGATCCAACACTAACCCCAACTTGTATTTTTCTGGGAAAACATACTAATCAAAGGGCATTTCCTGCTTTAAACAAAAACAATAATTTTAAAGACTAATGATAACACTTATTCTGTTTCCTAAGAATAGTAATGATGAAATTTGCTATTAAGGAAAAAAGTACAGGATGGAAGGATAAGTTCTCCCCCTGGAATGGGGAGAGGGTTTGCCTCAAAATAGCGTTTGAGCCAGTGGTGGGTTTCAAATTTTTTTTTACTACCGGTTCTGTGGGTGTGGCTTGGTGGGTGTGGCATGGCTGGGTGGGCGTGGCAGGGGAAGGATAGTGTAAAATCTCCATTCCCACCCCACTCCAGGGGAAGGTTACTGCAAAATCCCCATTTCCGCCCAATCAGCTGGCAGAGAATAGATGGGGGCGGGGCCAGTCAGAATTTTTACTACCGGTTCTCCGAACTACTCAAAATTGCCACTACCGGTTCTCCAGAACTGGTCAGAACCTGCTGAAACCCACCTCTAGTTTGAATATATCTTTCTGTTCCCCTCTCAGAGATCACTCTTGCCACAAAAGGCATTTTTTTTGAAAATAGGGATTATGTAAGCATCAGCTGGGAGAGGTTATCAATGACAAGAGACAATTCTTCAGTCTCATCTTTAACAGTAATAGAGTTGGAAGGGGCCTTGGAGGTCATCTCATGCAGGAGACCTGTACTAGGGATTCGAACCGCCGAACTGCCAACCTTTCTGATCGACAAGCTCAGTGTCTTAGCCACTGGGCCACCTAGATGAACACATTGTTGATTTCCTATTTGTAATTAGGCAACAGGTAATTTTTCATTTCTTTCCAAAATTGAATTGGGAGCCAGAGAAAAAATAAAAAGCGTATGTTACACAAAGCAAGTTACTTACAGGACACGGTCAGGAAATTATTCCCATATAAAAAGAAACTACAGTTCTTTTTCAGACTCTGGGCAATTGTTTTTATTTACAAAGGGAGGTGAGTTTAACTTGCTGCTTGTAGAAATAATGGGGTGCATGTTTCACTCTCATCCCTCCATTTTTATTTTCTAAACTACTCAAAGGATACGTTAGGAAACATAACAAAGTGTTGCTCCCCTGAAGTGTTGATTATTGATCTGAGAGTTAAATACTTTTCTGTCTTGCTAAATTCCCATCAGAGCTCCTATTGGCTTGAGAATAGCCACAGATATTTTCTTATCATCACAAAGGGTAGGAGTTTTTCTTGATGTCATTTGGAGCACCTTAGAGTCCATGGTACACAACAGCAGCTTCGGAAGTAGATGAATGTACTTCCTGGGAACTAAAATAATTTTTCATGCTACCCATTCTTTGTTTCTTGGGCTATTACAGTCATTTGTTATACCCACACTTGTATTTCCAATGAAATAGCACTATATATAACTTGCTATTGGGATTACTATATTGGGATTACTATATTAAGATTAAATTTTTATCTCTCTTAAATTGAGTTCATTTCCTGATGACTGTACGGACATGTCCATTTTTTTCCCAATCTCACATCTAGAGGTTAGTGAAGCAAGAAAAACAAAATTGACTCTTTCTTTGCTCATTAATAGTATAACTCTTAACATACCTGTTAGCTGTTGTCTGGGCTAATTCTCATGAGGTTATAGAGTTATTCTTGAATAGAATTACAGCTATCTTTTAAAAAAAGAGCTTATCAGCTGAATGTAAGCTAATTGAGACACTCCTTTTGATTGCCAATTAAAATTCGCATTCTCCCAGATCCCCATCCCATTTAAGGAGAGTTTAGTTGATGATGTTTATTGGGAGAAGACAGGGAAATCCACCAATCTATGTCCTCAATATTTTCTGTACCATTTGCAGGCACCATTCTGTGGTGGGACAAAGATCACTAGAGTGGATACAGGCCTTTAGAGGGGGGGAAATCCTTCATTTAAGACTTAATATATTAATATGTGCTTATACTTTCCATATAAAGCATAAGTATTTCCTAGACATATGTGATCTTTGCTGCTATTGTTTTAAGTGCTATCAAATTGTGTTGTTTTTTTTCATGACTACTGATTATAGAAGTTCTGAATTATATAGATGAAGGGGAAAAGTCCTATTAGATTTCTTTTTTATGCAAAAAAGGTCAAGAAGGAACTGGGGCAACCTGGCAAAGTATGGATTTTTTTTCTTATGCTTTCCTCCTGAGGAAAATCCCCAAGTGAAGTAAAATAAAATACTTCATTTCTTGATTCAGAGCTTTAATAAATTTAGAGCAATCCTGATCAATGATAATACATTTCCACCTTTACCTGGTGCTTAAGACATAAAGCTCTCCCATCAACAATTAGACATTCAGCAATGGTAGGAAAATAAAACATACTATCAAGGATTCACAGCTGAGTTGGGTCACAAGAGCACGGAATTAAAGAAAAAAAAAGGCCACTGGGCACAGTACAATCAAACAAAAGGGAATGATTGATGCTAAAAGCCAAAAAACAAAAACAAAAAAACTAACAGCTAAAAAGGCTTGTTGTTTCACACGGCAGCATTCATGGCCACACTGAAGCACACTCAAAGCTGTTTAGACATACCACTGGTGCTTCCTGTGCCACCGCCAGGGCTGGGTCCGGGTGATGACACCACTGTCCTGTAGGTAGGAGGTGGAGGGGGAGGTGGTGTTGCTCTCTGTCCCACCCCAAAATCTTTAGGAGATGCTGCTGGTGCTAAGTTATCATCTTTAACGTGGGTCTGCTCTGAAACTTTCTTCTGAACCTCTTCTAAATTGAGTGGAGAAGGAACATTGCGAGAGACTTCAGCCTCTGGAGGCTCTTCTGGGATTTCGGATGCCACAGGTGGGGACACCACTTTTTCCCTTGAAGTCACCTCTGGAGTTACATTTTCCAGGGACTGATCAGAAAAACTGATCCATTTATCCTCTGCGTTATCAGCAACAGAATTGGGGGACAATACTGGGCCAAAAATGCTGTCCAAGTCATTGATTGATGGTAGTTTGTCACTTTTGACCTCTGTTGCTGTCTGGTCATTTCCTGTGGTCAAAGTAGTTGATTTCAAACTTTAACATCCAACTGGTACAGTTAAGTTGTATTATTGCTCTACGTATGTATGGGGCTTTTAAAATTCAAGCTACATTCTAGCACAAAGACATTTTGATAACACATTTAAAAGGTGCTTTTGAGAACACAGTTGCGTGCAGGTATCCATATAACTTTGAAGTACATTCCATGTAAATTACATTCTTCTTTCAAAATCAAATACCATACGTTTTATATTGATAGAGAAAATTACCTAGGCAACACAATTGACACTCTGACTTTATTATTAGATATTAGAAGAGAAATGGCAAAACAATAAAAATTTAACAAGGTGATGTATGTGCATAATGCATTGGATTATGTGCTATGCAATGTGACATTATTTTAGCAAATCAAAAAGAATATAATTCATAATACATTTCTATGCTTCAGCTGAATTGTCATTATTGCCAAAATAAATTTTAGTAAATGGAGCAGAACATTTGACAACAAATGTGTTAAGTGACAGGAAAAGATTCTTAGTGAAAAATTAATTAATGGTTGCTATATTCAAAAAATTGTTGCATTACTAAATTTCAGTGCTTGGGATAATCTGAAATTAAATAAACAGTTTCTAAATTCTTTTCCTTCTGTGAAAGAAATTTTTTTAAAGTTCAGTATGTGTCTTAAGCTCTGTGATTAGTCATCATTCAACAAATGTTAAGCAAATTTAATTCCCAATGACAACAAGAGATACATCCCCTCAGCCTCCATTTTATCTGAAACCGCTGCAATTTTCCAAATCTGCATACAAAATAGAAAACAATGTAAAACTATTTTCTTTTCATAAGAAAGAAGTTGACTATTCCATATATGCAGAGCTCTGGATCGCAGCTAATAAGTTCATTGATGGAATATAATTTCTGTAATTATTATTCTGTAATTATGAATATATATCCAAAATGCCCAATTTCTTTAAAAATGCAAAATTATATTACTTTTTTATTCAATTCCCCCCCACCTTCCTGATTGCTATATTCCAGATTGGAGAAGGCTATGTTTGAGAAACATAATCATTAT
Source organism: Ahaetulla prasina (assembly GCF_028640845.1). Lineage (NCBI taxonomy): Eukaryota > Metazoa > Chordata > Lepidosauria > Squamata > Colubridae > Ahaetulla > Ahaetulla prasina. The sequence continues at coordinate 161,593,360 of NC_080541.1, forward strand.
ATATTTTAGTATATTTGTAGTCTACCTTTCTATCAAAGTGTAGTACACCAAGGAAGTTAACCATCTACAATAGGCCATGTATATATAAATGAAATATGGATAAAAAGAGAAAAATTCTGATCCAAAATGTTACATATGTTTGTAAAGAAATGTTTTAAAAATTGAATTTGTATGCATGGCAGTTTTTCTTATATAACAGAACCACTTACTGAGAAAAAAAAACCTAAATGCATTGAGATTCAAGACAAACATATTTAAGCTTCCCAACTTCTTTTCTTATACAAAACTGAGTCTTGTAAACAAAAGTTTACTAATAAAATTACCCAAAAACATTCAAATTTGAGTACTTAATATAGCACAGGTAACAGAAGCATTTCAAAATTTCAAGGGTTTAGAAAATAATGTATGAAGCTTCATCAGTTATTTTTTGATATCTAAAAAGAGAAACTTGCTTAAAATATTTTGTGAACAAAATATTAAAACACATACAGAATATGCATAATATTAAGAAACTATGATTTAGTTCATACAGTATTAATGCTTCATCATGTATATTAAACAAGGTCGTCATTATTATGCAGCAAAATATACAAGTATTAGACCTGACTATTTGTGTCAAATATTCTTACCTACTCCAATTGTTAAAGGAGAACCAGCATGGGGAGGTGTAGCAGGAATGTTTTTGGGGGGAAGTGGTGGAGGTGCTGTAACATAAAAGGAACATTTTAAAGACAAGGATAGACAAAGTTCAATCACAAAGAATTGACAACTTGATCTCATGTAGATGTTGCTGCAATTCAGAAAGTTCATTGTACAAGCTGTTGTGTCTGCGCCCCCTGAGCCGGGCTCCCTGCCAGAAAGTGACTTGGAAAGTGACAGGAAGGGCCATCAGGATTTACCTCGGGAGCACCAGCTTCCTTGGCTCAGCTCCAGGAGCCAGAGGCAGACCAGGTGGAGGAGATAACGATACCTCTGTCCCCTGACTCTTTCTCCCCCCAGGCCACGCCTCCAGACCCAGCTGATAGCAATCAGGCCTGGCTGGACCCTAGGTTTCGTAGGCAGGAGAGGCGGGAACAACAGAAGCAGGGGTGGGGCAGGCCTAGGAAGTGCTGAGTCATGGAGCCACACCCCACAGGATATAAAAGCAGCAAGGGCTGCTATGCCTCTTCGTAGCAGGCAAATCAACTGCTTGACTAGAGCTGAAGTACTGTTTGACTCATCGGCGTCAAGGGAGATAACAGAGACACTTGGCAGACGCTCGCTAGTTTGCTGCCAGAGCTGATAGTGCCGGCTAATTAAATCATCGCTCGGACGGAGGCGAGGGGGACAGAACACAAGCAGAAGATGTTTCCACTTGTGTAGGAAGACCAGTTGTTAGCTTCTGACCTTCAAAAACATCCCATTATTTTTATTCAGAGCATCTCCACCATCAGAAATACACGTTTAATATGGAAGCAGACATAATCGTGTTGCTAAACATTGTACATTTTAAAATGAACATAGCGATTTTAATGATACATTTCTCGTCTGTTTTCTGATTTATTTCTCTTTCTAATATATTATATTGGCAGTAAAGGTGAGTTTTCATTGCACAGTGGAATTAATATCTCTGTTTCCACACAGTATAATGAGCCATGATCCCTAGTAGATTTACTGCTTTCTACATTTCACAGTTTTTCAATTACACAGAGCCAACAAATGAAACCACTTTTTCTACCAAGAATTATTCTAACTTACTTCCAGATGGGAAGGGCCGTGACGCATTTGGAGATTCTACACTTGAGTTCGCTGGTTGCACAGAACCCCAAACTTCACATTGATCTATGGGACCTGAAGCTATATATAAGCAGATATATAACAACATATTAATCTAGAAGTAACACGAGAACTTGATTCTTTTTTATTTCCAGTAAGAGTTTAACTCTGAACTTTAGGTACTACCGAATTGCAGCAGCTAGTGAAATAAAAGAAATAAAAACAAATGAATCCGAATACTTGTAGTATTTTGAGTGTTTGTTTTATCATGAAACGTGCAGTACAATATTGGAACCAGGCAGTGGCTTCCTGATGCACATACCCATTTCACATTTCTCATTCATCTAATATGGTACATATTTTTTAAAAAATATCAAAATGCTTTTAAAAATGATTCAGATAGGAGCAAAAAAAAGAAACTTAACATAGATTTGATTCCATGTTTTCCTTAGATTAGTAAATCTATGCACCCCAAGGGAGCATAGATACACTCACAGTAAGAAAGAAACAATCAGCTGCATCTGCTAGGAGAGCAGGGGACAGCATAATGAAATTGGAATTCAGACCCTACCCTTTCCATACCTGCACCAATAGGTTGCATCCAGATACAAAAGAGGCAGAGCCTGCAGTGAAACTGCTTTTGTTATTCTGAATAAAGCAACAAACTCTGGGGAAATGGACATAATTAATCAAATGATGAATCCAATGATTATTTCAGGTGAACCAGCCTGATGCAAAATCTACATGGAGTAATGGTATGGGGTTGAAATTGAACTGGAGCAGGTAAGGTCCAAGTTCCAATCATAGAAGTTAATTGGGTAACAATCACATTTTTCAATCCAAAATAACACAAGGGCTATAGGAACAAACTCAATAGAGAGAAAGCTAGGTATTCCCACTTGAGCCCTTGAGAGAAAGGCAAGCTATAGCTCTAATACATAAATACAATTTCATAATTTACCTTCCAATTTGTCTTCTTCAAATGCAGATTCTAGGGGTGGACCAAATAATGGTGCTAGGACAGCAGCGTCTTCTGAAGTTCTTTTGCTACAGAAAAAAAATAGTTACTTGATATCAGCAGATGTGACAAACGGGTTAGATTTAAAAAAAAAATCTTTTCCATAAAAACAAATGTCAAAGTTTTAAATATCATTTGATATATTTACACAAGAATTGAGTTTTGTTTTGACATTGGTTGTTATAGATCTGCTAATAACCATTGCCATATCTACAGTATGTAAGGAAAATATTATGTACCACAGTTTTAAGTTATACTGAAATATAAATTGCTGTCGATGTAGCCATTCAATGCTCAAAAGTTTACATATGAACAATTTATAAAATATTTTAAAAAAATTAGGTTCTTAAATGCTAATCCTTAAGAAATCAAAGAATACTATCCATATTACTATACTTGAATACTGCCAGGATTTGGACTCATGAAAATGAAACGGCAAATTTATTAACCTCCCAAGAGCCACTAAAAATTAAACCTGCACAGTCATAGAAAATTCTGAGTGTTGGGAGAATGGAATAGAATATAAAGAGTGGGTACCTCAGGGGTGGTAAATATGGCAACTTTACAACCTATGGACTTCAAATCCCAGAATTCCTGAGCCAGCCATAAAGTTGTCATAGTTGCCCACCCCTGGGCTACCTGAATAGGAGTACTGTTTACTGCATTTTATTTCATGTTATTTATGTTACTTTCTATAGTTGTAAAGGGAAGTAAAGGAACCAGATTTTGAAATAGTTAGACAAATGGGGCTCAATTTCCTTGAAAACACCAATTGCGATTTTCTGGTTCTGCAGTAGAAGCAGAAAATCATCTGAAAAACCTTCCTTAATATTTAGAAAATTGTGCCCACTTAGCTCTGGAGCTCTTGAATTGAGCCTTTGGAATACTGTTCTGTTTCTTTAAAAATGCAGACACATATATACACACACCAACCAAAGATAAAAGGTTATTCTTATAAGTAAAAACCCACAAGCCAAGAAATTAATACTGGAAGCAGCATTTCACAACCAATAGGGTTTATTTCAGTTTATTTACAGCATAACAGACAATATGATTTAGTTATTTAAAAATTCAGAAATTAAATGTCAACAGACCAAAGTTATCAAATATGTGAATAGTTTACCCCAATATGCATAATATTACACCTATCTTTTTGTATAACATTTTCTGCCAGGATTACATACATTAAAAGGCATTTTGTTACATTTTCCCTTCAAGGATATCAGAACGATAGCATAATAGAAGCAAGAAATCCTCTAAAATATATCCCAGTATAATATAGTAAGAAAACATCAGAAAACAGATCAAGGGCCTAAAATCTCTATAAGACATTTAAAAAATCTGCGTGACATTTAAAAATGCCTGAGTACAAATAACATTTAAATAAATAATGGCACTAATGACAACTATACTTCAATTCCCACTGATTTCTCTCTCTATAAAGGAGAAATGGCTTGCTACTAAAAAAAATATGTAGTAGTTCTACAATGAATTTATGCTGCCAAAAGAATTTACCCATATGGTAGAAGAATTTAGGGGATGAAAACTATCCCTAAATTACTATTTCTTAAAATGGAATGGAATAATGTGTCTACTATCTGAAATGATTAAGGCATTTAAAAAAAACACCCTCTCAAGATATATTTCAACAATTAGTATCAGTCACTAACTATTGTGTAGCTTGGGTTAATATTCTCTCTCTCTCTCTCCCTCCCCTCCCCTTCCCCCTCGCATTGCACACGTGTGTCTGTAAATGTATGTGTGTATATAAATCTGTGATATCAGATTGTTTATGTATTTGCTCTATCATAGCAGATTGGGATAAAAAAGTTCTTAAAATATTTTGATTCAAAGCCATTTGGTACCAGTTATTCCCTGTGTTTGTTCCTGGACATATTTAATAATCAAATGATATCAAAGAAATGTTGATCAATAGTACTTTTCCTTTTGTAAAACTTCAATGGTTGTTTTGGTATAATTTGTTTTCTTCTTTGTCCAATGTTCTGTGTTAATCATACATTACATATTTTTGGATAAATACTCAGAAAATGAATACCGTAATCCAGTAAAATAATAAATCAATAATATTTTGAATCCATTTTATTTATGTATTTGGAGTATAAATAATAGAGTAAGTAAATATAAATAGATGGCAAGAACTGGCTCCAATATTGTAAATTTTGTTTACACATTTCTAATAGGCTGTCTTAATTTGATAATATTATCTGGCAATCAAGCTATCATATCTGTATAAATTCACAGTCTGATACAGATGGAAGTCCTCCCCAGAATCTTTAAAAGTTAGATTAAAAAAATGCATTACAGTATTCTTTTCATACTCAAGATATAAATAAAAAGGGAATGCCATTTTACATAGAGAGCCACATACAGGGTTGAAAATTGGTGCTAAATTAACTAAGAGATTATAATTTTATACATTTTTATAGGAAACAAATGTAGAGTCTTTTAATGCACTCAAGCACAAACAATAATCCCTCTGCACATGTCCATTTTGGGAATAAGAATTCCACATCTTTGGGGACTCAGTTTTACACACTAACCTGAGAAGCTCTGGAGTAGGAGTTGAACGCCGAGGTCTTGCTATCTCTTCACCTAGCACAAAATATACATTTAAAATTGTTTTCTTGGAGTACAATGTAGACAAATTGCCTGCTGAACATTAAATAAAACCAATGGCACAGTGGGCCCACGAAGATGTGGCATTGGTGCTGATCTGAGACCACATGTATATCCCCCTTGCATAATATTATGACTTTTGTAAACTTTTTGTAGTTGAGGCAATTAATTTTGCAGGAGTGCAGGTATTATTATTGCAAGAACAATTCTGCAATATTACCTCCTAAGCTATGGGAGAATTCTTCTCTTAACAGGAATTCTCAACTTTCCTGCCTCCTGGCTCCTCAGCATTTTTCCTATTCTATCACACCACTTTGCCACCCTTTCATTGACTTTAAATTTAACAAAAGGGTATTTTCTTTCTTTGCTCATAAGACAAGGCTAAGAATGGGAAGCTAGGGCTGAATGAAAGCCTGGGTTCCACGGTTAGACAACTGGAAGGAACACTAGTAAAACTGCTTTATGTGAAAGGTTACCATACAATATTATATTAGATTATAATTTAATATCTCTTTAAAATACTATCATATGGCCAACAATTGTATAATGTTAAAATTATAATTAGGCAATCTACATTTTTCTACTTAATGCATACTAACACTTCATAAATCAGGCAGAAACCTAATTGTGGCCGCTTAACATAATACAAGATTTCATAAACCATTTCAACTGAGATTAATTATACACCCAGTCTTTCTACATATACTGTAACATTTCACATTTTAGGGCTACATATGTGTTTTTATGAAAAATAAATGCAGTGACATTTTCATTAAATATGTGTATTTTTATTAGATATATGAGAATATTCCGTGAATTGTGATTGATATTTTGCTTTCACCCAGAGAAATATATATTTTACGGCCTATTGATATGGTCTGTGCAGTCAGCTAACTGCAAATTCTGCATGGGCACTTTGATTTAGAATGCATCTATTAATTATGGTTATGCATTTGTACAGAATTTCACAGCAGTATGCAGATGTATTCTCAATCTGTTTTGAGGTCTATTTCACTAATGTTCTGAATACAATCTTTCTTGTTAATTAGCTGCTGCTGCTCTTTTAGGATATGAAAACTATAAAAGAAATCTACTCCATTTATGGATATTCACCAGTTAAAGCCCAATGTGTTTTTAAATGATACTTACTAGATAGGTTCCTCTTAACTGTGCCCTAAAATTAAATACAGAAAACTACAGTTTAGAATTAAAGGATTATATTTACATAAAGGGAACATTGCTCTGTTTTGAAGTGCTGAAAAGCCATTGATAAATAATATTTGTAAAACAAAACATACAGTAAATTGGGTTTATGGGGTACACTTCATGGGTTCCTATGCCAGTTTATTCATTCACTCATATTTACATAAACATGGAAGCTATTGAAATATCTTCTGAATAGAGCTGAAGGAAATACAATTTTATTTCCACAAGAATTTCACACATACTCAAAAAGTCCTAGAATGTGTTTATAGCCCCAGAGCTGGGTTATACATTCATAAAATCTCATTTGCTTGTACATTGGTTTATGTCTAATTTTTTTAAACTAAAAATCTAGACTGTAGTATTGCAGAAGATGAAAAAAAAACCCATAGAAACAGAAAATAGAATTCTCAGGAACTATGAAACATAAACAGGACATATCTGTGCAAAAGGTATTCTTACATGCTCTTCTGATAGCTCCTTATACTTTATATATCAGACTAGAGCAGAGGTCTTCAAATTTGGCAGCTTTAAGACTTGTGGACTTCAACTCCCAGAATTCTCCAGCCAGCTGCTTTACCTGCAGGTTTGAAAGGAAACTACAGCCACCTATCTCCACAACTCCCATCTCAGACCCACCAACAACAGCCAAGCCTCCTACAACTGACCCCATCCCATTGGGTTCACAACCCCTAGTGATCACAAAAAAGGAAGTGCAGGACCTATTTCACAGACAAAAGCCAGGAAAAGCTCCAGGCCCAGACAAGATAACTCCTTCTTGCTTAAAAGTCTGTGCTGACCAACTGGCCCCCATCTTCACCCATATTTTCAATAAATCACTAGAGATGTGCTATGTTCCTTCTTGCTTCAAATGCTCCGCTATCATCCCAGTGCCCACCATCAAAAAATTGAATGACTACCAGTTGCTCTAACATCTGTAGTCATGAAAATCTTTGAAAGGCTAGTGCTGTCCCACTTGAAAATTCTTCACGGATCTGCTGTTAGACACCTTGCAATTTGCATACTGACCAAATAGATCAACAGATGATGCTGTTAATATGGCTCTGCACTACATCCTACAACATCTTGAGTCTCCAAAGACCTATGCAAGGGTCCTCTTTGTAGACTTTAGTTCAGCATTCAATACCATCATTCATTCAGCATTCATTACCATCATTCTTTTAACTAAGCTAAACCAGTTACAGGTACCTGAACACACTTGTAAGTGGATCATAAGCTTCCTAACAAACAGGAAGCAGCAGATGAAGCTAAGAAGAATCACATCAGATATCTGTACAATTAGCACAGGGGCCCCCCAAGGCTGTGTGCTCTCCCCTCTTCTCTTCTCTCTATATAACAATGACTGCATCTCCAACGATCCATCTGTTAAACTACTGAAGTTCGCAGATAACACAACAGTGATCAGTCTCATTTGAGACAATTATGAATCCGCATACAGAAGGGAGGCTGAACAACTAGCTTCGTGGTGCGACCGGAACAATCTGAAACTGAACACACTCAATGGTGGTAGACTTTAGGAGAAACCCTTCCATACTTCCACCTCTTACAATACTAGACAATAAAGTGTCAACAGTAGAGACCTTCAAATTTCTAGGTTCTACTATATCGCAAGATCTAAAATGGACAGCTAACATCAAAAACGTCATCAAAAAAGGACAACAAAGAATGTTCTTTCTGCGCCAACTCACAAAGCTCAAATTGCCCACGGAGCTGCTGATCCAGTTCTACAGAGGAATTATTGAGTCTGTCATCTGCACCTCTATAACTGTCTAGTTTGGTTCTGCAACCCAACAAGACAGACACAGACTTCAGAGGATAATTAGAACTGCAGAAAAAACAGGTGCTACCAACTTGCCTTCCATTGAGGACCTGTATACTGCACAAGTCAGAAAGAGGGCTTTGAAAATATTAACAGACCTCTCACATTCTGGACATAAACTGTTTCAACTCTTACCCTCAAAATGACGCTATAGAGCACTGCACACCAGAACAACTAGACACAAGAACAGGCTTCCCAAATGTCATCACTCTGCTAAACAAATAATTCCCTCAACACTGTCAAACTAGTTACTAAGTCTGCATTACTATTAATCTACTCTTCGTTCCCATCACCCATCTCCTTCCACTTATGACTGTATGACTGTAACTTTGTTGCTTGTATCCTTACGATTTATATTGATATTGATTGTTTCCTGATTGCTTATTTTTACCCTATGACTATCATTAAGTGTTGTACATTATGATTCTTGATGAACGTATCTTTTCTTTTATGTACACTGAGAGCGTATGCACCAAGACAAATTCCTTGTGTATCTAATCACACTTGGCCAATAAAAAAAAACCTATTCTATTCTATTCTATTCTATTCTATTCTATTCTATTCTAGTCTAGTCTAGTCTAGTCTAGTCTAGTCTAGTCTAGTCTAGTCTAGTCTACTCTCTGGAATAGAGGGTGCCAGAGGATTGGATCCAGAATGGTTATTCTGCCCATTTCTGCATGCATTTTTCAACGCAGCTCTTTTCTTCTCAAACCATATTCCAAGAAATATTTTAATACCAGTAAATGAGGCCATAACATCACAACGAAGGAAAAGGGAAGATCAAGAAGAACTGAATGATCAAGAGTTCAATAGGGAAGATTTTAAAGAAACTAAAATGGGAAATATTTCTTAATCAATGTGATCCTTATTAAGCTTGGCAAGGATTGTTATCTTCCAAACACGCTCTGCAAGATATATGAGGTATATTCCCCGAATAAATTTAAATTAATTAATTAATTATTAATTTATTAAATTAATTAATTTCAAAGGTGTTAAATAACCCACAGTCATTTACACAACTTTTTCAACATGAATTCATGACCTACCGGGCTGCGTCTCTGTGATCAGCAAAAAGGAAGAGAGAACAGATATCTAGTTAGAGAGTGAAAGATCAGTAGTAAAAATGTCTTTGGATGGTAGGAGTTCTTCTAGCTTCACAAAATACCAATTTCAAAACTATTTTTCTTCAGAAAGCTCTCTTCCCAAATCCACTTAAGGTCTTGGGCCTGTTTAAACTTGATTTTAAAAATGAACCTATACTATGAAGGTATTTGTAGAAACATCAACAGAAAATCCACATTTGCTTATTTTATCCCACATATTAATTGCTGAAACATGGTTATAACTCTAAAATTAGTTGAAGTGTTATAGATCTACATTTAATTAAAAATTCAAATTAATCAAAAACTTTGTCCACTTTCTTTATATATTTTGGGCAGTTTTGGAGACTGGCCTTTTCATATTTGCAATTACTTCCAGTACTTATTTGGAAATTCAAAAACATGTGCACTGCATTAAAAATGTCTGGCATATATTGTCAGCTTCTTATATTTTAAAAAATTGGCAATTGTTCCTTGTTTTGGAAAAGGGCCATACTATGGAGTTAAATATTCTTCTACCTTTTCTCTTTCTTTTTTTCTGAAAAATACAGAGCACACTTTGGATGTTGTCAATATTCATGTATTACTTCTCTACATAACAAGTTTTACCTTATGCTTACTTTTGTCTCATTCTATGTATCATATCTGTAGTTAAGTTTTTGTTAGTCTTTGTGTCCAGTCTATCTGTAATTCGTCAGCTCACTGAGACCCAAAATAGTGAGAATCTGTGATTTCTGGTCTCTTCATTGTGCTTTTGAGGCAGTATGCTTTGCTTTTAGACTATTCCATATAATGCAAACTATTCTTTATATCATATATGTTATGTACAAAAAAGTCATATACAAAACTTTTATATCTTTTAAATATTGTCGCATAAGCAATTTCTAATAAGTTATTCCTGGTACAGTCTAATTTTGCCACTGAACCATGCTAATATATCTCCTAGTCTAGAAGAGTATGTGTTAATTTTGTTCAGTAACAAAATTAATTTGGAATAGGACACTTGCTGTGTGAATTCAGTACAAATTCTCTATAGATTCTCTGCTGGGCAATTTTAAAGCTGCTTTGCTTTTCATTTCCTATCCTCGCTTCTTCTGCCTTTAAAGACATTTGGTAAGAATATTTAATTGCCTTATTGCAGGGGTGTCAAACTCACATCGTCATGGCAGCATTACGTGACATATCGGGACTTTCCCCCCTTCGCTAAACCAGGCATGGATGTGGCCAGCGCGTGACGCATCCAGCCTGTGAGCCAGGAGTTTGACAGCCATGATTTATTGTGTCAAACTATTGTTTCTGGCTCAAAATTTGCAGGCTAAATATTCCCTAAAGGATTTTCTATCCATGCTATTTTTTATCCCATTCTCATTGGAAGACTGATGATACCTTGAGGCTTCCCTGAATGGTATTTAATGTGCATACAATACAATGTGAATATAATGTGTATTTAATCTTCAAATCTTTTATCAAGCTGTACCTCAAAAGTTCAAAATGAATTTTGTTACCTTGGAATCTCACATCTCAAATCCTCACTGATTGCCTATTTATTCAAACAACTTTAGAAGGACAATTAGCTTGAGAGGCAACCAGATGGCCTGCATGGATAACATGGTTCCTGCTTTTTCAGGGAAAGGAAATGATTCAAATAACATTAGCGCTTTTTATTTCCCATTAGCGCTGCTGTCAATGTGTGGGGAAGAACTGTGCTTCCTTCTCAGAGCCTATATTCCCAAAACTGTCCTTCGTTTATTCCTTCTTATGAAATGACATGAAGATGAACAACCTGACAGCACTACCTCCCAAATATTACAATGTATGTATATATGTGCATGCATGCGCACACACACACACGCAGAAACTGCTTACATCCAATAAAATGAGAGTATTAGGGAATAAGAAGACTTCTTACCGGACTTTTCCTCTGCAAAATGCATTAAGATAAACAAGAGGAAAAAAATAGGCATTTTCCACTGTACATAATCCATGGAAAAACTAATGAAATGATACATTAAATATTTTACAGATCAGTCCTAAAGACATCTATTCAGAAATAAATTAATTTTAATTAAACTTACTTTCAAAAGTTCCCATGAATATAAATTTGTAACAATGAAAAGACTAAAAGTTTTATTACCGCAGACAAAAGAGAAAGTCAAAAAGAAATGGGCATTTGTAAAATTCATAGGCTATGCCTACTTATTCAGAAACAAGTTGCAATGGAATTAAAGAGGTTCACCATAAATCAGCCTTCCTTAGCCTGGACATTTTTTGAATTTATGTTTTTCAACTCCCAGAATACCCAGCAATGGCCAAAGCTGTTCATACACCACTGGACAGTAGCCAAAATAAAGAAGACTATTTAGCATGAGTTCGCAGAGAATCATAACACTGAAACACTGCAAAGATCCAATTACTCATAACTGATGTACACTGTAATATTTCTCAATATGTAATCAATTAGCTTAGCTATTAATTAAAATCAAACAAATGTGATGCACCTTAATGATTATGTGACTCATCAAAGGGACTAAGCATATTTTTGGTGCTATTTTATTGGTCTCTGATCAATCAGAATTTTTTAAAATTTAAAATGAGTTCCATTGTTATCCATTAAAGAAAAAAAATGGTGATATAGCCTGCTTTGTTAAACTTCCAATTACTCCAATATCTAACTAATGTAATTGCCTTGAAAAAAAGTAAATGCTCAAGAAATACCAGTCATAAGGTTATTATCCTGACTAGGAAGGATAATATAATCGTAAAAAAACCTGACATATTGTTCTCAGCTTAAGCAGGTTCAGATCTTAAGCATATCTGTTGATGCAAAACATATTGTGTTCAATGAGACTTGCTCTCAAGTAATAGTGCATAGCTTTGCAGTCAGAAACCATTAAACAACTGAATTGAGAAGAAAACTTACTGATTATGTATTGGAACAGCATACTTCCTTTCGTAATCAAATAGAATCCAATTAAAATTCAGCAGAAGGCTCTAAATACTAATTCCTTCACTAGATACAAGAAATGAAACCTTTGCTGCTATTTCATTTTCAGCCCATAATTATCTGTTTGCCATCTCCATAAGGTATGAGACGAGTTAGTTGAGTAGGTAGTTCTTCTTTGACAAAGTGCCACAAAAGGGTTTAAACTAAACTGATCTTTTGTATCATGTGTCAATTCCTAATTATTTCACCCCATTCTTTTTCCTTTTAAATAGTATAGGGCAGGGGTCTCCAACCTTGGCAACTTTAAGACTTGTGGACTTCAACTCTCAGAAACCCTCAGCCAGCAAAGCTGGCTGAGGAATTCTGGGAGTTGAAGTCCACAAGTCTTAAAGTTGCCAAGGTTGGAGACTCCTGGTACAGGACATTAAAAATGTTACTTGCTCCCAAGTGCTCCCCCATCATATTTTTTCTATGCTTGAGCTGATGGTCATTAGCTAAAGTAGACTATGGAGGACAGCAAAGCCTTGCTAAGTCTATTAGAGTAAGTAGGAAGAAGGAAAGAGGGAAATAGGGCACACACTGATCATTTCTTCTTCATCTTTGAATAAATAATTGTTGAATTATTTGGACATAAATTCTCAACGATGAGATTGGCAGTATAACCATCTCACAAAAATCATTTTGTTAACACATCACCTTGAAGAAACAGCTCATCAACATTCATCACACAGAAACACACACCATCATCAGATTTTCTTCGTAGAAAAATAATGCATCATCTACTGGCTTATAATACGTTATTGAGCTAATCATAATGTTACTAAGAAGAGCAAATCATTGCTATTATTGCTTTATTTTCTTCCATCAGATTTCAAGCAAACCTTGCTACAGCCCTGTGATAGCGAACCAATAGCATGCGTGCCACAGGTGGCACATGGAGCCATAGCTGTGGGCACGCGAGGGTTGCCCTAGCTCAGCTCCAGCTGATTTTGGGGCTTCAGGGTCCACCAGAAGTCAGGAAATGAGCTGTTTCCGGCCTCTGGAGGGTCTCCAGAGGGGCGGGGAAGGCTGTTTTTGCCCTCCCCAGGCTCCTAGAAAGCCTCTGGAGCCTGGGGAAGGCAAAAAACGGGCCTACCAGGCCCACTGTGCCATCGCATGCCATCTCCATAAGGTATGAGACGAGTATGAGACGGAGGCAATGTGGCGGGATCATGTGAGCATGCGCTGGGTGTGTGGGCATTGAATTATGGGTGTGGGCACGCACATGCACGACCCCACTCCCCGTGCTCCCCCCATTTTTGGCATACGATGGCAAAAAGGTTATCCATCACTGCTCTAGCCAGTGAATCATGATTTTGTAACAGTGATGTTTGAGGCAAAACATGGGCTAATGTTTCTTGCATTTGCAAAATAAATTCAACAGCAACAATACCTGAAAAAAACAGTTTTAAAATACTGTAGCTCTGCTGCTCTCTAATCTCTTTAAAGAAAGGCATAATAAATCTCATTATAGAAAGAATTATAGCCAACAGATAGGCTACAACCATCATCCATATATCCTCCCCAAAGTCATATAAAGTGGGTATGACTTCTTGTTGGGCAACAAAAGGAATATATAGAATATATGCTTTGTGCCAGCCTTTCCTTTTACATTTTAACAGGGCATTTCTGTCCTAATACTGCACAAAGGTGCAGATGGAGTAATTTCAGTCCTGCTATTAGTTTGGCTCTAATCTTTTCAGGTGCTGCTTTCCAGCAAGAAACAGAGACTCACAGTGGATATTCAGCTCATGAGACATTTAAGCCTTAAATTAGCATCACTAAGAGTCATATATTCAGGAGCAAAAGAAGAAAATGTTAGTTATATAATCAACTCTTTGGGGCAAAACAACAGTTTGGATTATAGCATTTCAATTTGCTTCAAAAATATAGCACTTTTAAATTTAAATTGGTTATCTCTGGACCTTTGTGAATGACATGACTTTATTTCTAAAGGAAACCAGCATTTTTAAAAAGTGTTCTGCTAGAACAAAAGGTGAGATAACAATTTTGGAACATTTCATATTTCCCCAACTGTTTTAGGTAGCTTTTCAACTCTTAGAGCAGTTTTAGAAGAAGCTGCAGGGAAAGGAGAAACCAGCAAAAACTGTCTCCCCACCCCAAATATATTAAACTCTGTTTTATGTACATCTGAGCCTAAATCCATTAGATATATATTATGAACCATGTAAACACACTTTCCCATATATAGTATGTAATGCTCTCTTCTTGAGTAAACTAAATCTGGCTATTAGAGAACTTCTAGACCAGTGGTGGCTAACCTTTTCTGGACTGAGTGCCCAAACCCCCAAAATGCAATGTGCGCATGGACCCCACGCATGTGCCCCCTGCATGCTCCCTGACCCTCCCCCCCGCATGCGTGGCAGAGACCCAAAGACCAGCTGGCCGGTGGGAGGCATGCACACATGCGTGGCAGAGCTGAACTGAGGCAACGGCTCACGTGCCCGCAGAGAGGGTGCTGCGTGTCACCTCTGGCACGCATGCCATAGGTTCGCCATCATGGTTCTAGACTACCATAATAATATTCCAATTAGTATTTACTTTTGTAATACTACCTGAACAAACTTCTTTTGAAATGTTTTAAAAAGGGTATCATTTCTCCTGAATTTTGCTGCAACAATTAGAAACAACATCTATACTGTTACAGCTATGAAGAGAAAACTGCTCTAGGAAACAAAATAAGTTCTTGAAAAAGCCGATTATATTCTGACTAGAAATGCTAAAAAATATAAGGATTTCAATTCAGCATACCTATCATTTCCAATCAAGGTAGCATGATGGACAACAGCTCACAGAAACCTTAGAAAAACCCTTTTTTGCCAAAAGCAAATTCCAAAATAAATATATAATAGTTTTGCACATAAAATTGAATTCAAATGCTGCTAATCAAGGGATATTACTTTTCAAATCAAGAGAGCTTGGTTTAAATGCTCCAGAGATTTTACCTTATTATGCAAACAGTTGTATACACAATACATCTCACTAATATAAAGTATAGCCCTACTCAATTTAAAGAAATGACACTGTACGGTCTAAGTTTCCTTTTCGTAGTATAAAGCCATTTAAGTTATTCTTTTCAGCATCCTGCATTCATGAAAAGCATTACAGCTCTAGGAGCTTCCTTAAACTGTATGGCATCACTTGATTAGGAAGCTGAATTCTCTCCAATGCAACAAAGTCATCATTCTGATTAACAGCTTCCATGTCTTCCACAGTCCAGGAAATGAGTGTTACAAATCACCTCTTGAACTTGATTTCCATATACTACAATATAACACACTGTTGCTTTCAAACCCAGCTGCATCAGCCTTGTGAATTCATAACGATTGCAAGGTTCATTTACTGAAATAAAGACCACCAAACTGCACATACACACACACAATGCATAAAAATTGGGACTTGGTGCAGCAATAAATGATGAAGACATAGATGTTATCCCAATTGTTTCAAACAATTTGCACAACTTTAGATTAGCTAAATTTGTTTCCAGTTGTGTATCCAGTACGTTGTTGGATTCTAGCCAAACGATAGAAGAAACAAAGCTGTATAGTTTCTTTTACTGGAAATTCGGAAACTTTATGCAATTAGGGCATGTACAACTTTATTATGTACTCCTAATCATTTCTTACAAATCTAGTAATTAATGGTACCCATTTGGGAAACATTGCAATTATCTTCTTTTTGTACTGCTGCCTTTTCCACAAAAGAATGGTCAGGATACTATTATTATGAGAGTGATAAACTTATAGACTTACAATTCATTTGCATAATTTTTGTGGAGGAATGCTATTAAAATGGTTCATGTCCAAAGTAGATATATAACTATCTACTTGATGAACAAATCACCCATTGAGTCATAGCTGAGGCAATTAGAAGTTAACCACCTGGGTGGGATGAAAGTAAATACTATTTAGTGTTTAATGAATTAATCATCAGATGTAGCAGAAACAAATCTCAATAAAAATCCTGGGTCAATATATTGTTTGAGTAGCTCTGTTTGGACAGAGAAGCCTTGAACTGACCAATATAATTCATCCTCGGGGATCTGTAAAGTACAAACTCTCTCTAAGGAGTTCTGATATAAGACCGCTGGACTTATATCTCCTGTTTACCACTGAATCATACTTGTGTGCCTTTTCCCAGAATGTCAGCCATGTGCTGCATTGAAGAAAGAGGCTATTGCTTTGAGGAAGTGGAAATATTTCTTAGACAGGATGATGAGCAGGTATCCATTTCTGAAAACAGGGTTTTGATAAGAGTTATATGTATCTAGAAACCTTGGCGGGCAAACAATGACTTGGCTAAGTGATGTAAGGTTAGAAGGCTAGCACATGTTATCTAGATTAGGGGTTCCCAACCCCTGGACCATGGCCCTCTGCCAGGCCACAGCCTGTTCAAAACTGGGCCACTGAAGTAGTAGGTGAGTGCGCGCACATTCAGCATTTGTGAACAAAACTGTCCCCTTCCCGCCCGCCCCTCCCGCCCCCCCGCCAGTCACTGCTGTGGTCTCTGCCAGTCCATGAAGCTGGAAAGATTGGGGAAAGGTGATCTAGATAAATCGACGGTGTTCGGAAGCAGTGACCACAATACAGAACTCTATTAATGACACTGACCTCCAATGTTCTTATAGCATTCTAGAAGCCAAATGTCTATAGGTAACTGGAAGCTGGAAGCTGCAACCTGTAAAGTTGTTTTTCCTGAAATGCTACTTATTCAGCATACAGGATTAGCTAGTTTGTTTGTTTTTTAAATCAATGTTTGATAAGAAAATAATTTGGTTATTCAATTTGTTAGAGACAGAGGACACTTTAGGATAAGCAGTAGGCATGCAAAAGGGACAGTGTCCATTTGTCATGCATCATCATCATCATCATCATCATACCAAATCATTCATGTTTATATTGTCTTCTACAGGAATGGGGTGGGGTAGAAAGAAAGAAATGCTAAGAAGTTCATTCCGTTTGAGATGAATCTCTTTGGGAAAATAAAATACTGATCACCCATATGTGATTAGTAGGTAACAGGACACAAGCATAGTACATGTTATTAAGCCATTGTGATCAAACAGTTATACAGAAAACTTGTATTCGTAACAATATTGGGGTAGAGACAAAGCTAGCCTGGGAACACTAACGGTATTAGTCTCAAGCCAAGAGAGGAAAGCTGAAGACTTAATTTTAAAGGATAGAGATACAAAAGTCATAACAAAAACCACAGAATGCAGCCATCTCTGAACAGATAGTTGAAAGGAAGGACTTACGGAGATAGTGCTATAATAGAGAGCATCATGTCACTCTAGACATTGCCAACAAATTGGCCAGAATTACTCTGACTGAAAACATCAGGTCTTGAGAATTCTTGTCATGTTAAACTTCTTGAAATAAAAGCTTTGTACTATTGAAAGTAAAAGGTACATTATTCAGGCCCCAGTAATGCTACCCATCACTTCTCAAAAAGTCTCAAAAAAGACTTAAATCTCTTATCTCTGACCTGCAAATATCTAATGACATTCTTCATCTTGTTATACTGGATCCCTTTTGGAAATTGGAAACCCAATTTTCAATAAGTGATATAAAAATGGGAGAGCAAACAGCTCAGTTTAATTTTTTTAATAAAATCTCTGAATTGTGGCCATTTCATGACTATTTTGAATAAGTGGCCTCTTATTTCTCTTTCAAATGCTTTTCAAAATGCTTTTTAAAATATAGATCAGATCCATGCCATGTATTCATTTCTAAAACCATAATAGCAGCATGCAGAGAAAATTGCTGTAACTTCTTTAAAGTGTTCTCTCTTTAAAAGATCTGTCAAAAGCACGAAGTAGCTATGGAAGTCATGATATTTTTCACCATATCTTGAACCTAAAATGGTTTGTAGGAAGCCCTTATGTTGTGTGAAATACTTGACAAAACCAAATTTGGAGGAGATAAATAACATAAATTGATTGTATGGCATACCTGGAAAATAAGCAAAATGCAATTTGGGAAGTCTTAGGAAGTAGCAAATTAAAAATATATTGCTTACCACTGGTGAAGGTGAAAGTGCAATATTGCCTATAGAAGCTTTCAGTTCATCAACAGTTGCTGCACTCTTAAGAGTGTCTTTAGATTGCAAAGGTTTAATCTTAATGTTGAATTTCTTGTGTGCCTCCTCTTCCTCTTCAGATTCACTTGAAGAATAAAAGTGCTTTCCTTTGGTAGGTAGATCACAGTTAAAGAGAAATGCAATCAATCTGTAGACTACAACATTATTTATAAAAATGCTGGTAATACTGGAATCTTATTCTTTTTCTCTCTGTTGGATTTTTTCCCCCCAATATCAGAAAAGTTAGACATTGGGAAGATTACATGACTGAGTTTGAGAAGGAGCTGGGAATTCTGGCAGGTGTAGCTAGATTATCCGCGAGCCACCTGTCTGAGCAAGGAAGTTGCAAATTAAAAATAAAGGATATAGCCTGGTTCTTCTGGTCTGATGCTGTATCCTTCTTCATCAAGTTCAGGTGAATTCTGGTATGGCAAATATAGTGAAGGAGTCAAAATATAAACATTCTTTTTTCCCCCCCTTTTCCTCAAAATTTCATTAATGAGGCTTTTACTTATTCATTTTGAGAATTTGTAAGGCCTCCTAATTAAAAAAAAATTGCTACAACAAAAATAATCATTAACAGGAAAAAAAATCCAGCCATATATCATTTAAAAAGTAATCTGACATATAAAGAAGTCTAGGCACAATCATTCATACCTTATTTGGACTGTTGCAATGAATTCTATATATGGGACTGTCCTTAAAGCTACAGCCGACCCAAAAAGTGGGAGCAAGCAGTTATGGGTCCCTCTCAATAAGTCTGTGTAATACCGCTATTGTATTAGGTGCACTGGATATAAGTGGATTTTCAGCTAAAATTCAAGGTGCAGTGGTTATCTCTAAAGCTCTACACAGCATAGCTATAGGTGATTCAAAGGACTATCTCTCCAATTTCTGCCTATCCTACAAAATGTACAAAAATTACATTTTCTAAATCCCATCTACTGTGTGCTATAGAATATCCTCCCTTCCCCCACCAAAATTTAGCTGGCCCCAATCAGGCAGGCAGTTCTCAGCTTATAATCATTCATTTTGCAACCGTTCAATGTTACAATAGCACTGAAAAAATGACTTATAAGCAGTCCTCACACTTGCAACCATCAGCATCCCCAAGGTCATATGATAAAAATTTAGGCACTTGGCACCTGGCATGTATTTACAACGGTTTCAGAGTCCAGAGGTCATGTGATTGCCGTTTGTGACTTTCCCAGCTGACTTTCAACAAGCAGTTAATGGGGGAATTTGTCTAATGACCGCATGATTTGCTTAACCACCGTAGCAAAAAATAATAATACTAAAATCAGGTGTGATTCACTTAACAACCGAGAAGTTCTGATCCCAATTGTGATTGTAAGTTGCAGACCACCTGAGCATTAAATACATACTGTACCTGCATGTATGTCATTCAAATTATTAGACAGTAAACATAAAAATATTTTAATCCAAACACCTAACTTTCTAGGGCAGGGGTCTCCAACCTTGGCAACTTTAAGGCTGGTGGACTTCAACTCCCAGAATTCCCTAGCCAGCTCCGCTGGCTGGGGGATTCTGGGAGTTGAAGTCCACCAGGCTTAAAGTTGCTAAGGTTGGAGAGCCCTGTTCTAGGGTATATCTTGCAAAATAGTATTACTATAGATCAGGGGTGTCAAACTCGGGGCCAGATCTGGCCCATGGAGTACTTAGATCTGGCCCATGGAGTACTTAGATCTGGCCCATGGAGTACTTAGATCTGGCCCATGGAGTACTTAGATCTGGCCCATGGAGTACTTAGATCTGGCCCTGGGCCGCCTGGCGAGGCTCCTCGCGCCTCCCCATGGGCAGGGAATAATGAAGGGAGGGGGTGGAGGAGGCGGCGAGCGGGAAAGAGGCTGCTGGCCGTGCCTGACCCCAGCAGTTCTATCCTCGCCTTCCTCGGGCCACCTGGCGAGGCTCCTCGCGCCTCCCCATGTCGGACACGCGTGGCGGCAGTGACAGCCATCGAGAAACAGGTGAGGAGGCGGCGAGCGGGAAAGTGGCTGCTGGCCGTGCCCGACCCCAGCAGATCTACCCTGGCCTTCCTCAGGCCGCTGGCGAGGCTCCTCGCGCCGCCAACCCTTGGGCAGGGAATAACGAACGGAGGGGGCGGAGGAGGCGGCGGCGAGCGGGAAAGAGGCTGCTGGCCGTGCCCGACCCCAGCAGATCTACTCTGGCCTTCCTCGGGCTACTGGCGAGGCTCCTCGCGCCGCCACCCCTTGGGCAGGGAATAACAAAGGGAGGGGGCGGAGGAGGCGGCGGCGAGCGGGAAAGAGGCTGCTGGCCGTGCCCGACCCCAGCAGATCTACCTTGGCCTTCCTCGGGCCGCCTGGCGAGGCTCCTCGCGCCTCCACCCCTTGGGCAGGGAATAATGAAGGGAGTTTCAAGTTCATACCAAATACAAAACAAAAATATTTTAATCCAAACACCTAACTTTCTAGGGCAGGGGTCTCCAACCTTGGCAACTTTAAGGCTGGTGGACTTCAATTCCCAGACTCTGGGAGTTGAAGTCCACAAGTCTTAAAGGACCAAGTTTGACACCCCTGGCCAAGGACTACTCAGAGGGCTGAAAAAGTTATTTTTGACTATGTAATGGGGAGGGGGTTGGGAGATGAAAAGCTGTGGATGTGGTTATTTGGATTGGAAGGGAAAATTTTATTCTATGTTTGGTTTATGTATAACAATACCTTGTGATTGACCCGGGAAGCCGGGGGGAGAGGGGGGAAAGGGGTTTTAGATTGCAAAGGTTTAATCTTAATGTTGAATTTCTTGTGTGCCTCCTCTTCCTCTTCAGATTCACTTGAAGAATAAAAGTGCTTTCCTTTGGTAGGTAGATCACAGTTAAAGAGAAATGCAATCAATCTGTAGACTACAACATTATTTATAAAAATGCTGGTAATACTGGAATCTTATTCTTTTTCTCTCTGTTGGATTTTTTCCCCCCAATATCAGAAAAGTTAGACATTGGGAAGATTACATGACTGAGTTTGAGAAGGAGCTGGGAATTCTGGCAGGTGTAGCTAGATTATCCGCGAGCCACCTGTCTGAGCAAGGAAGTTGCAAATTAAAAATAAAGGATATAGCCTGGTTCTTCTGGTCTGATGCTGTATCCTGACTAATTCAGCTCTGCAAATACTAAAATCTGGTGTGATTCACTTAACAACCGAGAAGTTCTGATCCCAATTGTGATTGTAAGTTGCAGACCACCTGAGCATTAAATACATATTGTACCTGCATGTGTGTCATTCAAATTATTAGACAGTAAACATAAAAATATTTTAATCCAAACATCTAACCTTCTAGGGCAGGGGTCTCCAACCTTGGCAACTTTAAGGCTGGTGGACTTCAACTCCCAGAATTCCCTAGCCAGCTCTGCTGGCTGGGAATTCTGGCAGGTGTAGCTAGATTATCCATGAGCCACCTGTCTGAGCAAGGAAGTTGCAAATTAAAAATAAAGGATATAGCCTGGTTCTTCTGGTCTGATGCTGTATCCTGACTAATTCAGCTCTGCAAATACTAAAATCAGGTGTGATTCACTTAACAACCGAGAAGTTCTGATCCCAATTGTGATTGTAAGTTGCAGACCACCTGAGCATTAAATACATACTGTACCTGCATGTATGTCATTCAAATTATTAGACAGTAAACATAAAAATATTTTAATCCAAACACCTAACTTTCTAGGGCAGGGGTCTTCCAACCTTGGGAACTTTAAGGCTGGTGGACTTCAATTCCCAGACTCTGGGAGTTGAAGTCCACAAGTCTTAAAGGGACCAAGTTTGGACACCCCTGGCCAAGGACTACTCAGAGGGCTGAAAAAGTTATTTTTGACTATGTAATGGGGAGGGGGTTGGGAGATGAAAAGCTTTGGATGTGGTTATTTGGATTGGAAGGGAAAATTTTATTCTATGTTTGGTTTACGTATAACAATACCTTGTGATTGACCCGGGAAGCCGGGGGGCGGGGAGGGGGGGAAGGGGTTTTTTTTGGGAGGGAGTGGGGAAAAAGGGGGAAAATGTTTTTGTTTTTTAAAACTCTTTCAATAAAAAAAAAAAAGTTATTTTTGACCTGTCCTCACACTTTTGACTGGTCCTCACACCTACAACTATCTTTACATTTTGCACCCTATCTTGTAACCGTGGTGAAGAGAAGCAGTTGTGAAATGAGTGATATGGTTGTTAAAAATGTTGCAATGGGCATAAATGTGAGGATAGTCATAAGTGTGAGGACTGGTCAAAAATTACTTTTTTTAGCCCTCTGAGTACTTTCTATGCCCATAGCCACATCCACTCAGTCACATGAGCAGTTAGCCACGCCCACCAGTCACATGACCACCAAGCCACACCCCAAAATAAGCCACGCCCAAAGAACTGGTACAAAAAAAATTCAGCCCCCCCCGTGGCCCGGGCCTTTGCTTATTTTTCTGTATTTGGCCCTCACTCAAAAAACTTTGGACACCCCTGCTATAGATCAACACTGTTTATGATGCATAGATATTTCTCTACTTAACAAAATAAAGAATACACATAGGGATTAAAGACATATATGATGAAAGATTAAACAAAGCGACATACTCTATCTCAGGGTTGTCAAACTCAAGGGCCGGGGGCCAGATCTGGCCCATGGAGTACTTAGATCTGGCCCTGGGCCGCCCTAGAAACAGCAAAGGCCCATGGTGCCTCTGCCAGCAAAAAAGAGCTCGGGAGCCCATTTTCGCTGGCAGAGTTCTTGGGCCACCACAGGCACCTGCCCCATGAGTGACATCAAGCTCGCCACACCCACCCTGACCGCGTCCATCCTGGCCACGCCAACCTTCCCCCCCACAAGGTCAAGCGCAACCCTGATGTGGCCCTCAATAAAATTAAGTTTGCTACCCATGCTGTATCCTGACTAATTCAGCTCTGCAAATACTAAAATAAAAACTATAAGCATGTGCAATATCTTTTTAAGTTAAGTTAAAACATTATCAGGCGAAATGTAAATTTCTCCCATGAGATGATTTTCATATTAGCAATATGTCTGAAACTGAGTTTCCCTTCAAACTGAGCTTCCCTTCAAATGATTTGCAATATTTCTTTTGTTTCCAAATCAAATGGACCAAGTGTTCATATACATATGAAACACTAGATAGGGAAGACTAACAATTTATTTCCTCTTCTGTTTTTTCTGAGAGGAAGCGACATTCTTTTATAGGCGTGCACCTGATAAACTGAGGGAATGGACAAGGTCTTCGGTTATTTCCAGCTTGGAAGGATAACCAGTGAGCTGTGACCAGTTTGCAGTTCTCTTCGCTCAGCTCTTGGCCAGAGAGGTGAAGAAACAGTGAAGTGTTAACTCACAAAGATATAATAAACATGACTGCACTTGTATTAGTTTGATGTCCAAATAGATCTTAAATCAGTGAACACAGCTCAAATCAACCTTGGATACCTTTTTTTTTATTATTTGAATTTATATCCCACCCTTCTCCGAAGACTCAGGGCGGCTTACGTTGTGTTAAGCAATAGTCTCATCCATTTGTATATTATACAAATATAAATTATAATATAAATTATATTATATATATATATATATATATATAGATATAGATATAGATATAGATATAGATATAGATATAGATATAGATATAGATATAGATATAGATATAGATAGATAGATAGATAGATAGATAGATAGATAGATAGATAGATAGATATAGATCTTTGGTTATTCAGGGTTTCTCCCGCGTAAAATTGGAAGTGTCTTGGCGACGTTTCGACGAAGTCTCATTCGTCATCTTCAGGCTTCAGCTTCGTGCTTCTGGGAGCAATGTGTGACTGCAGCTGTTTCTTCCTTTTTAACTGCTAGTGGGGGTTTGAACTGATTGGGTGGGAGCTTGGCTGTGCTCTGATTGGATGGGGTTTTGGTGCTCTGATTGGATGGGGTGTGTCCTCTTTGGGTGGGGGCTTGGTTGTGCTCAGATTAGTCTGAGCTGCAGGGGATTTGAGCTGGTGAGCTGCACAGCTGTTGTTTGGCCGTGTTGTCGTGCCACATCTTCACAGTGGGTGTCAGTCTGCTGCATGCATGGATTGGAGGGGTTTGAAATGGCTAATGTTGCAGCTGCGGTCTGGCTTCTGGTCCTTAATCGTGCTTCATGATCAGTGTGGGTTTGGGTCTGCTTTCTGGGTGGATGTGCGGTGGTGACATCCTGTGTGGACCTTGTGAGTGTGGGTCTGGTGTCATTCCTCGTGTTAGGGACACGTTTGTCAATAAGGGCAGGTTTCCAAATGGCTGGTAGGTGGGAGGTATCATCTCGTTTGTTCATGCTGTGTGGGCGTTTTTTTATCTCGATGGCTTCTCTGATTATTCTGTTGTTAAAGTGTTCAGTTTTGGTGATAGTTCTGGTCTTTTTAAAGTCAATATCGTGTCCTGTGGCTTTAAGGTGTTGGACCAGGGAAGAAGTTGGTTCCTCTTTTTTGATTGAGTTCTTGTGTTCTTCAATGCGTGCACTTATTCTTCTGTTGGTTTGTCCAATGTATGTGGTGGGGCAGGCGGTGCATGGGATTTCATATACTCCTTGATTTTCTAACTCAATTTTGTCTTTGGGGTTTCTTAAGATGGTGGATATTTTTTGGTTTGTGCAGAATGCATGCAGCAGACTGACACCCACTGTGAAGATGTGGCACGACCGCGAACACGAAGCCGGACAACAGCTGTGCAGCTCACCAGCTCAAATCCCCCTGCAGCTCAGACTAATCTGAGCACAACCAAGCCCCCACCCAAAGAGGACACACCCCCATCCAATCAGAGCACCCAAAAACCCCCATCCAATCAGAGCACAGCCAAGCTCCCACCCAATCAGTTCAAACCCCCACTAGCAGTTAAAAAGGAAGAAACAGCTGCAGTCACACATTGCTCCCAGAAGCATGAAGCTGAAGCCTGAAGATGACGAATGAGACTTCGTCAAAACGTCGCCAAGACACTTCCAATTTTACGCGGGAGAAAACCCGAATAACCAAAGATCTACATACAAACACCCGCGAAAACCTCAGAAAACAAATATATATTATTATATATATATATTAATATTATATATTAATATATATTAATATAAATTATAATATAATATAATAATGAGTAGGGTTGGGAGACAAAAAGTTGGTTATGTGGAAAAGTTCTAAATTTCTGCTCAGATGAAGCTAGATTTATTTATTTATTTATTTATTTATTTATTTATTTATTTATTTATTTATTTATTTATTTATATGGTAAATGTGTATAACCACCCATCTCACATAATTCAGCTCCTTCTAGCTTCAGTTTTTGCTGGAAGGTTCAAAAAAGTAGTTGAAGTCTCCCTGACCACAAATTTGGGGAAGATAATAGACTCCATTGCTATTTCTTTACTTTTCAGTGTCCCAAACAATCAGCAAAGGTTTGTTCAGTTTGGGATCCTTTAAATCCGTCAGTAAGTGGAGGTTATTAGCAAGGGCAAAGATAGATATGGCTGATCTCTTCTAGTTTCATGGGGAAAAAAATCAATCCAGGCCAATTGCAGGGATATATCTGGTAAACGGATGTATCAGCAAAATACTTTACATGCAGGTGTTGTTACTGATTTTGTGCTGACATGATAGGATAAGCTAAAAATATAATTCATAGTCACTATGACACAATAATAAGCATGCAAATAAGTAACCAAGTCTCACTAGAACAATGTTTTAAAAGACTGCTGTCAACACCAGGGTTTTTTAAATTACTATTACTTACATATCTTTCCCAGTCAATCTCTGAATAAAATCCATTTGGAGCACCATTTGTTCTCTTCTGTAATACATAGTTTAAACAATGTTTTTGTTTTTGTTGTGATAAGAAGGAAAAAAAAAATTAAAATGCTATAATTTCTTAGAAGACATGAAAAGCTCAATGTTTTCAATGGAGGAATGCCCCGACATCGATCACTCCATTACGAATAATAAAAAGGCCATTCCAGGTTCTTTACTCTGCATCTGGAAAGCAACTTTCCATTCTTGAACTCTCGACTATTCCAAAGCTGAGAACCAGTGTAGGAATTGTAAGAAAATATGATAATTTTCATTGGCAAAGTACAGTATAGCAATAGCAATAGCACTTAGATTTATATACAGCTTCATAGTGCTTTTACAGCCCTCTCTAAGCGGTTTACAGAGTCAGAATATTGCCCCCAACAATCTGGGTCCTCATTTTACCGACCTTGGAAGGATGGAAGGCTGAGTCAACCTTGAGCCTGGTGAGATTCGATCTGCAAAATTGCAGGCAGCCAGAAGTCAGCAGAAGTGTCCTGCAGTATTGCATTCTAACCATTGCACCACCACAGCTCTTATAAGTATAAGACAACTATGCAAGAGATGATAACTCAATGGCAAAAGTCCCAGATTTAATTCCTGCCACCCCGCATCATAGGCTCAAATAGCAGGTTTTTAGATGGCTTAGCCTAAGACTCTGAAGTCATTGAGAGATAGAATGCTGAGCTATACTGTGGGATATCCAAATATAAACTGATAAATTATTGGCTCATAACGCACCAGATCTAATTGTGATTGAAAAGAAGAAAGTGTGGATAATTGATGTGGCAATACTAGAGGATAGTTGGAATAGAAGACAAAGAATTGGAGAAGATCACAAAGTATAAAGATCTGAAAATCAAAATCAAAAGATTATAGCATAACCAGTGGCCCCAATTGTTATCGGCACGCTGGATGCCATATCAGAAAATCTTGGACAACAGTTAGAAAATCTTGGACAACAGTTAGAAAATCTGTGCATTGACAAAATTTCCATCTGTCAATTGCAAAATGACATACTGCTTGAATCCACACATTTACTATGCTGGTACATTATGACTTGATTTCCCAATGTTATATACAGTGGTGGGATTCAGCCAGTTCGCACCACTTCAGGAGAACCAGTTGTTAAGTTTCTGAGCAATTTGGTGAACTGGTTGTTGGAAGAAATCATTAGGGCAGAGAACCAGTTGTTAAATTATTTGAATCCCACCACTGGTTGTATATATAACAATAATAACAATCCTAGACTATTTAAAGGTTTGTTCAGTTTGGGATCCTTTAAATCCGTCAGTAAGTGGAGGTTATTAGCAAGGGCAAAGATAGATATGGCTGATCTCTTCTAGTTTCATGGGGAAAAAAATCAATCCAGGCCAATTGCAGGGATATATCTGGTAAACGGATGTATCAGCAAAATACTTTACATGCAGGTGTTGTTACTGATTTTGTGCTGACATGATAGGATAAGCTAAAAATATAATATAAATTATAATACCAAACACCAAAGACAGACAGACACACACACATATATATATATTAATATTATATATTAATATATATTAATATTATATATATATTAATATATATTAATATTATATATTAATATATATTATATATTAATATATATTATATATATATTATATATTAATATTATATATATATTAATATTATATATTAATATTATATATATATATATATTAATATATATTAATATTATATATTAATATTATATATTAATATATATTAATATAATAATGAGTAGGGTTGGGAGACAAAAAGTTGGTTATTTGGAAAAGTTCTAAATTTCTGCTCAGATGAAGCTAGATTTATTTATTTATTTATTTATTTATTTATATGGTAAATGTGTATAACCACCCATCTCACATATTTCAGCTCCTTCTAGCTTCAGTTTTTGCTGGAAGGTTCAAAAAAGTAGTTGAAGTCTCCCTGACCACAAATCTGGAAAGCAACTTTCCATTCTTGAACTCTCGACTATTCCAAAGCTGAGAACCAGTGTAGGAATTGTAAGAAAATACGATAATTTTCATTGGCAAAGTACAGTATAGCAATAGCAATAGCACTTAGATTTATATACAGCTTCATAGTGCTTTTACAGCCCTCTCCAAGCGGTTTACAGAGTCAGAATATTGCCCCCAACAATCTGGGTCCTCATTTTACCGACCTTGGAAGGATGGAAGGCTGAGTCAACCTTGAGCCTGGTGAGATTCGAACTGCAAAATTGCAGGCAGCTAGAAGTCAGCAGAAGTGTCCTGCAGTATTGCATTCTAACCATTGCACCACCACAGCTCTTATAAGTATAAGACAACTATGCAAGAGATGATAACTCAATGGCAAAAGTCCCAGATTTAATTCCTGCCACCCCGCATCATAGGCTCAAATAGCAGGTTTTTAGATGGCTTAGCCTAAGACTCTGAAGTCATTGAGAGATAGAATGCTGAGCTATACTGTGGGATATCCAAATATAAACTGATAAATTATTGGCTCATAACGCACCAGATCTAATTGTGATTGAAAAGAAGAAAGTGTGGATAATTGATGTGGCAATACTAGAGGATAGTTGGAATAGAAGACAAAGAATTGGAGAAGATCACAAAGTATAAAGATCTGAAAATCAAAATCAAAAGATTATAGCATAACCAGTGGCCCCAATTGTTATCGGCACGCTGGGTGCCATATCAGAAAATCTTGGACAACAGTTAGAAAATCTGTGCATTGACAAAATTTCCATCTGTCAATTGCAAAATGACATACTGCTTGAATCCACACATTTACTATGCTGGTACATTATGACTTGATTTCCCAATGTTATATACAGTGGTGGGATTCAGCCAGTTCGCACCACTTCAGGAGAACCGGTTGTTAAGTTTCTGAGCAATTTGGTGAACTGTTTGTTGGAAGAAATCATTAGGGCAGAGAACCAGTTGTTAAATTATTTGAATCCCACCACTGGTTGTATATATAACAATAATAACAATCCTAGACTATTTAAAGGTTTGTTGGCATATAATATGTATAGTTGCATTTCAAAATAACGTATTATTAACATAATATAGCCAAGATTTTTTTTATGCATACCATTTTAACCCATGTTTCATGAAACAAACATTCTGTTTTCTATCTAATTTATTTGAATTAATATTACTTAATTCCCCCCCTTCAAAAGCTTTCTATTACAAAACACTAATTAATATCTAACCATGATTAGGTACCATATATATATGCTTTAAGGTGCTAGCCTAGAAAGCAGGAGACTGTGAGTTCAAGTCCCGCCTTAAACATGAAAGCTGGCCAGGTGACTTTGGGCCAGTCACTCTCTATCAGCCCAACCCACCTCAAAGGTTGTTGTTCTGGGGAAAACAGGAAAAGGGAGGAGCATTAGGTATATTCACCGCCTTGAGTTATTTATCAAAATAATAAAGGCAGGATAAAAATCTAATAAATAAATCTGAACATATATTAGAAACACGTAAGCATCATCCATGGTTGCTGCCGTGGCTATTGGCACACTAGATGCCATACCAGAAAATCAAACAAAACTTAGAAAATCTGTTCATTGACAAAAAATCCACCTGCCAATTACAAAGAGCTACACCACTTAGATCAGGGGTCTCCAACCTTGGCAATTTTAAGACTTGTGAACTTGTGGACTTCAACTCCCAGAGTTCCTCAGCCAGCAAAGCTGAGGAACTCTGGGAGTTGAAGTCCACAAGTCTTAAAGTTGCCAAGGTTGGAGACCGCTAACTTAGATTGTAGTTTGTGTAAAAGTGAAGAGTTAGTCATCCTATCTGGAACATCAATGGTGAAAGTACATTCAAATAAGTAACACGTGAAGAATATCAAACATGCATTGGTGTATTTTAAAGAAAAAGCAAAACTGTTGCAGTTTCAATATTATTGTAACCAACCCACTTGAAGCTTTAAGCCAATATTCACATTCTTACCGAAACTGCTTTTCCGCCTTCCTGGGTATATTCTGGTTTGCTATTGTAGGATGGATCATGAGGATGAGGGCTGGGTGGCTGGAATGGATTTTGTTTTTTGTAGAAAAAGGGTTAAAGTGTTTGGTGGTTTGACTTAAAAAAAAATACATGAAACTACATGGAGTAAGCAAGCTGAAAATGCACTTTCTGAAGGAATTATCTGCCAAATTAATGTTGCTATCAGCAGACTATTTTGGAACATAGAGTACCACTCTATTCAGCAGAAGTTAGGCATTGTAAGGGAATTCAGCTGACAGCTATCATGATTTTAAAATACCATCTCATGGTCTATTAACAGAACATTAGATTGCTATATATTTCAAAACCACACTTTCCTCCTTTCTTTTTTTTTCATTGGTCAATAGCCTTTTCAATTTTGTATTTCAATGCAGTATATCTTTTCCAATAAAACTGGACAGATCAATCTTAGGAATAATTTAATTAAGCAATAATTGAACTATATAAAAGGGATGAGATTCTAAATTCATCCTGTTTGTCTGTAAGAAAAAAAGTCAATAGTATTTTGGTGTTCAGTAAGTTTTGAATAATTGCAGGAAAGAAGGTATTTTCTTAGGACTAGAAACTATAGTCATGGATTGTATTGGGTTGTTACTCCAAGATGGGATAGAAACTAGAAAAATTGAAAGTTTGTTTTGTAATATTGGAGATGCCACATCCAGAAACTTGCAATTAATCCTTGAGTTTACAAAATAAACATCTTTTCTTAGATTTAGGATTATTTACAATATCAAACTTTGAAACTAAGAACAAAATTCAGCTTGATGGGAAATCCACTGACTGGAATATAGCCCCAATCATTCTAGTCAGAGTAAACGTGTCCCACAAAGCAAGAAAATTTCTTATACCATTTTAAGAGACATTTAACATATTTTACAAACTATAGAATAGAAATCCCAAAGGTGCTTTTTCAAGAGGCAACTGGACTTTCTGGTTTTTCTTTGAAGACATTTCACTTCTCATCCAAGAAGCTTCTTCAGAGCTGACAGGATAGCGGGGAATGGTGTCAGAGCTGAAGAAGCTTCTTGGATGAGAAGCGAAACGTCTACAAAGAAAAACCAGAAAGTCCAGTTGCCTCTTGAAAAAGCACCTTTGGGACAACCATGACCTGGATGACTGAGAATCTCCATAGTCACACAGAAAAGCAAATAATGTCATTTGAAAGAATGCAAAATTATTAGATAAAAATAATCTTCAGTTTCAGGTTTCAGCAGTATTAAAACCCAGAAAAAGAACTACTAGTAGATGTCACAGACAGTCACCAGACTAACGGTAGTAATGGTGAAGCCAAAGACTGAAGACAGAAGGCAAAGTGATAAGAAAGTTTCCTGCTTAATAAGCTCCCTTTCTCATTTTAAGGTTTTCAGAAATACGATTTTGCTTGAAAATGGAAACATGAGAGGAATGGAAAATGACACAAGCACATTATCAGTAATGGAAACCATATCTGTGTGAGTCAATCCTGGTCTATGAGTTTAATGAAGATTTGATTTGATTTAAATAATTGTGTGAGCCAAATTCTAAGTTGTGTGGAAAAAACATGCTTGGCTGTTAAAAACAATCCACTAACCAAGATTGCAGAACGTGGGAAGGAAAAATAAATCAAGACAGCAAGTAATGGCAGGGAAGACTTCCTCTTTCCCCCTTTATTTCCTCAATATAAACTCCTTGTCTCCCCAAGTTGCTAGTAAGATAAGGCAAGGGCAAAACACAGATTTCAGGCTATTTGTAGGAGGATAACAAGGGCAAAGGACAACACATTTGTCATGACATCATCATGCAAATGATCTGGCTTCTGTATTTGCTTCAAACACTGAGATCTAAGAACACAATTATTTCATCTGTGTGACAAAGTCATGGAGCACATGCTATATGCAAAACCTATGGGCTCCGCTTTCAGAATGATGTAGGCAATCTGGGATGTTTTTAAAGAAGAAAGGACTGTATTTTGTTGCCTCCACGTCTAATAGCAGCTCCAGGAAAGCTACCAACTCTTTCTTGGGCTCAGATCAGTGGTGGTTAAACCAGGGATAATTACCCAAATTGACAATTTTGCTTATCCTGGGACCATGGAACAATTCATAATGGCTTGTTTGTGAGTTGAGGATCTGGATTGAGACAACTATTGCTGAGATGCTTCTGTAAAACAATAGAGCCTTTTTTTCTGTGGGAGTAATGACTCCAACTGGTGCAGAATGTGGCTGCACAGATAGTAAATGTTGCCAGATATTTGGCACATATAACACTACTTCCATGTGAGCTGGACTGGTTACTGGTGTGTTTCCAGGTGCAATTCAAGGTACTGTTGGATTACCTTTAAAGCCTTTTTTTAATTATTATTTCTTTTTGTCACAACAGTATACACAAACATTTGTCATAGATAAAACAACATATTTTGAAGAAAATATATACATATATGTAAAAAAATATGCATCAACTATATCAATTTGATATGATGAAGGGAACAATAGGACAGAAACGGTAGGCACTTTTGTGCTCTTATGCACACCCCTTATAACCCTCTTAGGAATGGGGTGAGGTCAATAGTAGACAGTTTGTGGTTGAAGATTTTGGGATTTTGAGTAGAGACTATGGAGTCAGGTAATTAGTTCCAAGCATTAACAACTCTGTTGCAGAAGTCATATTTTCTGCAATCAAGTTTGAAGCTGTTGACATTTAGCTTGAATCTATTTTTTGCTCTTGTAATATTGCGATTGAAGCTGAAGTAGTCTTTTATAGGAAGGATATTGCAATAGATGATTTTGTGTGTTAAACACAGGTCATGTTGAAGTCGACAGAGTTGTAAGTTTTCTAATCCTAGGATTTCAAGTCTGTTGGTATAAGGTATTTTGTTGTTTTCGGAAGAGTGAAGAACTCTTCTAGTAAAATATTTCTGGACTCTTTCTATTGTATTTATGTCAGAGATGTGGTATGGGTTCCAGACGGATGAGCTGTATTCAAGAATAGGTCTGGCAAATGTTTTGTATGCTCTAGTTAGTAGTGTAGAGTTTTTAGAAAAGAAGCTGCGTAAAATTAGGTTTACGACTCTTAGGGCTTTTTTCGCTATGTAGTTGCAGTGGGCTTTGGCATTAAGGTCATTTGACATAAGAACTCCAAGATCTTTGACAGGGTGGGGTCATCAGTTAGGTAATGTCCATCAAGTTTGTATTTGATGTTAGGGTTCTTTTTTCCAATATGTAAGACTGAGCATTTCCTGGTTGAGATTTGTAGTTGCCAAGTTTTAGACCAATTGGAAATTAAGTCGAGGTCTTCTTGAAGGGTAGAAGTATTATTAGTGGTATTAAATAGTTTGACATCGTCAGCAAAGAGAACACAATAACTTGAGATGTGGTCGCAGAGATCATTTATGTATAGTATGAAGAATGTTGGCTTAGGACTAGGCCTAAGCCTTATATGGCTTAGTCCTAGTTAGTTAGTTAGTCCTAGTTAGTCCTAAGCCTTATATGGCTTAGGACTAGGGTATCTGAGGGATCACCTTTTTCAAGAGTTTCTACCTGTCCAACCAGGTCAAGCAGAATGGTCATGCTGCACAACACATTTTGTACCAGTTGGAGTCATTACACCCACAGAAAAAAGGCTCTATTATGAATTGTTCCATTGTTCCCAGGATGTGTCAAATTATACATTTGGGTAATTATCCCCAGTTTAACCACCGCTGATGTAAGAATGTCAGCTGGCAGGACCAGAACATGAACTTTTTCTGCAGTGGCCCTTGCTCTATGGAACATTTTTCTTTCAGAGATCAGAATGGTTCCAACCATATTAGCTTTTCATAATACCTTAAACATCTGGCTATGTACTGGAGCCTGGGCCACTGACTGTGTCAAGGGCCCCATTTCCTGGCTATGTTGCTAAGTAGCCATGTATATTGCTCCTATGCATATTTCATTGGACAGGTTTAGTATTTATATTGGTTTGACTATTCTTATTGCTTTATTGTTGCCCACATTTGTTGACTGAGTTCGATGGCCATAAAAATTTGATTGATTGATTGACTGAATGAATGAATGAAATTAGCGGAGACTGGGAAAAGGTGTAATTCATTAAGCAGGTCAGGAACCACTAGTTTAAATCAGGGGTCTCCAACCTTGGCAACTTTAAGCTTGGAGGACTCCAACTCTCAGAATTCCCCAGCCAGCTTTGCTGGCTGGGGAATTCTGGGAGTTGAAGTCCTCCAGGTTTAAAGTTGCTAAGGTTGGAGACCACCGGTTTAAATTATCAGTTCAGAGTAGACTGCACTATGAATGGGACCTGAGGAATGAATCCGCTTGCAAGTTAGGAAAGCCTATGTCTTTTTCTTCTGCTGAACAGAGCTTTGACCAAAATGTTATACATAAGTGTTCCAGATGTGGTCTACTTTTTTTAAAAAAGGTAAAGAAAAATAAATAAATGCAATGAGCGGGCATAAGGGGGATGCAGATTATGTGTAGATGCCAGCTTTTTTCAACCTACAACTACAAGCATTTCTACCCAATTCAGTTCTTCAGAAATCACTGCTATTGGGCTGAAAAGGAATTATGTTAAAGTGGGAGGATTAAGGATCTTGGGTCAGATGTTCAAAAAGTTAGGCCAGCAAAAATTGTATTAGGACCTTTCCAGAAGACAAAGCTCACTCTCAACTAACAGCAGTACTAAGAAGTGTAACTGTGAGGAAGCAGAAGATGCCTTACTTCACAGAAGACACTTTTTAAAAAGTATCTGGAAGGCATATTACTTCTATATTAATAAAAACCTTCCGAACTAAGAACTCAGTTAAAAGAAACCATTTTATAATAGATTGATTACTTGTAAAAAAGAAATAAAAATATTATTTATGTTTATCACTTCTTAAAAAGGATAAACATATGGAATTCTGTATTGCGTTTTTTAAAGAAAGAATGGAAGAAACTTTCAATCAGGAATCATAAAAGAATAGGTTGAGTATGCTGGTCATTAATGATGAGACAGATTTTATATGATTCAGTCCACAATTCAACCAATACAGATTTCCCCCTCAAACAAGAAGGACGTGCCACATTCACCAGTGGCATAAATATGCTGGGAAAATGCTTTTTCTGGACATCAATTGGACTTCAAGAAACCAGCTCATAACCCATATAATAGAAGTTCATTCACTGTTCAGAAAAGTATCATCTGGAAAGGCCCTTAGGATTCATAATTTCTAGGTCTTCATTCTTTTTTTTAAATAACATTTTTTACTATATTATAGAATAAAATACAAAAATATGAAAGCAAACAATAGGAAATTTCTGGTCTTCATTCTGTTTGTGAAGATCTGTTGAACACACTCAACAATTACCCCTGTTTTTTCCTCACCAGATCAATATGAGGAAGTCTTCTGAAATCAGGAATACAAGTTAAATTTGTATCTGAGCCCAACATTCTTTATTGCAAACATAAAGTCTAATAGCTGAGGTAAGTTTCTTTCCAAAATTAGTTCTAGTATGTATGAAAATCCTAAGATCATAAATGAAAGCAACAATAATTTAAGAGCAGCCTTTCTTTCTTATTTCTATTTTCTCCGGGTTCATTTCCTCAGTTGAGGAAACTGATTTTCCAATTTTAAATCTTGACATAATATTTTAAACTTTTTAAAATTTGAAGAGGTGGTAAAGAGCTTAGACTGGATTCAAGTAAAATCAGTTAATCAGTTAATATATTCAAAGTATTAAAATAGAAATAGGGAAGAAGATTTCTACACTTAAGGCATATTTTCTATTGAATACACCTAATTGAAAATAAAGGCTAATTTCAGAAAGAAATATCTTTAAAACTTACAGTTCCATCTCGGTCTGGTGATCCTCTGTAATAAAATTAAAATAGGTTTTATTACTATAAGGAATCCAAAAATCTACATTAATTTAATTATCACCGTTGCTCAATAAAATAGTTGCACTGAAAATGACTATATGTCTTAAAATCATATTTTTTGCTTCAAATGTTTCTAATGAAACAGTACTATAATAAAGAATAAAGCAACAAACATGCCCCCAAAATCAAATTATTAAGCTGCACTGCTGCCTCTGTACATAAATCTCATATCATAAATATGATTTTTCCTCACTGCCTCCTTAACCTACATTCCTCCCATCTTTAATTGGCAAAAATTACACCAACATCAATTCTGCCTCCCTTTTCCCAGTGGACTTCAGTTTCCAGAGTCCCCTGTCAGCATGGCTACAATTGAGGACTCAGAGTTGAAATCTGCAAATGTGGAAAATGTCAACACTGGGGAAAGCTATTCAAACTGAAGTGCAGCTGCTTTTACATTGTGTGTGAGTCAGTTGTGTTGTGTTGTGTGTGTGTAAAGTGTGAAAGTTGGTTTTTGAGCTTTTTGTGGCTGTGTGAGGTTCTTGCTTGTTGCAAGGGCCATTTTGGATGAAGTGCAGCTGCTTTTACATTGTGTATGAGTCAGTTGTGTTGTGGTGTGTGTGTGTAAAGTGTGAAAGATGGTTTTTGGTACCACTTATTGTTTTGTATACTTTGTTTATTATTTTTTTTATTTATTGTTATTGGCCATGCCCACCCAGTCATCTGACCACTAAGCCAAGCCCACCAATTAAGCCAAGCCCACAGAACCAGTAGGGAAATTTTTTAGATTTCACCCCTGATCTACTGCCTCATATATTCAATAGGCCAAAAAATCCAGGAGTTTCAGTGCGCTCAATGGGGCTCCCCCTTGTCATTTTAAGTGGATTTATGAATAGCTGAAAGCATTTTCCTCCTGCATGTTACTAAGGAATTTAGTCAAACCAAGTCTGTGGTGGAGTTTTACCTCTTATGCGAAACCTGGCTTCATATTTTGGGCAGGACATAACAGAACTTTCCAGAACCATTGAAAACAATACTGTAGGTAATGAGCATGGAGACTCCCAAAAGGGCTATTCCTGCCTTTGGTTTATTCCAGCATTAACTTTTGCATATATGTAACAAAGTAGAATAGAGATGGAAAGTGGGACATTGGGTAATATTTCCTCTATTCTGCACATTTAAACAATTTAGTGGGCGGAGATGATGCATCCAACAGATTTGATAAACTACTCCATAAGTCTAATCTACAGAAATTATTTTATTTTATACATTATTCAAAAACATAGTTTAAAACATGTCAAATAAACATAATTAAAGGAGAGGTGCTTGATCAGCAGTAATCACAGTACTCCAAAAGGTTGGTGCAGGATGATCAAAAGCATTTTCACATATGTCAAAAATGGAAAAATTATTGTGAATTTCCTTGATCTTTCTACTTTCCATTTTTTTAAGCTTTTCTGATATTTGCTATGAAACTTCTTGGGGGGGAAATGGTGTAGGTGTGGAAAAATGTCTTAGAGAAACAGAAAGCAGCAACATACTTAAAATATTTTTTCCCTCACACATCACCTGGGAGCTGTTAAGTACCGCACCATGGAAAACAGTTTCATTTTAAAAAACTCTTGTAAAGTAACAACAATTCTGTGATATAACTGAAAATCCAAGACAATTCTTCACAGACATCAGAAAAGCTTTCTTTTTTGAGAATTTCGCCTCTACCTTCGGTATGTCTCTATATTCACAGTGTTGAATGAATTCAATCAAACTTGCAAACTTCATCACTTTGGCAATTTAGATAAAATATAGTCATCCTATCAGGGAACCAGATAAATGAGCAACTGTGCTTTCATTGTTTGTGTAAAACAGCCTCATTCATGAAACAGCTCTAGTTATGTATTTGTGTGTTTGTCTACAATTCATATTTATAGGCCACCTACCCAACTAAAAAATTATTTTGAATGACAATTAAAAATAAATTCAGAATCACAAAAAGGGAAAGGTGGTTTATTAGATAAACAGGTGAGAACACCACCAACTAAAATAACCCATGGCATAATAAAATTGCCACCAAGGGACATACTTCCAACTCAGGACCTTGGTCAGTGTTGAAGGCACCAAGCTAGAAAGCAGAAGACCACAATTTCAAGTCCTGCCTTAGGCAAGAAAGCCAGCTGGAGTTCTTTAGGCCAGTCATTCTCTCTCAGCCCAACCCACCTGACAGAATTGTTGTTGTGGGGAAAATAAGAGAAGGAAGGTATGTTATAGTGGTGGGTTTCAAATTTTTTTTACTACCAGTTCTGTGGGTGTGGCTTGGTGGGCATGGCAGGGGAAGGATACTGTAAAATCTCCATTCCCACCCCACTCCAGGGGAAGGTTACTGCAAAAATCCCCATTTCCTCCCAATCAGCTGGGACTTGGGACGCAGAGAATAGATGGGGGTGGGGCCAGTCAGAATTTTTATTACCGGTTCTCCGAACTCCTCAAAATTTCTGCTACTCGTTCTCTAGAACTGGTGAAACCCACCTCTGGTATGTTAGATATGTCCACTGCCTTGAATTTTATTTATTTTTATTTATTTATTTGTATCCTCAAGGGTTATTTGTAAAAAAATAAAGGCAGGGTACAAGTACATATATGCATACTGTTCCAGAGGCCAGGAACCACAAGAGGGAAGGCATACCATCTAGATCTCATTAGAGGGTACTGTTTTAAGGGTGGGACTGGATTCAATCTAACTCTTTTCTATCTTACTCTTCGGACTGTTAATTCACAGTACATACTTACGTGGAATCGGTATCCTTTTCTTTCTTCCGTATTCCAAAGGCTTTCCTTGTACGCTTTTTCAATCCTGTGGAGACAGGAGAAAAAATAATGGACTGCATCAGGCAGCTTTAAACTTGGCTAAGTAATACAGTAGATCAGTGGTCCCCAACTTTTGGGGTACCAGGCACTGATTCTGTGGAGAGAGGTTTTTCCATGGACCGGAGGAGGTATGGTTTCGCATGCTGACTGCATCCCATAGATGGGGCTTCACTTGTTTGCGCGGCCTGGTTTTGGGCATGCCATGGCCCAGTGCCAATCCACAGGTCGGGGGTTGGAGACCGCTGCAGTAGATGGCAAGTTAATGGAAGTTAAATCTTACTGAAGCATATAGAGAGTTGTGTTTTAAAAATAAATAGCATTGTCATATAATGAATAAAGCATTATAGAGGACTTTATATACATAGCTCAATTAAAATATAGAATATAGAAAACTTTTTTCACACAAAAGGAATTCTGGTATGATTTACTATTGAGTTTTACTGGTTTAATAGACAATTACAAGTGAATAATGGTTCTGTATAGGACTAAATTATAAATGGCAAACTCCCTCAGCAGAGTAAATAAAACTAAATATTTTAAGAAATGGATATATTTTTTGATGTGTTCTTAGAAGCTGTTTAGAAAATGATAGTTTAGTATTCCTGTCATACTTTTCTACATTAATAAATTCACACACACACACATTATAAAAGCAAACAGTTTTGATTGACATTACTTATATTTATTAAGTTACATTATATTACCAATTACATTACTTATATTTGTTAAATGCTGAAGAGAACAATATCCAAAACTTCCCCTCAGAGGAGAAGAGCCAATATGGTCTAGTGGCGAAAGTGCTGGCCTCAAAACTAGGAGACTGTGAGATCTAATCCTGTCTTAGGTGTGAAAGTCAACTAGATGACTTTGGGCCAGGTGACGTCTCTCAGCCCAACCCACTTCACAGGGTTGTTGTTGTTGAGAAAAGGAGAAGAGGAAGGATATTAGGTATGTTGGCCACCTTTAGTTATTAAGTAATTAAGTTAAGTTTACTCTCTTTGAAAAAAATAAATAAATGAAAAAGTTATTTTTATCAAACTGGATGAGAATAAAAAAAAACTAAATACAGAAGACACTGACCTCATAGCAATCTTCTACAGCTAAAAAGCTGTTTCATGGACCTGTAATTTGGTAGATTATTGTTTTTTAAACAACCTGCAGCAGGTGCTTATTTAGCTGTTTTCTTATTAATCTATTTAGTATCTTGACTAATAAACTGTAGGTCTATACGTTTGCTATTTTTGTTTTGCACTTATCAATATTTTAGATTTATCACCTGGGTAACAATCAGAGACACCCACCCATTTAACCTCCAGAGGCCAAACTAATGATTGTCTTGTTACACAAACACACCTTCATTTCCTGAAAGTATCTTTAGAGAGTAGAGTCTGCACAACTGTGTTAGTTTGCTGGGGCAACAGGGTCATCAGAAGGACAGATATATAAGGACTGAGAGCAGTGGTGGGATTCAGATAATTTAACAACCGGTTCTCTGCCCTAATGATTTCTTCCAACAACCAGTTCACCAAACTGCTCAGAATATTAACAACCGGTTCTCCCGAAGTGGTGCGAACTGGCTGAATCCCACCACTGACTGAGAGTGGAAGCAGTGAAAATCTGATATCCTAGGCATTGTGTAACCAGGCTACTGCAAAGATAAAACTAAAACACACATTTTGAACAACCTTTTTGTCCAACTATAGGCTGCATCAGAGATTATAAGGAGTCAAATCTAAATCTGCCATGGAATTTGCTATTCATTGCAGCCAGCCAGCCACATAAGATTCTTTATACCTTATGTACCATGTTTCCCCAAAAAGAAGACCAGGTCTTATATTACTGTATTTTTCGGAGTATAAGATGCAATTTCCCCCCCCCAAATATAAGGGTGAAAATCTGGGTGCGTCTTATACTCTGAATGTAGCCTCCGAATGTAGCCTTATACTCCACCCAGCTTCTCAAATGGAGGTTTCAGAGGCTGAAAAAAGCATTAGAAACAGAGCTTCACAGAGCTTAGGAAAAAAGCCCCCAAATAGAACTTCAGAAAAGAAGCTCCCAAACAGAGCTTCAGAGGCTTTTTTTCTGAAGTTCTGTTTTGGCTTTCAGAGGCAGAAAAAAGTTTTTTCTGAAACAGAGTTTCAGAGGCAGGAAAAAAAAGCCAAAAAAAGCAAGGCACAGAGCTCACAACCAAGGAACCTTTTCCTAAAATTCACCTCTGGGAAACAGCTGAACAGTATTCCGGGAGGCCAATCCACCTGCCAATCAGCTTTTTTCTTATTTTCCTCCCCAAAAACTAAGGTGCATCTTATACTTTGAAAAATACGGTACTTTTTGCTTCAAAAGATGCATTAGGTCTTATTTTCTGGTTAGGTCTTATTTTCGCGGAAACAGGGTAGATAATCCTTGACTTACAACCACAATAGAGCCCTACATTTCTGTTGCTAAATAAATTTGTTAAGCGAGTTTTGCCCCATTTTACCACCTTTCTTGCCACAGTTGTTAAGTGAATCACTATAGTTGTTAAGTGATTAACATAGTTGTTAAGTGAATCTGGCTTCCCCATTGACTTTGCTTGTAAGAAGGTCACAAAGGGTGATCACATGGCCCTGGGACATTACAACCATCATAAATATGAGTCAGTTGCCAAGCATCTGAATTTTGATCACGTGATTGTGGGAGTGTTGCAATGGTCCTAGTGTGAAAAATGGTCATAAGTTCCTTTTTTCAGTGCAGTCATAACTCCGATCACTGAAAAAACAGTTGTAAGTCAAGGACTATCTGTATAATAAAGTTATATACAACCATACTTGTCACATATTTAGAAGGAATAACAACAATAATAATTACATCTAAAATATAAGGCAGCCTCATAGTTCATATGAGATACTTTAATTGCAGTTGCACGATCAATTCCTATTAGAAACCCAATATTTATTTTTATTTATTTTTATTTTATTTGATTTTTATACCGCCCTTCTCCCGAAGGACTCAGGGCGGTGTACAGGCAAGATAAAACCAACAATACAAATATACACGTTAAAATACCTTTAAAAAACTTATTTAAAATTAGCCTGAAGTTAAAAATTACC
Source organism: Ahaetulla prasina (assembly GCF_028640845.1). Classification (NCBI taxonomy): domain Eukaryota; kingdom Metazoa; phylum Chordata; class Lepidosauria; order Squamata; family Colubridae; genus Ahaetulla; species Ahaetulla prasina. The sequence goes on from NC_080541.1 coordinate 161,635,617, forward strand.
GTCAATTAAAACCCCATTTAAAATTGCTAAAATTCACTTTTAAAATCCAATTTAAGCCAGCCCCGCGCGAATAAAAAGATGTGTCTTCAGTTCGCGACGGAATGTCCGAAGGTCAGGTATTTGACATAAACCCGGGGGAAGCTCGTTCCAGAGTGTGGGAGCTCCCACAGAGAAGGCCCTTCCCCTGGGGGCCGCCAGCCGACATTGTTTGGCGGACGGCACCCTGAGAAGTCCCTCTCTATGGGAGCGTACGGGTCGGTGGGAGGCATGTGGTAACAGCAGGCGGTCCCGTAAGTACCCAGGTCCTAAGCCATATTACCAATAGATAATAATGGTCTCTTTCTTTTACTTCCTTTCCCTAAGGATACTTAAGTGACAATTCTAATTTTGCAATAGGACAAGTAGTTTAGGCAGAAAATAAATAAGAAGCCAAAAGTAAAGTATATGACTAAATCGGAATTTTTAAAATAAAGTGTCTATATAAATAAATAATAAATAATATTAATAAATAAATAATAAATAAATAAAAAGTCTAAAAGCATATTGAAGTGCCTGTATTTCTCTATTTTATGCAGAAGGTATTGATGATAGGCAGAAACACATTTTCTACACAGTACGTTAGCATCCACCATTAAAATTAAACAAAGTAATATAAACGTCCCAGTCAGCTCTGCTGGTGGGGAAATTTGCAAATTTGCAAATTTGCAAAGTGGAATTTTAGAAGAATCTTTCCACCAACATAATCAAGAGCTGCACTTCGTTACATAAGCACTAATAATAGGAATGTATACACATTTTCATGTTCTGTACATTTTGAAAGATTAAACCGGAGTGAGCAGACTATGCTCTGTGTTAATTCATTAGCTTTCATAGGAATCAAAATCAGTGTGTTTCAATCTTTGTCTCCACTGTGCAAAATGACAACATATATTGGATGCTTTTTGCTCTTTGCAAATATTACTGTATATGCTGATCATTCAGCTTTGGTATCTGAAAAAGATTTTTTTAAAAAATTTAGTGCAATCATTTCTGATTCCAAATAGCAGTCTAAGGTTATGTGCCATGCCATTCTGTGTATCAAAATAATAATGGAAAAAATATTCTAACCCCAGGAGAAAGTGTTATGGTCTTGAAAGCACACTGATAATAGTTATTATCTTTGAATATCCACAGTTAACTATAAGCAGGAAACAGAAATTAATTATATTAATTCTGGAGCTTTGAGCACACGTGTTCTTTCTTTTCTCCTTCATTTTTATCTACAGTGCAATTTCATTCTTCCTTAGGTTGTGTGACAAGCAACACGTTACTATTACCATTGTTCCCTAGTTCAGGTATAACAGTAACTTTTGCTGCAAACTAGAAAGGAGAGGATGGAAAATGTATGTATGTATAAGCCCATTTAATACTATGAATTAAATATATTTCATTTTTTGTACAAGGTACTACATCAGGTATTGCATATAATGCAGGTATTTAAACCATTCCCAGTATTTTTAGAACTTGAATGATACAAAATATTTTGTGTAAATTTAATGCTTTGTATTTTTCTGACTTCTTCAATGTATTTCATTACTGGAAAAAAAGGAGAGGAGACGATTATCTTCAGAGATACAAGAACAATTTGATTGGTTGACATGGCAGTTTGATACGCTCATTAATATTTTACTGAACTCATTTACAAGAAAGAATTGCAGATGTCCCATAGAGAGGACTAATGATAAAATGCTTAGAAATGCAATATTGACGAAGCTATTAAAAACAATAAAGACACAACATATTTAAAATAGAACATTCAAATTAATCAGATATTTTCTTTGATATCACCAAGTTGTCAAAGACACCATCAATAGTGAGATATTATAACCATCTAAATCTTTCCATTAAGGCAGATGGTTAGTTTGAAATGGATTGTCACTTACTTATAAGAGGAAAACTGTTAGACTGAGAAGGAGGAGGAGGAGGAGGAGGAGGAGAAGAAGAAGAAGAAGAAGAAGAAGAAGAAGAAGAAGAAGAAGAAGAAGAAGAAGAAGAAGAAGAAGAAGAAGAAGAAGAAGAAATGTTCAAAAACTCCCTCAAACAGTGATTTGTAACCCACTCTTGATGGATTGTAGCAATATTGCCATATTTTTCTTTAGAGTCAAAAATGGTTAGGACAGCTAATTTATAGGCAGCATATTTTATTTTATTATAATAGCAGTTTATTAGTAATTCCATATTATTTCACGCTAGAGGTAGAGGAAAACATTTCATGAAATCCAAGTGGAACGATAAAAGTTGTTTACAGTACATATATTAAATCTCTGCACACTTTTTGCATACTTATATTGTTTCCACAACTACTGAGTAAGAGATCAGATATGGACACTCTCTCTCCTCTCAGAAAACTATCCTTCTCTCTTGTGATTCAAGTCCGGACATGTGGTTGAATTTTCTGGAAGAGCTCTAACTGCTCAGGGAAATTTGGGATGGAGAAGACGCATCTCTTAATTTTCTTTCTTTCCCTCTGCAGATGCTGTACAAATCATTCATTTTTAAAATAAAATAAAATAACTGTCTTACCTCCCCCATCAATGAATACATTGCCTTTTTCAGGATTAATTTATCTTTCCTGCAGTGCTTTGTAGATTTTCTTACGCTAGGTATACACAGTCTACTCATCTTGTTAATTATTTGCAAGATCAACGATGGATACACCAGTAATCATCTGAGACATTTTTCACTACAGAATATAGAATTATGGCCTTTTCTGATCAAGTAAACCTGATTTTTTTATGATCGCTGTTTAAAGACAGTTATACAAGGAAAATAATACCTGACTTTATAGTTGCATATCACAGTATTAGATCTCAGTCTGGTATCCTCAGATACTGATTTTTTAGGTATTGTACACAGTAGAGAAGGTGACTTTGATGCAGCTATGCAGGGTTTGTTGCCAAGGCAAAAGTGGCCAAATCATTTTTAAGTCCAGGGTATATTTCATTCATTTTGAAATAACATTTCAGGCAGACATCTCCCTAATTTACTGAGCAATGAAAGGAGGAAGAGGTGCAGCACAATCAGACTTGCAAGATTATTTTATTATAGACAATTTCAATAAGAGTAGTTTTAGTCTTCCTGTGGAATGGATTTCCTGCTCTGGGTTAGATTGTGAAGCTGACAGGTTGCTTGCACTCATAGCTCTCTATCAGATAAATAAAACAGACTATGAGCTGCAAAGTCTCCAATTCAAACCTTAGCTCAGCTCAGGTTAGCTTAGCTTAGCTCTGGTGAAGATATTATATACCATACGGCATATCATTCCAATCAAATGTCATCCATCTGATTTAAGAAGAAGATACTGTACAACCCAATTCAAATAAGTATAAATGTCCCAATGTTAAATTAGTTCACATTCACAATTGTTCTTATAAGAGCAGTGGCACTGCAGGACATTGCAACATGGTGGCGGAGAACAGAAGCCAAGACAAGTCCCAAAGGTGTTTTTGCAAAAGGAAACTGGATTTTGTTTTTCCTTGAAGACGTTTTATTTCTCATTCAAGAAGTTTGTTCAGTTCTGACTGGAGATCGCTTCAAAAGTTCCCTTTTAAAAAAACATCTTTGGGACAACCATGGCCTAGATGACTGAGAAGCTCAGTAGAGATTAAGATGGTCCCCTTAGTGATTTCATTGGCACCTATGTGGACAGTTAAGGATTGGTTGATAGGACATGCATTTGGATTTCCTCAGCTGGAGAAGCTGGTGAATGGGGCTATGTTTGCTACTGAGATGTGCTGCCACATTTGCTACATTATCATGCCTATAGGTTAGGCACACTGAGGATGAATTTGTGCTTGTGGGCCTGGTGCTGGATGAAGGAATGGCTCGGAAGATGGGCTTCATTTACAGCGCTGGCTGTTTGGAGTCATGTTTTCTGGATTTGCATCCTTTTTGCTGCCAGTGTCTCTACCCACATGGACTATATGACTTTGTGTGACCCTTCATCTGAAGAGACTGACCAGAACACTAGAATTTATGGAAACTGGTGACTAGGCAAGGATGATGAGGTGGTTAGACATTTCCTCCTGCAAAGTCCATTTTGCCTTTGTCTCTATTAGCTCTAGAGAAGAGATGAACATGTGGTGTGACTACATCTGTTAGGTAGGTGCCTTTGATTGTGTGATTCCCTCCTTTGGGTGAGACCAGAGAAGAAAATTGGTTGGGTGGAGGTAAATTGGAAGGAAACCCTTAGTGAGTGTAGTAGGAAGGGTATTCCTGTGATGTATTTGTGTATATCTTTGTGTGGGTACAGTGGGGGAAATGGACACTGGGCACCCTGATGGCAGTAGGAACCAATGCAGCTGAAGTGTTTCAGACAGTGGTGGGTTGCTCCCGGTTCACCCCGGTTCGGGAGAACTGGTAGTGGGGGCGGTGGGAGGCTCTGCCCACCCACCCAGACATCATCAAAAACACTCTGCGCATATGCAGAAGCATCGCACACTTGCAAACTACCAATAGCGAATCAGTAGCTCTGGGATTTGAATCCCACTACTGGTTTTAGGGTGCCTAGCTTCCCTTTCCTGGGATAGATGGATGGCACTGAGCACTATAAGAGGATCCCAACCTTAAAAACTGAGGGGCATGGATTGGAAGATTAAGTAGCCTTTGGCTGATATAGGCAGCCCAAAGTATTATAATGGCGATGGGCATGGGGAAATATGGCAGGAGGCAAGGGGTGAGCCATTTGGGGGGAATGTAGGATTGAGGTCTCCTATCAGTTTCATCTTCCAACTCATTAATCTCAATCCCTGTACCCAGTCATCAGATTTTCAGAGACTCCAGAGACTTTCAGATGCTGCTTCTCAAGGTCAGATCAGTCTATAATAACACCTTCCTTATCTGTGATTTAATTGTTAATTAGAGGGATGACCGGGCACATATTATTTTTATTTTATTTTATTTTGTCACAACAGTATACGCAACCTTGACATAAAACAACAACACATCATATAAACATATATATAAGCAAAAGTATGCAACAACTATATTAATTTGATATAATGAAAGGGAACAATAGGACAGGAATGGTAGGCACTTTTGTGCTTTTATGCACGCCCCTTATTATGAAACAGAATCAGCCGATGCATTGTACAGGCTTCCTACACAGAAGCTTCCTTGTGGCATCCCGGAAGCAGGCACCATTTTGGAAGTGGCCACAATTCTTGCAATCTGAGAATCCAAATTTCAAAAAATTCAAAAATCCTTCCAAAGTGACACCCACATCTGTGATGGTATGAGACAGCTTCTGCAAAAGGAAGGCTGCCTAGTGGATGGGCTTGGCGCTTTTTCAGAAAAGCAATTTTCAGAAGATGTAAATGGTGCAAAGTGTGAGGAGGTGCAAGGTATGGGACCAGTGGGGCAGGAAGCAGACTTAAACCCTGTGGGAACCCAGCCAAGCAGGAAGTAGGCCCAAGGGGAAGGATGGGGGAAAGATAAGCGAGTAAGGGCAAGTCGCAGTACCCCTACGGGTGGTCGTAAGGGCAGGCCAAGCACCCAAATTGTGATCTTGTGATCATGGGGCACTGCAGTGGCATAAATTTGGGTACAGATTGTAAGTGCCTTTGTTCAGCACCATCGTAATTTCTTTTTTTTTATTATTAAAAAAGTTTTACAACAATTAAATTTTTCCCCCTCCCCCCCTCCCTCCTAAACCCCTCCCCGGACTTCCCGGAGCAAACACAAGGTATAGTTCCTTAAACAAAACAGTCATACATTAAATTTTTAAAATCTAACACAATTATAATCTTTCTCTCACATAACCTGACTTCTTCCATTAAAATCAAAATAACATCCTTCATTCAAAAGCAATCCGAAATTTCTTAATCTGATATCTATTTTGAATATAATCAATCCAGTTCTTCCATTCATTTAAATATTTTTCTTGAGTACTGTCTTTCAAGAAGGCTGAGATTTTAGCCATCTCAGCCAAATTGGAAACTTTCAATATCCATTCTTCTATTGTGGGTAATTCTTTTTTCTTCCAATATTGTCCAATCAACAGTCGTGCTGCTGTTATTAAGTTCAAAATCAACTTAGTCTCAATCACTGTACAGTCCGTTGTTATTCCCAAAAGGAAAAATTGCGGTAGGAACTTTATCTTCTTCTTCAGAACATTCTGCATAATCCACCAGATTCTTATCCAGAAAGACTTAATTTTCTTACAAGTCCACCATACATGAAAATATGTAGCATCATCACAATTACATCTCCAACATTTCGCTTGCATATCTGGATACATACATGATAATTTCTTAGGATCTAAATGCCATCTATAAAACATCTTATAAAAATTTTCCTTAAATTCTGCGCTTGCGTAAATTTAACATTTCTAACCCAAATTTTTTCCCATGTTTCCAACATTATTGGTTCTTGAATATTCTGTGCCCATTTTATCATACAATCCTTTATTAAATCTCTTTCAGAATCTATTTCTATCAACACAGTATACAATCTCTTTATATGCCCCTGAGTTTGATTTCTAATTTGTTTAACCAGATTTTCTTCATTTTGAATGATACCAATTTTCTGATCTTCTTTCCATCTAGCCTTTAACTGTCCATATTGAAACCAAGTATAATTCCTCCCTTCTTCTTTTAATGTATCCAAAGATTTTAGTTGTAAATTTCTCCTCTCATTGTATAAAAGATCTTTATAAGTAATCATTTCTTGTTCCTGTTCTATATTTATATTCTCTACTGTGTGCTGAGGACTTGCCCATATAGGAATTTTATAATTTAACTTATAATAATATTTTTTCTAGACACGCAGAAGAGAAATTCTCAACACATGATTCTTAAAAGCTTTATCTACTTTCTTATCATACAATAAATATGCATGCCAACCATATAATAAATCATAACCTTCTATATTCAAAATCCTTTCCTCCGTCAAATTAAACCAATCACTTATTACCGAAAGAACAACTGCTTCATAATACAGTTTTAAATTAGGCATTTTTAATCCTCCTCTTTCCCGTGTATCTTGCATTATTTTCATTTTGACTCTCGCTTTTTTCCCTTCCCATATAAATTTATTAATTCCAATCTGCCATTCATCCAAATTTTTATCTTTCTTAATTATTGGTATCATCTGAAACAAGAACAAGAATTTAGGCAGAACATTCATTTTTATAGCTGCTATTCTCCCTAACAAAGATAATTGTAGTTTTTTCCAAGCACCATCGTAATTTCAAACGGTTACTAAACATGTAGTTGCATGTCAAGGATTGTCTGTAGGATAAAAGTATCTTTGCCCAATATTTCTTCTCTTCTAGCTTCGTTTTTTATCATTTGCAATGTTTTTAAAAAAATAATAACAACTATTTGGTATTTATTAGCTAACTTGTTTTTTTAGCCTAGTTGTATGCTATCCAGAGTCACTTGTTTGTGAGATGGTTATATAAATTTGACAAATAAAAAAGTCAACAAAGATGAAAACCTGGCTTTCATTCAATATGGTTGTCTAGTCAGATAGGCAATGGCTTGTACTTCAGGAGATGTATTAATAATAGTGTACTAAATTTTATTGGATGGAAACTATTTTCAAGTCCTTAAATAACTCTCAAGAAAGCTCTGGCACAAAGGTGACAGCCACAAACCATGAGAGAGAGAGAAAATCTGTTCATATAGACAAGAGAAGGATAAACAGCAAATTAAAATTATCATTAATTTTGTTAACTACCAAACTGGAGGTGGCTGAGAACAGACTATCTCAGCTTTTAGATCCCAAGAAACCTATTAACACAGCTATAAGTGATTTAATGAAGTCTAATAATAGCTTTCAGGACATATAGAATACTTAAAATGTCTTGGATCCAATATATGCATGGTAGGAACTCCCAAAGAAGAGAAAAAGCACTACTTGTGAAATATTAGTTTTGTCAGATTACCACTGGCTGCCAGCAGTTTGGTAGACTGAATCTCACCATGCTCAAGGATGGACTCAGACTTCCATCCTTCCACCTCACTGGTAAAATGAGGACCCAGACTGTTGGGGGCAATATGCTGATTCTGTAAACCGCTTAGAGAGGGCTGTAAAGCACTGTGAAGCGGTATATAAATCGAAGTGCTATTGCTATTAGATAGATATTGGGAAGGGCCATTCTGTTCCAGCTTTTCTTTTTCTTTAATAGCTGAAATATCTTGACCATTTATTGTGAAGTTTCTCAGTTTTGCTGTGAAAGATTTAGTCCCAAAGCCAATTTATTGGTAAATGAGCAAGGAAAGAATAAGTCTCACATTTTCTTTTCCCCAGATATAGAACATGTGGATATGTTCAATTACTCAGTATTATAATGTGACTATTTTGCACATTGCACTGCTAATATGCACTGTACTTAAAGTGAACTAGCTATTGAATCATTGAACGACACAGAGTTGGAAAATATTATATTATTATATTAATATTATTTAGGTCATTGAATCTACCTTGAAAGAGCGTAGCTGAACATAATATCTTTCTCCCAAGATGAGCATGCTGCTGAACCTATTAACTCATAAACTGGAGAACCGAACATTAGTACTAATGGGAAACTGTGACCATCTTATACCAAGGCAAGTCCAAAAATGCTAGAGAATTCTTGGAAGCCTGGCCCTCTGAAAATAGACTATCAACAGGCACATAGAGATATACAATATCTATATCCCATTTAAAAGAGATAATCATTAAACCCCAAAAGGAACAAAAGGACCAGAACATCTCCTTAGCAGCAATTAATACCCAGATAAGCAAAGATTAACACCAAGACTAACATTAGACTATCAATCATGAACAATATCCCAATCAAGGAATTGCCAAAGAAACTAACAAACAGTAAACAGTAAGCCCAACCAAAGAACCACCAAGACCATTCCTACAAACACTGGCAGTGGTACGCCACTAGAATCTAAAATGAAAAAAAAAAACCCCACTCTCTACTAGCACTTATAAAATTATGTAATTTAGCTAAAAAAATAATTGCAAGAAAGCAACTAAGCTCAGAGAGCACCAAGGACCCTTCATTTCAACTAGAAATGAGCTACAAATATTCTCTTCCATCAGCATGAGGGATGGTGAACAGTCCAGGAAAGAGTGCGATTGGCACACTAGACAAATCTGTGCAAAGGCATACCTCCCCTAGCAAAAGGGGAGTGGTGTAAAACAGAGGAAGGTCCATGACCTGGGCTACCCCACATTGCAGGGGGTTAGGACCTGATCACTTTCATCCTACCAACCTTGATTGGAGCTATATATATGATAGAGAGAGGAGAATTACCATAATAGTTCTGCCTTTCACTCCCAGGTTCAGACATCATGTTCAATAATAGTGAAAGCCACCAAGGTGTCCAAGAAGGTTGCACCACTTTTGTCCCAAGCTCTCCAAAGGTCATCAACAAATGCCATTTCAGTGCTATTCCCCAGGGCTGAACTCAGATCAGGGCTGAATCTAGATCAGTGGTGAAATTCAGCCACTTCTATCTGGCTTCGGAAAACTGATAGCACCGGCGGCGGGAGGCTCCACCCAACCACCTGGACATCATCATGTCTGCACATGAGTAGAAGGCTCTGCGCATGTGTGGAGGAGGCGCGTGCGCTCACATTTCTGAACCGGTAGCAAAAGGAAGTAAATTTCACCCCAATCCAGATAATGCATTCCATCCAGGACTCTTTCTTTCCAACCATTCTCTCAACAACCTTCCTTAAAAAGGCAAGATTGGAGATAAACAAAAATTGTTTAGTACTGTGAATAACCCCACTGGGATTGTGAGATCAAAAGATGGCCTCTTGAGAATGGGGTGCATCACTGCTTTCTTCAAACCAGACAGTACCACTCCCTCCTACAAAGAGATATTAATCACCCCTGGGGTCCAAAACATGCCATCTCCTGGAGTCCTTAACCAGTCAAAAGGGCATGGATCCAGAACACAGGTAGCTGAGCTCACAGCCCCAAGGATCCTGCCACTTCCTCAAAATCAACCAGGTTGAACTCCTCCCAGATAACAAGGCTTAGAGGTGTCTCTGTCACCTCCTTATTATCTGCCCAGCCAGAGTCTAACTCTGAGTGGTCTAGCAACTTTATCTGACAAATTCTAAATATATTCCTCACAGCAACCTTGCAAAGATTCCTCTGCTCCTTCTTACCCAGGAAGGATCTAGTCAGTGGTGGGTTTCTACCGGTTCGCCCTGCTTCAGGAGCGGCAGCAGCACCAACCTGCCCAAATGTCATCACAGATGCTCTGCGCAAACACAGAAGGTTCTGTACATGCGCAGAAGCGCCACGTGCGAGCCCGGTTCTGAACCGGTAGCAAAGATAAGTGGAACCCACTACTGGATCTAGTTACCCAAATAGGGCTGCTGGTTGGCTACCTGCAGACGCAATAAGGACAGTGAAGTATTTATGCTTTGCTGACCTTATTCCCCACAAGGTAACTCCTAATATGGGCTCTTACCTGTGCTCAGTTGGCCTTGTTCTTTTCTTCTTCCAGATATGCTTTAAGCAGCTCTTATGTTGCTTGATTTCTCTGAGCTGCTTGGTAAACCATGGGACTCTATGAAAACCACAGACACAAAGAGTCCACACAAGGTTCAAGGTTCCAATCATCAAGCTGCAGCGACAGCCTCTTCCAAATAGTGTAACAAAGTATCAGAAAAGACCCCAAACTCCTGCTTGAAACTACACTGGCTCATCAGGTGCCTGGGGTGGATGATTCAAATTTATTTATAATTTTATAATTTAATTTCTATACCGCCCTTCTCCCGAAGGACTCAGGGCGGTTTACAGCCATATTAAAAGTAAAAATATAAATAACAATTTTAAAAACAAATTAAAACCAAATATTTAATGGCCAAATCAGCTAAAACGGTCAAAGACCGACTTAAAACCCATTTAAAATTACAATAAAATATTAGTTAAAATATTAGTTAGGCTAGTCCCGCATGATGAAATAGTAGAGTCTTCAGTTCACGTTTGAAGGCCCGGAGGTCGGGGAGTTGGCGCAACCCTGGAGGCAGCTCATTTCATAGGGCCGGTGCTGCCACAGAGAAGGCCCTCCCCCTGGGGGCCACCAACAGACATTGTTTGGTCGACGGCACCCTGAGGAGGCCCACTCTGTGGGAGCGCACAGGTCGTTGGGAGGCTATCGGTGGCAGAAGGCGGTCTCATAGGTAACCTGGTCCTAAGCCATGGAACGCCTTAAAGGTGGTGACCAACACCTTGAATTGCACCCGGAAGGTTACTGGCAGCCAGTGCAGGCTGTGCAGGATAGGTGTCATATGGGAGCAACACAGTGCTCCCTCTATCACCCGCGCAGCCGCATTCTGGACTAGCTGGAGCCTCCTGGTGCTCTTCAAGGGGAGCCCCATGTAGAGAGCATTGCAATAGTCCAGGCGGGAAGTAACGAGGGTGTGAGTGACCGTGCGTAAGGAGTCCTGGTCAAGGAAGGAATAGGCTCCATCCACCTGCAGTGAGAGCGGGTGGGGGTTGTTTTGCTTTTGTTTTGCTTTTTTTCTTTCTTACTTTCTATTGGTTTGTGCAACTTTTATTTTCTGGATTAAAAAGTTTTAATAAAAATTATACATAAAAGGTAATTTGCTTTGGAAAATATTTCTAGGTGCTCCTTTCTATTTATTTATTTACTTTGTTAATTGTAAATTGCACTGATGTTCTGAGAGCAAAATAATGACAAACATAAAATTTTCCTCCAATAACCTAGCACTGGATGGCAAACCTATGGCATGCATGCCACAGGTGGAATGCGGAGCCATATCAGTGGGCATGCAAGCTCTGACCACCTGATTTTTGGGCCTTCTGGGCCCACCAGAAATAGGGAAACAGGCTGTTTCCTACCTCTGGAGGGCCTCGGGCGGTGGTGGGGAAGGCCCGTTTTTCTCTCTCACCTGGCTCCAGAGCCTCTCTAGGAGTCTGGGAAGGGTAAAAATGGCCTTCCCCACCTGAGGCCCTCCGGAGGCCAGAAACAGCCCGTTTGGCAACTTCTGGTGGGTCAGTGATGGCTAACCTTTTTGTCATCGCATGCCAGGAGTGGGGGGAAGTGGTGGTGGGGGGTTGCACGCGCATGCATGGGGGCAGGGCGCATAGAATTATGGTTTTGGGCAAGCGTGCATATGACTCCCTGGCCCCCCCTCCTGGCGCGTGATGGCAAAAAGGTTAGCTATCACTGACCTAGCAGGTTTGCAGGCATTATAATAGGCAGCCAGGGTCTTTTGAGAAGACAAACCTAGTACTTTAATTTGTATCATGGTTGACTTTTTGGGCTAGATTTTGGGAGAGCAATGGCTGATCTTTTTCCCAAGTTGCACATTGTTTGTCTAATCCTATCAGGCATGCCTTCAACCAGCTGAACCTTTTGACCAACCAAAAAGACTGCTTCACAAAGAAACTTAATTGCTGATGTAAGATATTCTCTCCCTCTCCCTCCCTCCCTCCCTCCTTCTCTCTCCCTCTCTCTCTCTCCACCCCTCCTCTCTCTGAATTAGCATGGACTCCTGGAGACTGGCTGGAGAAATGTCTGGAGAAATGTCTAACAAAGTAAGTATCAAATATTACATCTGCAGCTGTTTAAACACACAGAAAAAATGTTTTTTAATCTACTCTTATAAAATCAAACAACATTTTAAATTGAGGCCAGCCAGGAACCAAACAAAAAAATAAGTTATAATATGTATGTTGATATTTAGATTTTTAGTGATTCCACTGGTTCCATTGGATTAATTTTAGTCACCACTGTGTCTATTGGATTAATAATAATGTTTCTTACAGAAAGAGGATTATTCATTTGAAGCACAAGTAATACTATACATTTGCACAGAGACCATGTATGTCCTTACTGTGTGTGGACATCCAAATTACTTAATCAAATCAAGGAATGTCGTCTTTTAAAGGTTACAGAGATTGCTGCTGAAAGGACATGCATCTTTAAACCCACTTTCTAAATATTTGAAAATATTCATTTTGCTGGCTTAAGCCTCTTACTCATTTATGAAGTATAAATACTGAACAGAGAACATTGCAATCCAACTGCTATTTAGCCTCCAGAAAATATTATACACACTAGGTATTTTTAAAGTACATGTTGCAAAGCACCAGTCTTTATATAGTTTAAAAAGTCACAGCTTTACAATTTGGAGGTAGAATTTGAAATGGTGCTACTTCATCACAAATAAACCTAAAGAAAAAGGGTACAAAGCAAAAATAAATCTCCAACAATAAACAAAGTCTACACTACTTATCGATAATAATTATGATGTCATCTAAAATAAAGTTGTGTTTCCAGACTAGCCTGTGGTTCTTCAGTTTATGCTGTTGCTTATTTCTATATGGCCTATTGGGCCAAATAGTTAATGATCAGCGATTAGCTGACTTTTGCTGATCTTGAAAAATGCTAAGCAGGCTCAGACCTGATTGGACGGAAAATCACCAGGAAATCACAAAGCTGCGGATTAGATTTTAAAAAAAGGCATCTCAGCAGAAGCTACCCTTGAGAAAACAATATATACATGACTATGCTGTCATCATGCATTGAGTTGAACTCCAAGGGGATTTTCAGAAAGAAACAGCCATTCAGAACAATGGATAAGATCTAGCCAAATTTAGTCAGCTGGAAAATTAGATAACCAATTCATCAATTTAGGTAGATTAAAACAAAAGAAGCCTTAACAGTAAGGAAATTAATTGTATCAGATTCTCAATAGGACAGGCTACTTGCAACAAACAAACCCTATTAATTCTAATAGAGTTTGTGTGGCTACTTTAAGATTAGGAATAAATAAAATTAAGATCAACAAAGCAGAATTCTTGTCAATTTCACACAGTTTTTTAAAAAAAGTACCAAAAGAGCCAACAATTCCCTCTAATGAACTCTAATGTTATAAAAACAGCACAGACTGTTTGTGTTAGTCCTCCACTCCTCTGCTCTCAATAGAATACCTTATGCCACCGGACTTGAAATTTTGGGCTAAGACTATTTAGAACTATACTGCCTTCGGTCTGACCTAAGCGTAGAACATAAAATTATCTGGTACAATGTCCTACCTGTCAATGACTACTTCAGCTTCAACCACAGCAATACACAAGCACACAATAGTTACAAACTTAAGGTAAACCGCACCAAACTCGACTGCAGAAAATATGACTTCAGCAACAGAGTAGTCAATGCCTGGAATGCACTTCCTGACTCTGTGGTTTCTTCCCCAAACCCCCAAAACTTTAATATTAAACTATCTACTGTTGACCTCACCCCATTCCTAAAAGGTCTGTAAGAGGCGTGCATAAGCACACCAACATGCCTACCGTCCCTGTCCTAATGTCCCTTTTTATTCGTATCCATTTCATGTATTCATAATTCATGTTTATACTTTTATCTGTTATCTGATATATGCTTGTCAAATAAACAAATTACATAAATAAATAAATAACCAACGTGTCACTGCTGACCCTGGAAAATCAAAGAGCAGACTTTTCCTCCATGATCCAAGCATTGGAACTATCCCCAAACTCTGTGGTTTTTTGCCTAGAAATATGGTGAATAAAGTAGGGAAGATGTAATATAGAAGTATATAAAATGATTTAGAGTATAGAGAATATGGCCATCTTCTCCAAACACTGAATGAGAAGGCAAATCCTTGCATTTTTTGGAAGTCATTTGCCCACAGTCACTCAGCTGGCTTTGTAGCAAAGGCAGAACTAGATCTCATGGTCCTGGGTCTTGAACTACTACACCGAACTATTTCGTAATACACATACATGAAGTGTCAGAGGAAGCATGATACTTTTGAATGGCAGATGAATGAATAACCCATTTATTTCTTGTTTATGAAGTATTCTAGCCATCTGCCTGACAGCTGTGAGAAAGAATACTAGAAAAGATTAAGAACATAGATTTTTCAAATCTCTAAGAATTCTAAGAACATTTTGTCTTAGAATAGCAACCCATAGAAGATGCTGATGAGTTGATTACATCCAGGATCTGACCATTTGGGCAGTTAATTAATCATGCTATGATCCACTTCAAACTAATGAGAGAAAATAGTATCTGTGTTAATATAGTTGGACCACCAAAGGGCAAAAGCCCATATTTGGTGCTAACCCCATCCAGTTTATAGAGAAGTTCTAAGAACGTTTGTATAGTGCTTTCTGTAGGAAAATTCACTTCAGTACCAACCTTAACATCTGCGTAAAACCTTGAACACATTGACATTTTAGCAATTTAAAAATGTATATCATCCCCTTTAAGTTAGCATCCAAATCCTTTTTTTTTGCAGGCACCATTTCAGTATTTTTTGTAAGTAACTGAAGGTATAAAATACAGGTTTTTAACATATAGTCTCTACCAGGTTTTATTGAATTTAGTGAGATTTACTGTTAATATTCACTAAACAATCTGTGCCCCATTGATCATCATTTCAGAGATATTTCTTACCAGATTCCTCAAGATCTTCAACAATGACAGAGCATCTAATATACTACCTTCACTGGAAAGGTTGAGGTGAAAATAGCTCATGTTGAACTGTGTAGTACAACCATCAGCACAGGAAACAGTTGTGACATTTTGTATTATGCCATAAACTGTTCAGCCCATGCTGGACTGGGTAGCACAGTCAAACATCAGCACAGGAAATGTTTTATGACATTTTGTCTTATGTCATAAAACTGTTTTAAGATGATGTTTATATCATAAAATGTTTTATAAAATGTAACAAATTTCAATTCCACGGGAATCATGGCCCTTAGATTTTGGACACATTCTGTAGGTTAGCCCATTTGAGGTAACTGGATTCAAAAAGTTTTGCCCTATGGCTTTGCCCAGTTATAGATTACACAGGAATCATAATTTTAGTAGCATACGGATAAGATTTTGCTGGTAATGCATCAAATATACATGTCAAATGGCAAATGGAAACCAAAAAAAGTACACATCATTGTGAAATAAATCAGTACTCATACGTGAATACATTTCTGTAGGGACTGTAATATCCTTTAAACTTTGTCAATTTGAAAAAGAATCAGAAAAATTAACTTGTGCTTCTTTTTTATTATTGTATTTCTTTAAATACCACTTTCTTTTACACAATCACTTTGGCTCCTTAATCTGTCTTTATATTAAGAAGTTTTCTATAAAATTTTCACCAATGTAAATTTTTTTTTTATTATTTACTAATTTTATGCCTGAATTTATTTAAAGAAAAAAAAATACAGCAATGATAAACTCTTGCTTACAATAACAAGAACACTATTATTTGATGCTGTAATTTTTTCAACATCAGGAAACTCAATGCCATAGAATGACATCAGAAATTTAGAAGAATAGGGCAAATTTTTCTGAAGGTATTTTCATATAAGCAGGAGGTGTCATTCCCTATTTGGTGATGTATGTCAGGGTTTCTATGTTGGCAGTGTAGAACTGAGCTGATAACTTCCAGGTCAGCTGCAGCCCAAGAGGAATTGCCAGAACAACACTGTCCAAAGACGTCTCCGTGGTCATGTGGCCAGCATGACTGAACGCCAAAGTGCACGGAATGCTGTTACCTTCCCATCAAAGGTGGTCCCTATTTTTCTGCTTGCATTTTTTACATGCTTTCAAACTACTAGGTTGGCAGGAGCTGTAATGGGAGCTTATCCCATTACGTGGCACTAGGGATTTGAACCGCTGAACTGCCAACCTTTTGATCGACAAGCTCAGCATCTTTGCCACTGAGCCGCCGTATCACTAAGACACAGTCATACCCATACCCATACTGACCTACTACCTACCAACCTACTGTTATATTACTGCATAGATATATCTGTCTATGGCTTAATGCAATAAAGAAATCAATCAAGGCATCTTATGTTTGCCAAGTAACCTATTTTAGAATTCAGGATTAGTGTTTGGAGAACTGAGATTTATAGCTGTGTTTGGGAGAGGTAGTGTCCATTCATCCTTTTTGAATCCTTTTTGAATGCAGGTTTTAAGGAAGGGAGAAGGCATCTTGATGTGTGTTTCCCTATTGGCCATCAGAAGCATGAACTGGTTCATACGTACATCTGGTAGTTCAATCAATACAGCAGTGAAGATGACCATGGTCAATAATTTTGTTTGTGGAGATTTATGGAATAAAAGGAGTGCACAAGTTCCCCTAGGATCTGAAATATTGTAGGAAGGAATCTTGGTGAAGACAACTCTAGGTTCCAAAACTTTTAGACTTTAAAAGTCCCAAGCTTTCAAGTTTCTAAAGCTAGAAACCGGCTAGTAGCAACAAATTGACAAGATTTGACACTTCACATATGATGGCACTGATCAAACTGAATGTACAAATATAATTCTGTAAAAATCTTTAAGATCCTGTTATAGCAGATAAAGCTAGAATGCCCAACTATAAAGCAAGGGAAATGGATTCATGGGAAAATATGAGGAACACAAAATTAATCTCTCCTTTTCAGTTCTGACATTTGACCTCTAATTTTAGTATTTGGGTAGTTTACAAATAGCTAGTTATTGCTGGATGAAGTAGTCTACAAATATCTAATTATATCTTCAGAAAACTGGGCATAATTATCAGTTGACAAAAACATGTCACAGCTCTCTGAGTATATTCCTTAAACAATCCACCTAGACACTTTACCCTCTCCATTCACCCTGCTGTTTATATGAAAATAATAATGTTGCTATTATTTTAAGATCTATTTAAGCTATCAGTATGGGCAATGGGCTGTAAATTAATAAAGACATAAGATATTACAGTACATATCACAGGTAATTAAATACCCAGTGATTCAAACAGACCAAGATAATAACCAGGAAAAACATAACTGAATTGTTCCTGAAAATTTCGGTTTTAAATAATAGCTAATAAAGAAAAAACACTACAACATCCAGTGAAATATTTTCTTTTAAGTCAAATTATTGGGTGCATTCTCTAGTAGTCAATGGGAAAAATTGGCTAAGAATGTTTTGTCTCTTGCAATGCCAGAAGAGGTGACCTGACAGGGTTTATTAGCTTGATCTCTTTCCTGTGATGTGGAACAAAAGGGAACCCATATAATGAAGTTACATACCATTACTGGCTAAACATTGGTCACGTCAGTTTTAGGCAACTTCCGCACATTCCTGATCTGACACCAATTATTTTGGTTACACCTTTATTATCCAACAGACAGCAAATGAAGCTTCAGGCCAAAGTCAGATGTAAATGTCAAAATGCTTTACTTTCAGTTAGGGTTTAGGCCCTTGGCACCTTACATAATATATTCTTACATTATGTTTTACACTTCATTCCATTCTAAAGAGCCCTCAGTCCGAAGAATGGTTATTGTAGCAAAGAACTATAAAAATCACTGCCACAAAACAGATTTAAATATTTATATTTAAATATGTATATTTAAATCAAATATAAATTGTTTATATAAACCAACCATTTAGAGAGTGTCCCATAATAAGCCACTGTATTCTACTTTGGGACAAATAATGGCATTTGGAAAAAGGTTTCCCCTCGGTTACTTATGTTTGCAGTCAGGCTCATAGAAAAAGAAGCATGCCCTGAAATATTTATGCATTCGTTGATTTGTCTATTTGTATTGTATGAACAAGTAGGTGGCTATATAAATTTTCTAAATAAATAAATAAATAAATCTTTACGATTTATATTGATATTGATTGTTTCCTGATTGCTTATTTGTACCCTATGACTATCATTAAGTGTTGTACCTTATGATTCTTGATGAACGTATCTTTTCTTTTATATACACTGAGAACATATGTACCAAGACAAATTCCTTGTGTGTCCAATCACACTTGGCCAATAAAAAATTCTATTCTATTCTATTCTATTCTATTCTATTCTATTCTATTCTATTCTATTCTATTCTATTCTATTCCATTCCATTCCATTCCATTCCATTCTATTCTAAATACTGCTGCATTGACAGAGTTACAGTGGTTTATGAAACAATCAACATCCCTAATGGTTTAAAAAATCCACACTAAATCGAAATAAATATAAACAACCAACAACAAATCAAAGTTACAAAATACAAGGATATTAGCAGTAATAAAAAATAAACAGAACCAAATAACATTTCAGGGAATAAATCTATTTTAAGTACTAATTCAAAATGAAAGAAATTAAAGACAGGAAAAATAATCTATTCAAATGTTATTAAGGAAAGTCCTGTCTTCAATAATTTTGCAGAATGTTAGAAAAGATGCAGTCTAGAACCGTAACACCTTCCAGTTTCTATTCTATTCCTTTTACTTCATGAAAATAGACATGACCAAAAGAATGTTCATATAGGAAAATATAGTCTTAAAAGTACCTGGGCTCTAAGCCATATTCAAATCTCAAATAATTAAGAAATTTTAAAAGAAATGAGTAGCTCTGATAAATGATATTTTTCAAGGATGTCCTGATACAGTATAGTATAACCATTATATTTCAATACATTATTATGGGAAAAATCCGTTTTTTGTCAAGTTATGACTTACTCACTATATTAAAGCCTATGAAGAAAGTTAGCACCCACCCCTCTTAAAAGAATGAAATATTTTAGGAAATGTTTAAAAGGCAGAATATTATATTTCCCTGGATGAGAAATTGAGAAACATGCTCCAATACTGGAAATTTTTAAGAAAATGTTGGATAACCATCTGACTGAGATGGTGTAGGGTTTCCTGCCTGGGCAGGGGGTTGGACTAGAAGGCCTCCAAGGTCCCTTCCAACTCTGATGTTATGTTATGTTATGCTCTTAGAGACAGAAACTCAGCCCCAGCTCCTTGCCCCTGGCAGATATTTTGGTGCCAGTTTATCTACAAGACAAAAGACTGGGCCAGCCTATCTACAAAACAAAAGACCTTCAGCTCCAGGATGATAGGATTATCCTTCAGGGCAAAGCCATTCAGCCACAATAGGAATTGCCCTTCATCACCCAGCAAGGTTCAACCAAAGTTGATTCGGACAAACATGACTCCACATGGGAGTCTGCAACCAACTGATTTAGACAAATATGACTCCATTTGGGATACTTCAACCAATAGAATACCTGCCCTTGCCACAGGAACAGGAAGCTCAAAGCAAGACCCAAGAAAGAGTATAAATATCTCTCACTCTCTCTCCATGTGTTCAGCTGCCCGGGACCTAAAATTCATGTGGTCCTGTCCATCAATAAAACCATCTTTCCAATCAGCCTCCATGTTTCCAGTGTCTTTCTCCCCACTTGGAATTGAACCGAGATGGATATTTCTTCCAACACTTATAAAAAGTGTTTTTAATAAAAACCGGAAGCAAGCTGCATTAAAAGACACTTCCTAAATCAACCAATCTGGAAGGTGGAATGTCTCCTTCTGGATTACTTGACTCTTTCACTAAATACTAGATTTAGTTTCAGGTATTTTGGGCCACATCCAAATCTTCCCAGAGAAAATCCTTACAACCTCCTTGGAATCAGCAAAAAACAATAGCTGTTCTGGTTTTTTTATATCAATCCTGATTCTTTCTTTACTGGTTTTAGCAAATGAGTTCTAAACCTAAGAGAGAGAAACAGCTATATACATGATTGGATTCCTCCATTGTTTTTGATTCTAGCACAATATTTCTCAATCTAGGCATTTTGAAGATGTGTTGACTTCAATTCCCAGGATTCCTCTGCCAATATGGCTGGCTGGGGAATTCTGGGAGTTGAAATCTGCACTTCTTCAAGATGCCAAGGTTGAGAAATCCTGTTCTAGCATGTCTCCAATCTATTCTTCATTCCAAGCTAGAGATCCCCAAAGCCTTTCCTCGTTTTGAGCATTTCCAGGCCTCACTCACCACCCTGGCTGTTCCTTTTTCTTTATTTACCTCCCTAAACCTCCCCCTCAGATTGCCTGTGAAACAGATTGCATCCTTTGCTCTAAGAAGGAGGATAGGTAAACTAAAGACATTGTGCAGGCCCTGAGTAATTTAGGAGAATTTTTTTAAACAAACAAACAAACAAGTTTTTTAATTATGGAATCCTTGTGAGTCCATCCGTTAATTGCAGCTGAAAGTATCTTCTGCACAACAGTTTAAGGAATGTATTTAGAACAATCCATTTGGTACTGTAGATTGTGATCAATCAATGTTTTGCCTTCTTTTCTTTCTTTCTTCCTTCCCTTTTTTTAAAGCTTTACTACATTGCTAAAGTCATCAATCAGACCAGCTATAAATGTTTCAGAAGCAGCCTCAGTGGCTATGTCTTCCTTCACCACATGAAGCAATTGTAAAACTCCATTGACTAATTAAAATAGATGGCTCCACTATGTTGAATTTCAGGCTTTTTTCGGGTCCTTGTTTTAAGTGCACAGGCTTAAAACCCGGGATAACTAGATTGGCAGTTGTCAGATAAAGGCATTCCTGCTATCCTCGATGAGAAAATTTTCCTAGTGAGGAGGCTAAGATAAAACATGATTCAACACAGGCAAGATGGAGGGCTTTATGAACCGGGGAAATAGGGTTCTTAAATGCTTTCTTATCAACGCCAAAAGAAAAATGAAGCTTTCATTACATGCATGGAGGCTTAGAAATGATTTTTTTTAATTCAATAGCTTGCTTTTCCTCGCTGATTCAGTTCTAGAAATATTAGAAGCACATCTCACAGGCAATGCTTCTAAGATACAGGACTAAGTATTTTACAGCAAGATTTAAAATATTTCAAACATTAGAGTTTTGTTATGAGAAAAAGGATTGTTTCCTTTCACAGAGTACCTGTTATAGCTCTATTAAACAAGTATAATGACCCCTGTGGCTATTGAATATCACTAATGACAAGCAACATAGCTCTCTACCATCAGATGTTATGGGGTTATTATTAATATTAGTATATCTAGATATCCTGCTACAGGCGCTGGACTAGAACTAACAGAATTCAATGCTCTAGAAATAATCACTTAAAAGAAAAGCTTCAAAATGTATTAGAAGTTTTATACACACAACATGAATCAAAGCATCACTTAGCTGAAATTCTGTTTTGGATTGCAGCCACTAATCCACAGAAATCAGTATCCTAGCCAGAAGGCCAGGAAAGGAAGAAAACCAAAATGGCATCCCATGGTTTTAAAAGCTGCAAATACGTCATGTTTAGCTCATGTTTAATTTGCTGCTTATTCTAGAGTTCCTTCTGTTCTTTATACTTATTTCCTCCATTGAAAATGGCATGTACAATTAAATTTAGTTGGTATTATATAGTTGAGTTTACTACGTATATTTGTTCCTTTGAAAGCCAGTTTGGTGTAGTGGTTAAGGTATCAGACTAAAAACTAGGAGTTGGAGAGTTCTAGTCCTGCCTTAGGCAGAAAACCCCCCCAAGTGACCTTGGGCCAATCACTTTCTCTCAGCCCTAACAAGGAGGCAATGGCAAAAGACTTCTGGAAAACCCTGCTAATAAAACTGCAGGGACTTGACAGATCCTGGCAGTCTGTGAGATTTGGACATGAATGAACAGAAAGAGAAAAATAATTCCTTTGGTTTTCTCACTCCCCACTTTTGGAAGTCTAAGAAGCGTAATCAATTTCATCTCCCTCCATCTGGAACTTACGTTCACTCCTATTAGATAATGAGCCATCATTTTCTTTCTTTGCATTGCTGCACTGAAGCCCTGCAGTCCTTGTATCATGTGGGATATCATCAGCTGAATCTTCCATTTGCACTTTTGATTGCAGGGATCCTGTAAAAAGTGCCACTACCCTCTGAATCTGCAGTATTCAGAGAGCAGGGAATGACTTTGAGTCATCAGCAGTAGCCTCCATCTTCCCCATCTTTCTGGGAAACAGGAATAAAATCTCCCTCTTTGACTGCAGTGAATGCATCTCTGACAGCGCCATGGCAACCAGGTGGTGGGGAAGTGATGTCTCAGAAATCTATTATGACTGAAAAAGTGAATGGCTAATAAATACTCCTCAGTTTACCAAAACTCTCCTTATCTAATTGGAAGGGGGATCAGTTTCATTCTTCTGCAGAGGCAAAGAGAATTTCAGTCCACGCAGCAAATCCACCTTTAAGACTATAGATCTTTCCACATCATCATCACTTCCATTCTCTAGGCCTTCAAAAGATGCTTAGGGGTAAGCCTCCAAAAGTTATTATGGAGTCAGGGCTATCTCAAAAATTGAAATATTAATTTAAAGCAATCCATCTTCAAAGTTACCAGCTTTAAAATGCTGAAGGCAGGGAGAAACTCACTGCCCAACTGAGTTTCCAGACATCCTGAAATAACATAAATGCCCTCGTCTCCCTCTATGCAGAACGGTTGTCAAACTAATTGCTTGTACATCTGTTCTCCCTCCGTGACCTTTCTTTCTGAATTTTGTGGATTTCTTTGGTCAACTGCAAAGAAAATGACAGCACTTCCTATAAAGGAGAGCTAGAAAGACAACAAACCATATTTCTTTTGAAAGACCTGCGACCCAGAGGTGAGGAGTTCCTACAGATGGGGGAACAGATTGCCCACAACTACCCAGAATGATGATAAATTGGCCTATGGTCAGTTTCTCCATGCCAAACCTGACTGGAACTAAAACCAGCAGGCAGGAACTTCTAATAAGGATCTTCATTGGTTTCTTTTTTTAAAAGCAAAACACTATTATAAAAGAATTCCAATGACTACTATATATCAAAACAGAGTCCTGTTACTGCAGGGGTGTCAAACTCAGTTTCATTGAGGCTTATGTTTGACCTCGGGGGGGTGGGGGGCTGGGGTCAGCATGGCCAGGGTGAGTGTGGCAAGCTTGACATCACTCATGTTGGGGGGACACTTGTGGCGGCCCAAACGCTTTATCAGCGAAAATGGAATCCCGAGCTCTGGTTTCAGCTGGGATGGCCTCCTGCAAGCCTCTACCAGTGAAAACAGAGCTCAGGAAGCTCACACACTGTCCACCTGAGCTCTGTTTTTGCTAGCAGAGGCACCACGGGCTGGTCCTTTGCTGTTTCCAGGGCGGCCTTGCAGGTCAGATCTAAGCACCTCATGGGCTGGATCTGGCTCGTGGGCCTTGAGTTTGACACCCCCGCTGTACTGTATATAAAATGCTCTCAGTGTCATTTCTCTCTACCTCTTTCTCCCTCCTGCACACTGGGTTGGATAACGCTCTCTTTTGGGCAGAAGGCTGGGTTTCCATCTACCTCTCGTTTTGATAAAAAGGTGTCCACTGATTCTCACACTCACCTCTCAGCATAGCTGAACCTGTGGAATCACAGAAGCCCAGAGTTGCTTTCAAAGTAGCATTGAATCCTTATATGGAATTGCTCTTAATGGTCTCTTGGGAGCCCTTTTTAAGCGATTACATATTGCTCCATTATGATGTAAACCAGTCTGTTATGTCAGGTTGTATTTGCGTGGGTTTTATTACTTCTTCCCTGTATCACAGCTCTGAATTTAACTCATACCACCACAAATGCTACATTTTTAAAAATAAATCCTATTGACACTGCTTACTGCAAACTGGACCCAACTGAGTAAAACTGCCCCTGATGTTGGCACATTACCTATCCCTTCACTGCTGTGTGCCTCTACAACATAAATGTCTGGAAAGTAGTGCCCTTGTGCTTGAATTATTCAGAAGATTCCCTGTGACCCAGAATCTATGCAAAGCTGCAAATACTGTTCCAGTCTCTGCAGATATATGCTCTGTATTAGCCTTAATAAGTACTTTCATATGGGTGTGTGTTTTTTGGTTTATGTATAATACGGCTCTCAAAGCACAGAAGAAAGTTATCCACTTTAGATGAGAAGTGGCTAAGATCTTCTAGCTTCCTAGGGACTAAATTTGATGTGTCTTCTTGATGTGGGAATGTTCAGAATTATGCCTCTACTTGTCTAAAATGGCCTCTGGAAAGACAAAACAGGTTTCATTCAGGCAGCCTCCAGTTAGAAGCAATAATAGCTGAAGCCATTTCTAGCACTCACATGCAATTTGCCTTGTACCTTTTTTTTTTTTTTTGATCAGAAAGCCGCCTCCTGTCTTTTACCCTCAAAATAAAATAGCCAGATGTAGACATCACGCTGCACAGCTGCATTAATTGTTGTACTTTGAAATGCATCCAAGCAACCACTTTGTATGGCCCAAAAGGATCGAGCTGCTGGGTTGCACGGTTCATCTGCACATACAGAGACCAACTCACCGTCTGTTCCTTGGTGCCTGGAGGCTCCTTTGACTATAGGTGGCCTATAAATTTTTCAAACAAGGACATCAATGATTTTGTAGCACTAAGAAACATCCCGGGCACTCTGGAGTGTGTAAAATAAAAAGAGGAAGAAGGAAAAGAGGAAAGACTCCCTTGAAGTGGTTGGGTAAAGAGATAAAGTGTTGGGGAAAGAGATAAAGCATGGCTAGGTGGCTCAGTGGCTAAGACTTGTCGTTCAGAAAGCTTGTCGTTCAGAAAGGTCGGCAGTTTGGCGGTTCGAATCCCTAGTATAAGTCTCCTGTGTGAGCAGGGGGTTGGACTGGATGACATCCAAGGTCCCTTCCAACTCAGTTACTCTTATAAGGACAAGTTAAGCTAAGGAAGAAAGCAAGGGGAGTTTTTACTCCATATGTAACACTTTTCTTTCAGCACTTGCAGGAAATAATCTTTCTTATTCCCTGATTTCATACATGGAATTCAACATGGCATTGGCAGCAAAATGACAATGTTTTTGTCTTGAAGACAAAATTTATAAATTATAAATTATTTTTATAATTTATAATTTTAAAAATTTTAAAAAATAATTTATAAATCATTTTAAGGAATTCCATTCATTTAAACAACCATGCAGTGTTCTCCCCTTTGTAAAACTACAACCACTGCTTCTGGGTTCAGAGTATTTAAGAAAAGAAACTGTGCTACCAAATGCTGCTTTTAATCAAAAATGCTCTTTCTTGCAATATGAAGACTAAATCGCAAGCAGAGGCTATACTAATAGACCATCCCACAAACAAATGATTGATACAGAAAAGCTCTTATGGTGAAGTATAAATTCTGGAACACTCTTTAGCCCAGAGATCTGGCAGGGCCTTATCTTCTTAGTCTTCTAGAAAGCGTTGAACAACTGGGTTTTCCCACGTGGGGATAGAGTGAGGTGGAGCCCTGTAAAATTGGTGTGAATGTATGGGTGCAGGATGTGTCCTTTGGGAGTTTTTGTTTTTTTTACTTGTTTGCTTGCAGTTTTTATTGTTGTTTGTAAGCCTCCCAGTTGCAGTGCAAAAAATAGGCAGCTAAATATCTGATAAATAAATACATTTTATAAAAAAAAATTTATAAACTAAATTATCAACAACAAACTAAAAATTGCACCATTGTATGATCACAAATTTAATTGAATTTCATAGATCGTAGCAGCAGCATTCAGTTAAATTCAATGAAATCTAAATATATTACTACAAAGAATGTGAAAAATGATTGCCATAATTTTAAAATGTTCAGGGTACTCTATTGAAAATGTTTTCAAAAGCCTCCCCAACAAACAATGTATGTATATATGCCTCTGTCTAGCTCTTTATCCATCCATCCATCCATCCATCCGTCCATCCATCCATCCATCCATCCTTCCTTTCAATCATCTATTAGATTTAGATAAATATATGAATATCTTCTCTCATAAACAGAAAAGCACATGCACTTTCTTTATTTACTGCTTCGCTACAATAATCTGCAACAGAAAAAAAAAGCAAATTTAATTGCAGTATTAAAGTTAATAGTAGAAAGACCTGATGCTATTTTCCCCCAGATATAAAGAGAAAACAGAAGTTGAGTAATTCTATGGCAACTTGTATTACTTTGTTTTCACAACACACAAACACAAACGCACACTGGAAGCATACTAATTATAGAAGTTTGAAGCAAAGCAGTATCTGGAATAATAGAAAAAAATGTACAAAATACAGCAGAACACAGACTAATAGAATTTTGCTGAGACAAATTCATGTTTATGGGAAATGCCTTCTTCCAACAGCCTAGAACTTAATTTATATCTGGAACTACAAAATGAGCAACCTCAAAAATCAAAGTGACTATATAATCTCTTAGCAAAGATGGTCAGGAAACACAAGACCTAATCTCAAATCACAAACTTCAGCTAAATAAAACAAATGATTAACCAACAAGATATTATCTCAGGAATATTTCATATATTATGTGGTGAAAATAAAGAATAGAATTAATATCTGATGAGCAGAAGGCTTGTAGAGCTCTGGGCTGGAAATCATGGCATTGTTGAAAATGAAGCAAACAAAAATATCTTAACAAACAATAAAACGAACACAAATGGTTGGCTGCTGATACATTAAAAGCAGCTGAAGGAAGGCAAAGGCAAGAGACACCGAGAAAAAAAATTGTTCTGGCAAACAATGCCCATGAAGAGACAAGCTGTGACAATGAAAATAAGCCCATTCAATTTATCCATAAAATGACAGTGTCCTGATGTGTAACCAGTGTAGCTGCCCATCGACAACGCTGCCTCTTAGTTGTAGCACGTGCCCTGAAGTATCTCTAGCTGGCAAGATTTTTTTTATTTTTATTTTTTGCTTCCAATCACTTCTGCTTGTGGTGAGTTTAAATTTGGAGTGCTATTTGTTACGTATTCAGAGTATGGCAAGTCATAAACTAGGGGGATAAAGCTAAAGATTTTCAGAGATATAAAATGTCTTTGAAATTAAACCCTGAGGGATACCTACTCAAATTGCAGCCCATAGTGGATGAGTGCTTTTAATGGCCCGGAATGCATGAACAGAGAAGAAAAATGAATAGTGTGTGGAAGAACGTACTGAAATATTCTGAAGAAGGCACAAAAGAAACTGCTTTAATACATCAAACTGTCCAAATGTTATTACTAAATAAGGAACAAATGTTTATTGAGATCAACGCATGAAGGAGCAATTTGAGCTATTGGTGATCTCCCATAAAGCCCTTCCTGGCTGGGGCTTGGCCATCTCCAAGTTCACTTTGCTCCAAATAAAATCTGCTTTCTCTTGCTTGCTGAGTGTCCCCCACGCCTTCTGCTACCTGAAAGGAGGAGATGTAGAAACATGGATTCTCTGCAGGAGCTCTCCTGCCATGGAAGACTTTCCCACCAGATAGAGGAACCATAATTTCACTTTTGATTTATAGGAAGTTTCCCAAAACTCATTTTATTCAATTTGCATTTGGAGAAAGAGGTAAGAAAAGGCAAACTAAGTGAGCAATCGTGCTGTTTGGAAGATACGGGAAATTCTCCACTTACAACCACTCATCTACTGATTGTTCGAAGTTTTACCACAGCACTGAAAAAAGTGACTTATGACCAGTTTTCACGCTTTACAACTGTTGCAGCATTGCCACGGTCACGCGAACAAAATTCGGATCAAATTGGCAACCGGCACGGATTTATGACCGTTGCAATGTCTTGGGATCATGTGATCCCATTTTGTGACGTTTGACAAGCAAAGTCAGTGGGGAAGCTGGATTCATTTAACAACCGTGTTGCTAACTTAAGAGCTGCAGCGATTCGTTTAACAACTCTAGCAAGAAAGGTCATAAAATGGATCAAAATTCACTAAACAACTGTCTTGCTTATCAACAAAAGTTTTGAGATTAGTTGTGGTCATAAGGTGAAGACTACCTGTACTGCACAAGGCAGTGCTTCCCAAACCTTGGTAAATTACCTAAAATTGGATAAAGGTACTTTTTGGAGGGAAATAATGACCCACAAGCCTATTAAGCAATGACAACTGGGACATTTAAATGGACTTAAAGTGTTTTGCCTACATTGGGTAAAAAGAACCTTCTAATAAATGGTTTGGGGTAATGAGAAGTTTGCGAAGCACTAGTAGAAGCTGACATGATTTTTAATGGCTGCAACATTTTATTTATTTATTTATTTATTTATTTATTTAGTCACAACAATATATATAAGCATCACACAAAAAGATTATATAGTATATAAACATATATATGAGGAAATATAAGGAGGTATAAGCATATATATATATATATATATATATATATATATATATATATATATATATATATATATATATATATATATATATATATATATATATATATATATATATATATATGTTTTCTGAGGTTTTCACGGTGTTTGTATATAGGTCTTTGGTTGTTCGGGTTTTCTCCCGTAAAATTGGAAGTGTCTAAGTCTCATTCGTCATCTTCTCATTGCTCTCAGAAGCACAAAGCTGAAGCCTGAAGATGACGAATGAGACTTCGTCAAAACGCCGCCAAGACACTTCCAATTTTACGTGGGAGAAAACCCGAATAACCAAAGACATATATATATATATGTATATATATAGGTTGTTAGAACAACCAAAGACCTATATATATATATGTATATATATAGGTCTTTGGTTGTTCGGGTTTTCTCCCGTAAAATTGGAAGTGTCTTGGTGACGTTTGACGAAGTCTCATTCCTCATCTTCAGGCTTCAGCTCCGTGCTTCTGGGAGCAATGTGTGATCGCCGCTGTTTCTTCCTTTTAACTGCTAGTGGGGGTTTGTACTGATTGGGTGGGAACTTGGCTGTGCTCTGATTGGATGGGGTTTTCTGTGCTCTGATTGGCTGGGTGTGTCCTGTGTTGGTGGGGCTTGGTTGTGCTCAGTCTAGTCTGTGCTGCAGGGGGATTTGAGCTGGTGAGCTGCATAGCTGTTGTTTGGCTTTGTGGTCGTGCTACATCTTCATAGTGGGTGTCAGTCTGCTGCATGAATGGATTGGAGGGGTTTGAAATGGCTAATGTTGCAGCTGCGGTCTGGCTTCTGGTCCTTGGTCGTGCTTCATGATCAGTGTGGGTTTGGGTCTGCTTTCTGGGTGGATGTGCGGTGGTGACATCCTGTGTGGACCTTGTGAGTGTGGGTCTGGTGTCATTCCTCGTGCATATATATATATATAAATAAAAATAAAAATAAATGTAGGTCTTTGGTTATTCGGGTTTTCTCCCGCATAAAATTGGAAGTGTCTTGGTGACGTTTCGACGAAGTCTCATTCGTCATCTTCAGGCTTCAGCTTCGTGCTTCTGGGAGCAATGTGTGATTGCAGCTGTTTCTTCCTTTTTAACTGCTAGTGGGGGTTTGAACTGATTGGGTGGGAGCTTGGCTGTGCTCTGATTGGATGGGGTTTTTTTTGTGCTCTGATTGGCTGGGTGTGTGTCCTGTTTGGTCTCATTCGTCATCTTCTCATTGCTCTCAGAAGCACAAAGCTGAAGCCTGAAGATGACGAATGAGACTTCGTCAAAACGTCGCCAAGACACTTCCAATTTTACGTGGGAGAAAACCCGAATAACCAAAGACATATATATATATATATATATATATATATATATATATATATATATATATATATATATATATATATATGAAGAAAAGAAGAAAAACAAAAGGAGAGGAATGGTAGGCACGTTTGTGCTCTTATGCATGCCCCTTATGGTCCTCTTAGGAATGGGGTGAGGTCAATAGTAGAAAGTTTTTGGTTAAAGCTTTTGGGATTATGGGAAGAGACCACAGAGTCAGGTAAAATGTTCCAAGCACTGATGATTCTGTTACAGAAGTCATATTTTCTGCAATCTAGATTAAAGCGGTTAACATTAAATTTAAATCTATTGGTTGCTTTTGTATTATTTCAATTAAAGCTGAAGTAGTCTTTAACAGGAAGGACATTACAATATATGATTCTATGAGTTAAACTTAGGTCTTGTCGAAGGTGACGGAGTTCTAAGTTTTCTAAGCCTAGGATTTCAAGTCTGGTGGGATAAGGTATTTTGTTGTTTTCAGAGGAGTGAAGAACTCTTCTTGTAAAATATTTCTGGACATGTTCAATTGTATTGATGTCAGAAATGTGGTGAGGGTTCCAGACAGGCGAGCTGTATTCAAGAATTGGTCTAGCAAATGTTTTATATGCTCTGGTTAGTAGTGTAGTGTTTTTGGAAAAGAAGCTATGCAAGATTAGGTTTACAACTCTTAGAGCCTTTTTTGCTATGTAGTTGCAGTGGGCTTTGGCCATTTTTATGCCACTTTTATGCCACTTGTGTATAAACACATTGCTTTTATGTTAATTCCCATATTCTGATAATTACTGTGATGTGAGGCATAGTATGTTGCTGCTGCCTTAGAATTAGAGGACTGAAACAGCATAAAAAACATTCGAAATGAATAAATAAAAGCACAATCTGTGTGCCATAAAAGAAAATGTTCAGATGGTGTGGTTGAAGCTTACGTGTATAAGGCTAGATCCTTTTTAATATCCTTACCATATGCAGAAAACAAATGTCTAACCAGAATGCATATGTGAATATGCTGCACAGATAGCACTTTTATGTCAGACTACTTTCAAATAGCTACATTTCTCATATCTAACATATATTTCCTGCTTTTCAGGTCAGTCATAGTGCCCAAATCTTCAGCAAGACAAAGGTTTGGCCCAAACATTCACCCAACAGATGCTTCAGCAGTATAGACTTGGGCTAACCATTTCAAAAAATCTCCTCCAAGCTATCAGTTTTACAGATTCCATTGTGTTTCAGCAGTACTACATAAAAATGCACCAACATTTTTGGCAATATTTTGATCTACTTTCAAACCACTTTTCTTGATTATCATCCTCTGACACACTTTTGCTTTATTTTATTTGATCTTTAAGTCTTCTTAAATGGATGAAAATGGATTACCAGGAGCCTAAGACTATTTCTTTTTCAACATTGTGATCTCAGCTTATTTGGGTCATGGCCAGTTCATTATTTTACTCATCATTTTATTTTCAGCTTTCCTGTACTCTTGTATGCTTTTAATTATTTTTCTTCTATGGCATATTTTCCTTTAAATCTCCTTGTTTCCCTTAGTTCTGGCTTCCCTAGGTTTGAATTTCTCCTGCTTCTTTCTTCTAGAGATGCTTCAAAATATTTTATTTCCTTCTAGCATTAGAACAGGTACGTTAAAGTAAGAGAAATATCCTTCAGTCTGCTTCTCCATCAATTAATAGGAAGTTTGGTATCTCTTAAGAGACACTAGTACATAGAAGGCTTCGTAATAAAATGGAGGCTCATTCAGTCATTGGTTGGCCAATGTCTATGTTGATGAAGATCAGTAATCTACTATTTTTTAAGTATTGTACTTGTAACAGTATGTCCAACACAGGTTTAAAATGTTTCTGGTAAGGATTGTATCAGTTAACTACAAAACTATTTTTTTGCCTTTCCAATAAATTTGATAGAATAAAGCTTTAAAAATTGATTAATAACAATGCTAAACAGTCTTAAAATGGTTATTTTGAGCCAACAAGTTTCAAAAGCTTATTTTGTTGTATGTTTAAAATTACTCTAAAGTCCATACTTTGGCACGTACTTTAGTTCCAATTAAATAAATAGGGCAGAAGCCACATTAATTTGTCCATTGATTTCATAGGTTAAGTCCATAAATGACTGTGTATAACTTTACCCAATATACTTTATATTATTTAAAATACAGAAATTATAAAATAACTCTCATGGCTCTCCTGATTTGAGAACTTATTAGTATAGAATTTGAAAAGCCAATCTCTGTTTTTCTGAGATACTGAACTTCAGTTCTTTGGTCTCACCTGCGTGTCCAGGAAAAATGAAGATTAAGCTTAAAAAAATAATCACAACAATATTCTAACAGAATTCAACTTGGTCAATTGCAATTAGACTGGATAGTAATATTATTTTATTACTATTATTATACTTACTTATTATACTTACTTATTATATTTACTACTATTATTTTATTTATTTTAATTCTTTGATGTTCTGGTTCTCCCTAAAGCATCATGTTAATTAGAAGCTAGGTAACCAATGATCAAACTCGTCTTAATGAGAGCATATATACAAACATCCTTTTCACAGCAAATACAAAATTCTTTGATCTCCAATAACATCAATTCATATACCTGTAGATACTTTGTAGTCCAGTGTAATCAGACCCTCTTCATATTGGTCAATTTTGTTATGCTGCAGCCTGATTCTACAGTTGTTGAAAATCATTTTTATCTCATTAATCTACGCTCAGTACCCCATAATGACAAAGTGAAAACAGAATTTTAGAAATGTCTGTAAATTTATTAAAATGAAAAAACTAAAATATCACATTGGCATTATTCCGAAGCTTCTCAACAACTTGAAATTTAGCTCAGGTGCCTCCCATTTCTCTTGATCATTGCTGACATGTCTTTACACATGTAAAGCCATCACTGACGCCCTCCACTGACATGTTTTTACACATGTAAAAACCATCACTGAAGCCCTCCACTGATCTGGGCTTTATGGTAGCGTTGGCAGATGGAAGCCTCTCCTCAGTGCAAAACACATGAAAGCCCTCTTGGACTTTGCAAAAAAAGCACCTGAGGGACTCTCAGACAGTGAGGAATAAGATTCTCTGATCTGATAAAACCCAGATTGAACTATTTGGCCTCAATTCTAAACATTATGTCTGAAGGAAATCAGGCACTGCTCATCACCTGCCCAATATCCCAAAGTGAAGGGGGTCTGAATACTTGCTGTGGGGGTGTTTTTCAGCAGGAGGGACTGGAAGACTGATCAGGGTTAAGGGAAAGCTGAATGGAACAAAGTACAGGGATATCCACAATGAAAACCTGTTCCACAGTGTTCAGGGCCTCAGACTGGGCCGAAGGTTCACTTTCCAACATAACAATGATCCTAAGCACACAGTGCAAGACAAGACAGGAGTGGCTTAAGGACAACTCTGTGAATGTCCTAGAGTGATGCAGCCAGAGCCCTAACTTGAACCCTATTGAACATCTCTAGAGGGACCTGTAAATGGCTGTCCATCAATGGTTGCCATCCAACCTGACTGAGCTTGAGAGGATTTGCATGGAAGAATGGCAGAAAATTCCCCAATTCAGGTGTGGAAAGCTTGTCGCGTCAGACCCCA
This sequence comes from Ahaetulla prasina, assembly GCF_028640845.1. Lineage (NCBI taxonomy): Eukaryota > Metazoa > Chordata > Lepidosauria > Squamata > Colubridae > Ahaetulla > Ahaetulla prasina. The sequence continues at coordinate 161,669,506 of NC_080541.1, forward strand.
AAATACTCCAGGCTGTAATTGCTGCCAAAGGAGCTTCAACAAAGTACTGAATGAAGGGTCTGAATACTTATGCCAATGTGCTATTTCAGTTTTTTATTTTTAATAAATGTACAGCCATTTATAAAATTCTGTTTTCACTTTGTCATTATGGGATACTGAGTGTAGATTAATGAGAAAAAAATTAATTTCAACAACTGTAGAATCAGGCTGCAGCATAACAAAATTGACAAAGTGAAGGTGGGGGTCTGAATACTTTCTGAATGCACTGTATATACCACAAAAATCATTTGTGGATGTAGTTATTTCACATATTTTAAATTAAGTACAATGGTAATTAATCTAAAATTACCTAAGGTATTCATGTCTGTCATAAAAAAGTAATTTGTAAAGGAAAAATGAAACCAAAATTATTAATAAGATATATTAAAATATCAATAGTTCCTCCTATTCATCCCTCCTGAAAAAAAACCACCATAATTTGGCTCCAATTATCTATACTCATCTTGCAAGTTAGATAAGAAATGTAAAACACACACAGACAGATACACCATTTAAAGAAATGTATGTAAATGTATTCAAATCATTCAGTTCCAGACTGTATATCCGATAATAGAAAAGACCTATCAATTTCAGGAATTTTAATCCTTTAATAGGCAATTTCTATTGTTGGAAATTCCTGAGTTTATAAAATGTCAAATGGTAATCTAATCTCATTAAGATCAGTGAAAAGATTTGGCATGGTCAAGAATAGGCTGTAGGTAGCATTTTCATGATTAGATTAAAGGAAGCAACATCCAGGCAGATGTTCAAACAGGATTTGAAGTGCGTGTGTGGAGGGAAGGAGTGTTGAAATGACAAATCTGGAATGAATATGCATCATAGGTGCGATTTTCAGGTTTGAGATGCAGGCCTTTGCATGTGTCAGTCAATTTTTGCCAAAAGTATCTTTGCATCATCTACAGCATGGCGACCAGAAGAAATAGAGACTTAGTACTCTATTTATGTACTAAGTGCTCTATTTATGCACTTAGTACTCTTAAACCTCATCACTCCATCTGTCATTGTGATCTGTACACCATCTACATTTCAGAATTGTAATCATAACTCTGTAACATGTTTTCTTTAGCCTGGACTTGAGGTGCTTAGAACATATGAAATCAAAGCATACTCCTCATCTTCATTAAATTCCATTCCAATCAGACAGCCTTACATTCTATTACATGTTTTAATGTACATACTTCAATGATTTATGTAAACTCTCATCCATTTCACTCTAGTAAACTGTTTGGCAACTCTGTCGCCCCCAAATTAGTTGCCATTTAAAATAGTGAGAGGTTTTGTTCTGCTTCCTGGGGTGATGTCCAGCTGCTGTCCACAAAGATCTTCTTTGGAGTGGAAGTTGTTTTGCCCCTAAGTAATTACTAAATCTGAAAAAAATCCAGACAACTAGGTGAAAAATCCCAACCACCACTAGATGACAGCAGAGAGTTAAGGAGAGTTCTTTGTTGCCATCTGCTGTTGACTCTAGTCAAATTGCCCCGGCTAGCTGCAATGCAACCCGCCTCCTGTCCTGCTCCCACCCATCATCTTGACCTAGCAATTGCCCAGGTTCCATGATGGCTATGTGGTGGGCCGGCAGCAGATCATAGCCATGTTGGGTGGTTTTAAAGCTTGAAGGCCCAATCGGCTCACCCTATCCTGTACTGCAGGCCCAAGGAGGCTGCCTTGACTTCTTGTACTTTCTGCCTATAAGCACCATAACCTACAGCTACAACTGCTGCACATGCAAGCAATGATTGCAACCTCAAGACTTCAGACCACAAACCTTATATACAAGCAGATAAATATCAAAAGGCTCTTCCTTTAACCAATTTCCACCAATTATTTGAAGGGCATACCTTGAAATAAGGATAAATAAATAAAGAATTCCATTACATAAAATAAAACCTTTCCTCTGAAAAGATTGCAGAACATCAGCTTAAAATGAGACTTGACATTCTATCTCCTCTTTCCCTTATTTTTAAAAGTGACTATATTCTCTCAAGCATCAATTTTGATTTGTGGGGGGGGAGAGGGAGGGATTTGGACCAAAGCAAAAACATCTCAATCATTTTGGGGCAACTATTTCTCTCTTTCCTTGGGCTGAGACTATTTCTACAGGCCACAGACTGCTGGATTTTATTTTCCATCCTGGAAATAAAAAGCTCCATGAATAATAATAATAATAACAATAATTTTACAGCTCCTCAGATGCACCAAAAGAACTGACAATTTGATCACCACAAAGGGTATCCGGAAAGACAACTATCGTCATAATCCAAAGCTGGGCTCTCTCTCTCTTTCTTTTTTAAATCAATCCTCATAATAACTGAGACTAAATGACAGAGCCTCCAGCATCCTCATTTTCTGCCCTGCAAATGCTGCCCTGAGAAACAGCAGCAGAAACACTGAGCCAAAAGCAGCCAAAGGACCTACCTTCCATCATGGTGGCAGAATTGCATTCCTCAGTTTCCACAGAGGCTGAAAAAAATACGGGAAATTATGACTCCAGTTGAGCAGATGCTTCATGTAAACTCTCAGTGCTGGGATCTCAGATGCATCGCTGGTGAAACTGTCAGAGGGAGGGGAAAAAAAAAGGAAGGGAGGGAGGGAGAGAGGGAGGGAGGGAGGGGAAAAGGAGAAGAAATGTGGGGAATCAAAACAGAAGGAGAGTGGGCTAAGGCAAAAGGCAGGCCATGGATGCTGCTGTAACTGTATCACCTACAGAATCACAGAAAGATGCTGAGAGAGAGAGAGAGAGAGAACGGGTAAGAGAGAGAGAGAGAGAGCAGAGAGGAGAGAAAGGGAGGGAGGGGTGGTGGTGGAAGGAGCCAGCTTAGCTCACACACTTGCTGCTAGCATCTCAACCAATCCCTCCAGCTTTCTCACTCGTCACATGGTCCCTTGCTTGCATCTCCTGACACAATACCCCTGGAGAACACAGGAACCAATTTTTTCCCCTCTTTGCCTCCCTCGCTTTCAACATGCATGCCCAGCCCCTCTGGATCTCTCTGTCGTGATGCGTTTCCCATCTCTATCATCTTGTACCAGCTTCTGGAGCAGCACGTTTGATCAACAGATCCTCCACTAGGAAGGTGGAAGGGGGGGGGGGGGAAGAAATCAATGGAAATTAAAAAAAAAAAAAAACAGGTAGCAAAAACCCAGCCTGAGAATTATAGGCTGCAATGCAATAATCAGGCTTGGGAAAGCCAAGATGTCAGGTTCTCGTAACACAGAGGAGCTGTTAATGTGGTTTCACATTTATGTGCTGGCTGATGAGCTCCTCTCTCCCTCCCTCCTTCCCTCCCTCTCTCTCTCTCTCTCCTCTCCCTGTCAATCTCTCTTCCCCCCCCCAACCATTCAGTAGAAGAATCAATTCATATGACGTCACATCCCAATTATCCCCAGGAGGAGGATGCAGAGGGAATTTCATCGAGGCCATCTTCCACGGGAATCTTGAAATTAATTTCGCTCCTAGTGCATCCGTGCCAAAGGGCAGGGAATTGCCACGAAAAAGGAAACAAAAGGCCCAGGAGAAGGATTTTCACATCAGCAGCCTTCCAAACGCACACGTTTCTCTGCAATGTCAGTGCAGGGGGGGGGGAAAGCCAACCACCCCACTCTTCATTCTCTACTCAAAATTTTTTTAATAAAAAACCCCAAAACCCTGGGATTTCCAGCTAAGCTTTTTACGACTCCCAGCTCTTATCCTGCAAAGACACCAACTGAGCCACTACAGCCTCCTCTAATTTGGAAAAATTGGCACATGCAGGAGAACAACAAACAGGTGATTGTTTTCCTTCTGACAAGCCAAACTGTTTTCAATTAGGGAGGGGAGGGGAGGGGAGGGGAGGGGAGAGATGCAGAGTCGCTTCTAAGCATCTCCAGTTTCTCTTTTACCTCCTTTCCATGACATCCATATTTAATCAAGCCCGATAGCATTTCTCTAACCGCTGCTATTTTTTTCCTCTATGGAAATTTTTGGATATAGGAGCACTGTTAGCCTGGGCAGTGGTTAGAAAAAGTTAATATTTGGTTCAGTGAGATTTTGATGGAGATGCTCATACTGATTTCAAAAAGCACACAGGTTCCAGATGACACCAGGATTAGAAGAACTTGGTGAAGCTGACAGAAAAATACCGTTTTTTTCCATTTGTTTAACTGTATACATTTTGCTAGAGGATCTATTCTGTCAAACAGGATCCTACATATTTCCAATGACCTGTCTTGCACAAGGGTTTTGAGGTCTTTTTAAAAATTATTTTTGCTCTTTATCTGTAGATATTTTTAAGTAACACATCCCAAGCAGATAATTTAATTTGGGTTTAGAAATTCAGGTGCATGGAATTTGACTTTGCAAATTCTCATTCAGGACAAGTTTTGATGAGTCAGAAAGAATTTCAGATGTACAATCTCCATTTTTTAAAAAACTATGCACTTTATGCACTATGCACTTTATCTATAGACTCAATCCAGTTGCATCTTGATAGTTTACAGAGGAAGAATCCAAGTAAAATCTTTGGTAGATGCTGAACCAGTATTTTACAAGTCAGAATCAGTAAAATATTCAGTTGGGATGGAATAAGCTTATATATATATTTGTTTTCTGAGGTTTTCGCGGGTGTTTTATTTATTTATTTATTTATTTATTTGATTTTTATACCACCCTTCTCCCGAAGAACTCAGGGCGGTGTACAGGCAAAAATAAAACAGACAGTACAATATACAATTTAAAATGCAATTAAAAAACTTATTTTAAAATTGGCCTGAAGTAAAAATATGCAATGAACTAAAAACCCCGTTTAAAATTAGTTAATAAGAATTTAAAATTTAATAAAATTCAATTTAAGCCAGCCCCGCGCGAATAAAAAGATATGTCTTCAGTTCGCGACGGAATGTCCGAAGGTCAGGTATTTGGCGTAAACCCGGGGGAAGTTCGTTCCAGAGTGTGGGAGCCCCCACAGAGAAGGACCTTCCCCTGGGGGCCGCCAGCCGACATTGCTTGGCGGACGGCACCCTGAGAAGTCCCTCTCTGTGAGAGCGTACGGGTCGGTGGGAGGCATGTGGTTTGTATGTAGGTCTTTCGTTATTCGGGTTTTCTCCCACGTAAAATTGGAAGTGTCTTGGCAACGTTTCGACAAAGTCTCATTCGTCATCTTCAGGCTTCAGCTTTGTGCTTCTGGGAGCAATGCTTTGCTCCCAGAAGCACGGTTGAAGCCTGAAGATGACGAATGAGACTTCATCAAACGTCGCCAAGACACCTCCAATTTTACATGGGAGAAAACCCAATAACTAAAGATCTATATATATATATATATATATATATATATATATATATATATATATATATATATATATATATTCTGAGGTTTTCGCGGGTGTTTGTATGTAGGTCTTTGGTTGTTTGGGTTTTCTCCCGTGTAAAATTGACACTTCCAATTTTACATGGGAGAAAACCCGAACAACCAAAGACATACACACACACACACACACACACACACACACACATAGAGAGAGGGGGGGAGGATTAGAGAGCTTAAATGGACTCCAGAGAATGATAGAGGACAGGAAGGCCTAGAGCAGCGGTTCTCAACCTGTGGGTCACGACCCCGTTGGGGGTCGAATGAGGATTTGCCAGGAGTCGCCTAAGACCATCAGAAATATGGGAAGTATACTTGCGAGTCAAAGAATCGCGAATTCGGCTTCAGGCGCGATGAATTAAAAAAGAGAGAAATCTTTGCTCTGATGTCTCCCTCTCAAGCCAGCTGCAATCACTCCCAATCGCTAGCCTAATCTGGCTTCAGGTGCAATAAATTTAATAGGGGAGGAGTCTCCGCTTTAATGCCTCCGTCCTCAAGACAATCGCAAGCAGTTCAGATTGCTAGCCAATACGGCTTCAGGTGCGATAAATTCAAAAAAACAGTTTGCCGCTTTTTTCCCCCTTCTGCGGCTGCTGAGGCGCACTGAGATTGCTGCCTAAAAAAATTATTTTACGGTTGGGGTCACCACATCATGGGGAATTGTATTAAAGGGGTCGCAGCACTATAAAGGTTGAGAACCACTGGCCTAGAGGAACATTGTCCATGGGGTCGCGGAGGGGGGGGAGATGGGGGGAGGATTCAGGGCTGGTTGGTTGGTTGGTTGGATTGGTTGATTGATTATCCCATTACACCTTCACAATACTTAATAGTTTACAGGCATATGCAAACATTAAAACATCCATTGTGTGATTAAAACAACAAACATAAACTCATAAAAGAAAAAAATGAATTTGTGATTTATGATTTTGATAATTTAGCAGGATAGACTATAGAAAGAAGAGAATCAGGATGTAACCTGAGAGAGAGGTTAAATTACAAATGTACTTATAACTGCCATGAAGAAGATCAGAATCTCGCTTCTTTGTATCTTTCTTTCTGCTTTTCTTTGTTTGCACTTTCAGCTTTTTCTTTTATGCTCTTTTTTTCTTCCTTCCTTCCTTCTCATTCTACTTTAGTTTGTGTTAGTGTGATTAACTATTGTTATAACGTCCGACAGAAATTATACACACATTCCAGAAATAAATCATAACATTATTGTAATGACAAAAATAGAGCATAGCAATAACAAAAATTAAAAATTAAAACAAACGTAAGTGTTGATGCAGCAGGTAAACCATTACTGAAACATTTAATGAAAAGCTCAGTTTTTTAAACAATCTTCTGGAAGCCATCAAGTAGGTAGGGTAGCCAGATCTCCAAAGTGAATCTATATTTACACACATACTTACCCGCTCTCCTATGAAGTAACCAAAGGCATGTAATCAAGTTTGATGCTGAGGGAGAAGGAACTGACTATCAGAAAGAACAAGGAAGTAAGTTGTAAAATGTGAGCAGAAGAGTATAAAAAATAAATCTTGAAATGAGTTCGGGGCCATTGGCCTACAGCTGTCCTTTCTGGACCAGCTATGTCAATGGACTTCATTGCAATGGGTTGTTAATGTAAGCTGTATTATGATTGTTTTATGTTCCAAATTATTACTAAAATAAACCTCTGAATCTCAAAGTAAGAATTATTGGTTTGTATTGCTGTCTTCTGTTTCTTTGATTGGATTTTTCCATGACAATACCATGTATTTTATTATTATGGACATTATTACTTACTATTATTATAAGTAATATCTCTTAACACTATTGTAAACAGTGATAATTCTTGTCTGCTGCTGGTTTGTTACCGTAATAAAGTTTATTTATTTTTTTAGATCTCCAAAGTGGGATTTGTGAACTGTGAACCAATGTCTTCTATCATACATGTTTTTCATCGCCTGGATGTGTGAGACTACAAGGAACTTCTTCCTCAATGTTGAGGAAGATTTCTCTAATCTGTCTCTCAGGCTGAGACAGATTAGAGAAAATGGTCTTGTGGGTATCCAGGATTTGCAGATGGCACTGAGTTTTTCTAGCAATGGTGGTAGATCCATGGTGCTTCCATTGCTTCAAGAAATCCCCATTTTTCACCTATCATAGAGGGATGGTACTATTAAAGCTATGTAGTCTAAGAATAACTGCTTAATAGCTATTGCCCTTTAGTAGCTATCTCCATACTCCTCTCAAAATATAGTTATTTGGGAATTACCATATTTATACAAATTCAGGAATCCTTATAAGGTAAGGTGACACATTTTTCCTTTAGTCGCTTGTATATCTTTTTCTTCTTTTTGCTCAGATATTAATGTACAAGTATGATGGGTGGATCAATGCAGGTGTGAATGTGCCCAACATGTATGTAACACTATTCATACATTCTATATATGTAGAAGAGAAATGTGCAATGCTATTGCTTCCTATTTAGAAAACAATGTCATTTTTCAACAGAATCAAAAACATTAGGATTTTTGAATGAAGGAAAAATAAAGTAATAAGAAACTGAAAAAGAAAAATAGACAAAAAAGAAAAGAAAAAAAGAAAAAAAGATTTATATATTACCCTCTCTTTCTCTCTCTCTCTAAGTTTATATCATAATTTCCTTCTTTATATAAGCTACCCTTTCTAATCTTCAATTCCATAAATCATATGTTCATTTTTCTTTTCTTTTTTCAGCAAAAAACCCACAAGGGGTTTCTGGTTACTGATAAGATGTTGAGTTAATTTTGCTATTTGTGGTAGTTCTGTCATCTTCACCAACCATTCCTCCATGGTGGTTATTTCAGAGGGGTTGGGTTTTTTTGCATCTAAAAGAGTCTCACAGCAGTAATGGAATATAAAAATGATCTTTGTAATTGGCTCTTTCTAACTGACAGTCCATTAATCCCAGCAAGAAAAATTCTGGAAGCTTACAACATCTTAAGGATTCTGAGTTACTACCAAATATCTCTCAGTTTTATCTGAGTAGGATCCAGAGACAGAGGGCAGGAACTGGCCTTGGTATTGAGCAGCAATTCTGTGATCAGAGCCTCCAACCAGGGCGCTGACTCCTGCCAAGTTGTCCAAGACCTGAAAAATTGGAGAAGCTGGCAGTTGGAGAGAGGGAGGGGAGAGGGAGGGGACTGGAATGGGGGAGGGAGGGAGGGAGAGAGAGGGGTGGGTGAGATATTATCTCATATGTGGAATTTTAGCAGAAGATTGTGAGTTCTAGTCCCACCTGAGATGCAAAGCCAGCTGGGTGACTTGGACCAATCATTCTGCCTCAGACCCAAAAAGAAGACAATCACAAACCACATTTGAAAAATCTTGCCAAGAAAACTGTAGGAACTAGTCCAGGCAGTTTCCAGAAATCAATGCTGACAAAGGGGTGAAATGCTCCTGGTTCAGATTGGATCGCCCGATCTGGTAGCGACGACGGCAGGTGGTTTGGAGAACTGGTAGCAAAAATCCCTGCCCCACCCCATGCCCAGCTGAGCTGTGCGATCATCAGAAGTTTTTTTTTACTTTTAAAAACATTTTTTCTTCGGCCAAAAAAATGCTTTTAAGAGGCTCCTCTGACGATCCCAGCTGAGTTGCCTGATCGTCAGAGGCTTTTTTTTCTTTTAAAGGCAAAAAAAATGCTTTTAAAAGAAAAGAAAAAACCTCTGACGATCAGGCAACTCAGCTGGGATTGTCAGAGGAGCCTTTTAAAAGCATTTTTTACAACCTCTTTAGCTGAAGAGGTTGTAGAAAAAATGCTTTTAAAAGTAAAAAAAAAGTTGGCCACGCTCACCCAGTCACATTACACACACCCCACCAAGCCACACCCCACAGAACCAGTAGTAACAAGTTTTACATTCTACCACTAAACAGAAGGCATTTTAGTAGGATAAGGGTACACACATTGAAGAAATCTAGATGCCTGTTGGAAGCAAAGAAGCTTTGAGAAATGCAAGATTTATGCAGTCTTTTAACAGTAGAAATGCCCTGCCTCTCTTCCCCGCTCCCTCATGAAAAGAACTTAACTGGACTTTCCAAGCTAGCCAACAACAAAGGACAATTATTTTGCAGAATGGTGCTCTATGGGAGTCATATTTAAGATTTTATTATTTAAAGATGAAACTATGATTAGCTGCTTAAACAGTAGTAAAGGAAAATACCTCAGTGAAGCAAGTTTGAAATATTGTTTTCATGGAATCTACAATATTTTATTATTGTTAATTAACTTAAATAAGAAATACATTTCATTTTAAGGATAATACATATCTATTGTCTAATTACAGAAAATAACAGGTGTTAAACTCTTCCATGAAAATTTTGAAAAAAATATACACACATAATTAGTCATGTTCATTAAATTGCAACAGGATGTTGGACAATGTTTCTGAAAAAGAAAATGCCAAATATTACAAAAATACTTTTTCACAATATTAGTTTGATAGTTGTGTCTGCTGCTGCTGCATTGGTGTCAGAAGCCCCTATCAAGGGGCTTCTGGGTTGAAGGATTAGCCAATGGCATCACCATTGCTGAGGGGACTCCCAATGTCCCTGTTATTTTCCCACTGATGTGGTACCTATTTATCTACTTGCATTTGCATGCTTTCCAAGTGCTAGGTTAGCAGGAGCTGGGACAAACTGGAGGGAGCTCATTCCGCCACGTGACTCACACTCTCAAGTTTTGAACTGCCAACTTGTCAGCCTTTCAAAGGTCTTCTGACTCAGTGTTCTAACCACACAAACTACCACACTCCCAAGACTGAGTCTGTTAAGAGCCATAGGTCCGGTCCTCCATTCTCAACAGTAGCCCTAAATTCCCAATTTATGTTAGCTACCTCAAAGGAAAAGAAGGAACAAGTCACAAATATGCACACTTGGTTTCTTGTTAAAAGTTGGGACACTACTAAGTATCTATTTATAGTTCCACTTTTCAGTTCTTCATTTTTGTTTCTTCATAAATTTCTAATCTATATTCCAAGCCTTAGAAAGGTGAATTATGCCAGTGAAACATGGACACTAACCTCGCAATCGATACAAAAGCTACGAGTGGTGCAAAGAGCCATGGAAAAATACATGCTCAGCATTACAAGACAGGATAGAAAGGCCTGCACATGGATTATAGACAAATGAAAGAATATGGTATCATCAAGAGAGTAAAAGAATTGAAATGGGAATGGGCTGGCCACATAGCAAGAAGTTCTGATGGCAGGTGGATCAAGTGTCGTGTCCCACCCCACTCTGACGAACAAGTCAAGGAAGTCCGTAACAAACGTGGCAACGAAGCCTCTGCAGCTTGCCAAGTTCCTTCAAGGTTTATCAGGGCAGGCAGGAGTCCAAGTTGTGACTTCAGCGATAGAGTCCAATATCAGCAAACTAGCTAAGACTTTGCTTGACTCAAGGTTGGGATGTCAAAAGCAGGTCCTTTATATAGGCTGTGGGGTTTGGCTCCATGACTCAGCATTTATCCAGGCCTGCCCCACCCTTCCTTCTGCTGGCGTTGCCTCTCAGATCTCTGGAAGCGAGGGTCCACCCACACTGAATTGTCTTCAGCTGGATCTGCTGTCAGCGTCTGGGAAAGGGAGGGGTCAGAGGGAATAGGCCCGGGTAATTCCACCACCTGGCTGGCTTCCTGCTCTGAAGGCTGAGCCAAAGGAACACACGCTGTATGAGTGAGGTTTATTGGGCTTCTCCTTTCACTCCTTGAATCCTCTCCGGGCATGGGGCCGGGGCCGGGGGCTGGAGTCATGACAGGCCGTTCATCTTCATTATCAGACTCGGAGTCTGATAAAAGGCCCGGTTGGAGACAGGAGGGGCCCGGCTGAGGAGAGGAGGGAGGATGAGTCACAACACCAAGGCAGTCATAGAAGGAATCCCACTTGATAAAAAGCATCCACAAAAAAGACCTAAAACAAGACGGATCGATGACATCAGCAGGTATTGTGGGCCCAATTGGCAAAAGAAGAGCAAACAAGGGGATTAAACAATAATTTCCGTAAATGCAAAGGGAAAGAGGATAACAATCAGCTTTTTGTAAAGGCAGTTCTTTAAGACATAATATCCAATATTTAGGGAAGGAGATAAAGCAAAAATAAAAATGTTAAAGAACCTGAAGAAAGAAAGAGAAAGAAACAGAGAGAGAGAGAAAAAGAAAGGGGGGGGGAGGAAGAAAGGAAGGAAGGACTGGTTGTGCTGTTGTAATGATATGTGGAAATGACCTTAGGAGGCAGGGAGAAGAGATGCAGCCAAGGGAACAAACGAAAGACAACTTTGTCTGGAGCAGGAAGGTGGATGGGGCAAACACCTCAGAAGAGTCCCACCCTAGTTTTCTTGGGCTGTAAAACAGAAGGAGGGAGACGTGTACATTCAGGCTTGCAAGATTCTGTTAAAGTAATCTTATACTAAAGTAGAATTCGCTCATGTGGCCATGATTCCTGTCTGATTTATTGTGCAAGGCTGACATCTAAGTTACTTTTTAACTGATGGTTCCTTGACGATGTTTCTTCTCCCTGTCTCATTTCTACATACCGTTACAGCTATTGAGTTACTATACACTGTTAAGAGTTTTAAGAAACATTCCTGCTTCAACTTGCTCCTTGGTATAATTTCTTTTACCTTTTTAGATACTGGGTAGGATAGATGTTCTTCAGCCACTAAATTGTTACTGTTTTACTGGACATCTTTTAAAAAGCAGATGGGATATTATATTTCAGAGCACACTCAGTGAAGTTTCCATCATGCATGCCAGGAGCATGATTGATTGGTTTCTAACTAATTCATTAGACAATATTCCACAAGTTTAGATTGTGTATCACTATACACACACTTAGAGGGAAGGAAAGTTCTTTCCCTCATGTCATGTGAATGAAAGGTAGTTCGGAGATTCTGCAAAGCTTTTGTGGGAATCTCAGCTATTCCAATGCCATGCTTACACCTGTGTAAATTATAGATGCTTATGCTCACAAGTTTTCACCTTGTGGACACCTTGATCCAGTCATGTAATTTTTCTTCTTACTTTAATGCATCAGAGGGAAAAAACTTTTAATAATACCAGCCATGCAATCATCACATATTTAATGTTTTTACTCATCATGCCTAAAAGATACTAATAGATGGTTTAGATTGGATCCTTCCTTCCTTCCTTCCTTCCTTTCTTCCTTCCTTCCTTCCTTCCTTCCTTCCTTCCTTCCTTCCTTCCTTCCTTCCTCCCTCTCCTCTCCTCTCCTCTCCTCTCCTGCTGTGGTTGACAGTATTAAAATCCATTGGGAGATCAAGAAAACAAAGATGAATGTACCGCCTCCATTCGTCTCTGCCACAGGTCATCAACAAGTCAACAACAAGTCATCAACAAGCAGACCAAGGTGCTCTGTGCTAAATCCTGGCCTGAAGCCCACTTGAAACAGATCTAGATAATCTGATCCCCCTAAGGACAAAGATCATTATGAAGAATATCTATCTATGTGATTGCTAGGAAGTGAAAATTATTTGATGGCACATAATCAATTGATTATTATGAATGTTCTATACCAGATGTGTCAAACTCAAGGCCCGCAAACAATCCGGTCTGCAATATGCTTAGATCTGACCCGTGAGGCTGTCCTGGAAACAGTGAAGGACTAGCCCCTGGCACCTCAGCCCCAGCCCAGGTCGGCCGGGCACTGATCTAAAACTTTGTGGTGGCCATCTGGGCCTAAATATGGTCAGCCTTAGATTCACAGGGCCATTAAGGGGCCACCACTGGCTCATGGGCATGTGCTAGAGACAATAGATCCCCCCCAGCCCCACCTTGGATGCCTCAGCCTCCCCCCATGTGAACAATATCCAGCTGGCCATGACTCCCCCGGCCACATCCACCCGCCCCCCCCACAAGGTCAACCACAACCCTGATGTGGCCCTCAATGAAATCAAGTTTGACACCCCTGTTCTACACCAATAGGACATAGCACAACTCTTTGGTAAATTATCAGGATATTCAAATGATCAGAGCAAAGTTTTGTATTCTTCCAATAAACTTTCATGTATCTATAGAAATCTGTGAAAATTGGGGCTATCTGTATATTTGAATTCTCTTAAATACCTTGGAATAATTATTATGGAAAAATACTTTATTTGTAAATGCAATTATTTCAAATTGTGTATCTCATATTAATACGGAAATAAATATATGATTGAAATTCTCAGTGAGTTTTCAGGGAAAGACAAAGGTTATAAATATCCCATGAATCATCCTTATCAGGTGTGTATGTTCTTAATAGAAAGGCAGAATAAAAGCTGGCTGAGGAACTCTGGGAGTTGAAGTCCACAAGTCTTAAAGGGACCAAGGTTGGAGATCCCTGCTTTAAAACATGCTCTATCTTGGACTTCCGGGTGGCTCCGCTTTGTTAATGGCGGGCTATCTCAGACCACCAGTTCCGTGTGATTCTGTAGAGCCGCTTAGACAGCGTTAATCTGCTGTCAAGCGACTTGGAAATCTCTTCCCTCAGGCAAAGAGGGGGAGGTGAGCATTCGGGCTGAAGTAGAGCCCCCAAGAAAGCACCAGGAAGATTCCTGGTGTCTTGATGGGAACGCTCCTTCTATAGCCCGGAAAAAAGCTCCAGAATCTGGAACGCTTCTGTCAAATGGCAGAACAAAACGCAGCGTCCATCTCCGCGACTGAAATGGATTACTGAAGGACTCTAATGCGGACAGAGCTGAAAACTGGAGCATTAGCATTTGATTGTAACAAGATTTTAACTCCCTGATAGAGAATGTATTCGTAGTCAAGATTGGAGATGATGAAAGGAAATGGCGTTTTGTGTATTACAAGTAAATGGCGTTTTGTGTGTAGGAAGTGAAAGTTAAGGAAATGCTTATTACAATTGCTGGTGTGGAACCTTTAAGAAGAATATAACAAGATATGTTTTTAAATGGATTTTTTTTTATTTTTTATCCTTTTTTATCTTTTTATTACAGTGTTTAAGAAGAAAAGTTTATTGAATTTTTCTTTTTTTTTCTTTTTCTTTTTTCTTTCTTTCCTTCTTCTTGGTATTACTTAGTTTAAAAATGGCTTTCAAGCAAAGAGATTTAACTACTTCTAAAATACTGGAAATTTCCTCACTTCAGATACAGAAATCAAAAGAAGATATTAAAGATGGTTTAAGGAATTTTTTACAGGAGCTTATGGAGGTTCATTTTTCAGAAATAGATCAAAAATTTGATAAATGGAGAAAGAAATATTGGATTTTAAAGATATGGTGGAAGAACAGAGGAGGGAGATGAAAAAATTAAAGGAATCAATTAACCCATTATTGCTATCTAGTATTCAAACAGAGGAAAGACTGGAAGAAATTAACCAAATTAATTTAGATTTGCAAAGGAAAATAGATGAAGTTCAAATTAATTTGAATTTAGAAAATAAAATAGACGATATTCAGGTTAAGGCAGATAGGGCAGATGAAGAAAGGGTTATATTACAATATAAATTAATGGAATATGCTATAAGGGTGAGAGGATTAAAAGAATGTAAGGAAGAAAATTTGAAAGAGATTTTTATTCAGGCCTTTGCTCAGATAGATGGAGTGGAACCAGAAGATTTTGAAGTTAATATTGAAAAAATGTATTCTTGGTTGGCAAGGCAGAAGTGTTTACCGAGAGATGTGGTTATTTATTTTACAAATAAGATTAGGTATGGAATTTTGCAAGCATTTTATAAAAATAAATTTCAAATACTAGGACAAGATATAATAATGATGAAGGAAATTCCTCCTAAAATGTTAAGAAAGAGAAAAAAAAATTGCCTTTTTAGTGGATGAGCTTAAGAAACATCAGATATATTTTAGATGGGAGATTCCAGTTGGCTTAACAGTGAATTATAAAGGAAGAAAGTATTTTCTTAATACAGTTTTTAAAGCATGAGATTTCTACACTAATGTATTAAAGATTGGGAACCCTTTATCGATAGATGTTAAGTTGAATGGTGAATAGATGGAAAATGTGTAAGACAGAAGATAAGGGGAGTGAGAATGTTTAATTTTATTATATATGATTATGGTTAATTTTTGTAAATGATTTATTTTGGATATAAATGTGTAATTTTAGGGGTACTATTTGATATATTTGAGGTATAAAGGAATAGGAAGATGGAATATTGTTTAATTTTGGAGGATAGATAGTAAAATTTAATTTGGATTAAATATTATATTTGAGAGATGGATGTAATGTTGTTATATGGTTAACTAGAATTTAATTGTTATAACTGATATATTTTGGATAAGTTATAGGTGTAATTTTAATAATGTTATTTGATATAAGTAAGGTAAAGTGAAGATTTTAATTATTACAATTGACATATTGTGGAGATAATATAGGATTAACAATAATATTTGTAATCTGATTTGATGTATGTAAATGATACCAAAGATATGAAAAGATGGATTATTGTTTATCTTTGGAGGTTGGACAGTAAAATTTAAGAAATTAAGTTGGAAATATGAACTATCCTTGAGAGACTGCTTAAGGAAGAAAGATATTTCAGAAGAATCCTTGGTGAATATTGGACGATGGAACGTTGTTTTGGTACTGATTGATGAAGGTTGGATATTAAAAACTATGTACATTAATGAAGAACAAATACGAACTTAATTGGAAACTTCTGAGATCGGGGAGTCAAGGTTTTAAGGAGTGACTATGGATTATGATTTGTGTTATATTTTAATTTTTGACTGTTAGTTTTATACCCTGTATTCGGTTCTGGGAAGTCCCGGGGGGTGGGGGGAGTGAGGGGAAGGGAGGGGGAGGGGGGATGAGGTAGAAAATGGATTGATGGTTAATGTACAGAGATGATTGAAGATGTATAATCAATGTAAGATCGGAGCTGCCTAGCTACCATATCAGAATGATGGGAAGGAAGGAAGTAGAAGAGAGAAGGAGATAGGAAAGAGAAGAGGAGGAAGAGGAAAGGAAGGAAGAGGGATAGAAGAGGGAGAAGAAAAGAGTAGGGAGGGAGAAGATGTAGATAAGAGAAGGGGAGGATGGTGGTGGAAAGTAGAAGAAGGTAGAGAAGGAAAGAGAGTTAAAGGAAGGGGGTGGTGACCGGGCAGGTCCGATTAATTGTATATGATGGTACATTAAATATGTTATTGGATATGAATGTTAAAATAAAACTTTTTAAGCAAAAAAAAAACATGCTCTATCTCTACTATTCTCAATTGTCATCTAGAATTTAGGATGTTCACAGTCCTGACGTAAGAAGATGCTCAGCAAAATCCCTTGGATTATAATCTAAACCTTTAAGGAAGGCTTTGGGGTTTTGCAGCCTATGTATAGAAACTTAAAGCAAACTGAATTCACCACAAGGATTTTTTTTTTAATTGTCAGAGAATCATCAAAGCCAAGAATGAAATTATGCTTTACTAGATGTGACACATCCTGCTCAAGCAATTCTACCTTTGCTGCTTCATTTAAATCTCACAGTGATGCTCCCTGTCTTGTTATCCTGCTAAGTACAAGGAGCTTTACATTCTGATAGGCAGGGATTTGCTAAATAAAGCTCAAATCCACCAGCTTCATCTCCAGTCAAAATATAGTGACTGTAGACACTAAGAGCACAAACAAAAACAAGAGAACGATCCATGCATTTTGGGCTTTTTTCAGAAGTAAAAGAGGATTCCCACATTCAGCCTTGACAGCTCAAGAATTGATTAGTGAAAAAAATGACACACAATATATGTCTTGGCTCTAAATCTATATAATGCATTTGAAATGAAGCCATGTACTATACATCATGGACATGTTTATTGTGTTCCTACCCTATTATTCAGTTCAGCCCACTTAATATGTTGTATCTGATGCCTTTGACCTTTTCGAGCATTCTGAATCCGAAACATCTCATATTTCACTTTGGGCTCATTTTATTCACCCTCATATATGCATGCTGAAAGAAAATGCTGACTTTCCTTTCTAGAACTTATGATAATCAAATCTGACAAATACCATTTGACAGTAGCTATGATCATCCCTCTGTAGCAATTAGCGTCTACTGAATGACTTCAAAGCAGACAATATTATTTGTTTCCAATGGAAATTGTGTGCCATCCTTTTCATATGAAAAACTAGAGCAAAAGACTATAAATTTAACCCTTATCAATTGGTTTCCCTCTCAAAATGAATATAAGGTTACTCCTAGTTTTACCAAGTGAAAGAGAAAACAAGAGCACCTAAGAATAAACCTACAGAAGTTTTTTTATAGTTTTGTTTTGCAATTCTTCCACAAGAAGAAAAGGTCAAATTATCCTCCAAAGCACCAGAGGGCAGGACAAGAAACAATGGTTGGAAACTAATCAAAGACAGAAGCAACTTGGAATTAAGAAGAAACTTCCTAACAGTGAGGACAATTAACCAGTGGAACAGCTTGCATCCAGAAATCATGGGCACTCCATCACTGGATGTTTTTAAGAAGAATGTAGACAGTCACCTATCTGAAATGCTATATGTTCTCTTGCTCGAGCAGGGGGCTGGATTAGAAGACCTCCAAGGTCCTTCCAGCCCATCCATCCATCCATCCATCCATCCAAGTTTTGGAAATCTCAGCAAAATGTTCATGCACTGTTCTCCCCCTCTTCTGATTTGTCTATTTCAACAAGGCTGGTGATATGTGATAAGGTCCCAGCAGATAAATCCAAATTGCCAAATCCAAATTGCCTCCATTCTGCTAACTGTAAAGCTTGCTAGAAATTTCTTTCTAATATACGTTTGTTTTATACCAATCCTGTTTTCATATGCGAGAATTTAATTGGGTATTGCCATCCTAGATTGGTTTATCTTTTGTAGAGAATCTCAGAGATGTCATTTTTGTGGAGTTTAATGTTACTGGTGAAGATAGTTCAGGATTCCTGTAGTACCGTGTAGCAGGGGTAGGTTTTACTTGCCTTTACTACTGATTTGCAACGGGATTGAATGCGTGCCGAGCTTCTGTGCATGTGCAGATCACTTATGACAACATCTGGGTTAGTGGGTGGAGCCTCCCGCCAGTTTTACTACTGGTTCTATAGAACCGGTCCGAACCGGGGGCACCCACCACTGCCATGTAGTATTAATCAGATGGTCCTACTGAATCCGACTGAATCCTGTTTTCAGTGCAGGAATCAGACTCAACTATTCATCATAAATAGCTATCTATTTGGTGGAGGGAGCTATGGTTTCTCTGGATCATTGGTTGTCCTATCAAGCTGCTCTTACCTTGTGAA
Source organism: Ahaetulla prasina (assembly GCF_028640845.1). Classification (NCBI taxonomy): domain Eukaryota; kingdom Metazoa; phylum Chordata; class Lepidosauria; order Squamata; family Colubridae; genus Ahaetulla; species Ahaetulla prasina. Next base: position 161,688,143 of record NC_080541.1, read on the forward strand.
GCTTTTTCTGGCATTCAATTGGTGCTTACTTTTTTTGGAACTTAATAGCTTTATTTCATGATTGGCACTTCGGAGCAATGAAGTAAGTTAGTCTTTCCGGTATGCAACGTGTTTTCTGGCATCAAAAGAATGCTCTCATAGTTCCACCGTGATCTTCTCAAGGCTGAAGATTCTAGGGCCGGCATTGGAAGATTGAGGGTTTTTATGTGATCTAGCCGTGTCCGTTCGTGGCTCTCTTTTAGTTTCACGTTCCTTCCTATGTGTGCAGAGTCTTGGAGAGAAAGAACAGAGTCATTAAAGATGTAAATGTGGTGTTGAATTATACTCCTAAATATAGAATGTGACATTTTAATGAGGGACTCCAGCTTTGTCAAGCCTGGGCCTCAACGAGGGGAATTATTTTATGCAGATGAAAAGAAATGATGTTACGGAATAGATTCAAGATATGTATACATCCTTGAAATGTCTTTATATCCTAAAAATGAGAAGGTGCAGCCATATGGTCTCCAACCTTGGCAACTTTAAGACTTGTGGACTTCAGCTTTGCTGGCTGAGGGATTCTGGGAGTTGAAGTCCATAAGTCTTAAAGTTGCCAAGATTGGAGACCCCTGGTCTAGAACTTATTCACTGGAGGGTTTGTATTAAATTTATATTGATATCATAAGGATATTATTTCTTCTTTTTTCTTTGCTGTTTCTCCACCTCCTTTTATTTTACCGTTGTAATGTATGCAGTTTCTTAAGTGCATTATTGCCGGAGTAGCATTCATTTTGTTGGTTATGTTTGACAAATAATTTAATTGTTAAAAATATTTTTAATAAAAACTAAACATATACGGTTATTCCCAGTAATCATTGTTGCTCTTCTCTGAATCTGTTCTAGTTACAGGTAGCCCTTGCCTTACAACCATTTGTTTAGTGACCTTTTAAAGTTACAGAGTGCTTAGCATTAGAAATTTTAGGCCATAAGTACTTCTTAAAGTGTGGTATCAAGACCTTAACATGGTACAATCTGTACAAAGCAAGGAAAAATAAAGTTACTTTAAAGTTAGGAAACTTCTGAATCTAACTCTTTTTTTGTTTGTTTCTTTTACTACATTACTATAATTTATATTTGCAATCAATTGCTACCCTGAAACAAGTAGTACCCTCTGCCCTACAGCTGTTCATTTGATTATTGTCCCATATGAATTTGTGTCTATTGTACCTCAATTCAACTATTCTTATCTGCTAGAGTATAAGTAATTCCAATTTTGTGTCATCTTCAGATTGAATAAGCATTTGTTCTACTTTTTCATTTGAATTTTAATTTAAAAAAGAATTGGAAAGTAGAGACCTACTTATTGCTTCGTTCTAGAATAATGAACTATTAATGAGCTGGCTTTGAGCTATGAGTCCTAAATTTCCATACCATGCAGCCCACACAAAACTAGTTTGGTAATCAGAATATCACGGATTACTTTGTGAAATGATTTCCTGATATATATAAAGACTAGCTGATAATCGAGCATTGCCCAGGTATTTATTTATCCCAATCCTGTATTAGACAGGAAGAGCAACTTCACCTTGAGCCTTAATTTTAACTAAATTAGTTAAAAAGGTTTTCCTTGTGCCCCCAGAAGCATCAAGCAAAATGATACCACCTTGTTGTTTTGCTATTTGATCCATGATCATTTGGTGTGCTTTTTTCTGATCTTGATTTAGAACTGGTTTCTTGTCCATGATCTATGCACTAAGCTGTTTGACGTTGTAGTTCTTTTCTTCTATGTAATCAGCGTGAAGTACGACGTGTCGGTCTTGTAGTGGTGCAGGCAGTAACGTTTTATTGATCATGGCCATACATTTGTCCTCAAGAATAATCAGATCCTTGTTGAAAATGTTCGGACTAAATGTAATTTCTAATGTTGGATTTTCCCCCTTACCAGCCCCCTTGTGGAGTACTGTGAAGCCATTACCATGGCAACTCCACTTTGCCGCATAGTAGAAGCCATTTTAAGGCACAACAGGCTGTATCTTAACAGAATACACACCCCGAGGAGTGTTAGGGTTGTCTTACCCCCACAGTGTTTTTTTCCAGAGAGTAAGTCATCTGTGTACCAAGTTTGGTTGAAATTGCTCGAGGCATTCCAGAGTTATGCTGGAACATACATACACACACACACACACACACACACACACACACACGCATACAGAGCTATTTATATATAGATAGATTAGCCTGCCAAGATTTACTTTAAATAAATCCATTCTGGCTAATGGTCATTATTCTATTATTTTCAAGGTACTTAAACTGAACTTTATTAAGTTCTCAAGGATCTTTACTACCAAACTCAAGAACTGATAGCCAATTGATTGACCGGAGTCATCCAGATCCTCTGTCCCCATCTTTTGAAGCTGGGTTATTTTGCTCTTCACTATTTCTCCAGAACTTATCAAAGATAATAAATATAGTTCTAGTGAGACCATCAGATTCCCTCAATTCTGTAGAATGCAATTTATTTGGCTGTGGGGATTTAAATTAATTCAAAATTGACATTCCCAAACATATTTCTTCTTCCTTTTATATCACGCTTGGTCTGCAGAAGTTAATGAAAGAATAAATGCCCTCTTGTTGGAAAACAACTGAAGCAAAAGAGTTATTAAGATGTACTACTTTTTTATTAGTATTACTTATTTGTCATTTTCATTGGACAACCAATATTTTGATTGATGAGTAATTTTTTGAGAAAATTTGAGAAGGTTTGGGATTACTTGGATGGGAGGCAGGTTCTTATTAACATATTTTGCCAATTTGAACGTGGTTTTATATTATTATTTATAAAATAATATATTATTTGTATTATTTTTAGACTTTCCTATTCACATAAACATTTTAATTATGATTTTCCCCCTTTTTGTCACTTTAATTGCAAAAAACTGTACTTGTGTAAGGAGAAAATGATTTTAAAAGCTAAGAAATAAAAAAAAAATCCTTCCCTACATCCAATAAGGATTCCACAAATTAGAGACTGTTGCACAGAGCAGGAAGTCATAAATATGTCAGAGGATGTAGGAAGGAAATGACTACTTGACAATGCAGAGGACTTCCTTTCTTCTGAGTGCAGTAGGCTGTTATCGACTATGCTCTTAGGCATCAAGTAACATAGGAGGGCAATGGAGCAAGTCAGATGGAATTCCATGTGAAGGAGTGTGAGCATAGCACCAGCCTGCTATATCTTTTTTGGGAATCACACTGCTACCTTCTGCAGCTGCTCTAGGATTGTAAGAAAAGATGCAGCTACTTTAAAGAGTTGCAGACTGAAGCTACCTTTGTACTACTGCGTGTTCTGAAGCACCTTTCTTGAATCAAGACCAATAAACCATTATTCTATATTGGGATTATGAAAATGCCAGTACTTACACCTGAATTAGCTGATTGCATAAGAACAATGTCTCAGCCACATTTTTTTTTAAATTTGCATTTATATCCCGCCCTTCTCCGAAGACTCAGGGCGGCTTACACTATGTTAAGCAATAATCTTCATCCATTTGTATATTATATACAAAGTCAACTTATTGCCCCCAACAATCTGGGTCCTCATTTTACCTACCTTATAAAGGATGGAAGGCTGAGTCAACCTTGGGCCTGGTGGGACTTGAACCTGCAATAATTGCAAGCAGCTGTGTTAATAACAGACTGTTTTAGCAATCTGAGCCACCAGAGGCTCTTTACATCCCTGATGTAAAATAACCTACATCTGGAATTTTTCTTCCTAGGATGTTGTAGGCACTTGGAATTTAGTGAACAGAATGAAAAGTGCAATCTATATGAATATACGTATATATGAATACACATAAAATGGTCCATATGATACCACACACCATTATAACCCTTGAGCCAACAACATAAGTAACATAAATAACATAAGCTTAACAAAATCTGAATCCTGGCAAGGTTAGTTAGTTCTTTAGGAAAAAAGAACAAAAATCTTCTACATCCCAACCAAGACCCAACTATCAGAGAGCTTCCTGTGCTTGGCACTGTACGACCACTTACAACCACTCTCATGCTAGGTACAGATTTCAAAAACTTTACAATCAACTGGTACAAAACTTCAAGATTCCAAAGGCCCTTTCCTAGCCTCTTGTAGCACCCATAGCTTTTGCAAATTCTGCACCTCAATTCTTAACTCATTTGCCTCTTACCTTAAGCAGGACATCCATACCGTGTCCCTATCTCCCACCAAATGCAATCCCTAAGAAGGCAGGAAAAGGGAAATAAACTAGCTATCTCTTAGGGAAAAGTCTCCAGATCCAGGTTCACTATTGGTCACCTGTGTCTCTCTTGCCTGAAAAGGCATTGGAGCTGTACAATGCCTTCCTTCTCTTAACTATCCAACAGCGGTGAGTCAACCAGATACCCAAGACTATCATCATCATAATTGTCATCATCGTCATCATCATCCAACCATCCTTTTAACTTAAACCCTGTTGAGCAACTCATAAAAGTCTGTAACAATCTAAGCCAACTAGCCTGGACACATTAAAATCAAAGTAAAGGGAGAGCCATTGAGGGATAATCCTGGCTAGCCCCAAGTTCTTAGGTCCAAGCAATTGCCCTCTCAAGTGTCTCAACTCTTGATTTAACTGCTGGTTCTGCCACAACAAAATACCTTATGCCACCAGACTTGAAATCCTGGGTTTAGAAAATTTAGAACTCCGCCGCCTTCGGCATGACCTGAGTATAACTCATAAAATCATCTGCTACAATGTCCTTCCTGTCGAAGACTACTTCAGCTTCAATCGCAACAATACATGAGCACACAATAGATTTAAACTTAATGTGAACTGCTCCAATCTTGACTGTAGAAAATATGACTTCAGTAACAGAGTTGTTAATGCCTGGAATGCACTACCTAACTCTGTGGTCTCTTCCCCAAATCCCCAAAGCTTTAACCAAAGACTACCTACTATTGACCTCACCCCTTTCCTAAGAGATCTGTAAGGGGCGTGCATAAGAGCACCAGCATGCCACCCATTCCTGTCCTATGTTCCCTTTGATTGTATCCAATTTGTATGGTTATTTCATGCTTATACTTATATATACTGTTGTGTTTGACAAATAAAAAAAAAATCCACAATGGTGGCAGTGTGGCAGCAGTGCATATGCTTGCTAAGCTAGTTAACCTCCAGTTTGAAGGCCATCACGTCTATCAGCCCCACTAGGTAGACCAGACCATGAATCAATTTCATAGGAAGGCTACACTTTTATTGAGATTGGCTAATGGCTATACCAGTAGAATTTTTCAAGTCTGGTTGTACTGCACATCTTCATTCTTCTTATACTCTAGTGAATTAGGAAAGAGTCTGTCTGAACCACTCTTAAATGTTATCTGAACTTAAAAAATGCTTCAGCACCTTTTACTTAGGCACAGTTATACCATATCTCTGTCAAAATCATCTTCCTTGATCTCTACAGCTTCCAACCTCTTACTCCAAAGAACAGTGGTAATAAAATATCCCCATGGCTGTAGGCTGTAGGCAAAGTCAATAAAACAACTAACTTTGAATAACAAAGCATTCCATTGTTGGCTTTTGAAACCAAAAATTTCTTTTGATGCTTGTCACAACAGACTATGGATTGGCTTCCAAAGTCTCCAATACCTAAGTATAAAGGCTGAAAACATTCAAAACAACATAAAACATCCAAATCATCCAGAATCATAAGACCTAAGTAGAGGCACACTCCAACCCAGTTGACATTTTAAGTCTATCTATCTTGGATCTGTTTATATCTATCTTTAGCAGCCAAAAGTGTTAGATAGTAGCTCTCAACTTACAGCCCAATGATGACTGGTGGTCTGAGTATAAGCCAAATAAGTGAAATAGATATTAATTAAATAAAATTATTTTCAAAGTGGGTAAAACCTCAGACATCACAAATTTCTCATGTTGATTTAATCAATCAATCAATCAAATTTATATATTACCTGACTCTAAGTGATTCTGGGCAGTTTTTTTGTTTGTCCTAAACATCTGTGGATTTTTTCCTACAAGGCTTAAATCTCATGATCTGTTATCTTGATAGATTTTTATCAACTACGTTCTGAGGACACCACTGGGAGATTCAAGTAGGGGTTAAGGTACCACGCTGCTGCCTCTTGATATGTAATGGGTCTCAAAAGCTTTCAGTGACTAATATAAGTATTAACATAAATCAATTTACTGTATAAATACTGGTTTACGATACAATATTTCTGGCAAAAACAAACTAAGTTACTACCAATAGTCATTGGTTACCATATTTTTTGGAGTATAAGACACACCAGGGTATAAGACGCAGCTTAGCTTTTGCGGAGGAAAATGGGGAAAAAACTGCCTACCAGGTATTCATCTGGCTAGTGTCCTTAGTCTGGTCAGCTTCAGCACATTAGTTTGCTGTTTTTTATCCCCTGCTTGGGGATAAAAAAACAGCTTCTAAAGCACAACCAATTTTTGGAGAGAGAAGCAATGAAAAAAGCAGGCAAACCCAACACTAAGTACAAGCTTGATGGACATTACCTTACAGATGACCCCCACCCTGTTAAATAATAATAATAATATTTTAATTTGTATACCGCCCTTCTCCCGAAGGACTCAGGGCGATGCACAGCCAGAATAAAATACAAAAAGAACAGCACATACAATACTAAGAACAACCCTTAAAAAACTTATTCAATTGGCCAAATTTAAAATACAATAACACCCTATAAAATTTACAAAAATTTAAAACCCATAAAAGCAAATTAAAATTTTAAAGATCAAGCCAGTAAAGACCTTGGAGTTTTCATATCAAATGACCTAAGTGTCAAAGCCCACTGCAACTACATCGCAAAAAAAGCTTTGAGAGTTGTAAATCTAATCTTGTGTAGCTTCTTCTCCAAAAACACTACACTACTAACCAGAGCATATAAAACATTTGCTAGACCAATTCTTGAATACAGCTCGACTGTCTGGAACCCTCACCTCATTTCAGACATCAATACAATTGAACGTGTCCAGAAATATTTTACAAGAAGAGTTCTCCACTCTTCTGAATACAACAAAATACCTTATGCCACCAGACTCAAAATCCTGGGTTTAGAAAATTTAGAACTACACCACCTTCGACATGACTTGAGTTTAACTCATAGAATCATCTATTACAATGTCCTTCCTGTCAAAGACTACTTCAGCTTCAATTGCAACAATACACGAGCACACAATAGATTTAAGCTTAATGTTAACCGCTCCAATCTTGATTGCAGAAAATATTACTTCAGTAACTGTGTGACAAAATAAATTAATTAATTAAATAAATAAACCACGGAGATCGCTTCACTCACTAGCACCTTGTTAGTGCTGAAAAAAAGCTTCACAGCTGAGAGTCGGAGGGAGCAGGCAAAGCACAGAAGATGCTTCACTGAAAAAAAGTTTAGCACGGAGATCACTTCACTCTCTAGTGCCTAGTTAGGGCTGAAAAAAAGCTTCAAAAAAAGCTACATTCAGAGTATAAGATGCACCCAAATTTTCAGCCTCTTTTAGGAGGGAAAAAGTGTGTCTTATACTCTGAAAAATACGGTATTCTGTGAGGGGGAAAATACCTTACAACTTCTCTGGAAAAACTATGTATGTAATAATGCAGATTGGATATCATTCTGAAAGTTGTTTGATTGAATGGAACTTTTGCACTTTTAAAAATACCTTTTAAGATAAATAGCCTTATCCACACAAAATACAGCAGCGGTGAAAAGAGCACCAGCTTCAATTACTCTCTTGCTCACTATAGCTATGCCAAGATCCTGAACCTCTTATCTTTATGAGCGCATATAATTTGTATTCCAGGAAGACCAAACTTGGCATCTAAAGTGATCAGGAAACCAAACTTTACAGAGTCTATTTGTACTTAAATGCTGTTCTGAGTGCTACCTCTTCTCTTCTGCTCTGTTGTATTGCTGCTTCTGATCACAGCACTATATACAACTTTCTCATACAACATTTCTATTTTATTCAAGGCAGCAAGGCACAGTGTGTGGATGGGCTGGACCCTGAAATTTCACCAACTTTAAAAAAAAATTCAATAGAATTAAAAATGAAGTATTAATTTTTTATAGCATGCAAAATTTGGACAGTGATTTTTCATCTAAACTTTCTCTGAAATGGAAATACTTTGTAGCTCTCACCTAAGAAATATATTTTATTTTATTTTTAAAAAATGAGATTGACTCTATTTTTAGGGGAATTGTGACCATGGTTTCATGTAGTCAATGACACGCTGCTAAAGTTTGGGTAGCAATGCGGCACAGAGTGTGTGATGACAGTGTGACTTGCCCCCTGATTGTTTTCAAGAAAGATTCAACTGCTTCAAGTGCATTTGGTTTCTGTTATGCAGAATTGTGGCAAGCGATCTTAGCTTTGTATCAATCATAAAAATAACTGAAGTTATACTTCAATTGTACTGTCAGAAAATGCCTCATGTTGTAACTGTGAAACCACTCCCATTGCTAGATAATAAAATTAAAATATGCCTGTTTAAAAATCTATTATACCTTTTCCCACCAGATGGTGCTATTAACCTAGGATTGAATGCATGCTGTGCACTCTTCTATGCCATAAATAGGGAATAAAGAGCAACCGATGATCTTGGTTCAAAAATCATATTGATTGAGCAGTAAGTGGTACAACAGGTAGAGCAAGAACTGGGATTTTGCATAGTTTAAGACTAATTGAGCACAATGGCAATTCTGTACAATTCCACTAAAAAATAATCGGCACCAAGTTCATTAATCTAACTTTCAAGTAAGTTAGTATAGAACTGTGTAACTGTGTTCAGCCTCAGCAGTTTTAAGATGGGTGGACTTCAACTTCCCAAATATTCAAACCAGCATGTTAGATGGGGAGTTCTGGGATTTAAAGTCCGTTGCTGACGTAGAGAAACACTTTTATAGCATTATAGGCACAGAGACTTAGTTATGATTCAGGAGATGCTCAATTTGAATCTCTTTTTTAAGTTGATTTTTTTTTATTAAAAAGTTTTACAAATTTTTTTTACCCATACATCCCCTCCTCCTCCCACCAACCCTCCCCCTTTCCCCTCCCCCTCCCACCTTCACCCAATCCCCCCCCCCGATTTCCCAGAGCAATATACATATATAATATCTAACAATAATAAGCTAGAATACACAAACTATCCATAGATTCCCATCCATCCCCTAGAACCAGTGGTGGGATTCAATTTTTTTAACAACCGGTTCTGTGGGCGTGGCTTATTTTGGGGTGTGGCTAGCTGGTCATGTGACCGGGTGGGCGTGGCCGGCTGGTCATGTGACCGGGTGGGTGTGGCCGGCTGGTCATGTGACCAGGTGGGCGTGGCTGGCTGGTCATGTGACCGGGTGGGTGTGGCTATGGGCATAGAAACTACTCAGAGGGCTAAAAAAAGTCATTTTTGACCTGTCCTCGCACTTTTGACCGGTCCTCGCACTTATGACCATCCTCACATTAATGCCCATTGCAGCATTTTTAGCAACCATGTCACTCATTTCACAACTGCTTCTCTTCACCACGGTTACAAGATAGGGCGCAAAATGTAAAATGTGCAGTCGTAGGTGTGAGGACCAGTCAAAAGTGTGAAGACAGGTCAAAAATAACTTTTTCAGCCCTCTGAGAAGTCCCTATGCACAAAATGCTGCAAACAGGCATAAATGATGACCGGTCATAAGTGTGAAGACTGGTCAAAAGTGTGAGAACCTGTTAGAAATCACTTTTTTCAGCCCTCTGGGTAGTCCCCATGTGCAAGAGACTACTCAGAGGGCTGAAAAAGTTATTTTTGACCTGTCCTCGCACTTTTGACCAGTCCTCGTACTTACGACTGTCCTCACATTTTACATTTTGGACTCTATCTTGTAACCATAGTAAAGAGAAGCAGTTGTGAAATGAGTGACATGGTTAAGAATGCTGCAACAGGCATAAATGTGAAGATGGTCATAAATGCGAGGTCTGTTCAAAGGTGTCAGAACCTATCAAAAATCACTTTTTTCAGCCCTCTCGGTAGTCCCTATGCACATTGGGACTACCCAGAGGACTGAAAAAAGTGATTTCTGACAGGTTCTCACACTTTTAACCAGTCCTCACACTTATGACCGGTCATCATTTATGCCTGTTGCAGCATTTTTAATAGCCATGTCACTCATGTCACAACTGTGGTGCTTCACGTGACTGGGTGGACGTGGCCAGGTGGTCATGTAACATAGCTTCTTTGCCCTAATGACAGTTTGCTGCAATGTTCATAAGTGTGAAAAACAGTCATAAGTCACTTTTTCAGTGCCATGCTGGTTAAACCAATTACCAGAACAAATCCATTCTCCCTCCCTCTTTCTCTCCATCCTTCTCCCCCCTCTTTCTCTCCTTCATCTTTCTACCCCTTCTATCCTTCATCTCTCTTTCTCTCCTTCATCATTTTCTGCCCCCCTCTTTCTCTCCATCACTCTTTCTCCAAATGGGGTAGGGTAGGCTGGCCCTGCCCTGGTATTCTAACATTTCTTGCCTGAGAATTTCCTGTATATGAATCCTGTTGTGGTGTCTCATAAAATGACACTGTTTTCCTAATCAAGCAGTTATGTACGATTTTTTATTTAAAATGCATCACAGCAATTGTCAATTACACCTGCCCAGAGAGTCATCTCAGTTCTTCCACAATTGTTGTGGCTGAATTTATAACCTGGCCTCTAAGTTAACTCAGTTTCTTAACAATAAATCGGCTGGGTTCATGCCACATTCTGAGCCTCCCAAAAACTCTACTTGCATCCAGTTACAACTCCAAGCTGGAGAAAGCTAAAGGGTGTGTGTGTTAGCGGGAGAGAAATATGAGCAAGGAATCAAATAGTTTGGGGGGGGGCGTTAAGAAGAAACAAAGATAAGGGAGAAGAAAGAAAACTCATGTTGCCGGAGGGAGCGGAAGCACCAGCTGTTTGGGAAGAACGGAGGGAAAGAAATGCAGGAGAAGAGATGGGGAGGGCTACGATGGGGACGGAGATAAAAAGAGACCGCAGTGAGTGATGGGTGGCTGAAGCCACAAGTCGTTGCAAAAAGAGATGCTGCCTAAGGAGCTGGCGACGCTGAGAAGGTGGGGAGAACGGGAAAAGTGGGGAGGCAGGAGGACAAGGGGCTGGGTAGGAGGGGAGAGAAATAGCAAAGGGGGCTTCAAAAGGAGGGCCGAGGAGAGGCGACAAGGGAGAAGAAAAGGAGAGCTTGGTTCAGGATGGGCGCGGGAAGGAAGAAGCTGGTGGAGGAGTGCGAGGGCTTCGCTCCTTCTATGCCCACCACCCTCCTTCCTCCCTTCCCCCGATCTATGCACCACCCTCCTTCCTCCTCCATCTATGCAGCTCTGCCTCCCGATCCGAGCCCCAGGTGGCTGCTGGCAAGCCTGCCTGCATCCAAGCGTCTTGCTGGCCAGCCCATTGAAGCACCTTGCTGGCCAGTGAGATGCTTGGATGCAAGCAGGCTTCAGCCAGCAGTGTTGTGTCTCGCCCAATCTCACCACAGCCGGGGTCTGCTTATCTGCTTCCGAACGCTGAAGAATGTCCTAGCATGCCTCCTGGCCCCAGCCCTGGCTCCATGCCCAGACAGGCTGAGGAGGGGGCATCTCCCGGCCCCAGCCCTGGCTCCATGCCCAGACAGGCTGAAGAAGAGCAAGTATCTCCAGCCCCCAGCTCTGGCTCCATGCCCAGGCAAACGGAGCAACTAGACCCCCCCCCCTCCTCCACAGCATGTGAGCCTGAGGAAGGTCAATTACCAACAGCTGCCGATTGGAGTGACCCTCGCTTCAGAAGAATTGATAGGCGGCGGCGTCAGAAGGAAGGGAGGGGCAGGCCTGGATAAGTGCTGAGTCATGGAGCCACACCCCATGGCCTATATAAAGGATCTGCTTTCTGGCAGTCTCTGAGTCAGGCAAAGTCTAAACATATCTTGCTGAAGTCACTTTCTGGTCTCCTGCCTGCCTTGAGGACTTTGCTAGGACTTTGGCAGAGCTGCAGAGGCACACCTGATTCGGATTTCCCTGACCCGGCCGTCAGCAGAGGAGTGGGACACGACAAGCAGCTGCCTGGGGCTCGGATTGGGAGGGCAGAGCTGCATAGATCAGGGGGTGGGCAGCTGCTTCAAAAGGAGGGGGCGAGGAGAGGGGCGACAAACGGTAGAAGAAAAGGGAGGGCTTGGTTCAGGATGGGCACGGGGAAGGGAAGAAGCGCTGGTGGCTGGTGGAGGAGTGCGAGGGGCTTCGCTCCTTCTATGCCCACCACCCTCTCCTTCCTCCCTCCCTCTCTCCCTTCCTTCCCTCCCTCCCTCCCTCTGCGGCCTGCATTCCTCTCCGCTTCCCACGCCCCCCTTTTGCACCCAGGTCAAGGCAGAATTAGCAAACCGCGCCTCAGGCCAGCACCGGCTCCCCCTCCTCCCCCCACCCCCGCCCCCATCACCACCACCGGCCTTCCCTTCCCTTCCCGAAGCCAGGGTCTCCCCGGGCTGGGCCATGACCGAGTCAGCTCATCCCCGTCACGCCGACACCGGGTCCGCCACATAAGGAGACGAAGCTGAATGCATCTTGACAGGCAAAGGAGGCGGGGAATTGGCGGCGGCGGGAAGGAGGGAGTGCGAGCGGCTGCTCATGCGCCCAGTGGCGCCGAAAGCTATGGAGAGAGAGGAGTGTGGGGGGGTTTTACCGTGCTGAGGGCTCACAGCCTAACGGAATGTAGAAGCTGCAGCAGCTCCCTGCTTGGAAAAAGCTGGGATGAAGATGCCCTCCCACCATTACTTAACGGTGTCTGTCAGCGGCCGCGTGGCGCTTGGATCGGGTGTGCTGCGAGGCCACCATACAAGCGTCTCTCTAGCCAGCGATTAAAGTGCCTCGCTGGCCACGTGGCCAGCGAGGCACTTTAATCGCTGGCTAGAGAGACACCTGGATGGAGGCCTGCTTCGGTCGGCGGCCTCGCAGCCCACCCGATCCAACGCCACATGGCCGCCGACAGACACCGGTAAGTAATGGTGGGGAGGGGAGGGGCAAGGGGCGGGGTAAACCGCCATTTTAACAAACGGTTCGGCCAAACCATCTAGAACCGGTAGAATCCCACCACTGCCTAGAACCTTAACTCCCCTTCTCCATAGTAAAGAAAAAAAGAAAAAAAGAAAAAAATATACAGTACATTCTATTCATTCATAGGTATTTGATAGTTCTTAATCCAATATTTGTTTTAAAAATAGTCGATCCATCTTCTCCTTTCCAATATACATCTTTCTTGTGGATAGTCTTTCTGGTACGCTGAGATTTCCGCCTTCTCCAGTAAGTTCACGGCTTTTAGAGTCCAGTCTTCAATGACAGACAAATGTTCCATCTGCCAATATTGCGCTGCCAGTAATCTAGCTACTAATATTTAATTTAAAATCAATTTATGTCCTTAAATGTTATCTTCTTCTTCAAATATTTTGTATAATCCACCAAATTTATATATCCACCATATATAATAATACATAGTATCAGCCCAACCAGATCTCCAACATTTAAATTATAGTTTCAAATACATACACACCAGTAGTTAGAATCTAGATATCATCTCTAAGACATTTTACAAAATTTTCCTCTTAAATTTTTAATGTATATAAATTTAACATTTAGCCCAATTTCCCCTTTTATCATACAGTCCTTAACTAATTCCATTTCTTATTCTATTTTTATCAACACCTTATATAACCCCTAATCAATTTTTATCCAGAATAACTTAGTTTTTAACAAATCCACCATATATAATCAAATAACATTGCATTTAAATTCCAGATCATCTACAAAACATTTTATAAAACTTAACTAATGCCATTCCTTATTCTATTTTTATCAACACCTTGTATTCCCAAATCAAATAACATTACTACAAATATTTCTTCAAAATTTAAACACATACACAATACTTTTTAAATATATTCAAAAATTTCAGTTATGATTTACCCTTTCCCATAAAAAGAAACTCTTTTCGCTTGATATTGCTGCTTCTTTACTGTTTGTTCTTTTCATTTAATATCTATTCGAATCAATCTTTGCTCATTTAAATCCCCTACTTTTCCAGTGTTTCTTTTTCGGGCAATTGCCATCCCAACCTTAAATTGTGTGTGCTTTACTTCCTTCTCCCACTTTTTTCCAATCTCTACTTTGCTTCCTATCTTAACTTCTAGCAGTGGTGGACTTCCAGCCTTTAATACATTAGTATAAAAATCTCTTGCTTTAAAAACTGTGTTAAGACAATATTTTCCTCCTTTATAATTTACTGTTAGCCCAGCTGGAACATCCCATCTATACTGCATCTGATGATTTCTAAGTTCATCCACCAAGAAAGTAAACTCCTTTCTAGATCTTAACATTTTAGGAGGAATTTCTTTGAACACTAATATCTCTTGTCCTGATATTTGGATTTTATTTTTATAAGATACTTGTAAAATTTCATTCCAAATCCTCCTAGTTGTAAAATAGATAACAATATCTCTTGGTAACTGTCTCTGTCTGGCAACCCAGGAATTAACCCGATAATTTTTTTTGATTTGAGTTACAAATTCTGCTGGTTGTTCTCCAAATATATGTGCAAAAGCATCTGCAAAAATATCTTTTAGATTCTCGCACTTATTTACTTTGAGACCTCTCACTCTCAGGGCAAACTCCATCGATCTATATTGCAGCAAAACCAACTCTTCGTCTGCCCTGTTCATCTTTGTCTGGACCTCCTCTATTTTATTTTCCAAATTCACATTAGCTTGATTAATTTCTTCCACTCTTCCATCCAACTGAACCGTGTAATCAAACAATCTTTGAAATACTGCCACCACATCTTCCCTTATATCCTTATTCCTAATTTCAATAATGTCTTTTATTTGAGATATTTCCTCTTCAAGCTCTGTAAATTTTTGATCTATAACAGAGATTTGAAAGTCTAGAGCTTCTTCTAAAAGACCTTTTAAAAACTCCTTCAAATCTTCTTGTAGCTTTTGCATTTGAACTGGCAAAATCCCAACATCCTTAATAACACCAAGCTTTGTTTGCTTAGAAGCCATTTTTCACTTTAATTTTATATCTTACAACTGTCTCAATAAGTTCAATAAACCTTCAAATCTTTTCATAAACTCTGTATTTGGGTTAGGTAAATCAATTCTATAGTCCTTCCATTTTCACTTTAAAATCTCTTCATGTAAATGTAAAATCCAGCAAGTTTAAAGAAGACTGAGAGCGCAACAATGTTAACAATGAGTTCCTTAAGTTTCACTTTCACACCCTTTTAAGTGCAGGCGCCATTTCTTTTGTTCTTCTTAAATGCAGTCCTGGAACGGAGTTAAGGTCTGGTACTTGCCATTGCCAGCGCTCCTGTCATTGCTCTGTCTGCTTTAATCAAATTAAATCTTCATCTTGAAGCAGAGGTGGTCCTGGTGTTTTGTTCTGCTTAAAAGCAGAAATGTCCTGATCCGAAGCACTGTTGAGCTTTCCAGGGAGCTCTCACCCTTCTAGCCCCAGAATTGTTCCTGGGGTTTTTTGGGGAGCTCTACCTCTGCCCAATTGCTCACCTTTCCCTCTTCACCTAAGGGAAAGGTTCCCGAGCTGCCAGACAGCTGATTTTCGCAGTCTGAACGGCTCTACACAATCATGGGGCTGGCAGTCTGAAAAGACCGTCTTCAACACCTACGGTGCCACTGGAAGTCAGGGACTTAAGTTGAAATTATTAAATGGCTACAATTTCTTTCTGACTTATAGCATTGGCTTATGTAGATTGACTTTATAAGAATGCTGTAAAGCCATCTTTTTGAGCCTGGGTTTGTACTCCCACCATAAATCCATAGGATTTCAGTTAATCTAATTTGCTTGGTTTCCATGTTCTGATAGACTACAATATAGTTGGTTTATCACATAATGGATTATATCAGTGGTAGTCAACCTGGTCCCTACCACCCACTAGTGGGCGTTCCAGGTTTCATGGTGGGCAGTAGGGATTTTGTCCGATATTGAAGCTCTTTCCTTTTTTTTAATTTAATTGACTTTAAAAAAAAATCATAGCATTATTTAAAAACATTTTCATTAGATTTTCATAAAATTCCACGTGACAATTTAAATTTCTGAAAATATACTATTTGTATTACCCGCACATAAGTTTAGTTCATGTTACCTAAGTGAAACTAAATGGCACTATAGTGCGACCGCAGACAAAAGAGCTTCGTCCCAGAATAGTTCGCACATCTCCCCCCACACCACCCAGTTGTAACAGACAAGCAGAGCTGGTAGCCAGCGCCCCCCCAAACCCAATCCATGATGCGCGAGAGGCATGCGCAGACGACAATACATGGCACATTACTCTGGAACTGGTGGGCATTTAGAAAATTTTACTACTAACAGAGATGATGTTCTGTCTCCTTCCCCACTTCAGACCCATGAGCTGGCCTTCAGCCAGTGGATTCACAGCTCTTATCAGTCCTGGCAGAGAAATCGCAGCTGCCTGCCAAAGTTCAAACAAATGACTCACGTAGCAAGACTTTCAGCTCTTTTTGAAACAGTTCAGCTAAACTTTTGCTTCCCATGGAGTAAAAGCAGTCCCAAAGCTCCTTATATATCCTGTGGGGTGGGGCATCCTTTTGATGACGCCGCTTCTTTAATCTTCTGAAGCGCGGTTCAAGCCAAGCTTGATTATTATTATCAGATGGGTCTGAAGGCGTAGCCTGGGGAAGGGAGGAATCAGGGGATGACGGCCTCATCATGTCCTCCGACTGGTCTGGTTCTGGCTCCTGGAGCTGAGCCAAAGGAATCGGTGCTCCTGAGGTAAGCCTTACCGGCCCTTCCCCCTCACTCTCTGAGTCACTTTCGGGCATGGGGCCAGGTTCAGGGGCTGGAGTCACAATAGATACAAAAGTGGGCGGTAGGTATAAAAAGGTTATAGAGATTTTGTAGAGGTGAGCCTATGGAGCTCTGGTCTAAGTGGGGTTAGACCCATAGTCAGCTCCATAGGCTCACCTCTACAAAACCTAGCCAAATTTCTCGCCAAACAACTACAGCCCTATGCAGAATCCATCACCTCACACATAAAAAAATCATTCCAGTTCATAGAGATCATAAAGAAACAAAACTTACAGCCCAGCAACCTACTCATGAGCTTTGATGTCATATCCCTCTTCACCCAAGTGCCAATCAAAGAAGCCTTAATAGCTATCAAAAACAAATATAACCCCCCCAAGCACATCCTAGATCTGACCAACCACTGCCTATTCAACACATACTTCACAAAAATACAAACAAATAGCAGGAGCACCCATGGGATCACCCCTCTCACCTGTCATTGCCAACCTCTACATGGAACACTTTGAAACCCTAGCATTAGAAAAATCTGATCACAAACCCAAACTCTGGCTCAGATACGTAGACGACACCTTCATAATCTGGCCACATGGGAAAGAAAAACTTGACAACTTCCTCACACACCTCAATAGCCTACACCCCAAAATACAGTTCACCATGGAAACAGAAGTTAACAACCAACTTCCCTTCCTGGATGTCTTAGTCTACAGGAAACCCAATGGCTCCCTAGGACACACCATCTACCAGAAGAAAACACACACAAACCGCTATCTGCACGCACTCTCACACCACCACCCAGCACAGATCAACTCCGTAGCCAAGACACTCATCTCCAGAACAAAACGCTTAGCTGACGAACAACACCTAAAAACCGAACTACACACTCTCACTAATGTACTAACATCCAATGGATTCCAAAGAAATAAGATTTTGGAACCTAATCCAAAAAGAATCCCCCACTAAAATCCAAGACAGAGAATAAGAAAACGGCACAGCCCTCCTTCCATATATAAAAGGCTCCACAGACAGAATCAGGAAGATCCTCGACAAACACATCAAGACAG
This sequence comes from Ahaetulla prasina, assembly GCF_028640845.1. NCBI lineage: Eukaryota > Metazoa > Chordata > Lepidosauria > Squamata > Colubridae > Ahaetulla > Ahaetulla prasina. The sequence goes on from NC_080541.1 coordinate 161,706,067, forward strand.
CACTCTGCACAAACTGAAAAATATCCACCATCCTAAGAAACCCCAAAGACAAAACTGAGTTAGAAAATCAAGGAGTATATTAAATCCCATGCACTGCCTGCCCCACCACATACATCGGACAAACCAACAGAAGAATAAGTGCACACATTGAAGAACACAAGAACTCAGTCAAAAAAGAGGAACCAACTTCTTCCCTGGTCCAACACCTTAAAGCCACAGGACATGATATTGACTTTAAAAAGACCAGAACTATCGCCAAAACTGAACACTTTAACAACAGAATAATCAGAGAAGCCATTGAGATAGAAAAACGCCCACACAGCATGAAGCACGAAGCTGAAGCCTGAAGATGACAAATGAGACTTCGTCGAAATGTCGCCAAGACACTTCTAATTTTACGTGGGAGAAAACCCGAATAACCAAAGATCTGCATACAAACACCCATGAAAACCTCAGAAAACACACACACACACACACATACACATACACACACACGCACACAAGCTGCCTTTGGGCGCTTACCTTGTCACAAATGCTGTGCAAGAAGAACAGTAATGCTAGCAAAATGAGTAAATGTTCATTTACCCAAAGGCAAACCTTGTTTCTACCTGTCTTTCCTTAATCTGGCCTCAAGGATATTTTCCCAAAACTCTTTTTAAGGGTCAGAGGAATAGTCTTTTAAACCTTTTGTTCCCAGATACCTACTATAGTTGCCGGCTATAAATTGTTTTTCTCAATCATAGCAACTTAAAAAACTTTATAGTTGTTGAGGCTAAGGAACACTACTATAGATACACTTCTGCTCTTTTAAAGATATTAAAAACCGCTGCTGTTCAGCATTTAAAATAACTTTTTAAAGAAGAAAGTTCAGTAAGACAGAGAAAAGGTAAGAACCAAGGAGAAATCCATACAAGAATTAAACAAATGTCTGGCCTGTTTTAAACTTTCAGCAGTGTTATATAAATCCTAGAAAGCCAGTTTGTTGTAGTGGTTAAGGCACCAGGCTAGAAACTAGGAGGTCATGAGTTCTAGTCTCACCATAGGTACAAAGCCCGATGGTGACCTTGGGCCAGTCACATATTCTCAGCCCCAGAAATAGGCAATGGCAAAACGCTGCTGAAAATCATGTCAAGAAAATGTCCAGGCAGTCATCCGGAGTCAACACTGACCTGAAGGAACATATTGTCAGGACCAATGAGGCATTTGCTACATTTAATGAATACCAAATTGGCACTCCTACTTTCAAGTAGGGAAGTTAATCCGATTGACACTTGTCTCTTACTTCTACCTTGACAACAGGGTACCCGAGGACAGCCAAGAAAGTAAGATGGATGATGAGGTACACCTAATTATGCCCTTCAACATTATCTGCGTGCTGCTGTCTGCTGGGAACATCTACTGATGATAAGATGACAGTCAAACATTGCTATGACTGCAGGAGAGGAATGTAATGCTATTAAGTATCAGTAGATCCTTGTTTCCATCAGAATGGAAAATGTGGAGGAAGATGGGTCAAAGTTGTCTGAGGTGAGTAGAGTGAATAGCACTAATTTTTTACACTTTATATAAGCTTCCACCAGCTGATGACCTCCAAATGTGTTGGATCAGTTCCCATAATTCCAAACCCTCTATGATTGATAGGGGGATTCCACAAGTTGAAATCCAATTCCTTTTGAAGATACTAGTTTGGAGAAGCCTGTTTTATACAGTAGTTGTGCTACTGTAACTGTACAACTGGGTTTCTATTTATAATAATAGTGTTTAAAGATACACTTACTTAGGGTCATTTAAGCTCAGAATTTTCCATTACTTCAAACTGCATGTCCACTAACCACAAACGGGCTTCACACAGCATGCTAACTAAAATGTGGTTCAGTGTAGGTGAAGGGATGTAGACCTCTGACTGAGGAAGAAATGAATGAATCATTAAAGGGGAACTTAAAAAAAAAATCTTAGTTCTGAGTAAGAGGAAAGTGTGAGAAAGAAAATCAAAATAACTTTGCCTCAATTTTGTTTGCTATAAGAGGAAGTGTAGAGAAATTTGGACTCAAGATTCTATTATTCCCGGGTCAATCCCGGGGGGGGGGGGGAAGGGAGGGGGGAAGGGTTTGTTTTTTTTGGGAGGGAGGGGGAAAAAAGGGGCAAAAATGTCTTTGTTTTTTTTTAAAACTTTTTCAATAAAAAAAAAAGATTCTATTATTGTACTCTATAGCAGGGGTGTCAAACTCATGCCATCAGGGCGGTGTCATGTGACGTATCGGGACTTTTCCCCCCCTTCACTAAACTGGGCATGGGCGTGGCCAGTGCATGACGCATCTGGCTTGCAGGCTGTGAGTTTGACAGCCCTGCTCTATAGCAAAAAAAGAGAATTGTTAGGGTCCCTGCTGTGTCTGTTTTTTGACCTTCCCAATCTTGAAAAGATGAAAATATACATGTAAAAATGCTAGTGCTGATTTACTTTGCTGAAACAGAAATTGCAAAAGAAATCTGAATTGTCCTTCCTATTTTTATGCAGTTGATATAATGTCTCTGATTAACCTCCATGAAATAGATATAATTTCTTTCCATCTCAGTGAAAATTTTAAAGTAACTGTACAAAATTTTTATTTCTAGCCTGGTAGGATGATAGAACAAGAATAAGTGAATTTACTCACCTACAAAGTTATATTTTCAGGAAGAAAATATTACTAAATTACTAAAATATTTTACTTTTAAAATAAATTACTTTTTAATTAAATTACTTTTAAAATAAATTACTAAATAAGTGAAGTTACACCCTATATACATGTTCATTTACTTACTTGAATGCAGATTAATTTTGTACTTTCAAAGTTAGTCTTGCTCAGGGTGTGGTCTTTTCACATTTTATTCAGACTAAACACTAATTCAAAGTTATCGTTGTTATACAACACAACACCTCTTCCCCAAAGATAATAACAATCTGATTTGGTTTTGACCTTCTGTGTGAATATAGCCATGATAGGTTATTATCCATGAATATGAATGTAGTAGTAGACACTGTTTTGCTGGTAAGAATCACACTTAATGTCTCCTGCAAAAGTAAGCACATGCTGGCTTGCCATGTTGTATAAATTTACCTTTTTGCATTAAGGATAAAGGGGTTTGGTTTTGGTTTAGCGTGTTGTATGAATGCTGCCATGGCAGTTTGCGTTGATTTAGTGTTGTGCAAACATTGGCTATGGAGAAGGGGAAAGACTATAGTAGTCACAACAATGCTGCAAAATGAGTGGGACTTTATTCCATTTCTGGAGAGGCTATGATTTGCTTGTTTTGCTGGATTTTTGAAGATATTTTGTCTGGGTACCTCTAAACTCTTCTTGTTGTTGTTAGTTGCGAAGTCATGTCTGACCCATTGCGACCCCATGGACAACATTCCTCCAGGCCTTCCTGTCCTCTACCATCCTCTGGAGTCTACTGCTTCAGTGACTCCATCCAGCCACCTCATTCTCTGTCATCCCATTCTTCTTTTCCCCTCAATCTTTCCCAGCATTAGGCTCTTCTCCAGTGAGTCCTTTCTTCTCATTGGGTGGCCAAAGTATTTGAGTTTCATCTTTGGGATCTGGCTTTCTAAAAAGCAGTCAGGGTTACTGAAACTATAGACTTCTGTTTTATGACATAGATTTGTTTGGGAGCCGGATTGAATTCTTTCAAGCTCAATGCTGGTTTATTGAAAAGCACAACAAAGTTGGTTTTTTCCCTTACAAAGCTGAATCATTGCAGAGCCTGTGGGTATTTTCTCACTGATAGGAACTCTGGCCTCACACCATTTCCTGGTTCTTTAGCTCAGAGCAACCTTTACCTATTGGCTCTGCTTGCCCTACACTCAGAATGGACTTGGAAGGAATTTTGGAGGTCTCGTGCAGGAAACCTTATATTATTTCAGACAGATGATTGTCCAATCTCTTCTTATAAACCTCCAGTGTTGGAGCACCCAAAATTTCTGGAGGCAAGCCGTTCCACTCAGAGGTGGTTTTCAGTAGGTTCTGACCAGTTCTGGAGAACCGAAAGTGAAAATTTTGAGTAGTTCGGAGAACCGGTAAATGCCACCTCTCACTGGCCCCGCCCCCATCTATTCTCTGCCTCCCAAGTCCCAGCTGATCAGGAGGAAATGGGGATTTTGCAGTAACCTTCTGCTGGGGAGGGAATGGAGATTTTACAGTATCCTTCCCCTGCCGCTCCCACCAAGCCATGCCCACAGAACCAGTAGTAAAAAAAATTTAAAACCCACCACTGGTTCCACTGATTAATTGTTTGAACTGTTAGGAAATCAGTTCTAGGTTAATTCTCTCCGTGTTTAATTTCCATCCATTGCTTTTTCCCCTCCCTTCAGGTATTTTGAAGAATAGATTGATTCCCTATTCGTTGTGGTAACTCCTTAGATATTGGAACACTACTGCCACTTGATTCCTGATGGCTATTAATAGCTGTCCCATCATTCTGTGCAACCATGATTCTAGTAATGGGAAAAACATCTGGTTTCAAAAGTACCAATATGCATTTGTTTCACCCTGAACTGCTTACTAGGATGTGTTTATATGCAGAAGGGAGGCTTTGCAACCAAGGCATTGTCCTACAGCAACTGTGCATATTTAATACTGTGTTTTCCCAAAAATAAGACCCTGTCTTATATTTTTTGGAACCCCAAAATAAATGCTTGGCTTTATTTTCGGGGACGTCTTATTATTTGGGGCACGTGAAGCAAGACAGGGCTCCTCTTGCCATCTTACCTGATTTCCAGCTCTGTCTCCCTAACCCTAACCAAAGGAAATGGCAGGGACCGGCTGTGCATGCAGTTAAATATATTCGGGGAGGGCTTATTATCAGGGGATGTCTTATTTTAGGGGAAACAGGGTATTATTGTTTTAAATTTTGCAAATGACCACACAAATGAAGACAAGAACATTGGCTAAAAATGCTAAATGTGGAAGGTGCTGGTAATTTATTTTAATTCCTTTTGTGTGGAATGAAACGGAGAGGATTTTCGTTGTGGCAGAACCAGGGATAACTTTGGGTGAAGTACTGGTTGAATTCTGTTCTTGGGCTTGGCTTATTTCTCAGCCAGAGAGGGGAATGTTTGACTCATGGTAGTCTGGATGTATTCTCAGTGTTCCGAGACCTGTAAAAATGACCATTTGGGGGTAAGGAAGTGACCTTAATTGTGCTATGGCATTTTATATTATTTGCAGCTTTCCAGTCCAGAACTCTTTATCAATGAAATAGATGACTAAAAGCTACCAAATATGTTTTTAAAAGTGAAATAAAGGATTGCCAGTTTATCTGCAACAATTGCGTGTTTGTCTTCTACCGTTACTACCTTGTAAACATGGACTTACAGGCTTACACATCTCTATCTCTACAGCTGAAATATGCATGACACTATTATATAAATTAAGAACGTTAGCCCAATAAATTAAGAACGTTAGCCCAATTCACCTCACAGGTTCTTGTGTGGAAGTTAGGAGGAAGGTGTATTAGGTATATTTATTGCCTTGAATCATTTATAAAAATAAAGGTGGAATTTAAAAAAATCTAGAAAAAATATACCCTGAAGCAATTTCTTTTCTAATAACTGATTACATATACTTTGAAACGAAGGCAAATGAAACACTTGCTCTTTGTAACTGATTTGGTTAACTATAATCTCTATTTGTACCTAAATAACTTTAATTATTTAAAATCAGGCACTCTTGCAAATGAAGCTAGTAAATCAAGTTCATGGAGTGTTAAAGATAAGAACTACCGTCATCTATTTAATTCAGATTATGTCTCATTAGGTTCAGCAAGACTTTCTTCCAAAGAAATATAGAAGTAAAGCAATTATAATGGAGACATTTACCTGCAGTTTGAACCTAAAATTATTTTTAAAAATGTCCTTAAAGTTATCTATTTCTAGGTTTTATTTTTCATTTTAAAACTATTAATTAATATTTTAATATCAATAGTATAAGAATATAGGTAATTTAGTTTCAAGTGAATGTATTTATGTTATATTTGAATAAGCATATAAAAACTAAGGTAGATTGAAGGAAGGGGTGTGTGTGTGTGTGTGTGTGTGTGTGTCTGTTTATCTGAAAAGATCATCCAGCAAAGTCCAGACTAAATCATGCTTTCATTTATTCACTTCATATAAAAATCTCTTCAGAATGCATCTCAACACAATATATAATACTATAACAACATACATTGTGTGAAACTTCCAAACAATAAAATAACCACCTGGAACAATGCAGTGTTCAACAGACATATAAACCCATGTATCATGCACAGCTGTGCTATTTTCATCAACTAATTAGTCACAAGTTGGACTGAAAGCTTGAAACATAGCTTTACAAATTGGCACTGTATACATGCCTCACAAGCTTTGTTGGAAGAAGTTTCACAGCACAATTATAGTATCAGTTCACATTTTGTCATAGAAACTCACATTGGCTGCTTTAAAAATTGGAAAATGACAGGTGGTTTTGTGGCATTTACTGGGCGCGTCCTTTTCAAGATTTCAATAGTTTCATTTCTGATGAACAAACCATCCTAAATCCACACCAGTTACCAAACCCCGATTTCCAGAATCCGAATGAAAATGAAAGCCAATGGGAGCCAATGTCTGAATGCCCTTTCTGGGTTCCATATGTCTCTTTCACTGTGCTCAGGTTCTTTCAATTTTACGCAGTACAAAAAATTACAAGAAAGGCAACTCTCATTCAGAGTCTTCTACACAAATAACATCACCACTGACAGGCAATGTTAATTTATATAAATTAATACTTACAAAACATTACATTATATACAATACATAATAAATACACTGTTATAAACAGTACTGGACGTGTAATAGCTCAAGGCAAATTGAGGAGAAGAAAAGGAGACTCAGCCTAGCGAACATGAAGAATGGGAGGGAGGGAAAGTACAGTAGGACCAAACACAAAAATTCCATTGAGTTTTGTTTTGTTAAAGGGGAGATTGTCCATCATATTACAACATGTTCATTTTTATACGTACTGCATTGTCTAATTAGAATGCAAAGCTACTTTATCCTGTGTACAACAAAAGTCAAAAACAGTTGAGTGGAAAACCATTTGTTTATGTGCAGCAAGTAACACAGGAGAAACCTAGATTTTGTGGGACTAATAAAGTGACCAGTGATGCAGTAATGCAAGGAGAAGGGCACCCTGCTTTATTTACTGAGTCAAAACAATTAAAACTGTGGTAAAACACAAGTATTGCCCATAGAGAGGAAGACTTTCTTCATTAAACAGGATCAATAATAATATAAAATATATATCGGTATCAAACAAGTTTTGTTGTGTATTTAGTAGGCGTCTCGAAAAGATGTGGAAGTATTTATAAAAAAGGCACACGGGTCTGAGACAGGTGCACAAATTTTAAATGCAAAATTACGAAACCATATTTTGAGCTGTTGGACCGAACCGGATGTCAGAATCTATTCAGAATAGAAAATATTATGATTGTGTGTCATTCCCTAGCGGGCTTGTTCAGTAACAGCTCATACTGCCTCCCTATCACCAGGTTTATTTTGTTTTTGGCTGATAAAACTTAAGCTGCAGTAGATATCACCTGTTAATTCCTGAGCAGTCATTACACACTCTTTAACCCTGACTCCAATCTCGAGTAATTGGAAAGTCTTCTAGCCAATAACAGGTGCTGGCCTAAGAGCCAGACTTTCAGGCTATAGCACATGAGACAATCTGCATGTGCGTGAATAAAATCACCATGACGAATACAGTGTGTTAAGTATCAATCGGCGATGCATCTTTTGTCACAATCTCTATATTAGCGTCCTGCTGGGAATCCCTTTTTCCTGGGTCAATGACACAAAGTGTCTTGGTACTGCTGTAATAATGGATACTGTCACTCTCTTTCTCAGGCCCATCAGAGTCTTCCTCTTCAAGAGTAAGGTCAAACTGGAACTTCTCCATCAGGCCCTGACAGTCTTGGTTGCGTTCTTCGAGGGGAGGGGAAGGGCTCTGAGGGATCATACTTTGATACCAATTACGGTTGTCTTCCAGGGTATCCAAAATATCTTGCGCATCGGGCTGTACAAGGTCTGCCCAGGTCTCCCAAAGTGGATGAACAATATAATCAATGAATCCCACCTACAATGCAAGTACAATCGAGTTGTAATGAAACGTTATTTACACTCAATATTTATGAATTTTTCTCTCAGCTTTACATTTAAAGCAACTAGAAATTAGGGCATATTAGTATTTATTCATGCTGCGATTTATCTGCTCAATTTTTTTAAAGGATAAAACAGAGTGAATACTAAAAACCATTAAAAACTAGATGGGATCATATAATCTCTGCTGCTATGATATATGTAAAGAAGGAGTGATCTAACCAGTTTAGAGGGGAATTGCCAAAACCAGAATGCTGATATTAAAGAAGAATATTCCTTTCTGTGCATTTGGGGGAAATTTATTGGGCACGGATCATTATGGCCAGATTTGTTTATTTTATTTATTACTCAAATTTATATAGCTAGTCATTTTACCGATAAAAGTAAATTTTGTAAAAATAGAAATACAAACCCTAGGTAAAGAAAGGATAAGAATGGCCATCTTAGCAGCGGAGCTATCTAAGCATGGTCCTGGTTTCCTTGGGAGTTTCAGGTCTGACAACATAACTAAGTCTTGAGGGTCTTCTAGAATATCAAAAGTGATGAAACTAATCTAATTCCAGAGGGAGGGAAGGGCTCTGAGGGATCATACTTTGATACCAATTACGGTTGTCTTCCAGGGTATCCAAAATATCTTGCGCATCGGGCTGTACAAGGTCTGCCCAGGTCTCCCAAAGTGGATGAACAATATAATCAATGAATCCCACCTGCAATGCAAGTACAATCGAGTTGTAATGAAACGTTATTTACACTCAATATTTATGAATTTTTCTCTCAGCTTTACATTTAAAGCAACTAGAAATTAGGGCATATTAGTATTTATTCATGCTGCGATTTATCTAACAAACTGCTCAATTTTTTTAAAGGATAAAACAGAGTGAATACTAAAAACCATTAAAAACTAGATGGGATCATATAATCTCTGCTGCTATGATATATGTAAAGAAGGAGTGATCTAACCAGTTTAGAGGGGAATTGCCAAAACCAGAATGCTGATATTAAAGAAGAATATTCCTTTCTGTGCATTTGGGGGAAATTTATTGGGCACGGATCATTATGGCCAGATTTGTTTATTTTATTTATTACTCAAATTTATATAGCTAGTCATTTTACCGATAAAAGTAAATTTTGTAAAAATAGAAATACAAACCCTAGGTAAAGAAAGGATAAGAATGGCCATCTTAGCAGCGGAGCTATCTAAGCATGGTCCTGGTTTCCTTGGGAGTTTCAGGTCTGACAACATCACTAAGTCTTGAGGGTCTTCTAGAATATCAAAAGTGATGAAACTAATCTAATTCCAGGGGGGAGGGAATGTTCCATAAAGCTGGCACCTAGGCAGGGAAGTGCACATCTCCTGGGACCCACCAACTGAAGATCCGTAGCTGATGATATCTGCAGGACACCTTTACTGAAAGATCTAATGGGCGGGGGGGGGGGGAACTAGAGTGGTCCCTCTGACAGCCCGGCCCCAGGCCATGAATAGCTTTAAAGGTCAAAACCAGCACCTTGAATTGGACTTGGAAGCAAACTGGCAATCTATTTGCACTTGCAGAGCATGGATGTTCTAGGAGTGCAGATAACTGTACCAGCTGAGGCTCCTGGGTACTCTTCAAGAGCAATTATAGAGCACATTGAAATGGTCCAATCTGGAGCGACTGAGGCATGAGTGGCTCAGATTTGTTTTCTTCAGGAAGGGATGCAGATATTGCATTAGCAAAGCTAAATGAAAGCATTCCTGACTGACTCCTGTTGCCACAATTCTTTCCAGATCAGTACCCAGAGCACTTGCATTTCCAAGAGTTCTACAAATCCAGCTCTGGGTTGGCAATCTTCAATCATAAAATGATAGTCAAACGTTAGAATCAAATGTCCAGTGGAACTAACACTGATTTTCCCGCCCATTATCTAAATCTCAGCGTAGGCCAAGATCAAGGCTCTTTCTATCCTATAATCAGGTTAGACAAAGCCCAAATAATTAGCTTCGCCCTAAAAAACACTTCTAACAAAATTCATAAATAAAAAGCTGACACTACTGTAGCAGCAAATATCTGCTCAGTAAGTTTGTTTCGTTTTTTAAATCATGTCATACTGTTGCTATATAATTTATGGCAATTATATAAGAAACATCTGTATAGCAGTATTTGCATATGAAGAAACTACAAGGTACTGTCAGTGGGAGCTATTTTTAATTATTAGGGTATTCAGACGTAATGGAAATCATGGCATCTGTTGCCTGCTTGAGCTAAAGTGAATCTTGGATGCCTTCCTCCTCTGAGGAAAAAGAACATAGAGGAGTTCTTAAGTTTCTATTCCAAAATTAAAACTGGTTAGTAACTATTTTTTAAGATATCAGGACTCAGGGAAAAACCTGTTAACAGCCCATCACATTAAACAGTATCTTATGAAAGGACTTATTAACATTTAAATTGTTTGGTATGATATAGAGGTCTAACTATAAAAGAAATGCTTACTGGATGTGGTTACTGCATCAATGCACTTCAATGAAAATTGCCATCTCACTAAACTGATGGTATCTATTTTTTTTAAAGGAGAAATATGACTCCTCCGAGTATCACTTAAACAATGTAGATAAAAATGCTGGTACGCTATGACATTTTGATGAAAACCTTTACTTCAAATTTTGGAATTGGTGTGATTTTTAGGGTTAGTGTTAAAAAACTGACTTTTTCTGGGATCTGTTTAGAACTTTCATGTTATTTTGCTGTTTCGTGGAATTTATTTTCGATTAACATGCTTGAATATAATATCATTCAATGGAGAAATGTTTGATATTAAGGGGAAATAATGACTGCTCCTGGTATTATCCATTATGTAATAAAGCTTAGGATAACATAAATTCTTAGTTGACAAGCAGGATGAACTGGATGGAGGAAAATGAATGAACAATAAAAGCTATGGAAAAGTTTCTTGTCTGACTGGATTTCCTTGCTTAACTCCAAAAACCGCTGGGTAGCAATTCAGCGGAACAGGAAAATAGTTCTCAAAGGAACCCATCTCTGGCTGGGATGTTTGGTTTGGAAATTACATTTGACTCCTTCAGACACAACAGGATGTTGAACAAGCCAGTACAATTCTATTGTAACTGCTGAGGAACCTTAAGCCAAAAAGTGACAGAAAGTTCCTGTAACCTATACTCAGCGGAGACTTTTTAGTGAAATCACTTTGTTTGGTTATCACAACATGGAGAATTTTAGCTCTTTACATCCATTTAAGGAAACCTCCAGAACTAAGTTGAGAGTTAATTTTTACAGTATTAGCTCAGGTCCAAAAAAAACCCAAACATACAAACAAACCGGATCATTGTTTCAGAGATATTTCCTTATCAGATTCCTGGATGCCTTTAACAATGGCAGAGCTTCTAATGTACTGGGAAAATTCTTTAAAATTCAAGAGATATTCAGAGATGTATCTGTTTTGAAAGGAGCCCAGGCTGAACTGTACAGCAGTCAAACTTGAAGAGTTGGCCACAGGGAACATTTTACGACATTTTGCATTATGACATAAAATACTTTAGGATAATTTTTATGTCATATTTTATAAAATTTGTCAAATTTGAATTCCATATGAGTTCTGGATTTTGGATGCGTTTTACAAGTTAATTCATTTGAGATAGCTTGGTTCAGAGGAGGGCGGAACCATAATGGTTCGCCCAGCACCAAAAATGTGAGTGTGCATGCGCGCGGCCTTCCGAGCATGTGCTTTGCTCACACGCACAGTTTGCACACATGCGCGTGGCTTAAAAATGCAGCTAAATAGGACAGCATAGCACCAGGGCGGGTGGGCCAGGTCCCAACTACCGGTTCGCCCGAACTGGTCCCAAACTGGCAGCAGCCCACCACTGGCTTGGTTCAGAAAGTTTTGCTGTATCATGAATGGTTTTGCCCAGGGAAAGGTTACAGACCTGAGAGTTTTGGTAGTATACAGATAGAAGGTACATTAGAGGCTGATGAAAGGTCTCTCAGTGGCTCAAACAAAAGAAGCCTCTGCAGTCTAACCCTGACACTTTCATCACAGCATGAAAATGACTCTGAAGTGCTCACAGTTAACACTGATTACGTCCTTGGAAAATGAAAAAGCGAGAATTGAAAACCATGTCCTATCAGCTAACGGAGGAAAGGTGCTGCATCTTGTTTCTTCGCAAAACGTAAGTGGTTGGAGTAAGAGGACCTACTCTTTCCATTCTTGAAATCTCTGCTACTTGCCGACTATATTACAAGAGAAGAAACAATGGTGCCAAGCCAGAAACTGGCCTATGTTTGGCTAACCTTGGCCCTTGCTAAGAACACATACTGGTCCAGCTTATGTGAAGCAGCACCATCATTGAAATAATCTGCAGGTAGCCTTTCAGAGTTTTCCAGGAGCGTAATGTAGGATTTATGGCAAACAGATCGCCTTCTATTGACAAAATCTCATTGTGCTGATGTTAGAAAATGTCTGCATTATCCACTATTATTCAGTGGAATTTATTATGTATCATGCTGCAGGTATTTTTTTAACAAAAGTGCAAAAGGCATTTGAAAAGGTGAGATTAATCTATCTGGTACGCTAAAGAGAGGAATCTACTGGGGAATTTAGCATGACATTTCTAAAAGGATGTCTTTCCCTAAGACTTACTGGTAACAGAACAACATTACACACTGAAACATTCCTGACAGACCAAAAAGAGGAAAGTCAAATACCTGAGACTTCTCCACAGAAGCTGTGTGCTTGTCACACATTGGACTGATTTCCATTCCCCTCTCCCGTTCTTTGTCCCCTTGCTGGAAAAACTCCTCCATAATTCTATCTGTCCACTGCCGATAGAGTTCAAGAGATTTTGTAGGATTACTTAAATCAGCACAGTGGACCATATTTCGGAGAACCTGCAATGCAAAAATTATAACATGTCATCATGTAAAACAGGGCAACATTTTGTTCTGTACTTATTGGTACTTTGAAAACAGTTTCACATTAATGCACTTTTTGATTAAAGAGATTTGTTTTAGAAAAAATTATGACATATATCTAAAGTACATTTTCATCAACAGACATTAAATTATTTGAAGGAAGATTAACTACAGCTATGCAGAATAAATTGCTACAGATTGTATTGGTCACCTGAATTATCCAAGCATAACTTCAAGCCAAGTTAGGGTATCTACCATTTTCTTTAGTAGAAGACTGCTTTGAATAGTCACATTCTTCTCATATCTTATTGTACAAGTCCACATAGGAGATTAATGAACTGGAGATAAACAGAAGGTTTAAAAGCCTCTGTTTCAATTGTGGGCACTGGGGCCTCCTATCGAAAGTCAGAATAATCTAGCGACAAATGATTAGGATTATGACTAGTTAGTTTAGGGTTACTTTCATCTCATCTCATCTCATCTCATCTCAGTGCTTATGGGCCGTCAGTATTTCTCAGTCTTATGTGGAGATAAAATAGAATCAGAAAACTATAACAATATAACAAATATATAATAAAATTAACAAAAATAAAAAAAATAATGAAGAACAAGTACATCTAGCCTTCATGACTTCGATGAAGAATGTATGATCCAGATTCAAGGTGGTTAGGCATAGATAAAATAGTATCTGATTGTCCACTGAAGTCTGTACAAAGTGTTTACCTAGATATGTTTCTTTTGTCCTGGCAAATCTCTTTTAAATTGGAGGATTACCTGAAGGAATTCTTAGAACTCATGTTCCGCTTGCTGCAGTGTGAAGACATTTCTACAACTAGCCTTTTGTTGAGGACATGAAGACATGTCTTCTTCACTCCAGATCTACTCTGAAAGAAAGCTCCCACCTTTCTTCCTTTGCTTCAAAAGTGACTTTAAAAAAAAGGTTCCTGTCAGCAGAAGCTATGCTAAAGATTCAATCAGTTGTAAACTCTGGGGTAACTTTAGGGTGAGCGCCTGCCTTGTTCCTATTGGCCACATGAGGCTATGGCAGGCTACTGATTTTCAGAACCCTTGGCTTTTTGGCATGGGAAAAGCAGAGCCAAAAAGATTCCATTTTTGCAACCAGCTGGTGGCAAGCTTATGAATAAGGAAACAGCACCTCCAAATACAGCTGCCCACTTCCTCAGAGCATTGTGCTTCCCTTGCCATCAATTTTCCAATTCCACCAAGGAATTATGCTGTAGGATTGGAGAACTGATACAGAAGATCCATTTGCTCCCTCTTGGTTACAAAAAAGTAGTGGGAATACTAGGATTGGGGGAAAGGTCTCTTTTCTCCCTGGCTTCTCTTGCCATCAATGGCAGAAGTGAGGGGAGAGAAGCAATAGAAAATAGCCTTTTTTATTGCCAGAACTCTGATCTCATGGTATTTAGCCACTAGCTCCAAAGAAAGCATTTCTCTCAGTCCCTCTCTCTTCCCTCTACTTCTGGGGTTTTGAGTATGGACAGAATCTCTGTTCTGCTTCAGTGTTGAGGCTTGTTATGGGTTGACATTATATTTATTTCTTCTTTAAGCTGGTAGGCTTTTCTGCACAACAATATTATAAGAGCCAAATTACCGTGGAAGAGCCAAATTACTGTCACATTAACTAAGCATCAAAAGGGCCCCAAGGACATCTTGCCACACTAATGAAAAGATATCATTTAAAGATATTTGGGTCGGATTGTCATTCCAGGCTGGTGCAAATTTCTTCAGTTTAATTCTTTCTATATAGGACATTTTTATGAACAAGAGAGTAACTATTATCACACTAAAGGGATTTGCTTTTAAATGATTAACTATTGCCATGTTAGAAATGGAAAATCTGTTATCAGTCAAGTTACCATTAAACAGGAGAGACACAAATATCTTCTGCACTAAATATTGCCACCAAGTTAATTTCTCCTGTTCTGGAAATTGTATTCTGTGGCATGAATATATGAAGCACAAAGGATTAAAATCTGCATAACTATAGAATAAAAGGGATTCACAGAGTGAAAAATTCTGTTCTAACATTTGCTCTGCTTTGTATCCTATTTGACAATTTTAAACACCCTTTAAAATATTTTCCTGAAATGACAGCTTAATATGCATCTTATTCTAAAAATATAGAGAAATTCAATACAGGAGAACAATGAGGTAAATGTTCCTGTGTCTATCACTGTTAAATAGGCAAATAAGTAGAGAAAATATTTAACTGATTTTCCTATTTTTAAGTAAAATATCTTTGTTAACATTTCTCCATGCCGGGGCTCAATACTTAATCCATAACATGTAAGGATCATGTTGTGTGAATTGCACAACATTTACCACACTATTAATCCAAGGGAACTCTAAATTGTAAATTGTATTTCTTGTGCTGTAAGATTTTGTTTTCCTCCAAATAGTTTGGAGGAAAGAAGCATTCAAGCCAACACAGACTATTAAATTCTTAACTTGAGGAATAATTTGTGCGATCATATTATTTCCAATACACAAAAGTGCTTATCGGTTCAGTCCTATTCCTAACAATAGTAGCAACATAGGCAGACATTTATACCGGGAGAGCCTCAGATATATCCAGATGTCTCCCTCTAAAATTATTATTTTCAATCCTCTTTCCTTTCTTCAAACACTGCCTTACATCACTGCTATGTTAAAAGTGCCTTCCTTAAAAGAAATATACATGTGCTACAGAAAGACTAGTTCCCTGCACTAGAGCAAGAATGTGTCTCATGGGAAGCTCATAGGGTTGAGGGAGAGGGAGGGAGGGAGAGAGAAGATATGACAGCAAAATAGCTTCCCAAACAGACCTGTATTCTATCAGTGTAGTTATCTAGCAGGAGGACTCCAGAGCTTGTAACTTTTTTAGTTTCTACCATCGTCTTTAAATCTGCCAGAAGCGACATGTGCTTGGACATATCTGTTGCCAAGACCTACATGAAAGGAGAAAAATTGTTTTATTTTTTTGTTTTCGGGAGCAAAGCATTGTTTTCTATTTTAACAAACAGCTAGGCTGTTATACAGAATCACATTCTTACCATGTCTATCACCATTTTCCTGAGACTTTGACGTTGTTTCTTGGTCAGATTGTGGAAGATGTCACAATGCTCTTCTTGTAGAAGCTTAAAACCAACAGCAAGATGGTGGTTTTCCAAGACGGACTCATCATTGTACATTAAAGCAAGTTCAGAATCTAAATAAGAGAGTAGTCATGTATTTAAAAGGACTCCTTTAAGTAACATATATGATTTTATATCTAAGCAATGGCCTTTATAGCTACGATATCCTTCAGCATGTTTGAAATAATTTATTTTTAAAAGAGAATGTAAATAAAATTAATGAAGAATTTTAAAAAAATCTTAAAAATTATTAAAGAATTTTAAAAAGAATTCACGGTGGCCGAAATAAAAGACCACAGGTTTATTACTCCATTAAGATAGTCTCAACTCACTTCAGATAAACTCCCAGTGTGTAAGTTTAGCATAATTTTACTGATTACATATTTTGTTAGTTATGATTGTTTCTGTGTACTATTATTAAGTAGCATGGAAATTGGAAAACCTTTGTAATGTGCAGATGTGGCCTCTATTGATAAGTCAATTCTGATATTCTCAACTTCATTTCTTAATGAGTATTCTAGATTTTCTCTATTCTTAATAAGAGAGTTCATGAGAATTAATTGTACCCATTATGTGTGCCCACATTAAATGAACACAGAACTCACTTGTATTAATAAGGAATTGATTGGAGACACCAGGGTGATCTACATCATGAATTGCTGCTGCAAAAATTGCTGCCAAAATTTCTAAATCAGTGAATACAGCCTAGAAACAGAAAAGATCAACACACAGAGTTTAATGATAAATTAATTTATTAACAACCTCCATAGAAAAAAAATTGTGCAATTAAAACTGTACATAAAGAACTGAAATCTTTTTTAAAAAAATTACTAGCTACTGCCAATTCCTTTGGCTATGTATCTGTGTTTTGATACATTTTTTTGTGGAGATGCAGTAATTCCAATACATCCTCGACAAAACAATAAAAAAGTAAAAATGTAAGTTTTGCAATTCACGTTCAAGTAATTTTTTAAAATATCAAAAAATGCAGAATAGGAAGATATTAATATGATCTTATCTCAAAAATGTAAACCCACAATTATATTCTGCACTACTATTAATCGTTTCATAGTTCCCATCGCCAATCTCTTTCCACTTATAACTGTATGACTATAACTTGTTGCTGGCAATCCTTATGATTTATATTGATATATTGATCATCAATTGTGTTGTAAATGTTGTACCTTGATGAACGTATCTTTTCTTTTATGTACACTGAGAGCATATGCACCAAGACAAATTCCTTGTGTGTCCAATCACACTTGGCCAATAAAAAATTCTATTCTATTCTATTCTATTCTTAGCAATAAACTTGAAGTAAATAAATCTGAACTAAACAATACACCTTAATTAGGGAAAATCTAGCTCTCATATTAGTGAGATGACATAAAGGCATATTAAGGAGTATAAAATTCCATTCATTTGGGAAGGAGGTGAGCTTGTATGATTGCTGAGAAAAAACAAAGAAACATTAAATGGGGTACAACAGAAGATTTGAGAAATGGATGTCTACTTCTCATCACATGTTTTGTAATCTTCTAAAATATTATGGGATTGTCTATACTGTACTGTTTGTTTCAAGCAATCCATGGATTTATATCAAGATGACAGATTACACTGTGAAATTCTATAAGCTCACCTATTTTCTTTATGTAACAGATTAGAAATTGGTTAATTGATGCAATTGCCTTGTGTGAAGGAACTTTCAGAAACAGTTGTGCTGTGCCAGAGGTAATAAAGCAAATGAACGGTGCATGAAATTTTACTTATTTTTACATCCAACCTATTAATTAAACATGAGGCTATGACAAATTACCAAGTGCAAGCGAATTATTTTGGAAGTATTGTTTGTCGGGGTGGAGGAAAGAAACTCACATCCAAAGCTGGTGTGGACAGAAGAACATGAGTAGACTGGGCTACATCAGCTGCATGGAGACTATTATGGTAAGCTACATCTGTGTGGTAGTGGTCTTCCAAAGTCATTGTGTAAGCTATAAAGGTGTCTGATGAGATTTTGAATGTCTTCAGTAGATCTCTTTCCTGTATAGAGTAATAGAAATTACAAGTAGTCAAAGTATGATTAAAAATCCAAAGCCTTTATTTCTAAGAAAAGATGAAATTAGTGCTGTTTTAAAGATATAGTAATTGGAAGATAACAACAACAACAACAACAACATCACAATTACTAACCTGGAAAATTGCATACATAATGCAAGTGAGAGGTCTACTATGTGAGTATCTTGCAACATTAAATATATTCAATCCCCATTTATTCAGATCTTCTAGCTCCTAAAGAAAAAATAAAATAAAATGAATGCATAATGCCATCACAAGGAGAATGGGGCCATATGCAAATTATAATTGCATTTATATAGAGATATCAAATCAGTTTTTCCTTAAATCCTAAGGATATAAATTCTAACTACAGTTAAAATAACAGTTATCCAAAAAAATATGACATATGAAAGGAGAAATAATTTATTATGTTAACTAGTTTCTGAAAGGGTGACATTCCCTATCTCCCATTTTTCCTTATCCCTCCCATTGAAACTGTTTAATAGGGAGTTGATCTATATCAGGTTCAGGCAGTGGTGGGATTCAAGTAATTTAACAACCGATTCTCTGCCCTAATGATTTCTTCCAACAACCAGTTTGCCAAACTGCTCAGAAAGTTAACAACCAGTTCTCCCGAAGTGGTGCGAACTGGCTGAATCCCACCACTGGTTTCAGGGCTGGGATAGTCCAGAAATTAATTTGAAGTCTTCAAGATAATTGTATCAATATATATTTTCCTCATACCAATAGTTTCTAACATTTTAGGATTAGAACTTTCTTCTTAAGAACATATTTGTCCTAAGCCACTTGCATTGTTATTTTCCAAAGCTGTATCTAAACCTCTGAGTAATTTTTCCCCATCATAACACAGCAGAAAATTGCCAAGATCATTGGTGGGGGGGGGGCAGATCAAACTATTCCCTTTAGCTAAATTAATTTCAACAGTTTTATTTTCAGTAATTAGCAACATATTCCATGGAGGAAGTTACTATTACCATTTCTGTCTTGCAAAGCAGTCTCCTCAAAACAGATGGAAAACTAAAAAGGATTTGTGGAGTATGACTAATATGTCTAGTTTACATATGTATTTGCAGTCTTACCTAAAAAATATAAATATTATGAATCACACTGACCTTAGCTAAATGATCTTCTTTTTCTGTTTTCACACCAAATCTTGAAATACTAGTGTTATTCAAGCTTGAACTGTGCATTAACTTTTTTACACCACTGATCTGTGTCATAACCTGTTGTTTCTTCTTTTTCTCTCTGTCCTTCTGTGTAGGAGAAGGAATCTCCACATCATTCTGCTTGTCTGTATTTAAAAAAGGAGAAAAATTAATTTCTAATATTTATTACATACATTGGGTTAGATCTGAATAGATTATTTTGTACCTGACAAGCTTTTGAAAATGGGCAGATATAGAATTTCAGAATCGCTTTCAAAATTGTCAGACATAGAATGAAGAATGCATTCATTCCTTGTTATTTTTTAATTAGATTTATATCCTGCTTTTTATTCAGAAACTCAGCAGAACAGTGACCGTTGCCTCCACTTATTTTGACCAATAATAATATGTGAGGTAAGATGGGCTGAGAGACCATGACTAGCCCAAAATGATCCATGATTATCTGCTCTAAGTTAGAGTAAAATTTCTTGAGAAAACAATCTGTTGCCAAGCAAGCACTTCTCTACCACTTCCAGAATCCTGGAAAGCATTAATGGTTGCCAAGTAACAATCTTCCTCAATGTTTCTCTACTGGTAAATATTATTGTTATTAACAATAATATTATTGATACCGTAAGCCACACAGAGTCATGGAAATGAGGTAGGCAGCTATATATTTGCCTACACTAATGTTATGTTAATTAATTCTGCACATTACTGCCCAAGCTTATGGACATGTGGTTATGGTATGCACATCTGTAACATTGATATAGGAGAGCCTTCCTTAGTTTTGTACGCTTCTGAGAGGACTTCAATTCCCAGCATTCCTTAGCCTACATGGCCAGAGCTGAGAATTCTTGAAAGTCAGAGTTGAATTACTCTCAGCTGGAGAGCATGCGAATGAGGAAAGGTTATCAAAGAATTTGTTCCACCACATTTTACCCTGTTAATTTTATAGCTTCCTAGATAACTTCCTGTTTCCGCAATCTCCTTCTCTGAAAAGAGATCCTTTCACTACCACAGAGATTGTTTCCTTAAAGATACTGAAATGTTGAGGTTGGCTTTGAGTGATGATTTGCTCAAAAAGTTTTTACAAGGAACAGATCCAATGTTAACATACCTAGGAAAGTATTAGAAATATATTCAGAGACTTGATTCCCTGATCGGCTCATTTCTGAAAGATGTGTCAGCTCCCGGTTTAACATTCTCTTGAACTGTTGGTAATTAGAACATAAAAATTCAGGTTAAGAGTCTGCTTACTGGTGGAGATACAATGCATTAAAACCCATATTAACTAGAACACATACCACATGACTAAACGAGACAGTCAGAAATACATTACAGCAAATAAAAAACATTTTCTAGTTGTCATGCAATCATCCACTGTTACATAAGTTTAAGGTTTAAAATGTCATTTAAAAAAGGTAATTACACTTTTACATAACTCTGGAAAACTATTTAGATTTTATAGCAGTTTTTTATTTCATACTTTTAGGTGACCTGTCATAAGTCTATCATTTTTCTACTTATAATATAAACACAATTTCAACTTGCAGATATTTCTGACAGGAACATTATTACAGTATCATGCTTATATAGTTTATATACATTGTTATTCAACATAAAACAATGCTGTCAGTTTGCATGCCATCCTAGTAACATTTTACAGTTATTTGATTTTAATCCAGTATGAGTTTATTGCTGATCAGTGATAAACCTGTTTTTCTGTTTATGATATATAGAAACACAAAGTATACTTAAATCTGACGTATATAGAACAACTTGACTATTTCTTTTTTTATTATTTAAACCCACCTTGATGTATCCCCAAGATAGAGATAACAAATAGTTTGCCTCGGGCATTTTTGGAAGATTTTGCACAGCAAAACAAGAAATCTCCTATGCAGAATCTGCAGATCAGAAGGAGGAATCTCTCAATAGCAAGAACAGCCTGGAGCCTTTGTCAGTGAAAGTCTCAAATTCCAGCAATCCTGGGTACTCGCGACTACACATCAGCGAGCATTGCTTTCCAGCCTAGCATGAAGACTGTGTTGTTGGAAATTGCACGCACAAGCACACACACACAAACACACAAATGATATGACTGGCTGCATGAAGGAACCAGATCTAATCCAAATGTTTGCAGCAAGTTAACTTAAAACACTTTGATATTTGACAGGCTGAAGGGGTATCCCCTTCCAGAAAGAACTGTGCAGTTGAACAGAGAGAGAGAGAGAGAAAAGAGGAATAGCATTTGCTTTTTACAGATATTGTGGTCTTTAGCAACAGACTCATCTAAAGATAAAACTGAGGAATCCCTGTGTACATGCAAACAACAAAAAAGGGAAGTGAGCAATCAGTGCTCTTCTCACGATCAGGGCTTTTATGATTGCATTACATCCCTCTCCATCCACATTGTATATGTTTTCTACCTCATTATGAGTGTACTTCATGTTTTCTTAGGGTTTTTGTTGTTGTTGTTGAGATGCATGGAGAATGCATCTCAAGGTATTAGCCACGTTCGAACGAGCAATACCACACCGTGTCCATTCCTGCAACGTGTTATTCCTGCAGCTCGAAATCTGAGATTATTTTCGGTATTCTCTTGCTAACATCTGTTCTGAGAAGCAAGTCTCCCAACCTTCAATAAGACATTTCTTCCCGTACGTCTGTTAAAGACTGCAGTCTAAACAATGCAACTCGAGATGCCGGACTTTTTTTATTAAAGCGGGGAGCATTTTTCGTGCGGTCCTCTATGTGCCAAGTGTCAAAAAGAACCAGCTCCTTTGAAGCAAGACGCGTTACCACTAAATGGGAGATAATCCAAGATGAAATAATGATCGCCAATGAAAACGGACGCCTATTACTCTCTTTCCCTTTCCACCTTTCAGCCATCAGGAAATTCCTAAGGATACAAGTGAGGGCACAAAAGCTTTTTTTTTTCTAATTAGCAGCCAGAGTTGTTTCATAACGTGATGATTTCCTCCCTCCACCCCACCCCCGCAGGCCTGTCCCTTGTTAAGGGCTCCCATTCATCGGGTCAAGAGAACGCCATGGCAACAGGACCACGTGACCGCCGGTCTCTCTTACTGGAAGGCTTCCCTCCCGAGCCCCGTCTTGCAGCGGTGACGGCTCTGCCGAAAGAACCCCGCAAGCGGTGGAAACCAATTAGACGCTAATTTCACAGTCTTAAAACAGCCCAGCCAAAAGCAGGTATCCCGGCATGAACTTTCTTATGGTTAAAAAGAGAAAAGGCGAAAGGGGGGGTGGGAAGAAAGGAAGGGCTAATTAGCTTATTAGCAGATCCGAACGGGATCTATAAAAGCTGCTTTCAGGAAATCATCTCCTCCTCCTTAACTGGAAAGCCAGTTAAAATTTTAATAATAACAATAGCCCTGAGACTCGTAAACCATTCATAATGCTTTTACAGGCCTCGCTAGGCGGTTTACCGAGTCAGCATATTGCCCCCAACGATCTAGGTCCTCATTTTACCAACCTCGGAAGGATGGAAGGCTGAGTTCAACCGTGAGCCTGGTGAGATTCGAACTGCCGGCAGCAGAAGTAGCCTGCAATACTGCATTCTACCTACTGTGCCACCAGGGCTCTTTTAAAATCTTCATAATAAACACAACACCCTATTTAGGAGCTCTGAACAGTTTAATGAGTTTGGGTTAATCTCGGAGAACCCTGATATTCACTTATCTTGCATCCTGACTGTGTATATGTCCCCTTATTCAGCTGCTACCTTAATTGCTCTTAAGCTAGCCTTTTTTAACCATAGCCACAGATGAGCCCCCTTTCTTGCATCATTGCCTTGCCCAACAGCATGCCTTTCCCCTTTCAGAAATCAATGGAATGAATACCTCAGGGAGATCAAGTGATACGGCAGCCAACAGCGTGATGGCAACTGTATGCCTGCTGCCTCTGTGGAATAAGCCTGGCCTCCTCCCTGCTTATTTTTACATTATCCATCTCTGTGCCATGAAACGCCAGCTTTGAATAACAACAAAGTTAGGAAAAAACGAAGGGCCGAACGGATACCGAACCGTTTTGTAAATGTGGTACTCCATTTCCTGCAGCTTTTATAGTCTGGAATGAGAATGTCTTTGAAGCAAGGACTTTTGGCAACCCCAAAAGTCTTTATTGCCTTTCTCATTTTAAGGGTCTCCTGTTATCCAACCCATGACAGATAGAAGGCAGAGCAGATTATTAAAAAAAAATACAGCAAAGATTCTTCCCCTTTTTAAAATTAGTGTTTACCATTAAAAATTAAAAAAATAAGGTGCAGATATTTTAGCCACTGTTAAGGTAGATGTTGATGTGGAAAACAACCAGCTTCTTGTCTCCAAAACCAATAAGAAACCAGTACATTCAAAAATCAATGTATTGTCACGAGTTATATGAATAGCATGCAAATTATACCCAAATTTTCTACAATAAAGTGAGAATACCCTATTTAAATTTGCTAAATGTTGGTTTCTAGAATTTGAAAAAGGCACTTAGGATGCTTGACTAGGATTTTTTAAAAATTCATTGTGGTATGAGAGTGTTCATAATTAGTAACTCTATCTAAAATTGTTAGTATTATCTTGCAGAAACCTGACCAAAAAAACCTACATTGTAAATAAGTATGATCACTCATTATCAAATTATTTGGAAGTTTGCTTCTTCCTAACCACTAGAAACCACTTCCTAACCATGCGGGACCCAGTGGCTCTGTGGCTAAGACACTGAACTTGTTGATCAAAAGGTCAGCAGTTCAGTGGTTCGAATCCCTAGCACTGCGCAACGGAGTGAACTCCTGTTACTTGTACCAACTTCTGCCAACCTAGCAGTTCGAAAGCATGTAAAAAATGCAAATAGAAAAATAGGGACCATCTTTGGTGGGAAGGTAACAGCATTCCGTGTGCCTTTGGTGTTTAGTCATGCCGACCACATGACCACGGAGACCTCTTCGGACAGCGCTGGCTCTTTGGCTTTGAAACAGAGATGAGCACCGCCCCCTAGAGTCAGGAACAATTAGCACATACATGCGAGGGGAACCTTTCCCTTTACTGTTAACCACTAGAAACAATATTCCAATGAATCATAACACATAAAAGTTGGTGATGCTTCATCTTAGTCACAGAACTAAATAAGGGTCTGTCAAATTTAATACTGGTTTTAGTTTTTATGGAGCTTCTGTAAACAACTGATCAAAAACCAGTAAGTATTTTGGTTTCAGAAATATCCATCAGAGACTGCAGATACAAGTGGTTGTAGCCATCTGATCAGAACAAACTCTTCAGCACCCTCCAATTAATGCTTATCTCATTTTACTTTGGCATATAAAGATATTATATAGTAGAGTAATTTACATACTCTTTAATAGTTGAAAAATCAAGCCAATAAATATTTCAATACCAAAATTGCCTTGCTAATAGGAATTGTTGATCTATTTCTAATGTAAAATTTTGGGAGTTAGATGGCTTCAATATGAATGAATAAAAAATCCTAGAACATCCAGCCTATCTATGATTTCTCAAAAAAAAAAAAAAAAAAGCAAGGTGTCAGGATGCGATAGAAGAACATCCATGTTTAGTACCCTTCGGTTATTCCTATTAACTCTGCTATGACCCATGCTTTCTGTTAAAACACTTCTCTGAAGCAGCGAACATGGCTACCATGGCTACCATGCTAATAATGTACTATGTTAATAATGTTTCTGTTATATTTATTTGTGTCTTAAATATTGAATATGGAATGCTTTGAATTTTAAGTAACCAAAATTTGAAATGCTAAAAGGCCAGGCGCAGTCACTGTATTTATACAACAGTTACATATAACTGTGAGGCTTTGAAATATAAACTGCAATATGCTTATAAAATACTACCTCTGGCAAGTTAAATGCTAAAATGGACAGCTGCCTACAACGATAGATTAAACTAAATAGGAACCTTTGGAATTGCCTGTTTGAATTTCTGCTTCAAAGAAGATACAACAGAAGCAGTCACATGGACAGAGGTAACTTCTGATCTGCGTCACGCTCCTCTAGCTCATGGAGGTTTACTGCTGAAAATGTCATAAGATATAGACAGGAAAAGGTGTAAATGATGCTCAATGTGAAGGTCAGAAATCCTAGCCGTGTGGGCACATGGGAGAATAACTTTCAGCTGATGAGTCTCATTTAAGACTCACACCAAAGGACCGGTAGGCAAACCAGAAATTTGGAGCAAAAATACAGCTTAATATATTTAATTTCATACTTGTAATCACAAAATAAAACACTGAGATATAAGTGTTAAAAATCTGAAAAGGAAACTGAAATTATTAAGGAGAGATTGTCTCCTAGGACAATAATAACAAATAACAAATAATGTCTCCTTAATAGTGGAGAATTCCTTTTATTCATTTTTTGAGAGCCTGGCTACCTACCTAGATCAGGGCTGTCAAACTTGCGGCCTGTGGGCCGGATGGTTATGCACTGCCCATGCCCGGTTTAGCAAAGGGGAAAAGAGTTGCGATACATCACGTGACGACGTAAGTTTGACACCCCTGATTTAGATAATAAAAACTGGCACAAAGTTTTCTATGAAAACAGCATGAATGTTCCAAATACTTATTGATTTGCCATTGAGACCCTGGATTTCTCAGAGTAGATATGCAAGTTATATCCACATCTAGCTTTACAGTCAAGAACTGCAAAGTTTAAACAATGTGGGTGGGAGCAATAAGGTCTGGAATTAAACTATAGTGCATTTAAAGCTGGGAACTGCACCTTCAGGCTGGCAGAGAACATTTAACTGTTTTAGTGGTTTTAGTATGCAGTAAAGATTCTTATCTTGACACTGAGCCTGACAATAACAGGTTCCTTCAGGATGTAGCAATTCAAAGGAAAACCAATCCAAAAGAAAACAGCTTAGGGATCTCATTGAATTCAGACAAGCGCTTAACTGAACACATGGTTCCACTGTTTTCAAAATCTTTCCCAGCATTAGGCTCTTCCTTGTCATTAGGTGGCCAAAGTATTTCAGTTTCATCTTCAAGATCTGGCCTTCTAAAGAGCTTTTATACCATGCTTAATGCCTATTTTTATCAATAATTTAATTAAAAAACCTAATTATTTAAACATTATTAATGGGAAGTAGTATACAAACATTTTAAATAAATAATTTCTGTTTCCAGGGATATTTTTCAGGAAAGAACCATATTTCACTGGCATTATATAGTTATATGGAATAGAAAAAAAAACAATCGACAGCTATCTATTTTTGATTATCAGGTGATAATCCTGATAAATGCCTATACATTGAACAATATCTTTTTATCACATAAATCCATGAATGCTCTGAAGTGTATTCTTTTGTAAAATTGGTAATAAAGCAAAGAAAAAAACAACAGGTTCTATTTGTGTCAGTTTCCTGTTACACATGTCTGAAACTACTATAAAATAATGGTGACCTGATTAAGTTTTCCTGACACTGAATCATTCAGCAAATTGATCTGCCTATTGTAACACTGATTAAATGTGATGGAGGCCTTGATTTGGTTGTTGTTTTAAAAACATTGTGACAATTTCTTACTTTCAAATCTTTGGGTATTACTATTTTAGATATACACTAAAGCTAGGTAAAGGTTCATTTTTCATTTTTGCAGCCTTGTTGATGATTTCCCCTTTTCCAAGCTATGATAGACTGCAACTTTCATTAAATCAGCTAGCACAGTCTGTGATTTGCTAGGAATGATTAAAAGCACAAATACAACATGTCAGGGAAGCAGCCATTTGGGGAAGCTAATTTTATAGGAAAGAACTTATATGTATTTTTATGATTCAAACTGACAGTTTGATAATGAGTGAATACAGTAAACTGAAATAGATTATAGGTAAACAATTGTGTGATGGTGATCTTAAAAGATTCCAAGCAATATATAATATATTCTTATCCACTATAGGCAATATTTGCTGACACAGTGATGCCAAAATGATGCAGTGTACATTAAAACATCAAAAACTTTGCCTTTCTATACCTCTGTTGCACATTGCATGTATGGTAGGTATGTAAGTGATGGGGTTTATATCATGCCTATCATCTCTCGCTCATTTTTGCACATGTGTGAGAAATAATTGGTTCATACGTAAAAAAAAATCTACCCAATATGATTCTCCAAATAAAAAAAAGGACTTCTTTTCTTCATAATCTTATAATAGTATCTGTTGTTTGGAAACATTTCGAGAATTCTATATTCCTTGCCTGGTTTATATAGAGTGTATATCACCTATAATCTAATTTCCAGATGGTTTTAGGTTTTTTCAAAGAAATTAAACTTGGCCGCATCTGTTATGTCTAAACATTCTCAGGGGCAAAGATATCTGCCAAAATAATTGAGGAAATTGAGGAAAACTACCACTGGATGTGAAAAATTCAAATAGCAAAATGCTAAAGATAACAATTGAAATCATATTTGCCATAATCTCCTTATAGAAAGTATAAAATTACAACTATGGGCTAGTTTCGAAGTCCTTTTCCTCCTCCTAACTTCATGAAATTACAATATAATTGTTATTTCATTTAGAATAAATTAATTTACACTTGAAAATCTTGAATTTGATTTGTATAAAATCCCATTTAAACTTAGGTAAGGCTTTATTTGTGCAAAATATATGCAAGTTGTATTTACTGGGTACGTTCCATTAACATTAGCTTTAAAACCTGAGTAAACAAATATTCTTAAAAACACAAATTGTTAAAAACATCATGATATTTGTTCAGCGTGGGTGCAGATCTAAAGATCTTCTATTCATGGATGCCTCACCAGGAGCTAATCTCAATTTGAAGATTTTCCCTATTAAACAAGTCCTAGTGATTGCAGCATTTCTTTACAGACAAAAGCCAATACCTATTTACATAATACACATTTATTTCAGAATAGCACTTTCCATTTTCAGTACAGGTTTGTCAAGGCCGTCTTCAGTAATTTGCAATTGCATCAAAATAACTTGCAAAACAAAAAAATATGTCTTGGGTTGGAGGCATTTGCGTCAGAAAGGTTAAGTAAAGATTTTCCAGTTTTCCATGAAGGGTCGGTAAGTCCAGGCTCTTCCATGGAAGCCACTTACAGCAGTTGCTATTTCTCACCCCAACCAACTACATAGGTTGGTGTTTATGAAAACAACAGATAGAGGGACTGACGTCTCCTCTGTTCTAAACTCCTCGACAAAAGCTAATACATATATCTAATGATGAAAAATACTATTTGTGTAGTTGATAGCATGAGTGCATCTACAGATGAAATAGATGTGACTGCCCATATGAAAATGTAAATGTACTGTATGTAATGCACATACCGTAGTCTCTCTTCTGGTGTTTTCATTTTTTGTATTATTTTATGGCTCATTGCTGGTTCATGTTCACATGTAATAAAATTAAGAAACTACTATCTTAACAAAGCCAGAATATGTACAAGCAGCTTTAATGACATAAAAGCTCTTTGTTCTCATTTTTTTCTTTTCCGCAGATTTGGAAACTATCAGGAAATCTGTACTTCACAAGAGCTTCCCATTACATGTATGTTTGAATTATGGTTAATTGCTCCCTTAGGATGAATAAGCCACTTTCAGTACATGGTTTAAAACTGGCTTACGATGAAAGTTCAAGGGACACGGTGGCTCAGGGGCTAGGACGTTGAGCTTGTCAATTGAAAGGTCGGCAGCTCAGCGGTTCGAATCCCTAGTGCTGCCGTGTAACCGGGTGAGCTCCCGTTACTTGTCCCAGCTTTTGCCAACCTAGCAGTTTCGAAAGCACGTAAAAATGCAAGTAGAAAAAATAGGGACCACCTTTGGTGGGAAGGTAACAGTGTTCCGTGTGCCTTTGGCATTGAGTCATGCCGGCCACATGACCATGGAGACGTCTTCAGACAGCACTGGCTCTTCGGCTTTGAAACGGAGATGAGCACCGCCCCCTAGAGTCAGCAACGACTAGCACGTATGTGCGAGGGGAACCTTTACCTTTACCTTTATGATGAAAGTAGCTTCAAGGCCTCTCAGAAAGTAATGGATAGTAATAACTTTCTGGTTATTCCCTTCTTTTTCGAAAAGAACTAATACATACTCTGTTTTAATTAGCCAGGATTTCTGTGTGAGCATTGTTGTGTTTCTCTTTGAAAACATTATAGTAATTCCTTTATTACTTATGTAAACACAAGACTGGAAGGAAAAGCACTTTTGAGCTTAAATAGATTAGCTAATTATGTTATAGTTATAACTTTGGGCAGAATGATTGTTTCCTAAATATCAATTGTGCAAACAGTTCTGAAATAAAAACACAATGCCCATTTTGAACCAGATTTTGGATATGTTCTAGTCAAAATGAAGCTTTACTGATTTCAGTGAAGTTAAATTTTTAAAAACTATTTTAATTTACTTCTCTTGGTCTTAATAATGTTTAGGCTTTATCAACAACACACACCTTTTGTTTTGTCATTGTGAAAATAATATGGAAGTAAGATGTATTTCTGTAGTCTCTTGAACTTATTTAACTTTTTGAATTTATCATCATAAGCTAAACTGAAATAAGATAATTTTTCCCTTATAATAATTTCCAGGAGCTAGATCAAGATGGAAAGGCATGGGTTTATTAGAGTCACTTTAGGCCATAAGATATTTTAAAGGAAAGAAGCAAAATTTCTTCCCTGATCTCCTCCTTTTATGGTTAATTCTGAGGTGAAAAAGCATAATATCATGCAAAGAGATTATGTATATATACAAGTATTAGTGCATTGTTTCATGCCACTTTAACAAAATAGTATGTAGTTATATGCAACCTATTTTCGCTCTTGTAGACGTTTTTCTTCCACTATTGCTTTAGAAGAAAACTAGAACATTTTTAGATAGAATTTACTATGTTGTATGGACGTTTGAGCCAATGTCAAGTGTAATAGCATTAGGAATCTTGTCAGAATAAGACCTCTCTTTTCCAGGATGGGTTTGCTTCTCTAAAAACAAAGAGAGAACTTAGCACTCTTTTAATTTAGCACCTGCCTTTAAATATATAAAAAAAGATACGGGTACAAAGACCTGTATAAAGATTCATATAAGGTAGAAACACAATGCAGGAAAACGTGCAGGAGAAGTTGGCATCGGCTGATGGTATGTTTGGGAAATCTTAGTTCTACTAAATGCTTTATTTGGCCCTATAATCCAGTTTAAACAAAGGATAATAAATAGTACAGAGCTAGAGACAAGTTATGCACGAATGCACATCACTAAATTCTGGCTCAAGACCAAAAATATTTTAAAAGCACACATTTCCTTGAATATCACCTTCCAATCTAACAAATAATCTTTCCCTCTCCTCTGAAAAACCATTTTGGCAACAAGGGCCAAAAGTGTTTCTTCTGTTGCTAATATTTTTCAAATGATTTTCAGACAATCAGCAAGTGCACATTTTATACAAGGAAACACTAATAATTAAATAATAATTATCCATAATAATTAAATCATAAATAATGGGCCATAATAATTAAATCACTAGTTACTTCCCAGCTCACATAATATTTTTCTCTTTCTGTTGTCCTGAATTGTTCTAGTCATATTACCATGAAAAATAAGTCTCCTCTGAATCAAGTTTTATTTTTGTGTACTATATACATAATATCCATTTGGTTTTCTTGACAAGAGTGAAATAGTTTGCTATTGCCTTCTTCCAAGATTTCTTTTTTGTTTTGCTTCCCAGTCTGACCCACAGTCCTGGTATTCCCTCTGGGTCTCCCATCTACCAGGTCCAACTGTGCTTAGGTTCCTGCCCAGGAAAAATCAACCAGGTGTTCCCACCTATTAAAACCATATTTAACATCTCTCCTCCCATCCCCACCCCCCATCATGTGAAAAAGGTGACCTGCTGAAAATATGGTATTTTACATGCAGACAAACAAAAATCATATTAAACATCTATGAAATAAATGAGTCATGACAAAACTCTTTCAACCTATTTGTGAAGAAGAGGAATGGTATCTAAATACATCGGGCAAGAATACAAATGGTTAATTTGTTCAACCAAATCCATTCCAGAAGCTTCAGCATTCTGACTTTCTTGACTATGCTTTCCAATGTTTATTGTGCTAATTTACAACAACCTTTGAGAGAAACCCTGAGTTTGGTTGGCTGGAGGAAATTTTATGACACAATTTGATCTTTCTGCATCCTATTTCAAAGACATATTTAGTGGTTATTTTGTCTTTTAGAAAACGGCTTAAAATAACCAACTAGCAACTTGTAGGCTATGTATACATTTTATCAGGCAACCATTATTTCACAGTGATGGTAGACATCCTCCATCATCCACATTCTAGGATATTAAAGTGAACAGCGGGGTTACTGTTAAATGGGTTAGGTGAGTTCCATTTTGTTAAGTGACACATGAAAAGAATATTCTGAAAGATATCCAGTGACAAAAAGGGTAAAGTCCTTAAGGATAAAAACAAAACCAGCAAATTGAAAGGACGCATTGTGATGAGATCTAAAGATCTTTATGCATAAAGAATAAAGCCCAGTAATAAAGGCTTTTGGACCTATACATCTATGAGTAAATAACAGTAGTAATGCAAAATTTATGGATTCTATAAAAATGCTCTATTTCTCTAATATACAGTATATAACTATTGAATCCAGTAAATATCAGAGTGAGTTACAAGCAAAACTAATGAAATATTAGCAATTCTTTTTCTGACACTTCTTTAGTTTGTTTTTTAGTAGCAGGCAGTCATTTAATCATACCAATAGTAATTGTTTGATTGTGTTCGGTATCTTAAATCCATGTTTTTCTGATTAAGTTGAAGACTACGTATTGTAAAGATGCTGAGATTGAGAAACATGACCTCAAATAGACCCAAATATTTGCCCAATTCACTTCTTTGAATAAGAAACAACATGGTTTCTTATTCCACCTGAAAACTAGGTGATGAGGTTCAGAGGTTATCACATTAAATGTTCCTCAGATTCAATAAGAAACAAGTTTTTACACTGTAACATCAAATTTAAAATTAATTAAATTAAATAATTATATTTGAACAACCTCATACTTTGCAAGCATTTACTTTCTCTAGCTTGAGTTCACTTGCGATTCATCATATGTTTATTATGCTTTTTATAAAACTATGGGTAATTCTGAGTCAACTCATGGCTTATTAGTCTTTCTTTTCTAGAAACATTTCTTTGCTTAGGCCACAGTTCCTAAGGACAAATGGCAATCAACAAAAAGGGAATCCCAAAGAATTCTATGATTCACAGCTGTTAAAGCCCCCTTGTAAGAAACAAAGAAAATGGAAGTAGCAGGTTTTCTAGTTGACTGCCAGCAGTTAATCCAAGTAAATCTTTTAGAGATGTATGACTATTTTGTAATGCAGATTAAACAAAGGAAATTACAGTAAACTCAAAAGCAAGAACAGCTTGGCACACCTTAAGCAAAACATCACGTACCAAGTGAGCTAGATTCAGTCCTGGCAAACTCACATCAGGTCCCCCCCATTTCTCAATATGGACATTGTGCAATGAAGCACATAGGCAAGGGGCAAGCAGCCAGGAATTACCTCCAATGTTTACATTAAAGTACTCATGTTTAGTTTATTTAGCCTTCTAAAACCAAGACGTGAGTGTCCTATGTGCCTGAAAACCCTTTAGAAGGAGTGTAGCAAAAGTTTTGTATACATCAATAGATTTTGGTTTACAGATAAGGAGGACAATGGTCTAGTATGTGACATTGCTAACAAAGGAGAGGAGGTATAATGAGACATTTCAGAAAGTGCCTACGTGATGGAAGGATGCATCTCCTTGGGGTCATTTGAGTGACTCTAAAACAGGGGTCTCCAACCTTGGCAACTTGAAGACTTGTGGACTTCAACTCCCAGAGTTGAAGTTAGAAGTCCACAAGTCTTCAAGTTGCCAAGGCTGGAGACCCATGTCCTAAAAATCTCAGCCTGTACTAATTCTGTGATTGCTGCTGCTCCCCTTGCATCAGTCACACCATATATAAAATAGCTAGACTCAAATGTGGAAAAAGAAGCTTGGTAAATTCTTCAGTCATAAACATAATATGCAATATGATTACCTAAGTAAAAGCAAACTAATATTAAAGCCTTAAACATTATAAAAATTATTGCCCAGAAGAACTAAAAATACGTTGTCCTGGCAAATTGAAGTCCTAATTGTATAATAAAATGTTTAATAGGAACACAATAGATTCACTAATCTCAGTTGTATATAAAGTCATTTTAAAACGTGGAATTACAAACGCTTCATACTAGCAGACAGATAAATATGTTGGGAATAGTATTTGGTCCAGTGTTTTGTCTGATTAAGAGGCCATGCTATATAATCACAAAGTTGCAAGTCACAAATACCAACTATTATTCATTAATACCGTGATCATACAGATGAATGCTTACTAATTATCTAGAAATACCTATAATCTTATAACCTGAAGATGCACTCAATCTCTGCCTGCTTTTAGAGAGACCCAGGTTATAGCAAAAGCAGATCTATCTGATCAATGAATACAATCTTATTATTTGATCTACACCTATGGTAATAGATGATTAAGACTATGGATAGGATTCAGAAATGAGCATAATGAATGTTAGTTCAAAGTAGAGATTGGAAACTTTGACAAGGTAGAAACTATATTAGAAAAACATCACGAAACTGTAGGGCTAGCAGCAGCAAATTTCTGATTTCATATCATTGAAATTGATATCATGTGATTGAATAGAACTGAAAATGTTTATCATTTTAATAAACTATATATGCCAAACCACATGTATTGATGTGCTGTATGAGGGAGTGGTTGCTGAGGGTGTTTGTTTTTTTGCATCTTCACAATTGTTTTTAAAAGTTTCTGAATCTTTCTCCTGAATAGCAGGGAATTTCTAAGTACTTAAACTTTTCCAGCTTGTTTACTGAAAGAAAGAAAAAATCCTGAATATTTTCACGTAGGATCTCTTGGCTTTTATCAATATCGAGAATCATCTTTTGGGAAGCAATTCTGAAAAGTGATTCCAAACCAACCCTTTCCTCTGTTGTCTCCTGTTTTTGCAATGCTGTACTTTTAAAACTACGTCTGTCAGGAAGGAGACAGGAAATTCGAGTCACACTTACAACAGCTGTGCCATGCCCACTATCATTCTGAAATGACGTAGTTTGGGCTTCAGTGGCACGGAGCCAGGAATTTAGCAACAGCAGAGGTCAGGAAGATAGGTCACTGTTTTTACAGCCCTCACACTTGGAATCCTGCAGGATCTACTTGCTGCCTTCCTTTCTCTTCTGTTTTTCTGTTCTTTACTATGGGGAGCTAGAAACATCCTGTTTTCAAAACATTTGATTGTTTTGCAATTAGCAAATTTCTATGCAGAAGTTTTTGACGGAAGGAAGACAGATTATTCAGATACTTCACAGATGTGGGAAATTTGACAATAACTCAGCATATTTCAAAAGGTTTCTTAGGCTCTGAAAAGTTCAAATTGCTCTTTATTTTCAGTTGTAAGCATTCAAATTTTCAAATAGTTTTTCAAAAATCGCAACACAGAATAAATACGACAGTAGAGACAAAATGAGAAGGGCAATGTAATCTCATTTCATATACAGTATATATGTAGGATCTAAGATCTTAGATCTAAGAGAAGTAAAATTGGGACGATGCAATTTTATTTATATGTCTTTTTTTAAAATTCTATTTTTAATTTTATGTGTACTCAAAAATAATATTTGCTTGAATAGCTTTTTTCCTATGGAGAACAGTTGTATCATCTTCATCTCATTGAAGTTGATTATTCTTTACTTAATAATAGAAACAAACTGCAAAGTATCTGCATAAGGCTCCAGCCTAGTGACCATCCTATAATGGCCATTGTAAATGACTTCTAGACTATACTTATAAATATATAGAGTATGAATGCACACTTTGAATGAGACTGATAAAAGAGTTAACAATAGAGTTCTAAGTAAATTGGGAGTTGGAAGCCTCTGAAGAAAGTTATACATGTTGTGCACTGATCAAACCAGAGTGTGAAGTCTTTGCTTTAACACTGGGCAAAAATTTATTAAGTCCTTCAGTCAGACACAAGCCATGTTTTCTCTCAAAAATGCCTGAGATTATAGTTGAGGTGATACCAATGCCCTCAGGGAATACATTGGCCTTTTGTTACCCAGAGGTTTGGTTGCTAGCCAACTAAGGAGTGGTTTCAATTTTAAATAATATCCAACTCTATTTGTCTTTAGAAAAAAAATAAACACTTTAGAATGCAAATGCATAAATACTAAATTATAATAAAAATCAAATATTTTAGATAACTGAAGTCTAAAAATCAACTTCTCATTATACCTTCTTACACAGTTTAGAAATATCTCCACTGATGAAGCAGTATTTTATATGAATTGCTACCATATGTAAAAATATACATAAAATATATAACTAAAATTAGTAACTAAAGATTGTAGGTTGAAATGCGCAGCATTATAAGCAATTTAATTTATTGAAGGGGAAAAACTAGCAAAAGTTTCATAAGGATACTTGTACTTTTTATCTACATCATTCTTTTCAATTGATTTGCTGATGATTGCTACTGCTGGTATATATTGTAGAAATAATATTAGAATATTTCTAGAATTACTTTTGGCATTACAGTTATGGTATATAAGCTAGAATTTGTTTTCCAGCTTTCTAAATTGCTGTTTTTATTAATAATAGCACATGTTATATTTAATACTATAACATTAAAAGTAGCAATACTTGATTAACTTCAATAGCATTCTGGTAACGATTCTGAAAATTTGGACTCATTCGATTATATTGCTTTATTTTTTTACAATAGGTCAGCAACCTGACCTATCAAGGAAAGGCAGAAAAATCCATAATTTTTCACTTTGTTCTTAAAATACATTTGTTTGCATGTAATTTTTCTCTCTTACCTTATTGGATGCCATCTCACTAACCGATCGATAGGTCTGAATAGTTTCAAGTTGGTCTAAACACCAGTCCAATTCCTCCAAAGTTTCCATTGCTAATTTTTGATAAGATTCTTCTGCAAATAAACACACAGACATGTAGTTAGGCTTGAGTGACGGCAGGCTTTCCATGGTGGAATTGCTGATCCGACTTGGTCCAACACTGCTATAGGGACTGCAGTGCTCTTTCATCATAAGTTCTTCAGGCTGCTGTTCCACTCTCTAGTAGAACAAATCAATGCACGTCCAAGCTTTTGAATGGTCGTTGTGGTTTTGTGTATGTGTGTGTGTGTGGGAGTGTTCCTTGCTTTCTTTTTTGTCCTTCCTTGCAGGCTTTGAAGAATCAGTTTCAGTAATATATCAACAAACTTCCTCTACGAAGTGGTGTAGGAGGAGGGATACTCTCTGACAGCCTCATCTGCATATGTGTGCACTCACAGAACAGCAGAGGAAAAGCAAAGGTTTTTTCCCCTCCACTTAAACATTACTCATCTCACCATTTCTACTATTAAAGTGATGACATCTTTATAAGACATTTAAAATATCATCAAGGGAGATTAGGCCATCAGTGTAACTCATCTTTTCACCCTTGTTAGAAAACAGATTCAGATTTTTCTGAAAAAAGAAATGCAGAAATAATTCAAAATAAATGTGTTCAGGTTTTTAAACGTTCAAATTTGATTACCTGTTTCAGAGTATTTTCATAAGTGCTACAACCCTCCCCCCTCAATTAAGATTTAGTTCATTACATTTTTGAAGTATCTAATAATTAGGAAACAAATAGAAAGTATGGCTTTTCTTAAATTATTAAATTTCCATTTTGTTCAGGCCGAAGTCACAAAGAAATTTTAGACTGAATTTCTAGACGGGATTTCCAAAACATTTACTCTTTCCGTCAGTTTTTTTGAAACATAATTTTTCAAAAGATATTCCAAAGTTGTAGTCTTAACTTTAGAACTGGCTATGTCTGTGAAGCTTGGATTGATTATCAAACCCCTTTTGAAAGAAATGTTTAGGGAAGCTGTTTGAGAGCCTTGGGAAAGCTACCAAAGCTGGGCTATAAAATCCCAAACTTGTAGACCCCCTTTGCTACTGGACATTCAGACTTTTGCAATCCAGATCCAATAGATTTAAAGTAATGGCAAAGATGACAAATTTCAAAGATTTTTTTCCCTTGCTATCGCTATTACAATTACAATAGCTGAGCCCTACCATGCTGTTTCCACTATGGAGTAGTATCACCAGTCAAATGTCAAGATGAATAAAAAATGTTTGGTAATATCTTATGTTTAGTAAGAGACTGTCCACAGAATGGTGCCAAAGCTGGAAAAAACACCTTTTTTTGATTAATGCCAAATGAACATCTACAAATATGGTACAACCAGGAAATGCCTGTTGGTAAGGACAGCAGTAAGGTAGACTTATTGTACATATGTCTGGATTTATGTTTTCTGGCTGGATTTTAGATTTTCAGTTGCTAACAATCTCTGGATTGTAAGGCAGAATATTCCTTAGTCTTCTTTAAGATCTGGAACTTCATTTTACCCCAGGACCAGCAATCCTAACAATGAGGCTACATGATGCTAATAATCATAAAACATTCTAGGCAAAGATAGGTTTGCTCATCTTCAATTATGTTAATAGCTATTAATGTCTCCAGGAGGGTTGTAAGTACATTTGACTGAAATCATGATTGTGATCACTGTTTTCAGCAGGTTTATTTGGGAATATTTGCATTTTATTTTGTATATTTTGTATATTTGCTGGATTTGTAACTTGCTCTTCATCCAAGAGCAGAAGGTAATTTATATGGCACCTTCGTTATGTCCCCAGGAACCTTGTGAGGTAAGTTAGACTGAGAGAGAATAATTGGTCCTAAATAACTCAAGGAGTTTCATAGAATGGACTTGAACCCGGGTCTCCCCATTCTTGGTCCAGCTTCGTCACCAGTTCCCTTGTAATAAAAAAATTGATCCTAGCCAATGTACTCTCATCTTTTCTACACTTCATTTTCAATCTGATAGCTAATCAACTACGTGCAGGCTAAAAGCCTAGAAAGGACTATAAAGATGATCCTGGTCTGAGGTAAATTATGGTTCACTCTTACTGTAATCACGAAGTATGCATTCTGGGGAAGTAAAGTTAGAGTCCAGCAGTGTTTCCTGAAAATATTAGATATCTTAGTCTGGAAAAGAAGATATTCTTTCAAATTTGAGCTATTTCACTTAAACATTCCTTATAAATTGAGCAAGAAGAAATTTGGCAAATCTGAGAAACCACCAAAATCAGGAGTTATATGACAAGATAGTCTTTTTAATAGTAGTTTTAAAATTTAAAAATAGTTTTTAATAGTAGCGGTTTCACACTCAACAGAGTTGTATTATCAAAAATCTACTATAGTAAGGACTTAGCTCCTGTTCCAATTCTGACCCTAACCCTGTGAAAGCACTTTTTTTTTTAACCTGAAGCCATATTGATCACACTCGGGTCAAATCAACTTGAAATCAGTAATTATGCAAATCTTTTGTCAACAATGAAAGAAAAAGTTTTAACTTGACCTCTAGCTATTTGACACATGAGTGTTTGTGCTGTGCTGAGCTCTTGATGTTTCTGAGATTGTTGGCAGCAGTTTTAGCGTATCGTCATAGAATAGAATAGAATAGAATAGAATTTTATTGGCCAAGTGTGATTGGACACACAAGGAATTTGTCTTGGTGCATATGCTCTCAGTGTTACATAAAAGAAAAGATACGTTCATCAAGGTACAACATTTACAACACAATTGATGATCAATATATCAATATAAATCATAAGGATTGCCAGCAACAAGTTATAGTCATACAGTCATAAGTGGAAAGAGATTGGTGATGGGAACTATGAAACGATTAATAGTAGTGCAGATTCAGTAAATAGTCTGACAGTGTTGAGGGAATTATTTGTTTAGCAGAGTGATGGCCTTCGGGAAAAAACTGTTCTTGTGTCTAGTTGTTCTGGTGTGCAGTGCTCTATAGCGTCGTTTTGAGGGTAGGAGTTGAAACAGTTTATGTCCAGGATGCGAGGGATCTGCAAATATTTTCACGGCCCTCTTCTTGATTCGTGCAGTATACAGGTCCTCAATGGAAGGCAAGTTGGTAGCAATTATTTTTTCTGCAGTTCTAATTATCCTCTGAAGTCTGTGTTTTTCTTGTTGGGTTGCAGAACCGAACCAGACAGTTATAGAGGTGCAAATGACAGACTCAATAATTCCTCTGTAGAATTGGATCAGCAGCTCCTTGGGCAGTTTGAGCTTACTGAGTTGGCGCAGAAAGAACATTCTTTGTTGTCCTTTTTTAATGATGTTTTTGATGTTAGCTGTCCATTTGAGATCTTGCGATATGATAGAACCCAGAAATTTGAAGGTCTCTACTGTTGATACTGTGTTGTCAAGTATTGTGAGAGGTGGAAGTATGGAAGGGTTTTTCCTAAAGTCATTAAAGGGGGAATCTCACTTAAACAGCATGGAGGCTCCCATCTTCTTATGAGAAAGCATGGCATTCCTCATCCATTCCCCTTTACTGGCTGAAGTAAAACTAAGTAAGTTAAAAGCTTAGGGTGGAGTAAAATTCAATCATCAAAAAAAAAGGAAAAAAAAGGGTTGGTTTCTCATTATGTCTGAATAAGGAGTTTCAGTGATCAAACTCTGGGTGTAAAGCAATAGTTTATATAGAACTTACTGAACCCAACAAGAGAAATGAAACCACCTTTTATTTAATATAATTTTGAAAAAAGACAGAACACCTGACACCCACTCACACAAATGAGCTTAAGCTTTCTATTACTGATAACGATCACAATGTGCCATCAAGTCAGCATAAACTCTTGGCAACCAAAATTTCTCCAGGGTGATTTGTTCTTAGCCTGGTCCCTCAGGTTTTCTAATGGTATACCCATTACCACTGTAATTGAATCTATCCACTTTGCCGCTGTTGTCTCCTTTTTTCTCTCTCCTTCCACTATTTCTACCGTAGCACTGCAGATTTCTCAAGGTATTTCTACTCAATTTTCAAACATGTGTACATCAAGGATGTCAAACTGGTGGCCCATGTTTGACATCCTTGTCAAACCACACCCACCCCAGTTCTGTGAAGGGAAAAACCCGTTGCGATACGTGATGCTGCACGTTTGACACACGTGGTGTACACAAACAGGGATGGTGCTTTAAGCAGTTGCTAATGCTCCTTTTTTATATACGTGTTCATTCAGATGCTATTGTGCATTTATTTTTTTACTTGTTTAAATTTAATTATATATTTATTGTTAGTATTGTCACTCTTTTTTCTTGCTCCAAATCAAGGGAAATATTTTTTTAAAAAAAAAATCTTCAAAGATAATATTATCATTAAAATAACACTTCATTTGGGAGCCCAAATGCCTTTAGCCAGCTAACTAATTTTTGGATACATTTCATTAATTTTTATCCCACTTTTATTATTTTTTATAAATAACTAATGGCATGCACACACAATTCTTCCTTCTCATATTTTCCCCACAAAAACAATCCTGTCAGGTTGATTAAGCTGTGAAGGAGAACTAGTTCAAAGTCATCCTTAAAATGGGGATCCATCCCTAAGTCATCCCACTGTCTCCTGGTTTTTAGAACAAATATAGATGGAAGACTGGAGCTTACTTACCATGTTTTTTTTATAATCACTGCGGGATTATTATCATTATCTCTTATTCATTAAACATGAAACTCAATCAACTGAACATTTAAAAACGTATCACAAATATCATTGACTGGCACTAATCGTTTATAAGGGTTGCTGCCAGCATCCTAGGTATCAACTAAGTATCTTCTTAAAATGTATGATGTTCCAAGTAGCACAGTTTTTTTGTAGTTCCGCTGGTGTTATTGCAGAACGCTGCAATTTCTTGATGTATTTTGAAAAATTCTTGGACATGGTACCAAGTGCCCCTATGACAATGGGTATCCCTGTTACAAGTTTCATCCAGTTTTCCTTCAGTTTTCCCTATTTTTCCTTGTTTGATAGTGAGGGTGGCTCCTTATCAGTCAACAGGAGTGCTGATTTACCACCAGCTTATCAAGTACTTAGGCTGGGCAGCACAAGCAAATGACAGCCAATGTCTTAAAAGCCAGCTACCACCACACCTGAGTCAACATTTAAAAAGCCACATACAATAGGCACCATATAAATACCACATACAGAACAGCATATGCTCCGCTAGAGAGAAGTTCCCTGAAGATGAACTCTAGCATGTGGCCAAAAGCTCGGGAGACAAAACCTTTGGTCTCGGTCACCAATTCAGTTTGGAGCCAGCAACATTATCCTGGGACATGTATATTTGGCTTCATTCTAATCAGTTTACCTTACAGCTTTTGTCTTTTAAAGTCTGTAATTACTATGCTTAAAGCACCTGCACGTGGATTGTTCTATACACTGTATTTTTACGTCATGAAAATTAAAAACTGAAATAAGGGTATTAATTAATTTGACTGATTCTCCAGTAGGAAGAAGTTATTTGTGCGGCCCCTTCTTTAACTATGTATAAATATGAGAAAAGGCTAAATGAGTATTTCCTATCATTACTCTTTAACCACGGCTTTTTCTTTTGCATATAATTGTTATAAAAGAACAAAATTAAATCAAAGTTAGCCCCAATCCAAGGAAAATATGTCTATAAGTTTACAGAGCACTAGCCATGTGCATGAAAGTCACGCTGGCGTTTAGAGACGTAATAGAGAAGGAGAAAAATAATCTACAGCAGCTGACGGCAGACATTTGGGCAGGGTTCAGGTGATCATTCAATAATCCCAAATTAAAACATGTATGTGAGAAACACCCTTCATTTAACTTTCAAAGCCAAGAGAGCTGCATCTTATTATTTTGACATGCCAAAACATGAAATAAAATTACAGTGTATGAAATAGCCGACATCAGTTCTAGGTTTTCAGCAGTGAATGCGTATCTAAGACTTTGTACTTTCATTAAATAATACTTACATTCAGATATAAAAAATAAATACATCAACCTGAAATGTATTAGAAGTTAGTCTGAAAGCTATGCAGCTGTTATTTGAATGTTTTTAAGGATAAATGTTTTCCAAAATATTTCATTTCTTTTGCTGATCTTGAATAAAAGCAAAATGTGTGTATAATACTGTAGCTTTATTTCATCCCAATCACACATATCTATAACAGGAGGGGAAGGGATTTGTTTCTTTGTGCTCCTGCATCAGGTTTTTAATTTCTTAAACTATTTACCTTAGCCATTTTTGAATGTTCTTACATACATTTGTTCAAATATTATGATTCATATAATTAGCTCTTATTAAAATGTGCTATAATCATTTTCTGATACAAGATCAATTTTGTTTTGGTCTCATTTGTTTGTTTATAGAGTGTAGTCTCCATTATCCTATTTAAATCCATAGTATAGCCCTTAATTTATTTTTATCTTATTTTATTTTATTAGAGTTGTCCTTTTTATAAGTTTATAATATAAATACAAATACAAATAATAGGAAAAATAGGGGAGGTAAAGGGTAAGGGAAAAAGAAAAAAAAAAGGTGTTGACTTATGACTCCCTTTGGTGCAGTAGAGTAAGATAATAATATCAAACCTCAACTTTTTACTTTTACATAATAGTATAAACTAGTCAACAACAAATCTATCAAATTGGTAAAACCCAAAATCAAAGTTTTATTTTTTTCCACCTCAAGCACAAAGTCCAGAAGTGGTTTCCAAGTAGAAATAAAGTAATTGTATTTTTTTTCTTTTATCAAAGCAGACAGTTTAGCCACCTCTGCTAACTCCATCAACTTTTGCAGCCATTCGTCCATTGTGGGGATTGAAGTGTCTTTAGTGAAGCCCTTAATTTGAAGAAATTTACATAAGGATGTGTTTCACATGGATATTATAAATATATATATATATATATATATATATATATATATATATATATATGTAGGTCTTTGGTTATTCGGGTTTTCTCCCGCGTAAAATTGGAAGTGTCTTGGCGGCGTTTCGTGAAGTCTCATTCGTCATCTTCAGGCTTCAACCGTGCTTCTGGGAGCAATGTCTGATTGCAGCTGTTTCTCCCTTTTTAACTGCTAGTGGGGGTTTGAACTGATTGGGTGGGAGCTTGGCTGTGCTCTGATTGGATGTGGGTTTTTTTGTGCTCTGATTGGCTGGGGGTGTGTCCTGTTTGGGTGGGGGCTTGGTTGTGCTCAAATTAGTCTGAGTTGTAGGGGGATCTGAGCTGGTGAGCTGCACTGCTGCTGTTTGGCTTCGTGTTCGTGGTCGTGCTACATCTTCGTAGTGGGTGTCAGTCTGCTGCATGTATGGATTGGAGGGGTTTGAAATGGCTAATGTTGCAGCTGCGGTCTGGCTTCTGGTCCTTGGTCGTGCTTCCTGATCAGTGTGGGTTTGGGTGTGCTTTCTGGGTGGATGTGTGGTGGTGACATCCTGTGTGGACCTCGTGAGTGTGGGTCTGGTGTCATTCCTCGTGTTAGGGACACGTTTGTCAATAAGGGCAGGTTTCCAAATGGCTGGTAGGCGGAGGTATCATCTCGTTTGTTCATGCTGTGTGGGCGTTTTTCTATCTCGATGGCTTCTCTGATTATTCTGTTGTTAAAGTGTTCAGTTTTGGCGATAGTTCTGGTCTTTTTAAAGTCAATATCGTGTCCTGTGACTTTAAAGTGTTGGACCAGGGAAGAAGTTGGTTCCTCTTTTTTGAATGAGTTCTTGTGTTCTTCAATGCGTGCACTTATTCTTCTGTTGGTTTGTCCAATGTATGTGGTGGGGCAGGCGGTGCATGGGATTTCATATACTCCTTGATTTTCTAACTCAATTTTGTCTTTGGGGTTTCTTAGGATGGTGGATATTTTTGGTTTGTGCAGAATGCTGTCTTGATGTTATGTTTGTGGAGGATCTTGCTGAT
This sequence comes from Ahaetulla prasina, assembly GCF_028640845.1. Lineage (NCBI taxonomy): Eukaryota > Metazoa > Chordata > Lepidosauria > Squamata > Colubridae > Ahaetulla > Ahaetulla prasina. The sequence continues at coordinate 161,750,399 of NC_080541.1, forward strand.
TCTGTCTGTGGTGCCTTTTATATATGGGAGGAGGGCTGTGCCATTTTCTTGCTCTCTGTCTTGGGTTTTAGTGGGGGGTTCTTTTTGGATTAGTTTGGTAATCTTATTTCTCTGGAATCCATTGGATGTTAGTACGTTTGTGAGAGTGTGTAGTTCGGGTTTTAGGTGTTGTTCGTCAGCTAAGCATTTTGTTCTAGAGATGAGTGTCTTGGCTACGGAGTTGATCTGTGCTGGGTGGTGGTGTGAGAGTGCATGCAGATAGCGGTTTGTGTGTGTTTTCTTCTGGTAGATGGTGTGTCCTAGGGAGCCATTGGGTTTCTTGTAGACTAAGACATCTAGGAAGGGAAGTTGGTTGTTAACTTCTGTTTCCATGGTGAACTGTATTTTGGGGTGTAGGCTATTGAGGTGTGTGAGGAAGTTTTCAAGTTTTCTTTCCCGTGTGGCCAGATTATGAAGGTGTCGTCTACGTATCTGAGCCAGAGTTTGGGTTTGTGATCAGATTTTTCTAGTGCTTGGGTTTCAAAGTGTTCCATGTAGAGGTTGGCAATGACAGGTGAGAGGGTGATCCCATGGGTGCGCCTTCTATTTGTTTGTATTTTTGTCCGTTATAGATGAAGTATGTGTTGGATAGGCAGTGGTTGGTCAGATCTAGGATGTGCTTGGGGGTTATATTTGTTTTGGATAGCTGTCAAGGCTTCTTTGATTGGCACTTGGGTGAAGAGGATATGACATCAAAGCTCACGAGTAGGTCGCTGGGCTGTAAGTTTTGTTTCTTTATGATCTCTATGAACTGGAATGAGTTTTTACGTGTGAGGCGATGGATTCTGCATAGGGCTGTAGTTGTTTGGCGAGAAATTTGGCTAGGTTTTGTAGAGGTGAGCCTATGGAGCTGACTATGGGTCTGAGTGGGGGTTCCTTCTTTGTGTATCTTGGGAGGCCGTAGAGCTTAGGGCATCTGGATGATTTCTCTGGGAATGATTCTTTGTTGGATTTCTTCGCTGATGGGGAGGCTTTTATTTTGGATCTAGTGGTTTTTTCTAGGTAGGTGGTGGGGTCTGTTTTTAGGGGCTTGTATGCAGGGTCTTGGAGTAGGTTGGTTAATTTGGTTTGGTAGTCAGATGTGTTCATAACCACCGTGGCGTTCCCCTTGTCTGCTGGTAGGATTATTATGCTGGTGTCTTTTTTCAGGTTAAGTAGTGCTGTCTGTTCCTCTTTGGGTAAAAGCCTCCCCCATCAGCGAAGAAATCCAACAAAGAATCATTCCCAGAGAGAAATCATCCAGTGAGGGTGGCTCCTTATCAGTCAACAGGAGTGCTGATTTACCACCAGCTTATCAAGTACTTACAAAGTGGGGCTGGGCAGCACAAGCAAATGACAGCCAATGTCTTAAAAGCCAGCTACCACCACACCTGAGTCAACATTTAAAAACGTATCACAAATATCATTGACTGGCACTAATCGTTTATAAGGGTTGCTGCCAGCATCCTAGGTATCAACTAAGTATCTTCTTAAAATGTATGATGTTCCAAGTAGCACAGTTTTTTTGTAGTTCCACTGGTGTTATTGCAGAATGCTGCAATTTCTTGATGTATTTTGAAAAATTCTTGGACATGGTACCAAGTGCCCCTATGACAATGGGTATCCCTGTTACAAGTTTCATCCAGTTTTCCCTCAGTTTTCCCTATTTTTCCTTGTTTGATAGTGAGGGTGGCTCCTTATCAGTCAACAGGAGTGCTGATTTACCACCAGCTTATCAAGTACTTAGGCTGGGCAGCACAAGCAAATGACAGCCAATGTCTTAAAAGCCAGCTACCACCACACCTGAGTCAACATTTAAAAACGTATCACAAATATCATTGACTGGCACTAATCGTTTATAAGGGTTGCTGCCAGCATCCTAGGTATCAACTAAGTATCTTCTTAAAATGTATGATGTTCCAAGTAGCACAGTTTTTTTGTAGTTCCACTGGTGTTATTGCAGAATGCTGCAATTTCTTGATGTATTTTGAAAAATTCTTGGACATGGTACCAAGTGCCCCTATGACAATGGGTATCCCTGTTACAAGTTTCATCCAGTTTTCCCTCAGTTTTCCCTATTTTTCCTTGTTTGATAGTGAGGGTGGCTCCTTATCAGTCAACAGGAGTGCTGATTTACCACCAGCTTATCAAGTACTTAGGCTGGGCAGCACAAGCAAATGACAGCCAATGTCTTAAAAGCCAGCTACCACCACACCTGAGTCAACATTTAAAAACGTATCACAAATATCATTGACTGGCACTAATCGTTTATAAGGGTTGCTGCCAGCATCCTAGGTATCAACTAAGTATCTTCTTAAAATGTATGATGTTCCAAGTAGCACAGTTTTTTTGTAGTTCCACTGGTGTTATTGCAGAATGCTGCAATTTCTTGATGTATTTTGAAAAATTCTTGGACATGGTACCAAGTGCCCCTATGACAATGGGTATCCCTGTTACAAGTTTCATCCAGTTTTCCCTCAGTTTTCCCTATTTTTCCTTGTTTGATAGTGAGGGTGGCTCCTTATCAGTCAACAGGAGTGCTGATTTACCACCAGCTTATCAAGTACTTAGGCTGGGCAGCACAAGCAAATGACAGCCAATGTCTTAAAAGCCAGCTACCACCACACCTGAGTCAACATTTAAAAACGTATCACAAATATCATTGACTGGCACTAATCGTTTATAAGGGTTGCTGCCAGCATCCTAGGTATCAACTAAGTATCTTCTTAAAATGTATGATGTTCCAAGTAGCACAGTTTTTTTGTAGTTCCACTGGTGTTATTGCAGAATGCTGCAATTTCTTGATGTATTTTGAAAAATTCTTGGACATGGTACCAAGTGCCCCTATGACAATGGGTATCCCTGTTACAAGTTTCATCCAGTTTTCCCTCAGTTTTCCCTATTTTTCCTTGTTTGATAGTGAGGGTGGCTCCTTATCAGTCAACAGGAGTGCTGATTTACCACCAGCTTATCAAGTACTTAGGCTGGGCAGCACAAGCAAATGACAGCCAATGTCTTAAAAGCCAGCTACCACCACACCTGAGTCAACATTTAAAAGCGTATCACAAATATCATTGACTGGCACTAATCGTTTATAAGGGTTGCTGCCAGCATCCTAGGTATCAACTAAGTATCTTCTTAAATTGTATGATGTTCCAAGTAGCACAGTTTTTTTGTAGTTCCACTGGTGTTATTGCAGAATGCTGCAATTTCTTGATGTATTTTGAAAAATTCTTGGACATGGTACCAAGTGCCCCTATGACAATGGGTATCCCTGTTACAAGTTTCATCCAGTTTTCCCTCAGTTTTCCCTATTTTTCCTTGTTTGATAGTGAGGGTGGCTCCTTATCAGTCAACAGGAGTGCTGATTTACCACCAGCTTATCAAGTACTTAGGCTGGGCAGCACAAGCAAATGACAGCCAATGTCTTAAAAGCCAGCTACCACCACACCTGAGTCAACATTTAAAAACGTATCACAAATATCATTGACTGGCACTAATCGTTTATAAGGGTTGCTGCCAGCATCCTAGGTATCAACTAAGTATCTTCTTAAAATGTATGATGTTCCAAGTAGCACAGTTTTTGTAGTTCCACTGGTGTTATTGCAGAATGCTGTCTTGATGTTATGTTTGTGGAGGATCTTGCTGATTCTGTCTGTGGTGCCTTTTATATATGGGAGGAGGGCTGTGCCATTTTCTTGCTCTCTGTCTTGGGTTTTAGTGGGGGTTCTTTTGGATTAGTTTGGTAATCTTATTTCTCTGGAATCCATTGGATGTTAGTACGTTTGTGAGAGTGTGTAGTTCGGTTTTAGGTGTTGTTCGTCAGCTAAGCATTTTGTTCTAGAGATGAGTGTCTTGGCTACGGAGTTGATCTGTGCTGGGTGGTGGTGTGAGAGTGCATGCAGATAGCGGTTTGTGTGTGTTTTCTTCTGGTAGATGGTGTGTCCTAGGAGCCATTGGGTTTCTTGTAGACTAAGACATCTAGGAAGGAAGTTGGTTGTTAACTTCTGTTTCCATGGTGAACTGTATTTTGGGGTGTAGGCTATTGAGGTGTGTGAGGAAGTTTTCAAGTTTTCTTTCCCGTGTGGCCAGATTATGAAGGTGTCGTCTACGTATCTGAGCCAGAGTTTGGGTTTGTGATCAGATTTTTCTAGTGCTTGGGTTTCAAAGTGTTCCATGTAGAGGTTGGCAATGACAGGTGAGAGGGTGATCCCATGGGTGCGCCTTCTATTTGTTTGTATTTTGTCCGTTATAGATGAAGTATGTGTTGGATAGGCAGTGGTTGGTCAGATCTAGGATGTGCTTGGGGGTTATATTTGTTTTGGATAGCTGTCAAGGCTTCTTTGATTGGCACTTGGGTGAAGAGGATATGACATCAAAGCTCACGAGTAGGTCGCTGGGCTGTAAGTTTTGTTTCTTTATGATCTCTATGAACTGGAATGAGTTTTTACGTGTGAGGCGATGGATTCTGCATAGGGCTGTAGTTGTTTGGCGAGAAATTTGGCTAGGTTTTGTAGAGGTGAGCCTATGGAGCTGACTATGGGTCTGAGTGGGGTTCCTTCTTTGTGTATCTTGGGAGGCCGTAGAGCTTAGGGCATCTGGATGATTTCTCTCTGGGAATGATTCTTTGTTGGATTTCTTCGCTGATGGGGGAGGCTTTTATTTTGGATCTAGTGGTTTTTTCTAGGTAGGTGGTGGGGTCTGTTTTTAGGGGCTTGTATGCAGGGTCTTGGAGTAGGTTGGTTAATTTGGTTTGGTAGTCAGATGTGTTCATAACCACCGTGGCGTTCCCCTTGTCTGCTGGTAGGATTATTATGCTGGTGTCTTTTTTCAGGTTAAGTAGTGCTGTCTGTTCCTCTTTGGGTAAAAGCCTCCCCCATCAGCGAAGAAATCCAACAAAGAATCATTCCCAGAGAGAAATCATCCAGATGCCCTAAGCTCTACGGCCTCCCCAAGATACACAAAGAAGGAACCCCACTCAGACCCATAGTCAGCTCCATAGGCTCACCTCTACAAAACCTAGCCAAATTTCTCGCCAAACAACTACAGCCCTATGCAGAATCCATCACCACACGTAAAAACTCATTCCAGTTCATAGAGATCATAAAGAAACAAAACTTACAGCCCAGCGACCTACTCGTGAGCTTTGATGTCATATCCCTCTTCACCCAAGTGCCAATCAAAGAAGCCTTGACAGCTATCCAAAACAAATATAACCCCCCCAAGCACATCCTAGATCTGACCAACCACTGCCTATCCAACACATACTTCATCTATAACGGACAAAATACAAACAAATAGAAGGCGCACCCATGGGATCACCCTCTCACCTGTCATTGCCAACCTCTACATGGAACACTTTGAAACCCAAGCACTAGAAAATCTGATCACAAACCCAAACTCTGGCTCAGATACGTAGACGACACCTTCATAATCTGGCCACACGGGAAAGAAAACTTGAAAACTTCCTCACACACCTCAATAGCCTACACCCCAAAATACAGTTCACCATGGAAACAGAAGTTAACAACCAACTTCCTTCCTAGATGTCTTAGTCTACAAGAAACCCAATGGCTCCCTAGGACACACCATCTACCAGAAGAAAACACACACAAACCCCTATCTGCATGCACTCTCACACCACCACCCAGCACAGATCAACTCAGAGCCAAGACACTCATCTCTAGAACAAAATGCTTAGCTGACGAACAACACCTAAAACCGAACTACACACTCTCACAAACGTACTAACATCCAATGGATTCCAGAGAAATAAGATTACCAAACTAATCCAAAAGAACCCCCACTAAAACCCAAGACAGAGAGCAAGAAATGGCACAGCCCTCCTCCCATATATAAAAGGCACCACAGACAGAATCAGCAAGATCCTCCACAAACATAACATCAAGACAGCATTCTGCACAAACCAAAAATATCCACCATCCTAAGAAACCCCAAAGACAAAATTGAGTTAGAAAATCAAGGAGTATATGAAATCCCATGCACCGCCTGCCCCACCACATACATTGGACAAACCAACAGAAGAATAAGTGCACGATTGAAGAACACAAGAACTCATTCAAAAAGAGGAACCAACTTCTTCCCTGGTCCAACACTTTAAAGTCACAGGACACGATATTGACTTTTAAAAAGACCAGAACTATCGCCAAAACTGAACACTTTAACAACAGAATAATCAGAGAAGCCATCGAGATAGAAAACGCCCACACAGCATGAACAAACGAGATGATACCTCCGCCTACCAGCCATTTGGAAACCTGCCCTTATTGACAAACGTGTCCCTAACACGAGGAATGACACCAGACCCACACTCACGAGGTCCACACAGGATGTCACCACCACACATCCACCCAGAAGCACACCCAAACCCACACTGATCAGGAAGCACGACCAAGGACCAGAAGCCAGACCGCAGCTGCAACATTAGCCATTTCAAACCCTCCAATCCATACATGCAGCAGACTGACACCCACTACGAAGATGTAGCACGACCACGAACACGAAGCCAAACAGCAGCAGTGCAGCTCACCAGCTCAAATCCCCCTGCAACTCAGACTAATTTGAGCACAACCAAACCCCCACCCACACAGGGCACACCCCAGCCAATCAGAGCACAAAAACCCCATCCAATCAGAGCACAGCCAAGCTCCCACCCAATCAGTTCAAACCCCACTAGCAGTTAAAAGGAAGAAACAGCTGCAATCACACATTGCTCCCAGAAGCACGGTTGAAGCCTGAAGATGACGAATGAGACTTCACGAAACGCCGCCAAGACACTTCCAATTTTACGGGAGAAAACCCAATAACCAAAGACCTACATACAAACACCATGAAAACCTCAGAAAACAAATATATATATATATATATATATATATATAAATATATATATATATATATACAGACAACCTAATTCAGAGTGTTATGAGACTTTTTTGGAGGACAAACATTTGAACTGGTTGATGCTGTTTCTTACATGGGATTATGCAAAAGTAATGTATTTTTATTGCGTAATATTGTCTCTGTGAATATCGTCTTCTGAAGCTAATTACTTCATTTAAAATTTTATCCTGAAAGATGCACTTGTTGACTTGTTAGGGACTTCCCACAATTCTCTAACTTAATAGAATTTGCAGGCAAATGGTAATTTCCTCACTGATTCATGAATGCTTGCAAAAATTCCACTGGGGATTGGAGAACTAAGGTTAGTCAATAAAATGGTTATATGTAAAATCATCATTTCCTCAAGGAACCAGATCTGTGTAGATTTCCTTCCAGTCCATGCTCCAAAACAAGTTTCTTTTTTTCTTGCTATTCCTGCTTATTCAGTGAATAAGAATACTTACATACTTCTAAGTATGTAGGTAAATTTCATTTTTAAGGCTTCCTAACATATTAATGTGAAATAACATTTGATACATTTCCTGCATTTTGTGATTTCTAGCAGGTGCCATTCTATTATGACTTTTTAAAAATAATTTGTGGCACTTTTAATACTTACTGTTCGTTTTGTGCAGTTCTGTAAAATATAACATGAAATGCTCTGCACTAAAACTGCTTTGTAGGCAGAATGAAATGTAATGTAAAGTATTATACACAGCCCAAATTTACTTTTAGGAATGGTATTTGGCTGTATTTAATAATTGATGATGATGATGATATTCATTCAGTCATATCCAAGTCTTGTCAATTTGAGTGGCCAATTACTAGGCGTGTATCTCAGTTCATTCTATGTTTCTGTCTTAATTGGGCGGAAGCCGTCAACAGTATGCCAAGTATCTTGACTGCTGGGTATATTTATTTTAGATGGTTTTTTAAAATAGTTTTTATTGTTTTGTTTTATTGTCAGGAGCCATAGTGGCACAGTGGTTAGAATGCAATATTGTAAGCTAACTCTGCCCATTGCCAGGAGTTCGATCCTGACTGGCTCAAGATTGACTCAGCCCTCCATTCTTCCGAGGTCGGTAAAAGGACCCAGATGGTTGGGGGCAATATGTTGACATTGCAAATTGTTCAGAGTTTGCTGTAACACATTAGGGAGTGGTATATAAATCTAAGTGCTATTGCTATTTGTTTTAAAATGTTTTTATTCTTTTATTTATAGTATATGTTTTTGAATTGTAAGCCACCTAGAATCATTGGTTGAGATGGGTGACTATAAAAATTGAATAAATAAATAAATAGCATGATGGCTTGCAAGGTTGTCTCTAAGATTTGAAGCTGAATTTGCATAAAAATAGACTGAGCATGCCTGGAGTAAAACTGGGCTTTTACTGTGATCGTGCTTTAATGAACAGAATATGCCAAAACTGAACAGTACATCCTTATCTCTTGGAATGGGCATAACTAAAAATGGTAGACTAATCCACTCTTTCCTTCTCAGAGTAAAGTATATAAAGTATTATATGAAAGCTTCTATTGACCAAAGTCATGATTGGTAGACAGTCACTTAATCCTGAGTAGAAAATGAATACCTGCAGGGAAATGAAGGTGTATGCTTAATTCTGAATCAAAGAGGTAAAATGTAGGACAAAAGATTGTTATAGATGCATACGAATATAAAAATCCACAGCCTAGTGATAGGTGAATTTTACACTCCACAATAATAATGATGTGTCTGATTCTTATTAAAGAATAAGTGTGCTACATTCTTATTAGTGTGCTACATACTTATTAAAAATAAGTGTGCTACATTCTGAATGAGTGCAGTCTAAGGGAGAAATTATTTTGGTACGTAACACAAATGAATGACTGGGAATAAAATGAGAATTCAAAAATAATAATAATTGAGCCATTCAGAGACCCCAAAATGAATAAGAATGAAGTCTTTTCTGTCTGCTTAGAAAAGACTTATTTATTTCAAATGTATGGATTAGGCATACATAGTAGTTGTTCTTTAGTCTCAATAGTGAATTGCAGGGAGAAATGGACCTGAAGGAAACAAATGTTGAAAGAACAGTGAAAGTGGGAAACTGCTGGTAGAGAAAGTAAACTACTTAAGAAGTAGTACTGGAAGTTAAGATTAATCTCCCAATAGAATGAATTTAAAAGGACATAAGGAATAAGGACATGGAAACTGCTTGGTATATAGTGAAAAAATTATATTACAGAGTGCCAGGAAAGTAAGTTCAGTTACTCCTGAGAAAAGTATGAAAAAGAAGTTTGGTGGGAGGATGAAAGGGCTTGTGAAAAAGAATTCATGGGTGAAAATGATTGCCCAAAAAATGAGCATGAGAGAAATATAGTCTTATTTTATCATAGCTTTGGCTTCTTCTCATTTTGTATGGTTTATATATATCACTCGAAATAGGAATAACAGAAGGAATATGTGCATACAAAATTTGAGAAGACCATGAGATGACAGCAACAAGATACAGAACGTTGTAATACCAAGCTTAGTATGCCTATGATTATATGAGAGACTATTCATTTTTACATATTATAGATCATATACTACAGAAGTGTGTTTATAAGGGTGGTTTCCCTTGCCTTTTCCTCCCTATATCCTCTATACATTCACAAATACACTTCAGAGTCCTATAGAGAAAAGCTTTTAAGGCTATCTATTTGGTCTGCAAAATGACTGCTATCTGTGGAGTGTTGAATTGCAGAGGAAGACAAGAGGTCTATCAGGACTATGTCTCCCCTTCTGTACAGCACCATTTACTTGTTGGCCCTTGGACTGAAGTAAAATATTGAATAGAGGAATATAAATGCTTCACTTAGCCATAGCTCAGCGTTAAATCAAAGACTATTCTCAGTTCAACTATTTTTCTGTTCTCCCTAGTACCTAATTTCTGTCCAATGAAATACTTTGTGCCTAATATTTTGGCAAACTCTTTCTTGAAACATGAAACTGTTTCTTTGTACACCTTTGGACTCTTGTCTGATCTGTGTATTGTTCACCACCTTCAACAATATTATAACAGGTAGGTAACAAAGATAATGTAAATGTACTATATCCTATTAAAACAATAGTCCCTAAATGTTGCTTGAATTTAATATTCATAATCATCATAATCACCAACCGATAAGACCCGCGGTTAGAAATGGTAGCAGATATGGTCCAGCAATGCCTGACTTGGAATGGGAACCCAAAGCATGGCTAATGGCTTTCTAAAAACCCAATATTGGCATTGTTCTTTTGCTATTTAGTTGTATACACTAGTCCTATTATGCCAGTCAGCTCCATGGAATCGGAAGCAAAATGTAATACGGACTTGCATCTATTTGCCGTTCTCTTTTTATGTAAACATAAAAGGTCATAAAATCATCTGCTACAATGTCCTACCTGTCAATGACTACTTCAGCTTCAACCACAATAATACACGAACACACAATAGATACAAACTTAAGATAAACTGCACCAAACTTGATTGCAGAAAATATTACTTCAGCAAGAGTGGTCAATGCCTGGAATGCACTACCTGACTCTGTAGTTTCATCCCAAAATCCCCAAAATTTTAACCTTAGACTGGCTACTGTTGACCTCACCCCATCCCTAAGAGGTCTATAAGGGGCGTGCATAAGACCACCAGAGGGCCTACCATCCCTATCCTAATGTTCCCTTTAAGTGTATTCATTTTATGTATTCAATTTGTGCTTATACTTATATATATTATCCAATACATAGTCAACAAATAAATAAATAAAATTAAAAACACAGAGCTATTTCTTGACATGGTAATCTTGATATACCCAACAACTTATTTGGGACACAGAATACTACCTTGCTGAATAAAATACAAGCATTATAAATCTAAAGTGTGTCCCAGTATGAACAGGACCATTGTCAATCTAGAAGAGACCAAATGCCCTTTCCATAGCTTCCTGAACCATCTATCAACAAGAGTTCAGCTTTAGCTCAATTGTGTTTCCGTTCCTAAAAGCCCATGCAGCCCACAAATGTTTCCCAACCTACCTGAAAGAGTTAAGAAGGAAAAAACGTAAGTCAGTGTAAGGATAATAGTAATGGTGTATCATTCTGAGGATTTCTACCTTATTTAGCCATAATTGTTAAATGGTTTTTTGTACTATAATATTTGGGGGACGACGACAAATTTTCTAAATAATTGTTATTACTGAAGAATCACAGCTATTTAAGACTTACGCAGGGTTGTTTCTTTTTATGAAAAAGATGATGTTAATTGTACATCCATTTTAGACTCTTGACCAGGTAGCAATTTACTAGTAAGCACTTTGAAATAAGGATTCTAAGCCACTTGGAAAGCACTCTAAACCTCTGGGCTGAGCCCCAACAATCTTCAAGGTGTTAAAAGAACGGACTTGATTTATTTGCATCTTATTATTCTTTGGGACGCTATGTGGCTCAGTTTCTCTGTTGGAAAGAACTTGTACTTCCCTTTCCTTTCTGGTTTTTGAGCTGTAGAGGAAATATTAACTTGATAGCTTTGCATCTACTTAGCATACCAGGCAAAACAACCAGAGATGAAGCATTTTTGAACAGAGATGAAGCGTGTGTTTCTCCTTTCTTTTCTGCAAGTGTCAAAAGCCCACAAAGAACCTAACTATGTCTCTCTTTTTTCAGTGAAATGGGGGAGGGGGGAGATGGGGGACAAGAGTTTTGCTGTATCTATAACAGCTTGGAGTGAAACAATTTCATTCATTCCTTATTTTCAAGATTTCAAGTTGGCCAGAATCAGCCATCACTGATCACCTTCAGACTACTTCAAGAATTTGAAAGTGAGGGTAGTGAAGATGTCCTTAGAATCATGAGTTGGGAACTACTTTAAGTATCTTCCTATAGTCTAATATTTAGAAATATGCTTATATTCAAAATAAGGGAAGGGTTGTTACTCATCATAACAAGAATAAATATTGACAAAAAGAAAAAAAAAGATCTGCCCCTACTTTTTGTTCCAGGGTTTCAGTTTTTTATCATTGCATTTATTAATGCATTGATAAAAAAGCTTTGATACCTCCGATTTTTAAATATTTCTTGCAGCAACTTCTCTCAATAAAATGTGTTTGAGTGCATCTCAGGTTTTATTTTTATTTTTTTGTAGGCAAAAATAGCAGATGAAGCATTTTTGCAGGAGAATGATGGAATTTATTTCACTATTAAACCTTTCAATTTTATTTAAAACATGGAAAATATAATCCAAAACATGAAAGATGATTAAAGGTTATTTTTCTATATTTAAGGTCACTATTCTAAGCAGACTTGAGACTAAATACCAATTGACAGAATCAAACTTGTTTCTGAGTAAACGTCCAAAGAGCTCCCAACTCAACAAATTAAGGAAAGATAATTATTTTAAATTTAATGAGAACATCTTAGACATTATTGAGACACTTGATCAGAATTCTAATTGTTAGTGAGGAATTAATATTTATGGCTATGTTTTCTATACACTGAAAATATTTCCATTTGTATAAAACATACATGAGTATATTTTGTGGTGAGTAAAACAAAAGTCAATATCATTAAATATTAAAATATTTTGTTTTGAAAACTTTAAGCAATATCAATTAGAAGTATAATTTGTGTTTTTTAAGTGTTAACAAAATATATGATTAAGAGGTGCTGGTAATTCTAACTACAGCCATTTCACTTATGTTTATGACTATATTTTTATTCTTATTATTGACCTGACTTTAATTCATTTCCCTTGTAGTTATCTGAATTACCTTAAGATTCCTTATAGGATTAGCATGTAATTTATACACTTGGTAAAAAATTAAAATAAAAGTTCTAATCAAACAGCTAAGGAAGGCAAATGAAAAACTATTTTTCCTATTAAGGAATGTACTGGAAAGCACTACAGTATGGAAAACATTTTTAACTTTCACTTTTTTGAGTTTTCTGACTTGCCTCAGAATGTTTTAATGTTTCCATCATTGTTTCATGTTATGGTTTCTAGTCTTTTCCTGGACATTTCTTACAATCACTGACATTAGCGTAAGATATGGCATGGATTCCACAAGAACAAGAGTTAATAAAAGACTTACGAGTAATTGTTGCCATATGCTTTCTTGATTCCTGAATTATTTTTTAGAGGCAACACATTTTTCAAAGCTCAGCTGCAAAATACTATATAAATATGATCTTTTGAAGTTGCACACAGTTAAAATTTGATTTATGAATTCTTCAATATGTGCATATCTTCCTTACATAAAATGTATCCACTACCTTGTGGAGATCTAGTTTTTATCTTTCCCATTCTCAGTTGAGGTAAATCTATGAAATCAGGAGAGCTTGCTGGAAGGATTCAAGGTAGGACTATGATGTTTTAAACAATATTGTATTACAGATTCAAATGAAATTGGATGAAGAAATGAAAATAAAAATGATAGAAATCACCCCCAAACCAGAACTGTACTATTTAAAATGTAATAAAGCACACTTAGTTAAAATGGCAATTGTCGTTCAGGCTGAGTTTAAACATAAACTTTTTTCCCTGTAAAGCAGGTTAAATATCAGTTTTATGAACCTAAATTATGGATTATAGAGCAATATTTAGAGTGCTTCAGGTTAATAAGTGAAGATTGAAAAAAGCTCTAATAACAAGGTAGGAAGAACATTTCTAAACCTAACAAAAGTAACCAATAAGAAAGCACTGGAAAATTATCTAATTTTCTCTTAAACATACCTGATTGTTCCATCAAAGGGCAAAGTTGCCTGCCACATATTTATAGCTGCCATATATCCTCAGCTGTGAATCTTTAATAGCCTTTTTAAAGAAAAATCTTAACTGTCAGTTTCGGACAGCTGCATATCCTTTACTGTGCATGACAGAAGATGGGAAGCTCTAGACTGCAACTGGTCAGGATAATGAATGAATCTGTAAGTAATTCACCCGGAAAAAGTCCCCTCCCTCCTCCTGGAACCTCAGAAGGGTTCCTTGACTACACTTGGGGAGTCCCACTGACATCATCATAACTTGCTCAGCTGCCATAGATGGCATTTGGACTGGATGGAATGGCAGAGCGCATGATGAGTGTAGCACGTGTGGAATGTCTAACATGAAAGTTCACAGGTGTGGCTGAGGGGGAACAGTTTACATCGGTTGCTATGGATACATGATTGGCTGACATGTCTTCAGAGCCCACAGGAGACACGGCAGCTATTTTTTAATAGGCTCATGAAATCAATCCCAGAAGGTTTGGAGTCAACGGCTAAAAAGGTTTAGTTGATTAAAGTTACATGATGTATGCAAGATAAACGAACCCCCCAAGGCGTAAAATTTGTGGCATTTCCCAATTGAAGCTGATCATAAGAATTAGTTCTTGAGTCACTCATTTAAAATTGTTGGTAAATCTAGGAACTGAACAGCAACATCTGAGTCTACTAGTGATTCTCAGCAATGCAATTTTGACATGCAGGGAAATTGTACAGAAATACTAAGAAAGAATCCCCCCTCCTTTTTCTCTCAATCTGCTGAAAGAAAACCTGATGTTCTTCTTTTAAAATGTGTCTGCCTCTAGGTCTTCGGCATAAGCTTACTGTCAGGAGGGCAGACAATCTATTTAATGACTGCATTGACGTCAATAGCATAACTGAAATACTTACTAAGATGCATGATTCCAACTTTCAGGGGGAAGCTTGTTTCTAAGCAATAGGAAAATGAGAAGTGGATTCGCTGTGGGAATGAACTACATCTGCAATGCAGGAAATAACATTTAGGTTGTAAGCAGTATCTTTGAAACACTAGTCAGTTCACTCTTAGCCGTGTGGCAGGACAGAATCTGAAGATGCACTGGCATAAACCAACTAACTCTTTGATCTCTGCCGATTTTGGAACTATTAATTTATTTTTCTCAATAACACTTTGTTGCATTATAAAGAGTCCTCTTACTGACTTCTGGCACCGAACGATAGCTAACATATCTGCTGGTTCCAGCTGTCTGCATCATCCAGTTTCATTACAAATAATAATACAAACATTACATTTGTATTAAGAAAAAATTAGGGCTAGATAGCAAAATATGGTGCTTGTTATTCTTTGTTGGTGACAGAATAGTCCCTTCTGCCTCAATTGAACTTCTCTTTTCAGGGTCCACATTAACACGTGAAGAGCTCACAGTTTTTTAAAAAAGAGGTAGTGTATACAGAGCTCTTCTTTGTCCCTCTGAATGTGAAATATACTCACATTGACTTGATTGCTCACATTGACCTGAAAGCTCACTATGTGATCTGAGACTTGACTAGCACTGAAAGATGTACTTGTATCTAAACAACTGCCTGAAAGGATTTGGTGTATATCTCATGACATCATTGGGCAAGAAAAGCAATACAAATTTAGGAAGTCTTTGTGAGAATTAATTCTAGGAAGATCAGAAGTAAAACTTGAGCATGACACCAGAAAACCGACAACCTGGTCTGACCTAAGTGTAGCACACAAAATTGTCTGCTACAACGTCCTACTGTCAATGACTACTTCAGCTTCAACCGCAATAATACACGGGCACACAATAGATACAAACTCTAGGTAAACTGCTCCAAACTCGATTGCAGAAAATATGACTTCGGCAACAGAGTGGCCAATGCCTGGAATGCACTACCTGACTCTGTGGTTACAACTTCAAACCCCCAAAACTTCAACCTTAAACTGTCTACCGTGGACCTCACCCCATTCCTAAGAGATCTGTAAGGGGAGTGCATAAGGGCACCAGCGTGCCTACTATCCCCATCCTACTGCCCCCATTTATTCGTACTCATTTCTTGTGTTCATGTCCATGTTTATACTTATACCTGTTTTCTCATACATGTTTGACAAACTAAATAAAATTAAATTAAAAAAAAAAAGATGCAAGGGTTTAAACCCGATTTCATTAGCAGCCATGGGACTTCTATACTAATGGCCCAATTAGTTTTTAACCATAGGCTAAACCCTCAGAGCAAAAATCTGCACCCTGTAATTCCTGTCTGGGTTGGCTTCCTTTTCTGGTGATTGCTGAAAGATGTTTGGCAGCCCTTTATTGATAATGGTATTGACAGGACCAAGAACACTTCCATACCTCCAATGTTTTCATTTCCCCCATACCCTGTAAAGCACTTTTGACAGCAACCCTGACTTCTCTCACTTTCCATAACACCAAAAAAGAAATAAAATAAATTGCTAGCAATCACCAACCCACATTTTTCCAGAATATGCCTTTGTATGTATTCCACTGATACTCTGAAAAAAACAAACAAACTGAGAAGCTTGTTGTAAAAAATAATAATGAACGAAATGATTGAAATTCTGCAAAGCTATCCCAACAATCAAACCACCATCCCTATGTTGCATTTCAAATTCATGGTTAGTTATGAAAGCGAAATCATAACACGCTGGCAATTTTGCAATCAGTTTTTCTCCTCGATACCAGTAATCAGACTTTCATATTACTAAGGTGCTGAAATGGTAGAGAGTTAAGTGAAATTCTAAATAATTCAGGAGTAGGATGCTGAATCTCGCTAAGAGACAATACCGACTGTTCCAATCCAGGAGGCAGATGAATCTCCACCAATGAGAAAATAGTTAATGCAATACAAAGAAAAGCAGCTCTCAAAACCATCTGATGTCGTGAGATAAAACAGCTTCTGACCATATTCCAAAACCAGATAAACTGCTTATGTACTACAACTTATCTACATAAAGCATTATTACTTACTCCCTAAGCCAGGTCAGAAAATTTTCAGGGTTTTCATGAGATTATGGGCAATGGTACCAGTGTCTCATGGTTAATTTATTTAATGTGTCTATTGTAAGCTAGCCAGAAGGTTCTCATAGCAATCTTGAAAATGTCTATAGAGATTTTCAGTTATCCAGGTCATGGCTAGGGCTAAAGAGGCCATCTATGTCGAAATTGAACAGCCCTCCCTCAACGGAGGGGGAGGGATACGACATCATCTATCTCCAATCTACAATCCTTTCAACAGTTCCAAGAAGTTTCCCCACCAATTTGCACCACTCAGGTGACCCTGATGACACAGATAAACCTCCAGGTGACCTTAATGACCCGCTAAAAGAATGCAAATGTCCAGCCGTCTGCAAGGAGTATAAATCCTTCCATTTCCCACCATCCAGTCAGAGCTGAAGAAGCTTCTTAGATGACAAGTCTTCAAAGAAAAACCAGGAAGTCCAGTTGCCTCTTGAAAGAAGTACCTTTGAGACAATTTTGAGAATACTTTACAGAAGCCTGTATGAATAGTTATGGTAGCTAATTGATAATCTAACAATTCACTTTTTGGGTAATTCGTACACAAAAACACAATGATCTAAAACATGAATCTATACATATTTTTCATGTAAAGACATTCAAAGAGCTTAAATAAAACGTGGGGATACACACAGAACAGAAAGTGTTTAGTTTAAAGATGGAAGTAAGATAATTGCATCCCAAAGTTTCTAAATTATTTTCAGTCAGCACACACAACCCAAACCTGAAGGAATTTCCCATCTGCCTTCAATCTACTAAAACACCCTTCCTTCCCTTCAGTTGACACTTGTGCTTATGTCCCACCATGGCACTTCTTACCTGTCTGCCTATTCCCAAATTTTCCTAATAACCAACTTTTCAAAGTCGTCTTCTATTTTGTCTAAAATCAAATATATCCTTTTAATGTTAATTTTCTATAAATAATAGGAAGAGAGTTGAGAGCTGTGATTCAGTTTCTAGCTAATACTGGATACTTTCTTTTAAAAATAAAAATAATTTTTTGTTTTATCTACAATAAGGTGAAGATGCCTTCAAATGATGCAGTTTTCATGACAGTGTTCATGCAAGTGATTTGCCACTTTCCAAGGCTCCTAGGTTGATGCCATTTGAATGTAAAATATAATTCACTATCAAGAAATGTTTTTGTTTTCATAAATGTGTAATATTTTGTTTGTTTTTAAAGTTACCTTCAAAAGAACCTACTGTGGAAGAGTGTAATACTTAGTCCTGTTTTGAATTTCAAAATGTATTAGTTCAACAAGTTGGATTAATAAATACATCCGGATGTGCAAAGACACACACGCACATACATGTGGACATCTTCTATTCCATTTTATCCCCCAACCCCTAATCTCTTAACAACTTTATTGAGATATAATGGCTGGATGTCATTCAGAGAAGCCATTCATAAAAAAAATATCATAAAGGTTTCAACCTGGCCCTCAGCTCAATTTAACAGCACACAGTACTCCACTTGAAAACTGTTTATTATGCAATTGCAGAATTCATGTTCCAACAGTCTCTATTTGTTTATTTGTACAATACTTTCCTTTATTATCCCACAAGAACCTTTCAAATTAATGAACACATTTCTGTGTGTTCCTATGGTCTGTAATTGAAACAAAATAAAAGGGAACAATTTCAGCAGTTTAAAAAAAAACCCCACAGGATGTATTACTAGAAGAGTGTGTGTGTGTGTGTGTGTGTGTGTGTGTGTGTGTGTTTGTGCATGCGTGTGCACACGCCCATTTGTATACATAATATTTTCATACTCTTGTAGGTTTAAGGATGAAGCAAGTACATTATGTTACAATAAGACTGAATAGATGCTTAAAGAAAATTTAGTTCAGCAACTGGTGTAGCAGTGGAAAGGCTGTAGGTTAGCTTCAAACTCAATTTCAACGAATAGACAAGAAAGCCAAATTTCTCATAGCCACACTGACAATATGGTGCCCATAATATTAATGTAACTAACATAAAGGGCTCAGTCTCATAAAAGACAGTGAAAGTGAAGTCTTTTCAACTCTAAAAATGTAGTCCTTCAATGTCAGAAATTCTCTGTGGGCAAAAGTACCGGTAATTTTAGATAATTGTTTAAGAAAGTGCTGACTGAATGAACCAGCAAACATGTGGAAAACTCTTAAAAATATCACCGGCTATGGCAAACCTCCTTCCCAGGCTGAAGGTAATCAACAACTGGCAGATGACCTGAATGAGTTTTACTGCAGGTTTGAAAGGAAACTACAGCCACCTATCTCCACAACCCCCATCTCAGACACACCAACAACAGCCAAGCCTCCTACAACTGACCCCATTTCATTGGGTTCACAACCCCTAGTGATCACAGAAAAGGAAGTGCAGGACCTATTTCACAGACAAAAGCCAGGAAAAGCTCCAGGCCCAGACAAGATAACTCCCTCTTGCTTAAAAGTCTGTGCTGACCAATTGGCCCCCATCTTCACCCATATTTTCAATAAATCACTAGAGATGTGCTATGTTCCTTCTTGCTTCAAATGCTCTACCATCATCCCAGTGCCAAAGAAGCCCACCATCAAGGAACTGAATGACTACAGACCAGTTGCTCTAACATCTGTAGTCATGAAAACCTTTGAAAGGCTAGTGCTTTCCTACCTGAAAATCATCACGGATCCGCTGTTAGACCCCTTGCAATTTGCATACCGAGCAAATAGATCAACAGATGATGCTGTTAATATGGCTCTGCACTACATCCTACAACATCTTGAGTCTCCAAAGACCTATGCAAGGGTCCTTTTGTAGACTTTAGTTCAGCATTCAATACCATCATTCCAGACATTCTTCTAACTAAGCTAAACCAGCTACAGGTACCGGAACAGACTTGTAAGTGGATCACAAGCTTCCTAACAAACAGGAAGCAGCAGGTGAAGCTAAGCAAGATCACATCAAATACCTGTACAATTAGCACAGGGCCCCCCCAAGGCTGTGTGCTCTCCGCACTTCTCTTCTCTGTGTACCAATGACTGCATCTCCAATGATCCATCTGTTAAGCTACTGAAGTTCGCAGATGACACAACAGTGATTGGTCTCATTCGAGACAATGACGAATCCGCATATAGACGAGAGGTCGAACGACTAGCCTTGTGGTGCAACCAAAACAATCTGGAACTGAACACACTCAAAACCGTAGAAATGGTGGTAGACTTTAGGAAAACCCTTCCATACTTCCACCTCTCACAATACTTGACAACACAGTATCAACAGTAGAAACCTTCAAATTTCTGGGTTCTATCATATCGCAAGATCTGTAATTGAAACAAAATAAAAGGGAACAATTTCAGCAGTTAAAAAAAAACCCCACAGGATGTATTACTAGAAGAGTGTGTGTGTGTGTGTTTGTGTGTGTGCATGTGTGTGTGCGCGCCCATTTGTATACATAATATTTTCATACTCTTTTAGGTTTAAGGATGAAGCAAGTACATTATGTTACAATAAGACTGAATAGATGCTTAAAGAAAATTTAGTTCAGCAACTGGTGTAGCAGTGGAAAGGCTGTAGGTTAGCTTCAAACTCAATTTCAACGTATAGACAAGAAAGCCAAATTTCTCATAGCCACACTGACAATATGGTGCCCATAATATTAATGTAACTAACATAAAGGGCTCAGTCTCATAAAAGACAGTGAAAGTGAAGTCTTTTCAACTCTAAAAATGTAGTCCTTCAATGTCAGAAATTCTCTGTGGGCAAAAGTACCGGTAATTTTAGATAATTGTTTAAGAAAGTGCTGACTGAATGAACCAGCAAACATGTGGAAAACTCTTAAAAATATCACCGGCTATGGCAAACCTCCTTCCCAGGCTGAAGGTAATCAACAACTGGCAGATGACCTGAATGAGTTTTACTGCAGGTTTGAAAGGAAACTACAGCCACCTATCTCCACAACCCCCATCTCAGACACACCAACAGCAGCCAAGCCTCCTACAACTGACCCCATTTCATTGGGTTCACAACCCCTAGTGATCACAGAAAAGGAAGTGCAGGACCTATTTCACAGACAAAAGCCAGGAAAAGCTCCAGGCCCAGACAAGATAACTCCTTCTTGCTTAAAAGTCTGTGCTGACCAATTGGCCCTCATCTTCACCCATATTTTCAATAAATCACTAGAGATGTGCTATGTTCCTTCTTGCTTCAAATGCTCTACCATCATCCCAGTGCCAAGAAGCCCACCATCAAGGAACTGAATGACTACAGACCAGTTGCTCTAACATCTGTAGTCATGAAAACCTTTGAAAGGCTAGTGCTTTCCTACCTGAAAACCATCACGGATCCGCTGTTAGACCCGTGCAATTTGCATACCGAGCAAATAGATCAACAGATGATGCTGTTAATATGGCTCTGCACTACATCCTACAACATCTTGAGTCTCCAAAGACCTATGCAAGGGTCCTTTTTATAGACTTTAGTTCAGCATTCAATACCATCATTCCAGACATTCTTCTAACTAAGCTAAACCAGCTACAGGTACCGGAACAGACTTGTAAGTGGATCACAAGCTTCCTAACAAACAGGAAGCAGCAGGTGAAGCTAAGCAAGATCACATCAAATACCTGTACAATTAGCACAGGGCCCCCCCAAGGCTGTGTGCTCTCCCCACTTCTCTTCTCTCTGTATACCAATGACTGCATCTCCAATGATCCATTTGTTAAGCTACTGAAGTTCGCAGATGACACAACAGTGATTGGTCTCATTCGAGACAATGACGAATCCGCATATAGACGAGAGGTCGAACGACTAGCCTTGTGGTGCAACCAAAACAATCTGGAACTGAACACACTCAAAACCGTAGAAATGGTGGTAGACTTTAGGAAAAACCCTTCCATACTTCCACCTCTCACAATACTTGACAACACAGTATCAACAGTAGAAACCTTCAAATTTCTGGGTTCTATCATATCGCAAGATCTCAAATGGACAGCTAACATCAAAACATCATTAAAAAGGACAACAAAGAATGTTCTTTCTGCGCCAACTCAGTAAGCTCAACTGCCCAAGGAGCTGCTGATCCAATTCTACAGAGGAATTATTGAGTCTGTCATTTGCACCTCTATAACTGTCTGGGTCGGTTCTGCAACCCAACAAAGAAAACACAGACTTCAGAGGATAATTAGAACTGCAGAAAAATAATTGCTACCAACCTGCCTTCCATTGAGGACCTGTATACTGCACGAATCAAGAAGAGGGCCGTGAAAATATTTGCAGACCCCTCGCATCCTGGACATAAACTGTTTCAACTCCTACCCTCAAAACGACGCTATAGAGCACTGCACACCAGAACAACTAGACACAAGAACAGTTTTTTCCCGAAGGCCATCACTCTGCTAAACAAATAATTCCCTCAACACTGTCAGACTATTTACTGAATCTGCACTACTATTAATCGTTTCATAGTTCCCATCACCAATCTCTTTCCACTTATGACTGTATGACTATAACTTGTTGCTGGCAATCCTTATGATTTATATTGATCATCAATTGTGTTGTAAATGTTGTACCTTGATGAACGTATCTTTTCTTTTATGTACACTGAGAGCATATGCACCAAGACAAATTCCTTGTGTGTCCAATCACACTTGGCCAATAAAAAATTCTATTCTATTCTATTCTATTCTATTCTATTTATTTACCATGCTAAATTGACTGTTAGAATAGGATATATTCCCTTAACTTACACTGAAAATATTGAATGAAGTCTGTTGCATATTTTTCTATTTTAGTTTTAGGAGTTTTGCATGTCTCCTTACAGAAACTAAATCAGATTTTTAAAGCAAAGAAAATGATCGCAGAATGAATACATTAATTTACTGTGTCAGTGCTATGAATCAAAGTATAATAGTGTAGTAAATGGAGCACTCGCCTTGTTACTAAGAAATGGGAAACCACATTCCATATATTACATCGAAATATATTTCAATCTCTATACTGGAGAAATGTGCATACAATAAAGGATCATGTTTCAAATTTGGAAAAAAAATATATGATTCCTAAAATAATAAGACTTAAGAACAACAATTCACATCGAGCTAATAAGATATAATAGATAAGATATAATGTATGCCAAATACTGAAACTGCTACTTAAGCAGCATATTATTTTCTTTACATTTCATGTTGGGACTAAATCTTATTATTATAACTAGAGAAATATTTTAAAAGATCATTTATTACAACTTGTTCTTTTATGTTCAAGCATCACTCAGGTTGCATTGACACTGAATCAATGTGTACTGTTCAGTTAGGCATAGCATTGCTTCTATTATTGGCATATTAATTATGCCAATTTGGTGGAGTTGTTAAGGACCAAGAAGTCCACCTTCAACCATGGAAACTCACTGGGTGACTGTGGGCCAGTCACTCTCAGTCCCACCTACACCACTTTTGGAGAAATAGTAGAGGAAAGAGTTATCTGAACACCACAAACTCCTGGAAGACTGAATATAAACTAAACACTCATCATCACAGTTAAACTGCAACTTGATATAAGCTTACTCAGAAGTTTTCTTTAAAATAATTTAGACTAAGATCTATTTTCCAGTTGAAGGGTGGCAAAAGAAAAATGGCAGCCTAAAAGAGAAATTATATTTGCTCATTTTCCATCTCCCTCAGCTATACCAAATCTAATGCCAATCTAATTAGTTTATAATGATCAGAATTCCTAAGTCTCCTTGAATTAGGAATCGAAACCTAAGATCACAGCCACAGTCTAAAGAATGTATGGGAAAAATTCATTGGTAAGTTATTAATTTCTAAAGTACCAGTATAATTTTTAAAATGTTGTGTGTGTCTGTGTGTGTCTGTGTAGAAACAAGGGGATAATACAGGTACTCCTCAACTTACAATAGTTCATTTAGTGCACTGAAAAAAGAGACTTTTGACCGTTTTTCAGTTACAGCCTTTGCAGCATCCACATGCTCATGTCATCAAAATTCAGATGCTTATTTATGACCATTGCTGTGCCCCAAGATTATGTTATCAATTTTGTGACCTTCTAATAAGCAAAGTCAACGGAGAAGCCAGTTTCACTTAAAAACCAGGTTGCTAAATTATCAACTGCAGTAAGGCAAGAAAGGTCATAAAAAGTGCAAAATTCACTTAACAGATGTGTCACTTAACAATTTTGGGCTCAATTGTGGTCATAAGTCTATAGCATGTGGTCTCGAACCTGTATGGGTACACTAAGTCGGTTTAAGTCTAGGCAAGATTCAAGGCATCTAATCTAGTGTACAAGACAAGGGAATTTTGTCACCACATTAGTCAGCAAATTCACTTACTCCTTTCTCTGTACAGAGTGAGTCATCTAAGTGGTAGTGTCAATTAAATATTTCCCAACATCTAATTTATCATCTGTTGCTGTAGTTTAGGTCAAGCCTACATTTTCTAGAGAAATTTTGTTGGGTTTGGGGGCAGATATCTGAAAACTAGTTTCCACTTTAAAAGAAAGCAGAGACAAAAAAGGGCAAGAAAACTGATGTTGCAATTAAGCACAGAACCATTTGTATTCTTCTAAAAATAAAGAAAACCAAAGAACAGGAATCATTACAGAAGGAAGGCTGAATTGTGCAGTTTTGAAGTAGTGATATATTAATACTCATATGCATTATAATATTGAGTAACCTATACCAATGACTAACCCAGGTAATATTTGAGATTTTAAAAAAACAGTGCATGACCTCTGAAGAATGATCAACATTTTCTAATGCCAAAATATGGTAGGGTTATTTCAGAATAATATTATACTTTCACAACAAAATTGCAGGATGATAGAAAATGAATACACTTCAAATGGAATATACTGTATCTGCTCAAAGATTAAATTGTATCAAGTGACTTTTGATACAAGGTACCTGCCTGTTGTTGAATAAAAATCCATTTAATACTATAAAAATAATGAAAAGAAGTAGAAGGCAATGATGACACAGATAAGAATTAATTTTACTTTAGTCTTTACTTAATGCAGATGAAATAAAGAAAATGTGACCCATTTCTCAAAATGAATGGAAGCTGTGTTTCTGAACGTCAGTGATACTGGCTGGAATTCTAGTGGCCATCTGTTTCCAAATCAATTATGCTTACTAAATTTGGATATTATTTTCTTCCAAATCTGTCCAAATGTAACAGAGGAAACCATTTTTTTAAAAAAAAATTATAATATTCTAGTTACATCTGGCTTTTATTATTACAATGAAAAATATATATTGCCCTAGTTACCAATATTCTCCAAACTCCAACAGAATATAAATTTTATTATCCTTGTCCCTAATTTTAAATTTTTATATTCAGTTATTATATTTTTAACATTTTACTATTTTCGTTGTACAAAGAGCAGAGTCCTGGATGGGAGATGGGTTTATAAATTTATAAATATTTTATAAATAGAGATAGATAGATAGATAGACAGACAGACAGACAATTGTGTGTCATATAGTGAAAAGACTAAGTAATCAAGTTATATGAATTCAACCTAAGAATCATACAGCTAAAGAAAGATAACTCAGAATGGTTACCTTATCCCAAGTCCTGGGAATATTGAAATAAATGCTTAAAAAAGTAAAATGCTTTGTTTAATTTGATTCGACATCCATGTTATTTTATTAGCAGCATTAGAGAATTTGCTTTTTCAACTTTTCAATTTCATCTAAAAGCTTTCCAGCTTCCCATCTAAGCATCGATCAGATATGATCTTGCTTAGTGGTGGATAGGGGCTGCCACTGAACAGAAAATTGACCTGTTTAAAGTAACAAAGGGGTATTGGAGAAAATTTGAATTCGCTTTTGCAAATGTTTAAAGGAGACTTTTAAAAATTGGGGCAATATATTTGATCCCATTGTATTCCTCTAGTCTAGAGAGCAAACATCTGAATCAGTGTCCCCAGTAATCTCAGTTGTACTACCATGTTTAGAAATAAGGCAAAGCATGAATTGCAGGAGTTGCTTCTGGAGAGGAATTATAACTAACATCCCATTGCCAGTAGGAGACATTACAGCTAAAAACGGCGGCTGAATGCTGGATTCTGACTATTAAAATCTTTCTGGAGTAAGGAGACATACTGAGATCAGCCTTAAGTACTCCAGACAGGTGGTCTTCGTCTCTCTCTGTGTGAGAGAGTAGATGGCATAAACTGCATTTTTGTCGTTGGCTTGTAGGCAGCTAGAGGTCACAGGATTATATTGCGCTCACAGCTGTCAAGGTAGCCTTTAAGAACTTCAAAGTTCTGGCCGAACCTCAGAATCATGTTGAATTTAATTTTTTTTCTACTGCTCTTTTTACTCCTTCAGAACTGCAAATTTGATCCACCAGGTGAGTTTTTCCGCAATCATTTAACAAATATATTTTTTATAAGTTGAAAATTTCTTTTCTGAATATATAGCCAAAGAAGGATGATAGTGTAGATTTCAAAAGGTTTTAAATGGATTAAGGATCAGAAATCTGAAATTAATTGTAACACTCCTTTCTTGTGATAATCTTTTTTATATTTACATCTGGAAACAAAATAAATAATAAGATGACTTCGAAGGTTGGTTTTTAGGGGGCATAAGGAGATAAATAGATCAGTGGATTTCTTTAAGAGAAATTTGTAATTATTGCATGCATGCCCAAAATGATTTCAAAGTTATCTTCTATAATAGGAAAACTTTACTCTGCCTTTAAAGAACAACCTCCATTGAATAAAACTGAAAGTGATATGAATGTGACTTTAAAAATGGTAGCCTGCAAGGAAAAGGATGAAATAAAGGATTTATAAAAATATGATATATTGGATGTGAAAACCAAACTAATTGAAACTGAACAACTACAAAACACACAGAACTGAAGAAGCTTCTTGAATGAGAAGTGAAACATCTTCAAAGAAAAAAATGGAAAGTCCAGCTGCTTCTTGAAAAAGCACCTTTGGGACAATCATGACCTGGATGACTGAGAACCTCCATAGATACAAAACACCCCAAAATACTAAACCACAAGTGTGGTTTGGATAACTTCTTTCCAATAGAGTTACAAAAGGGACTTATTGAAGTTGTTAACAGCTTTGTGACAAATAGTGAAAATATGATCTGGATAACCATTTTATATTGGATTTACAACAAGGGTTGATAGAAGTCTTAATAAGTCTGGGAGAAAAGATGAAGAGGGCTTGTAAAGAAAGCAGATACTAAAATATTATTTGAGAGGATTAAAGATTGCTGGGAGAAAGAGGAAAGAAGATAAAATTGGCTTATTTGATCAGGGTTAGAATAAATCAGATCTTATCTGATGAAGTTTAATGCATTTTTTAAATTAGGATTGCATGACAATGTTTTAAATGTTTATTTAAAAATGAGATGAAGGAATTTGTTTAAATAGAAAAAGGAAAGATTTGAAGTGGAAATGAATGGGTATGGCAACAAGAGTTTCTTGTTTCTTACACAATTTTTCTTTTTATATGTTTTTATTCTATGTAAAGTATATTAGTTCTATGTGTATAATATAACCTTTAATAAAATTATTACCAAAAAAGGGAAGATTTCTTCATGGAATTGTTGCAGTGACCTAGAAGGTTTATGCATGAAGAATTGTTGCATTTCAGTTGACACATATCATTAATAGTTAGGCATATTGTTTTTGTAAAGAACATATTGAGCAATGAAATCCATCCCTTTGTTAAATGAAAAGGTTGCTCACAATTGTTTTTTGTGTATCCCCTTTACTGTAATGTCTTCAACAATGAACCCTTTGCATTTCAACAATGAATCATTTCCTCCATCCTCTTCCTGTCTACCCCATACCACTCTTCTTCTAGGCATATTTTTTTTTTGCATACCATCTGTTTCTGTTCTCCTCACAAAGGTTCTTTCTCATCTCTGCTACTCAGTTGTGTTGCAAAACACAACTAATGACAAAACAGCTTGAGTAACCTATGCTCGACCAGCAAACATCCATTAGAAAAATGTATAATGATACCTCTCTGCTTGATGCTGTAAATGTACAGGACAGGCCCTGTAATTGACCAAAGCAATATCCCCCCCCACACACACACACACAACAGAACACATACCTTGAATGTTTACTTTGGAGATGGGTAGCTGACTTGCTGCTGGAGACCTCCTGTGGAGGAATGAATTGAAGTTTATTATATGGCTGCACTGGGATTCAGAGATGCCTGTGAATACAATGCAGTTTTTTTCTCCTATTAATATAGATTAAGGGCTCACTCTATAGGAGTAATGGGTAGCTGAAGGCTAGAGATGCCAGCTAAACCCAAATTTGAATGGAGGATACGCCACATAGTATCTTCCATTCAAATTTGTAAACATGTGTAAGTTTAACATCAGCTGCTAGTGAGGTGATTCATCCATGCTAGTGTTTCTCAACTTTGGCAATTTTAAGAGGTGTGGACTTCGACTCCGGGAAAGTCACAGTCAGCAATACCGTCTGAGAGAATTCAGGGAATTGAAGTCCACATCTCTTAAAGTTGAGAAATGGTTCTGCATACAGTCTAAAACAGAGAGAAAACGGAGAAACTTTGAAACATTGGCCTATCCATCTGACAAGTCAATGCCTACAAACTGCTTGCCTCAAAAAGCAGCTGTCACCCAGATTCAGTGTCAAGGGCTTCCATACTGCTTGTTTAGGAATGTAAAGTGAAATCATGCTGCACGTTCTCATGACTGAGAAGAAATGTGAAGGGGATGGGTGCATCTCCATTAGAGTACTCTGATCAGTCAACACAAACCGATGGTAATACTTTTAAACAGGGGTCTCCAACCTTGGAACTTTAAGCCTGGTGGACTTCAACTTTGCTGGCTGGGGGATTCTGGGAGTTGAAGTCCATAAATAAATCATAAATCATGCTTTTAAACATGTAAGTAGCATCCTTCTGATTTTGCCCTCATGGGATTCCACAGGGAAGAAAAACCTAGTTTCCTCAAATAAACATTAAGGAAACCGAACAGCTAAATAACGGATCTGGACAATGGACAATGAAAAGTAATAAATATTTTACAATACTTCCATTTAAAATTATGACAGGCTTGGAACAGGTGCTTTTACAAGCTGTAAAGCACTCCTGGCCATCGCACCAACTTCCCCTCTAATCATGTGACCACATTTTAGGTGCTTGGCAACCGCTTTGCCTTCATGTGACTGCCATTTGTAATTTTCTGGGGAAAGTGCCCATGCAGAAGAATGAGTTTGCACTTACAACTGTCGCATTTGCTTAATGACTACAGATTCAGTTAATGAACACGGTGGCTCATTTAACAACTGCTGCAAAAAATGCAGTAAAATTGGGTCCAGTCACATGAGGATAACTGTAAATCTTAAGCAGGCTTCCCCAAATGTTTGTATAATTTCTGTTATATTTGAACATTGACAGGGCATTTTCAAAATCTGCCAATTAACAGATAGTGAAAATTGCAGTACAAATGTCATCATTATTTAACAATTTAATTTTTTTCATAATTCATTCCAATATGGTAGACTTAATTTAATGTGATTTTTAAAAATAGGACATATACACACAAAAAATATATTAGGAGAAATCTGTTTTTAAAATACACCTTAAACATAATAAATATATTAGGAAAAATGTGAATGATATATGATTTTTCATTAAGAATTTGTCTTTTTAAAGAAACCAGAAGTTATTGCACCTAAGCGATAGAATAAACTAACAACAGAAAAAAATGAAAAACCAAGATGAACCAAACTGACATGAGGACTAAAGTCATAATTATCTTTCTGCAATTCAAATCCAAACTCAAAATAACTGCTTTGGGAATTAGCTTGTATTTCAACCCAATGAATATTTGGATTGTAACTTCCACTGATTTTAAACAGGACCTACTTCTGAATAGATAATTCATAGTTTTACAACCTTAAGGTATGAGTACAACAGCTAATTAAAAAGAAAAATGAAAAAAAGGAGCTTACTTGTTTGACGTTCCCTGCAGATTAGTCAGTATTGTAAAATTATTTCTTACACTTCTCAAACTTGCCAAGACCTAATAAAATGTAAGAGTTTAACATAATACATTGGAAGAACTCAAAATGTAGAATTATATAAATATACCGATGTTCTTAGAAGTCCCACAAATGTCTGAAGAGAATTAAGCAAAAATATTTTTATTAAAACAAATTGGTTTCAATTTTTAAAATTATGTTTAAATCTATAAAATAACAAGGACTTATATTATTCAAATTGATGAAACAATATTATAGCTCACATCATATACAGTAGTAGCCAAAATTGCAGAAACCTTTTGGAAAACGTATATTTTTTAGGTTTCATGGCTAATAACACCACTTTTTTTGGAGCAGTACCATAAAATTATATATCAATGGAAAGATAATTTACTCAAGAATGTAATGCAACAAAGGTTGTTCAATTATCTGTATTCTATGAAAAGTTATAGCCAAATAACCAGAAAAAGGAAGCACAACTTGCTTAGGTTGATATCAGGCAACTTTCCTTCATCTGATTGTTGCCAATGAGCAGGAGTGTTTAGAGAGCCAATGAGGTGTCATCTTGTTTTGGCAATAAGTCAATCAGATCACAGTAGGATTCAGTTATTGATGTCATGTACTGAAGCTGAGATGACATTTGTCAGTGTGTTATGTGATCATTAGCAAGTTGGTTGGGTTTTTTTGTGTCCTTTCATTTAGTGAGCTTGTAAAACATAATAAAATTAAAGTAATGGTGCAAAGAGTGAACTGGTCATCCAGAAAGTGATGTAAAATGGTATTATTAAGTGAACAAGGCTACAGTTATAAAGAAATTTGAAGAAAAAATGTGGAAACTTAACCAAAGGTAGCATTTCTAAGTTTTTGAAGAGGTGTAAGGAGACTCAGTCACTACAAAGCCATACTGGTAAAGGCAGGAAAAGGTACATAACAGCAAGTGATGATAGAAGAATTAAGAGACTGTGCCTTTGTGACAGAAGAAAATCATCAAGATGAAATGACACAATGCAATGTGAAGTTGAGTGCAAGGACTGTTCAGTGCAAACTGCAGGAATTTGACCTAAAATCTAGAATTCCACTAAAAAAGCCACTTCTATCTCTCAAACAAAGGTTGAAAAGCATTACATTCTTGATTAAATTATCTTTCCATTGATATATAATTTTATGGTACTACTAAAAAAAGGTAGCTAGAAAAAGTTATTAACCATCAAACTTCAAAAATACACTTTTCCCAAAAGGTTTCCACAATTTTGGCCACTACTGTATCTCTAATACTAGATCTAGGTTGCAAAAATCTGGAAAATCGCCAGATGGCAGCAAAGAGATAATAAAAATTCTAATTCTTTGCTTCCACTTAATGGCCATATATATTTTTTGCAGCCCAGATTTATATAATACTTATTTAACTGAATTTTATATTCATACATTTGAAAATAAAAAATCACAGTCTATTTATTACCCACAATAGTTTGAAGGTATACAATAGACAATAACTGGAAAAGAGAATAAAAGTTTATTGTGTGACTAGAAAAAGTTGTTAATAACAGTTAAAACAGGGCTATAGGCCCTGGAATTACTGAAATCTTGAAAAGAGCAACAATGCCGCAAAACACAAAGAAACTTAATTGCTTTGGCAACATCACAAATATAATCTATTGCTTGTATTTTTTTCTTCTGAAATAAATTAGTTTTTCTATTTCCAAGTCTGGCATTTATAAATTGTGCATTGTTATTGGGAATATTAGTCACATTAAAGAGATAAAGAGGGCCAGTTTGGTTTAGTGGTTAAGGCACTAAGCTAGATACAGGAAGACTGTGAGTTCTAGTCCCACCTTAGGCATGAAAGCCAGCTGGGTGACTTTGGGCCAGTCCCTCTCTCGGCCAATTCACTTCATAAGGTTGTTGTTATGGGGAAAATAGGAGGAAGAAGTTGAGTTGGATATGTTCACCGCCCTGAGTTATTTGTAAAAACAATAAAGGTAAGATACAAATAAGTAAATAAAATAAAATTTTAAAAGCCATCTTTAGGCTTTTAGTACAGTACTTCTATAGGAAAAGCATACTGTGAGCAGAAAAATGGAAGTAAATTTAGCATAACATAGCTGGCAAGATTAAGGAAGCAACAATTTACACAGATTTCAGTAAAATAAATGCAATGCTAATCTGTAGTAAATACAGAATCTGGAAATTGAAATAGGAATGTCCAGGTCTTTTATTGTGAGGTCATAAGAAAGTTGCCTTTTTGAATATTTTGAATGCTTTTTACCAGATCTTTCCTTGTGACATTATGAAATAATCTGACAATTGAATTAGTTGCTCTTAAAGGCATAAAACAACTGTAGCAGTTTATCAGATAAATTTTCAGAAAGGATTTAGAGAACGAGTGGAGAATTTAAAAGACTTTGAGATCTAATGTGCCTAGGGAAACTGAAAAGGATAACATAGGCAGGTGTGATGAGTGTAGGGATCCTGAGGCCAGGTCTACGTGAAACAACGAACAGTATTTACACGTTCAGTTTGGTTCTCAAATGTTTTAATTCAATCTTGTTAGTGACAGAAACTGTATTACAATATTTGGAACATACCTGTGCAAATGGTGTCACTATCAGGTCATCTCCATGTCTAATAAAAAATGAGAACAAAAAGGAGCATGTGTTTTAGAAGATTTCAAAAAATAACTGTATAATGAACAATCATCACAATATCTTGTTCTAAAACTCTGACTAACTTTAAGTTTAATGGCTGTAAGCTTCATGTCCAAGCACAAATTAAGATTATATACAACTAAACTTGTGAATAGTGATTTTAAATTAGAATGGGGAATGAAGTCCTTTTTTGCTATATAGTTTTTTTCTCTCTCCAGAGTGGGAGTTGTTTAGGATTCTACCTTTTGCATTCTGACTTGATTCAAAAGAGTTTCTTCACGTGATCTTTTCCATAGCATATGTATTAGAAATGGCAACTTTCAGTGTACACGTTAAAGTTGCCTTTCTATTTAAAAAAAATAAAAAATATTCAGTATTTTATGCATTTTAGTAGGTCTATGCACAAAAATGATTTTAAGAGATACCTCAGAAAGTATGAGAATGGGCATTCAGTACCTCTTTTATGTAGGCATTTCTTTTTTCAGCTTTCCACATGAAAAAGCCATGGCTACTTTAGTGAACTGATTGATTATAGCAGCTGCCTCTTTCAAGTGGGTCCTTAAAGCAGCCATGTCTTTATTCAAACTTGTATGAGACCTGAAAAAGACAGCTGCTTTAAAGAGATGCTGGGTTCTATGATGGAATGTAGCGGGGAACTCGATTCCCAGGAGGAAGGGGTGATTTCCACAAAAGTAAGAGGCAACTCACCTCAGCTCAGATATTATGTGTGAGAGAAAGTGGGTGATACAGTCCCTTCCTAATAGTTTACAGACTATATTGTAGATGCAGATAGAGTTTGGCAAGATTTTGTCTATAGCAATAAAGAACTCAGCTTGGAAGAATTGCCACCTGTTATTCTTGATTTTGGGCTGACAGGTTGCAATTTCTGTGTATTTTAAAGTACCCCGTGCAAATTGTTTTTAAGCATGCGGAGTCCTAGTATTTAAAATGTATGGATAAATTGTTTATCAAGTTAAATCATGAAGTTTTAGAATTATTTGCGTTTAATTATTGAAATATTTTCTGTCTAAATGTTCTACTTAATTACAAAGTGAGTCCAGTGAATCATTTTAATATATGTTGCTGATTTGAAATGTTTCTTGCTTTTAAAAAATTATGTTATTATAATAAAGTGATAGTTTAAACTCAGGTTCAAACTCCCTATAGGCACATAAGCCAGCTGGGTGACCTTAGGCAAGTTGTTCCTCTCAGTTCATACCAATATTAATCTGTATAACAAGTCACTGAAAAATAAAACACCTAATTGAACCATGCATTGATGATATTGCTCTAAGAATTACAGTACAAAATGAGAAGACCCAGTAATCACGTGGCACAAACTTTTGGAATAACAACAGCCTTGTTAAAAACCTTTTTGTTTAAATCGCGCTGGTAATTTTCTATTTTATTTGGCCATAAATAATTGCTCCTAATTTAAATGGTTCTCTAATCAGAATGTATATCCAAAGATGTATATGTATATCCAAATACATATACATTTGTATTTCTTTGTATATCCAAAGAAACGAAATAATCCAATCAGAAATTATCATTTTCTTCTTCTTCTTCTTTTCTTATAAGACTAGGAAATTCCAGTTAGTTTTATATACTAACTCTCAGTCGGAAAAAGGGCATAACATTATGAGAAAAGGCCAGCTTCGGATTTCCTGACTTTTGTTGACTTATCCAGCTTTTAATGCTATTTAAACACAGACAATTTGTCTAGATTTTCAATATGGAAAATTAAATAATATGTATGCAAGAAATAAAAATAAACAGGTGTTCCTCATGTAAACTGTGATTATTCAAGCCCACCATTACCACTGTTGTTCCAGAAGTTGGAGTGCAACGGAATGTTGTTCTATATTCTTAGTTTCTAAGTTGTCCAGAATTCCAGCTTCCCAGTCATTCCACTCCTTGTTCTCCCAAGTCCTGATGATCACTAAAAACTCATTCTTTATTGGGTTGTGGTTTTGGCAAGC
Organism: Ahaetulla prasina; assembly: GCF_028640845.1. Lineage (NCBI taxonomy): Eukaryota > Metazoa > Chordata > Lepidosauria > Squamata > Colubridae > Ahaetulla > Ahaetulla prasina. The sequence goes on from NC_080541.1 coordinate 161,784,695, forward strand.
AGAAGGGGAATGTTCCCTTGGATTCCACAGAGTATACAAACATCTTTCTTTTCTTTTTCAAGTCGGCATATTCTGTTCCCTCTGTTTGTTACGCTTCAGACCTGATGATATGGAGCTACTGAATTTTATATTAGAAAGAGGTTGTTGTTGTTTGCCTGATGATGATATTCATGGAGCTGATAGCAACAACTGAGTCCCTCGGGAGATAGGGCGGTATAAAAATGTGATTAAATAAATAAATAAATTACCCACATGATGATTAGACACACATGATTTTCTGATATTATCAGCTTGCAAACTGGTTTCACTTTTCTGAGAAAAGTTGCCCCAGGATTATTCTAGATCAACATTTTCCAATTTGTTGCCCTCAGATCTGTTGAAATTAGAATTCCAGTCTGCTCAGTAGAAATTCTAGAATATAATAGATCTACTTACTGTTCACTTGGAACAGAAGAATTCCGTGACATGGTCTTTGGTGACAGGTCATAGTCACTGTCCGATCGATAAAGAAATGACTCTCTACGCTGGCTATGCCCTGGAAATGTAGTGTGAAGCACAAGCCCTGAAGAAGAGCCAGCCTGAGGATCAAGTGGGCTACGACCAGGTGAAGGGCCATTTTCAACATCAAAGCTGTGAACAAGAAATTCATGAATATGACTGACATTGCATATTTATCATCTTAATTATGACTTCATTTTACATTTTCAAAACTAAAAATTACAATATTGTTCATTCCCACTTATCACAACTGGGAAACAGTAGGTAAACACCTAATCAGAATAATGTTTTCTGAAAGTTGACTGCCTTTATATTCTTGAAGGCATTTGTAACTTTGCTATTGTTTAGTTTTGTTTCTCTGCAGCTTGAATCTTTAGTGATTCGCAGAATCCATTTTCCAAGCATACTTCTTAGGATCCGTCTATCCTAAGAGATACTGAGAAATATAAGCATCTACTTGTGAAATTAAAGTCAACTTTGAGTATTTCTTAAAAGTATTGATTAAAGTTGGGGGAAAAAAGAAACGAGATATCAAACCGTATTCTAGAGATCTACAGTACAAAGAAAACTATGGACATGAAAATTTATTTCCTAAAACAGTTGTTAAAAAAATAAAAGCATATCTATTTTTGGCACTTAACTGCAAGAACCCTGTTTTCAAGTAATTTAAAGTTACTGAAGTATTATAGGATATTTATGAACAATCCCATAAAGTACTACCAGTTCTTTGTCTAGAAATATGAAACAAGACTATATTGCTAGAAATTGGGGGGGAAATCAGTATACGTACTTATACTGAAAAAAGTGGTGCAAATAGAAAAAACCCCATTAATTTCTCAAACCAGAAAATATTTGTTTAACATTTTACAAAGACTTATCCATACATGTAGAAAGACAAATCAGAGGAACAGGGAGATTTCTGAAAAGACAGAGTCATGAAATCAGGTAGCTAATATAAAATGGATAACAAAAAAGGAAGAGAATAAAAGGAGATTTATATTTGCTTCATTGACAACAGTCAAAAGCTTTCATCATGTAGGTCATGGCAGAATATAATCCATGTTAAGACTAACAAGTATACCAGAAAACTTGATTTATTTTCCTCAGGAATGTTTTAATGAAGACGAAGCTATTGAAAGAACTGAATCGATTTATTTATTTATTTATTTATTTATTTATTTATTTATTTATTTATTTATTTATTTATTGTAACAATATATACAAGCATTGCATAAAGAATTATATAATATATAAACATATATATGAGGAGAAACAAGGTACTATAAACATATATATATATAGGGGAAGAAACAATAGGACAGGAACGGTAGGCACGTTTGTGCTCTTATGCACGCCCCTTAGAGTCCTCTTAGGAAAGTGGTGAGGTCAACCGTGGATAGATTTTGAGTAAAGCTTTTGGGGTTATGAGAAGAAACCACAGAGTCAGGTAATGCATTCCAAGCATATATAATTCTGTTACAGAAATCGTGTTTTCTGCAATCTAAACTGGAGCGGTTGACATTGAGTTTAAATCTGTTGGTAGCTCTTGTGATATTGTTATTGAAACTAAAGAAGTCATTGACAGGAAGGACATTACAATGGATGATTTTATGAGCTAAACCCAGGTCCTGCCGAAGGCGACGAAGTTCCAAGTTTTCTAGACCCAGGATATCAAGTCTGGTGGAATAAGGTATTTTATTGGTTTCGGAGGAGTGGAGAACTCTTCTCGTAAAATACCTTTGGACATGCTCAACTGTGTTGATATCAGATATATGGTATGGGTTCCAGACAGGAGAGCAGTAATCAAGAATTGGCCTAGCAAATGTTTTATATGCTCTGGTCAGTAGCATGGTGTTTTTTGAAAAGAAGCTATGTAGAATTAAATTAACAACTCTTAGAGCCTTTTTTGCTATATAGTTGCAGTGGGCTTTGGCACTTAAATCGTTAGATGTAAAAACTCCAAGGTCTTTGACAGGGTGGGGGTCATCTGCGAGGCAATGTCCATCAAGCATGTACTTTGTGATTGGGTTCTTTCTTCCAATATGCAAGACTGAGCATTTACTGGTTGAGATTTGTAGTTGCCAAATTTTAGACCAGGCAGTTAGATGATCAAGGTCCTTTTGAATTGTGGATGTATTGTCAGTGGTGTTGAAAAGTTTGACATCATCAGCAAAGAGAACACAGTTACTTGAGATATGATCACAAAGATCATTTATGTATATTATAAAGAGAGTTGGTCCAAGAACGCTACCTTGAGGAACACCACTCTTGACAGGAACAGGATTTGATAGAGCATTAATTTTAACTATTTGTTGTCTGTTTGACAGAAAAGCAGATATCCAGTTGTGTAAGGGTCCTGAAATGCCATAGGATTTTAATTTTAGGAGAAGTTTATCATGTACTACTGAGTCAAAAGCTTTACAGAAGTCTATGTATATTGCATCTATTGATTTACCTAGATCAAGATTTGAAGTCCATAGGTGTTTACAGTGGAGAAGTTGTAAATTGCATGATAATTTTTTCCTGAAGCCAAATTGTTTATTTGAGAGAAGGTTGTGTATTTCTAAGTGCAAGATAATGGATTGGTTGATGATGGATTCCATTACTTTGCAGGTGACGCAACATAGGGAGATTGGTCTATAATTATCAACTAAGCTGGGGTCGCCTTTTTTGAAAACTGGAATGACTGTGGCTAGTGACCAGAGATTGGGAAGGGAACTGGTTGTGAAAGTTTTATTAAAGATTATACTTAGGGGTTCTGCTAAATTACTAGAGAGTTTTTTTAAGAAGTAAGCACAAAGTCCATCAGGTCCAATGGATAGAGATGGTTTCAAGTTACAAAGAGCTTTACCAACATTTTCTTCTATAAAATCTATATTTGTTAAGTCGTCATACGCATTGCTTGTACGATTTGGGAATGTGGGATATGTGCCATCACTGTTGACAAAAACTGAGCCAAAGAATTTTTTAAAGAGGTTTGCTTTAGTTACTTCGTTATTGTATTCATTGCCGTTAGAATCTTTTAGTGGTGGCATGGATCTAGAATCTTTAAGCTTGTTGTTGACAAAATTATAGAAGGCACGACTGGAATTAGTGCACAGAAGATCCTCTTCTTGCTTAGTGTGGTAATTTGTGCATTCGTTTTTTATTTGGTTGCATATAGCATGTAGCGATTTTTAAAATTTGCTACATAGCCCTTTTTGTTTTTTTTCCAGAGGGATTTTTTTTAGATTGAAGCTTTTTTATTGATATGGGTAGTTTGCTTTTCCTAATCTTGGTGGTAGTTTGGGGTACGTATAGTTTGATGACTCTGTTGATTTCGAGTAGGAAAACTCTATAGTGGTCTTCAGCAGTTATACAGGATGAGAACAGATTTAGCCAGTCCAGAGATGAAAGATCATTGTTTATAAGGTCATAATTTGCTTTTTTGAAGTTGTAGATGGGAATGCTATTGATATGACGATTTAAGTGACGACATATATTAAGACGGAAGTCAATCATGCAATGATCACTGTTGGAAAAGGGTTCTCTTATTTGTAGTCCATAAATGGTATTGGTGTTGTTGCAGAAGATGAGGTCAAGCCAGTTGTTTAGTCTTGTACTGTTAGTTACAAGTTGTTCAAGACCTAGGTTTGTAATAGCGTTGTATATTGTAGTGTGGATTGGATCAGTTGTACATTTGTTTGTTATCCAGTTGATGAGAGGTAAATTTAGGTCACCCAGGAAGATGAGTGGATATGGGCAAGAGGCAGCCCATGTTAGTAGTGAGGTTAAAATATTAGCATGAGTAATGTCGTAGTCAGGGGCTCTGTAGCATAGAATGAATCGAAGTGTGGTATTAGATGATAGGTCACATACAATAGTTTCAGGAAGAGAAAGTTTGTGTGCAACTTGAATGTTTTTTAGATTCAGTGACTTCTTATAGAAAATAGCCACTCCACCACCTCTTCGGTTTTCACGATCTGAACGGTGAACTTGATATTCTTTGTTTAAAATGATGGAATCAAGGATGGATGAGATTAGCCATGTTTCACAAATAAATATAGTATCAAATGTACCACTGTTTAGCAGGAGGATAAATTCAGGTAATTTGTTAACAATACTTCTTGCATTCATCAATTTACATTTAAAATCTGTAGAGAGAGGTGTTAAAGAGGTAAGGGGCGTGCATACCTAGTTTTGAATGTTAGTTGGTTGAGGGATATGTATAACTGGTGGTTGTATAGGAGGTTGGATGGGTGGATGGATATTTTGGATGGTGAGTGTTTGGATGTTGGGTACTTGACTGTTTGTTGATATGGTTGGTTGGATGGATGGTTGAAAGGCTGGTTGGATGGTTGTTTCGAAGGTTGGTTGGATGGATGTTCGGATGGCTGGCTGAATGGTTTGTTGGATAGCTGTACGGATGGCTGGTTGAATGGTTTGTTGGATGGCTGATTGGATGACAGTTTCGATGGATAGTTGGCTGATGGGTACTTGATTGATCATTGGGATGGCTGGTTGATGTTTTGGGTGATGGGGGGTTTGGTGGTGAGTTTTTGATTGTAGGATTTATTTTTTATGCAATAGGCACGGTAATCAATATATAGGTTTGATTCACCATTGTCTTGTCTTCGTTTAAGTTCAGTGCAGAGTTCACGAGAACGTATCCGTTGCAGGAAAGATAGATCGGGGCATGATCTAAGTTTACTATAGGCAGGGTTTGTTTTAGCAATTGAGTTGATGGTATATATGAACTTACGTTTGCTGTTCTCGTTTATGCAGATGACTCTGCAGAATCTTGGTGCTATTGATCCGTCACTGTTTTTATATTCTGGTCCATCTCTGGAGACTGCAAGTATTTCATTTGGGGAGATGGATGATGAATTATAATTTCCAATTATGTTGTGAATTTTGGTGATATCGGGTTCGTTTGTGTATTTATTTTTTGACCTCTCTCCAAGGCATCTCTAATTAGTTGGTCAGTAGTTATTTGTTGTTTAGGTTGAGTTGAAGGATGAGTATTATGTAATGTTAGATGAGTTGGGAAGAGATTTAGATCAGTCGAGAGTTCATTTTTTTGTGATGTAATTTGTTTTATCAGATTGGTGAATTTTATCAGATTACATAACTGTTAGGATTTTTTTTTCTAAGTTTTGTTCAATAGCTAGTATTCTTTTTTCTAGGTTTTGTTCAATAGCTAGTATTCTTTTTTCTAAGTTTTGTTCAATTGCAGCTATTATTCTTGTTTCTAAGTTTTTATCAGCGTCAATGGTTGATCTGTTGGATTTTTTGGCTGGCATAGTGATATATATATATATATATATATATATATTTGTTTTATCAGATTACATAACTGTTAGGATTTTTTCTAAGTTTTGTTCAATGGCTAGTATTCTTTTTCTAGGTTTTGTTCAATTGCAGCTATTATTCTTGTTTCTAAGTTTTTATCAGATTACATAACTGTTAGGATTTTTTCTAAGTTTTTATCAGATTGGTGAATTTTATCAGATTGGTGAAGCTTTGTTCTATAACTGATAGGATTTTTTCTAAGTTTTTATCAGCGTCAATGGTTGATCTGTTGGATTTTTTGGCTGGCATAGTGATATATATATATATATATATATATATATATATATATATATATATATATTATTTTTGAATAAATTATGTAATTAGTAATGAAGCAGTATCTTTCTTATTACTTCTATTTTATTTATTGAATAATTTTTATAATTATTCAATAATTGAGGAAGTATCTTTTCTGAAACAATCTCAACTTCTATTTTTCTCTCTTTCACTTTCACTGGTAATAAGTTTGGGGTAGGGATACTGGAGGTTGCAGAGAAGGAAGTGAAGTGAGAATGGAGTAAGCAGGGATGGTAATTGTGGATGCTGTGATCCACTATGTTTATGGTGGAGATTGGCGGGAGATTTAAAAGGTCCTTTAGATATGGAGGCAGAAGCAGTGTGGGTGGTGCTAAACCTCCTTAGCAACTCACTCGGCACTTGTGTTAATTGATCCTTGGATGTAGTTCCAGTGGTGCAGGCTGCCCTGGCAGTGATGGCTGCTACAAAATTCAGGTCGATCGGGTGTGGGCGGTGGCGGCGGCTGTCAGAATTGCGGATGCGGCGTGGGTCAGTGGTGGGCGGCGGCTGTTTGAATCGTGGCTTTAGCAGCTGTTTGGCGGTCGTCTGTATACCGGCAGCGGAGGGGGCGGCGGCAGCAGCAGCCTCTCAAATCTGGATCTCCTGAGTCCACTGGGTCACCAGAGATGAATCAGCGGGGCCGGTGGTTGTCCGACGGTCGTTCGTATCCCGGCAGTAGTGAGGGGGCGGCGGCAGCCGCTCAAATCAGGATCTACTGAATCCACTAGGGTCGTCTGTGTCCTGGTAGCAGTGAGGGGGGTGGCGGCAGTGGCAGCCGCTCAGATCGAGGTCTCCTGAATCCACTGGGTCACCAGAGTTGAGTTGGTGGGGTGGGTGGGTCCAAGAAGTTTTAAGCGGTTATTTGATCACTCAGATTTAGATTAGATTTCTGAGAGCGGCCGTTACAAGATGGAAGTAGTAACGGCAGTTGAGTGGTAGTTGCCGGTGATTATAGAGGAGCAGTAAGCTGAAATTATCGCTCTTGAAATATATCGCAGGGATCCTCAGGACTTCGTTAAAGTGGGGATACCTGTTTGTCCTGGTAGCGATGGGTATTTAAGCAAAAGTTGTCATTTGACAATAGGTCTCAGAGGAGCTTCCCTATTTATCTGTTGCTCTCGTACTCACCGGAACCGGACTTGTAAGAAACAGGAATCTGTAAGAACAAAGTGGTTGTACAAAAAGTATTATAGTTAAGGAATTGTACTCTTTTCAGTTTTTCTCCATCTTACTCTAATGGTTTACGGAAACGACTTTTGGAGATGGGGGAAGAACTGCAAATTGGACAAAAATCAGCTGAGCATGCAAAAGAAATGGGGGAGGGAATGGCAAAACTCACAGAAGGAACCATCTCTAGCTTCTTGAACTAAAAGTGGGAGGGAGGGAAGAGATTTACGTTCCGTTAATCTTACAGTACAGATAGACTTAGTACTCTAGGTGTGCTTCTTGTCTGGACTGCCTTGCAAGGATGACATCAATCTTGCAAGTCTGAAAAATTATCAATAAGTAAGTAATTCAGGTTTTAGTATTTCATAGATTTTATCATCAAGAATAACCTCTTGCAACTTTTATAATTGCAATAGCAAACATATGGCTAAGCAGCTTTCTTCCATCTGTTGTTAAGTCTAGTAATTTTAAAATAAATATTTATGCAGATAAATTGCCCAACTGAACAATATATAGTATTTAGAATCTTCTCTTACAAATTGTATATAATGATAGATTAGGGAATTTTGGGGAGAAAAGTGAATCTAGAATTCTCTTTCCAACCTATTTTTTTTATAGGAAGGGTTTTATTTATGAAGTACTTACATCAGTTCTCACCTAGAGAATGAAATACTCCCTGCAGTGTAGATTTAGTATAGAGAACATTACCTAAGTATATCATCAGAACATTACCTAAGCTTCTCATACCCACATCCTTCCTGCTCCGAGTCAAATACAATGCAAATCAGTAGGACCTTCCAGATCTTTGAAGGAATTCCTACTTCGTTGATTCAAGTGTAGCATTTCTTTGAAACTATTCCAAAAAGCAAAGAGGTACTCCCACTTCTATGCAATGCAGTGGAGCAGCTGCTTCACTTCACTCAATAATACTGTTTCTGTGTAGGCAAAAAGGCTCAGTCAGCATGTTGTATCTGTTAATCAAAGTAAGCCAGCCTCAACTCAATTAGCAATGCACATCCACAAGTGCTTCATCTGGAGGCCATCACCCATAACCTTCACATTCCTATGTAATAGTTTTTCCATTGGTCATAGATTCTTGTTATACTATACTTGCTTCATGTGTATTCATGAAAATATCAAGAGCTGCTACATTTAAAATGAAGGATGAATTAAATAAATTACGGAAGGAAATTCACTTTAGCAGCCTATGGAGGAACGGTGCATTGTCCTTTCTCTCCCAACCATTTCCCCCAAATAATAATAATAATAATAATAACAATAATAACAATAACAACAACAACAACAACAACAACAACAACAACAACAACAATAATAATAATAATAATAATAATAATAATAATAATAATAATAATAATAATAATAATAATAATAATTTAATTTTTATACCGCCCTTCTCCCGAAGGACTCAGGACGGTTCACAGCCAAGTAAAAATGACAATAAGTACAATACAAATAGAATCAACAATTAAAAACCTTATTCAATATGGCCCCAATTTAAAATACATTTAAAACGATAAAACCCAATTAAAATTTAAAACCCAATAATAAAAATTCTAAAAATTCTATGCCAGTCCTGCGCGGAAAAATAGATAGGTCATCAGCTCGCAGCGGAAGGTCCGAAGGTCAGGAAGTTGATGAACTTCCTGGGGGAAGTTCGTTCCAGAGGGTAGGAGCCCCCACAGAGAAGGCCCTTCCCCTGGGGGCCGCCAGCTGACATTGCTTGGCTGACGGTACCCTGAGGAGTCCCTCTCTGTGAGAACACACGGGTCGGTAGAAGGCAAACTGTGGTAGTAGGCAGTAGGTCATTTGAGCTGCTCTCGCAGCTTTCTATCTGGATTGCGTATTTATCTCTGGAATTTCATCAAACAGCATTTGCATAGTTATCCTCCTCTTCTCTAATTTCTCATCTTTAATTCCATCCCTCCTGAGTTAAATTTTCTGTAGAAAAGTTGGCCATAGATGTGTTAAAATATAATTTGTAAAAGGATAATTTGGTGTGCTTGTGTGCTTGTGAAAGGCCCTGAACCTGAAAGACAAAGAAAATAGATGCCTCTGAATTATAGATTTGGACAGGACTATAAACTGTAAAAAGAACCAATCAATCAATTCTCATGCAAATGAAGTCTGACTTTCTGCCTTGGCACAATGAACAAACCAAAAAAATTACGTATTTTGAACATGTAGTGTGACCAGACAATGGATTAGAAAAATTGATTACTCTATGATAGAAGTAGAAGAAAATGGACAAGGTGGATAGACTGGATCAAAAAGGTTACTACAATGGCCTTGGAAATTTGCAAGAGAAAAGAACAAGGTGATGTACAGTTTTTTTCTGGGCAGCTCCCAAGAGTTGACTTGATGACATCCAGCTTGCAATCTAATTATATTCGTCTGGCCCTGTATCATTATAAATATGTAAAAAGTTAGCAGAAATCAGATCACATGTCTTTATATTAAGTCCATCATTCTGTCCTCATCACTATCTTAGATTTCTATCATATTAACAATGTTTTATAAATCACCTATGGTGTTTTCAGATCCTGAAATGAAAATTTAAGACCTTATATGCACAGAATATATAATGTTCACTGAACTATAACCTTTTTCATCATCCATGATTTAGTCAATACTGTGCAAAAATGCAATTTTTGACATTAAACATATCCATCATGAAGCCAGATTTCATTTATGGCTTATTGACTCTACATCAGGGGTGTCAAACTGCTGGCCCACGGGCCAGATGCATCACACACAGGCCATGCCCACCCCAGTTCCACGAAGGGAAAAATGTTGTGATATGTCACGTGACGGCAATGTGACGTGGCAAGTTTGACACTCATACATTGATGGAAAAGTATTAGATGTCCATAAACCACTGACAAAAAGAAACTTTTCTAATACGTCTAAAAATCATGTTTTAAAAGTTTGCCATCCTGAAAACTTCTGGGCACTGAAGTAGCAAAACACCTGGAGTGTACCAGTATAGGAAGGCTGACATACACTAACAATGTTATTAACTCAGCTCAGCACTCACTTAGAACCGAGATACAGTACAGAAGCTGTCACATTCCAGATGGTGCTGAGTTATGATTCACAGCATCTGTGCAGCTGGGGATGTTTGGAATTACAGTTCATCTGGAGTACGGTTGATTACTTGGAACTTGTTCCAATGAGTTTGTTGTGAGCACTACATTTGTCACTGATTATTCAACATGGCGATAAGTAGCTAAATTCTGGTAATCTGAACAATTTAAGAATTCGGCAGATTTATCAGGGTAGGGAAAAACAGCTATTATACTTCATGCATTCATAACACACTAAAACAGATGTTCTGAAGTAATGTAATAAATCCTTACACTCAAGAGATAAGAATTCTATTTTTTTTCTTGTTAAAATCACAATATTCCACAATGATTCCACATGTACCATGAAGTCAACTCACAAAGGTCATGATCTGTGTCAGACACACAGATGTTATTTGTCTCCCTTCCTCCCTACACCCAGGACTATAATTTATTCCATATCAAAATCAGTTTGAAACTAGAAATTTAAATAACAATGACTCAGAACTGAACTGAAATTGCTGATGCTTGCCTTCTTAATAACATGTATCTTTTTACTGCTTATATAATAAGGTCCGAGAAGGTGTGTTTGTTTGCTTATTTATTTATTCTGTTGTCAATGATGCTTCTTTACATAGCTGGTTTTGCCGGTTTCAAATTTAGTTGTTCTTTGCTGGCCATCACTCTTCATTCAACATCACATTAAGTTACAAGATTTCAACTATATGATAATGCTGGCAGATGATTAATTCTACAAATTATTCATATTTAATTACTATAATTATAATGTTTTAAGAACCTTAACTGTATTTCATGTCAATCTTCACAAAATTCATTCCTGAGTTGAAAAATCTGAATCTACTTTGCCCAGAGAATGAGTAGATGAGATTTGAAATCTAATATGAGCAGAACAGAAAATGTTTTCACAGTTGTAGAACTTTGAACTTAGCTTCCACTTCATCTCCCAAGAGATGTTAGAGAATGAAGTTTTTCCAAAACTATCTCCATAACATTTCTTGAGATATAGGGTAGAAACTGGGTTTGACTGTAATCTTTATGGCAGTAGAAAGTGTGAAAAATTATTCATTATCTAGCTTTCTCCCCAGAATTTTAGTAATCCTCTTGAGTATGAGGGTTTATATTATGATTTTCTAATAAAGCTTATGAAATATCCAGCTTCAGCTTTTTCTATAACTACAGGTATGGTTATTTAAAACTGAAGTTTCTATAGTTATACATACATACATACAAGATTCATAAGCTACATCAACCCACTTAGCTTTTCTGTTACACTGCTCTCATTGCAGCCAATTCTGTAGTAATATTATTTGCAGAGGGTATGGGAAAATTTATCTTTATATATGACCACACACTATGAGAACCAAACTCCTTATGATTTTTGTTATGATTCGTAATAGCTGATTTTGAAAGAATTCCAGAATACTTAAAAAGAGTCTTTGAAGCTTCCACAAACATTTATTTTGGAAGAGATTAAGTTGTATGGCAAATAATTTGATTAGTGCAAAATAAATTGCTTCCCTTTTTGTTTTGAACATAAACATACAACCATATTGTACATCTCAATCCCAATACATTTGTTTGGAATTATTTTCCTCTTTCAAGTCTCAGAAAGAATGTATTGAAATGAATGATAACAAATTGAATGATGTATTTTTATGACCAACCTCAGCTATTGTTACAGTTCTTTCTTCACTTGAAACAGCAAGTAATAATTGACCAAGCTTTCATTAGACTCAATTAGAATGAACTCAGCCATGTTTTCCAAGCAATAATTTCCATTATCATTCAGGTAAAAATTTCCATCTTTTAAGTCAGTCATCAAGTTCTTCTGATGCCTGGCTAGATATTTGTAATCATTTTTCTAATAAAAATACTACTTTCTCTTCATTATGAAAGAAAATAAAGTTATTTTATAAACCTAGTATTATACATTTATCTTCAGAGAAAGGATATAAGGGGGGAAAAAGAGATTCAACCTGATAGGTGCAAAATAAAAGGGATATGTAGAAGTGATTTCAGGGGGAAAAAAAGAATGTATCATGATGATGATGCTCAATTATATATCATTCTAGCCTGGACTGAAGAAGTTGTGAAATTTTCTGGTTCAACATCTGGAGCCTATGAGGGGCTAGATCACAGGTGTCAAATTCGCAGCCCACGGTCCAGATGTGTCATGTGCTGCCCATGCCCATGCCCGGTTTAGCAAAGAGGAGAAAAGTCGCGATACATCACATGATGACACCGTCACGACGCCCCTGAGCTAGATGGTTGAAATTTGCGTAGATTAAATTTCCATGATGGAATTGGTGTTCAGAAATGATGAATCTGGATTCATACTATTCTTTTCTTGAAAAGGTGAAGATCAGTGTCCTGCTTGACTTATAGTTCATACTCAAACAGCAGGTGAGTGCCAAGGTCAGGCATTTCTTAGTTTGCAAAAACATCATGAATTGCAATTCACATCATGATCACCTTACACTTGTAATGTGCTACACTTGTAATGTGCCCTTGAAAACAACTTGAAAACTGCAATTGTTCCAATTGGCTTGTCTACTAATAGGGAGGATTGGATTTAGTTGTGTTACACCTGGTTTTTGGTTGCTGCGTTAGCTGCTAATGATTTCCAGTTCAAAATGAAGGATATCACCTATTGAAGTCTTACTTGTCTTGGCACCATGAGACTTAATTAATCTCCTTTCCTATCCAAATTTAGCTCAATGTTCATACATGGATTCCCTAAGGAGCTACTTAAAATTTTCACTCTTCAGGAGAAAAGAAAAGTAGGGACATACAAACTTGTCCTAGGTCTCTATGTCCTATGTATAATATGGGCCTTCCTTTCTGAGTGGAAGGCCTGTATTATAGACCCCATTCTAGTTATCTTTAAGATTTTTGAAAACTACATTCTTCCAATGAGTTTTGATATGGATGACTTGTAGAACTATTGTTAATTTATTGTTTTGTTTTGTTTTTGTTAGCTTATTGCTTTATCTAGTATTTATACAATAATAGACAACACAGTATCAACAGTAGAGACCTTCAAATTTCTAGGTTCTATCATATCTCAAGACCTAAAATGGACAGCTAACATCAAAAACATCATCAAAAAAGCACAACAAAGAATGTTCTTTCTGAGCCAACTTTTGTGAGCTGGCTTCTAAAGTCTTTAATTAGGATTAATACGAAAGCATAGAGGGTGGATTTAATGGTAAGGCACTAATCTAATATATTGGGGGCTGGAGAGGGGAGCCAGTCCAAATCTAATAAGTCCCATTGGAGCATTGGGGAGTGAAGAATCTGTGAGATGGAGTGCATTGCAGCCTTCTTTGTCTGACATTTGCCAAAATTGATTTGGTTATTAGCAATCAAAAGCCTGAGCCTGTGTGGTTATAAGAAACATGGGTTGTTTGAGCTGGTAAAAGTGCAAACTTAAATGGCAAGGGATTGACCTACAGCAGTGTTGATTCTCCATCTCCCTCCCACCCACTCCATTCTCATATAGCTGGGTCTTAGTGCTGTCAGCCCGTCTTGGTCTTCATGTGACCAGGTTCTCTGGTCCAAGAGTTACTGGTCCAGAAGACATTTTAGCTCATTCATCTTGTTACTAGCTGTCAGCAGCTGGTCACAGATTGAGATTACCATCTGAGGTATTAACAGACAGATTGTAGCTAGCAGCTCCACATCGGTTTCGGTGGAGGGGGGTTTCAGATCTTTTTTTCTTCTGCAGTCTCAAATTGCTCTCTTTCCTGGAGGAGTATAAGTTCCTTGCTTTCCCAATATAACAAAGTGCTGGATGGTGAAACAAGAATTTGACTCACCTACAGTACAAAGGTATTGACGGGTAGAAAGTTTTCAATTGTAAGTTGACTAGAAACAGCATTCTTTCTTAACCCAGAGTGTTTTTGTCATTTTGGGGCGGTTAGGTTTACCCTCCTTTTTATCTCTTTTATTGCCTCTTTGGAGAAATATGTTGTTAAAGCTGTTACGTATCTGTCATCCATTGGCAGGGGAGTTTGGATTTGAACAATAATTAAGAAAGCAGGATTTCGTAGAGGCAGAGGAACTAGAGATCAAATTGCCAACATACGCTGGATCATGGAGAAAGCTAGGGAGTTCCAGAAAAATATCTACTTCTGCTTCATTGACTATGTTAAAGCCTTTGATTGTGTGGATCACAACAAATTGTGGCAAGTTCTTAAAGAGATGGGAGTACCAGACCATCTTATTTGTCTTCTGAGAAACCTGTATGCGGGTCAAGAAGCCATAGTGAGAACTGGACACGGAACCACTGATTGGTTCAAAATTGGGAAAGGAGTCCTGCCTATTAAACTTATATGCAGAACACATCATGAGAAAGGCAGGGCTAAATAAATCAAAAATTGGAATTAAGATTGCCAAGAGAAATATCAACAACCTCAGATATGCAGATGATACCACTCTAATGGCAAAAAGCGAAGAGGAACTAAAGAGTCTCTTGATGCGGGTGAAGGAAGAGAGTGCAAAAGTTGGCTTGAAACTCAACATTAAGAAAACTAAAATAATGGCATCCGTCCCTTTCAATTCCTGGCAAATAGATGGTGAAGAAATGGAGGTAGTGACAGATTTTATTTTCCTGGGCTCCAAGATTACCGCAGATGGGGACTGCAGCCAAGAAATTAAAAGACACTTGCTCTGGGGGAGGAAAGCTATGGCAAATCTAGACAGCATACTAAAAAAGCAGAGACAGCACCCTGCCAACCAAAGTGCGTATAGTCAAAGCTATGGTTTTCCCAGTTGCAATGTATGGCTGTGAAGGTTGGATCATAAGAAAGGCTGAGCGCCAAAGAATTGAGGCCTTTGAACTCTGGTGCTGGAGAAGTTCTAGAGGAGATCAACCCTGACTGCTCTTTAGAAGGCCATATCCTGAAGATGAAACTCAAATACTTTGGCCACCTAATGAGAAAGAAGGACTCACTGGAGAAGAGCCTAATGCTGGGAAAGATTGAGGGCAAAAGAAGAAGGGGAGGACAGAGAATGAGGTGGCTGGATGGAGTCACTGAAGCAGTAGGCATGGACTCCAGAGGATGGTAGAGGACAGGAAGGCCTAGAGGAATGTTGTCCATGGGGTCGCGATGGGTCGGACACGACTTCGCAACTAACAACAAAGAAAAATCTAAAGCCTGGAAATCAGGAGCCTGTGAGTTCTAGTCCTGTGTTACGCATGAAAGTAGCTTGAGCCAGTCATTCTCTCTCAGCCCAGCCTACCTCACAGGGTTGTTGTTGTGAGGAATGCAGGAGGAGGAAGGAATATGATGTATATTTGTTTTGAGTTACTTATAAAGACAGCATAAAAATCTAATCAATCAATAAATAAATAAAAATAAAGGAATTGCTGCAGCTTTTATAAACGTATCCTGCTCTTTTCTGTCTTGCCTCCTCCCTTCTATCTGTTCATCATAAGGACAAAGGCAAAGGACCATGTTTAAAGGAATCAAGTTATGATAAATAGATTTATCAGCTGCCCAACTCCAAAAGATGGTGTACAAAACTAGAAAAACCATTAAAAAATTAATAAAACCACTAAACCAAGCAGACAGCCCAGACTGAAATAATCTCGTAGCCCACAAACAAAACAAACAAGGGGCCCTAGATGAATAAATAATACATCAGCCCTAGGCCTGGGGTTAAAAACAGTCATGTATTTTGAAATTTTAACTGAAAAAGCCAGCTGAAAAGTAACAAGTAAAAAAACATTTTAAGATCAACAGGCAAAACTAATGTCATATTGACAAGAATGAAACAACCCGGATACCAAGAAGCTACTGAAGTAACGTAGTGCCATCTACTGAAATAACACTTCTCAGACATAGCTAGCCTTTCAAGCATTCAGATAGTTTGCCTTGAAATTCTTGGTTGACTGAGTGAATGCTTTCAGCTGCAGTTCTATTATATCCTTATCTTAGCCTTAATCATTGATCTATCGAATTTACAGCTTTCTTAGATGATTCACTGTAGAGAATATGTCATTTTCAATCATCCTTGTCTTAGAAATGTCTTTATTGTATTATTTGCAAATAATACAAGGAAGACATTGTATTATTATACAGAATAACATATGCTCAGATCAGATGTTATTCAAATAGAATGCAACAGGGGTGTCAAACTCGCATCTTCACGTTGTCGTCACGTGATGTATCATGACTTTTTTCCCCTTCACTAAAACGGAGGTGGGCATGGCCAGGGCATGATGCATCCAGCCCACAGGCTGCAAGTTTGACGCCCCTGGTATACAAAGTTATTCAGTTATGATATCATTATATGTTTCTAGTTTCAGGTATGTACTGATATTCTTATTTTTAACCAGCTGTTAAGAATACAGTTAAAGTGTGCGTGTGTGTGTGTGTGTGTGTGTACATGTAGGTTTTGGTATATTCGGATCTTTTCCCTTGTAAAATTGAAAGTATTTAGGCAACGTTTTGATGAGATCTCACTCATCATCTTCAGGCTGGAGTTTTTTGGCATTGTTCTTATGTGAGCAAAGTGTGGATTTTATATATTTTTATTATATATATATATATGTGTGTGTGTGTGTGTGTGTGTGTGTGTGTGTGTGTGTGTGTGTGTGTAGGTCTTTGGTTATTCGGATTTTCTCCCGCGTAAAATTGGAAGTGTCTTGGCGACGTTTCGACGAAGTCTCATGCGTCATCTTCAGGCTTCAGCTTCGTGCTTCTGGGAGCAATGTGTGATTGCAGCTGTTTCTTCCTTTTTAACTGCTAGTAGAGGTTTGAACTGATTGGGTGGGAGCTTGGCTATGCTCTGATTGGATGGGGTTTTTTTGTGCTCTGATTGGCTGGGGGTGTGTCCTGTTTGGGTGGGGGCTTGGTTGTGCTCAGATTAGTCTGAGTTGTAGGGGGATTTGAGCTGGTGAGCTGCATTGCTGTTGTTTGGCTTCGTGTTCATGGTCGTGCTACATCTTCATAGTGGGTGTCAGTCTGCTGCATGTATGGATTGGAGGGGTTTGAAATGGCTAATGTTGCAGCTGCAGTCTGGCTTCTGGTCCTTGGTCATGCTTCATGATCAGTGTGGGTTTGGGTCTGCTTTCTGGGTGGATGTGTGGTGGTGACATCCGTGTGGACCTCGTGAGTGTGGGTCTGGTATCATTCCTCGTGTTAGGGACTTGTTTGTCAATAAGGGCGGGTTTCCAAATGGCTGGTAGGCGGGAGGTATCATCTCGTTTGATAGGCGAGATGAACTGTATTTTGGGGTGTAGGCTATTGAGGTGTGTGAGGAAGTTGTCAAGTTTTTCTTTCCCGTGTGGCCAGATTATGAAGGTGTCGTCTACATATCTGAGCCAGAGTTTGGGTTTGTGATCAGATTTTTCTAGAGCTTGGGTTGCAAAGTGTTCCATGTAGAGATTGGCAATGACAGGTGAGAGGGGTGATCCCATGGGTGCTCCTTCTACTTGTTTGTATTTTTGTCCATTATAGATGAAGTATGTGTTGGATAGGCAGTGGTTGGTCAGATCTAGGATGTGCTTGGGGGGGTTATATATATATGTATGTATGTATGTATGTATGTATGTATGTTTCTGTTGTCGTTAAATATTTATCA
Source organism: Ahaetulla prasina (assembly GCF_028640845.1). Lineage (NCBI taxonomy): Eukaryota > Metazoa > Chordata > Lepidosauria > Squamata > Colubridae > Ahaetulla > Ahaetulla prasina. The sequence continues at coordinate 161,802,682 of NC_080541.1, forward strand.
TAGAATCATAAAGTTGGAATGGATTTCAAAGGTCTTCTAGTCTAACTCTTAATACGTAACTGTCCCTTTTCTCAGGCAGAGAAAGACTAATTATGATAAAGTTTCATTGATTGTCAGTCTGTAAACTTTTTGAAAGTGTTTTAGCTTGGCAACTGAATCTACATCACTCCAGCACATTAATGTAAAGCCTACTTTAAACATGTAAAAACTTGTTACAGGACAATTGTTAAAGGACAATTGAAGTATCAGGTGAGCAGTACGGCTGAACATTTTTTTAAAGGCTTTGTTCCTCTTAATGGCCTACTCCCAATCACTACTGATATTTTTAAAAATTGCTCTTTTTGTTGTGATGAGATTGCAATACATCAGTAATACTCCATGATTATAGATACAGTTGCTATTTTATAGCTGTAGCACAGGCCAATGTGAAATTAGTAGCAGAAAAACGTAATCTAAACATTTTTTTCTCTCTTCCTTTCTCCATCCTGACTCCAAAACGGGTGCAAAGTTCCATCTGCTTCCATAATGCCTCTTTGTATGCTCTATGCATAATTGCATATAGAATGGTAGACCAGGGGGCAAACTATTCTGACTTGAGAAACGCAGCTCACTAATCCAGCCACAGGAAATCACAATGACCTAAAAACTCAAGAGATCCCCATTATTTCTACAGATGAGGGCCCATAAACCTCAGTCAGCCCATAGTTTGCTAATACCTGGTCTAACACTAATTAATTTAGGTCAAGTGTCCTCCTACTCACTCCTTTTGGGTTACAAGGAAAGAGCTGCAAGGGAGAGAAAATAAGGAATGACGTACGAAATAAAAACAACTGGAATTAGCTTCAGTGGCATTTTACATTGGAATCAGCAGGACTGGGAGGTACAAAATCCGATTTCTGGCAATGTTGAAAGAACAAGAAAAAAGAAGAGATAATAATATAGGATAATAGGTTAGAATTCTATTCTGTACTGTATTGACAAAATGTCAACCTCTGCTCCCATTTTTCAAAGGGTAATAGTGATATCCAAGGAAATGCTATAAGGCTAAAAACACACACACCCCTTTTTTTTTTGCCTTACATTAGTATACTAGGGAGTATTTGTCTTGAACAATAAATGGGATTTTGATGGAAGGGGCTGGGAAGTGCTTCGGAGATAATTTGAATATGAGAATAAAATAGAAAGCAAAGAATTAAATTCCTTTCATTAGGTTTTATTAAATTAGATTCAACCTTAGACTGTCTACTGTCGACCTCACCCCATTCCTAAGAGGTCTTTAAGGGGCGTGCATAAGTGCACCAGCGTGCCTACTGTCCCTGTCCTAATTTTCCCTTTTATTCATATCCATTTCATATTTTCATAATCATGTTTATACTTATATCTGTTATCTAATACATGCTTGACAAAAATAAAATAAAATAATAAATAAATAAATATTTGAACGAAAATTGTGCTTCTAGGTTTTTGTTTTCAGAACTGAAGACCTAATCCTACTTCTGCCAGTAGCACCTATAAAATGAGACTGTTTAGAAGCTAGAACTCACATTTAATAAAACTGCTTGCATAAGAAACCAAAGCAAAAAACTATCACTGCAGAATAACATTGATCAGCTGACACTTATGTTCATTGTTGCTAAAGTATAATTAATAAAGCCAGCATGCTAGTTATTTTTTTCATTATTTGGTTGTTAATCAAAGCGAAGGCAGTAGGTGGCTCTGTAGCACTGCTTGTCTGTATGGTAACTAACATGCATGGAGAAGGAAGGAAGGAAGGAAGGAAGGAAGGAAGGAAGGAAGGAAGGAAGGAAGGAAGGAAGGAAGGAAGGAAGGAAGGAAGGAAGGAAGGAAGGAAGTTTAAGAAATATGTTTTAGAAAATAGAGAAATAAGATGCAGTGTCAAGACAAATATGCACTTATTAAGTCTCATATATTCTTTCATTCAAAGTGCTTGGGTTTAAAAATATAACACCACCATATTTTCTAGGTATTATATAATCATATCGGCAACCGATATGGACATCTTTATTCCAAATGGGAAAAGCTGAATAACAACAAAGGCTCTATCCAATCCATGACTTAGCTATATAATGAGACTGGCTAACGGAGAAATGAACAACGGAATTTGTTAACTATCCACATTAGTGCTGGCTTACTTAAGCCACTCACAATCAAAAGAAATTGATAATCAATTTGCATCAAACTCAATCATTTAAGCCATTGGAGTTCAGAAAGCACAAAGCTGATTTTTCTTTTTGATGTGATTTTTACTGATAAAAATAAAAGGAAGAAAAGGACTAATGTGAATTTGCAAACTTGGTCCTCTGCTGACTTAAAATGCTGCCTCTTCATATCTTGAAATACCGAGTAAACTCTGCTTTGGAGAAAAATAAACTTAGTTTCTTTTCTTTAAATTTGTTTTATTGAGTTTCTACAATTAAACAATTCTTATTCACCTCTTGTGTATGACTGTGAACATTTACATATCATTCACCTATACTCTATACATTTTTACTAAATCTACATTCTATTTTATCTGTTTTTTTCCCCTTTTTGCTATTTTTGATCCAGTTGTACCATTTCTCCCATATTAGGTAAAAATCCGAGTCCATTAATCCTTTCAGTTCAAGCGTCAATTTGTCCATTTTGGCACAATCCAATACTTTTTTAATTATTAAGTCTTCAGAGGGTATATTTGAGCTTCTCCAACATTGCGCGAAGGCCAATCTTGCCACAGTTGTCATGTGTAAAATGATGTATGTTGGTTTTTTTTAATCATATTTCCTTTTCGTTATTCCTAGAAGAAACAATTCCAGTGTGTATTCTATCTGGAAGCCTGTTTCTTCCCGAAATAAACTTAGTTTCATTGAGGTAAACATCACAGTCTTTCCAAAAAAAATCTAAGTTCCTTTCAGATCCAAACTGAAGACCACAAGCTAATTTTTGCGGACAGACTCAGAAATGACTTGTGTCACTGATTATACGTATTTTACAAACAACAACCCCTGCAAGTTAACAACCACTGTACATGGATACTCCTGTTTCACATTAAAATGTCTGGAAATATAAGGCAGTGCCTTTGAACATTTGTCTGTGTTACGTATATGTGTAATAATCTTCATGCTCTTCAGAAATACTAATTCTGAAGGACCTTTCTGAAACAATTTTAGCATTTAAGGCTGAATGCTGTCCAAAGTACTAATGAACAATGAGGTAGTAAAAGAATTATCTGTCTACAACTGAGCTTCAAGAAATGCCTGGAAAGGAGCAAGAAAAACCACTCATGTGGTTTTTCTCATAACAAATCCTTTGTGAAACTATATGATGCTAAGTATTAAGTATCATTATATATAAAATGATGAAATTCCTTCCATTGGAATTAGAAATAGGTCCAGAAGCTTCACAGTAATTGAAAGGCAATAGAAAACAGAATTATGAGCAGCAGTACCCATCATTACAACAAAGTGGTCTCAGAATCAACACCAAGAGAAAATCAAAAGAAATTCTCAAGCACCCTGAGAATAAGGTTTTTTAAAAAACTCCTCTTTTTTCAAAGGGGAAGGGAACTTGCAAAGTTGCGGGGCAGGTATTCCCCTCTGGTGAATGCTCCTTTTTTCAAGTTTTCAAATTAATTGTACATGGACGTTCATTTGTAGAACTATTCAGATGTGAGCAGATTCTTTCAAATCAAATCCATACTATCTATCTATCTATCTATCTATCTATCTATCTATCTATCTATCTATCTATCTATCTATCTATCTATCTATCTATCTACACATATCTCTCTCTCTCTCTCTCTGTGTGTGTGTGTGTGTGTGTGTGTGTGTGTGATCTTGGCAACGTTTCGACAAGGTCTCACTCATCATCTTCAGGCTGGTGTCTTCGGTTTTGTGCTTTTTGAGCAAAGAGTGGTCGGAGCTGCCGTCTCTCTATAAATATTGATGGGAGTGTTCTGTAAGCGGGTTGGTTGGCTGTGTGGTTGCATCTTGATTGGTAGATGGAGTGGGTGTTTGCAGATTGGTCGAGGTGGGGAGTGCTACTGTGAATGGGTTGGTTGGCTCTGTGGTTGCATCCTGATTGGCAGATGGAGTGGGTGTTTGCAGATTGGTTGGCTGTTTCGTAGCATCCTATGTGGGTGTGGTCCTGGTCTTTTAATAATAATAATAATAATAATAATAATAATAATAATAATATTTTAATTTGTATACCGCCCTTCTCCCGAAGGACTCAGGGCGGTGAACAGGCAGATAAAATATAAATACACACAATAATTAAAAACATCCCTTAAAAAACTAATTTAAATGCCCAAAATGTTAAAAAACGTACTCCCCCGTAAAATAACAAAATTTTAAAAACCCATCCAATAAAAATAAAAATCAGGCTAGTCCAGCCATACGAAATAAATAAGTTTTAAGTTCGCGGCGAAAGGTCCTAAGGTCAGGTAATTGTCGAAGTCCGAGGGGAAGTTCGTTCCACAGGGTCGGAGCCCCCACAGAGAAGGCCCTCCCCCTGGGGGCCGCCAGTCGACACCATTTGGCTGACGGCACCCTGAGGAGTCCTTCTCTGTGGGAGCGTACCGGACGATGGGAGATAGAAGCCGGCAGTAGGCGGTCCCGTAGATAGCCCGGTCCTAAGCCATGGAGCGCTTTAAAGGTGGTAACCAATACCTTGAAGCGCACCCGGAAAACAACAGGTAGCCAGTGCAGTCTGCGCAGGATAGGTGTTATGTGGGAGCTCCGAGACGCTCCCTCAATAACCCGTGCAGCCGCGTTCTGAACTAGCTGAAGTCTCCGGGTGCCCTTCAAGGGGAGCCCCATGTAGAGAGCATTGCAGTAGTCCAGGCGAGAGGTAACGAGAGCATGAGTGACTGTGCATAAGGCATCCCGGTCCAGGAAGGGACGCAACTGGCGGATCAGGCGAACCTGATAAAATGCTCTCCTGGAGACGGTCACCAAATGGTCTTCAAAGGACAACCGACCATCCAGGAGCACGCCCAAGTTGCGTACCTTCTCCATTGGGGCCAATGATTCCCCCCCAACAGACAGCCGCATCTGCAGCTGACTGTACCGAGGTGCCGGCATCCACAGCCACTCCGTCTTGGAGGGATTAAGTTTGAGCCTGTTCCTCCCCATCCAGACCCGTACGGCTTCCAGACACCGGGACAGTACTTCGACAGCTTCACTGGGGTGGCCCGGGGTGGAAAAGTACAGCTGGGTGTCATCAGCGTACAGTTGGTATCTCACCCCAAAGCCACTGATGATCTCACCCAGCGGCTTCATATAGATGTTGAACAGGAGGGGTGAGAGAATCGACCCCTGTGGCACCCCACACATGAGGCACCTTGGAGTCAATCTCTGCCCCCCTGTCAACACCGTCTGCGTCCAATCAGAGAGGTAGGAGGAGAACCACCGATAAACGGTGCCTCCCACTCCCAACCCCTCCAACCGGCGCAGCAGGATACCATGGTCGATGGTATCAAAAGCTGCTGAGAGGTCTAATAGGACCAGGGCAGAGGAGTAACCCCTATCCCTGGCCCTCCAGAGATCATCCACCAGTGCGACCAAAGCTGTCTCCGTACTGTATCCGGGCCGGAAGCCGGACTGGAACGGGTCTAGATAGACAGCTTCATCCAGGTACTGGGGTAGCTGACATGCCACCACACTCTCTACAACCTTCGCCGTGGCGAAGATTGAGACTGGCCGGTAGTTCCTAAAACAGCTGGGTCCAGGAAGGCTTCTTGAGGAGGGTCTCACCACCGCCTCTTTCAAGGCAGCGGAAAGACCCCTCCCGCAAAGAAGCATTTGTAATCCCTGAGCCAGCCTCGTGTCACCTCCTGAGTAGCCAGTACTAACCAGGAGGGGCACGGATCCAGTAAACATGTGGTGGCGTTCAGCCTACCCAGCAACCTGTCCATGTCCTCGGGAGTCACAGGATCAAAGTCATCCCAAACCACCTCAACAAGACGGGCCTCAGAACCCTCGACTGGATCTACCCAATTTTGATCCAATCCGTCCCGAAGCTGAACGATTTTGTCGTATAGATAACCGTTAAACTCCTCGGCACGCCCTTGTAGGGGGTCCTCCTGCCCCTCCTGTTGAAGGAGCGAGCGGGTCACCCGAAACAGGGCGGCCGGGCGGTTATCTGCCGACGCAATGAGGGAGGAAACGTAGGAACGCTTCGCAACCCTCATTGCCACTAGGTAGGTCCTACTATAGGACCTAACTAGTGTCCGATCAGCCTCAGAGCGGCTGGATCTCCAGGCACTCTCTAGGCGTCTTCTTCGGCGGTTCATCTCCTCAGCTCCTCGGAGAACCAAGGAGCTGGTTGAGACCGACGCCGGGTCAGAGGCCGCAAAGGCACGACACGGTCCAAAGCTCCAGCCGCGGCCCGTTCCCAGGCCGCAACTAGCTCTTCAGTCGAGTCGTGGGCCAGGTGTTCGGGAAACGGCCCAAGCTCCGTCAGGAACCTCTCCGGGTCCATCAGGCGCCTGGGACGGAACCAACGCATTGGTTCAGTCTCCCTGCGGTGGTGGGTAGCGGTCAGAAAGTCTAGACGAAGGAGAAAATGATCTGACCATGACAAAGGTTCAACAACTAAATCATTTAAAACCAGATCATTAGACCACTGGCCAGAGATAAAAATCAGGTCTAGGGTACCTCCCCCGACGTGGGTAGGGCCGTCAATTAACTGAATCAGGTCCATGGCCGTCATGGAAGCCATGAACTCCTGAGCTGCCAAGGATGCTACGCCGGCTGATGGCAAATTGAAATCCCCCATGACCAACAGTCTGGGGGTTTCAACTGCCAACCCGACCAGCAACTCCAACAGCTCAGGCAGGGCTGTAGTCACGCAGCAAGGAGCCAGGTACGTGATCAACAAGCCCACCTGAGTTCTACGACCCCACTTCACGAAGAGGGATTCACACCCAGCTATCTGAGGCACAGTGGTTTCCCTCGGCTCAAGACTCTCCTTAATGATAACCGCCACCCCTCCACCCCTACCCTGGGCCCTCGGCTGATGGAATGCTCGGAAGCCTGGTGGGCACATCTCCACTAGGGGGACCCCCCCTTCGGTGCCAAGCCAGGTCTCCGTAATGCCCATAACGTCCGCGGTCCCTTCCTGAATAAGATCTGAAATCAGGGGGGCTTTATTAACCGCGGACCTGGCATTACATAACATCAGCCGGAGGCCCAGGTCCTGATTACCCTGGCCACTCGGGTCACGGGAAATTTCTGGGGGGCCGGAGCACGCAATCGCTCGTAAACAGCGAGGGCGAGGCCCCGAGACCTGATGTGCCCCCCCCTTCCGTCATATCTGCCTCTCCCACTTACCGTAGTAATAGCTCGACCCTGACAAACTGGAACGACATCCCTCGCCATAACCCCAGGACCTATTAAGTTACCGCCGCGAACATATGGTGGACCTAGCCCCCTCCCTGACGGGTTTTCCCCCCCACCCATCCACCCCCCTACCCCTCCCAACCCGAACCCGTCAGTTCCCACCCTCCCCTTAAAATTCCCATTAAAACTCCCCTTAAAAAACCGATTAAAACAGTTAATTAAAAATCCCCTGAGTCTCCTATTTTTGGCATGCCACCTCTCGGGGTTCCAAAACCCGTCCTCAAGATGGGCCCTCGATAATGTGGAGGGCCAAACCCGCGAGAGAGGGGAATCTCGCAGGGCAAGAAGGTCGGCCGCTGTAAATGTTCGCATAACAATAATCTGGTAAACCAAAGGGTTGCGTCCACAAATATGTCATGTCATTGAAATCATGAGAAATGGTGGAAAAGCAGTCCTGGTCGGTCAAGTTGTTCAAGAAGATGGTGTAATACACGAGACAGAAATCGGCTGAAAGGAATCCTCGACGACAAAAGAGGTAGACAACGGCCCAAGTGATGGAGAAAGGGCCAGATGATTCAATGTTTATGTGAAAGTAGAGAGTCATCCCCGCTGTCGTCGCCCTCATTACGACGTCAACTGCCATCGGGAAACAATCACCCCCAGAAAGCTGTCCAAAGAGACCCGTGGACCGGCAAGCTATCTGTTCCGCCGATGAGTGGGCAATGACATCAAAATGCCCCCCCCCCACCGGCTGCCGTCATCTGCTGGTCGCTTCTGGTCAATTCTGCAGTTTCAGTTCGGCTAAAAAGAGGGCGAGAGGAGGGCGAGAGTGACAAACGCCCCCTCCGCCCCCTCCAAAGGTGAAAGGAGGGCGAGTGAAAGGAGGGCGAGTGTGTCAAGCGCCAAGGGGCGAGAGGAGGGCGAGAGTGACAAACGCCCCCTCCGCCCCCACCGCAGGCAAGAGGAGGGCGAGAGTGACAAACGCCCCCTCCGCCCCCACCGCAGGCAAGAGGAGGACGAGGGAGAGGAGGCGGCGTCAACGCCCCTCCGCCCCTCCGCCTCCGCCCCCACCCCTCTGCCGACCACCGCCGCTGCCGTCATCTGCTGGTCGCTTCTGGTCAATTCTGCAGTTTCAGTTCGGCTAAAAGAGGCGAGAGGAGGCGAGGTGACAACGCCTCCGCCTCAAAGGTGAAAGGAGGCGAGTGAAAGGAGGCGAGTGTGTCAGCGCCAAGGCGAGAGGAGGCGAGAGTGACAAACGCCCCCTCCGCCCCCACCGCAGGCAAGAGGAGGGCGAGTGAGAGGAGGCGGCGTCAACGCCCCTCCGCCCCTCCGCCCCCCCCCCCCCCTGCCGACCACCGCCGCTGCCGTCAAAAGCGGCGAAAGAAAATGCCAGAGGCCAGCCGCCGCCCCAAACGAGCCGGCCGAGCTGGCAGAACATGCCGGCAGCATTTGGGCTCGTCCTGCCGGCCCAGCTCTTCCCGAGGGCAAAAAACCCTCTCCCTGGGTCGGCAGGAGATCAGTTCAACCAGGAAGGGGGGGCAGCGATGTCAAAACGCCCCTCCCTTCTGTCCAGACCGCCGGACAAGAGAGACCATCGCCCCGCGAAGTCAATGCGGCGCCATCTTGCGCATGCCCTATCCCCTGAGCTTTTGTTGTGTTTTGTTTTGTTCCTGAGCTTTTGTTGTGTTTTGTTTTGTTCCTGAGCTTTGGTGTTGTGGCCTCTGAAGTTCTGTGATGTGATGTCTTGCGCATATGGCTGTGATGCAGCATCCTGGGCCCTGGTTTGGCTCCGAGTCCAAGGTCCTGTCATGTGTTCCTGGTGTGTGTCAGCCTGCTTTGTGTGGTTTTCACGGGTATAGGTATGTAGGTCTTGGCGTATTCGGGTCTTTTCCTGTGTAAGGTTGAGAGTATCTTGGTGACGTTTCGATGCGGTTTCATTCGTCATCTTCAGGCTGGTGCTTACGGCTTCATGCTTGTGCGAGCAAAGCGTGGTCGAAGCTGCCGTCTCTCTATAAATACTGGTGGGGAGTGTTGGCTTTGTTGCTGTAAGTGGATTGGTTGGCTGTGTGGTTGCATCTTGATTGGTAGGTGGAGTGGGTGTTTGCAGATTAGTCAGCTGTTTCGTAGCATCCTGTGTGGGTGTGGTCCTAGTTGTGTGCCCATTAGTCTTGTGTTGTAACGACCTGGGTAATGGGCTATGTGGAAACATCCTGGGTTCTGGGAATGTGACCTCCTGAGTCCTGTGCTGTAACATCCTGGGTGGTTGGTTGTGTTGGAACATCCTGAGCTTTGGTGTTGTGGCCTCCTGAGTTCTGTGATGTAATGTCCTGAGCAAATGGCTGTGATGCAGCATCCCGGGTTTTGGTTTGGCTCAGAGTTTGAGGTCTTGTCATGTGTTCATGGTGTGTGTTAGTTTGCTTTGTGTGGGGATCAGAGGGGGGTGCAGCAGCCGGTGGTGCCAGCGTGGTCTGGCTTCTGGATGGGGGTTATGTTTCGTCTGTGGGATGGGTTTGGGTTTGAATTTGGTGAGGATGATTGGTGGTGGCATTATGTGTCATCCTGGGTCCAGTGTCAATTTTCATGGCTGGGACTTGTTTGTTGACTAGGGCTAGTTCCCAGATGTCTGGTAGGTGGGAGGTGTCATCACGTTTATTCATGTTGTGGGGGTGTTTCTCTATTTCGATGGCTTCCATAATTATTCTCTTGTTGTAATCTCTTGTTTGGAGATTAATTTGGTTCCTTCAAAATCAATTTCATGTCCTGTGGTTTTAAGGTGCTGGAAAAGGGAGGAGGTTTTTTCTTCTTTTCTGACTGCGTTCTTGTGTTCTGCGATGCGTGCATTTATTCTCCTGTTAGTTTGTCCAATGTATGTGGCTGAGCAGGTTTTGCATGGTATTTCATAGACTCCTTGGTTTTCTAGATGGATCTTGTCTTTGGGGTTTCTTAAGATGTTGGCTATTTTTTGGTCTGTGCAGAAGGCTGTCTTGATGTTGTGTTTGTGGAGAATTTTGCTGATTTTATCTGTGGTGCCTTTGATGTACGGGAGGAGGGCGATGCCATTGTCTTGTTCTGTGTCTTGGTTCTTGGGCAGTGTCTCCCTTTAGATTTGGTTGGTAATTGTGTTTCTTTGGAATCTGTTAGAGATTAATACGTTTGTGAGAGTGTGTAATTCAGTTTTCAGGTGATCTTTGTCAGCTAGGCGTTTGGTTCTGCAGATGAGAGTTTTGGCTACGGAGTTGATCTGTGCAGGGTGGTGATGTGATTGTGCGTTTAAGTAGCAGTTGGTGTGTGGTTTTTTTTCTGGTAGATGGTGTGTCCTAGGGAGCCATTGGGTTTTTTGTAGATTTGGACGTTCAGAAAGAGGAGTTGGTTGTTAGCTTTTATTTCCATAGTAAATTGTATTTTGGGGTGTAGGCTGTTGAGATGTGTGAGGAAGTTGTCCAGTTTTTTCTTTCCATGTGGCTGAATTACTTGAATTTTATGTTGAAGGTACATTGATTGTAGAGCAGAATCAGAATCATATGCAGCTAAATTTGTTGAAAAATACAGGGAGACCAATTGATCTAAGAACTGGGAGGATTATTTCAATTGGTTTGTGTTAGAAATAGGGGCAAAACAAATTAGAATTAAAATTCCAACTTAAAACATTTTATTTGCAATTACATTCCCACAGTTCAAAAAACCCCCAAGATGTTTGGCTTTGCCAAACAATGGATTCAATAGGAGAGTGATGGCTCTCTATTGGACTGCAATCACAATTGCGGGAAAGTCAGGAACCCTAGTGTTGGTCAAGAGACTTGGCTGGTAGGTCTTGGCCTTGAGGACAATTGGCTAAATGAAGAATACTTAGTGCCCTGAATAAGGTTGGCCCACTGTGGGACAGAAACACATACTTATTCTGCTTTTTTAAAGCTTTAGTTTGTATATTCTGACGCCCTTTTTTTTTTTACATTTCATGTCTTCGGCTTTATTTGGCCTCAGTCTCTTTTTTGTCTTATCATCCACCTCCCTTGTTGCCTCACATTGATGACTCTCCTTCAACTTCTATCTTCTTCAATCTACTTGCCTTTCCTATACCGATTTTCTTTCTTTCTTTTGCTCTGTTGTCTGTTCTGCTACCGCAACTGCTGCTGTCGTTTTAACTAATCCCTCTTCTTAAACTGAATCACTCTCCCCCCAATGTATCAGTTGCAGGCTGGATAATAACTGGGACTTCCTGATAGGCCATAAGTTTGTGTTCAGCATCAACATTCAAGCTGGAAACTTGTTTTGCTTCCTCCCGCCCCATGTTATATATCTATTCTTCAGCAGTATATAAACATCACCCTATATACCCTTAACAGTATATAAACACCATAAAATAAACATCTCCTTAAGACTCACAGTCTTGCTAATAAGATTGCAGCAAAAGAATATCCAGTTAAGATTAAATGATGTGGACTGAATGATAAAAGAAATGGTCAGTTCTTGGACAAAGTTGTTCCAGTAGAACAGTTTGTCTTCAGAAATTGTGGGTGATTCACCACTGGAGATTTTTAAGAAAAGACTAGACAGTCGCTTGTCTGAAATGGTATAGGGTCTCCTGCTTGAGCAGGGGTCTGGACTGGAAGACCTGCAAGGTTCCTTCCAGTTCTAGCCTGATTCTGAAATATCTAAATGCAGAAGAATCCAGTTAATCTTTCAAAAGGTTCAGACAAGTACATAAAAAGTGTATCCTTTTTCAATAAAACCATTTCATACAATCATAAAAGTTGCTCTTCAAATATTTTTTTATTCATCCACTATGGTGAACTATTGAAAATAATAAAGTGTAAAAGGATTATTTCTTCACCGTAGGTAGTTCTAAATAATAGTTTAAAATGACTACTGCAAAAAAAGAATAAATGCAAGCCATTATCTGTTGGTGGTGCATTGTGATGGAGAACCATTATCCCCAACCAGCTGAGTGCTACTTTGTGTAACTACAGCATGTGCCCAACTACTGTTTCAAAACCATATACATTTGAAAACCAAGAATGGAAAGTTATCCACTTTTGGGAAAGAAAGCAACCTGGACTGCATTTTTACAGCACTTAATCAATTTAGTTTCTAGGAAAACTTTAAGGGCTCCTGCCTTAAGGTTTGAATGAGCACTTTTTCTGATCCAAGATGGAGCCGCCAAAGGCTGCCTCGGTGAAATGCTCTCTAATGGTTTCTTTATTTTTAATTATTCTCTGCAACTCACTATGGATTTCTTACTCATGAGACCATCAGCTAAAAATTAAGCAATGTTTCTTTAAGGAGCAGCTTTCTATTATCTCTCTCACACACACACTTCATCTTTACAAATGCGGAGGAGATTCTAACACAGGAAGAAGCAATTTCCCTGGAGCTATGGATTACCAAGAAAACCAAAGGAAGGAAGCAGAGAGGAAAGGGAGGAAGCAGAGACGAGGTAAAAGAACGGGAATTTTAATCAAGATAAGACATAGGAGAAACAGAATTACTCTGCCTTTGATCTTCCTGACAAATTTACGTTCACTTGCTAACAAGATGGATGAAATACTCCTTTTAAACAGATACAAGTCCGATTTTCACAGTGCAGCTGCCCTAAGCTTTATTGAAATCTGGTTACATGATGATATTGATGACAACAGCATGCAAATTCCAGGGTTTCAGATACATAGAGCAGACAGAATTGCGTAATCATCAGGTTAAAAAAAAGGGAGGAGGTTTGTGCTTATATATCAACAAGAGCTGGTCTCAGGATAATATAATATATAAATTCTGTGATGAAAACTTAGAGTCTTTACTTATCAACTGTAAACCATTTTACTGTCCACACGAGTTCTCCTCATTTCTACTAATTGCTGTTATGTCCCCACACAAGCCTGTGTAAACAAGGCATTACGAACTCTAGCTGACCAGATTATGGAGGCTGAAGCCAAACACTCTGATTCACTGGTCATTATTTTGGGAGATCTAAACAAAGCAAACTTATAGAAAGAGCTACCAAAATATTTTCAGCGTGTCAATTGTCCACTAAAGGCAAGAATACTTTAGACCATTGCTACACAACACTAAAAGATGCTTATTGGTCCTTACCACGAGCACCTGTGGGACACTCTGATCACTGCATGATTCATCTTGTACCTGCTTACAGACAAAGTCTTAAAACCACAAAACCAACAATTAAATCTGTGAAGACCTGGGCTGAGGAGACAAAGTTAAAGCTACAGGCCTGCCTTAACTGTGCTGATTGGAATGTTTTTGAAAGTACCCCTGCAGACTTACAGTAGATGAACTCACAGATACTGTAATATCATATGTCAGCTTCGGTGATGACCTATATGTACCAACCAGGAACTTGCGAATATACAGTAACAACAAACCTTGGTTCACAGCTCAACTTAATCAGCTACGTCATTCCAAAGAGGAAGCCTACAGAAAAGGTGATAAAATGCTGTACGATCAGGCCAGAAATGTACTAACAAGGGAGATCAGAGCAGCAAAAAGAAACTACTCTGAAAAGCTAAAGAATCAGCTCTCAACAAATGAACCAGCAAACATGTGGAAAACTCTTAAAAATATCACCGGTTATGGCAAACCTCCTTCCCAGGCTGAAGGAAATCAACAATTGGCAGATGACCTGAATGTGTTTTACTGCAGGTTTGAAAGGAAACTACAGCCACCTATCTCCACAACCCCCATCTCAGATACACCAACAACAGCCAAATCTCCTACAACTGACCCCATCCCACTGGGTTCACAACCCCTAGTGATCACAGAAAAAGAAGTGCAAGACCTATTTTACAGACAAAAGCCAGGAAAAGCTCCAGGCCCAGACAAGATAACTCCTTCTTGCTTAAAAGTCTGTGCTGACCAATTGGCCCCCATCTTCACCCATATCTTCAATAAATCACTAGAGATGTGTTACGTTCCTTCTTGCTTCAAATGCTCTACTATCATCCCAGTGCCAAAGAAGCCCACCATCAAGAAATGAACGACTATAGACCAGTTGCTCTAACATCTGAAGTTATGAAAACCTTTGAAAGGCTGGTGCTGTCTCACTTGAAAACCATCACGGATCCGCTGTTAGACCCCCTACAATTTGCGTACCGAGCAAGTAGATCAACAGATGATGCTGTTAATATGGCTCTGCACTACATCCTACAACATCTTGAATCTCCAAAGACCTATGCAAGGGTCCTCTTTGTAGACTTTAGTTCAGCATTCAACATCATCATTCCAGAAATTCTTCTAACTAAGCTAAACCAGCTAGCAGTACCTGAACACACTTGTAAATGGATCATAACCTTCCTAACAGACAGGAAGCAGCAGGTGAACCTAAGCAGAATTACATCTGATACCTGTACAAATAGCACAGGGGCCCCACAAGGCTGAGTGCTTTCTCCACTTCTCTTCTCTCTGTATACCAATTACTGCATCTCAAACAATGCATCTGTTAAATTACTGAAGTTCGCAGATGACACAACAGTGATCGGTCTCATTTGAGACAATGATGAATCCCCATACAGACAGGAGGTTGAATAACTAGCCTCATGGTGCGACCAGAACAATCTGGAACTGAACACACTCAAAACCATAGAAATGGTGGTGGACTTTAGGAAAAACCCTCCCTTATTACCACCGCTTACAATACTAGACAATACAGTATCAACAGTAGAGACCTTCACATTTCTAGGTTCTACCATATCTCACAATCTAAAATGGACACCCAACATCAAAAACATCATCAAAAAAGCACAACAAAGCTCAAACTGCCCAAAGAGCTGCTGATTTAATTCTACAGAAGAATTATTGAGTCTGTCATCTGCACCTCTATAACTGTCTGGTTTGGTTCCGCAACCGAACAAGACAGACACAGACTTCAGAGGATAATTAGAACTGCAGAAAAAACAACTGCTACCAACCTGCCTTCCACTGAGGACCTGTATACTGCACGAATCAAAAAGAGGGCTGTGAAAATATTTACAGACCCCTCACATCCTGAACATAAACTGTTTCAACTCCTACCCTCAAAACGATGCTATAGAACCCTGCACACCAGAACAACTAGACACAAGGACAGTTTTTTCCCCGAACGCCATCACTCTGCTAAACAAATAATTCCCTCAACACTGTCAAACTAGTTACTAAGTCTGCACTACTATTAATCTTCTCATCATTCCCACCACCCATCTCCTTCCACTTATGACTGTATGACTGTAACTTTGTTGCTTGTGTTCTTACGATTTATATTGATATTGTTTCCTGATTGCTTATTTGTACCCTATGACTGTCATTAAGTGTTGTACCTTATGATTCTTGATGAAGGTATCTTTTCTTTTATGTACACTGAGAGCATATGCACCAAGACAAATTCCTTGTATGTCCAATCACACTTGGCCAATAAGGAATTCTATTCTATTCTATTCTATTCTATTCTATTCTATTCTATTCTATTCTATTCTATTCTATTCTATTCTGGCTTCAAGTTTCTCTACTCAGATAAAATCCAAGGAAAAAAGGTGAAAATCTAAGAACTCTTCCATTTACAATGTTTTGGTACATAAAATGTTGGATGGGCTCACTATTTTAAGTACAATGTGATGGGCCTTCAATGGAGTTATAGGCTTGGCTACTCAAAAGATAGAAATTTGTATTTTGATTTTGCTATATGCTTCTCAATATATAGAGGTCATGTTAAGGTTGGATAGAGCCTATCCAGTTATTAGTAGAACTTGCTCTAATAATATCAAGAAGTAACACTTATTGGAAATTAATCCAAAAGCTTTGAGGTGTGTTTGTGTGCATATATGTGTATCTTCTGTGTAGGATTAACTCAATATCTTTATGGTAATAATGGTAGAAATAACAAGTTGAACATGCAGGCAACTGACTCAAGTGCTCCACTAAGCTATCTGCCTGCACCACCTTATTCGTCTGACTCTTTCTTTCTGCAGTGTCGACATTAATAAATAGATGAAATTTTGGTTAACACAAAGTGCTTGGAAACAGCTGTGTAGCTAAGCAGGAGAAAAACCTTTATCCACACAAAGAGAAAATGCTAGGAATAAATTCATACTGTTATAGTGCTTCAGCTGATAATTCAACAACATTACTAAGATTATATCCCAAACCATGTTTCTTTTGGTATATTATGAGAAATAAACTATACTGGACTGTAAAATGTTTGTGATTTGTCAAAAAAAAGGGCTTTACTTCAATAAATAGAAACTAAGCATTCAAAATCATCAAATCATCAAATCAGCATCAGTTTGCTCATCATGATTGCAGACATACTTGTCATTGTTGTTTGATCTTCAAACTTATTTGAAAATTCATTGAGGCTCAATCTTTTCCTGTCTAAAACTTACCCTAAGTGGTCTGTCTATCAGTCAGTCAGTCAGTCTATTTAGCTATCTATATCAATGCACAGAATCCCATAATTAAAGAATTTAATTAATGCCTGAATGGCACTAATTAATAGCAATGGACTCATATAGCCTACCAAAGCTGTGCTTTAAAGAGCAGATTTTCAATAAGTCCTCTTGCAAGTTTTATTTGAATCATAAAAACAATTTCATGATATGGATTTTCCATTCAGTTCCCATTTCAAACAGATGTGACAGTTAAGAAACATTCAAACAGACAGTCTTTGGCATTTATCTGAAATGGTATAGGGAAGTGGTGAGATTCAAATTTTTTTACTACCGGTTCTGTGGGTGTGGCTTGGTGGGTGTGGCATGGCTTGGTGGGCGTGACTTGGTGGGTGTGGCAGGGGAAGGTTACTGCAAAATCCCCATTTCCTCCTGATCAACTGGGACTCGCGAGGCAAAGAATAGATGGGGGCATGACCAGTCAGAGGCGGTTCTCCGAACTACTCAAAATTTCCGCTACTGGTTCTCCAGAACTGGTCAGAATCTACTCAATACCATCTCTGGTATAGGGTCTCCTGCTTGAACAGGGCATTGAAATAAAAGATCTCCAATATCCCATCCAACTCTGTTATTATCTTATTCTGTTAAACAAACTTAGGCTTTGTTACATTAAATATGGTTTAAAAAGATCCTTCTTCAAATGTATGTGGTCCTCAATGGAGCTACATCTACATCAGGAGAAGCATGCAGTGAGATATCTACATCGAGAGAAGCATGCAGTGATGTTGACTCAATGCTCCATCTTCATAAATGATCAAGATGATGGGATAGAAGGGGACCTCATCAAATTTGCAGATGACACCAAACTGGGGGGAATTGCTAACACTTTGGAACACAGACTCAAGATTCAGAAGGATCTTGACAGTGTTGGGCTCTAGCAGTTCATTGGTGAGAAAAGTAAGATCCTGCATTTAGACAACAAAAGCCAAATGCACATGTACTGTATAGGCAGTACTTGATTTAATAATACTAACTGTGAGAGGGATCTCTGTGTCTTGGTAGACCACTGATTAAGTATGAGCCAGCAGAGTGCTACAGTTGCCAAAAAAGCCAATGCAGTCCTAGACTCTATCAACAGAAGGATAGCTTCAAGATGTTAAAGACTGATAGTACTAATCTATACTGCATTTGTGACACTACACTTGGAATACTGCATCCAATTCTGGTGATCAAAATCCAAAATATATGCCGAGACCCTAGAAAGAGTGCAGAGATGAGGAACAATCATATAAGGGGTCCGGAGGTTAAACCATACAATGAACTGCTAAGGGAACTAGGAATGTTTAGCCTATAGAAGAGAAGGCTTAGGTGTGACATGTTAGCCATCTTCCAATATTTGAAGGGCTGTTGCAAGGAATTTGTTCTCCAAAGCACCTGAGGACAGGACAAGAAGCAATGGGTAGAAACTCATCACAAGGAGATCCAACCTGGTACTAAGGAGAAATTTCCTAAGAGTGAGAACAATTACTCAATGGAACAGTTTGCCTCCCATCATAAAAAGTTTTCAAGAAAAGATTGGACAACTATTTGTCTGGGAAGGCATCAAGTCTCCCCTCAAGCAGGGGATTGGACTAGAAGACCTCCCTTCTAGTCCTAGGATTCTATGTAGTTTCTTGAGAAGGACTTGCAACAAAGGGAAACAAATTATTAAATTATAATAATTAAGGGAAATTATTAAGGAGTGAGAGTCTTGATAGAATGGCTGGGAATAAATCTCTTCTCAAATTCTTTTATCTTGGATCTCCAAAAAAAAGTCCCTTTGTCTTCTTTATATTTAATACAAATAGACCCAGAATTTGCACTTCATATTTATTGAGAATAAATTCTTCAGACTCATATACCTATGAGATTTCACATTGATGAAATTGGTGATAGATAGATATAGATAGATAGATAGATAGATAGATAGATAGATAGATAGATAGATAGATAGATAGATAAATAGATAAATAGATAAATAGATAAATAGATAAATAGATAAATAGATAAAATAAAATAAATTGCCATTTTTTTCTGGAACTTGATCTTTCTGAATGATCCTACTACGTCCTCTGCTGAAGACTTCCAACTCAAGGAGTCAAAATTAAAAAAAAAAAAAAAGAGAAATAACTACCTTTTGATTATGATTGTTTGAATGCCCCAAAAAACCTTACCAAAGCCTTTTAGAAATATAAAATTGACTAAGTAGAAATTGACTCAGTTTTTGAGTTGCTACAGCAAAAGAAATCTTACAATCAGTTTTTCAAAGGTAAAAAAAGAAGACAACCTCTGTATTTTTGCTCCATGCTCAAATAACCCTTTCTTATTCCAGAAAGAAGTTGACAACTACCTTCCTGGTAATCTTCCTATCAAGATTGTCACATCTTCCCACTTGTGTGGGAAGACCACTCTTGTAAATTATATATCAAACAGAAAGGCAAGGAGCCTTCTCAAGACCTTGAATTTCAACTGCACTTGAACTGTCATTTAAGCGTGTCCCTGTCACAACTTCTGCTACTGCAGGCCTATCCAAGATATTTAAATCAGATAAGGCACTTGGTATAGATTTTATCTCTGCTGAAGCAATTTAGAGCAATCTGTTTTGGTGGGTGCCAACACATTCCAAAAGATTAGGGAATTGTAATCATTCTTCCAATCTATTACAAAAAGGATGATTATCGAGCTTCATCCTAATTGTTACTAGCCTTTAAGCACAAAAATGAAATATATACAATTCTTTATGATAGGCTGGACTGAAATAAAGAAACATTATGGTATAAGAATTAGCAGGCTTTTGCCTGAGTACTTGTCCTTTGGACTAAATTTTAAATAAACAAGATATTTTCTAGATGCAACATTTGTTGATCTCACATTTTTCTTGATCAAGTAACTAGAAGATAGCATGGAACATTTGGATTAACCTGTTAATAAATATACAACTCATTGTTGGAATAACAAAACTCATTTCCATTTGATTGTATTTCAGGTCCACCTTAAATTTTATCCATATAAACTTTATTTAACCTCCAGGGTCACACAGAGATATAAAATAGGCACCCTGTCCCATGTGGAAGCACAATGCAGCAGCATCAGCAGTTTATTATCCTTTTGCTGTGTGTCTGATCTGGGAGTTTGACGGTGGCCTGGAAAAAGAGTATGGTAGAAGGACAGTATGATGCCATATTGTTCACCATAAAGGAGTACAGGAGGACTATACAAGAGTGCAAGGACTGCATTAGCTTTTTTGGCAGCAGTCTGCAGCAGCAGCCAAAAAAGCTAATACAATCCTTGATTGCATAAATAGAAGCATAGAGTCAAGATCACCTGAAGTATCAGAACTGCTTTATAAAACATTAGTAAGACTACATCTAGAATATTGCATCCAGTTTTGGTCACCACGTTAGGAAAAAAAAATGTTGAAACTTTGAAAAAAGTGCAGAAAACAGCAATTATGATGATTAAGGGTTTGGAGATTAAAATATATGAAGAACGGTTAAGGGAATTGGATATGGCTAGTCTATGGTGACATGATAGCAGAATTTCAATATTTGAGGTGTTGCCACAAAAAAAAGAAGGTCAACTTATTTTCCAAAGCACCAGAAGGCAAGACAAGAAATGATGGATAGAAACTAATCAAGGAGAGAAGCAACCTAGAATCAAGGAGAACTTCCTAACAGTGAGAACAATTAACCAGTGGAACAGCTTGCCTTCAGAAGTTGTGCATGCTTCATCTCTGGAGGTTTTTAAGAAGAGACTGGACAGCCATTTGTCTTAAATGGTATAGGGTCTCCTACTTAAGCAGAGGGTTGGACTCGGGTGGGTTCTAATTTTTTTTACTACCGGCTCTGTGGGCGTGGCTTATTTTGTGGGCATGGCTTGGTCATATGACTGGGTAAGCGTGGCTTGATGGTCATGTGACTGGGTGGGCGTAGCTGGGTAATCATGTGACTGGGTGGGTGTGGCCAACTTGATGTCACTCATGTCAAAAGTTGATGTCACTCACATCAATTTCCATCTATTTATTTACTACTACTGAACATCCAAAATATACTATTAAATCCTATGTATATATGCCATATGTGTACATACATATTACATAGTATAGCGTGTATAGGCACACAAAAAGATACATTATCTACTATATATATACTGTATGTACACACACACACACACACACACACACACACACCTCTTCTAAAACTATACACATTCAACCTCACTTACTACATTTGGAAAAACACACCAAGAGTCCACTTTCTGCCACACATTTAACTATAACCTCTGTACATTTAGAACATTACACACACTTCAGATGTTCTTCCCTAACTTTCACATGACTGTTAGAGCCAGGAGAGATCATGGATTGAGTAAAATGAAACTCACTTAACAACGCTCTTGCTTAGCAACCAAAATTTTGGGCTCAATTCTGGTCATAAGACAAGGACTATCTCTGCCTTCCTCTGCATGGCAGCCTTGACCTAGTAAACCCCTTCCCTTTCTGGCAATTTTCCTCTCCATTAGGGGTGCCAAAATAATCTAGAGATGTAAGGTTTCCTGCTGGAGGAAGGGGTTGAATTAGATGGCCTCTAAGGTCCCTTCCAGCCCTAGATTGCTGTCCTGTTTCAAAGCGTCTTCTGAAGCCACATCTAGTGCCAGGGTTTGTGATCCTTCCTTCCTCTTCTTTCTCTCTCTCTCTCTCTCTCTCCCTTCCTTTCTCTTTCTTCTTTCTTTATCTCTTTCTTGTCTCTCCCTTTCTTTCTCTTTTTCTTTCATTCTTTCTTTTCTCTCTCGTGTGCTTTTTTCTTTTTCTTTCTTGTCTCTCTCTTTCTTTCTCTTTTACTTTCTTTCTGTTTCTTTCTTCTCTCCCTTTCTTTCTTTTTTCTTTCTCTTTTGCATTATTTGTGCCACAAATCAAATTGGATTATTTTGTGCCATCAATCAACCATCCATGAATCTTTCTTTCTTTCTTTCTTTCTTTCTTTCTTTCTTTCTTTCTTTCTTTCTTTCTTTCTTTCTTTTCTCTCCCTTTATTTCTCTTTTTCTCTCTCTCTTTCTTTCTTTCTTTCCTTCTCTCTCTCTCTCTCTCTCTCTCTCTCCCTCCCTCCCTCTCCCTCTCCCTCCCCTTCAAAGTCTAGCACAGGGGTCTGCAAACTTGGCTCCTTTAAGATTTGTGGACTTTAACTCCCAGAGTTGATTGGTCCACAAGTCTTAAAGGAGCCAAGTTTGAAGATGCCTGGTCTAGGAAAGTAAGACCAGGAGGCCCGAGAGAAAGTACTAAGCACCCAGAACAGGAGCTTCAGGCGGTGGCCAAAACAGGAGCGTCAGGCGGCAGCGGAGGCAGTAGCAGCCAAAATGAGAACTTCAGGCTGCGCGGCTTTTGCTGCGGCAAGCCCGGGAACTTTTCATGCGTAGCTTTTTGCCGCGGCAGGCATTGGTGGCAGGCAAGCATGGCAGGGCCACAGGGAAGGGAATAGGCTGCTAGCTACTCTTCCGATGGCCATGGGCCCTGACATGCTTGCCTGCCTTCCACGCGCCCTTCCCGGCGGTCCCGTGGCAGGCCCGTTTTCCTGCCTTCCTCCTCCACCACTACCTCTTTGTTCAGCTGCTTACCTTCCTTGGCGTCTGTCAGGAAGAGAAGCTGATCGGGAAGGCAAATTGACCGGAGTTTTTTGCTGCTGCTGGAAAGCTGTTTTCTCCGCCATGTTCTTTGCGCATGTGCATCCCATTAGACTTGCAAGGCAATGAGATGCGCATGTGTGAAGAATCTGGCGGCAACAAACATGGCGGCCAGGGCAAGCAACCGGCAACTGGTTCGGGGGCGTGGCCAGTCATCTTTTACTACCGGTTCTGCAACCTACTAAATTTTTTTACTACCAGTTCTCCTGAACTGGTGCGAACCAGTAGCAGCCCACCACTGGTTGGACTAGAAGATCTCCAAGGTGTCTTCCAACTGTATTCTGTAACTAGCTATCTTTTCCAAGAAATTTTATGGGGAAAAGAGATGAGGAGGCTAAAAAACTATGGGTTTTTTTTTACATGTGATTTCAATTAAAAAATGAAAATAAGCAAAGCCTGAACCGTAACAGAATTATGTCAAACTGCCTTACAGTTAGCTTTAATTATTTTTGTTATTTTGTTATCTGTTTTACTGGCATATGTTGACTTTAAACTCACATACCTTCTTATTGTAAATGGCTTGAGAGAAAACATATTCAAAGCTGCTGATCTTATTTAATTTTTAAATTGATTAGAAGGTATTCCTTTTCATATTTTGTATGAACCTGTGAGATTTAAAGATATTCTGGATTCTAAAGCAAGGTGTCTGTGTGTTTCTGAAGCTGTGGAAAACATTTCTATAGGAATCATTTTTAGTTCCCATTTTTTCCCATTTTCTTAAGTTATCTTTGATTTAATTGATGATAACTTTAGCTTTTATGTGGTCTAGTTTTTAAAAAATGACTTTAACTAGAATTGTGCAAAATCTTCCATCCTAGAACATGGCAATTCTGAAACAGATGTTCCAGAACTGCCAATTGTTCTGGAAATGGCCCATTTTGAGGTTAGACCACATCCAGGATGAATCATAATGACTCTTTTAAAGAACAGAATGTTCTAGGATAAAATGTTTCATGCATTTCTCATTTTAACTCTTTTACATGGTTTTGTATTTTTCTATCAATTGCTTATATGGCTTAGGGATGGAAAGGGGTGTGTGTGTGTGTGTGTGTGTGTGTGTGTGTGTGTGTGAAAGGGGGGGACAGAGAGAGAGAGAGAGAGAGAGAGAGAGAGTTTTTTAGTCTCTCTCTCTGTCTCCACACATGCACACAAACACATATACTATTCTATAGCAAAGAGTAAAGCTTTGCTATTTAGAAGAAATCAATATAGACAGCTAATTTGATATCAACTATATTCTAAACAGTTTGATGAAACACTGATTTTATTATGAATTATTTTCAGTAATAATGCAATATAAATGTTTACGAATAAACCCACATTAAAAATGATTAGGAATAACTCACATTATTTTAATACCATCAGATCTATAAGCATTCATTATTACTGAAAAGATTGTGCTTATAAATATATATTTTTAGAAACAAAAGTTTTCCCAGTTAGTAAACAAAATATCAGTTACGAACTGTGAATATTTGTAAGTTTTAAAATAACATCTAGATAAACTAGAGGATACATTATAGTTACCAAGATGATTTTCAATGAAATTAAAATACCCATACAAGCAAAGCAGATTAAATCTAAACCTTGTAGTTCTTGAAACATAAAGCCGACATCCTATTATTTTTAATGTTTTAAATGATGTATTTTTCTCATGTTCTTTTAGACTTATGTGCAAAACTTCCCTTATAAAGTGCTATTTCACATCCCTTTACAGTTATTTTTACACTGGGGTTTATTTTTTGTTTTTTTAAATGCATTTCCCTTTTTCTAGCTTTAGCTCTAAAATATTTTGATTTTAAAAGAGAAAATAATTACTATAGGAATTAGCACACTGGAATGAGAAAACAAAATCCTTAGCTTTTCCTAAGCAGCGGGTTATACAATCAGTGCATTTTTATTCCTTCATTTCATTTATGAGCAAGTTTACTAGACGTCTTGGATTGGTTTGAAACCACCTAATGACGTCAATGGGCCAGAGAAATTAGAGCTAAGCTAGACAGCTGCAGTGCACTGAATCTACAGAGGCTTTATTCTTTTCTCTCATGGTGACACCCAAGACAGATATTATCCACCAGACACTCCTGGAACAGCACCAAAATGACAGTGTTTCCACATTCAGTAACTGGAAATGGCTGCAATTAGAACAGGTCAGAGAATCTCCAAAATTCTGTTGCACATTATGATTATTAATAACAAAAGAAATAGTTGCTTTAATAAAGCTGCAGACATTCACTGCAAAAGCTTACTGCTGATCTCTAATGTTTTTTTTTCAAGTGGGCAAGCATTGTTTTATAGAGAAAACAAAAGTGATGGTTTTCATTTACTTCTCTTTCCATAACATATACCTTTGTTCTTTTGTGGCGTTAACTTAAAAGCCCAATAAATAAGTAGCATGGTTCAAGAAAACATACTTTTAAAAAGAAGATCTTGGATACAAATCCCCTCTCTCCCTCCCTCCCTCCCACCCTCCCTCTCTCTCTCTCTCTCACATACACACACACACCAATAAATTATGGACCAGTTATACACCATATATACAGTAATTCACACATTCCTATAAAGCATTTCTAGCCTCTCCTGGCTACTAAAAATAGCACCAACTCTATATGTGGAAAGCAAATTGATCCCACTCAAGTACTCTTGGTTATTTCTTTTCGCCTTTATTGCAGCTTATATTGATTTTACAATATTCTCTGATCACAGTTTTTTCCCTAGTGGAATCCTGCCTTGCATTATGTACTAAATGCATAATTGACTTTAGGGAAATCGTTAGAAAATACTACATAAGATAGTATAAAATATAGGAGTGACGATTTGTATCTCCTATTAAATTACATGGCTTCATGAGATGTAGAGGAGATTTGCTCCTTCTTCAGATGGACTATTAAGAAAAGCTATCCCAAAAGAACAGTCTTCCGAGAACAGTTCCTTCCACATGGAAGAGTGTTCATCACCATGGTATCTAATGGATGCAGCTGCTGATTTTAAGGCCATACAAGGTGAAAGAAAATTCAGACTATGGACAGGGAATTTAGCAAGCAGCCAACACACAATTCCTTTGCCCCCCCCCATTTTTTTCCTAACCTTTTCCAACTTATGACCAAGGATTATTCCAAGAAAAGGTTTTAATATGCAGTCACAGCACCTGGTTCACAAAATGTTACAGTGGCATCAGATGACTTTACCATTCAATTGTAATACTAGCTTGTTTATTGTCTTATTACGGGAAGGAAAAATATGAACAAACAAACCAGGAAATAACAATAAAACAGCTTTGCATCTCTGGTTAGGAAAATGCATGATTGAAACAGGGGATTTCTTGGTAAGAAATTGGATGGTGCTTCAGAGATTCTACTCCCTGGGGCTGCGTACATGTTTAGTTTCCAAGTCAACCAAAGAAGAAGAAGAAAAGGGAAGGGGAAAAGAAAGAAAAAGGAAATTATGGCTCTCTATTAGATTAGTGACAGCCTGTTTGGAGTAGTAAATAAGATGCCAGGCTAGAAACCATGAGATTGTGAGTCTTTGAGCCTCAGGAAGCAGGAAATGGCAACCCATTTCTGAAAAGGTTGCCACAAAAACTGCATTGATTTGTCCAGACAATTGTAAGGAGTCAAGACTGATAGGGAAGGAGGGAAGGAGGACAGAACACCTATTGATATTGGGTCACAACTTATGAAATGAAAATTGTACTGACATTAAAAAGTTGTAGTCTATTGAATTATAAAAAGTTAAAAAGTGAATATAAGTACACATGAGGCATTCTGAAGTGAAGGGAACTGCAGCTTGATTAGTAACCATATTATTAATCCTACCTAGTAAACTCACTTGCAATCCTTCAGCAACTCTGAAAAAAACTCTTTTTTATATGTTAAAGAAGCTTGTAAATGCATATACTGAGACAGACGGACAGACAGACACAATAGATATGTGAAGTATGGCTGTTCAATTCCAATTCCAATTGTAGCTTCCAGCAAAGGGGCTATGGATGATAGCTATAGGCATTTGCTAAATGTAAACCTTTCCAGACCTATGAATCTAAAGGAAGGTACAATTTAAAAAGTCAGCTTAACTCCTCCCATTACCTTTTCTCTTCCCCCTTTTCTACTTAAACAGAACACTTAAGGCTACAATTCAACATATACAGTATGTTACAGTATATACAGTATTTGACAATGTATAAATGAAATTCTGTAACTGTCTCTTCTATTGAATTTCCTGGAGTTATGTTGTGATTTTTTTGCTAGAAGAATAGAATAGAATAGAATAGAATAGAATAGAATAGAATAGAATAGAATAGAATAGAATAGAATAGAACCAAACAAAACCTGGAAGGGACTTTGGAGGTCTTCTAGTCCAGCCCCCTGCTCAAGCAGGAGAACCTGTATCATTTCAGACAAGTGACTGTCTAGTCTCTTCTTAAAAACCTCCAGTGACAGAGCGCCCATGATTTCTGAAGGCAATTAACCACTTATTAATTGTCCTCACTGTTAGGAAGTTTTTCCTTAATTCCAGGTTGCTTCTCTCTGTGATTAGTTTCCAACCATTGTTTTTTGTAGAAGAACTTCTCTAAAAGGGGAACTAGAACTGATGTCCAGTTTTTGTATTTGGCTATGTTAGTTAATTGCCAGTAAGACTTGTTCTAGTTCCCTGAATCCAATACTGGCTTTAGAAAGTTAATTGGCAGAGATGGCCAAGAGCCTTTTGCCTGGCCATTCCAGCTAAGTTTTTTTTTAAATGGGAAAAATAATTGGCCATATTTATTAATTATATCTCATTTGGATTATTGAATGTATGGCAGTCCTTGAAAGGTGTTCATAAAGTACAGTGCAAAATAGAAAATGCAGATAATTTGTGAACAATTCCAAATTTGGGAACGTGTGAATTTGGTTCACTGGTTTTCTCTTTGTTTTCTTGCACTAGTGAAGATTCTGCTCTGCAAAACCTAAATCTATAAGAGAACTTGGAGGTCATTAAATCCAACGTCCTGCCCAATGCATAGATCAACTACTATAATACTAAGTCAATTTCTACAGAAATATCTGAGTATTTGTTACAGATTGTTTCAGTTGAGATACCTGAAGGTCCATCTTTTTCCACATTTTTCCTAATCATTAAGACTCTGCCTGTAAATTTTTTCTTTCATAAATCAGAAAGCATAGCAAAACAGATTAGTTCACATATTACACTAAACCAGGATTTTACAAAAATTAACAAGCTTTAATTTAAAGACCTGTACCATAATGCCACAGGCTCACACATCATCTTAAAAGAATCAAAATCAACTGCTTTCAAGGATCTGAGGCTAACAAAATTCATGTTTGGGAAAACTTGGAGAAATCTCAGCTGAAACAATTTGTGTAGCACTCAGATATTTCTGTAGTCATATATATATGCAAGCATACGATACATAATCATTTGGATTTTCTCCTCAAGCAACTATTTAATATAAATCCATGTTTTTTTTTTACTGCATATGGCTTGTGCTCTCTTGAGTTTGCAGTTAAAAGCTTTCCCCATGTTCAGAATGAATAATTGCATATGAGGCCCTGACAGCCATAGGGAAAAACATCTGAAGGTCACTGTTGCTATTTTTTTTTTTTTGCTTCAAGACAATACAATGATATGATGTATTCCCAATTTTGCCAGTAAAATAAATTGCTGTGGGGTTCAGCATCATTAAAGTACAAACACAGCCAAACTGAGTCCTATTGTTTACTCATTAATCTGAGCACTCAATAAAGAAATCAATTGGAATTTTTTTTTTGAATTAATACCACGATGCAGAGATACGCAACTATTTTTTTAGGAGTCCTAAGTATTTAACAACAGTTAACAACAGTGACATATTTTTAGGATTATTTTCACTGAAGAAGTTGGAGATACTAAGAAGTTGGCTACAACCAAGTATATTTGATTTACATATTTATATTTAGTCAGGATTGCCTATTTGCCTCACTGGCCCAATTTCACAGATTCTGGGTTGCTTGCATAAAATTTATTTGTTTGTTTGTTACATTTATATGCCTCCCATCTTGCAGTTTGAGGCAACTCTGGGCAATTAAATCAAACTGTAAATCAAACTATCATAAATTCCATAAAAATAACACCACCTAAAAGAAGCCTTATTAAAACCATCATTTCCTTCCTAAATTGTAAAAGTGCTGAGGTGTTTTGGACATTAGAGGTTAAATGCTTAAGAATAAAAAGAGAAATGCAGGGGAGAAGAACATTTCTAAGCTCTCACCTTTGTTTCCTGGGGTAGGAACAAGATGAAAAAACTTATTTTGGAGAAGACAGTCCCACAAATATTTGGTAACGCAGACCCAGTCAAATCAGCCTTTGAATTGTACTCAGAAAATTAATAGCTGCCAGTGCAGCTCACATAATATAAATATAAAATTACAGAAATGGCTCTGATCTGCCAGCCTGTAAAAAAAGTTGAAGTTTCTAGTATGCAGAAGCAGTCCTAACTAAAGTTTCCTCCAATTTTGGGACAACAAGGGCATGAATGCCTGATATCAAAGCCAGTGTTTTTACTTTCTTCCATTCTGATTCTCTGAGACTTCCTAGACCAGGGGTCTCCAACCTTGGCAACTTTAAAACTTGTGGACTTCAACTCCCAGAATTCCTCAGCCAACTTAAGGGGTGTGCATAAGTGCACAAAAGTGCCTACCGTTCCTGTCCTATTTTTTCCTTTCAATATATGTGCTTGTATATAATGTTGTGACAAAAATAAATAAATAAATAAATAAACAAATAAACAAACAAACTTTGCTTTGCTGGCTGAGGGATTCTGGGAGTTGAAGTCCACAAGTCTTAAAGTTGCCAAGGTTGGAGACCCCTGTCCTAGATAAATCCCTGTAGTTTTTTGGGCAAGATTTTTTTTAGCGCTGCTTTGCCATTGCTTCCTTCTTCGGACTTAGTTAGAGAAAGTGACTCACCCAAGATCACCTAGATTTTGACTCAGTGGTACATGACAAACTTCTTCTAAAACTAAAATCCTACAGCATCTCTGGACCCCTCCATAATTGGATAACAGCGTTCCTGTCAAACAGACAACAAGTGGTCAAAATAGGCAGTGCCCTATCAAATCCTGCTCCTGTCAATAGCGGTGTCCCCAAAGGCAGCGTTCTAGGACCAACACTCGTCATATTATACATTAAAGACCTCTGTGACCATATTATAAGTAATTGTGTTCTCTTTGCCGATGATGTTAAACTATTTAACACTACCAACAATGTGGCTACCCTTCAAAAAGACCTTGACTTTATGTCGGAATGGTCAAAAATTTGGCAACTCCAAATCTCAACCAGCAAATGCTCTATCTTACACATTGGAAAAAAGAATCAGAACACTAAATACAAGCTTGATGGACATTACCTTGTAGATGACCCTCACCCCGTCAAAGACCTTGGAGTTTTCATATGAAACGATCTAAGTGCCAAAGCCCACTGCAACTACATCGCCAAAAAGACTTTAAGAGTTGTAAACTTAATCTTGTGTAGCTTCTTCTCCAGAAAGATTACACTACTAATCAGAGCATACAAAACATTTGCTAGACCAATTCTCGAATACAGCTCGCCTGTCTGGAATCCACACCTCATTTCGGACATTAATACAACTGAGCGTGTGCAGAAATATTTTACAAGAAGAGTTCTCCACTCCTCTGATCACAACAAAATACCTTATGCCACCAGACTTGAAATCCTGGGTTTAGAGAATTTAGAACTCCGCCGCCTTCAGCATGACCTGAATTTAACTCATAAAATCATCTGCTACAATGTCCTTCCTGTCGAAGTTTACTTCAGCTTCAATCGCAACAATACACGAGCACACAATAGATTTAAACTTAATGTGAACCGCTCCAATCTTGATTGTAGAAAATATGACTTCAGTAACAGAGTTATTAATGCCTGGAATGCACTACCTGACTCTGTGGTCTCTTCCCAAAATTCCCAAAGCTTTAACCAAAGACTATCTACATTGACCTCACCCCATTCCTAAGAGGTCTGTAAAGGGCGTGCATAAGAGCACCAGCATGCCTACCGTTCCTGTCCTAATGTTCCCTTTGTTCCCTTTGATAGATGGTCTTGTGCCCAAGGCAGCACTAGAATTCAATCTCATGATTTCTAGCCTGGTGCCTTAACCACTACACTAAACTGTCTGTCTATACCAGCAAAAGATGAGCAGAGTTCCCCTACATGGCTTCCACATGCTAATCAAGCAGAAGCCATGAATCCAGAATAAGACCTAAATCATGAACATGCTCCTTCAGAAGCCTCATCAAGTGCCAGCTATCTTAGGTTTCTTGACAATATATAATTTCTTCTTGCTAGGATTTAATATCAGTTTGTTTTGTCTCATCTTATTAACATCAGCCACTTCATCTACTGTGCAGTAAGTGTGGACATACAAAAGTGGGTTTCCTCAAATACTGATGATACCTCATCTGAAATGGACACTTGATCTCCCCCAGCATTCATACAGATTGTATATCACTGTATCGTTCAAAACAAGAGATATGACCCCTCCCCTTAAGGAAATATTTACCACATCCAACTGTACATATTCTGTTGTAACTACTCAAAGGAGCTAGGTAGGCCAGGAGTCTAACCTACAGTTGGCAAAATTCTTGTCATTAAGAATTATGTACACATTTTCAAAGACTACACAATCAATAGAATGCCAGATAACTTCACTCTGGTTGACTCCAGTTCTCCCACTTGTATCTGACTATGCAAATGATTTTGTGAGGAAAATGTCTTGCAAACCTACCTCAGCTACCTAAAGAGAGATAATTCTTTCTGTGTTTCCCAACAGGCTATGAGTCACCTTAAATAGTATAAACTGCATTTTAGCATTATTAAATACTTTAATTAATATGTTTATGAAAATTATTTTGCACACATTTCAAGAAATTACACCATTTCCCCCTTTTTCTGATATTATGGCAAGACAATAAGAATGGCAAAGTATCCAATATTTGTAGACTATTTTGTCTAGGTAAAGGTAAAGGTTTCCCTCGCACATATGTGTTAGTCGTTCCTGATTCTAGGGGGTGGTGCTCATCTCCGTTTCAAAGCCGAAGAGCCAGCGCTGTCCGAAGTCGTCTCCATGGTCATGTGGCCGGCATGACTCAATGCCAAAGGCGCACGGAACGCTGTTACTTTCCCATCAAAGGTGGTCCCTATTTTTCTACTTGCATTTACGTGCTTTCAAACTGCTAGATTGGCAGAAGCTGGGATAAGTAACGGGAGCTCACCCCATTACACAGCACTAGGGATTCGAACCGCTGAACTGCCGACCTTTCAATCAACAAGCTCAGCGTCTTAACCACTAAGCCACCACGCCCCCTATTTTGTCTACAAAATAGTAAAAATTGTTACTGATGGTAGAAGACAATTACCTTATATTGAAAAAATATATAGACGTTAAAAAAAGCATTGAAGCTTTCTCAAAATAAATTCTCTAGTTGCTTTTCATAATAATTTGATTTGATGATGTGTCATCAAGTTAGTGTTGCTACTTAGTGATGACATAGATACTGGAGATCTCCAGGATTATCTGTCCCTAACCTGGTCCGTCAGGTCTGCCTATAATGCAGCCTTCCTCACTCAATAATTGAGTCTATTCACCTTGCAGCAGGTTCTTTCTTTCATCTTTCCCAGCATCAAAACTTCTCAAGAGACTTAGATCTTCAGTGTGATAGTTTGAGCTTGGTCATTTTGTGCCCAAATAAGAACTCTGATTGATGAAAGTTCTATGAACTTTTCATAATTAAAATCAATAATTCATACATCCTTTGTCTTCATTTAAATATGCATTCTTTGCTTTCATTTAAAATAAATTCTAAGTCTATGAAAATATTTTCAGATCCTACTTTCTCTGTCCTAAGTAGAAAGTAAAAGGGGGGAGAATAACTGAAGACTTTGTTTAGTGATGTCTTAAAAGAATTAATATTTTACTGTCTCTAAAACATGGAGATAAAACTGATTAAAAGAAATATCTCCAATATTAATAATTGAGTTTAATTTATGAGATGTAGGAAAGACAATCTGTTAGTGTAATACAGACATCTGAGTTGCAACAAATCATGTCCAGATCCTGGAGAAAAGATCTGATCCTATTTTGTGTGTATTTGCAAATATGCCAGTTATGAGTGAAACTGGAGGAATAGAATTAGCGCAAATAATTTATTTATTTTTTTTAGGAAAATGAAACTGATTTTTAAAAACCCATTACAAATCTAACTCTGTACAGAATTTACCTTATGTGTAATTTAAACTCAGGGTTAAAGGTTTGCTTTCTAAATAACAGAATAACAGAGTTGGAAGGAACTTGGAGGTCTTCTAATCCTGTTCGAGCAGGAGAACCTATACCATTTCAGACAAATGGTTGTACATTTTTTTTCTTAGAAACTTCCAGTGTTGAAGCATGCACAACTTCTGGAGACAAGTCATTCCATTGATTAATTGTTTTAACTATCAGGAAATTTCTCCTTAGTTCTAGGTTGGTTCTCTTCTTAATTAGTTTCCATTCATTGCTTCTTGTTCTGCCCTCAGGTCCTTTGGAGAATAGGTTGATTCCTCTCTTCCTTGTGGCATTAATCAATTAATTCTGTGCTCATCTAGATTTATTTAAATCCCTATTATTTATTTTATTGAAGAAATTGCCTTTCTTTGTTTCTCTGTCTTTCTTTGTGCATGTATTAAAGAAGAAAACAAGATTACACAACTTAAATTATTTTAATGAATTTTAGGCTTTAATCTACTATCTGTAACAAGGCAGCTTTATACAATTTATTTTCTCTTTAAAGTCATAATAAATGTTAATTAGAATTATAGACAGTTCAGGCAGAATACAATGATGCTAAAACTTAATCACATTTCACAATCTCAGAGTCTGGTATCTGGAGATTATTCATTTAGGATTCTTAATTAGCTATTATGATACTAAGCATAAAATTAAGACAGTGTCCCACAAGTTATCCTTTACCTGATGTTAATGATAATCAATATTAAGTTGTTATAGAGATAATTATCACCCATGTTTGTTTACAATCATTTAGGAACTGTATAGTAAAAATATAAAAAAACAATACTCTTATTCACTATGAACTGGGGACTGTAGCATCAGTCATAATGAGAAAGAAAATGCAAGATGATATCCTGAACATTTCCTTTGAGAAACATCTAGACTTCCTTATACCATTCAGTTTGTCTGCTGCCCTTAGATGTAATGAACAATGCTGCCCTGTTGCCAGGTCTGAAATAATGCTCCCTTGCCTGTAGATAAAAAGTATTCCTCAACTTGCAACCATTCATTTAGTGACCATTTGAAGTCACAACAGCACTGGAAAAAGTGCCTTATGACCATTTTTCACATTTAACAACCGCTGCAGCATCACCAACATCACATGATAAAAACTCAGATACTTGGCAACTGGTTCATATTTATGACAGCTGCAGTGTCCCAGAGACATATAATCATCTTTGGTGACCTTCTGACCAGCAAAGTCAATGGGGAAGCCAGATTCACTTAACAACCTTGTTTCTAACTTAACGGTTGCAGTGATTTGCTTAACAACTGTGACAAGAAAGGTCATAAAGTGGGGCAAAACTCACTTAACAACTGTTGTCACTTAGCAACAGAAATTTTTGGCTCAATTGTGGTCATAAGTCAATGAATACCTGTACTTATTGAATTTTTTAAAGAATGATACCTTAATTCAATGGTCCCCGATCTCCAGGCTGTAGCCCACTACTGGGCCTTGAACTTTTCAGAACCGGGCCATGGAAGTGGTGGGCAAACACCTGAGTGCACCTCCCCACCTGTGCAAGCAGCAGGTGAATGCATGTGCACTCCATTTCCATGAGTGGCAGTTGAGCATGCCCACCATTCATGCAGATGGAGCCACGCACACATGCGCTTATCTACCGCATGCACAGAGCCATCCCCTCTCCCTCCTTGTCAGTCCACAAAACTAAAAATGTTGGAGAACTCTGCCTTAATTAATTTAATTCTCATCTTATCAGTCAATACACACTATTATACCACGCTTTGCTGAAAATTTAATACCAGTTTCACACAATAGAAATTAAAAGTCGTATTCTTAAACTGTGCTTGCAATGCACTAAGAAATGATGAGCAATTTGAGGAGTTGCAGCTGCCAGAGCCAGGATACAAACGTTATTTGTCTTTGTTTTGTTCTTGGATATAGCCACCATTTCTGTCTGCAACTATAAAGATGGCATCACACATTCTATTTTCTGAGGCTCCTGCTTCATTTCTTCTCAGTGGAGGCAGAAATAGCCTAAAAATAATCTTGGTAGTATAACCTATGAAAATCAATGGGAAAGTCCACTTTTGTCCGAAGATATTCGTATCATCATATAGCTGCTAACCCAGATACCACTGTAAACTTCATGGATAGATATATTCTGGTCAAACCTTGGGGCCCCAAGCAGAATTTAAGACTAATGAGTATTTGTAAATTGAGACATTGAGAACATTACTTATTACATATAATGATACTGTATTAAAATACAACTTAGAACCAAAAATATTAAAGGCCATAAAAACAGCAAAATAAATCATAACCATCAACACATATGGACTTAACATAATTCTCAGTAAATGCCAGCGCTAATTTTCCAGGACAATTTAGCTTCTTATACCATCGCCAAAGGTCCTATGAAAGAGCAAAGTCTTAACTGGTTTCTGAAACAACAGCAGGAATAATCCTTCCTCTATCTCTGGGGCTATGTATTTATTTTGTCAAATCTATACTGTACGGCTGCCCATCTCAAATGAAGATGAAGATATGAAAAGTATGCTGTAAAAATATACAGGATATGCTGTTCCAAAGTAGACGGGAGGCAACCATGGAATTGCTTGCCAAAACTGCCCACAGATATTTCACAGAGGGCTCAAAAAGATACCATGATTGATTCTATTGATGGCAGCTGTAAGATCTAGCAAGGCCAAAGGGTTGCACACATCTACTCCAATCCCATCAGAGGTCATTCACAAAAGTGATCAATGTCATCTCACTGCCTGAAAGCTGGTTGAAAAACTCTAGATAATCTGCTATAACCAGGGCTCTCTACAACTAAAGGATCATCATTTCCCAGAAAGGTAAGGCTGGAAACAGTTGCTTAAAATAGCTGAATTGAGTTTCACAACAGCCTCCTCCCAAGAATTACCTACCGCCCTTATCGAGTCTTTGGGTATCTCTTTACCAGCTTTCACAAAACAATTGAGGCAGTTATCTAATCCTAGGTGGCATTGCTGCTATCATAGAAGACTCTGCCCTCCTATTAATAATAATTAACTATTCCCAGATAACCACCAAAATAGAAAGCTGATTACTTAATATTGTTTACATACTTCTACCACTACATGGCACCAGTAAAAACGGTACCCGTTTTTTGTATCTGTGTAAATGGTTGTGTCCTACCATAACACTGGTTTTATTTTATCATATATGATGGACAGTCAAGCCAGTTTTACTGCTACAAACAGCAAAACTATATTTTATTATTTGAGCTTTTTGAGGGTCCCAAAGCTGGATGTCGAAGAACTTCAGGCTGGGCTTTGCACTTCATTTCATTTTAGGAAGGTGAGGGAAAATGTTTTCTGTGCCTGTTACTTTCTCCCGGACTGGTTTCAGTTAGAGTTGGCAATTTAAGGTTAATAAGGAATAGAAAGGAGACACTGCATTAATCTCCCTGTCTGTCTTATGTATGTTTGTCAGTCTGTCTCTCTCTTTCGCTCTCTGATTATTTTCAATTATTAGCAATTTGGCAGCTGGTGATTTCTGGTATGGTATCTAGTATATCCATATGTATTATTCAAAGAAGGGAGTAATCACACACATTTGTTTATTAAAGCAGGTGTTCCAGGCAGCATAAAGTTTGAGAATTCCTGGTATAAATGTAAAAAAATATATGTAAATGTTAAAAAATATAATGTAGATTGAAAGGATAGAGGTTCTTGAAATCAGTAAGAATGGGTAAAATGAGGAGCTAAATGTTTGTGATCATAAGAATAATAATAAACTTTGAAAACTGAAGAAACGCACCTTTATTCCAATAAAAGATGCTATTTATTCATTAAAAACTAAAATAAAATTCTGTACTAACTGGTGATTCCTCCTGACAAAATATTGGTTGTGTGTGTCTCTCTGTGTGCCTCTGTTTTAGTGCCATCTTGTATTTTATCTTCTGTAAGACAAATTCTTCTCTAACTACTTTACTGTGGCAGATAGCCTCAATTTTTCAATATTTCCAATTTTTCTTATTGTAAAGAGCAAAATATTACTCAGAACTGCTCAGATTTCTTCAAGAGTTATGTTTATTTCCTCCACAAAATAGCTTTAATGGAGGTTTCCTGTTTGCATTCATATATCTTCACAGTGATAATGAAATATAAAACTAGAACTATAAGCAGGAAATTTATCCAGAATCCAGCAACAGCTTCAAAGTTAAGCGCATGATGCAATTCAAGTATGGATAGTGTAATATCCATTGTATATACTGAAGCCTCATATTACTTACATTCATCTTACTTTGTATTATTCATGTAGCTGTAACGGCCCCCCATTTTGATTCTATATGCTGAGCTTGTTAGCTATAAACCTATCATAGAGCCCCAAATTTCTTTAATGAATATTGCTGCTAAAGCTGCAGAGGGTTTAAATTATATTTTCCTTATTAATAGCTATTGCCAGGGAAATTTTTTAAAAAAAGATGATTTCAGCAGTAGCACTTTGTCCCAAAGGTGTTTTTTCAGAAGGCAACTGACTTTCTTGTTTTTCAGTTTCTTTCCAGTTGCTTCCTGAAAAAGCACCTTTGGGACAACAATGACCTGGATGACTGAGAATCTCTACAGTCTTTTAGCAGTAGCACTTTGTTAGCATGAATATATTTATAAGAATTTCAATAAGCATTCCTTGCGTATAGGATTAGCTATGCATATGCCCAATTTTATAACATTGGATATATTAACAAGTTGTGTGATCATCCTGCTCAAATTGGTGCTAGCCAAACAAGCTAGCTTTTACCAATTGACTGCTTCCAGCTGCTTCCATAAAATACAAGCAATTTATTGCATGCCATGCTTAATTTTTTTCATGGAACTATGAATCTAAAAAGATACATTGACAAATATCTTTGAGTGCTGTGGAATCATGTTGCGTTTAAGATATTCAAAACTTTGAGATATGAATGTAAAACCCGGGGAAAATGTGAGAGAAGATTTGCATTTCAATGAGTAGATTTCTTTCACGGAAATCTCACATGGAAGGATCCATTCAACATTCACCATTTTGCTCATTGTGAAGAAAAGGTATATTTAAAACAATTCTATTTAAATGCCTATTCCACATCCATCCAGACAAATAGCTACTTTCAGTATAGGAATTCATTGCACGTGCTCAGTCCTCAGCTGATTTCAAAACAGAAGAGGAGGATAGAGATAAGGAAATATATATCAGGAAGCTCTTGATTATAAAATATGTTTGCTTTATTAGATTCCAAAGTAGGATGTTATACTGCCATACAAAAGAATATCCTATAGGCAGACTTGTAATAGATTAACAGCACAATGCTACTGAAAGAATGCCAACTTTCAGCTGCACAACTAGTTATAAACTGCCAACATTTCATTGCCACATGTCACTGCTGGAAACATATCATTGTGATCGCCTTGTCCTAACTTCTGAATCCAGCATTGGCTAACGAAGTCTGTGAATTCAAGTGGCATGAGTAAAAAGGAAGGTAAGATTTTCTATTTTTATTAAGTTTTTTTTTAACAGAGGTTCTAAAACAGTAGTCATTTCAGGTCACCCCTTGATGATTTTTAGACATATTTATGAATTTTTGTTAGATGATATATGGTAGTTTGCCATTGTTTCTTTCAATTTTTTTTAGTTCTTTACTTTTTATTGTACCCTCAACCTCATTTTAAAAAGAAATATTATTACATGACAAAAACATAATGGATTATAATATTTCACAATAATTGAAGAAAAATAGTTCTAGAAACACACTCTTCTATAGACAGGTTTTTAGACAGAACCACAAATTTATATTTCATTGCTTTAATGCTTACAATTAACTTCTTTGTCTACATAATTAATGTTCAAATTATGGAGATCATGCAGAAAACTGTAGTTCTGCTATTATTTTTGTTTATTGCCTGCTATATATGCTTTCCATATTTATATTCACCATTCTCTTAAGTGTCTCTTTTCCTAATATTTCCATTCACTCTTTTGTTTTCTTTAAAACTGGTAAATTTAAATATGTGACATACATGTAAAAGCAGCATATAAAGGGCATTTATCAACAGCAGTATTACATCTTGGAAATCAATAATTTAATTTTAAAAGTTTCCTTTTAATTCAGAAACTTGGTAGGTTCCATCTTTCGTATCTCTTTCTCAGTCACATATACATACATATGCATATTTTTTATAATTCAGCAACTAAAAGTGAATTAATATATTGGTTTGTTTCTTAAGTCTACATCAGTAAATTTTGTAGAGAAAAACTTTTTAGGAATTAGAATTAGAATAAAAAATGAACATGAGAAAGAATTAGCTACATGTAATATACTTTGTTTTTAATTCCTTCAGGAGCACAAGACATATTTATAGACATTGCTAGAAGTGTCATTATGAAAACAAACACTAGAAATAGGTGCTAAAGAATAACAGACAAAAAGAAATCTATATATATTATGATTATGAAATTATTCTCTCCTGAGGTTAATTGTAGCACATTTACACATATATATAATACATATACATATGCACATTCATTCATTCACCTAGCCACTTGATTAAGTCATTCAGCTTGGTATAGTCAAAAAAGCTTCCTTTTTTTAAAAAAATATCACAATTAATAAAGTATAGATATATGATTGGCTTAACATAGCCTGACAAACAGAAGTCAGTTTTTTTAAAAATACAATGATTTAAATTGGTTGTTTTTTGGCTTTTTTTTCATTGAACTCTTTTGGATGGTTATTTTTTAAAAAAGAAAAGATATAAAAGAATATTGTGAGCTAAAATGTAGCATACTTACTCATATACAGAACTCAACAAGACTATCTGCACTTATAGGCAGTGGTGGGATTCAGCCAGTTCGCACCACTTCGGGAGAACCGGTTGTTAACTTTCTGAGCAGTTTGATGAACTGGTGGTTGGAAGAAATCATTAGACCAGAGAATCG
Organism: Ahaetulla prasina; assembly: GCF_028640845.1. Classification (NCBI taxonomy): domain Eukaryota; kingdom Metazoa; phylum Chordata; class Lepidosauria; order Squamata; family Colubridae; genus Ahaetulla; species Ahaetulla prasina. The sequence goes on from NC_080541.1 coordinate 161,842,338, forward strand.
GTTGTTAAATTATTTGAATCCCACCACTGCTTATAGGTAAAGGTAAAGATTCCCCTCGCACATATGTGCAAGTCGTTCCTGACTCTAGGGGGCAATGTTCACCTCCATTTTAAAGCTGAAGAGCCAGCGCTGTCTGAAGACATCTCCGTGGTCATGTGGCCGGCATGACTCAATGCCAAAGGCACACGGAACGCTGTTACCTTCCCACCAAAGGTGGTCCCTATTTTTCTACTTGCATTTTTTATGTGCTTTCGAATGCTAGGTTGGCAGAAGCTAGAACAAGTAACGGGAGCTCACTTCGTTACATGGCACTAGGGATTTGAACCGCTGAACTGCCAACCTTTCGATCGACAAGGTCAGTTTCTTAGCCACTGAGCCACCGTGTCCCATATCTGCACTTATAGTACAACTTAAAAGTGAGCATCTGTGTTGTGCCTCGCCCGCCCTCCTCTCCTCAACCGGGCCCCTCCCATCTCCTGCTATCTGAGCCAGAGACTGATAGTGAAGAAGAATGGCCTGGCATGCCTCCAGCCCACAGCCCTGGCACCATGCCTGGGCAGAATGAGCAAACAAACCTCCCTCTTACAGCGTGTGAGCACGAAGCCAGCCACGAGCTAGAATTGCCGGCAGCAGAGCAGGAGGACGAAAAGACACAATGGACAGATCCCTGCTTCCGGAGAATGGAGAGGCGATGTCAGCAAAAGGAAGGAAGGGGCAGGCCTGGATAAGTGCTGAGTCATGGTGCACACCCCATGGCCTATATAAAGGATCTGCGTTTTGGCATTCCTTGAGTCAAGCAAAGTCTCATCTGGTTGCTGAAGTCACACTTTGGATTCCTGCCTGCCCTGAGAACTCTGACAGGAATTTGGCAAAGCTGCAGAGGCTTCGTGGCCATGCTTGATACAGACTTCCCAGACCCGGCCGTCAGAGGAGGAGTGGGACACGACAATCTGTATCTTTTAACAGTTATAGAAATCGCACCACTTGTGAAGATATTATCTTTCAGTTCTTGTAGCTTTGTGAAAGGACATCTGTCCAGATTGCCAGAATAAACAATAAAGGGAGGAAGCATTTAATTTCACATATCTACTTATACAATATCTACATATACATATATGTTGAAGTTCAACCATTGAACATTATTAGCTGTTAACCTGTTCTTACTGGTGGGCTGGCATTATTAATTGGCCTTTTCCCTGATAATTATTTGTGAATTCTCTGAAAAGATTCCAGAATATATAAATTTTTTATCTTAGCTTGTAATGAGTGCTCATGCTCCTTGTGGAATTGCATGTGTATTTTGTATTGATCCTGAAAATGATACCTAGCAACCAAAGTCAAAGAATTTAGTCATAACCAACAGTAACTTACCTCTGGGGGGAGAAAAGTAAAATGGGAATATTGATAGCTAAAATGTTTCTAGAGAGAAAAAGATGGGAGTGAAAGAAAATACACCAATAAAGAAAATAAACATAATTTTGTTTAATAGATTTGGTCATTTTGTGCACAACAATCATTAAGAACTTCATTGACAAGATATGACAGTGAAGTTGAACAATCTATATAGTTGTACTTAAGCTAATTCTTATTTTATATTGTGAACCAAAGACCTTTTGACAAAATATTGTTTGATTCATAATATATTGAATTAAACATCACAGAAGAAAACAATGACCTAACACATATAGACTTCACAGAAGATAATGTTGAAAAAGCCCTTCGCAACCTGAAACCATCATTATCTATTGGACCAGATGGACTATGTGCATACTTTTTAAAAAAACTTTCAATTAATATAGCTGAACCCCTAAGCATAATCTTTAAATAAAGCCTTCAAAACTAGTTCCCTTCCAAAACTCTGGTCTCTAGCCACAGTCATCCCTATTTTCAAAAAAGGAGATCCAAGCCTAGTTGAAAATTACAGACCTATCTCTCTATGCTGTGTCTCATGCAAAGTAATGGAATCTATCATAAACCAATCCATTACACTCCACCTTGAAACAAACAACCTTCTCTCTAATAAACAATTTGGTTTCAGAAAAAAATTGTCTTGTAACTTACAACTTCTTCACTGCAAAAACATATGGACTACCAACCTTGATCAAGGTAAAGCAATAGATGCAATCTACATAGTCTTCTGCAAAGCTTTTGATTCAGTAGTACATGATAAACTACTCCTCAAACTAAAATCCTACGGCATTTCGGGACCTCTTCATAATTGGATAAATGCCTTCCTGTCAAAAAGACAACAAGTGGTCAAAATTGGCAACGCTATATCAAATCCTGTTCCTGTCAAAAGTGGTGTTCCCCAAGGTGGTGTTCTTGGTCCAACGCTCTTCATACTATACGTAAATGATCTCTGTGACCTCATCTCAAGTTATTGTGTTCTCTTTGCTGACGATGTCAAACAATTTAAAACCACTAACAATACTTCTACCCTTCAAGAAGACCTCGACTTAGTTTTTGATTGGTCTAAAATTTGGCAACTCCAAATTTCTACCAGCAAATGCTCAGTCTTGCATATTGGAAAAAAGAATCCTATCAACAAGTACAAACTCGATGGTCATTACCTTACTGACGACCCTCACCCTGTTAAAGATCTTGGAGTTCTCATATCAAATGACCTAAATGCCAAAGCCCACTGCAACTTCATAGCAAAAAAAGCACTAAAAGTAGTAAACCTAATTTTACGCAGCTTCTTTTCCAAAAACTCTACACTACTAACTAGAGCATACAAAACATTTGCCAGACCTATTCTTGAATACAGCTCATCAGTCTGGAACCCATACCACATCTCTGACATAAATACAATAGAACGCGTCCAGAAATATTTTACTAGAAGAGTTCTTCATTCCTCCGAAAACAACAAAATACCTTATACCACCAGGCTTGAAATCCTGGGATTAGAAAACTTACAACTCCGTCGACTTCGACATGACCTGTGTTTAACACACAAAATCATCTATTGCAATATCCTTCCTGTAAATGACTACTTCAGCTTCAATCGCAATATTACAAGAGCAAAAAAAAGATTCAAGCTTAATGTCAACCGCTTCAAACTTGATTGCAGAAAATATGACTTCTGCAACAGAGTTGTTAATGCTTGGAACTCATTACCTGACTCCATAGTCTCTACTCAAAATCCCAAAATCTTCAACCAAAAACTGTCTACTATTGACCCATTCCTAAGAGGACTATAAGGGGCGTGCATAAGAGCACAAAAGTGCCTACCGTCCCTGTCCTATTGTTCCCTTTATTATATCAAATTAATATAGCTAATGCATATTCTTTACTTATATATATATATATTTTCTTCATGATATGTTTTTTTTACTTATGACAATGTTTGTGTATACTGTTGTGACAAAATGAAATAAAAAAAAATAAAAAAAAATAAAAAAGTGCAGTTAACTGATATATAAATGATAGACCATTGTGACTTAAATCATGACTTCTGAATTGGCATAAAGCAGGGGTGTCCAAACTTGGTCCCTTTAAGACTTGTGGACTTCAACTCCCAGAGTTCCTCAGCCAGCTTTGCTGGCTGAGGGATTCTGGGAGTTGAAGTCCACAAGTCTTAAAGGGACCAAGTTTGGACACCCCTGGCATAAAGGGAAGCTTAGGCCCATCATTTTATTTATTTATTTATTTATTGGATTTTTATACCGCCCTTCTCCCAAAGGACTCAAGGTGGTTCACAGCCAAGATAAAACAGCAATAATATACAAATAAAACAATAATTAGAAAACTTATTAGATATAAGGCCAGATTAAAACATTTAAAACCATAAAAATCCCATAAAATTTATATCAAATATTAAAAGCTATTTAAAATTCCTATGCCAGTCCTGCGCGAATAAACAGATAAGTCTTCAGCTCGCGGCGGAAGGTCCGAAGGTCAGGCAGTTGACGAAGTCCAGGGGGAAGTTCATTCCAGAGGGTGGGAGCCCCCACAGAGAAGGTCTTTCCCCTGGGGGCCGCCAGCTGACATTGCTTGGCGGACGGCACCCTGAGAAGTCCCTCTCTGTGCGAGTGTACGGGTCGGTGGGAGGCATTCGGTAGCAGTAGGCGGTCCCATAAGTACCCTGGCACTAAGCCATGGAGCGCTTTAAAGGTAGTAACCAAAACTTTGAAGTGCACCCGAAAGACCACAGGTAGCCAGTGCAGCCTGTGCAGGAGTGGTGCTACAGTTGGTTCAGTTGGTTCAGAATGGTTCAGTTGGTCCAGTTGGTTCAGAATGCAGCTGCGCGGGTGATAGAGGGAGCCACACGTGGCTCCCTCTATCACCCGCGCAGCTGCATTCTGAACCAACTGGAGCCTCCGGGTGCTCTTCAAGGGGAGCCCCATGTAGAGAGCATTGCAGTAATCCAAGCGAGAGGTAACAAGAGCATGAGTGACCGTGCATAGGGCATCCCGGTCCAGGAAGGGGCGCAACTGGCGAATCAGGCGAACCTGATGAAAAGCTCTCCTGGAGACGGTCATCAGGTGATCTTCAAAAGACAACGGCCCATCCAGGAGAACGCCCAAGTTGCGCACCCTCTCCACTGGGGCCAATGATTCGCCACCGACAGTCAGCTGCGGCTGCAGCTGACTGTACCGGGGTGCCGGCATCCACAGCCACTCCATCTTGGAGGGATTGAGCTTGAGCCTGTTTCTCCCCATCCAGACCCGTCGGCTTCCAGGCACCGGGACAGTACTTTGATAGCTTCGTTGGGGTGGTTTGGAATGGAGAAGTACAGCTGCGTATTGTCAGCGTACAGTTGGTACCTCACCCCAAAGCCATTGATGATCTCACCCAGCGGCTTCATATAGATGTTGAACAGGAGAGGCGAGAGAATCGACCCCTGCAGCACCCCACACGTGAGGCGCCTCGCGGTCGATCTCTGCCCCCCTGCCAACACCGTCTGCGACCGGTCAGAGAGATAGGAGGAGGAGATAGGAGGAGAACCACCGATAAACGGTGCTTCCCACTCCCAAACTCCCCAGCCAGTGCAGCAGGATACCATGGTCAATGGTATCAAAAGCTGCTGAGAGGTCTAATAGGACCAGGGCAGAGGAACAACCCCTGTCCCTGGCCCTCCAGAGATCATCAACCAATGTGACCAAAGCCGTCTCCGTACTGTATCCGGGCCGAAAGCCGGACTGGAACGGGTCTAGATAGACAGTTTCATCCAGGTATTGGGGTAATTGACATGCCACCACACTCTCTACAACCTTCGCCACAAAGCGAAGGTTGGAGACCGGACGATAATTTCCCAAAACAGCTGGGTCCAGGGAAGGCTTCTTGAGGAGGGGTCTCACTACCGCCTCTTTCAAGGCGGCAAGGAAAACCCCTTCCAACAAAGAAGCATTGATAATCCCCCAGAGCCAGCCTCGTGTCACCTCCTGCGTGGCCAGTACCAACCAGGAGGGGCACGGGTCCAGTAAACATGTGGTGGCATTCAACCTCCCCAACAACTTGTCCATGTCGGGAGTCACAGGGTCAAATCCATCCAAAACACTCTCAACAAGACGAGTCTCCGACCTCTCACCTGGATCTACCCAATTTTGATCCAGTCCATCCCAAAGCTGAACGATTTTATCGTATAGATAACCACTAAACTCCTCGGCACGGCCCTGTAAGGGGTCCTCCCGCACCTCCTGTTGGAGGAGAAAGCGGGTCACCCGAAACAGGGCCGACGCAATGAGGGAGGAAACGTAGAGACGCTTTGCTTCCCTCAATGGTAGGAGGGAATAGTAGGTAGGTAGGTCCTACTATAAGACCTAACTAGTGTCGGTCAGCTTTGGAACAGCTGGATCTGCAGGCACTCTCTAGGTGTCTTCTCCGGCGTTTCATCTCCCTCAGCTCCTTGGAGATCCAAGGGCTGGTTGAGATCTACGCCGGGTTAGAGGCCGCAAAGGCACGACCCGGTCTAAAGCCCCAGCCGCAGCCAGTTCCCAGGCCGCAACTAGTTCTTCAGCCGTGCCGTGGGCCAGATCCTCAGGGAACGGCCCAAGCTCTGTCAGGAACCTCTCCGGGTCCATCAGGCGCCTGGGACGGAACCAACGTATTGCTCCCGTCTCCCTGTGGTGTTGAGTGGCGGTCCGAAAGTCCAGGCGAAGGAGAAAATGATCTGACCATGACAAAGGCTCGGTCACTAAATCTCCTAAATCCAGATCATTTAACCACTGTCCAGAGATAAAAATCAGATCCAGTGTGCCTCCCCCAATGTGAGTAGGACCATCAATTATTTGTGTCAGGTCCAAGGCCGTCATGGAGGCCATGAACTCCCGGGCCGCCGTCGATGACAAGCTGGTCGATGGCAAGCTGAAGTCCCCCATGACCATAAGTCTGGGGGTCTCAACCACCACCCCGGCAAGCACCTCCAATCATAAACATTGAATTCTTTTTACTGTTTTTCCTTTTTTGCTTGGATGAAATCCCACCAGCAACCATTTACTGCCAATGCAGTCAACATCACAGCAAAACAGACTGGCTACCACAATGCTAGCAATTGAAAAGGAAAGCTCTGGAAACAGGGCAAATTTGTTGTGAACTGTTTCTGATGAAATCTTCTGCCGTGCACTTTACTTCAGCAACTAGATTTATCAGATTCTAATACTATATGTGCACTTTCCATTTAAGCTGCTACTGTCCTATCCTTACGGTAATTTAAAGTTTAAACTGGTTTTAACAAATGCTGTGTGGATTATGATAAGAGCTCTCATGGTATTCGGGCTGCAAAATATCACTCCAACTGACATTTCTCCTGTTGTGCACTTTCTCTTTCTTTTGTTCCAGGAAAATAATGTCCAATCACTCATGTGGGGAAGTTTTAGTGCACATGTATACATCTTTATTTGTGTAATACAGATAAAGAGCTATTTTTTTTAAAAAAAACCCACACAGCCTTGCCTCAGTCAAGATAAATGTCTTAATACTTCCGTGCTTTTATTTAAATATCTAAATATGTTTTTATGAGCATCTTTCATCATGATATGCCTAAAGCAGTTCAGAAGAAGCTTAGTCCCAGAAAAGTTTGACTATTTTTGCATGTCAAAAGCTGCTCTAAACTTTTGTTTTTTCAAACAACATATTCCTACAATTTGTCTTTGAAGGCTGCTAAGGAAACCTGCTTTGAAACAAAGGAATTTTAAAACCAGAGCTTGATAAATAATACTCTTCAAAGGATAAGAGCTAAAATCCACTTCGCAAGCTTAAGTTGGTGAGCATCAATTTATATATGGTGCTAGCTACTGTATTGCAATAATTTCTAAAAATTCCTGGAAATACATCCTGACGTGGCAAGTCTTTAAGTTAGAATACTGCACTTATGGATTTATGGATTTGATACAACAATCTTTTTCGTCTTTCTAAGAAAAAAAGACAAAAGTGGAAACAGAAATCTTTAGTACTATACCAGCATAAAATATCACATACCACAAGTCTGAAAAACAAACACTATATAATTTCTATGGAATACTAAAAGAGAATATTAAATTACTGAAAGAAGGCAGATTTGGAGAAAATCTTACAAGAGCTATAAAATAATTATATTCAATAAATGTTAAGAGTTTTCAGTATCAGTCAATCAAAAATTGCATTAGAAATGAAATCTAATTTCATTTAGTTTTATGCATATTGTGATTTCTTTTAAATACGACAAATTACTATAGTATGTCACACACAACCGAAGACAGAACATCAAAATATTAAAACATCATGTTAATTGAATATTTTAAAAGATCTCCATCAGGATCATATTTTGTACATGTTTTCTGTTAGAATAGTCCATAGAACTGTCTCAAAACAGATAAACTTTACAATGGGAATAAATTGTAATCAAATCTGTCTGTCTATCATACTTTATCCTTTCACATGAAATAACATTGATCAGTTATGCAGTTGTCATTTGTTTGGGAAGATCTTCTTTTATTTTAACATTTACTCAAGAAGTTCTGACACATTTGATTTTCTTTCATTTACAAAAGTTGTATTTTGGAAGAAATCTAATGATAGTATACACTGAGTGCTATAGAATGTGAATTCTGCACTGAAATAAGTCATTTTGAGTTAAATGGAGTTTAGTAAAGGTATACCTAAGGCCTGATGATCTCCTGGATGCAATAATGGGGTTTTCTAGTGATGTGGTTTGCCATCAGTTTATTTCAGGATCACTTTCCAATCAACTCTATAGGCTTGGCATTTCTCTTTATTCATCTATCCAAGCACTCCCAATTCGTCAAGGTCAACTAGTTACTGCCACTTAGCTATGCAAATGAGGTTTACTCACAGGATTGCCATTTCTTACACTTCAGAGCTATTTTGTTTTAGTTAGATAACCCATGTATGAATATTTAATCACTATTTTCATACAGCTTTCGTATATCTTACTTGACACACACACACACACATACAAGCAAACCACTGTAAAACAGTAACTGTTTCCCAAACTATTTTTTATTTTACTTTATTTTAACTATTTTCAACCCCTATGTCCCTTTCCTGCCCCCACTGCTCATATACCTTATGTAATACTGTGGGTTTTTCTTCTTCTAATATTGCATGCTTCTTTTACTTAAGAGCTTCATTTCAAAAGAGAAAACAATAATTTGCATCTTTGGGGCCTTTCGACAAAAGAAACTCTGTATTTACATGTTACAGTTACTTCAGGAGACCAGAAGTAAACTGCAGTTTTAAACTGTAGTGTGCTACCCTGTTTAAAACAGACAGCCAGTTCCTAAGAAGCTCAGAGCCAGGGCAAGCCAAATAGTGGGAGGCAGCAGCAGAATCAATATACTCAGCTTCCATAGTGAGGGGTCTGCCCTCCTTCTCCTTGGCTGGCTCCTTGGCACTAAGGGTAGCACCTTGCTACCTGCTTAGTTTTTGGGGCTTCTGGGTTAGCATCAACTGATGGCTTCCATGAGGCACTGCTACTATTTCTCCATACTAAGAACGTTGTCTGCCATATTCTGCTGAGTTCTGGGAAGGAAAGCATATCAGTGGAAGGGGGAAACCACTAATAGTTCTTGTTTAATTCTTGAACCATGTAGATAAAAACTCTGCCTATTTTCATATTTGATACTAAATCAGAGGATGGGGATGCTGCATCCATGCTGCCTATATATATATAAAAATTCAAAACAAAAATGTGTGAATCATTGTAATTATTATGATTGATCACCACAGCCAGATGTTTTGGATTTGGCATTTTTATTCACCTATTGATCTCAAGGACCTGAAATAGGTATATGTTGTATGATGGTGTTAAAGGTATCAACACAGGATGTAAGTTGTTCCAAATAAAGCTGCCTTTTGCAATCGAGTGATGGTGATTTCGTCAATGGCTACGGTGTTCAAGTGGTGCTCCAGCTGTTTTGGATTGCCCCAAGGTGCCTATTTATTTGTTTGTTTTTTCTATCCCACCTTATTTAAGGTGGCAAACATATCAACACTGTTTTTGGTATTATATTTACTTCTTTTTACCATAGTCATTCTGCCCAGAAAACGTCAGTAAATTAAATCAGACAGTTGCTGGAACTGCCATCAGCACTGGCATACAGGTACACAAAGAAGTATAAGGCAACTTCCTATGTTTCTTTGGCATCTTAGAAATTCAGATGAAATTTTGCATCAGACAAGCAAATATGTATTCCTCAATGAAGGACAACCTTGGTTATTCACCACAATTAAATGATCTCCACATTTTGTTTCCTGCTATATTTCAGAAGAATACCCTTTCTTTTTCATCGTCTAGATTCCAGCTGTAACATTCGTATGTGAATTCCAAATTGTCAAAAGGGCTGGACAAAGAAAAAAAATGAGACCACCTTGGATCACAAGGCGAACAGATTATTCTGTAAATACAGTAAATTAGGCTGTTTACTAAAAACATTAACAGAGAAACTGAAGCTTCAATATTTTGGACATATAATGATTGGGCAGGTCATGTCATTTATATACAAGATGAATGCATATCCAAGCAACAACATTTGATAACTCAAATGGAGGGCAGACGAAACATTTCAAAGGCACACTAAAGGCTTCCCTGAAGTTTCTTGATACAGACACACAACCACCTGGGAAATGATGGAACACAACCATTGTACCTTGCATGGCTTCATCCACAAGGTTGTAAAGCTTACTAAGCAAGGGACAATGCTGGAGCACAACATAAGCACCAGATATGTACATCCAGAGCTACTAATATAACAACTGTAGTGTTTACACATGTCTGTCTAACATTCAGTGTCTAAATTTGCCTGATCAATTATCTTTTGACACACGATACGTAGTTTTAATATATGAAATGGTCTTCATCAGTGATGATGGGTGAATAGTGTATTAACTATATTCAGTTTTACTTCATGCAAATAACTTAGTTGAGTATTGCTTTGGAATATACTTACAAAAATGTTATATGCAGTGAAAACCTTAATATAATTTGTTTCCTTGGAAACAGCACCTTTCAACTTTATTGAATAAACTTAATCACTAGAAATTAATAATATAATGCCATGTTATTTTAATTTATAACAGACACATGCCGATGTGCATTTGTTTGTGTGTTAGGAGGATCATATCTTCACTGAAACAATTTTCTCATGACAATGAGTCAAACAAGACAACATATTGAGTACAAAAATATTTGCTTGAATGACTATAATTGAATTATAGTTTAGTTTTCTATTGTGACAGAACTAGTGAAGTGATGCAACAACATACATTTTTAAAAATGCTTCTACAATTCAAAATATTGTTGCCAATACGTAGCCTACTTTACTTGTGTTAATATTTATTCATTCATTCATTCATTCATTCATTCATTCATTCATTCATTCATTCATATTTTTATACCGCCCTTCTCCAAAGACTCAGGGCGGTGTACAGCAAATAAAACAACAAAAATCCAAAACAATTAAAATACTATAACAAGTTTAAAAATCTAATTCGACCGCTGTATACTTAAAATATTAGCTAAAATTTTTCAAAAGCTAAAACCCTGTTAAAAACCCGCTAAAACCCCCCATATTAAAATCAATCAGGCCAGCCCCGCTTGGTGAAAAAAGAAAGTCTTGAGCTCGCGTTTAAAGGTCCGGAGATCAGGGAGGAGACGGAGTCCCACCGGCAGCTCATTCCATACTTATTAGCTTCATTTTATAATGAGGGGCCTTAATAAATTTTACAAGTAACTTTACAGTCTGTTAATGGAACTTCAATTATATGGAAAAGGAAAATAGTAAATATGCAAAAAACCAAATCTATAATATACAGTAGTTCTTATTATATGGTTTTATTGGACTATTAATCTGGATAATTTTCAGTTTATTTTGCACTCAGCATATACCCCATCAGTCTTTATATCCAGATCACAGCAAGCAGAAATGCTGTTAGAAACTAGTAAAAATACAGCTTAATGTTTATTTCTTAAACATCAGCAAAGATGAGATGTTTACTTATTACCATTTCTATTTTATAGTCAATTTATAATCATTTATTTATAATAATTTCTAAAGTGCATAAATCATTAATTCATTAGGTAAAAGAAACTTGGGTGGCTCCCTATTTTAATTACCAGCGATCAATCAGAATGAAATCAATTTGAATCAGAAGCAATGAAAATTACCAGAAAGAAGATCTCATTCTTACGGGAAGAGCCAGGGAAATGGCCTGGTTATGATCTAGAAATACAGAACATGGGTTTTATTTGCAAAAGCAGAAAGTTAAGCTGGGGATGGCAAGTTGCATCCTGCTATCTGTGTGGCCTGAAGCCATGTAAGAGATTTGGTTATCCTTGTATAGGTAGTTGTATAGAATTCCCAAACATGGAGAATTCCCGAGTATCTTCAGTTACCAGTAAATATGCTGCTTAGTTTCTTCCAGCTCTTTGTGCAGTGATGGCACAAAGTTTATTTGCTCACATTTGTCTTCCTGACAGTAAATAGAAGCTATCATTTTCAACTCTGTTCTAAACTTGAAGCTATAATATTAAAAAGTGCATTTGAAAGTAAGGAACATATTGGAAAGACAAACTGATTTAAAAAAGGTTAAAACAATTTATATCTGAAAGTTCAGCTCATTTATCATTCAATCACGTAGCTTTTCAGAAACAAACTACACATCATTTCTCCTAATGTAAATCACAATCTGTAGATTAATATTAATCAAAATGATTATGGTGATAGTTCTATCTCTACTAGAAAGATTAAGAAAGATTAATAATAATATTTTAACTTCCCATTTGACATTGACATATAACAACATCAATGTAGAGCACAACTGAGCAGAAGCCTTGTATATCCTCATTAGTATCCAGAAGTTTAAATTAAATGCTTTTTATAACATTGATTTTATTTTTACTTTAATTACATTATTTTTGTTTAAGGTTTATCAATATTATAAAACATACAATCAAAAAAGAGAGAGGGAAGAGAAAGAATTCATTGCCTCCCTTGATTAGCATGTATTTTCATAATTGCTGTTTATCACTATGGTTAAACAATGTTGTCTGCCTACACATGAACAATTGTTGTCTTGTGTTTTATACTAGCTCTAACAGTCTATATAAAAACCTGAAATAACTGCTATTATCCCTATATTTAAACTGAGCCTTTGTTTAGGTCTTTATTGTCTTTTTGCCCCCTCACACCTTTGGTTTATTTTTTTATTTTGTTTGGTACTGTGTAGTTTATCTTTTTCTGTCTGAATGCAACAGCAATAATAATAGTGATAATAATTTTTAAAAGTTTTAAAATGAAGGGGCAAAGACAAAATAATTAGGCAACAGGGCTGGACAGATAATTATTGGAAAGATAAATATCCACATTCAGTATACTGAATACATATAATTATAGCAGTAATTTTTACCTACTTATCCAAGAGGGTGTAACTATAAGTAGGAAGAGTAACTAAACAGCAAGAATATATGATCCAGCAGTAGTTCATTAATCACAATGTGGGAAAGGATTGTGTAACTTAATTACACACACACACCCCACACACAGATATATTCTTTCCCACCTGCAAGCAAAATATAGTTAACTTTTATTCTGTTACATAAGGAATATGACATTTATATTTGTACTTTTTCAAACTTTAAATCCAGATTAAAATATTTCACTGCAAAATGCACTTATTTTACTTCTTTTAAATTAACAGATTAAATCTGTGGCTATAAAAATAATATTATACATTATACTGCATGCCTTTCTGCCTTCAAGGTTTTACTCCTCTACTCTTGAAAGAGAAGATACCTAGTCTTTTAAAATTCTTTATTTAAAAGGCTTAGCATGATTGTTGGGGCAAACTGTTGTGAAGCAAGCAGAAGTTTTTTTTCCCAATTCTTTGTCAATAAAGTTTTGAGCATTAGTGATTAAAGCTGCAGTTCCTGCCTTGAACGTATTAGAAAATACATCAGCTGGTATCGTAGTCAATTTTAGCAAAAGTAGTCATTAGAAATAAGAGCTGGCTGTCAGAATGTCCTTAAATATCAAGATATTAATGAATGGTTTCGTGCAGTCACTTTTTAAGACCTATCTTATTAACAGAAACATTATCCTTAAACCATACTCAATATGACTAATAAACATCTGTTAGTATACCTAATATATAATCACCAGAAGGAGAATAAAATCAAAGTTGCTAAAATGTAGTGGTAATGCTGGAATTTAATGTTAATGTAATTATTTAAAAGTTTTAAAAAAATTTTTAATGAGTTTCTGGATATAAATAAAAGGTCTACTTTTCCAAATCAATGCACTGTATTATAACACAAACGTTCACATTTTCCTAACAGTAAAATTGAGATATAATGTCAATGCTTCTGGAAAATGTGAATTCATTCCCACTAAGATATCATTTTTTTAAGTTAAAATAATTCATGGAAAACTCTAACAGCTATTTGAGAGTTGAATTATGACAATGTCACAGAAAATGCACAACAGCATAAACAAATGTCTTGATGTCTCCACATTTTCCAATAGAGAACTATGTAATAATGTTTATACTGAAGTATGGATGCTTCACTATCTAAAACTCATTTGCCTAGTTTTTATTTTGTGAAATATAATAAATAATTTTGCAGAAACAATGCCAGCATCACAGGGACAATGGTGATTTTACGTAACATTTTTCACCGACAGGCCAAAAAGAGAGAAGTCCTAGAGCCCTTATAATGAAAAGGTTTTCAAGGTAATGTAATAATGACTCACAGTTCTTCTTGTGTGCTAAATATTGCTAAATAAAGCAACTGGGGGACAAAAATGCAAGCCTCTGGTTACATTTGTAAAAGCAGCAGATTATACAGTTCTGTATGAGATCAAAGAGACTACAAGCTTATCTTAAAATCACCTTTGCACTGTAGCTGATTAGTTCTCATCCATACTCATGAGAGAGAAATTTAAAATGCCTTTTTAGTAATGTTCTGTCCTTTACTAAGAATGATTATTGAGGTTTGGGACACAGTGTCATTTTAAAAACATCTATTTCCTCAACATTTCTTCTCATTTTTTTAAAAACCCCTTCCTTTTTTCCCTGATGTTCAGCTGCAATTTATATGTATAATTAGCACTGCAATTTCCTCAGCCTGATAAACTGCTAATGAGCTCAGAGATTCTATCCAGAAAGTACTAGGCAAGGCATGGGAATGGGAATGTTTGCATTAGTTTTGAGATGCTTCTTATGGGAAAAACGCCAGAATTTTCCTCTTTTTTTCCCCTTTAAAAAAAGTCTTCTCAAAGAGGAATACATTCCTTGCTAATTCTAGCACAGAAGGATCTGTAGAAATTTGGCTAATATATTTGGGATGGACAAGCTAAAAACAAAATGTGGCACATTTTCCTATAATTACCACTCCTTCAATATAGTTTGACAAAATACCTTATCCCACCAGACTTGAAATCCTGGGTTTAGAAAACTTGGAACTCCGTCGCCTTCGACAGGACCTGGGTTTAGCTCATAGAATCATCCATTGTAATGTCCTTCCTGTTAATGACTACTTCAGTTTCAACTGCAATAATACAAGAGCTACCAATAGATTTAAACTTAATGTCAACCGCTCCAATTTGGATTGCAGAAAATATGATTTCTGTAACAGAATTGTCTGTGCTTGGAATGCATTACCCGACTCCATGGTCGCTTCTCATAACCCCAAAAGCTTTAACCAAAATCTATCCACTGTTGACCTCACCCCATTCCTAAGAGGACTTTAAGGGGTGTGCATAAGAACACAAACGTGCCTACCGTTCCTGTCCTATTGTTTCTTTCCCTATATATATATATGCTTATACTTCCTTGTTTCTCATCATATATATGTTTACATATTATATAATCTTTTTGTGTGATACTTGTGTATATTGTTATGACACAATTACATAAATAAATAAAAAACATCCAAGAACCATATTGCTAATATTTCAACAATTGATATGCAATTCAAGAGTGTTCTGATATATTTGTTTTGTTTTGAAAACGACATCCTTTCAAGGAGAAGGTTTATAGGTTTCTAGCCTTTCCTTACTTGTTGTTTCCCATTTTGAAAATGCCAAGTATGCTCTTCTGCAGAAGAAATGGTGGACTGAAGATGGTGTGATGGATTGGGTCTATGAAGAGGGGTGTGTGATATGACAGACTACAGTGAAGTGTTTCTTAGGAAGGAGGAAGCAGGAAGTGGGTGAGTGACCTAGATAATTTTCCTATATTGGAAACAGGCTTTAAATAATTTTATGAGAAGAAGAAAATGAAAATAAATCAAGTTCTAGGACATTATTTGAAGGGACTGAAGATTAAGATTGTTAAAAATAAAAGGAAGGAATATAAAGTTTGTTTATTTGATCAAGATTAAAATTGGTTGGTTGTTATCTCTGGTAACCCTTAATGGACTTTTGCTGATCATGACTGAAATGACAAAGATTTTAATAATAGATAAGAAATGGGATATGGGAAGAAGAGATTGTTTGCTGGCCTTTAAGAGAAGATGATAAAATTCTGAAATTGTTTATACTTGTGATGAAGGGGGAAGTAAGGTCTTTATAAATTTCTTTTTTCTTTATTGTATTCTTATTTTTTCATTTATTTTCTGCTTTTTTATTTCTGTACCTTCTCTCTTTTAGTATGTTTCATTTTTTAATTACTGTAGTTGTAATGTTTAATAAGATGATTATTATAGAAAATGCCAAGAGTCATAGCCAGTACTCTTTAGCAATAGGACAAGAAACTGTGAGAGGGTGACCAGAATGAAGGAATGAACAAGAGCAAACAGGAATACTCCAATTTTACAAGGGAGATAATGAATAGTGGACCTTATCTACTGAGCTTTAGGGAGAGCTTCTCTGACTGAGAATGTGAGATATTTTTCTGTCTGAAAATACATGTTTACAGATTGCTCTGTGTCTTCTTTTCCAAGATCAGGGAATAATTTAAGACTATCAGGCACTAGAATTAGCAACATAGCTTACCAGAAAAGAGCACGCTGGACGATGACCTCTAAAGGGAGTTGGTTCTATTAAATTGAGTACGTTCCCTTTAATAAGTAATCAATAGTCACTTGTAATAGTCTATAACTAATTCAAGCAGAAGTTCCTCCCTATTCTATTCAGGTATCCTTGCTTCATCATAATAACTCTAAAGTTGTCTCTGAAATAATTCCATTCACCTAAGCAAGACCTTTCTCTAGCTATTTGATTAAACATCCTACAATAAATGGCAACAGTAATGTTAACTGACTTCAGATATACACACAAATAGAAACATGCAGTTCAATGAATTATTGATTGTGTAATTCAAAGGTTCACCCCAAAAAATAAGCTCAATGTCTTACTTTTTAAAAAAAGGGTATAGAAATGTTTGATATTACTACTGTTAAGCTGAGATAAATAGAATTGTAATATTACAATATTTCACAATTGACTTCTCTTTTACATTCTCTCCATATCATTAATTGAATATTTTCTCAAAATATATGGATGACTGCAGCAGAATCACTATTTATTCTATACATCAAAATATACCACTAATAAAAAGGATTGTGGTATTTAAAAGATAATACAGGATATTTTGTACAATACATGGCCATGCCATGTCAAAGACACATATTTATTATTGCACAACATTTGTAATTTAAAGTGTGTTTGGTTAGTAGACAGCTAATCACATTGTTCTCTAGAGAAAAGTTGGCCCACAGGGAGATTCCTTTTTTTCATGTTAACAGAAGAGGCAAAAGATCTTTTTGGAATAAAAGACTTCTCAGTCAAATCCTAAAGAGGTGTGGTTTCCTTCAAAATATCCAAGAGCTAAGCTGTAGATTTTTGCTACCATGTTTTCCCCAAAATAAGACTTCCCCTGATAATAATCCCAATCGGGTTTTTGAGCGCATGGCAATAAGGCCAAGTGCTTATTTCAGGGTTCAAAAAAATATAAGACAGGGTCTTATTTTTGGGGAAACACGGTAAGAATGAGAAGGTTCATAAGACTTCAATTTTAAATGGATATTTGCATCACAGTTTAATTTTAATAGTTACAAACCCAAGAGACAGTTGTAACCTTTAGATGTTTCATAAAAATTATCTTGTTTGTCATTATCAGTCATAATTTGCTACCCTTATGAAGTATATTGCTTCTGGGAAATATTTCAAATTAAATAAATGACTTTTGACAAATATTTCATTAAAAGAACATATAATAAAATAAGATGCTCTATTAAAAAAGGATATTTTTTTAAAAAATACTAGTGATGGTTTGTCAATGTCCTTTTATAAATAAATATTCCATAATAACTTAATTAATTCCATAGGAAACTAGGAAAACACATCTAAATCCATTAAAACCAGTGGAATTTATTCAGCAATCAAGATTCTGTAGTTTGATTTCCTTATTTTAAAAAAATATACAATAGAAGGCAATTATTTGACAGGTGCCATTGTACTGCAAATGCTGAAGAAAAAAAGAGGACTTAAATTGGCTTTAGTACATAAGACTGGAATATACTTATAATGGTAAATGTTAGAACACTGATCCCACAGAAAGTTAATTTCATATTTTATTACTGAAGGGAATATAGAAGCATGAGTGATATTCACATTTTCCTCTGCTAGTAATATAATGAACGAATCAGTTCTCTGGAAGAAACCTGTTTATATATAAAAAATTGGATATCTATTTTGTGGGACTGTGGAAAGCATGAGTTATTAAACACCACTGGAGAATAAAAATAAATGGAACAGTTTAATTCTAACTGTATTAGCAGAATGAAATGGTAAATATATGACAAAGGTGCTGGGTTACAAATCATATAGAAAACTATAAAGTCAAAAATGTATCAGACAAATAGCACCAGAGAGTTTCAACAAGTTCAACAGTCTGTTTGTCTGACTGACTGTCTACCTGCCTATCTGCTTACCTAACTACCTACCCACCTACTTACCTACAAAGTGCTTCAGTTAACATAACTGGTATAAAAGAGCAACATCCATAGTCAATGTAATAATAATAATATATAATGATATTGGCAACAATGCTGTATAATGATATAAGGAATACAACATATATTATGGCTTAAAAATTACAATTAAGTTAATATTGCTGATATCAGGAACTATAGTACTAATGCCCCAAAAGCCCTTTGTAGCACCTAGTCTTCTAGAAGGGTATAGAAAGGGGACTACCCTTGATTTAAGAGATTGGAATCCCTATAGATAAAGTACTATATAAAGCAGACATTTTCTCTAAACTATTAGTAAAAATCATTAATTAAATATTTTCTCAAAATACATGGATGGCTGCAACAGGGTAATTATTCACTCTATACATCAAAATATACTAATAATGTTTAGAATGTCGTCATGTAATACAAACTTGATTTTGCTTACTTAAGAAATTAAAAAGGCCTCCAATTTAAAATAATCAAGTTTGCCGATATAATGCCCCTATTGAATGAGCTGCATTGGCTCCCAGTTTCCTGTTAGGTGCAATTCAAGGTGCAGGTTACCATCTTTAAAACCCTAAATGGCATGACACCAGGTTATCTGTGGGATTATGTCTCCCTGAGGTTATCTATCTGTCCCACCAGAGTGGATAGGGTAGACATACTCCAGGTCTATTCCTGTAAACATTGCCATCTTGTAGCTCCTTGGAAGTGTGCCTCCTCTGCTGCAGCCTCTGTCCTATGGAACACCCTTCTGAGATCCATCAGACCCCAACCTTTAACCTTCCAAAGAGCATTTAAGATCTGGCTCTTACCCCAGGCATTGGGATAGGGTGAAGTCAAAGTGGTATAAGAATGTAGGGAGTGACATTAGGAAAGTTTTTCTCTTGTTTTTATAGGTTTGGGTCTTTATTGTTATAAAATTGTTATTGTAAACTACTTTTAAAATCTTATCATAAGATTTGCTTCATAAGCACAAAATACATGGAGATGAAGTTGGGGGTGCAATCTTCCTGCTTCATACTCATTACATATTCATTTAGATATATATTAATATTAATAACTTGCTGAGGAAAGTGCAGCACAGATGTTTTCATTTGAAGGCTCACAAAATTATATTTAAACTCTGGCGATATCCCTTTATTCTACTTTGTGTTGGTATTAATTAACTGAGCAAACTAATTTTCTGTGAGTTTTGCCTGAAGGAAACATCTACTCCCTCCCAATTCATATATTTATATACTTTTCATATTTTCCTCAGCATTACAAAACAGAAGGGTTGGGGTTTCTTTTGCAAAATTCAGACCATTTTGTAAGTAACAGAAATAAAGTTTTCTTTAAAAACTATTTGGAAGAAGACATTTACTATTTAATTTCTTCAAATTACATGTTTGATTAGTTTACTTCTTCTAGATTTTTAGATGTAGTTTTGTACTCAACTAAAATATTTCTTTAATCATAGCAACAAGAAAATGGTGGAGAAAGAATGGGTTAAGGCTTCTGCCATACATGGCAGATAGAATATCACATGTACATTGTTTTTTCTAGTTGTGGGTCCCTGGCATATACTGGGTGTGAATAATACAACTGATAGATAAAATTATATAAAATCTAAGCATGATATTCTACAAACAAAAGAGAATAACACAAAATTACAAAAACAATATACATACACACAGACACAGACACAGAAAACCTGACTATGGAAAATATTGCTCAACCAAGTGAAAACCTAGGACACTTACTGGTGACTGAACAGTTTTGTAATGGATAGGCCAATTTAATTAGAGCCATATAATGGCTTAATTTACCACATGAACCAGATTAGCAACTATCTGAATAAATCTTACAATTCCTTGGACTTGTAAAATATAAGCTTAGAAGAATTTATTATCTTAGAGATTTCCTAAAAATCAGTACCCCTTACCATCATCCAACCATATACCCAGGATTATGTGATTGTGGAACAAGGACTCTACCTAAACAGGATTACCAAGGTTTAAGAATCAATCAGAAGTAGACACTTTGAGATAGTTAAGATTTAAGTTTGATCTTCACTATTCAAGACAATTGACAACAATCATTAAGCCATCTTGAGGGATAGCTATTACAGTAACTAATTAGAGGATGGGAGCAATGCCAAATCTATCAATGATCTCTGCAGTAACAGCTGCATGATGCATGGAATAGGTTAGCAATTGAGCCATGCAAAGTACAAGGGAAGAAACTAGACAGAGAGAGAATAAAAGATTAAAAAAAGAGACATTCTTCGCTGCAGAAATTCTTCTTAGAAAAGCAGAAGTATCATATTTATTATGTAGAACGTTAATACTAATGGAATTCCCCCATTAGTAACTTCAGACGATTCCACAACCTGAAAGTGAGCAACTAGAGCCATGCTTCAAGATAATTAGAATTTAACTCATGTATGATTCAGATACTAGTATATTTCAGGTGTATTAAATGGAGTAAGAATATTGTAAAAATTCATCACAGGTTTACTTTTATGAGGTTAGCTTATCTTATAAGAGAATCATGGAACAGAAGAGTGAGACTGATTCTCAGGTAGGCCTATTTTTCCTCAGGGACAGAAAATTATTTTATCTTGGAGTCCAAGCTGCAGGAAAAGCGATACATTGGTTCAACATACCAGTGTCTCCATTCCTCAGTTTCTCACAAAAGAGTTCAAAAATGGCTATTATGTTTTGTTGACTTTGAAAATCAACATGAAGAAAACAGTGTATATAATAGCCTTTTTCTCTAACTGAATATACTAAGAGAACATTAAAATGTCAAGTAATTTATCCCTTGCATCCTAGAATCCAATTTCTCACAGAAAGTAAATATATTTCTGGTTTATTTCCTCTGATTGCCTTTTAATACATGAACTTCTATGTACTGGATTGAGAGTGGAGATGAAAATCACCAAAAATAATTAAAAAAAACCAGAATTCCTCTATGAGGAAAAGTTGATTGTAAACAAGGTAAACAAAACTACTGATACCCTACAAATCTTTCCATTTGCATTTCTCACATTATTATATAGCCACCCAGAGTCACCTGGTTGAGTTGGGCAACTATAGAAAATTGAATAAAATAAATAATATTTTAAAAACCACTGTAAATTGTAAGGGAAAAACACTAGCAGATTGTCATAGACAACTGGCACATTTCCAAGAGGTGTGTCCAAAGCTATATAGAATAGAATAGAATAGAATAGAATTTTATTGGCCAAGTGTGATTGGACACACAAGGAATTTGTCTTGGTGCATATGCTCTCAGTGTACATAAAAGAAAAGATACGTTCATCAAGGTACAACATTTACAACACAATTGATGATCAATATATCAATATAAATCATAAGGATTGCCAGCAACAAGTTATAGTCATACAGTCATAAGTGGAAAGAGATTGGTGATGGAGATATGTTGTTACAGTGGCAAGTTGGAAGACAGGGAAGTAAGTTCTAAGGAGTGAATACAGAAATCAACAGGCCATTATGGAGAAGAGATTAAAAAGATTTATGCAATTTTGATTTGCCTCATGTATAGCTTCAGACATCAGCAACCCCACCTCCAAAATGGAAAACTATTTTCTTGGGTCTTCTCCTGCATGAAGCATGTTTTTAGTGAGAGCCATGTGAACAAAACAAAACTTGTCAATTAGTGAGGTATGCTAGGCCAGGAAGAAAGTTTAATGTCAAATTAAAGAAATTTAAGAGAAGATTATTTGATTATTTTCATATTAGAAGTCTTGCTAGCACACAAGACAAAAGAGTGCTGTAATAAAGATAAAGATCATCTCTTATTGATATTACATTATTTCCAGATATAATTCTTTGGTCTTAAACTGTACTTTTCCTTGGATAATGCTCACAAAAATATAATTATGCCTTAGATTCCACCCAGGAAAATCACAAAGTGAAGTCTATCACCTGTGTGTCAATATTTAGTTTGTAGCCCTAAAGTAGGACAGTAATTCTCAATAGCAACTTTTAGACCATTTAACATTTCCATCTCAGAGCTCTCATGAGTCACTGTAGGCCAGGCATTTACCACTGTTTCACTTTTATTAACTGTGCTTTGAGCTTATAACCAATTACTCAGTAAATGGAAGAGCAAGGACTTCTTAACCAGAGAATTACTAATATTTATCTCATGCACAAGAGGAATACTGTGGATTTCCATTGCTGCCAGTACCTTTTTTCATCTACTTTAAAACTATTGTACTTAGTACATGTAGAATAATTATTATTATGAATTTTAGTTTTACAAATGCCAGTTATATTTTTAGATGGAAGCAACAAAATGATTTTATTTTTGTTCTGTCCATATGGCATAACAAAATTCACAAACATACTAATTATTAACGAAAATAAAGTCAAGACCAGATTGTAAAATTTAGAAACCGGTGTATTTATGAAAAGTGAAAAATAGGAAAGCAAGCAAGATATTCCCCGTAAATAATAGATCTCTTGCTTCCAATTAAATACACGTGCTGCAGTAATATTTTTATACAATCTGGCAAATGTCAGAGGGAAATTGTTGAGTCACCTGCCTGTTCTGATTTTCTAACAAAAAATCATTCTGAAGAATTGAAGGGCAATTAAAAGGTCTTTAACAAAATAAAAATAATTTTTAACATTTTGGACAATGACTTACACATAATTACCTGGATTTATGCATTCTCTAAGGCTTGTTAAAAATTAAACAACTTTGTATTTGTTTTACTTGTTCTTAGCTGCTCTTAGCTGTGCATAAAAGTAGAATATTTTAATAACCTATTTAATTATTTGCTGATACTAGTATTACATTGGAGTATAAATAGGTTTAAATAAGGCTTACATCACATCTACCCAATTACTTAAGGTAGATTTTAAATTCTTAACTAACAATTTGCTTCTCTCAGTTAAAAATATATGCATTTATGGGTTTTTTTTAATTTTTTAGCTTTAATGACATTCTTTGACTCTGTTAAGACTAGCTGGAAACCTAAAATTGGGCCAGTGAAGGCTTCGATTCTGCTTTCTCAAGTTTTCTGAGAAAATAAATTTCTTCTGTACACAGTCTCATTTGAGATTGTTTTAACAGTTTTCACAACTTCTACTTTTGGTAATCTCAGCTTGTTTTCTGGCTCCCTGAAACTGATTCTTCTTCCATTGATAAATAGGCTGCTTCTGCTGACTTTTTAAAACACTAATCCCTCCTCTGTAAATGACCTACATCTTCCAGTTCATTGGCTTATAAGTGAACCAATGAGAGCCAACAGTATGTTTGTTCATAAATGACCTAAAAAAACTTGACCTTTTGAATCTTCTTGTCTAATATGTAAGCTGACATGAAGCATTAAGGTCATAACAACTTCTTTATACTATTGACAGTTACAATAAGCTTACTGTGGGCAAAGTACCAGTGAGGCTTTAGTTAAAGCTGAATATTTTCCTCCCAATTTATTATTGCTGTTATTTCCAGATGAATTCTACCTTACTCATTACATACTCATTTTTCATATTAGCAACATACTATAATAACACTATTTTTTTTCTGGGCTATTTTGTTCCATATGGATTCTTCTTCAAAGCTATAATCAGAGAGTTTTCCTTGTCATGACAGATATTTAAAAATCTTTCCCAGGTAATCTTGGTTAGCACCAATTTGGACATTATTTCAGGACAATACGAACTTTTACTTATCTGACTACACATTCTTAAATATTTTAACTGCCTTTTTATTGTTGATACTGCCATATCCTGATGATTTATAATTGCTGCATTGCAAAACTAGCCCACTTGTTCAAATCTTTCCATCTCTGTACCTATATTAATCTTGCCACAATAATCATATATTGAAATAAACTTCCATGAGCTTTTTTGTTTATCCATTAATCCTAAAAGGAAAGGTTCCAGTTTCAATTGAATATTGATCTTGAAAATCCTCTGTATCCCTATTTTTTAAATTTTTATATGTTAACCAAGCATGATAAAATGTTCCTTCAGGTTGCTTACATTTCCAACATTTCTTGCTGTTAATTTTTTCCAGAAAAACGTCTTTTCATCCTTGTAAAGAAACTAAAGCAACGTTCATTAATTGATCTATAATAACTTTAAACTCTGTTTAAAGAGGTTTGCTGACACAAAGGATTTCCACAGATAAATTTAATTAAAAAAATTTTTTTAATAGAATAAAGAAAGGAAATACATTTACTTAACCAGTTATCCCGAAGAAATGTTTTCTATTTCTCTTTGTGCTATTAAAAACTATTTTTCTTTCCAATTATTTTTAAATTCAGAGACAGGGAGAATATTCTCTGAGTGCAAAAGGACATTTTCGTCAGCATTAGAATTCCAATTAATGCCAACTAAGGCGAATAAAAATGAATCCAATAGCCTGTGCATAATACATTTAGATTTCAGATGTGTTTGGAGGAATATTCCTTAGAACTTTTGGAGGAAAAGATTAGCAAAATTTTCAGCCATAACATTCTAAAATTTTAAAACATGGTCCTTTTCCAACCAAAGATGATTCCTTTAAAACAGTAAACCCCAACCTTTTCAGCAAAAGGAACTGGTTCCGTGGAAGACAATTTTTCCACAGACCAGGAGGGCAGGATTGTTTCCGTTTTGCTTGCTCACCTGCCGCTCTCTTCCAGATATGCGGCCTGGTTCCTAAAAGGCAGGGATCAGTATTGGTCTGTGGCCCAGGGTTGGGGACCCCCGCTTTAAAAGACTAGTTTCCTTCATGGTGTTTGAGATAATGGTATTTTTAAAATAATAAATAATTGGATTAGCTAACACTCTGTTAAAAAAAAATGTTATGACAAGAAGCAAAGTTATTTTCAATTGTTCTATGACTAAACAAGAATTAAGGCATTCTATTGCTCTAAATATCTAAATTTCTATGGCAACAAACTTAGTCCTCCTATGTTTACTAATCTATTCTGCTTCAAATCAATACTTTAAGGTAATTGTTTCCATGATAAATATCTATAGCAATTCATTATGTAACCACAATGTACGAAGATAAAATCCAGCCTTTTAATAGCAGCTATAATCAAACATCTTAGGGAAAGCCATTGCTCTTAACTATAAGGTAGAGTATTAGTTTAGCTTGAGATTTAATGTTTTACTGCCTTTGGATTTTTTTTGAAATAGACTAAACATCTTCTTGCTAAACATTTAAGCAAATTTGCTACTGAACATATCTGTCTATGCGAGGTTGATTTAGTTAATCATCCTCACTTCCAGCCTACCTGGATGACCTCAGTTCCTATTGATGACCTCAGCTTGTTTATTTGTTTAAATATTTAATTATTTATGTATGCTAACTAGTGCTTGGGAATATTAAAGAAGTAAACCAAAAGAACACAGTAAAGCTAATATTCAATCCAAGTAAAGAGATTATTTAAAAGTAACCTATCTTGCAAGACACTGCATTTATCATGAATTGATAAGTTCAGAGTAAGAAAACTATTATTATCTAACATCACTATTACAAACACAGGTGACCCCTATGGCGAAAATAAATTTGACACACAGAAGGAATTGCACAACCATACTTATCTATACAGAAGGGTCCTGGGAGAAAGAACATGAATCAACTTCAGGGATATTATACATCAATATATAATAAGAATTTTACATTAGCGACTGTAAAATGGAGGCAGGTAAAAGTTATGTAGAATGGGAAGATTTGAAAACAAATATTTGTGCAAACATTGAATGGATCTTTTTTTTTAAAAAATCTATAAATACAAATAAAATAGATTGGGATATTATTTCAGACACGGAAGTGTAGTGGGGATCATTTAGGCAACGCAGAGCTTTCCCAGAGAGATATCCAGAATGCCTAGCTCCAGGCTAAATGGGGGAGAGGAGAAGAGGTTCAGGGTAGTCACACTGATATCTAGTATATCTAGTATATAGTGTATCTAATAGGTTAGAAGCTTTAGTTTGGCATGATTCTGTCTATTAGGTGTAAGCAAACAGAACTCAATTGGATCACTGTGTCATCCCTGGGTTTGGCTTGACATAGGCATACTAATCTACACTTCCTAGGTGCAAATATTTTAATTTCATTCAAATCCTACCTTGAATATGAAGGCTTTGGAGTAATCTTCTCATTCTTTTCTATATGCCCTTCTGTTAACCATTTGCTCCAACTGTTTCTCTCTGTTTACCGCCACCTTTGTCCTAATATTTAATAATGGGTCCCTGATCCAAGCTTTTATTTCTGTAACTGTGAAAATTATATGAATATTAATGATACCATATCAGTGTATAATGATTGATAATCATCATCACCATCCTCAATAATAATAGTACAAAAGACTTAAGTTATATAAGCTTTGATTGTTCATTGTTCATTGTTTATTGTTCCAAATAGTTTCATACTAATTTAATGAGATAATGCAGCAAATATACAGTTAACAGTTTTAATTAGCTTTTACTACTTTTAATGTTTAATTTGATTTTTTTAAAATTAATATTAACTTCTTACATATTCCAAAAATAATTAAACTATAATATTGTGTTGCAAAGGAAGAATCTTAACAGTTAACCAAATTCTAAATGATAAATAGCAGTTCCTTTCAAGTAACATAAGCCCGACAGCCAGTTTGGTCTACTATAGTGGTTAAAGTATCAGGCTAGAATTAAGAGCCTATGAATTTTAGTTCTGACTTAGACACAAAGCCAGCTGGGTGAACTTGGGCCAATCACTTTCTCTCAGTCCTAGGAAGGAAACAATGGCAAATTTCTTTTGAAAAACCTTACCAAAAAAACTGCAGGGATTTGTCCAATCAGCCTCTCTGGACAGAATTGAATGGAAGAATACATACATACATACATACATACATACATACATACATACATACATACATATATACACACATACACACACACACACACACACACAAATGGAATGTACACACACACACACACACACTTTTTCATGCTATGTCAATAAAAATGTTTCTCCACTGTTTTTGTCTGCTTAAGGCAGGCTCTCTTCTTTAATTGACTTCAACTTGGTTGCATCTTCCCAGCCTTGACCCAACCAGTTAAGAATTTTATTGCACACTAGACTGAAATCACTGTAAACATTGTTTTACTGGGTTTGAACTTCTTTCTTCTGCCTTATTCACAACTTAACTGATACCTTTTTGTTTTTGGTGGCAGCCAGTTATTAGTTATTGATGGCTTTGGCTTTTCTGCCCTGAGAAACTCGCAGTTCATTCAATATGTAGCTACTGGGAACTAGTATTAAGTCTTTAAATAATAATTTGAGAGAAGAACAGGAGATTAAGAAAAATATATCCATTTTCTTGTAAGCATTCTAAGGATTGAAAAGCTCATTTAGTTCTAGTATACTGAAAAGAAAGGAATCCTTGGACATTAATGCCCAACATGCAACATTCAATGTTATACCTAAATCTTAATTTGAAAGCTTCTATGCCTTCCTAATCTGAAAAAATTGCTTATAATTAAAGTTCATTTTCTTTACAGACAGTAGCTTTTCTATATGCTATATAATCAAAAACCAACAACAATCAGTATTACAACTACATACAATTAAAAGCAAACTACATAAATTGTCATCATGCTATATGTGATGACCCAGGGCACAGCACAGAGATAACACAAACAGCTGGCAGTTCAAACCGCCCCTTTATTGCTCCAAAGCTCCCCAAATGCTCCCACATTTCTGGTAAGCCCCAGAGCAAAGTGAGAACAAACTCCCACACAAACATCAAGCAGCCTCTGGCTGCAATTAGTCCAGCCCAGTGCTGTCTGCACCAAGGCTGCACAGCAATAAATTCCAAATGTCTTTGGCAAAACAAGAGTCAAGCAAGGAGTTCAGGGAGCAAAAGTTTCAGATAACTAGTCCAGAATGCCAACAAGGAATTCAAGGATTCTTGGCAAGTTCAAACGTCAGCACACAACACTTCAGGAACTCAGTGTTTGTTCCTGACAAATACCACTCCCCACGTGGTCTCCTTAAGTCTCATTTCCCAGGTGTGCCTGCTGAAGCTGGGCGGAGCACTCTCCTCACACGTAGCCTGTTTTATCTGCACTGATCCCGCCTTCTCTGCATTCTCCGAGCCCTTGCATCAGGAGGGGATGGTTCTTGCTCCTCATCTGAACTCTGTCTCTCCTCCCTGCCTGCAGGCCTAACTAATTCCAAACAGCCTTGCCTGGACTGACTCTGCTCTTCCCCAGTTTCCTCCAAGGCCAACGGAGCTGCTCCCTCACTCGTTGTCAGTTCTTGTTCCAGCTCGTCTTCCGCCACAGATTCAGATTCCGACGGGGGCATGACACTATATCTTAAAGAATCTGATGGTTTTAAAATAAATTATCAAGTAAGTCATATCAATCAAGTTATCATTTTATTTAAATTTAGAAAAATTTTCCATTCTAATTTTTAATATGGTATTGATTTTATCATTTACTATTTTAACCATAGTTGGATAATACGAGGCAACTAATAATTAATAGTAATTAGCTAAACATTTAATTCCATTAAAATCAATACAATCTCTATCTGTGATCATACATTTAGGAGAACTCCAACAGAGCTCTCAAAATTATTATATTCAATGATAATCCTTAATTAATCTATAACCTTAGTTCAGAATTTATTTTTAGACTGCGACAATAAATCAAAATAGTATTAAATCATATAAAAGTCAAACATTAAGCAAAACAGCTAAGTAATTTCAGTGATAAATAAGTGCACAAGGTGATTTGGGAAGAGAATATTTATTGTGTGATTAAAAAAGAAGAGATCCGTGTCACATTATTAATCTGTATGTTTTTGCTATTATGATTACCCAAAGTATTTTTAATATTTAACAGCTTAATTACAGGTTACTCAGTCTGGTGTAGTAATTCAAAGCATCAGGCTGGAAACCAAGAGGCTATGGATTCTAGTTCTGCCTTAGGGATGTAGCCAGCTGGGTCATTCTTCTTTAGACCTAGGAAGAGGGAAATGACAAATCACTTCTGAAAAACTTAGGCAGCAAACTGCAGGGATTAGTCCAGGTATTTGTTAGGAGTTACCATGACTCAAAGCACTCCCAAAGAAGCAACTTATTTTGGTTTTCTTGTTATTTTTATTCATAGTCTATCCATGAAAAATATTTTTTGTCAAGAAGGCACATTCATGTGACATAAGCACCAAATTATCTTCAGAACATTTTGCTCGAGGCTGCTATATAGAAATGTATTGGTGTTGAACTTTGGAAATAACATTAAGATTGTATGCTTCAGTACTCCGAATATGCTTAAGTCAAGGTGACACTTCTCATGCTACTAATTTCTAGGCTCTTAGCATATGTAATTGCACTAGTCTTCTATATTATGTATCTATGCTTAATTTTATTTGTATCATATCTTTCTGGAAACATCAGGAACTTAGTATTTCTTTTGGACTGATATACCAGGTCTCTTAGTTTAGTATCTGAAACTATTTATTAAACTGGAAAGAACAGACATAGTGGAAATAAGCCAACTTTGAAAATAATCACATATGCTAACCAATAAATATATCTTACTATAAAAAACTATATGAAATATTGTTTTTCTAAAATATATAATTTAACTAAACAATTTCCTTTTAACATTTAATATATTTGTTAATATATATTTTCTGAGTTTAGAGTAGAAATACTGTTGACATTCCTATTTATTAGTTTCATATTTACATAGTGATATATGCAAAAATTTACAAGAATCTCTTCAGTCAAAACTCTATGTCTATTTTGCTGGGTGCTGAGTTTTCAATAACAATAACATTTTACAATAAAACATAAAGTTCTTAACAGAATAAAAAATATAAGATAATGGTATGTGTTTGTTCATTATCACAGATCCAGTTGGCTCAAGAATGCAATTTAACGGAAGCCAAAATTCAATTTGTTAAGTCAACCTCAGTCAGGTATTATTTTAGGATGAATAGAGGAAGAATTATCTTAGATTTTTTTTGACCTCTCATCTGGTAGGACTACAGAGAACATTTAGAAATATAAAGCAGTCTTCAGAGATCACAAGCTAAAAGCAAGAACTTTGAAAGTATTTTCTACATTTTCAAATTCCTAACTACTTGAGTGAAAAAACATGCTGCATCTGGTTTGCCAATGAGTAAAGCTGATTAGTAGATATTTAAATATGACATACCTGCTTCTAAAATGAAAAAAAAATTGCAGATATTATATATAATTCCACATCAGAAAATACTTATTAATTTTAAAAAAATAGAATCCAAATTATATCCTAAATTCTGGAACGGTTTATATGTAAGCAAAAAGTTATTTAAGCTTCTGAAATGTCTCTTCAATTTTGAATGCAAATTAAAAATATAAACATGATGTTTAACTTTGTCAGCATTATTTATCTTATACATTTGAATAACTACTCCTTGAGTTCCAAAACTCACACTATCTCTCTCTCATCTGCTTCATTATTATATGTAACGTTTATCACACATTGTGATGTGAGAAAGGATCTATAGGTTTGAATGGGAATGTATGAATAAGAAAGGACTTATAAGTCACCCATCAGGTGACCATCCATTGCTGAAATACATTAAACCATCTCCAGTATTGGGTTATTCAGCTCATATATGAAAATATCCAGGGATGAGAAGTCCTTTATAGTATTGTGGAAACTCCCACTGCATCACATCTCTTATTGTGATTGTACCGTATCTTCCCAGTTTTATTAGAGAATACTTACATGAAAGTCTTAGCTATTTGTAGACCACTATCGTTTATTCTCCATTGTAAATTGAACATGTCCAATTCCTCTTTTCTGATACAGCTTAGTTACTAAATCTGTAGCTTTGTTCTGAACTGACTCCAGATGCTCTAGGTCCTTTTAAAAATGTGGTACCTAAAACTGAATTCAGAAAACTGAATCCAACCAGTGCAAAGTAAAATAATTTTTGTTTTGCCTTCTGGACCTAGATACAATGCTTTTGTTAATTAAGTCCAAGATTAAATTTTAATCTGTAATATCAACCTGCTAAAACTTATGATGTTTTAGCAGGTTGATGGCCATTAAGACTCCTAGGTCCTCTATATAGACATGTCAACAAACTTCATTCCTAAATCCTGTATTTACTGTATGCATTTAATTTTCCTTACCCAGATATAGGACCTTATGCTATCAGTTTATACCCAATTGTATTTGGCTAACTGCTGAAGCTTTCGAGTTTATTTCTAATTGGAATTTTGCTGTCTAAACTATTGTCCGGTT
Source organism: Ahaetulla prasina (assembly GCF_028640845.1). Taxonomy (NCBI): domain Eukaryota; kingdom Metazoa; phylum Chordata; class Lepidosauria; order Squamata; family Colubridae; genus Ahaetulla; species Ahaetulla prasina. The sequence goes on from NC_080541.1 coordinate 161,873,988, forward strand.
TTATCTTTTAAACTATCATTTAATGCCCTACTTAAGCTGCTCAGCTAATTTGGTAAGATCCCTTCCAACTTCTACATCTTTTATGAAAATGTTGACTGCTTTGAGTTAAGGAAAGAATCCTGAATGATCCTGTTTCACAATACCTTTCAGTTGGATGCAACTGCATTAATAAGCAAGCACCTTATAAATTAGTATTGCTGTTCAACCAATTGTAAACCTGCTGGACTTAAAGAACCAACTTATACTACACTTATCTATGAATTAACCAATGTCTACTGTAATAGTAATTCTATCCTAAAAGAGATAAAATTAATCAGGCCTTATTTATTCACTAAGAAAATACCTTATATACTCAGCAAACACTATTACATAGCCTTACTATTTAACATTGTTTTCATGCTCTGGTGCTTCCCAAATGTTGCAACAAATAAAGAACTATTTGTTCGCTTACATGGCCAATATTATCAGAGTTCTATTGTTTTTCATTATTATATTATTTTATGGCCACTTGAAAAGTTAATATTGCATTTTACCAGTAAAACAAATATTAAACAGATAAATAATCTTCTAGATAAACTGAAATGGATTGCTTCAAATATTAGCTGGAACTTTATGCTGCATAAACTTTCTCAAACTGAAATATAAATTAAATGGCTGATTGCTTCTTCTGTTGAATAGTAAACTATTTATTGAGTAGAGAGAAAGCAAACGAACATACTGCAAATTTTTGAATTTAGGGTATGTGACGCAATACACTTTGTTTAATATTCAGAATCAGCTGACAAATATAAAAAATGTAAACTATGCAATATTATATAAAGCCAGGACAAACTAATTTTTGCAGTGCAATTCGACATCACTGTATGTAGAAAAATAAAGGCACATAATACTTTAATTTGGATTCCTGCACGGAGCAAGATGATTAATTTTTGGCCTAAATCATCCTTTCAATTGTGTAATTTTATTACACTAGCTATAGCTGACCTATTACAGATTAATTTCCTATCACAAATATTTTGCCATTCTGGTCATACAGAGGATGTATGTTTGCTTCTCATACAGAGATTGATTCTTAATTCTTAAATGATTCTTAAAATTATTACAGAGCTGTTCTCTTGTTTGTGGATTGCAATTGCTCTTCAATACAGCAATTTACACCAAAACCATTTTGTGTGTGGGGTTTTTTTTTTTATATGGGCAGATTTTAGGATTTTCATGTAGGAAGAATATGCATTGACAGGCAAAATTTTCCTGGGATTTAATTGCACACCCAAATCAGAGAGGCACATGCAAATAAAAATTTCTAGTATAGGCTGCTGGCAAGAGGGTAACATCACAGTTATAAAGCATAAAATATCCATTCTGAGTAATAATAATAATAATAATAATAATAATAATAATAATAATAATAATAAGCAGCAGCAATTGCAGGAGTTGAATTATTAGAGTAAAATAATAGAATGCATACAGATTAGCAAAATAGCAACATCATTAGCAACAACAACTTCATTTTAGTTATTTCTCAGGATTTTCTTAACTTAGACCAGTCTATCGTATCTATGTCATCCATTTCTGAGCGCACATATTTAATTTTTTTTGGCTTGCTTTGCTACTATATTTATATACAATTCTATGTTTCCTGCTATAGTAACAGTGAAAATGGCTTCAATTATTTCTTTCATGCATTAACTATTGTTGATGCAGATTTTTCATTAGCTTCCCTTCTTCTCAATTAGTGAAGAATTGATAAAACTGCTCTTGAATAAGTGAAGTTGCAATTCAAGAAAAGTTACTGAAAAGAAAGCTTCAGTATTCCTTCCTCCAGCACTTGAAGCAAGTTGAAGTCAATTAAATAAACAGATGGCATTGAATTAAAGAGCCTGCCCAAGTCTTGTCTTTCTTTTTTACTAAAAAAAAAAAAGGATCTTTCTGCCTGAAAATAAACAATGCTTGAAACTGATACTATATTTTTAAGTGGAATCTTAAATTTCCAAATTATTTAAAACAGATGCAGAAAAACTGATGATAAAGCTCATAAACATTTATGAAGAAATGATAAAACATTTCTTCATAAATGAAATGTATACATTTCACCAGTAAAATTTAGTAAAGGATCCTTCAATAGCACGACGAACAGAGCAGCACTAGCTTTGTTTCACAAACTATTTGAATGACGTCATTAGTGCCATGGTTACAACATTGCTGTACAAAATGTCAGTCATGCTTCTTGTCTCTGATATAAGAGATAATTTCAAACACCAATGAGTTCAGAGATCCATTTCCAAACTGTAAAATAAGGGTAATCTTTCCATTATAGAAATATATGATTCTAAAACTTTCAAAGAACAATCAGCAGAGAAGCATGTTCTATTATTAGCCTTAGCATTACTCTACAGAGAAACTCAATGTATATTCATCTTCAGCCACTGAATTCACAAGTATATGACCGGCAGACAATGAGTATAGGTGAATGTAGTATTTCTGAGGGAGCCAGCATTATATGGGGGTTTAAGTGCTGAGCAAATAACAGGAAGATCCAGGTTCCTCCTTAGGCATAGAAGCTAGCTGGGTGAAGTGGGGTCAGTTACTCCCTCTCAGTCCGAATCAATATCAGGGTTTGTGACAAGAACTAGGTAAGCATAATGCAAAAAGAAGTGGATACTGCAACAAGCACTAGAAAGAAAAACAACAGCAACTGATTATTTCTAAAATCAGACTGTTTACAGGTATATGCATTGCCACAGAAAAAAAGAACATTTAGCTTTTTTTTCAGTATAGCTTTATGATTCCAGCGATGCACTCTCAATTCAACATTTAAAACAAAGCAAAATATAAAAGCCAAAAAATACTCTTTCCTTGCAGCTGTACATACATATCTTGAAAGGATTTTTATATGGTGTGTTTGTGTTTTGTGTGTGTGTGTGTGTATTATATAAATGTAATCTACAGTTTCCAGGAAAATAATAATTATCTCTGAAACTGAATTCAGATTGATTCTCCAGTGTAAGATTGTTTACAATTATTAAATTATTCATTTCTTAAAACTGGATTTAAATCAGTTCGGTAAAAAAATAAAAACCGTAATATTCTTTCCTTGAAAATGTTTCTCTAGCTGCTTATGATATTCTCCCCATAGCTAAAAAGGGACAGGTATCTGAGAAGTCCCAATGCCCATCAAACTTTCTTGATCTCTGAATAAAGAAAACTCTACAAATAAGCATAATTTCATTTCAGCCAATATTTCCCACTTCATTTTAGAGTGACTCTGACCAGAATAAAAAAGTTGCACAGACTACTACTTTTTACCCATGTAATTTCATCAACTATTGCTATGATTTCTATTTAGTTGAAAGCTAGCTAGAAGCTACAACTGATTAAACTTACCTGCTGATGAATGATACCTGATGGTGCAATCAATTAAACATTGATTTTGCAAATTCTGCATAGATTAACAATCGACTTTCAAAAGACTTCAACATTTTGGAGGTAAACTATCAAGCCCTCGATTGGCTTGGCCACTAAATGTCTGGAAGACATTGTTGCTGGTGGGATGGGGATGTAAAATACTCACTCTAAATTAAATTCAAAGAGGAAGAGGAAAATATGCTACTTCTCTATATAAGTACCTTTGCCATAAAATATTCTACCTCCAGAGATTAAAACGATACCTACCCTGACAATTTTCCATTGAGCCTTGAAGACAGAATTCCTTTCCAGAGCATTTAATGAGTAAGAAGAAATTACCAGTAATATTAGGATAAACTAAAAAAAAATTAGTAACAGCGAGGATATTTTCATGCTTTTATATGAATTGCTGGGACTCTCTGCAAGTTAACTGTTAGAAATGTTGCTAACAAACAAATAAAAATATTGTGTGTTGTGGTTTACAAAGAAAAACTAATACTCAAATGGCTGCTTCTGTGTACTGTAACTTCTCAGCTACTATGATATTGTATTTTGTTATTTTTACTTTTTTTGTTTAAATAAGTGTTTTTATTCGATTTTTAACTATTAGCCTTCCAGAATCATACAATAACTTGATAAATAATGTACATAGAAAGGTAACTTAATAAAGCTTATCTTGGGTTCCTTTGAGTAAAATGGTGTATAATCATAACTAACATTTCTGCCCTTCTCTAACATGATAAGAGCCTACACCTGAGCACTGCATAATAGCTAACTGTAAACCCATCAACAAGGGTTTGGGTGACAATGGTCACTAGACTAGTTTTCTTCCATTCTTATTTTTGAGGTAATAGGTTTAAGATCGTTACTCCATTTGACCACTCTGATAAAACCCTGCCCATTGGCATGAAATCAACTTTCTACAAACAGGACAATCATGTAAGATCCTGACTTAGGCAGTGCTCTAGAGTAGATATTTGTGTTTGGCACAGTGAGATCCTAGATTTATGAATACTTGAACAAGAAATTAGGCGCTAGACTAGTTGTAGGTATAAACTGATTTCACAAACATTTATTTTTATATTTTCTATTTAACAGTATTGGAATTCTTTGTGTTGTTGGCATGAATTTATTATCATTTACATATAGCCTAATTCTTAATCCTTCTTCATATAAAATCTATTCAATAATGCATTTGAAACAAATAAAACCTTTGATTCTGTAAGGAATGTACCGCCATATTGCTATTAATTATTGTTTAATTATGGTATATAAAAAAAGAAATTCAGCAAAACAATGCAGTGAAAAATGTGACTTGGGACTTGGCTATCTTGAGACTTAGTTTTCCAACAGTTTCTATTCATCCTATGGAAAGAATCAGGATGTATCTTCCAAGGGTTCTGATTGACCAAGAAGTACAGTGAGTGTTCTTAGCCTACTCCCTCTCAAGCAAACCGCAACATCTTCAACTATTATGACCTTCTGGAACCAGGTGAAACAGAGCACCGTGATGGCCTTCATGGACTAATTATAACCAGTGATGTCATACTTGATAAGTTTAGCTTTCTACTTTTAGCTATTAAATCTGGATTTACTGTTTTAATTATTATATTGAGGTTGTTTTATATGTAGCTTCTGTAAATTTAAATTGCTTACAGTCCAGTTGGTTTTAAGCAATAAAAAAATCCCCAAAATCAACAATACATTTAGCAGGTTACTTTTAGTTTTTTTTTAATCTACAGCCATATCATATATACATGGAGAAACTACTTTTGTTATAAATGAATAATATTATAATAGCAATTGCTAAATAGCTACCTGTACACTGCTCTAATCCCTACCTCAACAGATAATATAAGATAACATGAATATAAAACAATATATCAGAATACAAAATAGCAATAACCACTTGAAACAAAATAAAGCAAAGACACTGCCTATCCTGTTAATCCCCATACATTTTGGAGGGGGGGAGGTAGACCCATTTTGAACAATTTACAAAATGTTCATAGGATGGGTTATGTCAACTTCTTCTACAGAAAATAGAGTCCATTATTGAAAGCCACTAATTTGGGGTTCCAGCAGACAATCTGTGGCAGTTGTGTATCACTTCCAATATGCTATAGGTCAGGGGTCTCCAACCTTGGTCCCTTTAAGACTAGTGGACTTCAACTCCCAGAGATGAAAGCTGGCTGAGGGAATCTGGGCGTTGAAGTCCACAAGTCTTAAAAGGACCAAGGTTGGAGACCCCTACTATAGGTCACACTATATCATTCAATTAGAAAGAATATGCTGGAAATTGTGAATGAAATATTTGAATCACTGTTGCTCTGCACAGGAATACCATTAATACTAATTATCTTCTAAAAATGTAAAGTGGGATTAAGGCATGTTTAATAGTTTTCTCCGGTTTGCAACCCTTTTTAATCCTTGTGATCAATATTCATGCTTGGTAATTTATTAATGCACACAGTATTTCAAGCAACAATTGGGTGATATTTGATTTCAAGGTAAACAAAAACAAACTGGTTATCTTTTGTACAGCATGAACTTCAAGAATGTCAGGCTTCTAGCTTTTTCATTTACATATTTTGGCATTTTTATAATGAAAGAGGTAGTAAATTAGTTCATAAAAATTAAAATCCAGTGTTGGGTCAGATAAAAACATACATATAAATGGCAATGGTTAAAACTATTTTTCCTAAGGGAGCAAATTCAATGAAACTATAATTCTGCCTTATTTTTTTCTGGACCAGTCTGTTCTGGTCACAATTATGGCAAATGTAAACACTAATAATTATTATCAAAATAAAGATTCTAGCTTTCCAAAATAGAAAAAGTATTAAATCTAAAAAGTAAGTCCCATTCCCTTTTTATTTGTGCCTCGTTTTACCTCTTACATTCCTTATTAAAGATTTCCATATATCCATGGTCTATACAGAAGTCCCAAAGGTTTTCAAAAATTCTTTTCCTTCCGATCAACTATAGAAGTGAAAAAATTAAACTCTGATGATCTTGTCATAATATGGCCTTAAAAGCCTTCTTCTGTTTTAGAGCATCCAAATTTAATCTTCCATGAAGTTTAACTAGCTATGGAAAAATATCGTTTTTAGATTTGAGATCTCAGTTACAATAATGAACCTTTGTAACTGGAGAGGGTGTAAAATCATCATGATAATCAAATTCAGTTATATGTATATTTTGAACTAAAAATTATGCTGCAAAGCCATTGATAAAATTTGAAGAGTAGTTTTTATCCATAAAGAAATTACTCAATTGATTGATTTTGTTTTTAACATTGTTAATCACAAAAATCATATGTTTTACAATTTTGCTTTAAAATCCATCTTGGGAAGAAGATTTTTTTTCCCAGTTCACAACAATATAGAATCAAAAGATTCAAAAGTGGCCTCTACCCCATTAAGTCTGGTCTCCAATGAGGGAGTGTGATAGCAGTTAAACATGCTTGTCAGGTAGAAAACTGAGAACCTGGGTTCAAGACAGAGTGAACTTCCATTACTTGCCCCAGCTTCTGCTCACCAGTTCAAATGCAAGTAGATAAATAGGTACCACTTAGGTGGGAATAGAACATCTTCTGTGTGCCTCAGTGTATAGTCATGCTGGCAACATGACCACAGAAAGGGTCTTCAGACTGCTGGCTCCTTTGTTACGAAACAGAGATAAGCACTGTTCCCTAGAGCTGGTTATGACTGGACTGGGGAAACCTTTACCTTTGACCTGTTCAATGAAGGAATTCAAATTAAAGCAATCCTAATAGATGGCTAGGATTTTCTTCAAGACTACCAGTGGAGACTCAGACAGTATAGATCTGAAAAGTAATGTATCACACCATATCAAAGCAGATGTATTTTATAAAGAAAATGGAGTGGATGACTACAAGTTATACCCAAATAGTGGAATGTTAGAGTAAGTACATGAATTTATCATGCTACATTGTTTAATAAAGATGGGAAATTGATGGAGAAATGTTAAGGTCTGCAAATACTAATAGAAAATTGATAAGTAGTTTATGGTATGTTGTAAAGAATGACCATTGAAAGAAATGGCTTTGGATAATAAGTGGGGTTTTCTGACCACTTCATTAATATAAATAGTAAATTTTAGCATTTTATAGAAACAAAAAAATTAATGCAGTATGGATAGCGTATTGTTCACAGCAAAATGAAAAGTAACAGGGTTAAAAACTAATTGGTCTGAATGAATGTGAGTTGAATATAAAGTGAATGACTACTTTGAAAAAAAAATAGATTGATGTTGTCCTGTAGTGAAGAGAGAATCAATGAGAACCAACTTGCAAAACAAATAGATGAAGGAAGGCTGGATAGATCAAGAGAAAGATAAAAGACCATGGTTGGATATGAAAAGCTTTAGGGATTAGTGTTGGTATAAATCCATTGTTGCATCCTTATCTATCTTCTTATGTTTTTGTCTTAACAATTTTATTCCTTTCCCACACTCTGTATAATATTACTTACATAGGAAGTAGAACTGATACTGTATGAATGTAGGTAACTTCCTATAACTACTGTCCTCCTTTCTCCTGTAGCACACAAGTCTATCTGTATATGTCAGTGTTTTCATCACCAGTATTCACAAGATTCATTTTACAACCTGATTCAAATTTGTGAGTTGCAATTTGTTTTGTGTCAGCAACCATAATTGAAAATCCCAGAAACTAAATCAATCAGTACTGACAATAGTACTTCCTTTTCTGGACTGGAGCAATAAATGATGCTACCATATGAGTCCTCAGAATTTTGAATGTCCTTGTTCAAAACTTCTCCATGAAAGCAGGGGTCTCCAACCCCTGGTCTGCAGCCTGATACTGGGCTACACAGCCCATTAAGAATTCGGCCATGCAAGCAGCGAGCACATGTTGAAAACCATTTCTTCCTCCCTGCTGTCGTCACATACCCAGAAAGGTTGGGGACCGCTGCATTAAAGTATCAAGTGTTATGGTTGTAGCTATTCTTTTTTGGTATCATTTCTTTTTTCACCGATTAGAATAAAGGCATCATTGCCAGTGAACCTGATAAGTCTAAACGTTTTTATGTCATATCCGTTCTTCTTGCTGAACACAGTCATCACACTTCATGAATTGATGGGACTGATTTGTTTTCTTGCAGGCCACAACTATATCCACTCTGCCTTTCAGAGAAGCATTCTTCTATGCCCTGTTCTACATTGACTCTTTTCTTTGCCCTTTTTCTTCTGCAAGGACCTGAAAATCTAGTTTCATGGATGAAGAATGCGTTCTGTGCTTCTGAAAGTTTCTTCTGCAATTGTTCTTATGTTTGACTGTCTTCCAATGGATTGTTAATTTCCCCTTCAATTCTGTTACTTACTCACTCAACAGAAAACAGCAGGGGAAAAAACCCATCTTCACAATGGATTATCAGCAACTGTTAGCTGAACCTTTCACAATCAGCAGCTATTCAGGAGATAACCTTTTCACTCCATATAGATCACTGCTCCTTGCCAATTCTCTGGTCACTCTCTTCTCTCCCTTGCCTTTCCCCCTGTTTACTGGTTAAAAATATGTTTGCTCCTTTGTGGAATATCTTTAACATAAGCAACATTTTATATAAACTTTTGCTCATCTTAGAGAATTGACAATACTGATGTTGGAGGACAAGTGAGTAACTGAGGAGATATACATATGTGCTTAATTTACCTAAAATTTTGGGATATGGAGACCCCAGCCTAGTTGAAAATTACAGACCAATCTCTCTATGCTGCATCACCTGCAAAGTAATGGAATTGATCATCAACCAATCCATTACCCTCCACCTAGAAACAAACAACCTACTCTCTAATAAACAATTTGGTTTCAGAAAAAAATTATCATGCAACTTACAACTTCTTCACTGCAAAAACATATGGACTAAAAACCTTGATCTGGGCAAAGCAATAGATGTGATCTACATAGACTTCTGTGAAGCTTTTGACTCAGTAGTACATGATAAACTTCTCCTAAAACTAAAATCCTATGGAATTTCGGGACCCGTCCACAATTGGATAACAGCTTTCCTGTCAAAGAAACAACAAGTGGTCAAAATTGGCAATGCTCTATCAAATCCTGTTCCTGTCAAAAGTGGCATTCCCCAAGGCAGCATTCTTAGACCAACACTCTTCATATTATTCATTAATGATCTCTGTGACCATATTACAAGTGATTGTGTTCTTTTTGCTGACAATGTCAAACTATTTAACACCATCAACAATACAACTATCCTTCAAAAAGACCTTGACTTTATATCTGAATGGTCTAAAACTTGGCAACTCCAAATCTCAACCAGCAAATGCTCTGTCTTACACATTGGAAAAAAGAATCCGAACACTAAATACAAGCTCGATGGACATTACCTTACAGATGACCCCCACCCTGTTAAAGACCTTGGAGAGTTCATATCAAATGATCTAAATGCCAAAGCCCACTGCAACTACATCACAAAAAAGGCTTTAAGAGTTGTAAACCTAATCTTGCGTAGCTTCTTCTCCAAAAACACTACACTACTAACCAGAGCATATAAAACATTTGCTAGACCAATTCTTGAATACAGCTCACTTGTCTGGAACCCATACCTCATTTCAGACATCAATACAATTAAACGTGTCCAGAAATACAACAAAATACCTTATACCACCAGACTTGAAATCCTGGGTTTAGAAAATTTAGAACTACGCTGCCTTCAACATGACCTGAGTTTAACTCATAGAATCATCTATTACAAAGTCCTTCCTGTCGAAGACTACTTCAGCTTCAATTGCAACAATACACGAGCACACAATAGATTTAAGCTTAATGTTAACCGCTCCAATCTTGATTGCAGAAAATATAACTTCAGTAATAGAGTTGTTAATGCCTGGAATTCATTACCTGACTCTGTGGTCTCTTCTCAAAATCCCCAAAGCTTCAACCAAAAACTGTCTACTATTGACCTCACCCCATTCCTAAGAGGTCTGTAATAAGAGCACAAGCGTGCCTACCACTCCTGTCCTATTGTTTCTTTTCATTATATCCAATTAATATAGTTATTACATACTCATATTTATATATTTGCTTATATATTGTATAGTTATTCATGCTTATGCTTATATATACTGTGCGACAAAATAAAATAAATAAATAAATTAAAATAAAATAAAAATATGTGCTGTGATCAGCAGAGACTGTGATAAATCACAATATTCTGTTCTGTGGAGTGTTCTTTCCTTCTTTCATATCTACTTAGGGGAATGAGACCATCCAATAAGCTGCACTGAAAGTAGCACAGTCCATCACAGTCAGCTTCAGACCTGTTGGGCAGAAGTCATTTGGGGAAACTGGAATTTGATCTTATCAAAGAAACTGACCTCAACTATTTGAAAGCAAGGAACTTAAATTATAGTGATCAATTTGAGGATAATATAAATACATACTGAAGAGACAGATCTGATTCCCTTTTATTACATTTTGTTTGCATCATTTTTCATTCGGTTCTGCATAATTTTTATTATTATTATTATTATTATTATTTATTTGATTTTTATACCGCCCTTCTCCCGAAGGACTCAGGGCGGTGTACAGGCAACAATAAAATACAGACACTACAGTATACAATTTAAAATGCAAGTTAAAAAACTTATTATAATTAGCCTAGAACTTTAAAAATTTATAAAAACCAAAACCCCATTTAAAATTAGTAAAAAATTTAAAATCGATAAAATTTATGTAATTTAAAATTTAAAATTTAAGCCAGCCCCGCGCGAATGAAAAGATGTGTCTTCAGTTCGCAGAAGGTCCAAGGTCAGGTATTGGGCGAAAGCCCGGGGGAAGTCCGTTCCAAAGTGTGGGAGCCCCCACAGAGAAGGACCTCCCCCGGGGGGCCGCCAGCCGACATTGCTTGGCGGACGGCACCCTGAGAAGTCCCTCTCTGTGAGAGCGTACGGGTCGGTGGGAGGCATACGGTAACAGCAGGCGGTCCCGTAAGTACCCAGGCCCTAAGCCATGGAGCGCTTTAAAGGTCGTAACCAACACCTTAAAGTGCACTTGAAAGGCCACAGGTAGCCAGTGCAGTCTGCGCAGGAGCGGTGTTACGTGGGAGCTACGCGAAGCTCCCTCTATCACCCACGCAGCTGCATTCTGAACTAACTGAAGCCTCCGAGTGCACTTCAAGGGGAGCCCCATATAGAAAGCATTACAATAATCCAAGCGAGAGGTAACGAGCGCGTGAGTGACTGTGCACAAGGCATCCCGATCAAGGAAGGGGCGCAACTGCCGAACCAGGCGAACCTGGTGGAAGGCCCTCCTGGCGACGGCCGTCAAATGATCTTCAAACGACAGCCGTTCATCCAGGAGGACACCTAAGTTGCGTATCCTATCCTTTGGGGCCAATAACTCGCCTCCAACAGCTGCGGCTGCAGCTGACTGAATCGGGATGCCGGCATCCACAGCCACTCCGTCTTGGAGGGATTAAGCTTGAGCCTGTTTCTCCCCATCCAGACCCGTACGGCTTCCACACACCGGGACAGCACTTCAACAGCTTCATTGGGGTGGCTTGGATAAATTTTGATGAATGGTTTTCAGAAATAGTTGTTCTTGCCATTGTAGTATAATTCTCTTTTTTTCTGAAAATATAATTTTAAGTAAACATAGAATATTGGAAAAAAAATGTTGGTATGAGTTCCTCTATCATTTAAAAATGTAATATTACATATTCCCTAGATGATTAGTAAGAGCAATTAGATTTCAGAAAGCCATTTCCATAAAAAATAGAGTACCGTAAGAGATAGTTTTTTTTTTAACAGCCAAGAAGCAGATGTGAAGGATAAAATAGGTAAAACAAATAAATGAATAATAAAAGTCCAATAGTATTTGTAGGAAGCAAGCTGCAGAACATCTGTCCTCAGATTTAGAAGACACTTGCACTAAAAAAATGACATGTAATTTTGTGTTTAGATGGCATATATTGTAAAAAGTGATGAAGTTTCCTCTTATGAAAGAAAAACCAAGTTCATGAATTATGTGCATAAAAACATGCTTAAATGAACAGTCATTTAATTTGATTAATAGTGGTAATATACAGGAAAAGCTCAGTGAAAAGAAACAAATGAACAGAAAAATGAAGAAAATGAGATGAGATGAGGAATTTTCTGCTCCTAATATGTATTCAACTTGTTGGTTTTGCCCTAAGATCTTCCCTGGGACAGAATGAAAGAGTTCAACACACTGTGAAACTATTACTGTCATTTCGACCACAAATACAGCTATTTTTTAAAGGGACTTAATTGCAAATCAAAGCTTTACTATGTTTTCTCAGTGGATTATTAACTAAAATATATTATTCTTGTAAAGAAGTAAAAGAAAACAACTAGACAGAGCAGAAAACTACTGTAACTGAACCAATTATAATCTACAGAATAAGGTGCCAGCAGAGTTGCAGAGAAATCATATCTAATCTATTCTCTTGGATATCAATAATTCAGTGTTAAACCAACTAATCTTTGCATTAAAATCTGTACTCTAACAAAGTGCACTACCTTTAATATGAACAGACAGATCTGAGATGTAAAATATACTAATAAAATATATTAGCCAAATTACTGGCACAAGAACAGAAAGGAAAAATCTATTGATTAATTACATTTTGTATTGTGCGTGATTGTGTCATGTAAACAGGCTTCTGATTACTATATGTTACTTGATTTCCAATTTAATTTTATTACAGCCATTTTTGAAGTAAAAGTAAAGAATCTGAATAGTTGGACTTCTCCCTTCTCTCGAAAACCTTGGTACCTCCAAGAACTTTAATTGAGTAATATCATAGGAATTCCAATCCGTGTTCAATGGTGACTAAATCTGTTAAGGTTTATATAGTCCTCTTTGCCATGAAAAAAAAAAGACAAAGGAGCATCCTGAAAAGCAGTATCCAGAATGATTTGCAACCAGTTAGTGTAATGTTTACAGCAGCAGCTTCATTTTGAGCATGCAGGAAAACCTTTTATCAAGTCAACAAAAACACTGGCTCATAACTAACTGAAGGATATGCCCATTTAAATCATGGCATTAAACTTTGTCAGAATAGCTGCTCCACATAAAGACGGGTTATAATTTTTCCAGACTAAGATTTATCCAACTGGGCAAAGGCACAATGTTTGATTAAAATATATCAATGCATGTTTGATTATAGAAAGTCTACTTTATTATATTTTACCTTTTCTCTAATTTTAATTTATTTGATGACATTGTCAATGGATGGGAAAGAGACTATGTCAGAAAAAATTAACATATGACAGACTTATTTACCCTCTACTTCATGAATTAAGACATACCAAAATATTATAATATATGAACCAAAATTTATAACATTTTTACTGTCCTATTTTGAGAGCCATTTCAAGATTCTAGAAACAAAAGACCATTGTATTATAATTTCATTTTGCAGGGAAAACACACATTTTGATGTAGTTAACGAACTCTGAATTTCTGAAGAAATTTATCATTTTATTAGTGTTATTTTACACCTAGAGAAAAAAGTCCTATAGAATTTCCAAAGATTAATTCATTACTTGGGTATTATCTTTACTCAGTTAAGAATTAGTTCACCCTAACTCTAAGTCCTCTGCTTCAGTCAGTAAAACCACCACTTTCATCTGGAAGACAGACAATAGAAAGTTATAACTGAAATTTCCAATAGAGTCTCTGCAGATAAACATAGAGAGCTCCTTATTAGCAGAATATCCAATCCTAGTGACAACTGATTTTTACACACAGGCTAAGAATGGAAGACATACTGTGTATTGAACAGAATGGATGCATATTATAAACAGATTCCACTCTTTTGATAATTATCATATGATAGATGAAAGTGAATTCATTAGTCTTTATTTAACAACTGCCTTTTTTAATAACTGTTCACAGTTACAAAAGTGATGAAAAATAACCAACCTTTCCATTTATGACCTTCACAGGTCTATAAAGAAAAGGAAAGACAAAGTCAGATCATAAGCACAGTCAGGGTTTCACTCAGTGACTGCTTTGCTTAATGACATGTCCAAAAATATTTTACAAAAATGTCCAAAAATATTTTACAAGCAGAGTTCTCCAGTCCTCTGAATACAATAAAATACCTTATACCACCAGACTAGAAATACTGGGTTTAGAGAATTTAGAACTCCGCTGCCTTCGATATGACCTGAGTTTAACTCATAGAATAATCTGTTACAATATCCTTCCTGTTGAAGACTACTTCAGCTTCAATCGCAACATTACACGAGCACACAATAGATTTAAACTTAATGTGAACCGCTCCAATCTTGACTGCAGAAAATATGACTTCAGTAATAGAGTTGTTAATGCCTGGAATTCACTACCTGACTCTGTGGTCTCTTCCCAAAATCCCCAAAACTTTAACCAAAAACTATCTACTATTGACCTCGCCCATTCCTAAGAGGTCTGTAAGGGGCGTGCATAAGAGCACAAACGTGCCTACCATTCTGTCCTAATGTTCCCTTTGATTGTATCCAATTCATATAGTTTTTCTTTTTTTATACTTATGCTTATATATATGCTTATCTATCATATAGTTATTTCATGCTTATGCTTACATATACTATTGTGACAAATAAATAAATAAATAAATAAATAAATAAATAAATAAATAAATAAATAAATAAATAAATAAATAAATAAAAAAAATAAAATAAAATAAAATAAATGACTGAGTTGCCAATTCCAAATGTGATCACTAAATGAGGACAATCTGTAATGTATGTATATCGGAAAGAATAATTTAAATGGCCTGTGCATAAAAAAAAATTCCATATGGGCACATGAAATATATGCATTTATTTCCTCACTTTAAACAACTTCAATTGAACAGCTGATTGTACGCATTGCTTACCTTTTTGATAAAATATAATAGACAAAAAGTATTACATTATGTTAAATATATAATATAAAATAATTACTTCCTACTATCAGTAAGAGATAAAAGTAAAAATCTAAACACCACAAAAGCAAGAGATAGTGAATTTTGAATCCTATAGCGATCTCAACAACTTAGAAGAAACTGTAGGGAAGTAAGTCCACAATATAGGTTAGCACTGTGGTTAAACACTATTGAAAATTCTGGAAGGAATACATTTGGAAGCTTTGAATGCAGCGAGGAAGGCACATGTCTACTTATCATGTCTTCTTATCGAATCTTACGAAAATATTCAAATGTAAGTGGATGCCAAAACTGTGCAGCATTCAGTTTTCCAGAAACAAGTGGAAGTTCAAACAGGAGATGGTTAAGGAGATGGTTCACTTGCTAAGAGAGTGAACAATTTTTAAATGGTTTATATTTTCACTTCATGTAGCCTTGCTATTAAAAATTAGTTTGGAGAAGGTTTCCTAAGGCTGATGGTGGGTACAACTGACAAATGTTATTCTAACATCAAAAGGCATGAAATATGTTTGGGGATGAATTATGGAAATAATAATCTTTGAAAACAGACATCTGGATTTTCTAAAATGTTTTGTTCAGTGGACCCATTTTTCCCCTTTATAATACTCCTATGACTCCATAACATATGTTCTGTTAAAAATTAGTGTTCTTTCAATATTAATTTTCTCTACTAAAGTTACGGCAAATAAAAGTTATTATTAATAAGCAGCTATTTATCCTATCTGAACCAGATGCTATATAACAATTCCTAAATATTTTCTTACCATTATTTTGTCAATTTTTTTTTATTGGCACTTGTTTGGCTAACAGGAAAAAAATGAATTTATTCTCTATTCTGTCCTATGGGGAGGAAAAACCCACAAGCAAAACAAAAAGATCACTTTGGTTTATTTGGTGTCAGAAAGTTCTTTGATCCAGTAAAAATATCTGACAAGGAAGGCAGAGCCACCTAATTACTGATGTTTCTTTTACTTTCATCCCATTCTACTCGAAAAGGCCTATCAAGTCTTCAGAGCAAATGCAAATTGGGAAGACAAATATCTGACAATTATCTACCCACTTGTCCCTATAAATTAAGCACACAATAAATTAAAAACTTTCCAAATGTGATTTATCAGTTTAAATAAATAACTGCTCACACTCTTTTTCTTCTGAAATGTTCAGAAGCAATACAGAAATAAACATTAATAAATTCTGGTCACATAAACCACAGGAAATTTAGCAAACTAATATAAAATCTTTGTGTATATTTCTGAGATTGTGCTCTCAACTTTTACTTTTTTTTCCTTCCTGGAGAAATTGTATACTATAATTGTGCAGAAATCCTTAAAGTGAGCAAGATTAATGCAACAAAATTTTGAATATATAATTAAAATTATAAAATTTCAAAATGTGAAGACAATTAATTTTTAAAAAATAAAATTTGCTCTAAAAATCGTAATGTAAAACAACAAGCAGTTCATTATGCTTGTCAGCCAACTCTTTTTCAGAATTTTCTATCCCATAAATGTAATGGGCAACTCTGAGGATACAAGTTCATTTGATCATAAAATACAGACAACTGACCTATAGGTTCAACACTTCTGCCTGAAGTCAAAAAGTTTATGAAAGCCAATTGGTTAAATCCAGTGGTGGGATTCAAGTAATTTAACAACCGGTTCTCTGCCCTATGATTTCTTCCAACAACCAGTTTGCCAGACTGTTCAGACAGTTAACAACCGGTTCTCCCGAAGTGGTGCGAACTGGCTGAATCCCACCACTGGTTAAATCTCTATCTACATTTGTACATAGTCTTCCACATGTAATAGGCAATCAGGGCACGTTAGGATTCTTATTTTGTTTTTGAATATGCTAAGTTTGCCTGATTTTTTTCAAAGTCACATTTTCTCCCTCTAAAGCTTATTATCTCTTCCCAAAATTTGGTCTCTTCCCAAAATCCCAAAAGCTTCAACCAAAAACTGTCTACTATTGACCTCACCCCATTTCTAAGAGGTCTGTAAGGGGCATGCATAAGAGCACAAGCGTGCCTACTGTTCCTGTCCTACTGTTTCCTTTCGTTATATGCAATTAATATAGTTATTACATACTCATACTTATATATATGCTTATATATTGTATAGTTATTCATGCTTATGCTTATATATACTGTGTGACAAAATAAATAAATAAATAAAAATCTACCTTGGCCTTCCATTGTTTCACTTTCCATTGTTTCTTTTGTTCACCGTATATCATAAGGAAGCTGACATTGATGGATATATGGCAGAGGGATGAGACGAAACATATTTAAGTTTAATAATATTCAGAAGTGACTCAGATAGACATCTTACTAATTTACTGAAGTATAAGGAGAAGAGATTCACTACAATCCTACTTGCAAGATTCTGTTATTATAGCCAATCCCAACAAACATTTTAGCTTTCCTCTAGAGTAGATCTCTTGGTCTGGTCTACCTAGTGGGGCTGACAACTTATCACTTTTGAAGCCTAATCCTTTTCCAAAAATCTGATGCTCTTCCATGTTTTCTTTGCTCCTGTTACTCATTTAAAAAAGTCTCAATGCTATTTTACATTGACCTTTTGTGACAACTTAGGTGTCGGGGAGGGGGAAAATATCATCAGTTAACATGCTTCAGTAAGCTTAGGACTCTCCAGATTCAATATCAAGATTCTGGGTTTAAATTCCTTTTAAATTGCCTTATGTTTTTCAACTACAAGAAAAAAGAAAACGTTTTCTTCATTTGATATCATTATAATCCTGGTTCTGATGAGGAAAAAAGATGGTGGCAGAAAATACCAGTTGAAAGGAAATAAGTGCCGCATCACCTTAAGTTGTCCTCTTTGGTGAGGCGTTTAGTGGGTAGAGATCTATTCATGACTTTTCTAAAACAATTCCATTTTCTACCAGTTTTCTTTTTATTCCCATCTCTATCTTGAAGTTTTCACAAACACCAAGCATTATCAGTGAGTTGTTTTGATTTCGTTTCTATTCTTTTCTGGAGTTTTTCTAATACTGAATACTGATACTATGCTTTCGGTAATTGATGTCTATAGTAGGATGGACTCTTTGGAATCTGTAAAGGAAAAGAAAAAGCTGATGTTCCTGCAAGATATGGAGGCAAATCTGTTTCTACTTAAAAATTCCCTTGTAGATTTTCAAAACTTACTACTCTATAAAAAAGAGTGGGCAGACTACATCTGTCCATTTGTATAACATGCTGATTTTACTCATGTATTAACACAAACTGCGGGCAACAAACAGCATTCACCAAAGAAACCTATAATTAGCTATGATAGATCTAAATTTAATACTAAGAGACAATCTCTGTCTGCAGGGACAAGTGAATCCCAGAAAGTATAGTGAGTCCAAACACGGCAAACCAATTAATATGGTTTTGTAAAGCAAACTAATTGAAATATATGATTGCAACAGAGATCTATACATGAATGCTAAGGAACAATGAATTGCTTTAAAGACTTGGTATAGTATTGTACATTGTGGCAAAACTGTTCAAACGTTTCACCCTCAAAAGTAGTATGGAGATTTTAGTCTTATTAATTCTGGGAGCCTCATTGCATTGGCAGAGATTCTAATTGCGGCCTTCTTCATCCTGATGGTAATTCACATTTAAACGATTATGCCTTGGTTTAATGAAGAGATTTTGGATATCATTCATTTGGGTGGTGTCACCAACTCAGCAGAGTAACCTGACTCATTTAGGGATCTTGGCCTTATTCACGTTATTGAATGAAATGAAAGGTGTGATTTTAACTCTTGTATTTCATTCTTGTGAAGCTTCAGTTTGTTAAGCATAAACCTAACACACCATTACTGCACTTAGCCATATTATTGAAAAAATATATTTCATTTATATAACAATTTTCAGAATGAAATAGAATAGTAATTTGCAAATTAAAGCAAAGATCTCCAACTTTCTGAGAAGATTTGAATTCCAAACAAGTTTCCTATAAATGGCTAGATTAATGAACTATGTGGAAAAGTGAAGTACAAATACAGTAGCTATGAATATTCAACAGCCTTCCCAAAGGATAGACTCTCCAGGCTGATCTTGAAGTAAGAAAAATTTTCTGATTAGTCTTTGTTTGCTAGGTTAATTAGGCCTAAACAATAATTATCCTCTTTTTTTTAATCAAGATTTAGAGGTGAAGTGGGGAGAAGGACAGCCAATATAAATTAGAAAAATGCCCACTTAAATAAGAAACCAAAGCATTTCGAGATAGATGCAATAAAGTGTCTTTTATGGGCATCCATAACTGTAGAGATCATTGGGCTCTCCACCAAATGAATGCAGAACAGCCTCAAAGCTCACAACGTTACAGGTAATATAATATAATATTTTGTTTAACATGCAAAATCATCTATTGCAATATCCTTCCTGTAAAAGACTACTTCAGCTTCAATCGCAATAATACAAGAGCAAACAATAGATTCAAACTTAATGTCAACCGCTTCAAACTTGATTGCAGAAAATATGACTTCTGCAACAGAGTTGCTAACGCTTGGAACTCATTACCTGACTCCATAGTCTCTACTCAAAATCCCAAAATCTTCAACCAAAAACTATCTACCATTAACCTCACCCCGTTCCTAAGAGGACTATAAGGGGCGTGCATAAGCGCACAAAAGCACCTACCGTTCCTGTCCTATTGTTCCTTTCATTGTATCAAATTAACATAGCTGTTGCATACTTTTACATATATATATATATATATATATATATATATAGGTCTTTGGTTGTTCGGGTTTTCTCCCGTGTAAAATTGGAAGTGTCTTGGCGACGTTTCGACGAAGTCTCATTCGTCATCTTCAGGCTTCAGCTTCGTGCTTCTGGGAGCACCCACACTGATCAGGAAGCACGACCAAGGACCAGAATCAGTTCAAACCCACGACCAAGGACCAGAAGCCAGACCGCAGCTGCAACATTAGCCATTTCAAACCCCTCCAATCCATACATGCAGCAGACTGACACCCATTATGAAGATGTAGCACCACCACGAACACGAAGCCAAACAGCAGCAGTGCAGCTCACCAGCTCAAATCCCCCTGCAACTCAGACTAATCTGAGCACAACCAAGCCCCCACCCAAACAGGACACTCCCCCAGCCAATCAAAGCACAAAAAAACCCCATCCAATCAGAGCACAGCCAAGCTCCCACCCAATCAGTTCAAACCCCCACTAGCAGTTAAAAAGGAAGAAACAGCTGCAATCACACATTGCTCCCAGAAGCACGAAGCTGAAGCCTGAAGATGACGAATGAGATTTCGTCGAAGCGTCGCCAAGACACTTCCAATTTTACGCGGGAGAAAACCCGAATAACCAAAGACCTACATATATATATATATATATATATATATATATATTTCTTTTACGATGTGTTGTTTTTTATTTATGTCGATGTTTGTGTATACTGCTGTGACAAATGAAATAATAATAATAAAAAATATAGGTCTGGAAATGGAATGTAAGAGTTACAAAAGCAATGTAAATTATAACAGGGCCTATGAGCAAGAATGTAGCGGCTGATAACAATATAATGGGATGAGCTCCTTCTCATCATGGAAAACATTAGTTTTTATTATGTGTCTCCTTCCCTCCAGGGTCAACATGCAGGTTACCTATACTGCCTAATATGCAATGCATTTCAGCATCAAATATGCAAGGACAGACCATTATTTAGCATCCATCTACCCCAGTTAATGTTCACTGAGCACTCTGATTTTGGTGTCCTAGTCAAGTGTAGAGCACAGCTATGCATGAATGGAAGCAGGCTTGTTCAACTGATATACCAAATGGGCGTTATGAATTCAAAGCATCTTTAGGGGGAAAAGGAAAATTCATTTGCTTGCTGAAGGTCATCTCATTGGTTCTGCAAATTGAGAACACCTACCATCTTATTTGTCTCTTGAGAAATCTGTATGCGGGTCAAGAAGCAACAGTGAGAACTGGACACGGAACCCCTGATTGGTTCAAAATTGGGAAAGGAATCCGGCAAGGCTGTATACTATCATCCTGCCTATTTAACCTATATGCAGAGCACATCATGAGAAAGGCGGGGCTGGATGAATCAAAAGTTGGAATTAAGATTGCCGGAAGAAATATCAACAACCTCAGATATGCAGATGATACCCACTCTAACGGCAGAAAGCAAAGAGGAACTAAAAAGCCTCTTGATGCAGGTGAAGGAGGAGAATGCAAAAGTTGGCTTGAAACTCAATATTAAGAAAACTAAGATCATGGCATCCAGCCCTCTCAATTCCTGGCAGATAGATGGGGAAGAAATGGAGGTAGTGACAGATTTTATTTTCCTGGGCTCCAAGATGGGGACTGCAGCCAAGAAATTAAAAATGCTTGCTCCTGGGGAGGAAAACTATGGCAAATCTAGACAGTGTACTAAAAAGCAGACACATCACCCTGCCAACAAAAGTGCATATAGTCAAGGCTATGTTTTTCCTAGTTGCAATGTATGGCTGTGAAAGTTGAACTAGAAGAAAGACTTAGCACCAAAGAATTGAGGCCTTTGAACTCTGGTGCTGGATAAGACTCCTACGAGTCCCTTGGACTGCAAAGCGAACAAACAAGTCAGTCCTAGAGGAGATCACCCTGGCTGCTCTTTAGAAGGCAAGATCCTGAAGATGAAATTGGAATACTTTGGCCACCTAATGAGAAGGAAGAACTTACTGGAGAAGAACCTAATGCTGGGAAAGATTGAGAGCAAAAGAAGAATGGGACGACAGAGAATGAGATGGCTGGATGGAGTCACTGAAGCAGTAGTTGTGAGTTTAAATGGACTCCAGAGGATGGTAGAGGATAGGAAGGCCTGGAGGAACGTTGTCCATAGGGTCGGATATGACTTCACAACTAAGAACAACAACATCAGGCATTGGTAATGCTTAATTACCTTCTCAATTTCCTTTTCAATCTCTGCCATGGAGCTCTGCACTTGCATTTAGCAAATGTGGACCAAAATAAATTCTAGATTT
The DNA here is from genome assembly GCF_028640845.1 of Ahaetulla prasina. Taxonomy (NCBI): domain Eukaryota; kingdom Metazoa; phylum Chordata; class Lepidosauria; order Squamata; family Colubridae; genus Ahaetulla; species Ahaetulla prasina. The sequence continues at coordinate 161,896,349 of NC_080541.1, forward strand.
CAAATGAAAATAAATGTCTATTTATGTTCTCAATTATCTTCTGCAGCATAATTAGATTTGGCTACATGTCCTCACCACTTGTCTGCTTACTATTTTCTTACTGCTTGGTCTTTTCTTTGACTCTCCTAATGTCTTTTCATTCGTTGCTCCTTACTATCCACTTGGCTTGTGTAACTGACATGTCATATAAAACAATTCTCATCTTTAAATCTTTCATTTTAATGCAATTTTAGCTTTGGTTCTTGGACAACCCTAAGACAATAAGGCATAGAGTTACCATATGATAACTTCGCTCCTCCGAAAACAACAAAATACCTTATGCCACCAGACTTGAAATCCTGGGATTAGAAAATTTAGAACTCCGCCGACTCCGACATGACCTGTGTTTAACACACAAAATATCCTTCCTGTCAAAGACTACTTCAGCTTCAATCGCAATAATACAAGAGCAAACAATAGATTCAAACTTAATGTCAACCGCTTCAAACTTGATTGCAGAAAATATGACTTCTGTAACAGAGTTGTTAACACTTGGAACTCACTACCTGACTCTATAGTCTCTACTCAAAATCCCAAAAACTTCAACCAAAAACTGTCTACCATTGACCTCACCCCATTCCTAAGAGGTCTGTAAGGGGCGTGCATAAGAGCACAAAAGTGTTTACTGTTCCTGTCCTATTGTTCCCTTTCATTATATCAAATTAACATAGTTGTTGCATACTTTTGCTTATATATATGTTTTTCTTTTATGATGTTATGATGTTATAATATGTTTTATGATGTTATTATGTTGATATTTACGTATACTGTTGTGACAAAATGAAATAAAAAAATGGCTGGCTAATAAATTTAAATGATAATAATAATAGGAGTACAAGTACTTAGGGGTTTTGGAAGCTTCAGACCTGTTGCACAACCAAGTCAAAGAAGCTACTTCAAAAAAATGTATAAAGCGAGTCTGGAAAATCTTGAGATCAAAGCTGAGTTGAGGAAATATCATAAAGGCAATTAACACCTGGGCAGTGCCTGTAATACGTTACTCAGCTAAAATAACTGATTGGGACTCAGCTAGAACTTGATAATTTGGATCGAAAAACAAGAAAACTAATGAAAATGCACCATGCTCTGCACCCAAAAAGTGATGTTGATTTATTGTATTTGCCAAGATCTTAGGGTGGCAGAGCTCCAGGTGAAACAAATTGTGGAAGAGGAAAAACACATTTTAAATGACTACGTAAAAAAGACAAAGGAGCCTCTGTTGAAAGAGGTGAACAAGGGAAACCTCTTGAAAACAACAAAATTAAAAGCAGGAGATCAAAAGGAAACAATCGCGCATCAGGTTTCTAACTTGAAAAAGAAGCCTACGCACAGTCAATATCTGAAGGACACTGAAGGGAAGGCAGATACAAAGCTAACATGGAGCTGGTTGAGATCAGAAGTGCTGAAGAAAGAAACAGAAGGCTTCATTTTGGCTGCCAAAGAACAAGCCTTGCAGACCAATTCCATGAAAGCAAAAATTCTAAACGACAGCAACAACAACAAATGTTGCTTATGCAACGAGAAAGATGAAACAGTGGATCACCTTATCAATGTCTGCAGCAAAAATCACAGACTAATTATTTCCGTCATGATCGAACTGCCAAAATCATACATTGAGAGCTTTGCCAGAAGTTTGGGTTCAAATGCAGCAAAAATTACTGGGAACAACAAATTGACAAAGTTCTTGAAAATGAGGAAGTCAAGAGCCTGTGGAACTTTTGGATCAGTAGTGGGTTGCTACTGGTTCTCCCCAGTTCGCAAGAACCGATAGTAAACATTTTGAGTAGTTCGGAGAACCGGTAGTAAAAATTCTGCCTGGCCCCGCCCCCAATCTATTGCTGCCTCCCGACTCCCAGCTGATCGGCTAGAAGGAAAAAAATCAAGACTCACTTGTCGAAGAAGAGAAAAAAAACAAGACAACGTCCCTTTAAATTGATCGGCTGCTTCTCAGCCAGGAGATCGCTTGGCAAAGAAGAAGGGGGCGGGGAAACACTGTCGTTTTAAATTGACAGAGCGGCTAGAAGCTCTGTTCTGAGTCAGCTGAACAACAAATTGGATAAGAGGAGGAATTCTTATATGGTTCAATGTTTTTGAAGTTTTGGGGTTTGTGCAACATGGGCTTTGTGTTTCTAAAAAGGTTTGGGCGATTTCCATTGTGAAGTATCCAGTCTTGAATGAGTTTTCTGCCTGCTTGTAAATGGAACCGAACTTCCGGTAGCTGTTTTCTGCTTACAAAGTTTCCTTTATGCAGCTGGCAGGAATGTGGAATTCCAGGCAGGTTCCTTGCTAGCAGCTTGATTATTCCTTAAATATCTGGGATATTTTATTTGGGAAATGAAGAGGGGGGAGTTTGATTCCTTCCCAGAACTTATCAGTGGGGTGGGGAGGAAATGGGATTTTGAAGTAACCTTCCCCTGGAGTGGGAAGGGGATTTTAGGCTTGCTGTCAAACATCAGCCATAATACTAATGATTGTTTTGAACAATATGCAGGTTGTATTACATGAATGGCTATTTTATATGTGAAATTATGACTGAAACCTATATAAGTTCACACTGTCAGGAAGTTTGTCCTTAGTTTTAGATTGCTTCTCTCTTTGTTGAGTTTCTATCCATTGCTTCTTGTTTTGCCTTCTGGTGCTTTGGAAAATACTTCCTCTCCCCTTCTTTCTAGCAGCCCCTTAAAAGCCTGTTGCCTATCACACTCTTGGGCAAAGCATGTGAGCCATTTCCTCCTTTCAGTGGTCCATGAAAGTGCATCTATAGCAGAAGTCTCTAACCTTGGCCACTTTAAGACTTTAAGATAGTAAAGCTGGCTGAGGAATTCTGGGAGTTGAAGTGGCCAAGTTTTGAGACCCCTGATTTATAGTATGTAGATAATAAAGTTGCAAAAAGGTGAACAACATTTTTGCAGAACTATAGATACGTTGAGACTGGGTGTGACAAGGAATGGCTGGGAGGGGAGGGGCCAGGCGAGATACCCCTTGACATGAGAGACATTGAGTTGGCCACGCCTACCCAGTCACATGACCATCAAGCCACACCTACTGTCACATGACCATCAAGCCACACCCACAAAATAAGCCACGCCCACAGAACTGGTAGCAAAAAAATTTAGAACCCACCCGTTTTGGATCCAAACAGACAGACATCTCGCCCACAACACGCCTGACATCACTATTGTAGAAAATAAAAAAAGTCTAGTTCATTAAGCCCACTGTAACTACATCGCAAAAAAGGCCTTAAAAGTTGTAAACCTAATCTTGAGTAGCTTCTTCTCCAAAAACACTACACTACTAACCAGAGCATATAAAACATTTGCTAGACCAATTCTTGAATTCTTGGAATCCATACCACATTTCTGACATCAATACAACTGAACGTGTCCAGAAATATTTTATAAGAAGAGTACTCCACTTCTCCGAATACAACAAAATATCTTTTGCCACCAGACTTGAAATCCTGGGTTTAGAAAACTTAGAACTACGCCACCTTCAACATGACTTTAGTTTAACTCATAGAATCATCTATTATAATGTCCTTCCTGTCAAAGACTACTTCAGCTTCAATTGCAACAATACACAAGCACACAATAGATTTAAGCTTAAAGTTAACTGCTCCAATCTTGATTGCAGAAAATATGACTTCAGTAACAGAGTTGTTAATACTTGGAATACACTACCTGACTCTCTTCCCAAAATCCCCAAAGCTTCAACCAAAAACTATCTACCATTGACCTCACCCCATTCCTAAGAGGTCTGTAAGGGGCGTGCATAAGAGCACAATCGTGCCTACTGTTCCTGTCCTATTGTTTCCTCTCGTTCTATCCAATTAATATAGCTATTACATACTCATACTCATATATATGCTTATATATTGTATAATTATTTCATGCTTATGCTTATATATACTGTGTGACAAAATAAATAAAATCAATCAATGCAGATGATTGCATTGAATTGGCACAACTAATAAAAATAACAAAATATTGTGATTGCAAATTGAAGCTGAGCGAATATGGAGGAACAAAACAATCGTTGCACCAATAGTAAAAGGACCCCTTGGAGCAATACCCAAAGGGCTGCCTAGATACATGGAAATTTTGTACTTATTAGATCTGAATATCCTGACTTTGCAAAAAACACACTCTACTCGGAACTGCCTATATACTCAGATGCTAACTTAACAGCTCTTATGTCCTTGGTTAGGACTTGAAATATTAAGTTTTTACCAGTCCCAGACTGTGAATCGAATTGAAGATTAAATCAATAAAGAATAACTATAACAATAATAATAAATAAATAATCCTGTGGCTGGGCCTGGACGGCTATCAGGTGCGGTCCCTATGGTTATGGGAATGCTGGTGTTCGGATCAGTAGTGGCCTAGCCACCATGAACCAACCCAGGCACCTACCATCACCAATGATGAGAAGAAATCAACAAAATTCCATACCGGATTCCATCACCCGGGTCAACAAGGACTGCATCAGATGCTGTAGCTCCTGGACATCTGCTGAAAAATGGGTTATATGGCTCAGTTGCTACTGCTGGGTAACCAGGGCGTGCAACTGTAAAGAGACTGGGACAAAAGCGCAAAACTTGGACAACTGAGGAAAATAGAGAAATCATCAAATGTTACTACCAGGCAGAACCAACAGCCAGGGGATTTCAAAAAGAATGATGCAACTGTGGAAGGAAAAACACTCAGAAAGCAACATAACTGGGCGTTATGTTAAGGGGCGTGCATAAGAGCATAAACGTGCCTACCGTTCCTGTCCTATTGTTTTTCTTTTTCTTTTTCTATATATATATGCTTATACTTCCTTATATTTCCTCATATATATGTTTATATACTGTATAATCTTTTTGTGTGATGCCTATATATATTGTTGTGACAAATAAATAAATAAATAAAAATAAAAAAACTCATGAAATATTGCAACCTGGCCATTGAAACTACAAGGCTATGGATGAAACATGTAACAGGGATACCCCTTGTCATTGGGGCACTTGGTACCATGTCCAAGAATTTTACAAAACACATCAAGAAATTGCAGCTTCCTGCAATAACACCAGCAGAACTGCAAAAAACTGCGCTACTCAGAACATTGTATATTTTAAGATACTTGGTTGATACTTAGGATGCTGGCAGCAACCCGTATCAGACATTAGCATCAGTCAATGGTATTTGAATAGAATTTTATTGGCCAAGTGTGATTGGACACACAAGGAATTTGTCTTGGTGCATATGCTCTCAGTGTACATAAAAGAAAAGATACGTTCATCAAGGTACTTTGTAATTTGTGATGCATTTTTAAATATCCAGTTGACTGAGTTTCATGTTTAATGAATAAAAGAGATAATAAGAATTTAAAACTCTTCCTGTAGACATTTAACTGAAATAGAAAAGCAAACAACTAAAATAGAACAGACTAGAAAGTTTTGTATAAATGATGACTTGTACAAAAATTGGATGTGGTTATGTGGATGTCACTGCTAGTATTGAATACATTGTCTTCTGTCATGGTTGCCTGTCAAATCAGTTTAATACATTTCTATATTGCTTCAAGCAGCAGTAATGATAATGCTCAAAGTATTTTATATTATAGTTGATCACCAAGACTAGTCATTTTTTCTTTGACACAATATTCATAATTAAGGAAATACAATAAAACAAGTAATTTCTAGAATAAAACAAACACTTCCCTATCAATTGCATCCAGATCCTCAGATATTAAAGGAACTCAACTCATTTTGTGTCTGTTAAGGGAATAGTCCATCTGGCTTGTCTACCTTCCTAACATCTCTCTCCTTATGAATATTGAGAAAAATATAAACAAAAGTTTATAATTGTATTCATAGGATGGAATAACATTTGTGAAACAATGTTAAGTGGATGAAACATGCCAAATTCCTTAGTAATTAGTACCTTTTTTTTTATATCACGGCAGATGGGACAAGAAATCCTAATAGCTGTTCACACAGTAACTAGGATTTAGGGAAAGATTTTAAAACAACACTCTTTTCAGTAAGTATTTCAGGTAAATGCCCATGAATCTTTTGTTTTGAGACCTAATGAAATTTGCCACACAGATTGAACATTATAATGAAGAACGTATATAGCAATGTTCAGCTAACTAGCTTGATGTAGAGAGTGAGGGAGATGACCTGGAAACAAATATTCAGAAACTGTTACATAAATAAGGACAGAAGTATTCCAAAGCTCTGGAATAGGAGAGAGTATTAAGAAGATGAGTCTTCCCTGACTCACTGGGATTTAAACAGGAAAGCAGGAGAAGCCTAATCAGACTTGTAAAATTTGTAATCTATTTCAATGAAGCATACTCAGGCCTTCCTATGGAGTGTTTCCTGATGTGGTCTATTTCAAAGTGTTCACAGATGGAAATGGAAGACCCTGTGACAAATTATAGCGCCCTTCTTAGATATGATAAACCTGATTGTCAGAGAGTAAGGGCAAGGATAAATTGTTAATATATATATATATATATATATATATTATTGACAAACGTGTCCCTAACACGAGGAATGACACCAGACCCACACTCACGAGGTCCACACAGGATGTCACCACCACACATCCACCCAGAAAGCACACCCAAACCCACACTGATCAGGAAGCACGACCAAGGACCAGAAGCCAGACCGCAGCTGCAACATTAGCCACTTCAAACCCCTCCAATCCATACATGCAGCAGACTGACACCCACTACGAAGATGTAGCACGACCACGACCACGAAGCCAAACAGCAGCAGTGCAGCTCACCAGCTCAAATCCCCCTGCAGCACAGATTAGACTGAGCACAACCAAGCCCCCACCAACACAGGACACACCCCCAGCCAATCAGAGCACAGAAAAAACCCCATCCAATCAGAGCACAGCCAAGCTCCCACCCAATCAGTTCAAACCCCCACTAGCAGTTAAAAGGAAGAAACAGCTGCGATCACACATTGCTCCCAGAAGCACGAAGCTGAAGCCTGAAGATGACGAATGAGACTTCGTCGAAACGTCGCCAAGACACTTCCAATCTTACACGGGAGAAAACCCGAACAACCAAAGACCTATATACAAACACCCGTGAAAACCTCAGAAAACAAATATTGCACCTCTACGGGAGAAATCCACCATCTGACCAGGACCTATGAAAAACTAGAAGTCCAAAGAGCTTCCATTTTATGTGACCTCGCATTCCTACGAAACTGCCGCGATGAAAATTTAATCCCCAAATGCTTCCAATTGAAATTCCACTCCAACTCTGCAGCCACCAAACGCATCCTAAAAAGAACAGAATTGGCCTTAATCAGAAATGAACTTCACACAAAAAGATTCCTCCTAGATCAAATCAACAAAGATCTCCTCACACTTCACCTCAAACTCAGCAACAAGATGCACCCGGCACTTTGGGACAAATCCAAACAACTTGCCGTCTGGGGGGCCGAAACACAGACCACCCTCAAGACAGACACACACCAACAAACTCCGAAGACTACAAGAACGCCAGAAACAAACCCCTCCACCCTCACAGCAACACACGAAACAAACAGTGCAAAACATCTCAGATAGGATCCTCACCAAAGCTGAAACCGATGTCCTTTCCAAAGTTCAACTTTGCAGTCACTCCCAAAATACATCCCCACTGAGACCATTATATGCGGAGTTGAAACCAGCCTGACCAAAATCAACCCCGATGACGCTAACAAAATCAGACTCGAAATCACCAACATCCTCTGCAGCAGCAAGCCACCCAAAAGCAACTTACCCAAAGAGGAACAGACAGCACTACTTAACCTGAAAAAAGATACCAGCATAATAATCCTACCAGCAGACAAGGGCAACGCCACGGTGGTTATGAACACATCTGACTACCAAACCAAATTAACCAACCTACTCCAAGACCCTGCATACAAGCCCCTAAAACAGACCCCACCACCTACCTAGAAAACCACTAGATCCAAAATAAAAGCCTCCCCATCAGCGAAGAAATCCAACAAAGAATCATTCCCAGAGAGAAATCATCCAGATGCCCTAAGCTCACGGCCTCCCAAGATACACAAAGAAGGAACCCCCACTCAGACCCATAGTCAGCTCCATAGGCTCACCTCTACAAAACCTAGCCAAATTTCTCGCCAAACAACTACAGCCCTATGCAGAATCCATCGCCTCACACGTAAAAACTCATTCCAGTTCATAGAGATCATAAAGAAACAAAACTTACAGCCCAGCGACCTACTCGTGAGCTTTGATGTCATATCCTCTTCACCCAAGTGCCAATCAAAGAAGCCTTGACAGCTATCCAAAACAAATATAACCCCCAAGCACATACTAGATCTGACCAACCACTGCCTATCCAACACATACTTCATCTATAACGGACAAAAATACAAACAAATAGAAGGCGCACCCATGGGATCACCCTCTCACCTGTCATTGCCAACCTCTACATGGAACACTTTGAAACCCAAGCACTAGAAAAATCTGATCACAAACCCAAACTCTGGCTCAGATACGAGACGACACCTTCATAATCTGGCCACACGGGAAAGAAAAACTTGAAAACTTCCTCACACACCTCAATAGCCTACACCCCAAAATACAGTTCACCATGGAAACAGAAGTTAACAACCAACTTCCTTCCTAGATGTCTTAGTCTACAAGAAACCCAATGGCTCCCTAGGACACACCATCTACCAGAAGAAAACACACACAAACCGCTATCTGCATGCACTCTCACACCACCACCCAGCACAGATCAACTCAGAGCCAAGACACTCATCTCTAGAACAAAATGCTTAGCTGACGAACAACACCTAAAACCGAACTACACACTCTCACAAACGTACTAACATCCAATGGATTCCAGAGAAATAAGATTACCAAACTAATCCAAAAGAACCCCCACTAAAACCCAAGACAGAGAGCAAGAAAATGGCACAGCCCTCCTCCCATATATAAAAGGCACCACAGACAGAATCAGCAAGATCCTCCACAAACATAACATCAAGACAGCATTCTGCACAAACCAAAAAATATCCACCATCCTAAGAAACCCCAAAGACAAAATTGAGTTAGAAAATCAAGGAGTATATGAAATCCCATGCACCGCCTGCCCCACCACATACATTGGACAAACCAACAGAAGAATAAGTGCACGCATTGAAGAACACAAGAACTCATTCAAAAAAGAGGAACCAACTTCTTCCCTGGTCCAACACTTTAAAGTCACAGGACACGACATTGACTTTAAAAAGACCAGAACTATCGCCAAAACTGAACACTTTAACAACAGAATAATCAGAGAAGCCATTGAGATAGAAAAACGCCCACACAGCATGAACAAACGAGATGATACCTCCCGCCTACCAGCCATTTGGAAACCTGCCTTATTGACAAACGTGTCCCTAACACGAGGAATGACACCAGACCCACACTCACGAGGTCCACACAGGATGTCACCACCACACATCCACCCAGAAAGCACCCAATCCCACACTGATCAGGAAGCACGACCAAGGACCAGAAGCCAGACCGCAGCTGCAACATTAGCCACTTCAAACCCCTCCAATCCATACATGCAGCAAACTGACACCCACTACGAAGATGTAGCACGACCACGAACACGAAGCCAAACAGCAGCAGTGCAGCTCACCAGCTCAAATCCCCCTGCGGCACAGATTAGACAGAGCACAACCAAGCCCCCACCAACACAGGACACACCCCAGCCAATCAGAGCACAGAAAACCCCCATCCAATCAGAGCACAGCCAAGCTCCCACCCAATCAGTTCAAACCCCCACTAGCAGTTAAAAGGAAGAAACAGCTGCGATCACACATTGCTCCCAGAAGCACGAAGCTGAAGCCTGAAGATGACGAATGAGACTTCGTCGAAACGTCGCCAAGACACTTCCAATCTTACACGCGAGAAAACCCGAACAACCAAAGACCTATATATATATATATATATATATATATATATATATATATATATATATATATATATATATATATATATATATATATATATATATATATATATATATATATATATATATATATATATATCCTCTTTGAATGAGTTGAATAAGTTGAATGAGTTGAATAAGTTGAATGAGTTGAATAAGTTGAATGAGTTGAATAAGTTGAATGAGTTGAATAAGTTGAATGAGTTGAATAAGTTGAATGAGTTGAATAAGTTGAATGAGTTGAATAAGTTGAATGAGTTGAATAAGTTGAATGAGTTGAATAAGTTGAATGAGTTGAATAAGTTGAATGAGTTGAATAAGTTGAATGAGTTGAATAAGTTGAATGAGTTGAATAAGTTGAATGAGTTGAATAAGTTGAATGAGTTGAATAAGTTGAATGAGTTGAATAAGTTGAATGAGTTGAATAAGTTGAATGAGTTGAATAAGTTGAATGAGTTGAATAAGTTGAATGAGTTGAATAAGTTGAATGAGTTGAATAAGTTGAATGAGTTGAATAAGTTGAATGAGTTGAATAAGTTGAATGAGTTGAATAAGTTGAATGAGTTGAATAAGTTGAATGAGTTGAATAAGTTGAATGAGTTGAATAAGTTGAATGAGTTGAATAAGTTGAATGAGTTGAATAAGTTGAATGAGTTGAATAAGTTGAATGAGTTGAATAAGTTGAATGAGTTGAATAAGAACACAAGAACTCATTCAAAAAGAGGAACCAACTTATTAGCCATTTCAAACCCCTCCAATCCATACATGCAGCAGACTGACACCCACTACGAAGATGTAGCACGACCACGAACACGAAGCCAAACAGCAGCAGTGCAGCTCACCAGCTCAGATCCTGCAACTCAGACTAATTTGAGCACAACCAAGCCCCCACCCAAACAGGACACACCCCAGCCAATCAGAGCACAAAAACCCCCATCCAATCAGAGCACAGCCAAGCTCCCACCCAATCAGTTCAAACCCCACTAGCAGTTAAAAGGAAGAAACAGCTGCGATCACACATTGCTCCCAGAAGCACGGTTGAAGCCTGAAGATGACGAATGAGACTTCGTCAAACGCCAAGACACTTCCAATCTTACACGGAGAAAACCCGAACAACCAAAGACCTATATATATATATATATATATATATATATATATATATATATATATATATATATATATATATATATACTCTGATTGGCTGGGGTGTGTCCTGTTTGGGTGGGGGCTTGGTTGTGCTCAGTTAGTCTGAGTTGCAGGGGATCTGAGCTGGTGAGCTGCACTGCTGCTGTTTGGCTTTGTGGTCGTGCTACATCTTCATAGTGGGTGTCAGTCTGCTGCATGTATGGATTGGAGGGGTTTGAAATAGCTAATGTTGCAGCTGCGGTCTGGCTTCTGGTCCTTGATGGTGCTTCACAGTCAGTGTGGGTTTGGTGTGCCTCTTTGAATGAGTTGAATAAGTTGAATGAGTTGAATAAGTTGAATGAGTTGAATAAGTTGAATGAGTTGAATAAGTTGAATGAGTTGAATAAGTTGAATGAGTTGAATAAGTTGAATGAGTTGAATAAGTTGAATGAGTTGAATAAGAACACAAGAACTCATTCAAAAAGAGGAACCAACTTCTTCCTGGTCCAACACTTTAAAGTCACAGGACACGATATTGACTTTAAAGTGTTCAGAACTATCGCCAAAACTGAACACTTTAACAACAGAATAATCAGAGAAGCCATCGAGATAGAAAACGCCCACACAGCATGAACAAACGAGATGATACCTCCGCCTACCAGCCATTTGGAAACCTGCCCTTATTGACAAACGTGTCCCTAACACGAGGAATGACACCAGACCCACACTCACGAGGTCCACACAGGATGTCACCACCACATCCACCCAGAAGCACACCCAAACCCACACTGATCAGGAAGCACCAAGGACCAGAAGCCAGACCGCAGCTGCAACATTAGCCATTTCAAACCCTCCAATCCATACATGCAGCAGACTGACACCCACTACGAAGATGTAGCACCACCACGAACACGAAGCCAAACAGCAGCAGTGCAGCTCACCAGCTCAGATCCTGCAACTCAGACTAATTTGAGCACAACCAAGCCCCCACCCAAACAGGACACACCCCCAGCCAATCAGAGCACAAAAAAACCCACATCCAATCAGAGCACAGCCAAGCTCCCACCCAATCAGTTCAAACCCCCACTAGCAGTTAAAAAGGAAGAAACAGCTGCAATCACACATTGCTCCCAGAAGCACGAAGCTGAAGCCTGAAGATGACGAATGAGACTTCGTCGAAACGTCGCCAAGACACTTCCAATTTTACGCGGGAGAAAACCCGAATAACCAAAGACCTACATATATATATATATATATATATATTCTTTAAAATGTAGCCTTTAACCCATTCAGGTAGATAAGACAACACTTATTTTTTTTATGGATGGGAGAAGGAAAGTAGTGAGAGGAACAAGCGATTAAACATTTAGCATTCCAAGAAATTATTCTCTCCTGTCCCAAGGTGCTATGATTTGAGGGCAGGAATGTCAGCGAACTGAGTTTAGTAACCCCTCTTCTTTTCTTTCCCATCGAGGTGTTTTGTAATACCAAGTCCAACTGTTTTAGAAATCATGTAGCATATGATAATAACATGTGGTAGAATCCCTGAAATATAAATCAAAAGCAATGTATCAAAGATAATTTTTGAATCAGAGATAGGAAATATGAGCGCCATTTGATCTGCTTCAAATGAATCAAATTGTCCCAATCATCTTTGAGTTCAGGTTTTGTATTAAGTGGAAGTATGCTCAGTTCATTCTTACACAAGCATATCCAACCCAATCGTATGCTCTGAGCCATTTTCCCACTGCAATCAGTGGGGATAGATATTGTTAACCAATTCCATGCACAAATGCAGTTTATATGTTTGTTACATCTAACAGATTGATACTTATTTTTCCATAAGTTTTTAAAAAAACCAAACAAAATAATAGCAGAACCAGGACATGAAACTCTAAACAAACAGGGGAAACATACAGAGCAGCATTTCTTGAATTCTTTCCAATCCCTTTTCTGGCAGTGGCCCTAGAAGGTCATTCTATGTAATGAAGTGCTGTGTGTTTACTAATTATTGTAGTAAAATAATCTACTATTTTATTAGCTCATGGATTTTTAAAAAATGAATTTCCTTCAAAAAAAAATCTTGGCAGTAATATGAAAATAGTTTGCCATTATCTTATTCCAGGATATTTTTCAACTACCCTAATTAATTTATGATTACCTAATGTTATTGCTTTCTTTACAATTTCTAATGAATAGTTGTTTTAATGACTTTGTTAGCCCTTTCTGGATCAAATGCTCTAAAGGGAAAGTTTAAAAAATATTTCCAATCAATGAAAACAGTAAGGATGAAATGTTAGGTTTTTTTTAAAAAAAAAAATCTGGATTTTAACACCGTTCTTCTTGCTTCCCCAGAATATAAAAAAATAATTATCCATTTTTTCTGTGGCAAAGAAATGGACATCTCATAGCTTCTGAACCATAGACCCTAGCAACCCATTTGTTGACGCAAAGCTCCCCTTTCAAATGGTATCACCAGAATTCCATAACAAATTATCCAAGTTCAAACTATGCAATGTTTGCTTGATTTTGGAGGATCTGAGTAGTTTAGAGGCAGCTATAAGAATTCAGATCTGTCATTGGAGTAGTATACCAGGTTCTGGAAACAGTGAACAGTAGCCAAATCAAGATAACCTTGCCAATTCATTGATGTTTCATAACCAAGTTGTAACTATTTTCTGCAGAAACTAAGCATTCCAGTCTCATTAAATTTTATCTTATTTAAATTTAAATTAAGCACATGCTTCCATCAAGTAATAAACAGGTGGGAATAACGTATTTTACAGTGAAGTTTCTGAATCATATGCAAAGACAACCCCAGATGTAATAATGTAATTATCTCTCACTGCTAAAACAAAACAACTGTATGTTCCTCACATCTCTTATTACATATAAGAAATTTTTGGAACATTTTATTTTTCTATTATCCCTTTATAATATAGAAAATTTAATTTGCTATCTATATTTTCATCCAAATGAAAATGTTTAGTTCAAATGGAAATGTTTGGACAATCTCAGAAGAAAACAAGTATATATTTTCCCCATGCTTATCTATACCTTAATGCATATCTCTCCACATTTTTGTCTCCAGTTCCTTCTTTTAAAACATGGGCGCTATCATATCAGCTCACATTTATGGGAAATGAAATTAAATAATATCCACTGCAACACTGGATAACTGATGGGTATGAAGAATTTTAAAACTATGAAATGTTGAGAATAGATCAGTAGCACTTACTTCTAAAACTATGACATATTTCAGTTTGGAATAGTAAACTATTCAAAAGAATGCATTCAAAGATACTATAATTTATATTTTTTAAAATTTCCCCAAATTAGACAAACTTGATAGTGCTATAATCAACAGTCCATGATGAATATTATTTTCGTTTGTGATCATGTGACATTTTCTTTTCATAATGGTCTTTCTATTGGTCAGAACTCAGGCAATTCCAGAGTGCTATAAGCATATATATATAGAAACAGGCAAAGATAACGAGTTCTTTTTTTTAAAAAAAGTTATTGCTCAGTGCAAAAATAAACTTTTTATAACATGGAGTCTTTTACATTATTTATCTATTCTGTAGGTAAAAATGCCAAAGAAGGTCAAAAATCCTAATTCAACCATAGTAGAACATCTATTATCTACATACTTGAGATTCTGTTTCTCCTCCTAACATTTATCCTTTCATAATTTGGTTTTTTATTTGCAAATATAACTGAAGTTTTTAAAAAATGAATTAAGACAGAAAACATTAAGAGTTTTAAATGATTATGTAGGAACAGAAGGCATAATTATGGAACAGATATCTAGATAGAAAAGAAGCAGAAATTCAGAGAAAAAAACTACTCATTCTTTAGTATAGACTTTAATTAATGCAGTTCAGACCAGATCAGTTTCAATCAAAAACACAAGGAGCTGAAGTACCCAAAATGTTCAATCTAAGCTATCTGACAGCTAGACCTTCCTTCAAGATGCTTCACAGAGGGTTATTTTACCTTAAAGTCAAATGAAAACCAAAATATAGCAGTCTTGGGTTCTCAAAACACCCAAAAGCAGGATGATATTGATTACATCAGACTAAGAAAATGAATAATTCAGAGAAATAATTTTTAAAAAAATTAGCAAAGATTAATCAGAATTCACAAATATAGTATTTGTTTATATATGGACAGGAGCTGCACAAATGATCCAATTATACATTCTTTTATTACTGCAGCTGATTCTGTAAGAGGACAGAATTTATTTTTTCTTAAAGAGTAAAAAAAAAAGCCACATGTCCCCTACTGAATAAATATCAATGCCAAAGTCATCTTACCATGTATGTGCCACTGTGAAACGTCGACGTTGACGGATGCTTTTATTCACCAGCAACTTTCTGAAAAAGCATGGAGAGTTCCTTGGAGAACTGCGGGGGGATATTTTCGGAGAAGTGGTTCTGTTCCCGGACACTCTGGGCAGCTCAAGTTCTAAATGCATTTGTTCTTTAAAAGTCTTTATATAAACATCGGTCTCCGGAGCAGCAAGTTCCCTAGAAGAATCTTTTGCTGTCATAGCTTGGAGATTATGTTAGCTCTCACCATACAGAAAACACAACAATAGCACAGCCCAAAGACATTGCTGGGGATTCAAACGCTGATAAATCGACAAGCTCTGTGCTGATCATTCATTGCGTGTAGATCTGAATGAAAAGGCTGCCTAAAGAAATGGCAGCATAATCGAAGAATGGATGAATCAATCCTGTCAGAAAAGAGCTTTATCAGGCTTGGCTTTGCCTCTGAAAATGCACCAAAGTGCTTTCTGTTTCGGTAGCCTCCTTGTGGATGTGGGTTGTCTGCAAGCTACATGGTGTGACACTCACTGAATTCATTCAGCAGCATATGCAGCTCATGAAAAATTCATAAGGACTCCCCATAAGTCCTTTGCCAGATAATGTTCGGATTAAAATACCTAATCAACAGAAATAGAACATTGTGATGTTGTTTCTCCCTGATCCCTGAAAAATGACTGTTCCCCTTCCTATTATCAGACCTAATTGAAAATGGTTAGTTGATATTCAGCTTGTTTTGTTTGAAAGGGTTTTCATTCAGAATTATCTGTTCACAGCTCAGATTGCAACTGCTCCTCCTACAACATGCTGATTGGTTCAAATTATTTTGACAACTGGGTGCTCATCCTTCTCTATACATTAAAACAGCACAACATTTTATCAGTCTGACAGCTTCAGAACAGATTGTATAAAAGACACCAGTTTTATAATCTTTGAACAAATACAAAAGCTATCGTAAGAATGTGAAATAAGACTTGTTATGAATTTAGGGCATATTGAAATATGTCTGACACCAACAATAAAAAAAGATCAATAATGAACTATAGCTTTACTAATCCTATGTTTCCTGAAAACTTTAAGGGAAATGTCAGTGCTAGGGTGAAAACCAAGAGTAGTAGGGTAGACAGGCAGAAAGCACTTAAACACATTTAAGAATGATTGCTAACATCTTGCAAAGAAACAATTAACATAGAAACTTCTGAAGGCAAAAAACTTCAAAACTTTATAATCAGATATGCCAAGAGATGGTGAGTTAGTGCTTGACTCACTCTAATGATTCTTAAATCAAACCTTTTTAATTGAAATAGGAGTGCCGTTTTATCTAGTATACTACATTTTGGAACTTACCTCTTGGATACTCATCAGCAAATTTCAGCCCTATCACCTAGCTGTGACTAATCAAACAATACATTTTATATTTTTCTTGGTGGCAAAGGAGAGCTACATTGGCTCCTAGGGGCAATTTACAATGATGGTTATTCCCCTTCATCTTTAAAGTCTTATATACCCTGCTTCCCTGAAACTAAAAATTTCCCGATAATAACCCCAATCGGGCTTTTGAGCGCATATGCTAAAATAAGCCCCCCTGAAAATAAGCCCTCCCCGAAAATATTTAACTGCATGCGCAGCCAGTTCCCACCATTTCCTCTGGTTACAGTTAGGGAGATAGAGCTGGAAATCAGGTAAGATGGCAAGAGGAGCCCCGTCTTGCTCCATGTGCCCCAAAATAATAAGACCTCCCCAAAAATAAGGCCAAGCACTTATTTCAGGATTCAAAAAATATAAGACAGGGTCTTATTTTTGGGAAAACACGGTAGCATGGGAATAGGTTATTTTTGGAACTCAGGACATCTGTTCTTCCCATCAGATTGGCTACGATAGGCGTGCTCCAGATCTCATTCCTTAAATGTTCTGTCCCCCCACCTCAGTCCGGCAGGCATGTGAAATGACTCAATTAGCCAGCAATTTAGTCCATGGCAGCTATCAGCTCTGGCAGCAAACCAGCAAGCGTCTGTCAAGGTTTTCTTTTATCTTCCTTGATGCCAGTGTGTCAACCAGGAAGTCAGGAACAAACAGCAATCCAAGCCAAATGCTCAGTCAAATAGTTCAGCTCAAGTTTTCTCCAGTCAGTTTGATTTGTCCGTCACGAAGTAGTAGAGCAGCCCCTTCTGCTTTTATACCCTGTGGGGTGTGGCTCCCTGACTCAGCACTTTCTAGGCCTGCTCCACCCCTTCTTCTGTTGTTCCTGCCTCTTGTTGTGTCTCGTCCTATCTCACCTCAGCCGGGGTCTTCTTATCTGCTTCCGAACATGTTCTAGTATGCCTCCCGACCCCAGCCCTGGCTCCAGCCCTGGCTCCATGCCCAGACAGGCTGAAGAGGAAGAAATACCTCCAGCCCCAGCTCTGCCTCCATGCCCAGGCAAACGGAGCAACTAGACCCCTCCCCCTCCTCCACAGCATGTGAGCCTGAGGGAGGTCAATTACCAACAGCTGCCAACTGGAGTGACCCTCGCGTCAGAAGACTTGATAGGCGTAGGCAACAGAAGGAAGGGAGGGGCAGGCCTGGATAAGTGCTGAGTCATGGAGCCACACCCCATGGCCTATATAAAGGATCTGCTTTCTGGCATTCTCTGAGTCAGGCAAAGTCTAAATATATCTTGCTGAAGTCACTTTCTGGTCTCCTGCCTGCCCTGAGGACTTTGCTAGGACTTTGGCAGAGCTGCAGAGGCACACCTGATTCGGATTTCCCTGACCCGGCCGTCAGCGGAGGAGTGGGACACGACACCTCTCTTGTTTACGAAACCTGGGATCTAACCAGGATTGATTGTCCACAGCTGGGTCTGGAAGCATTGCCTGGGTGGGGGGGGAGATACAGGAGACAGAGGCCTCGTTACTTCCTCCACCTGGTCTGCTTCTGGCTCCTGGAGCTGAGCCAGAGAGGCCGGCCCTGCGGAGGGGAGCCCTGACAGTCCTTCCCCCTCACTCTCTGAGTCACTCTCTGGCAGGGGGCCAGGCCCAGGGGGCGGGCTGGAGCCACAACATAATGTTTCCATTTTGCGGGACCTAGACAGGGTCCTTTGTCAATTGCAGGATGTGAAGAAATGTAGTAGGCTGAATTCCCAGGAAAAGGGGGGGAGGTGCATTCCAGAGAAATAAGAGGCACCTCAGTCAAGATATTTTGTGTGAGAGAAAGAGGGTGAAGACAGTTCCCTCCCTAATATTTCTCAAGAATAGATCAATGCAAAGAGTAGAGTGCTTAGTCTGGCAAAATTCTGCCTATAGGCATTGAAACAATAATTAACTCATCTTAGAAATATCACCATGTTTCATTCTGGGTTTTGGGCCTGACAGGTGTTTTGGGCCCCTGTCCTATGGAACATCCTCCCTCTTGAAATCCAGCAGGTGCCTTTTCACTTTCTGGGAAACAGAAAGAACTGGCTATTCCCATGTTGGAATAATATGAAGTCAGAGTGGTATAAGGTTTGGTTGTGAGCTACCCAAAGTTTAGTTTTAAGATGGGTGGCCATGTAAATGTTTTAAATGAATAAACAAATGGTTCCTTTCTGGATTTAAATCTCAATAAAAACGGAGTCATCAGTCAAATATGGCTAGTGTTAGGTTTTGGCTAAGAATGGAAAAATTCTGATTATATTGGAAAGAAATACGAGTGGTAGGTCTTAAATAAAAGTCCTACTGTTCTAGTTCAAACACATAGGCTCTATAGTGTCCCATATGTAAATAACTTTTTAAAATAGTTTATTTTTATTTAAAAATTTTATTAAATGTGTTGATAATCTATTAAAATTATTTTATTTTTAAAATATGTTTGCTTTAATATATAAATATAATGTATTAATATATAATTATATTAAATTATATATTTAATATAATACAAAGAAAAAAATATACAAATGAAAAAGCAAACTGGAAAAAATGAAAAAAGTATGTGTCTATAAAAACTCTTAAATCTTGAATCACAAAATAATATTGATGAGTCTTGCCATAATATTAGTAGTTCATAATCAGAGAGCCAGTGGGATGTAATAATTATGGGGTTGGACCAGGGGTGAAATGTAAAATTTGTTACTACCAGTTCTGTGGGCGTGGCTTGGTGGGGGTGGGGAGTAATGTGACTGGGTGGGCGTGGCCACTTTTTTTTAATTTTTAAAAGCATTTTTCTACAACCTCTTCGGCTGTAGAAAAAATGCTTCTAAAGGGTTCTGACAATCCCGCGATCATCAGAGGCTTTTTTTTTACTTTTAAAAGCATTTTTCCTGCCAAAGAAAGAATGCTTTTAAAAGTAAAAAAAAACCCGCTGATCGCGCAGCTCAGCTGGGCATGGGTGGGTGGGGGGCAGGGATTTTTGCTACCAATTCTCCGAACCACCCACCACATCACTACCGGATCAGGTGATCCGGTCTGAACCAGGAGCATTTCAGCCCTGGTAAGATGTCTTACTGAAGATTTGTTTATCATTTCACCCCGGGTGGACCAATTCCTGGGCTTGAAGTAAGAACCCCAGATTCAAGTCTACCTCAGCCATGATGATTCATTAGATAATTGGGGGCTACTCTCTCTTTTTCTCTCAAATCAGGATATTACACAATGTTGTTGTTTGGAGAGAAAAAATGGGAAGAAGGAGCATTGTCCACATGTCATCTTGCATTCCTGAACTAAAGGGGGTGGTGGTAATACTCATTTAACAAAGAAATAAACATCAATCCAAGGTTTTAAATCTGAGATACCACTTTCCCTGTAAAAGCGTAAATGTTTTGCTATGTCCCACATAGCTGAAGAAGCTTCTTTGATGAAAGGCAAAATTTCTTCAAAGAAAAAGAAAAACAAGAAAGTCCAGTTGCCTCTTGAAAAAGCACTTTTGGGATATGTTCCACATGCTCTACATGCACTTGATTATGGGCTATCAAGTTGTTTTCAATTCTTAGCAACCACATAGATGGATTTTCTACATCATGATGTTCTTTTCAGGTCTTCTAACATTGCCATTGTAATTGAGTATTATATCTACCTTGTTGCTGGTCTTCGTCTTCTGCTCTTTCCTTTCCCTGCATTAGAGCCTTTTCCAAGACCTAGGTCTTTACATAATTTGAGCCTGCGCTACAATTACAGTCCTTCACATATTAATTGATTCCAAAATTGGGGTATATAATTTGAAAGCATATTCATGTCTGTAAATTGTCTTAATATATGTAACAACACATTGACAGACAAATGGATATTAAACAGAAATGGGATGATGGTTGGATATGTTCATATCTAATATATATTTCATATTTTCTCCATCATTTTGACTTCCAATATAACAAAGGTGACAACCAACTCTTTTCCAACATCCTCTGAAGTGTCCAATAAATGTAGGAAAAGAACGTTTTGTTGAATAGATTTCATTTTACTAAGAAAAGTACTGAATATATTTTAATGCCCTTAATGATGCATTTTTAATATGGTGTATCACCATTATTTATTCCAAAATTATTCCAAATAATTAATATTTACCCTAACAGTGCTTTTAATTGATATTTTTTAAAAAGGTTGTACATTTGAAATAGCCTAAAAGACATTTCAGTGCCGAGAATAATTTAGAAGGCTGAGATGTTGCTAATGCATCTGGACAAAATTGTGAAATCAGAATGTACTTAGTGGACTCTTGCCATTAAAGTGGATAAAGTGCTATGTGGGACAGTTTTAGACTATCCAGATTCCTCTTGCAACAACTCAGAAACTTGAACAGTAATTAGCTGATCTGTGTTAACACAATTAGCCCATAAATTCCTACATATTTCACTCTTCCAAAAAAAACCAAACCCTACATGTTTCACACTGGGTTTATCCCAAAGTATAAATTTAAAATGTGGACAAAGGTGAACATTTTTCTTTTGTCCCAAAATCATTTAAATGTGTCTCTACTGTAGGCTGATGTCATAGGTGTCAAACAGCAATTTTTAAAATTGTGTCTGTAAACTGTTTTGGGAGTTCATTGCTTGAATTCCATAGAGAAATAGAAATTAAAATATATTTATGCATATATATATGAGATGTATACATTTCACATATGTATGTCCAACAATAAAGCAAAACATTCAGAAAGTTAATAGCACAATCACATAGTGACTGATTTAACAGATGCAATTGGTTTATCTTCAGATTATATAAATCTGACATCTCAGATAAAATAAATCTAGGGTTTTAATCTTCCCATAATTTTTTAAAAAATAATTTGTCAATCTGCTAGAATTATTTCAAAGATATTAATATGGGAATTCATCTGGGTACATATAAGCATCTTGAACTAATATTCATTTCCATTTTTATCTTTTGCCATAAGCTAATTGGTGCTTCTAACTTCTTATTTATTCAATATCACTTTGAAATATTTATTACTATATTTTTCCTTTGGAATAAATATTCCAAGATACTTAAAAGATTTCAAATACCAAATATAGTTTCCATTTCTATACATACTTATAAATATATTAGAGTCTCTATCAACCATATGAGGCTTATTCTAATTAGCGGAGTTACCTAACATTTTACCAAACAGTGGTATTTTAT
This sequence comes from Ahaetulla prasina, assembly GCF_028640845.1. NCBI lineage: Eukaryota > Metazoa > Chordata > Lepidosauria > Squamata > Colubridae > Ahaetulla > Ahaetulla prasina. Next base: position 161,918,388 of record NC_080541.1, read on the forward strand.
CAATATATTTTGGCACAGAATATTCATAATTATTTATATGTCATTATACAGGTAGTCCTTGACTTACAACAGTTCAATTAGTGACCGTTCAAAGTCACAAGGGCACTGAAAAAAGTGACTTACAATCATTTTTCATAATTACAGTCTTTGTAGCATCCCCATGATCATGTGATCAAAATTCAGATGCTTGACAACTGGTTCATACTTATTGCTATGTCCTAAGGTCATGTGATCACTTTTTGTGACCTTCTAATAAGCAAAGTCAATGAGAAAGCCAGATTACTTAACAACCAGGTTACTAACTTATCAACTGCAGTGATTCACTTAACAACTGTAGCAAGAAAGGTCGTAACATGAGGCAAAACTCACTTAAGAAATGTCTCACTTAACAACAGAAATTTTGGACTCAATTGTGGTTGTAAGTCGAGGACTACCTGTATTTCAGCATACAAGGAAAAGTTAAATTCAGCACCATCTGAATTTTATGTCCACAATGCCTTTTGATTCTGATTGTTCCTGTATTAAACACAAGATGAAATAAACAAATCTTCAGTAAGACATCTTACCAGGGCTGAAATGCTCCCAGTTCAGACCAGATCACCTGATCCAGTAGTGATGGTGGTGGGTGGTTCGGAAAATTGGTTGCAAAAATCCCTGCCCCCCCCCCACGCCCAACTGAGCTGTGCAATCATCAGAGATTTTTTTTTACTTTTAAAAGCATTTTTTCTTCGGCAGGAAAAATGCTTTTAAAAATAAAAAAAAAAGCCTCTGATGATCATGTGGCTCAGCTGGGATCATCAGAACCCTTTAAAAGCATTTTTAAACAACCTCTTCAGAAAAAATGCTTTTAAAAGTAAAAAAAAATGTTGGCCACGCCCACCCAGTCACATTACCCCCCACACACATACCAGTGGTGGGATTCAGCCAGTTCACACCACTTCAGGAGAACCAGTTGTTGAGAGGCGTGGCCAGCGTCACGGGCGAGACGGTCGCAAACCCTGATGTCTCTGGGTTTTGCGCTGATATCCCCCCGCCCAGGGGGTCCATCTGAACTTCAGATCAGACCATAACTGCCTTGAAGGGGCAGCGAAGAGTGGGGGAGCCGCCGGAGCGAACGGGGAGTTGGCAAACTCCCCATAGCTCTGGATCTTTTCCCCCAACCCAGCAGGGATGAATGCAGCGCTATAGTCCATCATGGCAGCTGCACCAAAGCCACAGCGGCTACAAGAGCGGTCTTGCTCGGCCTGTCTGGGCATGGTGCCAGGGCTGGGGCTTGGAGGCATGCCAGGACATTCCTCAGCGTTTGGCAGGAGATAAGAGGGACCCGGCTGCGGGGAAAGCGAGCAAGACACAACAAGCGGGCAGGAGGAAGAACCATCAAGAAACAAATTGTTGAAGTCGGGTGAGTGATGATCTCACGAAGGAACAATAAGAATTCAAAAGAGGCACAAGCCTTGGAGAGAACTTGTAGATTGGCAGCTAATTGAATAACAAGTGAAAGTGAAAGTCAATTTGGAGAATACACATTCGGGAAGTGAAAGAGAGAAGATAGGGCTTGGAATGGAAGCAGAGCCCATTTAAATAAAGAAAAGTAAAATAAACTTTTTCCAACAAAATAATTTGAATGGGTTGAATTTGATTTACTTCTATAATCAGATTGTGTGCAAATAAATAATTGAATTTAAAGAAGAAGAAGAAGGAAAATACATTGTATTAGATTATAACTTAGGTGAAACTTGGTATGTTTAAAGATGTACCTGACCAATAATTTGTTCACAATGATTTTTTTTTATTATGCTTGTAAAAAAATAAAAAAATTGGCAAAAAAAAAAAAAGGAGAAACAGTTGTTAACTTTCAGAGCAGTTTGGCAAACTTGTTGTTGGAAGAAATCATAAGGGCAGAGAACCAGTTGTTAAATTACTTGAATCCCATCACTGCCCCCCACACCAAGCTATGCCCACAGAACTGGTAGTAACAAATTTTACATTTCACCCCTGCATCTTACTGTGTCTTAATGTGGAAATAATTCCATTTGTACAAAGATTGACAAGAGAATATGAATAGCACATTTTAATCCAATTAATAAATCCATATTCAGCCAAAACTTTCTCCATGAATTTGAACTGTACTACATGAAAGGCTCTTTCCACAAAATCACTTCTGTTGATTCCTGTTTTTCTCATTTAACATCCTTAGTTCTGAACTGGGCGGCAGTACCCCAGACAAACCTGGTCTGCAAATTGGGGTTCTCCTGGACTCACAGCATCTACTTGAAGAGCAGGTAACAATTTTGGCTAAGAGATCCTGGAGAACCGGTACCAAAAATCCCTGCCCATACCCAATCCCAGCTGAGCCGCACAATCATCAGAGGTGGGTTTTTTTTTAAACTTTTAAAAGCATTTTTTCTTCGGCCGAAAAAATGCTTTTAAAAGTTAAAAAAAAAGCCTCTGATGATCAGGCAACTCAGCTGGGATCATCAGAGAAGCCTTTTAAAAGCATTTTTTCTACAACCTCTTTGGCTGAAGAGGTTGTAAAAAAATACTTTTAAAAGTAAAAAAAAAGTTGGCTATTCCCATTCAGTCACATTACCACCAAGTCACATTACCACCAAGCCACGACCACAGAACCAGTAGTAATAAATTTTACATTTCACCACTGGTTATGCACTAGTTGCAATCTCTTCTGGATCAGGAATTCCTGTGCGCCATCAGTCTGGACTATTACAATGGGGCTACCTTGAAGAGCATTCAGAAGCTACAACAGGTGCAGCATGCAATGGCTGGGCAAGTTTTGGAACATCTTGCCCACTGAGGTGAGATTGGCTTTCATTCTCCTGACCTTCTGTAAGCGCCTGAAGATCTGGCTTTGTTAGTTGGCTTGGGGTCCCAATTGGGATATATCACATAGGAGTAGTGGGTGGATCAATAGATCTCATCTCTCTCCCCCCCATACTTTCTGCTCCCTCTGTCCCCATCTTTTAGTCATAATCTGCATTTTCATTGTGATTAGTTAAATGTATGTTAATGATTTTATTGCCTTTAATGTTGTAAGACACCCAGAGTCACCTCATGATGAGATGGGCAGCAAACAAGTTTAATAAAGAAATGATAAAATAAAAAAATAAAATGCCAATGACTAACCTAACATCATCCAGGACTTTTTCTTCTTTATAAAACTAGATTGCATAGGATGGAGTCACAAAGGTAATATTTTCTCTAGCTTATGTGCTAGGGGCACTGTCAAAATCTTGGCATCAACACTGAGAAAGAAATTAGGTGACAAACTTGCACGATCAGCAGAAACCGTGCCAGCCTTCAAAATATGTAAGATATATGCTGATTTTTATTCCTACAGTATTGGAGACTTTAAATTATGCGTTTCTGAATAAATCCAGCAACACTAAAAAAAAAACATTTGAAAAACTGCACTTTTGGGGAAAACAATCAATTGTTTTTAAAATAAAAATATGTCCAGTTTCTGTGATTTAACCTTCAGACTTTACCTGGATGATTGAGAATCTTCATCAACATTTTTTTGAATAAAGTTTTTCCAGTTATCTATCAGATTTCCAATACTGTAGAAATAAAAACACAATATTTATTTATTTATTCATTCATTTGCTTCCTTATGTATTTACTTACAGGGGCCTGCATAAATAAATTGATAACATACTGCAAGGAAGTAAATTAAACATGCTTAGTTTAAAAACAGTGGCATAGTTTTTCCAGAAGAACCCAACATACTGTGGATACCCTCAGTAGATAGCATAAAGTACACCATGTTCTTTGGTTATCTTCTACATTTTGATAGCTTGGAAGGAACAAATTAAACCAATGGACAGAAAGGCATAGAAATGTGTTGTGTGCATCCTATTTTTTTTCTTTTTACGACTCTTTAATTTCTTGTTTGGAATGGGGTGGAATCGGGGCAACTGATTGGAGCTGAGGATTTACTGGCTAGATGCCCTTCCTGACGCCTACATGGAGTTTGCAGCAAATATTTTCCCTTTGAGCCCTGATAGAGAAACATCTACCACTGCCTAGAATTGAACTCTGAACCTTTCGAGTGGGAGATGAGAGGCTTCATCTCTAAGGCACCATTCCACTCTCTTATATGTATCCTAATATGTTTTGCATAATAGAAGGATAACTATATATCTCTTTTTGTATGAATTTTAAAAGGAAAATTAATCAGCCATATACTATTGTGGTTTTCAAGCATACATATGCATTATCAGGGAACAATTTAGCTTATTTTGAGAGACATCTTCAAGTTTTCTAAATGTATTTTGAATGCACCCATATCTCTGGAAACAAGGATGATGTCTTCAGAGGTGCAAGCTTGAAGGCACACACTGGCTAGGGACTTTTTCCCTTCTGGCAGAGACAAGCCTGTCTTAATCAGATTCAGATTCCTTTTCCCTTCTGACCTTTTGTTGGCATTGGTATTTCAAAATTATATCTCAGCCTTGGGGGGGCGGGGTGGAGACACAGAAAGATTTTTTCGAAAGTGTGATATTTCAAGTCAATTTTGTAGTGTTGCTCAGATTTTATAGAAGAAAGCCAAAAATCAAACGCTGAATATTTGATATTGAAAGAATCCGGTATCTAACCCATAGATACTGCAAGCTAGATGGTGAATGGAATACTCATTTTTTTTGCAAGGAGTTTGTGAAATCCAACTTCCATACTGTATCAAAGAACTTTCTCCTTGACTCAATTTATTCTCCCGTATTGCCTGTTTAATATACTATCCTGAGTCACCCAGAATCCTTGAGAGTTGGGTAGCATGCAAGTTTAATAATTTATGGCTGGCCACATAGCAGGCCAGATATTTAGACTGTATTTGACCTTCTTTTTCTAGCTTTGAAAAGGACCTAGGATAGGCAGATAATAATGTTTAATATCAAAGGTATTGTCACAGGATGTAAACTGTGACAATACCTTTGCAGGTGATGTTCAGGTGATGTTCCAGAAATTTTGGAATTGCATCCAAAGAACCTTTGCTATTGGTGCTATCTTTGCTTTCTTTCAGATATTCTAATTCAATTTGCAGGCTTTATATTTTCTTAAGTTCCCCTGTTCTTTCTTTTCTATTATCTCCAGCCATAGCAATGTCCACTATCCAGACTTTTTTTATTTTTCTTACCCCAAAATTATTAAGTTGGGGGGGAGGAGTGAAAAAAGCCCTCCTGTACTTTAGTTTCACTTACAATATAAATATTTCTAACAACTCTATGCTGCCAATGTACTTAGATCATTCTTTTGCAAGTAAAACCGCTACTTTTTTTAAAAAAATCATAACATCCCTCATTAATTAAATGTTGACTCAGTTTCATTGGTTTCCAAAACCAATTAAAGTCCAATAAAGTCAAAGTACACAATGATACATAAAGCCTTGCACATTTTAGATCTAAGTTATGTACAGGTCTTTCTACTCCTGAACAGCCTCCTTGGATTCTTAGGTCATTAATGTTTTTATGGATATATTGACATCACCAATCACTGCATATTTCTCTGCAGCAGCTTGGATTTTATGGTATAAATTGCTACTGGATTTGAAGCAGCAGCCATCCTTAATACAATTTACAGGAGAGTTCAAAACATATTTATTTTCATTGGCCTTTTAATACTAATGCTTACCTTTTACAGTTTGTATCAGTTACATTTTATTGTTTTATTGTTCTTTGTAAACCGCCCAAAGCTATTAAGGAAAATGACAGGCATATAATTTTTTTTAAATAATCAAAATATCATTGCCTTTATTAGCCTAAAAGTGGCATTTGATTCAATTCTCAAAGATAGGTTTTGAGTAGAAGTGAAGTGTTCTGTATCAGTCAAAGTGCAATAATTTGGATTACGAAACTGCATAATAATATTTCAGTGCAAGTCCTGTCTGCCTTAGGTTGTCTCTCTGCAACAATTCATAACATTCCTTATTTTCAACATTTACATTAACTCTTTAACTCAAGCTATTAAAAATAATGAAAAATAATGAATTTCATCCCCCTAAATCAGCAAGGATTCCTGTTTCAATTCTTCTTTATGTCATGTATCCAATCTTTCCACTAAGCCAATAGGCTAGTGGAGCCTCCAAATCTTTGCCTTGGTCTATGAAGTGGTAAAACTCTGCATCAATCCTTTCAAGACAAAAGTAGCAATGTTTACTAAAAGCAGTGGTGGAATTCAAATAATTTAACAACCGGTTCTCTGCCCTAATGGTTTCTTCCAATAACCAGTTCACCAAACTGCTCAGAAAGTTAACAACTGGTTCTCCCAAAGTGGTACGAACTGGCTGAATCCCACCACTGACTAAAAGTCTTAGTAGCTGTAATTATCATGTGGAAATAAATTAGATCAAAATAAAATAAATCAAGGCTTTAAAATATCTCAGAATTATTTTTCATTTTTATGCTCCTTGGAAAAAACAAATAAAAAATGTCATCCTAGGACTGCCAACAAAATTCTGCATTTTGCTGGCAGCAATCATAAACTCATAGCTATACACATTTTAAAAGCTAAGATGATCAGCCTTCTGCTGTGGGTTCATGAAACTGCATTTACCAAGATTCAAGACTCCTTAAAATGGTCAAATTAAAATGTTTTAAAGCTTTACTGAGTTCTTCAGAGTGTGCCCAAAATTTTATTATGCTTACAATCTGGACTAGTTCCTTTAAAGGCTCAGATGAAGTTTTTCCACTTCAAATTCTGATCAAAACTCACCTTCAGCAAGAGGTATTTGGCTTTCTTCACCTTCTTGCATAGTTTGCAGTCACTATGGAGAAAAAGGACTGAACAAAACCCCAGATTCTGAGATCATCCAGACCATATTTATTCCCATTTGGGCATATGAGAAAAATTTTCTAACAGAAGCAATGTGTCTTTGGCACTGATCTCCTGTCGTGTCCCACTCCTCCGCTGACGGCCGGGTCAGGGAAATCCGAATCAGGCTTGCCTCTGCAGCTCTGCCCAAAGTCCTAGCAAAGTCCTCAGAGCAGGCAGGAGACCAGAAAGTGACTTCAGCAAGATAAGTTCGACTTTGCCTGACTCAGAGACTGCCAGAAAGCAGATCCTTTATATAGGCCATGGGGTGTGGCTCCATGACTCAGCACTCATTAAGGCCTGCCCCTCCCTTCCTTCTGTTGCCTCCGCCTATCCAGTCTTCTGATGCGAGGGTCACTCCAATCAGCAGCTGTTGGAAATAAACTTTCCTCAGGCTCACATGCTGTGGAGGAGGGGGAGGGGTCTAGCTGCTCCGTTTGCCTGGGCATGGAGCCAGGGCTGGGGCCAGGGGATGCTCCCTCCTCTGCAGCCTGCTTGGGCATGGAGCCAGGGCTGGGACCGGGAGGTGCCCCCTCCTCTTCAGCTTGTCTGGGCATGGAGCCAGGACTGGGGCCGGGAGGCATACATTCCTCCGTGTTCGGGAGCAGATAAGAAGGCCCCGGCTGCTGTGAGAGCGGACAAGACACAACATCTCCAGAATGAAAGTGGTAAAATCTCTCCTTATTGTGTAACTATGAAATTTGAAGATTTCATTCCAGCTAACTATTATCAAACACCCACACATGCCCCATTTCTCCCTGCTTCAGTGTATTCCCATCTGACCTTGTGAAAGGAGATATAACAACATCCCTATACAACATTGATTAAAACCCTAGCCAATGGGGAAACTGAATCTGTCATGCATGTCTTGTTGTGCTGCTCAGACTATAATGCTAAGAGTGTAGAATTAATAAACACTTTGCCACAGAATTGCCTTGGTTAGTTTTGATGGAATGGGAGCAACCAAGATGATTAAAGGCCTGGAGACAAAAACATATGAAAAACGATTGCAGGCATTGGGTATGGCTAGTTCATGGATACTGCCTTGTTGTGGCAAAGGGGCTTGCATAGCTCAATGAAGCGATGAGGTATGCCGTGCAGGGCCATCCAGGTCATAGCAGAGAACTCTGACAAAACGTGATCCACTGGAGAAGGAAATGGCAACCCACTCCAGTATTTTTGCCACGAAAATCCCATGGACAGTACCAAAAAGCAAAAAAATATGACACTGGAAGATAACCCCCTCAGGTCGGAAGGTGTCCAATATGCTACTAGGGAAGAGCAGAGGGCTA